>NW_026294584.1:107841369-109041369 GCF_007827085.1 Peromyscus californicus insignis | reverse complement strand
TCTTTTGCCATGTTGCATCTAGGGACGGAATTCGGGCTTGGTTGGCAGACTGCCCACTGAGCCTCTCTGGCCCTGTCGGTGATCTGATAGGACTTTTTTATGTCAAATACCACCTAGGTCGTAGGACATGGGAAATGTTATTCTTGCTGAATCATCCCAGAGTGCCTTCCCCCTGGGGCTAGAGGTTAGCAAGTGTGACTATCACACCTACCAGTACTTTACCAGCTAGCATTCTTTCCTGAACCTCAGCCCGTTTACCCAAGAACACACTATTTTAGCACGAAAAGACTTTCACCCATTTCTAGAAGCCCTGGAAATGCTCTTTAGTCCAAGCTCTCTCGCCCTTATGTTTTGTCTCTTGTGATTTCTAACCCATTTGAATAACATTCAAATTGATGTGATTTTTTTTTTTATTTTGAAAAAGAATGATAATTCATGTTTGGGCCAGTTTTTATTCTTTTCCCCTCACCTCAGAAATTGTCCACTTGACACTGTGGTGATTACAGTTTTTATCTCTTGGTAAGTGCTTCCACTCTGCCCTGCACTGTGCCATCCTGTCACCGCCTGTGATGTTGACAGCAGCCATGTGACCCGCTCCTATTATGTCATTGGTCTATTTATACAAGTGAGAGAGGAGAGGCCCAGGAGCCATGAGCCATGGAGCTGGATCCATACCTGGACCTGTGTTTGTTCACTGCCAAGAGGTGCCCTATTCTTTCTGTTTGACTCTGATGAAATTGGGAACGGGGCATCTAGCACAGCGCCTAGCGTATGGTACCCACTCAGCCAGCCACCCCATCTAACTCTGTTTCCTGTGTGCGTCTGTGCATTCGGATGTGTAGGATCTGTGTTGTAGCACACAGTCTATCAATTCGAGATTGCCATCTCCCTCAAAGAGTCCATTGTCGTCTCTGTTTCTTAAAAAGGTATTTGGAGGGCTGGAGAGATGACTCTCCAGCAGTTAAGAGCACTGACTGCCCTTCCAGAGGACCCAGGTTCAATTCCCAGCACCCACATGGCAACTCACAACTGTCTGTAACTCTAGTTCCAGGAGAACTGACACTCTCACACCAAGGCACATCAAAGAAAATTAAATCAGTTATTTTTTTTAAGTTATTTGGAAATAATTATTGTGGTGGTTGTTGACTCATAGTTGTAGAATCGTGTTTCTCAATGCCCTTCATGAAGTTCACTCATGTGAACTGGTGCATAAGCAAACATCCATGTACTTCATACATCAGGTATTCCATACCATCATGTATTCCACTCTTTGTCTTTGTTTTCTTCTATTCTGGAGAGAACATGTTAAAACTTTATGGATGAAGTTTTGTTCCCTTTTGTGTCTGGCCTCTGTGTTCAATGTTAAGTGCTTGAGAATTGTCAACATTATTTATGTATTTGCCATTTCTCCTTTTTAATTGCTGTGTAGCACTTCATCGAACATATCACATTTTGTTTCATTGCCTCTGGATAAACATTTGGATTTTTTATAATTTAAGGTTGTCATCATTAAGGCTACTGTAATGATTCATATTTGTTTTCTTTTTGTGGACTTATTTTCGTGTTCTTCATTTCCAGTAAAATTGGTGGGTTACTTGTTCTGTGCAAATTTGACTTAATAAGGTATTGTTAAATTGTGTTCCCATGAGGCTGAGCCTCCTTATACACTCCTTGTACACTAGCTGTATGTAAAACCTTGTTTTATAACCTTGCCAAAAGGTGATATATTTATTCACTCTTTGAATTCTGCTCTTCTGGTAGCTATGTAGTGGGATCTCCTTGTGATTTGAATTTGTATGTTCCTATCACCTAGGTTTGTGTCAGCATCGTGTGTGTGTGTGTGTGTGTGTGTGTGTGTGTGTGTGTGTGTGTGTTCTTTTCTGAACTTTTGAAGCATCCTGTCTGTCTGTCTAGGAAGCAGGTAAGGCAGCTCTTGCTTCATTCATAAATAGGTGATAAATGATTGAATGGTGTTAACTTTGATTATTAATGTATGTATGTATTTTCCTTTTGACAACTTGAACCTTGGTTTTAATACAACTGAAATAAAATAGTTCAAATGCAGTTTCATAAGTTTGTGCCAGAATGAGCAGGTGTGACAAGCGAGACCAGTAGTTTCCTGCCAAAGTAGGAAATACCGTCATGTTAGCATCACTGTCTTAGTCCTAAATCACCCTTCTGAGCATGAAGTTGCTTCAAGGAGTTTTGTGGCTCGCATGGTGACCAGTGGCTGTGTTGCTTCACTAAGGCTGGAAATGCCTCTGCCTGATTTTTATTTTGTATAAAAACTGAAAGAGACTCTTTGTTTGTTTGTTTGTTTTTGTTTTTTGAGGCAGGGTTTCTCTAGCTCTGGCTGTCCTGGAACTCTCTCTGTACATTAAGAAACTGGCCTTCAACTCAGATCTGCCTGCCTTTGTCCCCGAGTGCTGGGATTAAAGTCTGCACTATCACTGCCCAGCTGGGAAGACAACCTTATTCTTGTGATTTTTAGCCATCTCTGTAGGGTCTTTATCCATTTATTTTACAATTCTTTAAAATTCTCTTTTCTATGATACATTTTTGCAACATTTGAAAGCTTTCCTTTTGTTCTACTAAGTATACAAGATTTCAAGGAAATAAAGACACAATTAACTGTGGCTCACATAGCAATAAAAAAGCAATGTGTACCTTGCCTTTGAAAGGCAGTGGAAGGGATGGAGATATACACATCAATAGTTCATCAATAGTTATTTACCTCTAAAATGAAGAATGGGGTCTCCTTTCTCTGCTCAAGTCTTTTACTCTAAAGGAAATGGCTGTCCTTCTTTTCTTTTTAAGATCCCTTCTATTAATATGTGTTCTCTCTTTTTTATTTTGTAGTTTATTTATTTCATTGTTTTTGTTTGATTCTGGGGATTGAACTTAGTCTCAAACTGGCTAAGCTGTGCCTCAGTCTATTTCCTATTTAGAATCCTTTTTCCGCACCAAAAGAATCATAAAGACAGACAAGTTACACTCATGATCTCACTCATGCATGGAATATAAAAGATGATTTCACACTAATGGAGAGTAGAGTGGGAGAATGGTGTTTACCAGTGGTCTGGGTGGTACCAGGGGAGAGGTTTGTCAGTAGGTAGAAACTGGTTTGCTCCCACTGAGAAGGATAACTAGACATAATAGTACAGCAGTCTATACTTTAAAAGCTAGAAGAAAGGATTTTGAAAGTTTCCACTGTATACAAATGATAGCTACCTTAACCATTGTGCAGTGTATACCTATGTTTAAATATTACATGGTACACTCCTATATACTCCTATATGTTAAGTTGTAACTTTTTTTTTTTTTTGCTTTTATATGCCAGTTAAATAAAGTTTAAATATGCAAACCGGGGTCAGACCTTGAGGGCTCTTTTCTGAGCTCCCTCCCTGTGACTGGCATGTAGAGGTGGAGCTCCTGTGTTCTTAGCAGGTGGGCCGCGCTTTACTGAATCGGTGTCTGCTTGTTTTTTCTATGTTGTTTCTTTGCTTGCTTTTATCTTTACTTATTGGCTATAGGAAATTATCCTGGGGTTCCAAACAGGCTTGCGAGTGTAACCAGTGAAGAAGGCTGTGTAGTGGGACAGTTGTCACAGACTGTCCCCTTTGCAGTTTCAGCGGCTTATTCTCCCTCCCAGAGTGTCTGTGGATGTCACAGGCGCCCATCTAAGTGCAAAGCCTAGAGGAAATTCTCAGTTCTTTGGCTTTCTAGTGTTGCACGTGATAGGGCCACACCTTAGTTGTTTCTGGACTGTTTTCTCTTTGGTGCCTTCTTCTGGCTGTTCCCCTGCAGAGGGAAACGGAAGCACTTCCTCACGGTGGCTGAGGGGCTGTGGGCTGGATGTGCCGGACGCTGCTTTCTCACACACAGCCCTCTCTTGTTGATATGCTCTGTCTGTTTTATGTATTTCCTGCAGGAGGAAGGCTCAACAAGGACCTGCGACACTTCCTCAACCAGCGCTTCCAGAAGGGGTCTCCGGATCATGAGCTCCAGCAGACCATAAGGGACAACCTCTACCGCCATGCCGTGCCTTGTAAGTAGCCAGCTTTGGTGTCTCACTGCTGGAGTGGGGGTGTGTGGGCTCACGCGTGTGTAAAGAGGAGAAGGAAGCTCAACTGATGGTTCTGGTGCACTTAGTAGCGGGTCCACCCAGGGATGCCCTCCCGAGTGAAGCAAATGGTGGTTGACCGTGAGACAGACAGCATGAGATCATGGTGTGACTGTGTGACTGGATTTCCGCTTGGCTCTGCTACTTATACTGGGTTTCAATGCGGAGTGAATTATCTACCTTTTGTGAGCTCACCATCTGATCTGTGTAAAGAACATGTCAGCCATGCTAGCTTCGTGGAGCTGCTGTGAAGTATAAGTGAGCTGAAGCGGGTAAGCAGTTTGTAAAGCCTTGGCAAGGTGAAGCCTCTAGAAACAGAGACATTTCTAAACATTATTGTGTTTAATGGAGTGAGCGAGGCAGAGACCCTGAGACTGACCTGGGTGGAGGCCACTGTGTCTTTAATGGCCCTCAGTGGAGGGAATACCACAGTATACTCTCCTTTCCTACAACCAGACTTAAAAATTCCCAAGTATGGATTGTAGGAAGAAAGGATTTTCAAAGATTAAAAATTCCAAATTCTAAAAACCGTTCAGTGCAATCAAATTTGAGCAAGCAAGATCCAGAACATTGGGCCTCTGAAAGGAAATCTTTGTGGGTGAGGACAAGGGGCAGTGTGTTGTTGATCTGTGAGTAGTAAATAGACAACTGCCTTAGAGTGGGACATGGACACACTGTGTCCATGAACAGACTGATCTCACCTCTGCCTCTTGGGAAGTCACGGCATTTATTTGATTTCATTCACATCTCAAGGAAAGAGTGATTCTGGTTTTATTACTGGGAATTTTGCGTAGTGCTGTCTGTCACTTGGTCCTTTAAAGTTTGAAAGAGTTTTAAGACACTGCCTCCTAGAGGAAGATTAATATCCTATCCACAAAGCCCTCCTGTTACTGTGATCTGTTGTCTAGAAATGGTTTTCTTTAAAATATGGTATTTTGTAAGTGATGTGCTAGATGCCAGTGTTTGCTGATATTACTCTAAAGTCACAAGCGTAACTAACCAAAGGCTTTGCATAGATTTGAGAACCTTAGGAAATCAGATTCTAGAACAATCTGCTGCCCTCCATCTTACTTGGTAGTAAATCATGGCTCTGTAGGGAAGAAGAATACTGCAAGTGACTTGGGCCAGCACTCCAGAGTCCCCTCTTTACTTACATGGCTGCTGCATCTGACAGAGAAGAGGTGACCTGTTTACTTGACTTAGTTGTCCTCATTTCAGCTTTTCCATATTGAACTGAGAACTCTAATCCCAGTAATATCCTTGAATGACTACATGTGTATTTGGATTAATTGCAATTCTTAAATCTAGTCTTGCGAATGGGTGCTGATTTTAATCCCATTTTTATTGATCTAGTAACACAGTTTTGAGTGAGAATGTGACTCTGGGTTCCAGGATTGAGGCTGTATGATCCAGCTGGGTTCACCTTTGTCACACTGGCCAGTGTCACAGACACCAACCCCCTGAAAGCAGATGGGGAAACAGAGTCATGGGGAGTTCAGAGCGGATCCTCATCTTTTTGACTCTTGAACCTCCTAGGGCCATTTTTTAGCTGTCCCATGACTGCCTGTAAGTTACAATTGCAGGCTGAATGCAACTTTGCAGAGTTCAGTAATTGCAGACTCATGCTTTTCTCCAGGTACTTTCCCCCCTACTTAGATTCCAGTTTAAGAAATGGGGATGAAGCAAATGATCAAACCATTGCTTGATACATCTATGGTGTTGCCATGGTTACATTTTGGGCAAGTTTTCCCATTTATTTTTGCCCCCACTGATCTCTTGGACCTGACTGAGCTACATGACTTGATTTTAAGTGCGCCACTATTGAGGAAGTAGGTCCAAAATGACCTCAGTTTTTTAAAAACGATGGGAAAATAATGTTTGTCTTTGCTTGAAAAACTAGTGGGTATTGATGTTCTCTTTGTATGAAACTAGTAAATAGGAATTTGGAAAGTGGAGTTGGTGTTTGGATTGAAAAAGAAGATACATCACAATTCACTGTACCTATCCAATTATAAAGTGGCAGAAAAATGAGGTCTATTTCTGTGCGTAGTGTGTTCTGTGTATGTATATGCACGTATGTGTGTATGCATGTGTGCATGGAGATATGTATGTGATGCCTGTGGATGTACATCCACATGCACATGTGTGTAAGTGGAGTCCAGAGGTCCATTTTTGATGTCATTCTTGGGTGCTGAAACCTTGGGTCTCTCTCTGGGACTTGGGGCTTACCCTTTAAGCTAGGCTGGCTGCCCAGAGAGTCACAGGATCCACATGTCTCCACCTCCTCAGCGCTAGGATTACAAGCCTGTGTCACCACATCTGGCTTTCTAAACTGTGGGTACAGGCCCTCATGCTGGTCGAGCAAGCACTTTGCCCTCTGCGCTGCCTCCCCTGCCTGTGATGTGCTTCTTAACATGAGTTGGCTAGTGTGATGTGGAATTCTGTGGCAGGCTTGGGATAGTCCGTCCCTGTGTGTGTTGATTTTGATCTTTGGGCCTATGCCTGGCAAAGCAGGGGTCTTTCTTCACCAGTACCTTATCGGGAGACTGCTTGTGTTGTAATAGAAATGAAACTCCCTGTGTTCTCTTGGTTCCAGAACCTTCCTTGGCTGATAGTCCCTGACCTCCATGTGTGGAAGGGTGACCCCCTGAGCAGGTGTCTGCCAGTGGGGGGCTGAATTTCTGTTCTCCACACTGTAGAAGATACACTGGCCATTAGAAATGAGGAGATAAAGCTCCTCTTGTCCCACGTCATCTTGACATCCTCAGCATGTGTGTAGGGATGGATGTCACAGATCAGAACTCAGTCCTAACCATGACAGTAGTCTGTTTTACGGACAAGCAGAGGAACCACTGAATTGCTGCTCAGTCACACTTGGAAATACCACGCTGCTCACTTCTCACCCACTTCTGTGGTTATTATTTTAAATTTGCAGCAGCTTCCTTGAGGTGTAATTCACATACTATCTACGTCACCCTTTTAATTCCTTCCTACAGTCCTATTTTTGGGGTAACTATTCTCCCTTTTATTTTCCTCCTTATTCAAGAACTCTGTTTCTACAGTCGAAGGAAAAGGTCATCATGCTAGAACTTAATTATATTTACCGCTGAAAATCACCCCCTCCTCTCTAGGACAAAAAAAAATGAGTACAGAGAAGAGAGCTAATGCAGAAGGAGCCAGAGTGTGAAGTGTGAGGGTTGCTCTGTCAGCTCTCTGGCCTCCTGCAGCTCACAGAACCCCTTTGATGCTCTTTAGATGGGAGGTAGGAGTCTAAGCCCAACTAGTGTCTCTGAAGGAGGGGAAGCTTGAGGGAGGTCCTTGTAGGTATGACCAACCTCCTGACTTTGCAACACTTTATCTCACACTTGTGAACCTGGTAATGTAGTCACACACACACACACACACACACACACACACACACACACACACACACACACACATCTCACCGTGTTCTAAGTTTACCATTTTGTCTTGTGCCCTTTTTGTAACTGTCCTGAGGCACATGCAGTCTGTTTCCTGGCCCCTGCCTAATGTGTCAGCCACACAGACTTCTTCCTGTCTCCAGCATACATCCAGTGCCTTCTTCTGTGTGCACAGATTGTTTTCTCTGACCAGTTCCTTACTTTCCATTTAAGGTTCAGCTTAGAAGCCTCTTCTTCCTTGAAGGTCTGCCTCATCTCCTTTACTGGGACAGGTGCCCTCCTCAGGGCTCTCAAAGCCCCTCACCCTCTACCATGTCCTAAGCTGTGGTTCCTACCGTGTGTCTATCTGTTCTTTTAGAATCTTACTTTGCCAAGCCTCCCTCAGTGACCTCTGTACCCCTAACCTGGTGCCGGGATAGTAAGATAACTACTTGTTGAGTGAATGAACAAGGGAAGAAAGATGGAGGAAAGTTCACTGTTTTCCTTGATTTTTCTTCCTTGGTTATACCTATGCAGCCTTTAAGAGCTGCTTTTGCATAGGTTTCCAGATTGAAAGACTGCTCAGAAGTTCACTCCCCTCAGAGATTGGCTGGTAAGGACTTCACTGGTGGCTTGGCAGGTAATCCAAGCAATCCTGAGCATGATGCAGAGGGGCCCTTTGCAGCAGCTCTTAATTACAGTCTCTGTTGCTGTACCTCCCTCAATGATAGCCTTCCTGTTCCATGACTTCCTGTCTTCGCCGATGTGACAGCATCTGAGACTGTTGCTTTGGAGTGGCCGCGTTCCATGTGAGGATAAATACCTCACCTGACGGGACTTGTCATTTGCCGTGCCGCTGCTGTCAAAGTGAGATGGAAGCTGCAGCTCATGGCTCATTCAGCAATGTTGCTTCTCTGGAATGCTGAGTGCACCCCGCTCCTGCCTCCCAAGTCTTGGGGCTCTGCTCTGAGGGGCTCATTTTTCTACACAGGCAAAGAAATATCTCCTAAAACAGGGGAGGAGAAGAGGAGCCTGTTTTACAGCTTAATGTTTTGTTGATCAAGGCTCTCTGTGATCCTGAGACCAGTGTGACCTGCCCAAGAGGTATTGATTATTAAAAGAGTTTACGAAGAGATTGTGTTTGATCTCCAAGACATTTTAAATTTGATGTGATAAACAGATGACCCTGGTCTTTGTTTACAGAGGTGCCGTATTCAGATAGACAGTTGAGCATCTGCCAACGTTGACCTTTTTTTTTTTTTTTTTTTTTTTTTTCCCCTCTTCATGCATAGAGCCATGCATTACTTTGGGGACTGTTTGAACCTATTAGTTTTATCTGAGGCATTATTGTTTCCACCTTGGCTTGTCTGAAATCAGCCCTTTCAGCCATGATCTTTAATAATTAGAGCTAATGGTAGAGTAGACTAGGAGCAAAGAAGCTGATGCTGAACGTCTTCTGGAATGTGTGTCTGTGTTCAGGTTGTGTTTGATGTTAATGAAGTGCTTCTGATTGGAGCCTGTAGAGAGGTCTGTATGCATCTGAGGACTGTCATGACTGTTACCCTCTAATCAAAGTGCTGCCTAAAATTAAAAGGATTTTTTTTGCTCATTGCGAAGCCTAGCCTGATTCCTAACATGGATAGTCACTTACTTTTGTGACTGTTTCTGTGTCTCAGGTGCTCTATTGTGATTTGTGTAGTTTGTGTAGATTGCCTGTCTGTCCTGTCATCTCTAACTCTCTAGGGTACATAGGTGCTTATGGGCCTGAAGTACAGACAGACAAATCTCTCTCTCTCTCTCTCTCTCTCTCTCTCTCTCTCTCTCTCTCTCTCTCTCTCTCTCTCTCTCTCTCTCTGTGTATGTCTGTCTGTGTGTGTGCTTGTGTGTTTAACCTTTAACCTGCCGTATCGGCTGGTTTATTTAGCAAGTAGTGTGGTAATGTACAGAAGAGCATCACCACAAACCACCTTTCAGATTTCACTCTGCTCTCCTGGACTCCCTCGCTGCCTCTCTGTCATTGGTGCTTGACAAAGAGATGCTGACTCTCTGGGACATTCTGCGAAGGACCGGAGAGGCCAGCAGCTCTTCCAGTTAGCACTTTTCCTGTGGTGTGTGGGGCCCCACTGTTCACTCTTTTCATGGATGCTTGTGAGCAGCATATAAGCACCCAAAAGTGAGCCTCCCTCTTCCCAGGTCATCCGTCAAGTGTGTCCAACCTGTGACTCACAGACCACATGTGTCCTGGGATAACTGTGAATGTCCCAGCCTGGCACAAAATCATAAACATATATCCTGAAATGTTTTTGCTGTTTTTTTTTTTGGGGGGGGGGCAATTCAGTTGCACTTTGTAGACAATAATGTTATGTTGCAGTGTGATTCTGTTACACAGCCCTGGGACCTTCTGTCTGAAGGTCTTCTGTTGAGGTCAGTCCTTCCCCTACTGACATGAATTTCCAAATTTAGCATCACTGCTCATTTTCAAGTTCTCTCTAGGCTTTAGCTATCTCAGAAACACTCTGGACTAGGGAATATAAAGAGAAAAAAATCACTCACGACTGGAGGTACCTGTTTGGATGTGAGCTCCGCCTCAACCCATGGCACCCTGGTACCTTGGCATCCCTATGCCCATAGAGTCTGGAATGTTTGGGTGGGAGCTCCACCTCACACAGCTCCTCCCCAAATCCGCCCCTTCAAAGCCCACCAAACACAGCTCCTCCCCCAGAGAGGCTCAGGACGACTCCCACAGGGGATGTATAAGCAGCATCCCCAAAAACAGACTCCTGGTTCCTCTGGTCTGGTCCCCTTCTCCTCTCTGCAGGGCGGGGCGAGGGGGTGGGGAATCGCCCAGGAGCACTTTGCCCATTAAACCTGGGCTTTTCCTAATTTGGTCTGATTTGGTTTGTTGTGATGGCGGAGAGGCCTTCAGGAGGGTCTAAAACTTATCAGTACCAAGGTGTGTGAATGGGGCAAGAGCTTTCTTGCTGTTTGGTCCAGTGACAGAGGCGTGATGAGAGGAGGCCTCTCCTCCGTTTGAAGCCCCTTCAGAGGATGAGCTGTAGTTTGTTACTATTGTATTTCATGTCTTCTTAGTGTATGTAGCAAGAGAGGTGGGCAGCTCCAGTCAGTGATCTGTGCTGGTACTCAGTTTATTAGTGATTGAACTCAAGAACAGACACAGTTCTAACTGGCACCAGAGTCCAAGCTCTGGTTTTGCTTCTTTGCCTCCAGTCGCCTTGAAGATCAGTTTTTAAATGCATACTGAATTGCAAAGCATCTCCTCTTAATAACATATGGATTAGTCCTTGGCTCAGTCCGGGATCCTAATATATCTATTTGGCATCCGTGTTAATTTATTTAATTGCTTTATAATTTTAGCTGACATTTTCCATCAAGATTTGTTATAATTATAAAGCAATTTTCACAGTAATTTTTGAAGGTACATGAGAGTTTCCATAGTGTCCTTACCACCTATTATATCAGAGAAGGCTTTATGATATGTTAGTTTTTAAAAAAATATTTAAGTCCAGAGAACAAAATACAATGTATTTTACACAAATCCTCCTTGTGTCAAGTGTGTTCAGTAGAAACAAGTGCAAATAGTGCTGGGTGTGTGGCTCATTTGGTTGAGTGCTCACACCTAGCATTCATGAGCTCCACACTCCTACCCTTTGGGTTTGATCCCTAGTGTTACGTAAAACTGGGCATGGAGATTGTATTAGTCAGGGTCCTCTAGAGGATCCGACTCGATCGCATTAATATACCTTGCAAAGGGAGCTAACAGGCTGGTTTACATGCTGCTGGGTGGGTGGTCCAGCAGTGGCTGTCTGCACTCTGCAGAGGCTGACAACCCGGCTGCTCTGTCCACAGGCCGGGGTGCCCCACCAGTCTCAGTGTGGTGCTCAAGGCCTGGAGTGAACTGGCATTCAGTGCCTGCTGGAAGCTAAGAAGTCTGGGTTCTATCTTCAGTGCCAGATGGTGCCAGCAGCTGCAGCAGTAGCATAGATGCCCTTAGCAGCAAAGAGCCCAGGGAGTTTGAGGCTAGCCTGAACTACATCAGCAGCTGCAGCAAGAGCATAGATGCACTTAGCAGCATAGAGCCCAGGGAGTTTGAGGCTAGCCTGAACTACATGAGACCCCATCTCTAAAACAAAACAAAAACAACACACACACACACACCCCTAAAAACCCACAAAGAAACAAATACATTTTCTAGCTCTTTTTATGGATTGTGAGTATTTATGTTAAAGTCCAGGTAGGGATACTTTTCCTCTTATGATTTGATTGTCTTGCTAAAGACTTGATGAAATAAGGGGTTAATATCACTTTGTGCTCTTACAGAGGGCATGGATTTGGTTCCAGCACTCAGACCAGGCAGGCCATAGTGGCCTGTAATTCCAGTTCCAGGGCATCTGATACCCTCTTTTGGCCTTTATGGGCTTCTGTACTCAAATGATATACATTTAGACAGACACACAGACACACACACACACACACTCACACACACATACACACAGACACACACACAGGCATGTTAAAATTTAAAATAGACCATGATATAGGTCAGGGCTTCTAAAAAATTTTTTAACCACAACACCTGTTTGCTTGAGAATTTTTTACCCGACTCCAGGTATATAGATATATGAAATAAGTTTCTAAATCAGCATTTGTTGAGAAGAATTCATAAAGCAACTTATTTTAAAGCAATTATTTGGTGTGTGTGTGTGCATAATTTTGTCATTTACTGAAGATGAAAACAAACTTGCCTAAACAAGATGGATGTGCTTGTCCATCCTTACATAATCACTTAAATCTTTGTTAGCTATTTGATAGTGCAGGACATAGAACATTTTCCATGTCTTTGAGAGTTGATTGGCAGCTAGATCTTATGATGGTGAGAGCTGGGAATGTTGCTTCACACAGGTACATGATACAAACGAGCAGAAGCATATTTAGGGCCATTTCAGAAAGTTTTGAAACTCTGAGATAGTCTCAAACCAAAATTCATTGAATCATTTTTTTTAATGCAACCCAAGTGAGCAGCTCAAACAGTAATTTTAAAAATCAAACACTTTAACACAGTATCATGCAAAGATCCCCTATTTGATACATGCTGAGGATTGACAGTAGGGAAAATTTAAAAGACTTTCTGTGTTGTGTAACTAAATTATGTTCCTATAAGAGCAGAAAACTTCATGTGAGCAGTAGAAATGCTGGGATTTATAACCGCTAGCATCTCATTTCTGAGCTAAGCTCCTGTAGACAGTGTTGCTGATGTTATATGGCATGACAGCATGATAGTGCACAGTTGGGCTTGTATGTTCAGAACAGGGGCTACAGTGAAGCTGCGAAATGAAACATGGGAAAACCGTGCCACAAATACCTCAGATTCATTACATGTTTGAGTTAATTGTTCATCACCACACATTCAGCACCCTTTTACTATTGCCAAAAGTTTCCTATCCCTCACATTCAGTTACAGGACTTTATATGGGTTTCAACACACACTTTTAGAAACTATTGGGCTGGCAAGATGGCTCAGCGAATAAAAGCCCTTGTCATGAATGTCTGGGGACCTGAGTTCAATCCCTGAGAGCCATACTGGAAGGGAAAACCTTCTGAAAGTTGTCCTTGACCTCCTCGAGCAACCATGGCACACAGTTACCTACACTCCCACATAGTGTGCTCTCATGCTCACATACACACATGCATGCTCATCTGCATTCACACATGGTGCATGTACACACACACAACACAGACACAGATGCACATACACAAGAAATACTGAGGTGTAAAACAAACTGCTCAATGTGATTTTATTCAGTTTAGACTAGACAGTGCCTACTGTTCCATTTCAATCACAATGTGAATAAAATTGTCATATTAATGAGTGGTACACTGCATTTAAAATTAGGCAGTTGCCTGGGACAGTAGCACGGCTAACATAGTACATGAAGCCCTATATTAATCTCCAGAAACACTCCCTCCTCCACATATAATTAGCTGGTTACCACTTCTGTCTGGAAATATGCCTTGAAGTATTTATGGATAGATGGCCAGGGTGAATACAACTAATGCCAGTTATTTACAAGAGAAAAAAACAACTGAAAATATACTGCCTGTACAGAAAGGGAGCCAGAGAACAAATAACAGGCCAGCAGGCAGAACTGCTAACAGTGGACGAGTCTGGGAGAGGGCATGTGGTGTCCTATGTATCATTTTTATTCTTTTGACATCTATAAATTTGAAATTACTCCTGAATAAAATATTCTTAAAAGAAAATTAACCCATACCCAAAAGAAGTAAATTAACCACATGTTATTTGGTAGGAAAAAGGTGTATATACTCCATTTGGGGATCATTCTTCCTATATTTCCATCAGTGTCTTTAGACTGTCCTAGAGCTGAGATTTAGTGAACACCTTGATAGGTCATGAAGCGGAGACTTTCTGAGGGAGGTGCATAGTATGAAACAAAAATCTCGTATGGAATAACAAGTTTATGTTAAGTGTTTTAGTTAGCATGTTTCATGTCATTATTGCAGAACTCTTGTGAAGGTAGGCACTCCTGTCATACTGTTAGCCTTTTACAGATAGGGAAACTGAGGCTGATAATGTTCACTTTCTTACTCTTGCACAATAGGATTGAGACACCAGCACTCAACGTCTGCTCATAACTCTAGTTTTTTCATTAGACTTTGGGTATATAGTTGCATGTATGCCTATCTAGAAAATAAGTTAGGAATAATCATTTTAAGTCAATTCTAAGGATTTGCTAATGAGATTCTAGAGGAATATAAACGTATCCGTAGAATGATAATTGTATTATGAACATGTGCTGAATGCTGCATATGCTAGGTTTTACTCCACTGCAGCATAGTTGTCTCCTGATGGTCCTATAACAGGGTGCTGTTACTCTCCACATTCAAGGTTAAATAACTTGCTTAAAATCTCACCACCTCTAAGTCATAGCTCTGTAGTGGATACTCTACTAGATAGATGCTCAATTTGAGAAAGAGAGAGTGGAATAATATTGCTACTAATTTTTGGAAGTACATGTCTCAAAGATGCTTTCTAAATATTATGACGTAGTGTGTTATCCAGGTAATACCTGCTACAGATTTATCAGAAACCCAATTAAAAGAGTTCTTCATTCTTTCTCTTATTAATCCTTTATGTACAGTACAAAATTTAAACACCATCTTGGTTCTGAACCTGTGATACTTCCAGGTCTGTGGGTCCCAAATGCTGGGATTAAAGGGGAGTACTACTAAGCCCTTTGGAATTCTTGTGAGTTTGAGGTCTGCCTAGTCTACATAGTGAGTTCCAGGACATTCAGAGCTGTATAATGAGGCCCTGTCTTAAAGGAAAAAGGGTTTTGTTTGTTATGACTTGAGTCAAAAGTACCCCTCTCCTTACTCATGTCTTAAACACCTGCTCCCCAGTCTGGCTTGCCTGGTTTTGGCAGCTGTGGAACCCTTTAGATGTAGAGCCAGCTGTTGGATGTAGTGATAGGGTTTCTGTACCCCAGTGATAGATTGCTCCGCCGATGAAGTAAACCAGATCAAGCTGAACTGAAAAAGTATAACAACATGTTTATTTGAGCAAAGCTACTCCCGGGTGGGTTCTCCAGTCCCAGAGATGGAAGCCCAAGAAGCCAAAAATGCCTGAACTGAAGATGGGAGATTATAATATAGCCTGTAGGTGAGGGGTGATGTGCCCGCCACAAGCTGGGTTTGTGCCCAAGTATGGTCAAAATCTGGAATGCTTAAGTGGGGACTTGGACTGCTGGTGGAAACAGGGGAGAAAGTTGTAATCTTCGCCAGGTATGCAGAACTGGGCTTTTTTGGCACCTTTTCTTTGCTGGAAATTGTTGGAGAGGCGGGGGAGGGGGTGCTTTCCAGATCATGCAGGGGCGAGCTGGAGGTTCCACCCAAATGTGTAGTTTACTATGGACAGCATTGATGAAGGGTATACCTACCTCTCACTTCCCTCTTTGCTGCCTGTCTGGTATCACATGAATAGCTTCAGCCACATGCTTTCACCTCTCTGAGCTGAGTCGCTCTGCCATGCTTCTCTGTGGTGATGGACTAAAACCCTCTGAAACTGAGAGCCAAAAGAAATTTGTTCTTTATTTTTTTTCAGATATTTTGGTCACAGTGAAACAGATGTAATTAATGAGCTATCAGGATTGGCCCTTAATGAGCAGTGATTATCCATCCTGACGTTCTCAATTAAAACATCTACTTAATAGTCCATGTCTATTTATTCATTTCTCTGTCTCCTGGAAAAATGTTTACAGAACAGCAGTACCGAGCAGATGAATGTGTTGGGTGCTTAGTATTAAAGATAAGCTGGGTGCATCAAAATATGACTAGACTGCTACTCACAACTCCAGGTAGGCTACCTAGAAAACAGGAACCCAAGAAAGACACAGGGATCGCCCAATGACAGAGAAATGGATGAGATCTACATGAACAACCTGGACAAACCTCATCCAATGACTGAGGGAACCGGATGCAGAGATCCACAGCCAGGCCCCAGGTGGAGCTCCAGGAGTCCAATTGGCAAGAAAGAGGAGGGTTTGTATGAGCAAGAATTGTTGAGACCAAGATTGGAAAAAGCACAGGGACAAATAGCCAAACGAATGGAAACACATGAACTATGAACCAATAGCTGAGGAGCCCCCAACTGGATCAGGCCCTCTGGATAAGTGAGACAGTTGATTAGCTTGAACTGTTTGGGAGGCATCCAGGCAGTGGGACCGGGACCTGTCCTCAGTGCATGAGCTGGCTGTTTGGAACCTGGGGCTTATGCAGGGACACTTGGCTCAGCCTGGGAGGAGGGGACTGGACCTGCCTGGACTGAATCTACCAGGTTGAACTCAATCCCCAGGGGAGTCTTTGCCTTGGAGGAGATGGGATGGGCTGGGGGGAAGGTGGGGGTGGGGGGGGCCGGGAGGGGAGAGAACAAGGGAATCCGTGGCTGATATGTAAAATTAAATTAAATTATAAAATAAAATAAAAAAGAAAAATAAATAAATAATAAATGAATAAATAAATAAATAATTAAAAAATGATGAAACACCTAAAAAAAAAAAGATAAGCTGGGTGAATTCCCTACTTTTGGGTGTCTGCTGTGTAGCAGGGAAGACAAAAAGCATGTGGGAGATAGCTGCCATGAGCCCAGTGAGTCAGTGTGACCTGGGATCCAACAAAAATGCCAAAGGAGATACTGGGAAAAGCAGTGGAGGAACCAGGGAAAATCTACCCTGTGACTGTGAGCTGAGACCCCCATTAATGCCTTGGATTCTTTTATTGCATCACTGTACTGTGGATCTAGATTTATTTGAAGAGTACATTAAAGCTTTGTGTGGTGGCGCATGCCTTTGATCCCAGCACTTGGGAGGCAAAGGCAGACAGTTCTAGACCACCCTGGTCTACACACTGAGATCCAAGATAGTCAAGGCTACATAGTGAGACCCTGTCTCCCCCCCCCCCCCCCCCCCCCCGCCCTCCAAAAAGGACTTCAAATTCCTAAATTTGAGGTCCATGATGAATAGGAGACTTGAGACAAATGACCTTTGCCCTCCTTGTCCTGGGCAACTCTTGATAGGTACGGCATGCTTCCCAACTTCAATCGCCTGTTAAATGAAGGTGCCCAGGAGGCTAGTTGACAGACATCAAGGGCCCTCTCAACATGAGCAAGGTGTTCTGTGGCAGCCCTCAGGCCTTTCCCAGGGCTTTGCCTTCTCATCAGCCTGCTCTTTATTCTCAAGCCATCTCACCTATGTATGTTTGACTTACGTGGAGTTGGGGTTTTCTGCCCTTTCCTGCCTGTGAGAAGTGGGCCATTCTGTTGTCTTAGGGGGTTTGTTTGGAAAAGTGAGACATATTTTGGTTAGAATGGAAATGAAATCATTTTCAAGGTCACTGGCTAATACCTGTGGGCGATTCATTCCTCTGGTTTCTGTATGGGAATGTGTTTGATGTTTTCTCCTCACCCACCTCCTTGGGTGGAACATTAAGTTCTTACAGCATATGGGAACCACAGTTTCTGTATTCTTTGTTTCGTCTACTGATTTCAGAGTTATACATGTCTTGTTTTCATCTCTAATTGGTTTTTGTGGCTTCAGCTTCACTTAATTAGGATTTGTGGGAGAAACGCCACATCTGTTTCAGAAGAATTAAGAAAGGAAACGTTGCTTGAGTGGTAGCTGGAATGTTCTTTAGTTGTGTGGTACGACTTACAATGAGTCACCCTGTGGAACCACTATGGAGGGAAGTGGGGGCTTGGCTGTTAGAGCGCCTGCCATGCTAGTATGAGAACTTGAGTACAGATCTCCAGCACCCTCAGAAAAAGTCAAGTGTGGGGCACTTACCTGTAGCTCTAGTGCTGGGGATTTGGAGCCAAGAGGGTCCCTCAAGCTCACGGACCAGATAGTCCTGCTGAGTCAGTGAGCTCAAGATTCAGTCAGAGACGGATGTGTCCAGGAAGTAAGGTAGAGAGCAATAGAGGAAGTGACTTGATTTTGGCCTCTGACCTCCACACACATGGGTGCATATACATGTGTGCAGACACACACGCACACACACACACACACACACACACACACACACACACACACACACACACACATACACACACATGCACACACGCAGGAACAATGAAATTCTCCCAGATTTCTGACAATGGAACTCATGGTGACCCTGGGAGACACTGGTCATATTTTGTTTTGAGAACCTTGGCCTTGAGGTTTCATTGAGTTTTGTTTGTTTGTTAGTTACTCAGTTCTACTCCTCCCAAAGGCTAGACACCTACTTTATGCCTTGTACATTTTGTCAGAATTGCACACCTGCACACATTCGTACCATTTAAAGATTCTGCAGGGGAAGTTTGTGCCTTCCCAGTGCACAGTAGAGGACATCATCCCTGGTACACAGGGGAGTACATCATTCCTAGTGCACAGTAGAGGACATCATTCCCAGTGCACAGTAGAGTACATCATCCCCAGTGCACAGTAGAGGACATGATTCCCAGTGCACAGTAGAGGACATGATTCCCAGTGCACAGTAGAGGACATCATTCCCAGTGCACAGTAGAGATATCATTCCCAGTGCACAGTAGAGGACATCATTCCCAGTGCACAGTAGAGGACATCATTCCCAGTGCACAGTAGAGGACATCATCCCCAGTGCACAGTAGAGGACATCATTCCCTGTGTACAGTAGAGTGCATCATCCCCAGTGCCCGGCAGAGTGCGTCATTTACAGACCAAGAAGTGGGTGGGGAGGTAGTGAGTAGACAGCTAGTGGGTAAAGTGTACACCTGAATTCAGTCCCCACTGAATTCACCCCACTGAAGCTGGGTGTGGTAGGGAGTGATTATCATCTCAATGCTGGGAGGTAGACAGGAAGACCCCTGGCATTGGCTGGCCAGCCACCCTGGCCTCACCTTACTTGGGGAGCTCCAGGCCAGTGAGAGACCCTGTCTTAGAAAACAAGGTGTACAGTGCCTAAGGAATGACACCAGGGTTGACCTCTGTCCTGTATTTCCACACAAACATTTGTCACCTGCTTGTTTGCAGGTGGACACACCCAGAGCCACGTGATTGGTCCCAGATAAAAGCCTTCTAGCAGCCCCCTTATACCTCCACCTGTGAATACTTCCTTTCCTTTTCAGAAGTAATCATGATTCTGATGCTCTCTATATAAATACACTTTTCTTCTTGATCTTCATATAAGTATAACCATGTGATATGTGTGTTTTTCTTCCACCTTGTGTTCCAGGAATTGAACTTATGTCCTCAGGCTTTGAGGTGGTGGGTGTTTTCACTCAGTGGAAACATCCAGCCAGCCCGAGTTCTGTTATCTCTTTCTATCTTTTTCTAATGTTCTTCTTTTGAAATGTGTCCACGTGTTTCAATGTAACAGGAATTCCCACCCCACCCCACCCCCGCTGGATAGGTTTTCCTTGTGAAGATAGACTGCCATCCTTTTCCATTGGTTCCAATGGTCTCCAGCCTTTAGTTCCGCTTGTCTGTGTTCTTACACAATTACACAAGTATGCACAATACCTGGAGAAGAATTGCTGGTCAAAGTGAAGACATAAATTCAGTTGTGGTAGATCTTGCCAAAGCATTTCCAAGGTGGAATTTGCCTCTACACTGAGTTCAGACCACACCTCATTGTTAAAGTCATCAGATATTGTTAGTTTTGTGTACAAATATTTTTGTCATCTTGGTGAGTATACAGTAGTATCTCTTTGGGACTTGTTTGCATACTTGCTGTCACAATGATATTGAGCATCATTTCAAATATTTTTCATCCACTTGTGTATCTTCTTTTGTAAGGTTCCTATTCGATTTGTTTCCATTTTTTTTCTTTTAATTTAGATTATTTTTTCCTCAGAATTGTAGCAGAAATTGAGTTTTAAATTTTATCTTTTTTAAAAAAAAGATTTATTTATTTATTATATATGCAGTATTCTGCCTGCATGTATGCCTGCAGGCCAGAAGTGAGTGCCAGATCTCATTACAGATGGTTGTGAGCCATCATGTGGTTGCTGGGAATTGAACTCAGGACCTCCGGAAGAACAGCCAGTGCTCTTAACTGCTGAGCCATCTCTCCAGCCCTAAATTTTATCTTTATGTTTGGATAGATTGTCCAAACTTCTTACATTTCTCAGGAGTGGGACTAGTAAGGTCAAGTGGGGTGGTAGGTGCTTATAATCCCAGTACTCAGCATGCCGAGTTTAAAGGATTTGAATCAGAGGCAGCCTATGCTACATAATGAGACTATTAATCCTACTGGGTCAGAATAAGATCACCACCACAATTTTTGAGCCAAATTTGAAGCAAGCTTCATTAAACACTGTCCAGGACGATGGACACTGGCTGGGTCCATTCTTGGTATTCCAAATTACATTAGTCAGGGGCTTATAAAGGCAAACTGCACAAGGCTCTGTACTTCCAGCCTTGGTTCAATGGGACCAAGCAAACCTGCTGATGTACTTCCTGCCTATATAACACCCTCCATCCCTGTCACTACATGTGATCAAGCATGTCCTGTGTGGTTGGGTAATTGGGGCAACCAAGCTTGTTTACAGAAATTAAAACATGTAGCTTGTTATCGTACATAAACAATAGCCCCTAGCATTCCAGGAATCTGTCCTTGTGCAAGTAGGGCTCATAGGTTAGAAGCAATTTTTCTTTATAGATCTCTTAATCACAGTTATTAAACTTAAAACATAACTTTAGTCATCATAAGACCTGTCTGTAAAGTGTATATATCTCAAAAATCAAACAATAAAGCTCACTGGGGCATGGAGGAGATGGCTCAGTTGGTAAAGAACTTGCTTGCTTGCAAGCACAAGGACCTGAGCTTGACCTCCAGAACCCATGTAAAGTTACCTGAATGTGATGGCATTGATTTGTAATCTGGGTGATGGGGAGGCAGAGATAGGCAGATCCCTAGGGTTAGCCTAGTCTACTAGTGAGTTTCAGAGTCACTGAGTGACTGTTTCAGTAAAAACATGATAGATGGCCCCTGAAGAATGACACGGCTCGAGGCTGTCTTCTGCTCTCTGCATGCATGCATACATGCACCTCCACATACAGAAGTGCACCGGTGCATACATGAACATGCATGCACATATACACACACACACACACAGATACAAAGAAAACCCCACAGAATGGTTCCAGTTATACCTGCTTTATCGGTAGGCTGCAATAAGATTGACACAGGAAGTGTGAATCACCAAGGACAAAGCAGTAAGTGCTCTGTTCCAGGCACAATGAAGGCACGGGCGAGTAACATCTAAATTAAGAAAAAGAAAATCTATTCTTGTATCAGAGGTCAGATTCATTAAGACATTGTTATGTTGTGCGCACCCCCCCCCCCCCCTTCTCTTTATGTGCCCTTACCTGCTTCCTATTCTTTGTAGTACAAAACGAGAATGGTCACATGCATAATACATACTGAGCTAAAGTGACTGATTGGTTACAAAGGCACACTAGAGGTCATATCAATTCTCCCAAGAAACTTGTCTTTGCAAGGGAGACAAATGTGGCGTAGACATGAGTTGCTAAAAAGAGGGCGAGAATATAAAATGTAGATGGAGCACTCAATTAGAGCCATCTCCCTGCCCTGGTAAGAAGCATGCAGGAAAAAGGCCTGGCTTTTGTCTTTCATTTCTTCCCCCTCCTTTGTTACTTAGCTTCTCAGAGACCCACTTTGTTCACCTGGAAAGCGGAGAGAGCAATTCCTTCCTCACAGCCTTTCTGTGAGACTCCTCACAGGGCTTCACCTCCAGTCATCAAGCACTGTGCTGGGACCTACTGTGATGAGATGGCCAGTGTCCACGGTGAGAGTGTCGGTGCTGATGGAGGTGATGGAAGTGTCTGCCTCTGCCATCACGGGGCTCAGTGAAAGCTGTTTCAGGGCAGAGACAGCAGCAGGCCCAGGGAGTGGTGCTTGTGGCAACAGTAAGAGCAATGTTAGAAAGGGGGAGAGGCTCTTCTCCTCTGGGAGGAACCTCTGTCAGTGTCAAGTTTCTCCTGGGCCATTGTTCCAGGATGCCCCTTTACATGTCAGGCTCAGGGGTTGGGCCAACCCTGGGATCCCAAATGACGTACTGTGAGTTTTGTTGTTATATTTGATTGTGTATTTCAAAGCATGTGTAATACAGGGCTGTAGTAGCACATGCCTTTAATCCCAGCACTCTGGAGGCAGAAGCAGGTGGATCCCTGAGTGCTAGGCCAACCTGGTCTAACAGACTGAATTCCAGGACAGCGAGGGTTATACAGAGAAACCCTGTCTCAGGGCAGGGTGGGTTGGGAGAAGTGTGTGTAAGGACAAAATCATAGTGACTTGAGAAGGTACTGGAATTGACTTTAGGCAGCTTTCCTCGTCCTGGCTTTGGGACACTGGGGCACTTTGGGACACCATTGGGGTTGTTAGTAAATGCAGACTTCAAATGTGGACTCACATTCCCTCCACCATCCGGCTTTGTGGACTTGGATAGGTTGCTTCCCTGACGTTTCCTAACGTTTTACAAACAGGATTGTGCTATGGTCCCCCTAGACTTAGATAGAGGATTGAGAGGCATAACATTTGAAGATATGACCAAGCACACAGTTGGCAGCCGTGTTTCTGAGATAAATCCATACACTTGATGAGAAAATGTCAAATTCAGTGATATTTATGAGTACAGTGGTCGGTCCAAAGAAAGGCGTGTTTTAAGCACACCTACCAGACCATGTAGTCTCACTCAACCCCGTCTGTGCGTTGTGGCTACAAGCAGGCTTTGGTTCTATAATTCTGTCACCAAATGTTCCACGCTCTTTAGAGCAATTGCGATTGAGATAAATCTGCTGTATAACTAGCCTACCATTGAACAATCTATAATTTGCTGACATAAAAGACACTCACCTGCACATTAAAATGCTAAGTGTGGGGCTGGAGAGATGGCTCAGTGGTTAAGAGCACCGACTGCTCTTCCAGAGGTCCTGAGTTCAATTCCCAGCAACCACATGGTGGCTCACAACCATCTGTAATGAGCTCTGGTGCCCTCTTCTGGCCTGCAGGGACATGTGCAGGCAGAATATTGTATACATAATAAATAAATAAATCTTTAAAAAAAAAAAAATGCTAAGTGTGATATTGTAGCCTTATTTTTTCTTTCCCCCTCATTGACTATAAAGCTCCTAAGCATGCTTTAAAGGAGGTCAGGCAGTACAGAAGGGCCTGCTTGGCCTCATGGGCTTCTCCTTTTGTTGCCAGTTCTGGAGCTCTCTGAAATGGCTGTCTGCATGACAGAAGTGAGCTTTTCTGCAGTCTTGCAGAGACCCCACGAAGCACACCCGTGTGTCACATCATTTCCCCCAGCAAATGCACATCTCTGTTTCCTACCCTCTTTAGTTACTCACTGTAACAGATTTTTCTTCAGGACCTCCACATGGGTGTTATGTTGAGTAGACCATAATGTACCACATGTAAAAAGTTAAAACATCCTATCCCCTGTTCTTGTGTGTTCTGTGCCCAGTGGGAGTCACAGCAGAGCAGATCAAAAGGTAATGATGACACAGGCTAAGGAAGGTTGCAGTGTTGAGGATGGAGGGCTGTGACCTGGTCACACAGTCCACAGTGTTGAGGATGGAGGGCTGTGACCTGGTCACACAGTCCACAGTGTTGAGGATGGAGGGCTGTGACCTGGTCACACAGTCCACAGTGTTGAGGATGGAGGGCTGTGACCTGGTCACACAGTCCACAGTGTTGAGGATGGAGGGCTATGACCTCATTGTTGAGGATGGAGAGCTATGACCTGGTCAAACAGTCCTTCTGTAGTGAGGTCCTGCAAAGAAAGATTGCACATTGACAACATTCCTGTTCAATACAAATTGGGAGTTTCTGGAACTTTGATCTTTGATGGCACCATTGTAGAATAGCCTTCTTGCATAGATTACATTACATGAACCCTTGTCGAGTAGCAACTGGAAGACTGTTGGTTGACAAACCTGTGCATGCTATCAAAGAAGCTGGGCTCTTTCCACCTTGGAGGGCACTGTCAAATAGTGACAGTTGTGGGGAAATGCTCTCCATCTACTCTATTTCCTTTCCTTGTTGAAACTGACAGCCTTTGGACTGAGTTTATTTCCCATTTACAGTGTGGTTCCCAGCTGACTTAGGAAAGCTTCGGAATTGTCAGTGGGATTGTTTTCTGTAAGGGTGGAGGGGTCACTTCCTCCTATATTTGTGGCAATTCAAGTCAAAATCCAGCTGGAAAGCAACATTTCAAATTGTTCCACTTTTTCCCCTTTTCATTTGTAGTAGAAGTCAAAGGTTCTTATAAGGAAGCTGCATCTCTGTGGCCCATACTAACTGTGAAATGATTTATCATCTGTCTTTGATGTTATGTGAGAGCCACTATAATCCGTATGCAGGAAAAAACATCAATAGTGATTTTCCATCATGTCTCAGCTATAGGTTGGCGGAACATCCTGATATCGAGGTCCTTTGACTAACATTAAAAGCATCATAGAAGTAGAAATTCTTTTGATTGGCTTCTCTTTCCCCAACAATATTTGTTACGTCCTAAATGAGCCTTATAGATTAACCTTAGGAGAAAATCAGTGTCCTTTTCCTGGCAAAACTTTGCTGCAAGACTCAAACAGCTGTGCTTAAAAGCTGTATCCTTTGAAAAGGGGTTTCATTTTGATCAGCGCCTCCATTGTTCTACAAAACCATTATTTCTTGATTTGGAGACGTATGTTTTTCTGCATTTGGGTGTGTTGAAACACAGATGTATGTGTGTAATGTTATAGTTTCCTTTTTTCCTTGAAAAACCTATTAAATATGTAGCTTATAATTAATAACATGGTAAAACTGTTGTTTGTTCTCCCAGTGTCATGTATCCTAGGCAGGCCTTGAACTTGCTTTATACTAAGCACGACCTTGAGCTTCCAATCTTCTTGCCTCCATATTCTGAACACTGAGTGCAGGATAACATGCATGAACCAGCATACCCGATTAATGCACTGCTAGGAATTGAACCTGGGCTTTGTGCATACTGGGCAATCACTCTATCATCTGAGCTACAGCCTCAGCCCCAAACTAAGGAAAGTTTGGTATTTAAAAAAAAAAAAAAAGTCCCTGTGCTATGATATAAAAAAATGTCTCCCTAAATTCAAATGTTGAAAATAAATGGCCAAAGACTTTTAGATGATAGATCAAGTCATGAGTGTGAAGGGAATCAGAGCGGTTATGAGAAGGCTTAAGAGAATATGTTTGTGTTCTGTCTTGGTTCTGCCAGATAATGACACAGTGTTCACCCTTCTGAGCATGCAGACAAGCTGCCATTTTTGGACAAGTCTCTTGTGAGACTCCCAAGCCCATTGGCACCTTGACTTTGACCTCTCCAGCTAACAGAACTGTGTGACACAAACTTCACGAATTTCTGCTTCTAACAAACATCAACACAAATGGACTAAGACACAGACTATTTATTGTTGTTACCTGTGCTTGGAATTTGTGTGTTCAGGCTGATAAATCAGCGTGTGGATGACTTTAGCTCAAAGGAGTTGCCTTCAGGTGTCAGTTGTCTGGCCCCTTTTCATCTCCATGGCTCTATCAACTAGCAAGACATTCAATGCGCATTTTTAATGAATACCTTAGAGTGTTCCATTCCATATAATTATCAAGTTATTGCACCAGTAACGTTAATTTTGTTATTTAAAAAAAGCAGAAACATTTCATGTGACCTTCGTAATACCATAGTGTTTATTTTTGTCAAATAACTGTGGACTGTTATTGAAATCTTCTAATCCTTTGCCTTGCATGTGTGAGGCATCCAGGGCTCCCAGCACCCCATCCCTAATACACATAACATAGACACATGTATTAGGGTGCTAGATGTAATCTAGCTGTACAGCTCCTGCTTGCTCAGTATGTGATGCACAAGGCCTGAGTTTAACTCATAACGCTGCAAAAACAAAATCAAACAAAAATATCCCTCTGATATTTTTTTTTCTAATAATTCACAAATGTGTGTGCCTTTCTTTACTGTGACAAAGTATCCGGGAAAAGTCACATGTAAAGGAAAGGGTTGTTTTGACTCAGTTTCAGAAGGTTTGGGACTGTGGTCCTTTGGCCCCATTGCTTGGGGCCTGTAATACCTACAGCAGGACATCACAGCAGAAGCTGTGGCTGAGGAGATCTCTTCACATCCTGGTGGCTAAGAAGCAGAGAGGTGAGGGGAAGATATAAGGATCCTAATACCTTTGGGGGCTGCCCCTAACAACCTACCTTCCTTCACCAGTCCTCACTTCCTTCAGGCTGCCTTACCTCCCAGTGGTGCCACAGTCAGGCAACCCAATGTTTTTCCCTTTGGAGGATGTTAGTATCCAGACCATAACATGTATGAGCACATAAAAGACACACAATGTAGAGCAAAGAATGTGCATCATATATATGCGTTTGTGTGTGTGTGTGTGTGTGTGTGTGTGTGTATACTATATATATATAAAGAACCCAACTGGTTCTTTCATCTTAACTGCATTTTATTCATTAATTTCTCTCTTTTGGTTTTCTGTTGTTTCTTAAGATAGTTTCATTAGTATATTATCCCAGAAAATAATTCATCTGTCTAGGTTTTCAAATTAGTAGAGTTATATATGACATTCTCTTACACATTTTTTAATATTGCTTTACATTTTGTTTTTGAAGCTAATGACATGATTTCTCCTTTCTCTACTCATGATTTTGTTTTCCAAAGATCTTTTTCTTAAGCTGTGGGAGGCCTGCTCGCACCTTTTCCAGGGTTCTTATGAGGAAGAGAGAGGGATAAGAAAATATTACACAGAAAGATAGTGAAGAGGAGAAAAGCAGAAACACAGGATAGCTTCAGGAGGACCTGGATCAAAACCCAATGGTTCCTTCTGCCTCTTCAAAAGGGCTTTTTATAATAATGCCAAGGGGTGGGGCAAAGGACCTCCCCCTTGCAAGATCAAAGCACACTGCACAGCCAAGTGTAGTCCCTTCCAAACACCTGGTAACCACGCCCATGGTCAAATCATCCCCTTATACAGCCCTGCTGGGTAAAGCAAGCTCAGATTCTCGGACCCTGAGTAAGTTCTCACTAGGAAACTTCTGTGGGTCTCTGCATTATGCTCTCACAGAAAACAACAAACTATAAAAGAAATTTCCTCTCTTCATCCTTTTTTCTTATTGCCTGTAGTTTCTTATCTATATTTCTACTCTAATGTCATTATTCTTACACTATACCTTTTAAAATAGCCTCATTGAAATGTATCATCCATTTCTTAAGGACTTGTTTTTTAGTCTATAGCTGGCTCCCTGTATCCATGGATTCAAGCAACTTCAGATTCTGTGTTAAGCTCACAGTGGATATGTCTATCTTGAGTATTAATGCCTTTTATTTTCTTGTCACTGTTCTCAAAGCAACACAGTTTAACAATTCTTAGGTATTATAAGCAACCCAGAAGTGACTTATAGTATTTGAAAGGCCTAAGTTATGAACACATACACATTCTTTTGAGTGTTTACTTCTTTTTGATGAGTATGAATAATACTACCACAAACACATTGTATACATTTTTATATTGGCATATTTTTTTAAAAGATTTATTTATTTATTATGTATACAGTGTTCTGCCTGCATGTGTACCTTCACACCAGATTTCATTACAGATGGTTGTGAGCCACCATGTGGATGCTGGGAATTGAACTCAGGACCTCTGGAAGAGCAGCCACTGCTCTTAACCTCTGAGCCATCTCTCCAGCCCTGGCATATTTTCATTTCTCTTGGACACATTCTATGAAATGGAATTCTTCTGTCATATTATAAATAACTTTTTGAGCCTCTGCCAGACTATCTTCCAAAATGGCAGTTCCATTTTATATTCCTATTTGAGAGTTTCATCTTGCTAGTTGTCATTTTGATTAAAACATCTTCATGACTATGAAGTGATATGTCATGGTGGTCGTGACTTATGTTTCCTGATGGATTGCCCAATTACACTGAGCGCATTCTCATGTGTTTATTGGTCAATTGTGTATCATCATTGGAGAACTGTCTCTTTAAATCCTTCACTTGTTTCTCAAATGGACTGTTTGGTTTTTTTTATTATCTAGTTGTGGAAGTCCTTCATATATTTTGGATATAAGTTCCTCATCAGATATGATTCACAAATATTCTCCCCCTTTTTATTGATTCTCTTTTCCTTTTCTTGGTAGTATTACTCTCAGGGAAAAAAGCGAGCTCTTTAATATGTAATGTGCTTAATTTGTGTGTGTACATTTTTGGTATTGCCTAACCAAGGACTGTTAATAACTCTTCTGAGAATTATATCAATTTCTGTCTGTCATCTCTTGTGAGTAAATCTTTGTATACAATGTGAGAAGGGAGCAGCTTTATTCTTTTGCATATGAATATCTAATACTCCCAGCACTATTAGATGATATTTCAAACCTTTTTAAAGATTATCTTTCATGTTTATAGGTCCATAAGTAGATATCATAATTCAATTGTTTTCTGTCATTCTCCAATAAGTATACTTAAGGCTGTAGTTTCCTTCTGTGTAGGTGCCTAGGCCCATCCTGCAGATTTAGTTTGTTATTAGTGCCCGTTTTTGGCCTCCTTTCTATTTCTAATGTCTATTGTTACTGCATTTAGTTAGTGAAGGTGGCTTAGATTGTCATTAAACATAATTTTATCAAGGGACACTTATATTGTAGTCAGTACAAAGCCCCTCTTCCAACATCATAGATTGTTTATGCCTGTTTATTGTATCCCATAGGGCCACACTCTTGGCATGTACTAAATAACATGGAAAAACATGGAAACTGGGTTTGGTGATGCTGACCTGTGATCCCAGGACACAAGAGGCTGAGGCAAGCAGATAGAGATTGAGTTCAGGGCCAGCATGGACTACATAGTCAGATCCTGCCTTACAATAACAAACCAAAACAGAAGAATATGATCACCAGTTAAATTCTGGCATAGTGGTGCGTGTCTGTAATCCCAGCACATAGAAGGCAGAGGCTGGGGGGTGCTGGAAGTTTGAGACTAGCATGTTCGATATAGAGAACTCCCAGCTATCTCCATAGCAAGACCCAATATCACAAACTACCCCCCTCCATCCTCCCGAAGGCATATTCATAGAAAGCAGTTATCAGATCCACATCTGGAAGGTTCCAAGGTGGTTAGTGTGATGGCAGGAACACCAAGCCTGCCTCTGTGCCAGACTCACTCATGGTCTGCATCCTCCCCCTCCCCCAGTCGTTATACCTGCCCCATGGGGCAAGGACTCTCCTTGGACAGGAGAGAGAGTAAAGGTGTTGCCCAGTGAGGCTGTTTGCCCCGTTAGCCACATGAGAAAGAGGCAGAGTGGCTTTTGCACATGTTTGGCCCCAGTTTCCACTTTCGAAACCAGCCTGCACTCCTACCTCCAGAGTGGTCATTGTGTTTACTTGGTCTGATGGCCAAACATTTGTTCAGAGAGAAACCCTTTGGTCTTCTCTCACACCTTGTTAAATTGTTGATAGGAAGACATGTCTACAGCTCATTGTTACTTTGAACTGAAGACCCTGTCTAACTGCTCCCTGGGTCTAGAACTCGGGTAGTAATGAACAAAGAGCACACTGGTTCTTATTTTGTGTATGTGACCAGTGTGATTTCAAGACACCCTGTGACGTATCTGTACTTATTTTTGCTGGAGACCACTTGATCTCTGCGAGCCTGGGTTTGTAAGATTGAGGGTGTACTAAATCTTAAGCAGATTCCTATGGTCTCTTTCCTCGCCTTGAGTTTCTCTTATACATAGAGAAGCCTAGTCTTGGGCTAATTGAAAATCATTTTGATTTTCTTCTTTTCTTCTCTCTCTCTTTGTAGAGAAAACATGAAGTTGAATTGGTAGGGAGATGGGGAGGATCTGGAGGGAGCTGGAGGAGGGGATAGAATATGATCAAAATATATTGTATGAGAGTTTTTAAAAATAAAACATAAATTTAAAAAGAAAATGATTTGTTACCATTACGGACATTTCCCATCTAAATGAGGGTTGTTTTTCTGACCCTACTGAAGACTGAAAAGCTCCGTCTGTGAATACTGACTGCATAGAAGTTCCTTCCATGGTTCCTAAAGAGGATGGCTTTGTAGTTCTGTTACCTTTGCTGCAGTCTCTGTGGAGCTTCGTTGTACTAGAACAGTTTAATTTGTACTGTACAATCATTTTCATGTGGAAACTAATAAAATACAGATTCCAGTTTTTAGCATGAGCTTGTGGCCAAAGGCTTTTAAAAATTTTATGTGATGCTTTTCCATCTGATGATGACAGAGAATGATGTCAGTACTTACACATATTATGTGCAAAGTTGATAAAGAAACTGCTCACTCAAGTATTGTTTTCCTCAAAACAAAAATGTAAACTGATTCTTTGCATTCGGCTTCTAAGGCCTCACCTGCCAATGGAGTAGGCAGGAATCTGGAATTAAGGGTTTTTTTGTTTTTTGTTTTTGTTTTTAAACAAAGTAGTATCTCACTTTTCTGACAACTAGAGTGATGCCCCGACCCAGGGCCCTGCATTCAGCTAACTGGAGTCCTATACTTATTTTATAGGACCTCTCCCATAGTAAAGGGTGTGTGTTTTGTGCTAGGCTTAGTGGTACAAGTCTTTGATCCAGCCACTTGGGAGTCAGGTGGATCTCTGAGTTCGAGGCCAGCCTGCTCTACATAGTGCATTCTAGGACAGCCAGAAAACAAACAAACAGTCAATTAGAGATGCTTTATAGGGAAAACATTGTAGTAAATAGCAACAGCAGATGACATACAGAAACCCTTTTTTTCTGTCCACATGGGCTGTAGACACTTTACTTGCCTGTTTTCACATGTTTAAAAAACTATAATAGAAACAGTGATAAAGGTGATACCGGATATTGACCTCCAGTCTCACATGAACACACACATGTGAAGACATACATTCATATACACCATGACTACTATCATGTGGGAATAATATACAAAAAGTTCCCACCACAGTTCACCGATATGCAAAAGCCTAAAGAGGAGAGATGGGCTTAGCACACACAGAGCCTGATTCCATTGTTGAGTCTTCCAGCCATACATAGGTGACCACAGGAAGAGGAACATTAGAAATGCTGTCTTGCCACTCCCTGGCTTGTTGAAGGAACAAAAGATCCCATTTCCAGGAATAGAGTCACAGGTTCCTGCCCAGTAAATGGGAAGCAGCATGCTTTGTTTCCCTCATCTGCTCTGACATCTTGCTGATCCTGAATCCCAGGCCGAGTTCTGTCCCCAGTTATCTGACCTGGCTGCACTGTCAGCTCCCTCCTGCCCAGCTTTCAAATATTTTGCCATCTTTTGGCTTTCGTCCCCTCTGCCTGTTTTTCTCATTATTCTTCAGAGTTTTAGACTCCCTTGTCTCCTGTCCATACTTTAGATACTTTAGTATTTAGTTATGTTTTGGTTTTTCAAGACAGGGTTTCTCTGTGTAGACCCAGCTGTCCTGGAGCTCACTTTGTAGACCAGGCTGGCTTCAAACTCACAAAGATCTGCCTGCCTCTGCCTCCCACATTCTGGGATTCAAGGAATGCTAGGATTAGAGGTGTGCGCCCCTGCTCTAGTATTTAACTCTTGACAGTTCCTTGCATGTGACTCTTGCATAGTATGGAGCTGTGGGAATGCAGTGGTGGGTGATTCCGTTTGTAGTCAAATGCATACTCTGTGTTGCTATCAGTGTGTTCCTCAATTGCCAATAGGAACTATTTCCTCCCTGGAGTTCTAAGTCTCTGAGCACTGTTTTCCACTCCTAGAGCTGGGATGGGGATGCTGAACTAGAAATAGACCTAAGATCAAAGCCCTGAGTCCGAGGTGGGGGAGATGACTAGTGAAGTGCTTGTTGCACAGGCATGAGGACCTGAGATCCCAGCTCTCTTCCAAGAGCCAGTGCAGCGGGATGCACCTTTCATCCTAGTGCTGGGGAGGCAGAGATGAGGGCATCCCAAGGGGCTAGCTAGCTGGCCAGTTGGTCCAGCTGCACTGGTGAACTTCAGGTTTGGGGTAGACCCTTCCTCGAATATTAAGCTACAGAAATGATTGAAGATGCATTCTTCACACACACACACACACACACACACACACACATACACACACACACACACACACACAAGAAGAAAAGAAAAAGTAAGTTTGAATAAAAGGTGATAAACCCCAAAGAACTTGATTCTCAATGGGATTCTACCTTTAATTTTTTCGAGTCAGCTGCTTGATGGGGAACCTTTTACATTCTCATTCTGAACTTCTCCATCATCTTTAACTCCGAGAAACAATTATGTCAAATATAAGAATTATTTCCTGTGAAATTCCTTTCAAAGTTAGGAGAAAGGCCAAAGGGGACTTGGGAGGCATTTGTCCCTGTTCTTGAGAGTCACCCACCTTTCCTGACCATACCCCCAAGCCCTCACCCATCTGTCCACTCAGCTGCCAGTCCTTAGCAAATGGGGCAACCCGATTTCCCGCCTTTGCTTGGCCAAGGGCTCCCTAGGACCAATCGGGTGATGGGGACTTGACATGTCCTGGTAGGGGAGCTAGCTGGGTCCCGCCCCCTCCCGCCCCCTTCACAGGTGCAGCCCTAATCCCCCCTGGCCTAGATATCCGGCAGCCTCTAAGAACCCGGGCTCTGTGATGTAATGCGCTTTTTTCACACTCCCGGCTTAAATACAGATGGAAATTGTTGTCATGTGTTAGAAATGTCGCCAGTGATATAAAAGGCGCAAGCTTGAGCATCTTCTCTCCCTTCTCGCACATCAGCTGCTCCTCCATCCAGAGCCTGTGCCCTGGAAAACCCACTGGGTGGTCAGGTGGCCGAGGAGCCCCCAGATAGCTCAGGAAAGGGTTCAGATCCCACTCCCCACCCCCGCCTCTCCTTACAGCCGCTGCGGAGCCGAGGACCAGCGTGGTGGGAGGCTCTTTCAGGCGCACAAAAGGAAGGATTAATCTTGGCGATTGGCTGGGCTTTTGCAGGCAAGTACAAGTCCACGATCTCCTCCTGGCCGTCCCCTGCCCACCTCTGGATTCGAACGCTCGTCCACTGGAGGAAGGCTGGGATCAGGCAGGCGGCGACAGGGGCGCCTGTCACCGGAGGTTTGCGCTTGGGTTGTGGGAACATCCATGGAGGTGAAGATGCCATGTGTGGTGTGTGGACCAGGGAGGAGGGGAGACTGTGGGCCAGCTTGGGAGGGCCAGATGGCCGAGGCTGCGTTTTAATTCAACGGGCAGGCAGGCCCCGTTTGGCTGGGCAGGGTGGGAGGAGAAGCCGAGAAGGAAAAAAAAAAAAATCAGAGGTCAGTGGGTAGGGAGAGGCTGGGCTCCAGAGCAGATGCCTGGTGAACAATGGGGCTTTTGAAGGGGATGCTGGAGGAAGTGTGGCGTGCGCTTTGTATTGCCTCCTCCGCATTGCAGGTTGGAATCGGGCAGCTAAATTTTAATGAAGTGCATTCCAAAGTGTGCTAGTCAGCCTGGGCTTGGGGAGCCAGAGCGAGGGGCGGCCCCCAGGCTTTGCTGAATGGGGACTAGGGGTGGGAGGGGGAGGGGGGCTGCCGAAATGAGTTCCTGATGGATGGTAAAGGAGAGATGAAAGCCTGCTCAGTGTGGAGGGCAGGGGAAGGGGAGGGGGAAAGCCTTAGGCCCCCCGTGCATATTAATAGGCTCCAGCAGGTGTTGGTAAATGCATGTTGCAGCATTGTTCCGGCGCCCAGGCTGGAGTAGGCGGGGAGACAGAGAGCTGCTTCTCCTGGCGGTAGTAGGCAAATGCCTTTGCACTTTGGAAGAGCTTTGCAAGCTCTCAGGAAAATAAAGGAGGAAAGGACCACCATCCCCTCTCTCCTTTCCCTCAGTTTTAAAAGGAGGAATGTACATGCAGAAGGTTTATTTTTTTTTTTTTTTAAGTTTGCTTCCTGGAAATTAACATGTGTTTGTGAGAGCTCTGTCTTATCTAGGTAAGGTATGCTTGTCTGTGGGCATCAGTAAATAGAGGAATCCGGAGTCTGGCTTGTGAGTGCTTGGGACCTGAAAGGCTGTTCTCCTTAGCTGGTTCTTAATGGGCCAATCCTGGAAGGCTGGGATCTTTATTTTTTAAAGAGGCAGGAGGGTGTACCTTCCTCTTCTCAAACCCGAGTCTGCCTGACCTGAGATCCAAGGGGGCAGTGAAGTGTGCAAGGAAGCTGTCTCAACCACAGAGTTGGCCTTCCACACAAAGGGAGTGGATTTGTGTCTGGACTAAATGGTTTGAGGGTGTGTGTTGTTTATTTGTAAGGATTAGGACTAGGCCCCTTTCTCTTTCCAAGAGTTGACTATGCCTACAGCCCTATCCATTGAGAATCATTTAGGAGGCTTTTTAGTTGGGGCTGTGCACTGGTCAAATAACCCTTGCTGGTTTTGTTGTTTGCTTGCATGCTTGTTTTTACTACTCTTGACTAGAACCTATTCAGTGTTTTCAAAGGTTCAGACATATTCATTGGAGGTTCAGATGAAAACTGAAAGCGTTTCCAGAGGAAGGGGTGTGTGACTTTTATGTTGAAAATATTTGACTGTGGTTTTATATATAACTATGCACATTTTAACATAGACTAACAGTGCCTTTGGGGGTTCTGGGGAAAATGATTTTTGTTGAGAAAAGCTTACATTTTATCATCTATAAAGCTAGTGCCTTCTGAAAACTGAACTAAAAATTCCATAACTTTGGAATCCTGCATTGATCGTATATATGTTTAGATTCTTTTCATGATTGAACTTGCACAGTACCTGGTCAATAAGGCCTAGCTCACCACTTGCCTGTGAATTTTAGTGCTGTTGAAAGCTTGAGCAGATTAATGGTATCAACACTGTCTTGATTCCTCCATTTCTCAGCTGAGCAAACAGAAACAGTCTGCTGTTGCCCCTGGCCGCTTTGCTTTGGGCTTTGGGGAAGAGGATGGGGCAGAAGGGAGGGATTGCTGCTGGGACCCATCTCTGTCCCCCACTCCCACTGTACTCTACCCCACCAAGTTAAATGCTGGAGCATTCCTGTTTTGCTTCCCTTTGTAGTTTCTCAGGCTACACATTTCAAGTTGTGTTTCTATGGCAATGCCTTGAAGAAAATGTTTGGTATTGTTTCTGGCTCTCCTGTGTTTTTACCACAGAGGTGGAATTGACCTATTATTTTGTTTTCGTTTTTTTCACTGAACTTGGACTTGAGGTTTACCTGCTGCTCCTTGCTGAGCAGAAAGCAGGGACAGTTATGTTTGTTACTGAACTTTCCCCAAGAAGACTGGAGCTTCCATGTGTGACCTAGGGTGTGTCCCAGTGGAGCAACCGTCCACTGGATCTCTTCCACACTGAGACTGTTTCTGTGATACACAGCTGTAGATGGGCCATTCTGACACATAAGATAACAGTCCATGAGTCATTGTACCAAAGGAGTCATGGCTGTAGCCGGTGTGCATCAAGAACATTTCCCATAGTGTATTCTACTTCACCCTTGTCATGTGGATGGAGGTAGAAGAGAGAATAAAGAAGAGGGAGAAAGAATAACACCTTTACATTTACAAAGAAGTCAAACTAATTGATCAGTACCAGTTACTAAAATGAATAAATAAAAACAAATAATAAATAAAAAGTTGACATTTCTCTTTGCCCCTGGGCAGTGTCTTTAAAGCAGTTAAGGTAACAGCATCTGAGATGGCTTATTTCATGGTATGTATGTACTACTAAGTACGTAGTTCAGTGTGTCCCTCTAATTTTGGCTTATTAGCCTTCCCATGTGGAATAGAATGTGTGGGAACTTGGGCCTAAATGCAAAAGAGTTTTTCACGTTAATAATGACTGTAGAGGTGCAAAGATCAGAAAAAACAGAATCAAAGACAATTCTCCATTCAAGTATTTTTTTTTCTTTGCACTTGTATTTTTCTGGCAAAATCCAGTTCATTTGGTAACCATTTTTCTCCCAGCATGTTTATTTTCTCCTTTAAAAAAATGTTTCTTATGTTGATAATCAGACCCCAAATATTTGAATGTAAGCACATCCCTCGCAGTCATACTGACACCCTCTGGCACCAGACAAACTGTCATAGCATTTTTGAGAAGTCTGGTGGGAAGAAAAGGCAGCAGTGGCAGCCATTGATTTGGGAACTCTGCAGATGCCCGTGTGACAGACAGCAGCAGGTCGGCTCTTGTGGGCTTCCCATCTTCTGAAGAACTGTTTGAGACACTTGCTTCCAAGGTTGTGTTCTGGATCCCCAGGTCTTCGAGGGAAGTGTCTGCCGTTGTTGGCCCCCAGCACATGCACAGGACTTGTCAGAGATGCTCATACTCAGGGGATTATGGCTAAGTTAGCAGTGCCTCCCAAGCACTGCAGTGTGTTCTGTCTCTGGTCTCAGACTCCTAAAAATGGCTCTTCTCCCATTTGTCCCCAGAATCTAGCGAGTTGATGACTGAATGCCATGTGGATACTCGGTTCGGCTTGGTGTATTCTCCTTATACACATCTTGGGCTCTGGCTGCTCATTTTGATTCTCTCTTCCAAGGAGATTGGCATCTTTGAAGTTTCAACAGACGTCAGACTGAGGCATAAAATCAATGGGAAAATGTTGTTTGACATTTACTATGATGTTTGAAGGAGTCCAAACATGAGCGTAAAGAGAGACCCCAGGCTTGAAAGTGACCCACTAGACTCAAACCTCTTCGATATTTGTGGTTTTCTGACCCGAAAGGAAAAGGAAAAAAAATCCCCAGGCATAGACTTCCTTTCTTTGTGATATACACCCTTGTTTGTGGAGCTTTTCTGCCATTTTCCTTTCTGGATCCCAGTTCTAAGTGCCATGTCTAGTACATAATACATATTGAGTAAATACTTGAGTGAGTGGATACATCAGGTACCCTGGGCAGTCATTTTGAAGTTTGATCTGAGTGCTAGAGTGCTGTTGCTTTTGCCAGTACATGAAAAATCATTTCAGAAATAGAGAAAGGAGGGGCAGGTCCCCTACATTTAAAGATGCATGTTCTTTCCTGCAAGCTAAATCGCTGGTCCAATATTCTATAGGAAATAAAGCACTTAGGTTTCTGCTCACTGTTTAATTGATCTTCAGGGTGATACTGAACTATTGCATGGGGTGTATTTCTGTTCCGTAGTAAAGATTAGATCCATGTGAATCTACAAATTTGACAACAGCTGTATGAAATAACTTGCCGAAAAGCAGTAAGTGCCATAATTTTCTAATTAATTGTGGAGCAATGCCAAAGGGTGTTGCTTTAAAAACTCTAAGTATAGATAGGGCCTGAAAGGGAAACTAGTCTGCAAACATTTAGCTCTTTTTAATGCTGCTTAGCACCTGGGTTTAGGGAAGGAAGCCTTTGCTACTTCTCTTTCTGGCTTCTGGGATCCTTAGGTCATTATTGACCTTTCTATCTAGTGGTGATACTGCCCTGGAAGTAGTACACATGTGGATGCCTACTCTGTGCCTTTAGAGATTGAGGACTGTAGCACAGTGAGCAAAGCAGACCAGATCTCGCTGAGCTTCTAAGGCTTGAATTAGAACCCGTGCCGATTTAGTCCAGCCAAGGTAGGGAAAGGAGGATAAGGCAGAAGTGATTACTGGAAAGGAAATACTTTGTAAAGTTTCTTCCTAAAAACTATTGTGGTGGTCAAAACAAAAGTTGACTTGATTGTTTACAAATAAGGTCAGTCACAAAGACAATTTCAGCTGACCTCAGTCTCATACTTCAAAAGGAGTGTGTGTGTGTGTGTGTGTGTGTGTGTGTGTGTGTGTGTGTCTGTGTGTCTGTGTGTGTGTGTCTGTGTCTGTGTGTATGCTCTGAGTTTTCTGCATCAATATATGCATAGGCAACTTGTATTCCTGTTGAATCAATGCCACTTTTTTTCTACCTGAAATTGACATCTTAAGACAATAATTAAAGTATCCTTGCCAAAATTTTGGTAGCAAATGCCCCATGTATAGGGCAGAGTGCTATAATGCTCTTAATTTTCATTTTGATGCTGGGACTTTGGCTTAGCTCCCCTTTCCCTCCCATATTGATACACAGTAACTAGCCCAGTGCACGAGTTCCGCTTGGCTTTTCTTGTTATCATCAATCACATTTGGGCAGCTTTCCATGTCAGTACACGTTTGCCTACTTCCTGCTTTCTAGTCATTATTGAAATCTGAGTTTTTAGGCTGCTTCATGCTTGAGCTGGCTCATTTAGTCATATAAGATAGATTTAAAAGTTTGGCACATTTTGCAACATCTCTGTTCTGAGAACCACTGGGATGCTCGAGATTTACGATCAAGATCAAGGATGGAGGTCCAGCATGGGGTCTGTGTTACAGTCAGGGAATTTGGCAATAGTCAGTTATTTAGTGTGCAAAATGGTGCAGGTGTGATGGGGGGAGGAGCAGAGGAGAGGAAGAAGGCCAGGAACATGGGGATTAGGTGTGTTGCAGTTTTGAATAGCGTCTTTAAGGTGTCTGGTTAGACCCCACAGGGAAGGAAACATAAAAGTTGACAGAGGGGAGGGACTATGTCTGAGTGATTGACAGCCCAGTACAGACACTACAGCAGAAGTGCTAGCTGCACTTGCGGAGAAACAGGAAGAAGATGAGAATGACTGGAGTCGAGAACATGGGGGAAACTGGAAAGTGGCATCTCAGGACACAACCGCACTACTCAAAATGAACAGTAGTCATCGCAGGGTCCCGACTAGAGTGCTGCAGACCTGCTCTTGGTGGTGGGAAGCCTCATTCTAGGCAGTGGGCTGAGTTGTCTGAAGGAATGGAAGCAGGGAACACAACTAGGAAGTTGTCACTGTCTTCTACTCAGAGCAGAGGTGTGCCGAAGGAAGGCATGGCTGCGTTTGGTGAGGGTGAAAGGGAGGAAGAATGACTCTAGTTTATTATTTTTATTTTTGGTTTTTCGAGACAGGGTTTCTCTGTGTAGTCTTGGGTGTCCTGGGACTCACTGCGTAGACCAGGCTAGCCTTGAACTTGAACTTGGAGATCCACATGCCTCTGCCTCCCCAGTGCTGGGATTAAAGGTGTATGCCACCACCACCCAGCTTTATTTATTTTTTAACTGTAGTTGTTTGGGTTTGATGGTTTGTTTGGTTTTGCTTTTTAGCTTGAACATATAGGGGAAGCCTAGAAGGTGTCATCAACTTGTGGTTTAGGTCAGGAGTTCAGGTAGGACTTAGTAAATGAGAAATATCTAACTAGACATGGAACGGGTTCTCAGGAGTTTATGATCTGGAATTTATGGAAACCTCCAGTATGCCATGAGTTAGGCTATCACTAGCTAGGTCAATCCTATGACAACACTGTTAGAGAAATAGCTTTGTACCTACTTGCAACTTTCTGGGGGTTCAACTCCCGAGGTGTCTACCATTACTGAGTGAAACAGGTGTGTATTTTCTATGCACACTTACATTTATGTGTGTGTTCATGTGTGTGAGGAAGCATGTGTTCAGGTCCACATGCGTGCATGTGAAGGTGTATGTGGAAGCCAGTGGACAACATCTGGTGTCATCCTAGTAATCCTGTCCACCTCCTGGGAGACAGGGTTTCTCATTGGCCTGAAACTTACCAATTAGGGTAGACCGACTGGCCAGTGAGCTCCAGGGATCTGCCTGTCCAGCACTAAGATTACAAGCCTGTATCACTGTGCCTGGCATTCTTTCTGTGGGTTCTGTAGCTCCAACTCAGGTCTTTGTGCTTACAAAGCGAGCACTTTCTGAATGGCCATTCCTCTAGCCTTAGAGAATTTGTGTTTTAGGATTAGAAATACCTTTGCAAAGGAATTTCATAGTGCACATTCTTGTCAGTGTGTGCAAGTTTTTATTTTCTTTCAACTTCCTTCAGACTGAGTATAATCAATCTTTAAAAGTTGCACAGGTTGATAGAAGAAATGCTGTGTATTAATATGGTCTACATATGTAAATATTAATAATAAATATAGTCTTTACTCAGACCTCATGTCCTCAGCCTCAGAGGTTCTGTCCAGGTCCTGGAAGCTGTAAGAATTTGCTCCCCTCTGTGAAAGTTTGCCTACCACGGGCACAGTGGTAGCATAGGCCATATTTAGCAGGACAAACTAATTGCCTGAGGACTTAGCTTTCTGCAGGAGGATGTAACATACTCAGCATTGTTCAAGCAGCTAATTAAAGACTAATGGGGAGACAGCCAAGTAGCAGTTTTAAAGTACATCTCCTGTAAAAGGGGAAATTTTCAATTATGCCATTCTATCATCCTCAGAAAGAACAGTGCATTCCGACATGTGGACGAGTTTTAGTAGCTGGTGCTAAATTAAAATAGTTGGCACAGCCAAGGTAAAGTGCCCAGTGAATTCAGCTTTCTTCAAAAATTATACAAGGTTGATTGAGGACTTTTTCCTTAATTAATGAAACAAATACTTAATATGTCTCAGCTGTGAGGAAGATAGTAGATTAGGGGCCTGGGAGACAACGTCGCATGAAGTGTGACTCAGGATCCAGTGGCATTGATGGTAGGAAATGCATCTGTGGGAGATGGTGGCATGCTGGCCTCTGAACTATGGGGGACAGTGAGTACAGGTGATGTGGCTGGAATTGAGGTCAAGGATGGGTTCTGGGACACAGGAAGCTCTGCTGTGGCTTTGAAGGGCAGAGGACAGAAGGATACCTGGAGAGTCCGGAGTGAAGGCCCAGTCATGTGCACATCTTGAAGAGAGTCACTCATTGTGGAGTGTGCAGTTTATACGAGTTGTGAGGGACTGTCATGGTAGGGACTTAGTGACACTCCTGTGTCCTGCCAGAATGTCAGTCTTAGAACTTCTCTTGAGGGCCTTGGGAATCTTGGGGGAATTTAAACAGAAGGAATTGCTTGCTTGCATTTTTTGAAAATGACTGGCAGCCACTTTAGGTAGAGGCCATCTAACTGATCCTCTGGGCAAATGTGATCCATTGCTTGCTTCTTCTCACAAATAAAGTTTTTGTTTGTTTGTTTGTTTGTTAGGCTAGTCTTCACTTGGGACATGGGCTTGTCTTTCTCCTGCTTTTGTGCTGTAACTATAGGGTATAGTACCTGTAGCACAGACTGTATAGCCCGCCAAGCCTGAACTATTTACTTGAGGAAAGTTTGTTAACCCTTGATTTAAGGTTGGAAGTTAATACAAGGACATTTATAAGGAAGCTGTGACTAATGAATGTCCTGAAGCCAACCATTCAGTAAAGTTGGAAGAACTTTGTAATGGAATGAGAAGTACAAGGGAGAGGAGGAGTTGGAAATGACATATTAGTTCTAGGAAGAGTGACCGGGGAAATTGAAAGGTCACAGGGGACATTTAAGTGGAGATGCCCAGCAAAGTGGGAGGTGTTTGAGCCTGTGGCTGCCCGGATTGGGTGTGGAAGATGATAACTTGGAGTTTAGGCCTCGTTAGTGCATAAAACCCCAGAAGTACCTCATTGTTTATCTTCTTTCTGCTTGTCTGCTCCAGGAATGAATCTGTCTTTGCCAGTTTTAATCTTGACTCAAATCTCAGCTTCGCACACTTGAGGAAGCCATCCCTGTGTGTGGAGTGTCGGTCCGATTGTCATTGCTGTAACGGAAAATCTAACGAAAAAGAGCATGCAGGTCAAATGGTTTCCTTTGGCTCTTGAGTTCAGAGGTTTCAGTCCACAACCACCAACTGGCAAGTAGTGGTGAAACAGAACACTGGGTGAAAGGGCATGGGGGAGGAAAGCAGCTTCCCTCATAGCAGCCAGGAAACAGAGAGAGAAAACTAGATCTTTCAAAGGCATGCCCCTGGGACCTACTTCAACCAGATTCTACCTCCTTCTTTCCCTCGCCTCCCAATAATGTCATATTAATTTGTTGATTTATTAGAGCACCCATCATTAAACACCCCCAAAGATCTACCTTTGAACATTGCATTGGACACTAAGCTTTCAACACATGAGCCTTCTAGTAAGTTTCATACCTAAACCTTAATGTGGTACATTATGTAATGTGATCCACCCCGGCTCCAAACCCTTCACAGAATCATGGGGAAGTCCTGACTGTCTAGATGGCTCACTTTTCAAGCAAATATTTATTTCTCTACCTAGACTATTAGTCTAAGGCTAAGTACAGTGTCTCATACATTTTTATGTGACTCTAGGATCTATCATGCAACCAATTCAATGTATTAATATTTATTTTGTAGTTACAAAACACGATACTTGGGTGAAAGAAGACAGACATCTTTCTTCTAAAATATTCCATTGATTTGTTCAATAAAAATTTGTCTAACACATTAAATATCATCCCAGGCAGTCTGCTTTATTTCTGCCGTACAGTAGTTAACAATTCTTGCCATCAAAGAACTTTTGTTTTAATGGAAGAAGAAAGACAGTACAATATCCCTACCCTTTCTCAGTTCCTAAGACTATAACGAATAACATTGTAGAAAGATTATATTTTAGTCTAGTTCCATCATTTTGAGAGATAGGCCTTGGGTTGCACATCTCACTTGTGTGATCTGATCCACTCTGAAGGACACAGGATGCATTATTTTAATGTGCACTTTCCATCCTTGGCCCTGATTGGTGCTGATTTTGAAACTATTTCTTCTCTTCTTTTGTTAATACATTCTTCCCAGACTTACTTTTATTGCAGATGCTCTGTTTTAATGGGGTCAAATTTAGGGAAGAATGCTTCACCCTTAGTCCGTTCTCTTATCTCATATGACACGCTGCTATCTGCATTCTTGAAATGTGACATGGGAAATTAAGGAACATGGAGTTTCTGGCAGTTTCCCATTTTCATCATTACATGAGCTGAAAGCATCAATTTTCATTTCATGCTTTGAATTGCTTGTAATAGGGGTTTTCAGTGAGTCTTTGGTAGGCAGATGAGCCAGAGCTCTGGGACCGTTCAGAAAAGAGAATGGCTCTGGAGCCCAAGGAGACCTACATGTGTCTGGAGAAGAGAATTCTAGATAGATTCCTCACCCAACCCTAAAGGGCAGCTGGTCTTGCCATGCACTGAAGAAGCTAATTGTTCCTCATGAGTTTTCTTTTTTTGTTATGTGTGATGCAAAGACATGGGGTGGGGCATGGTTTATTTTCTGAGGACAGTCTGAACATTAGCAAGGTGCTAACACAGTGGTATCTTCTATGTGTAATGATCGCAAATGTCCCTAACCTTATAGCATAGAATCCTCCAGCAGTGGACTAGGGATGGGACTCCAAGGCAGTGGATGTAGTTATAGTATACTTAAGGTTTGATTTTATTGGTGGGGAGGTTTCAGTTTCCTTTCTATAAAGACACTTTCTCCGAGGCGGCTTTTGTGACTTACAAGATATATGGAAAACCTGTGTCTCCTACTCCAGACGCCTGTGTTGTGTTTGCATTTTCCAGAATGCAGAATGAAGGTGTTGAAGTGAACTGTGGTGCTTGCCAACCAGCAAGAGGGTGTTAAAAAAAAAAAAGTCTGTTATGTTTCTTGCCAGTTTGAAAATATGTATGTTCCAACATTTGTCATTAAGAAAACTTATGCTAGTTTGAGATGGCTTTAATCTAGGTGAATTTTAAGTGTGTGCATGTGTATGTACGTGCGTACATGCACATACATGCCTGCTTCTAAGAAATGCTAGGTAGTGGTTGTTGTTAAAAACTTCAATTTTTTGAAGTGAGTTTAATTCACTTCAAAATTACTTACAACTGGGGATGTGGTACTGCGTTTTGGCAGTCACATACAGTCTTGGACCTGTCAGTTCATTCAAGGAGAACACTGAAGTCTCCCGAAGAATCCCTTCCTTCCCATCCTTTGTAGTCGATACCCTTCCATCCCCAAACATCCATATCTGCTTTGTGTTACCAATATTTTTGACTTATCCCAGATACCATATAAATGGAATCATTTAGTATTGAGCTTATGAATTCAGCTTCTTTTGCATATTAAATAGAGTTAAGACTCATCTCTGTTGTTGCTTGCTTTATTAGTTCCTTTGTATTGCTGTGTATTGTTCTATTTCATGAATGTACCACAGTACATTTACCTATTTACCTCCTGAAGGACTGTTGAATTGCTTTCACTCAGGAGATTATGAATAATGTCATTAAGGAGGCTCCACAGAAAGTAAGAGAATAGGCTTAGAGTTCCTGGGCAAAGAACCACATGAGTGTTCAAGGGATTTTTGTCAAGTTGGATTTTCACTTTGTTTGGGTAAATACCTAGGAGTGAGGTCTCTGGGTCCATGGTAAGTCCGTGGTTAATGCTAGGGAAAACTTACCCACTTCTGTAGTGGTGCGTCCTCACTGTGGTGGGCAGTCTAAGACTCTCAGTTGCTGTATAGACTGGTATTTGTTTTTTGTTTTGTTTTGTTTTTGTGACAGGGTCTCACTGTGTAGTCCTGGGTGATCTGGAGCTCAATATGTTGGCCAAACTGGCCTGGAACTCATAGAGACCTCCCTGCCTCTGCCACCTAAGTGCTGGTATTAAAGTCATGCACCGCCATGCCTGGCATTTCTCTAATACTTGGTACACGCTGAGCATCCCTCATCAGTAATTCCAATGCTGAACCCTAATGCGTTGTTAGTGTCATGTCCACACTTAAAAAATTCTGTAATTTCATTGTTTTTCAGAGTTTGGGTTTTCAGATGAGAGATGTGCACTGGGTAAAGGCTATACAAATATTTCAAAATCCAAAGGACTGGGAACTCGGAAACAGTCTTGTCTCAAATATTTCAAATAAAAGAATCCCAAGCTATATTGTAAAGTTAAATATTTTCTTAGTCTATTTAAAAATATTTATAGGTGTGTGGTTTTTAATGTTTATTCAGTGTGTGTGTGTGTATGCATGCATGTGCGTATGCATGTGTATGAGTGCACACACACACACACACACACACACACACACACACACACACACAAAGCTTCATAGTACATGTATTGGAGGACAGAGGACCTGCAGGATTAGATTTTCTCCTCCCACCATGGAGGTTCTGGGGTTAATCTCGGGTTGTTATGCTTGGCAAGGAGTATCTTTACATCTCAAGCCATCCTGCCAGATTTTTTTTCTTAGTCTTTCTAATACTGTGATAGTAATTTGTCCTAGTTCCAAACAATTATACATGCTAAACATGTCCACATGTGCTTATTTGCCACCTGTATATCTTGTTTGGTAAGCTGTGTATAGAAATTCTTTATCCATTTAAAAAATTGCTTTGTTTACAATCAAGAATTTTAAGGGAATACACAAACTGTCAGTCAATCCTATTTATTAGTTTGTCTGATTTTTTTTTTTTTCTTTCAAATATCAAGATGGTGTCTGGAAAGATGGCTCAGTGGTTATGAGTACATACTGCTCTTCCAGAGGGCCTGAGTTCAGTTCTCAGCCCCCATGTCAGGCAGGCCACACAGCCACACAGCCTGTTAACTGCAGCTTCAGAGTATCTGAAACCTTCTTCTTACCTCCATTGGCACCCGCATGTATGTGCAGACATTCACACAGACCCATATACTCACAAATAAATATAATATCAAAATGGTTCCTCACTTCTTCATTTCCTTCCTTCCTTTTTGATGGGTTTTTGTTTGTTTGTTTTGTTTTGTTTTAAAATTTTGCTAGGAGTTGGACCTACCTGGGCTTCCTCTGTCGCTGACTGTAAAGATGACCTTAGCCGGCCATTTCACATCTATGAGTCTGTTCCTTCATTTGGACAGTAGTCATGCATACTCACACAAAATGTATGCTTGCTGAGCAAGTCAGGGAGCACTACTGATTTCTGTGAACTTCCTTTTAGCCTGTCTGCCTTCCGTAATAACAGATCTGTGAGGTCCCTAAAGGGAAGTGCTTGGTGACCTTTGCTTACCACTGCAGCTCCAGGGTCTGGCCCTTAACTGGTACTGAAAGGCCGGAATGAATTGTTGGGTGAATGAAGAACATGGGATGGTACTGCTGAAGGTTGCTCTGTAGGACCATCGCAAGTGCGCCTTTTAGGCACTGAACTAAGTCTTGGGTATTTTTGTAACATTGCCACTTATTTTAGTGCTGGAGTCATTGATACTTTTTAGCTAACAAATTCAGATTTAATTTTAGGGAGTCTGACAGCAAGATTTAGGAATGTGATGTGTTTGCATATACTTTCTCTCTACTTAATGCTTTTCTAAAGGACAAAACCATAGCCTGCAACCCACCTGCAGGTTTCTCTTGGCTGGGATACAGTATCTGCCAATAGTCTAACTATGGATAAACTGATGACTTTTTAGCTGTGCTGAATGGCACTTCTTGACCAGCTTTCCTCGGGTGTGGCCCATTATTTCTTGGCTGTTTTTAGGGAGGGTAGGTACTTGTGGTTGCTTTAGCTTTCTTGCAGCAGCAGCAAGGCTACCAGGGTTCCTTATAACCTGACCTCATTTTTAAGAAATCGCTGACTTTGGCAGGGTCCTGTCATAGCCTCACCAACTCCAGCATTGGCCTCCTGAAAAGCATTGTTTCAGCTGGTCTCAGCTGAGTCAGCTATAAGGCAGAACTAGGTCATAATAGCTCATTTTGTAGGCTGAGCAATACTTCCAACCAACCTTCCTTTTTCCCACTGGAAGGGAGAAAGTTAACTTTAAGCCAGCTTGCTTTCTTTCAAAAAGTGTCTTTTGAGGCCCATGGGTAAGGGAAGGAGGGATAGGGACTGTCAGGGAGTTGCTGGGATGTGTTAATTATTATGTTAGGTTCTGTCTAGCTTTGAGCTCTACACCACTGTTGCTGTGGAAAGCTCTCCAAATTGAACTGCCTTTCATGCTCTGGTGATCCACTTCACCTTTCAGAAGCCAGGAGAAGCTGTAATCTCACCTTCAAGAAGAGGAGGCCTTTTCGTGGTCAAAGAGACTCTCGGGTGGTAGATTTATACCTATCCGGAATGCGTTTTCACTTCCTCTCCTTAAAACCTTGCTGAGAACATCCTTCAGGAGCTCCCTTGTACAGAAGCTAGAACATTGAGAGTAGCTCCAGGCATGCAGGATAGTTTTTGAACTCTACCTGCCTCCTGTCCTCTGTGTTGCTAGTTAATTGTTTCGTTAGGTTTGTTTTTGGTATAACTGTTTGAAAGCCTTATCGTCAACATACATTAGTGTGTCATTAGCAAGAAATACCACTGCAAAAAAAGGAAGCTTAATGAAGCAGTTTCTCTTAGAGATCAGAAAAACACAGTTATTATTTGCAATACAACTCTGGTATACAGAGCAGCCCATTCCCACTGTCATATTACTTCATATAGTAACCATATTCCAAGAGATATCTGGGAGCTGAGGCTAATGCTGTCCTAAATTGGGAGAAATTTCAAACTCCTTTCTGAGGTACCTAACAAGCATGAATCAGAGAACAGCAATAGAGTCTGGAAAAGGAAAAGTGCTTAACATCTGTACTCACACTGTCCAGGGTCAGTAAGTCTTAAACCACATGGAACTGTTGGGGCATTTCAGATATGAAACATCTGAATTGAGATCTGGTAACAGGAAAAGATAGGCTGCACATTGTAAAGATTCAGTGTCAGCAAATGAAAGGAAAATACCTTGCTAATCATTCTTAGACTGACTTGACATCACAGTAGTTTGAATATGTTGAGTTCAAATAAACTAATTGTTCATTTAGTTTTGGCTTGGATTCATTCTTTTTGGTTTTTTGTTTGTTTGTTTGCTTGTTTGTTTGTTTCTCAAGACAAGGTTTCTCTGTGTAACAGCTCTGGCTGTCCTGAAACTCGCTTTGTAGACCAGGCTGGCCTTGAATTCACAGAGCTCCACTTGCCTCTTTAATCCTGAGTGCTGGGGTTAAAGGCATGCACCACCACCACCTGGTGAATTCTTTCTTTTTTTAAATATTTTTTTAAATTATATGTACGTGTGTAGGTATGTGCCTGTGAGTGCAGAGCTGGAATTACAGTCAGTTGTGAATGTCGGTGCTGGGAACCCAACCCAAGTCCTCTGCAAGAGCTGTATACACTCTTAACCATGGAGCCATCCACCCTCTTGAATTATTTTTAGTATTATCTTTGTGTTGTAAAATTATGTATGGGTCCATATTATATCTCTATGAGAGAAAGGTATAATACTTGTGTGACATTTGCACTCATAATTTCAAAAATTCAAGAAGTCAAAGTCATAGCCTATGCCGGTCGGTGTTCACTTGCTGATTGAAGTGTGTTCTTCTTTGGAAAAACTTGCATCCCTTGAAGCCACCATTTGAATACTGACCATAGAGGGGCTTGGGATTGGTAACAACTGTGTGCTTGCCATGGATATCTGTGCTCGTGATGGCCTTGGTATGAGGTTCAAGTGGGAGAAATGAGGTAACAAGGTCAGAATGCAAAGGGAAAGCCCAGCAATTTCCTTGGAAAAGCTTGCTCTCTACAGAAGTTGTATTTGACCTGGATTTCATGCTCAGAATGCTCTGGCATTCTCCTCCATCAACCCCCAGAGCCTGTTTTTTGATGTTACGTGCCTAATAGCAGTTCCAAGGGCTCTCACCTGCAGTGAGTGCTTTTGTGGGGTGCTTACAGACACCCACTCCACTCAGTTCCCAAGAGCACTGAAGGAGGTTTCTGTGTATTGTTGCCCACTGTGATTGGGCCTGGCCATTCGGAGAAGAACTAACCCAGGCCTGAGCCTCTTCTCTACACCTGCTGTTCCCTCCTCCCATCCTTAAATCTGCTATGTAGGCTCATAAATGATTCCTTGTCCACAGAGCGTGTGCTCTGTTCCTGAACAGTCTGTTATTGCGTATGGAGCTGTGTGGGGTGCACCTTCTAGGGTTAGAGGTAAAGTAGTAGAAAAGCCACACTAACTCCTGCTAAGCTTGACTGAAGGGGCAGATAGTCTACTAGGGCCTCTTGTATGTTTAAGACACTCAATTGCAATGAATGGCCAACCTACAGAGAACTTGGAAGTTATAGAGGGCAAACCACTTATTTAGCAATCATCCCTGTAATCTGTATCCACAGGGGTGAAGGCTGTGTTTGTGTACTGAGGTACTCATTGTGCACCTTCATGAATTCAGTGACTACCTCAACAACCGCCATCTTCTAGGTACTTTCTGATGTTCTCAGCAAATAGAAGCATGAGAGAAAGACTGTTGTTCTCTTTGAGTTTGAAACTGATAAACAAAAAAAGTGGGAGGAAAAGGCAGAGTGCAACAAAATAAGGTGCTGAGGGTGTAGGTGGGAGTGAGTGGGAGTTTTCAACCAGGAAGGTGATCCAGATGAATTGGAGCGAGTTTGTTTTCCTTCTGGAAATCAGGGTGTTGGTGGCTTGTTCCCAGTTGAATGAAAAGTCAGTCAATGTCCAAGAGGCGGAAGTATGCCTGACTTGTTTGATGATCAATAAGGGAGGGCAGTGGGGCTGGGGCACAGTGGGGCAAAGGGGAAGGAAGTATCTGAAGATGTTGAAGAGGTAATAGGGAATGTTATCAGGTGGGAACTTAGCTTTTTTTTTTTTTAAACACAGGATTTTGAGTACAGATCTTCTGTAATCCAGCTTAGTTTTCTGAGAAAAGTGATCTATGCAGTAGAATTCTGGATCACTGATGTGCAGTTCTGTAAGCCTTAAGGAACATACCTGACCCTCTAGCCACAGTCCCTGGCAAGATGCTGAGTCCTTGTGTTGAGAGACTCCCTTGTGACTTGGCACCTCAGAGGACAACTCAGGAGACTCTGACCGGCAGCCTGTAGAAAGGCAAGCTTAGGTGAAGAAGGCTAGCGTGCAGGTTCATACAGCTGTCGGAAGGGGAGGAAGCCAGCAGATCTGGGTGTGGTCTCACGGTAAAGTTGGATGGACTGTGTAGAAGAAAGGAAGGCTGGCATGATTTTTGCCTTCTACAGTAAAGAAGGGTGGAATAGTTTTAATCTACTGAGTTGGGGGAGATTGTAAAGCATTAAGTATGTAGAAGATATCTAGGCAACATTGAAATGTACGCATTCATATTTAGAAATCCTTGTATGCTTTGTAAGAGAAAAAGGTGGAAAGAAAATTAGTGATGTTATAGGGGTCTCTTGTCCCTCTGTAGGATTCTGAGGTGCTTGACTCCATGTTTTGTGCGGTGTGGTCTCAGTTCGATTTGTTATTTGTTCTTTGGTAGAAAGATCTTTCTTTCTAGGTGGGCACAATACAGCATTTAGTGTAGCTGTAATGATTCTTCACCTGCTTGACTTACACAAGAAATGTGACCTGTGGTAGGGAGACCGAGCTCATTAGGAGTCTTTTTTATTTCCCCAAAGTTGAACTTCAGCTTGGAGGCAGCTCTGGTGTTTGAGTCACTGCCTCTCTTCTGGTGCTGTTAGCTGACAACGCTCTTGAGGTAGGAGAGAACCCGAGAGAATGCTGAACATCTAACCGGGAGCAAACGCTAGTTGCGGGGGAAAGGGATACAAGTACTTTCTATAGTCGAGTCCCAAATTAAGTCTAGTATATATTCTGGAAAGAATATCTGAGAATAGTTATCAGTTGCAACTGTGTAGCTTTTCCTGGTCTGGAACTTTCCATGTAGACCGGACTGACCCCAAACTCAGAGAGTTCCCGTCTAACCTCCTGAGTGCAGGAATTACAGGCTTGCGCCACTTGCGGTTGATAGTCATAAGTGGTGCATCTGCCCTGCTGTATACCCAAACAAAACAAAGCTAACAAAACACTGTTTCCTTGGAATAAGCCACCATCTCTGACCCTCAGAGTCTTTCTCTACCCCTTCCACTAAGATCTTTGATCCTTGTAGGGAAGGGTGTGACATAGATGTCCCATTTAGGGCGGAGCACTCTGAAGTTTCTTGTTCTCTACACACTGACTAGTTGTAGTCTCTGTTAATTGCTTTCTAGGGCAGGAAGAATCTCTGGTGAGGATTGAGAGGTACACTGATCTTGGGTACAGCAGTATGTCGTTAGGAGTTGTTTTAGTGCTGGTAGGTTTTCTACTAGGACCTCTGACCTATCTTGCCACAGGTTCTTGGCCTCATTAACAGAGCCAGGCATATGGAGTGGGCCTTAAATCCAATTAAGAAAGTGGTTGGGCCGGGCGGTGGTGGCGCACGCCTTTAATCCCAGCACTCGGGAGGCAGAGCCAGGCGGATCTCTGTGAGTTCGAGGCCAGCCTGGGCTACCAAGTGAGTTCCAGGAAAAGGCGCAAAGCTACACAGAGAAACCCTGTCTCGAAAAAACCAAAAAAAAAAAAAAAAAAAAAAAAAAAAAGAAAGAAAGTGGTTGGTTATCTCCGTAATATGTGTGACACTATTACACCGTTGGGCACATCTTGCCAGTTAGGTTGTTACTGTAGCTCACAGGGTGCACAGCTGGGTGAGACTGATGATTACATTTCTTTAGAAGTGATGGATCATTACAAGGAAACAGCATGCCTAGCACCTTCCAGGACTGAAAGCCAGCTAGCTGTTTTCAATATGGATTTTTGTTGTTGTTGATGTTCTTTTGTTAAATTTTTAATGAAAATATTGCGTCATTTCCCCTGCCTCATTGCTTTCATGCATCCCCATTCCCACTTCCTCTCAAATTCATGGCCTCTTTTCCTTTAATTATTATTGATATTGTCTTAGTTAGGGTTACTCTTGCTGTGATGAAATACTATGACCAAAGTAACTTGGGGAAAAAAGGCTTTATTTGGCTTACACTTCCACATCGTAGTCATTACTGAGGGAAGTCAGGACAGGAACTCAAACATGGCCAGAACCTGGAGGCAGGAGCAGATTCAGAGGTCATGGAGGGATGCTGCTCATCATGGCCTGTTCATCCTGCTTTCTTATAGAACCCAGGACTAGGAGCCCACGGAGTGGCACTACTCACAGTGGGCTGAGCCTTCCCTCATCAATCACTAATTAAGAAAGTGCCCTGCAGGCTTGCCTACAGCCGTATCTTACTAAGGCATTATCTTTATTGAGGCTCCCTCCTCTCAGATGACTTTAGCTTTTGTCAGTTTGACATAAAACTATCCAGCACAGATATATATTCAAATATATACATAAATGCAACCTGCTGAGTCGGTTTTGTATTACTTGTATGCATATGTTTCTAGGGCTGACCACTGGTATTAGATGACTAATTAGGGGCCTCATCCCCAAGAAAGAAAATTCTTCCTCTCTCCACAGTCATTAATTGCCTGTAGTTCTTTATATAGGAGTGGATCCCCAAGCGATTTTTCCTGTCTATGTTGGGATGTCAGCTGGAGTTGGAATTGTTCAGGCTTGGTTTGGGCAGCCATGGTGTTGACCTCCATGTTTTATGAATCAAGGGTATGGTGTCTTCAGCAGTAGGATCTTACTTTTGGAAGGTAACCAAAATCAATGATATAACCTGTAATATTTGTAGGTCTATGTGACCCTGTTGGCCAACAACTTCACAAAGAAGTAACCCATTCCTGCATTGGGGTTTTTATTTGGTAACGTGTGGTTATAGGTTAAGTGTGTGTGTGTGTGTGTGTGTGTGTGTGTGTGTGTGTGTGTGTGTGTCTTTTCCAAAAGGAATTTAGTTAGTTATTGGCTCTCGGTATTCCCTCCTATCCCCCATCCCCTTAACCTCTCCTATTCTGTTTTTCTCTTTTCCTTCTTTCTACCCTTATATTCTGTCTCCCCTTGTGTGAAAAAGTCCCGCTCCTACATGGCCTTTTCCTGGTGTCCTAACCTGTGTGGGCATTCCAAGTGAAACACACAAAGTTCCTATTTCAGAGAAAACATGTGGTTTGTCTTTCTCCATCTGAGTTTTCTCACTCAAGATGATGGTTTCCAGTTCACAATCCATTAACCTGTGAATTTCATTTTCCCTAAATTGAATATTATTCCATTGTATGAGTGTACCACACCGTCACTATCTGTTCACCAGTTGTTGGACTATATGTCTAGCCTGTTTCCATCCTCCCCTCCCCTCTCTGAGATGAGTAGCAGCTGCAGGCACTGTGCTGACCTGAGCTGTCAGAGTGTCTCCATGTTACTCGGTGATGTAGTTGGAGATCCCATGACCATACCCCAGCCAAAGCTCTTGGAAACATGGTGTTGTTTTCTTTTTTAGTGAGGTCTCATTGAATCATGCTCCATTCACCTTTCTCACTGGCTTTAATTTCTGAGGCTCTAGAACTGAGTGTTTTGACTGTCAGATCCTTTTTGCATCTCAGCAGCAAGTTTGGTGAGATGGCATCTGATAGCAGGTAGAGAGATCTGTCCTGCTCATCATAGAGGGAAGCTGTACAGAGTTCACACATGTGTCTGTCTTGGGCTCAGTGGTCCAACCACTGAGTGACAGAAGGTGCTGTAATACCTTGGCAGGAACTTTGCTGGAGGGTCCCAACCAATGTCTTCATGACCTCAGTGCCATTGTGACACTGGGTTTTGTTAAGTTTCTGTTACCTTATCTCAAAAACACCTACATTGACCTCGTAGAATCTGGTACTCTGATTACAGGACTCATACAGTAGTCGGGCTGGGCAGTACTTCAAGACTGTTCCCCTTAAAGCTATTCACATTGACCTAGTTTTCCATTACAGCCATGGGAGGTCCAGTGCCAAGTGTGTCTTGTGTTTTGTGGACTTCCAGAATACAGTGGATTTTAGAGAGCTTGCAGAGGGCATCTATCTGTCCTTACTGAAAAACTCTTAGACCAGGGAGACTTCATTGTCCCTTGTGGCCAAGTTTTCATACAGGATTAATTGTGCTCAGTAACACTTGGCATCCAGCTCTTTCCATTCTGGTGCTGGATCAGTGTTGCAAGTGGGATTTGGAACCAGCAAAAATGTTTCCTTATGTCTTCTTTATGGGGCATCTCATAGCTGGTTGAAAATCCCCTCCTCCTCCTGTGAGAATGCTGGTATGACGACTTCCTTCTAATTTTATCAAATACAGTATGTCCAGAAACAAAACAGAACCATGTTTCTGCATGTGCTTCCTGGCAGAAATGGTGCTACATCGTCTCAGGATAAAACTGTGAAGTTTTAAGAAGAAGCAACATGATGTGATTTCTTAAGGGCAGCAAATGGGATGCGCAGCCTGGGTGCCGCAGTCTCTTGGGTCTTTGTGGCCTGAAGACATTGATAGTGATTTGTGAGAGCTGAGGTCCTAACTATAGGCGGAACCCTCCCTCAGCTTGCAGGGTTCTGGGTAGAGAGCCAAGTTGTGGTAGGCAATGTTGCATTCCTAAGAGAGCCACATTGTCACGATATTTATTTATTCATTCACATGACATAAGCCAAGTGTGTGCATGTGTGAGATTGAGACAGGTGTGGTATATCACTCACAAGAAGGAATGCAGGGGGCAAAAACTGTGTACCTGGTCCCAATTGCCTAGAGGCTGTATCAGGAGGGAGACTGAACTGGGAGACATAAATCTCCTCACATCACCACCTCACCGAGCTGAGGGACCTCATCTACACTGTCGTTCTTCAGACATAAGCCAACTTCATCCTGGGGCTCACCTCCAAAAGCAGTGAGCTTTTCTCACGTTGGAAACAGACTGGCAACATTGAGCTTAAGCAGAGTAGACTATTGCATTTGGTGGAGAGTTTAAATAGGACACTTCTAAGACAGTTTTAGGTTTTTTACAAATGGCGAATTGGGATAAAGTAGGAGAAGCATACAACTTAAGAGCACTATCAGTAATCATTTTAACTCTTTAAGATAATGTTTTTGAAATTATTTTAAGAGGCTGGAGAGATGGCTTAGCAGTTTGGAGTACTGACTGCTCTACCAGAAGACCCTGGCTTAATTTCTATCACTTGTATGGCTCTTCACAACATTCCATAATTCCAGTTCCAGGGGAGCTAATGCCCTCTTCTGGCTTCTGTGAGCAACAGGCACTCACGTGGTGCATAGACATGCAGGAAAACAAACAAACAAACAAAACATATATAAAATTTAAAAACTAAAACACAATATTTTAAGTAAAGATATATGAGAATTTTTCCTTTTCTTTTTTCCTAGGATGTCTTTGAGTCTCAGCATGGCTCTGGTACTGATCTTACCTTCATATAAAACTCACTTGTTATGGTTTGAATGAAAATGACCCTCATAAGCTTATATATTCGAATGCTTGGTCTCTAGTTGGTAGAACTATTTGGGAAGGATTCGGAGGTGTGCCCTTGTTGGAGGAGATATATCAGTTGGGGGTAGACTTTGAGGTTTCAAAAGTTCACACCATTCTTAGTGTTTTTCTCTGCCTTGTGCTTGTGTGGATCAAGATGTGAGCTCTCAGATACTGCTCTAAGACCATGCCTTGTAGACTGAAGCTTCTCGGACCCACCTGGTCCCACCCAGAGAGAAGCTATTTTTATAAAATAATCACGCAGAGACTTAATATCCGTTACAAACTGTTTGGTCTATGGCTCAGACTTATAGCTAGCTGGCTCTAACATCTTGAATTAACACATTTCTATTAATCTACGTATAGCCATGTGTCTCGTGGCTTTACTTGTGTACTATTACATCTTGCTCCTCAGCAGCTCGCAGTGTCTCCTCTGACCCGGCTTCTCTTCTCCCTGTGTCTCTCTTGGACTACCTGCCTGGTTATATCCTGTGGATATGTTATATCCATAGGCCAAAATAGCTTTTTTATTAACTAATAGTAGCAACACATATTCACAGCGCACAGAAAGACCATCCCACAGCAATGCCTGTCTTCTGCCATGTTCCTACTCTGATGGTCATGAACTAATCCTCTGGAAGTGTAAGCCCCAGTAATAATTTCTTCTATAAATTGTCTCAGTCATGGTGTCTCTGCAGAGGAATTGAAAAGTAACTAAGACATAAGTTCTTCAAAGATTCCTTGCATTAATTGTGTGTGTGTGTGTGTGTGTGTGTGTGTGTGTGTGTGTGTGTTTTATATATATTGCATCAAACACTTTTACTCGAAATTACTAAAGCTTTGTTTGGTTTTGTTTTTCTCTTTGGAGTGCTAAGATCATGTATCCTTTGCTTCCCTTTGGTTTGGTTCTGTCCTTGACTTCCGACCTTGGAAATTATGATTGTAACTGACAGAAAGAACATCTAAGGTGACTTCATGAATTCAGTTCTTACGGAAAGAACACGGACTGTGTATATGGATTGAATTCCCTTTTTGTGTATGTTCTGTATGTGAAGGGCTTTTTACATATTCTTTTATTTAATAGATATTTATTGACCATTTACTGCATGCCAGCACTATTCTGAATGCTTGAGTTATATAAATTAAGCAAATCTTTGTTCTTGGAACATACATCTCAGTGACAACTGTACATCACTCCAAGTCCTTATGACAACTCTTCAATATAGATATTGGCACAACCATTTTTCAGGTGAGAAGAGAGATATTCCAAGGATAATCCTGGCAGCAGATGATGAGTGTGGTAATGTCTAGCATAGAAGACTGTTGAAGGGATTTAGAAAAAGTCAGGCTTATTACAACCTGAGTTTAGTCAATAGGAGACTTCCTGGAATGTATGAGTTCTAAATTGGCTCTTAGAGGAAGCCATTATTTAAATTCCAGGGCAGAAATGTAATACTCATTTTCTTTGATTTGGAGCAAGGCAACAGAATGGCAGAGAGAGAGGCAGGTGAGGGTGAAAACCAAGTGTTACTCAGTAGCTTCCACTACACTTCTATAATGGTAGAGGTGGGCCTAACTTGAGTCTGTTAGAACTGGGATCCTTTATCCAGAGAAGAGAGCACAGTGATTTATTAGCAATATCTGCATGGGAATGACAGGATCACCACTCATTTTCATGCTAGTATGCCAGGTACATTATAACACTGATGTGATTATGTTGATTACATTAGTGCCCCGAACTGAATCTTTAGAAAAGTTCAATTAGAATTGCTGGAGAGATTACTAGTACGTGTTGGCTTGATTGTTTGGAGACTTAGATAGGAGAAAGGAACAGAAAGTGGAAAAATTTAGGTTAAAATGTTGATGGTGTATTTTGAATACAATTGTGTAAAGCTTGTGTTTATTAATGCAGCGGACAATTAGAAAACAGAATTTAACTTCCATTAAAGACCTTTGAAACACTTCTTTATTGAGAAAGATTTGATATACAATGTCTTGCACGTATTTAGTATGTGAAACAATTTGAAGCCATCACCAAGATTAAGAGTGATCAAAAACCTAGGCCCAGCTGTATATGCTTTTAGTCCTAACTGCTTGAAAAAGCTGAAGCAAGAGGAAAACTGTAGCATGAACCTTAAAGGTACTTATTAATAAAATCAAACATGAGGCCAGTTATTGGGGTGAATGCTGGAAGATCAGAGAAGCAGAACAAGCCTCGCCTCACCAGTTCCTCAGCTGATTCTGTTTCCTCAGATTGGAAGCCTCTCAGTCCTCATCCAGAATGGCTCTCAGCTGAACTGCTACTTAGAGCCTGAAAGCTTAACCAGCCAAATGCTGCTAGTTTCTAGTCTTCACGCCTTATATATCTTTCTGCCTTCTGCCATCACTCCCTGGGATTAAAGGCTCACTTTCTGGGATTAAAGGCATGTGTCACATGCCTAGCTGTTTCCAATGTGGCCTTGAACTCACAGAGATCCAGAGGGATTTCTGCCTCTGGAATGCTAGGATTAAAGGCGTGAGTGCCACCATTTTCTAGCCTAAGTAAGTATCTAGTGGCTTTTCTGTTCTCTGACCCCAGATAAGTTTATTAGGGTACACAATATTTTGGGGAACACAATACCACCACAGATAACTACTACTCAGGAGTTAAATGGAACAATATAACAAGACAGGGAGACCAGGGGGAGGGGACAAAGCCACATTCATGTTTTGTTTGTGTAAGTTTCCTTGTACCTATTTATAATCACGCTTATCTACCCTATACTTTTTCCATTCCCACACAATGATACGTGTTTTCTTTCTTTTTAAAATTTTCTTTTTTGAGATTTATTTTTATTTTATGTGTTTTGACTGCATGTATGTCTGTGCATCATGTATGTGCAGTGCCCTCAGAGATAGAAGAGGGTGTTAGATCCCTTGGAGCTGGAGTTACAGGTGGTTGCTAGCCATCATGTCAGTGCTGGGAATTGAACTCTGGTCCTCTGGCAGAGCAGTCATGGCTCTTAACTGCTGAGCCGTCTTTCCAGCCCCAATACATGGTTTCTATTGTTATGCTTTAGGTTGCTTTCTTAGAAATTTTACACCAATGAAATCATGTACTATGTATTCTTCTTGTGAAGGAACCAGTCTAGCTTAAATCAAAGCATAACAGTGAATTATGTTTTATTCACTGACATAATTCTTTGAGATCCATTCATGTTGTAGCATGTAGCTGTAGTTCACTGTTTAATTACCAAGTAGAATCATGATCCTCGTATGGAGATACCATATTTTACCTACTTCTCTGCTGATGGACATTTTTGTTATTTCTATTTTGGGGACTGTTATGAACATCTGCAAGTAAGTCTTTATATGGATTTGGGCTTTCATTTCTCTTCTTTTAGTATCTAGGGGTGATATGGCTGGATGTTACTTCATCTGAAAATTTTAAGCAATATACCATCATTTCTAGAGTATCAGTTGCATTTTATATCCCCCCCCCCCCCCCCCCCCCCCCCCCCCCCCGGCCTGGTGGTGAATAAGACTTCAGTTTTCCCACGTATTCAACAAGTGTCAACTTGGCCAGTTTTTAGGATTTTGTGTGCCTATGAGGGGCTATATACCCACACATAAGTGAGTGCTGGTGCCAGCAGAGGCTAGAAGTGTCAGATCTTTGTTAGCAGGTGTTACAGGCAATTGTGAACTGTCTAATGTGGTCGCCAGGAACTCAGGTCCACTGCAAGAGCAGTGTGCACAGAGCAGTGTGCACTCTTAACCACTGAACTGTCTCTTCAGCCCCTTGGCTAGTCTTTTTAGCTTTAATCTTTTAATAGTGTATAGTGGTATTTCATTATTGATGACAGATGATGTTGAGTCTTTTCATGGCCTCCTTTGCTTTTCATGTATCTTCTTTTTTGAAGTGTATATTGAAATGTTTTTTTGCTCCTTTTACGCTGGGTGTTTTCTTAATGCATTTCTAAAATTTTTTTAGATATTCTCAATAAAAGTCCTTTATCAAATATTTGGTTTGTAAGTATTATTTCTCAGGCTGTGCCTTGTGTTTTCATGCTTTTATAGTGTCTTTTAGAAAATAGAAGTTTGGATTTTGTTGCTATCCAAATTACCCCTTGTATCTATACGTAGGGATCATGCTTTTGGCATCGTATTTCATGTAACGGCGGGTCAGAAGGGTTTTCTCCCATCTCTATCTATAAATTTTGTAGTTTGTGATTTTACTTTTATGTTTCCGATCCATTTTGAATTTTTTGAGGGTGTGGGGTAGGGATGACAAACAGAGTCTCCACTATGTGCTCTGGTTGGTTACTAGGTGAACCAGGCCAGCCTTGAACTCACAGAGATGGGCCTGCCTCTTCCTTTGCTTCCCCAGTGCTGGGATTAAAGACACGTACCACCATACCGTTTATGTTCTTGTTGGGTTTTGCTTTTATCTTTTATTTGTCTGCTTCTAATATAGAAGTCTAGTTGTTTTTCTACCATTTCTCGGAAACGTTTCATTTCTCCACTGGATTGTATTGGATTTCTGTCTACGAGAGCGAGTCATATATCGTGTGTGCATGCGTATTTGGATTGTCTGTTATGTTCCCAGAGTAGGGTAGCATTGTCTTGGTAATTGGGAATTGAAGTCTTGAAATTAGACATAAACCTTCTCCTCCATCTTCAAATTTATTTTGGCCATTGGTGATCTTCTGCAGTAAAATTCTACAAACATTTTAGAACCACTGTTTCTAGTGCTACAAACGTAAGGTGGAATTTTGGTTAGGACTATATTGAATATCTAAACGTAGAGAATTTACAGTTTAAAAAATATACCCGTGGAGTTTGGGGTCTAGCTAAGTGGTACTGCTTACCTGGCCTGTGCAGGGCTCCTGGTTCCATCCCCCAACACTGCAGGATGAATACATTCTACCCCCAAATAAGGTGAATCTTTAAAGGGTTTGTTTCTTCCTTTTAGTTTTTTTGTTTGTTGTTTGTTTGCTTTAATATTTGTGGGGGGCATGTTTGCATCAGGGAGTGCTTGTGGAGGTCAAAGGTCAACTCTCCAGAGGCCATATTCTTTCCTTTCACCATGTGGTCAGATTTAGTCTTCGAGATTATATATTTTTGTTGCTTCAATAAATGCTACTTTAACATTTCAGTTCTGACTACAGATTGTAAGTGGATAGAAATACACATATTTTGGACATTATTCTTGTGATCTGTAATATTACAGATTGAATCAGATTGTCTACATCGATCAGGGGTTAGAAACCTTTTTCTTCAAACCCTTTAGCAGTTATTTTCAGCTTGTGGGTTGGATGGTCTGTGGTGGCGGCTTCTCTGCCTGCCGTAGGGAAAACAGTCCTGGTCACTACATAAGCAAGTGGGGGTTGGGGAAGTTCCCCACCACACTTAGTCATGGAAATTTCTCCAGGATGCCAGCCTTGGCCACAGGTAACTGTGCCATCAGGGAGAAATGGGCAGGTTGCTCGGCCTTCTCCAATTTTCCTTGTCTTTTCTTTCCTTTCCTTTCTTTGTCGTGCTGCCTAGGAGTTCTTGTAATGATGTGTTGGGTAGAATGGAGGGAAGCAGTTCTGCACCTCTCATTTATAATTGCAGGGGAAGCACTCCATCTTGGCGCCAGGTGTGAGTGCTGGGGTAGGGTCTCGTCTAAGTCCCCTTTCAGGTGGAGGAAGTTCGGAGCTAGTTAGAGTTTGCCAGAAGTTATTTATTTTCCCTTTCTTGCTTTTTCTGTTCCATCAGTACTGGAATTTCTCAAATGGTTTTTCCATGTTCACAGAGTAATTACGTAGGGCTTCTTTTTTCATTTGTGAGTACAGTAATCAGATTGATAGGGTAAGCTCCCTTTCTTTCTCTCTTTGTGCTGGAGATGAAACTCAGAGCCTTCCTTACACACCAAGAGATGCTGGGAATTTGGGAGACCAAGAGCATATTGAGAGGAGTGGTTACTCTTCCTCCGGCTGTCCATTACCAGGTTGTAGCAGGGTCTCATTATTGTCAGATCTTGTCAGTTTTAAAGAGAAGTTGGAAATTTGAATTTTTTTTTCCTGTGACATTAGCCCCTTTTGAAATTGTCAACTAAATTCTAAACCTGGGCTAGATATACATAATATAGAGCTTACACCATCTTTAAAAAATATTTATTTTTATTGTATGTGTCTGAGTGTTTGCCTACTGTGTATGTCTTCAAGTTTGTGTCTACTAAACTGGGAGGCTGGGAACTGAAGTTACAGGTGGTTTTGAGCCACCGTGTGATGCTGGGAACTGAACCCAGATCCCCTCTGCAAGAACAGTGTGTACTCCTAACCCACTGAGCCTACCATCTTAATCATTACGTGTGCATGATAGTTCACAATATTAAGTACATTCACACAATTGTGCAACCAACCTTCGGTCAGATTTCTTTGCATCTTGCAGAACTAAAACTTTGTACCCAGCCAACAACTTCTCCTTTCCCTCCCTTCAGTGACTGCAGACTGCCAACTTCATTTGTCTTTCTTCACTTGATGCTTGTGGAGATCCCATAGTCCTGAGTTCAGAGGGCATTTGCTTGGCCCATTGTCCTTCGGGCTCATTCACGTATCACATGTCAGTATTTCTACTTGGAAATTCACAATTGAAATGTACAAACCAGATTTTGTTTATCCTTTCTATTTTTTAATCAATAAATACTAGTTTGCTTAACAGCTAGTTTGTTATCATTTACTTGGGTTGTTTTTTATTTGTTTATTTGTTTTGAGACAGGATCACACTCTGTAGCCCCAGCTAGCCTGTAACTGGCTGTATAGACCGAGATTACTTCAAACTCAGAGCTCTTACTGCCTCTGCCTCCCAAGTGCTAGGATTGAAGCTTGGCAAAACCATACCTAGCTGATAACTTGTTTAAAAAAATTTTTTTAAGCATTATGCAAGCTAGCCAAAACATGACTCCCTCAACTGGATTTTGCACTGGTCTATATGGATAATAAAAGTGAACATGAAAATTATCTAACTCATTACTGTAGATTGTTAGAAAGTATAGAGGGCCACTCGGTGGTGGTGCACTCATTTAATCCCAGCATGAAGGAAGCAGAGGCAAGCGGGTCTCTGTGAGTTCGAGGCCAGCCTGGGCTACAGTGTGAGTTCCAGGAAAGGGACCAAAGCTACACAGAGAAACCCTGTCTCAAAAAACCAAAAAAAAAAAAAAAAGAAAAGAAAAAGAAAGTATAGAGGATCAAGTACCCCGTGCAGTCACACTAAAAGGGCCATGTACTTGATGTAGTAGAAATTTATGGAGCATCATGAGGTTTGTGATTGTGTGTGTGTGTGGCTGTTCCTTTAGATATGTGCATGTGCCTGTGTGTGTAGGCCTGAGTTGAACTTTGTGCATCATTCTTCAAGCACTGTCCACTTCGTTTTTAAAGACAGGATCTCCCATTGGCTTGTAACTTGCTGAGTAGACTAGGCTGACTGCTCACCGAGCCCCAGGGACCCAAGTCTTGTGCTTCCCAGCTGTGGGATTCCAAGTGTGTCCTAGCACACTCAGCTGGTTTGTTTTGTTTTGCTTTTGTTGTTGTTGTTTTGAATTATTTTTCAAGTGTGAGTTCTGGGGATTAAACACAGGGTCCCATACTTGGGCAGCAAGCACTATACTGACTGATCCATCTCCCCGGCCCTGTCAGGATGTTTTCTGGATACTGAGCACTCATCTTTAGTATTAGTCTGGCTTAAACCCAAAAGCAAACTTGGCAATCATCATTTTCTTGTAGAATCTCCAACATACAGAACATCATCCAGGCCTTTGCCCAGAACAGGCACTAAATGGCTGTAGACTAGATGCAGCTTCATCAGTCCCGGGTTGTCTGTTCACTAATAGCTGAAAACACTGGTGTGGAATTTAGTCTATGATTTGGATCATCCACACTGAGCAGAGTATGGAGCCCAGTACATGAGTTAAGCTCCCTGCTCGTGTGCAGGGATATATATTCACGAGGGTTCTACTGTGCACCTTGATTTGATTAAGGCTAAGGGTTTCCCTCATAGCTCATAGCAAGGAGTCACCTGGAATGTTTGGATAAATACATCAAAGGCTGACTCCTGAGTTCAACCAATAGGGGTGTGTGTGTGTGTGTGTGTGTGTGTGTGTGTGAGTGTGGGTGTGTAGTCAAACATTTTTGTTTTAGGTGCTATAAAGAATGAGAAATCAAAGAGAACCCAGGGGACAAGGTCGGGGATAGTTCCTGCCTCCCCGTTAACAAGTACTCCCACTCCCAGCCCTCTTCCTTGACTGAGTGAAGAGTTGATGAAAAGCTGAGCTTCCGTGTTTACTCGGTCCTTTACCTTCACATTAATTGACTCTCTGGCTGTGCCCTTTCTCTGGTAAACAGGTGCCCTTGGGACAGGGCTTTTGGAGTTTGCTTTGTGGATGCTGACTCTGGGATTTATGTCCTGATGTCCCTTTGAAGGCAACATTTAACTGCTGAAGAGATTTGCTAGATTTGCGTTCGGCCTAAATTAAATATAAATATACCACACCAGTGGGATATGTTGCAGCAGTGGGAAGGCTCTTTGCTGCCTCCCCAGTTCCTTTCTTCTCTAACTAGCCTCTTTGACCTGATAAAATTGTTGGGAGCATGAGTCTCTTAGTGCTTTTTGTGGCAGGACCTTTTCTGAGATTTGTTTTGGTTTGTTGACTGCTGTTTGGTTTTGTGTGTGTTGAGTTTTGTTTTGTTTTACATTTTTAGATTTAGATGTTATCTCTGTATTAGCGTGGCCTGTCTGGTTTTTGTGGGGCTGGATGGGCCATTTGGGGTGTTCCTATTTACATTTCCTAGATTCAGGATGCACTTAGAGGGAGCAGAGAAGAGCCTCCAGTTTAAGCCTTGGGAATTCTCTTAAAGTGAAGGCTGAGGTACATCCAGGTAGAAACAGAGCCCATCCCAAGGTGCATTTGAGACATCCAGCAACATGCTGCAATGTGTAGACTCCTGATGAGGACATTGTGTGCAAGAAGCCTCAACAGTCACAAGTGTCCTAGACTTCTGGGGCTGTCTCTGAGGTCTTGACAGTGCTGCCAATGGAAAATGGCCATGGTGTGCTCTGGGTTGGCTATGGAAAATGCAAGTGTGAGTACAAGTATCTGACCCACAGTCCAAGTGAAGCAAGCAATACCCCCATGACATGGAGAAGAACCTTGACCTCAAGTGACTTTGAAGCCACCTTTCCTATGTTATTGCTGTGAAGTGTGTACTGTTTGCCTTTGTGCCACTTACATTGAATGTGACAATCGCAGAAGTCCCTTGTGTTCATTGTAGAAAGACAACACAAATCAGCAAAGTAGAGGAAATAAAAATCACCCTGTCCCCAGCACTTAGTCACTGTTAGTATTTTTAGGTTGCTAGCCTTCCTGTGGTTCTTTCTCTGTATGCAGATAGCATGTTCAGATGAGTGCCATGGACATCTGTTTTAATGTAACTTGCTTTATGCACTACTTTTGAAAAACGTGCATGTGATACTTTCTCTTGACACTTAATATACCTGCTGTATGATGGTAAGGACTCTGTTCCCATCTGCGATGTGGCAGCTTCCACTCTCCTGCTGTGTACCCTACTCTGGACGTAGAGAGTGTCCAAAGATGAGTTCTTTCCTCCCTCTCCCTCTGACCCCTGCCCACTCAGTGTGTGTGTGTGTGTGTGTGTGTGTGTGTGTGTGTGTGTGTGTGTGTGTGTGTGATGTGTGATGTGTGGAGTGTGTGTGTTGAGTATGAGATGTGTATATGTGTGTGTGTGTGGTGTAGAGTGTGTGTGTTGAGTATGAGGGGTGTGTGTATGTGTGTGTGTGTGATGTGTGGAGTGTGTGTGTTGAGTATGAGGAGTGTGTGTGTGGGGGGGGGTGTGTGGAGTGTGTGTGTTGAGTATGAGGGGGGGGTGTGTGTGTGTGATGTATGGAGTGTGTGTGTTGAGTATGAGGGGTGTGTGTGTGTGTGTGTGTGTAGTGTGAATGCAGGTGTACACACTGGGAAGCCAGAGGAGGAAGTCAAGTATTCTGCTCTACCACTCTTCTCCTTGAGACAAGCTCTCACTGTACTGCTTAGTTTTTGTCAACTTGCTATAAACTAGAGTCCGCCTGGGAAGAAGGAACCTCAGTTCAGGAACTGCCTTCATCAGATGGGCCCCTGGGCATGTTTATGGGGCATTTTCTTAGCTAATGCTTGATGTGGGAGGGCCCAGCTCACTGTGGATGGTGCCATCTCTGGGCAAGTCATCCCAGTTGTATCTTGCCCTGACTTCCCTCAGTCATGGGCTTTGACCCGGAAGTGTAAGTGAAATTAAGCCTTTGCCTCGCCATGTCCTTTTGGCCCTGATGTTTCATCATACAAACCAAGAAGCAGACTAGGATACTAAACCTGGAGCTAGGCTGGTCCAGCAGGCACCTGTAAACCTCCCGTGTCCACCTATAGCCCTGGAGGTAAAGGCAAATGCATAACCACAGCTAGCTTTTTATTTGGGTGCTGGGGCGCTGAACTGGGCCCTCATGGTTGCAGAGCACACCAGTGGCTCCTTCACCCCTAAAAATGTTTCTTAAGAAGAGTGGTATTCCTGAAACTGTCCTGGAGAAGGTGAAGATCTCAAATGTCAGCTTGATCAAACATCCAAGAACCCAAATGGCTATTGCTGTTTTCTTAACTACTGCATATAGCCTTGCAGAATACCCTCTAGTCATAAGTATTCCTGTGTAGTTCCTAATTAGTATTGGCATGCTTCTTTGTCTGTATATTATGAATTATCAGCAAGCAATGGTAGGCCCTTGATAAGACTGTGGAATTTATTTTCTTCTAGAGTTATTCTTCGTGTGGCACAGGCCACAGCATCTTCTACTAAGAAAAAGGGAATAAGAATGATGTTTTAGATAATGTACCTTTTTTCTGTTGCTCAGTTGTCACTAGAAATATGTTTAAGTCTTTATTAAATTATGTCTGTGCACACATGTACGTGCGTTTGTGTGCTCGTTGCTGGTGGACTCCTCTTGGCACCTTTGGTGACTATCAAGGCTTGCTACCCTGTCTCGGAGGTTCAGCTGCCCTTTACCGTAGGTCTGTTTTGATACTCTCAGGGGAGCCAGTACTCTGACTGTGAAGCGTGCTGGCTCAGCTCTGTTCTGATAGTGTCATTGCACTTTCTGCAAAGCCTTTGGAGCCATGTTGTCTTTCTACCATTGCGAAGTTGGTCGGCAGTGAGGAGCCAGGAGATCTATTCTGTCACAGGCGGTTAATGATGATAAAACATTAGTGAAGCTTTTGAGAGCATTTCTGACAAGTGGCCCCTCTGCTGAAGACCTTGGCTGCAGGTTAGAATACTATTAGGAAATCAAACTGTTAAGCAAATAAATCTTTAGGTTGCTATTGAACTTGGGATGAGGCTGTGCCTATTTTTAATTTCCCAGTAGACTCGTGAATAACCATTACATGGCCTACTATTTTTATTTTTTTAATTTTTTTGGTCTTCATATTGTTAGTATTGTAGATTGGATGACAATTCTTTGTCCACAGTTATTTCAAGATTTCTGCAGATAGTTATTTATAAGAGATCTTTAAAAAAAAAAAAAGCTCATTCATTCTTTTGCCATATAATTGTCTCTTTGCCTTGCCTGGATCTATTCAGTGAAGAAGAAAATTCAGAATTAGACGTGGAAAGAGGCCAAAAACAGGGGCAGAAGATGGCAGTGGAAATACCCAAATCAGGACATGTGTAAAGCACACTGTGATTGTAAAAGGGAGGAATCTTTTAAATAGGTTTGTTCTGCCCCTACTCCTCTTTTTTCCTATGAGATTTATCTTCTTTTGCAGCTTTGTGTAAGGCAGGGAACTGCTCCATGTTTGTGAGGTCTCTTGTATGTTCTGCTGTCCATTCTGATCGCTTTGCCCTTCTTTAGCCAGTATGGTGGCTCGTGAGGGGTAAAACAGTGAGAAAGTAGACCATCTGTGTTTCACCACTTAGGTTCCTGACTTTGAGCTCTCAGTTTCTCTGTTATTTCTCCCTGTAGCCTTCTGCCTCTGTTCTTCTTTAGCTACATAAGTCGGGTTCTTTTGGCATTCTGCACAGTCTGGTTTGGGAACTTGACTGGGATGATGAGGGAGTGAAGAACGAACAGACTTATGGACACATACGGAAAAGCATATGTGTGGGGGCCATGCTTTCTGATGGAGACACACTGTCTTAGTCACTGTTCTATTGCTATGAAGAGACGGCATGACAAAGCGACTCTTACGAGAGAGAGAGTGTTTAATTGGGGCTTGATTACAGCTGCAGAGGTTTAGTCCATTGTCATCAGGGTGGCAGCAGGGTGCCACGCATGGCACCGGATCAGTAGCTGAGAGCTACATCCTGATCAGCAGGCCGAGAGTGAGGGGCACTGCTGTGGGTTTTTGAAACCTCATAGCCCACCCCCAGTGACACACTTCCTCCAATAAGGCCACTGCCACTCCAGCAAGGCCACACCCCCTAATCCTTCTCATAGTGCCACTCCCTGGTGATTAAGCATTTGTATAGATGAGTTTATGGGGACCATTCTTATTCAAACCACTACAGGCTCCAAGAGCCACCACAGGCTTATTTATCTCATAGGAGATGTTTGCAGGGGACCAGTCTCAGACTCTAGTCATCCCAGAGGAGAAAAGAGTAGTTGACAGTTTCTGTATACACTGTTACATTTGCCCTCAGGCCAGAGAAGGGCTCGGCCAGTTCGCGTGGGCCTGACACATGAGGGTCCTTGGCATGCCAGTGCTCCTGTCAACAACGCACATTTCATTTGGGGCTTCCTCCTCTCCCCATTGTGTCTCTTGTAGCCCAGGTTGGCCTCCGACTCTTGTTCTCCTGCTTTGATTTCCCAGGTGCTGGAAATTACACTCATTTGCCATCGCACCTGGTTTTTCTGTCTTAGTTTTTAAAAACCAATGATTTGTTTTGTATATGTGCATGCATTGTATGGGCTGCATGTGTGTCACAGCGTGTGTGTGGAGGTTAGAGGACACCTGTGGGACTTGGTTCTCTTCACCATGTGGGGTCTAGGGACGACAAGTGCCTTTACCCGCCCAGCCGTCTCGCCAGCCCTTCTCTGCCCAGGGAAAGAGGAAGTTAGTGGAAACCTCCTGTGTTCTCATGCAGAGAGACTGAGTGGCCCTGTTTGTGGTGTGGGATAGAGGAGAGCAGAGATGGTCATCAGCTGCACTTCCTAGAAATAGAGAAGACGGCTGAAACCAGGGGCACTGTGATGGCCTTTTGGATGAGGTATTCTTTTTGTTTGTTTTGGTTTTTGTTTGTAGGGTTGAGAATTGAATCCAAGGCGATTATTATATATGTGAAGCATTCTTTCACTGAACCTTTCTCCTTGTCCTGTACAAGTTACTGATGTCCTTATCTATGAATCTGAGGTGATTAACATTGCTTTAGAGGTGATTTATAAGAAATAGATTATTTGTCGGCTACATCTGAGTTAGAGACATCTATTTCTGTTACTGCAAGTCAGAACCCACCTTTGCCCTGCTGTGAGGTTTGAGGTCTTAGAGATCTGCTCCACCCAACATAGCCTCACAAAATATTTTAGCTCCCTTTGCATTTCACAGAATATATTTAGCTCAGCCTTCACCCAAGACTTTGTCCATATTCCTGAGAGTGGACAGAGATGGATTGAATGAACGTTTTGACATGCTGGTCTTTCTAGGTATGTCTTTTTCTTGTTTGTTCTGTGTTCATTAGTTTTGTAATGAAACAGATTTCCTTGTGGTCTTCAGAGCTTCTTTCCTAACTAGTCACCTAGTATGGTGGGGTGAGGGGACTATAAGGAGAGAGGAATGCAGAAGACCTGCAGCTCCTAAGGCAGAAGCCTAGTAGGTGACTGGGTGATAGGCCCTTCCTGGCCATCTTGATGCTAACAAGTGCAGACTTGGGACTTGATGTCCCCATATCCACTTCTGTACAGTGCTTTCTCCCCCCTTAGCCACGCCTCCTGGTTTGAGTACATTACTAGGTGTTATGAAAGCAGAAGGTGCCTCACATGTAAAGGCTGTTCAGTAACTCCTAGTAGTAAAGGAAGCTAGAACGCCATTCTGAGGAAGATTCTGCATAGCCATTTAGCCTTTCCATCTCAAAGGTGAACCCCTGTTGACTGCACACAAGGTAGTCGAGAGATATATTGGTTCCTGGTACTGTAAGGTGAGCTTGTCCATCCTGTTGATGATTTCAGTGATAAATATGTACTACTCCATATAGGCTCTGTAAGTGAAATATCTGAACTTGCATGGCCGAGTAGCTGGGGCCAGAATTGTGAGTTTGAAGTTCAAGTGTGAGCAGGGTTGGTAAAGCTGGAGGATATTATCTTGTCGTGTTTCATAGCTTGGTCAGTTTTGCTGGCTCTTGTCAGGAGGTCACAGGAACTTCTCTACAAGATTGATTAAGTGACCTCATGACATTGCATCTGCTTTTGCAAAACAAGAGACCAAAGACAAAACACTGAAAGTTGAGGTGTCTTTTAGGATTTCACTTCAGAAAACCCCATCATCCTATCGTGTTAGTCCCTTCGGTGGGAGGGGACTACAATGGAGCTCCTCCCAGAGAACTCCAGAGACAGTCAGATCCCGTGCTGCCTACCCAAAGTTGTATGGTGTTTCCAGTGAATGATCTGTTGTTTGTTACCAACCTGGCTCATACCTGCCACATATTACTACAGGCATAAATTTAAGTAAGAGTTATGGAAACCAGTAAAGTAATGAGTGAGGGAAAAAGAGAGCTATCAATTGTTTAAACTCATTAGAACCTTCGAAGAAGTCCCAATAAAGGATAGCTGATTAAAAAATCATTGTGAAGTTAGGTTTAGGTAAGGTCTGTAAAATTTAAAAACAGCCATAAAAACTTAAAAACATTCACATTGCTTTTCAACTGTCTCCCTTTTTACTCCATTTCGAATAAATTCTGACTGGAAACTGTAGCCTTTGAATTGTAGGCATGATCTCTTCCAAGAAAAAACTTGTGTACTCCCAAACAGGGAGTCTAGATTCAAAACCAGATTCTCATTGTACTTTAAAAAAAATGGATCAGAGAATGAATGTATGTGTTAAAGTGAAAGACTTTGAATTTATATGATTTTTTTTGGTCTGATGTCTTGCCCTTTGCACCTGGTTTCATGAATTCATCATTTCCTGGTCTTAGATATGTTGGAAAAGGCAGTTTTAGCATGTGAGGTAGTCTCAACGTTCTTAACTATGAATTATTGCAAAAGGTAGTTAACCACTCTGTTCTAAATGAAAGCATTGCCACAACCATCAATTCTAAGATGTGTGGTTTCCCACCCTTTAATGTTCCAGGAATTAAAACACACTCTACAATCAGCGACATTTTGTAATTTAGTTGACAGTATACAGTTGCATCTTAAATTATAGCTTATGCCTTAGATTTGATAATGCATGATGTGTTTCATGGTATGTCCTAGAAAATATGTTAAATATCTGAGTTCTAGGTTTTTGTTAAAGTGGAGGTAGGTGTTTGTGCCAAATTGTGGCTTTGCTGAATCTGTTTTAATTTGTTAATAAAGTTGTACAAAGCAGTGCAAACTCATATGTGACTCATCTTTCATGATGATAAGGAAATGTGGCATCCGGGTATCTCAGTCTCCTCCACTGTGTATTGAGAGAAGTGACATAAATTAGTCCCAGACTCTGTTTCAGCTTGAACATAAAAGTCTGACACTTTCTTCCATGGGAATGGGTTTTAGTTTTTGATCTATTCGTGCACTTTCTCATACATCTTTTAACAGTGGAGAGAAATGGAATGGAGTGCATCAAGCCTGTCCAATAGACAGTGCCCTGTCTGGTTGTAGTAGGACAGAAGAAATAAGCTCTGGTGTTGTGTTGTATGGTAGGTTGACTACAGATAGTGATAATGTGCTGCATACTTTCAAAGGCTAGAAGAAAGGATTTCAAATGTTTTCACCATAAAGAAATGGCAAATGCACCTGGAGGAGGCAGCTAGGATCCCAACACTAGGGAGGAAGAAGCCATAGGGATCAGTAGTTCAAGGTCATCCTTAGATACATATGGAGACCGAGGCCAGCTTAGCTACAGGAGATCACTCCTAAAAAAAAGTAAAACTAAGGAAGGAAGGGAAGAAGACAGGGAAAATCCTTTAGGAGACAGATATGTTTATATCGATTTGAACATTAGATGTGTTTATCTTGATTTGAACATCAGGCAGTGTATATGTGTATTTAAGCATTACATTGTGACTCATAAATATATACAGGCTTTATGTTTCAATTTTAAAAAGAATTTTCAAAGAAGTAAAATGGAAATAAAATTAACCAACCTTTTTTAATAGTCCTCAACCTATGGGTCATGACCCCTTGAGGTCAAATACCACATATCCTGAATAACAGATACTTACATTATGATTCCTAACAGTAGTAAAATTACATTTGTGAAGTAGCAATGAAATAATTTTATGGTTGGGGTCACCATAACATGAACTGTATTAAAGGGTCACAGTGTTTGGAAGTTTGAGAATCACTGTTTTATAATAAGCAAGTGCCTGTGACAGTAAATTCCCAAGATTTTCAGTTTCCAGAGATAATACATTCCTCAACCCTCTAAGATTATAGCTAAACATTGGGGCCCTTTGAGTTCAAGGTAAAGCCTATCTGGAGTTTTCTACCTTAAATTTCGACATTTCTGTCTGATGATTTCCTTTTCTCTTTGTACAGCTCTATAATCAACTAAAGCTTTAAATTCCTCTGAGGTGGTGGGTTGTTCTTTCAGCCTCAAGTCTTTGCTGGTGTCTTCTTCCTGAGTTCTATAGAGACTTTTGGACCCCATGTCCTAAGCTGGGGCATTGAGATGATAGCTGGGGGTAGCATTCAAAATACTTAGTCACGTGACCTTTGCAACCAGATTCTCCCACATTGGGAAGAAATACTGACGGACAAAGAAAATCATGTTTTCTTAGTAGTGTTAGAAGATCTGTAAAAGCTTTTGGTAACCATTAAAAACCTCACATATAGGCTGAGAATATAGTAGAACTCGGCCTACCGTGTACAAAGTCTTGAGTTCAACCCGATGACAGAATATAAACAACTTCACCTTTGAAGAACTAGGAAAAGCATAAGTTCTAATACTCAGTTGCCTTAAGCAGCTTGTCTCTTCTCAACGTATCTGTTCCCCTGATAACAGTGTGCCGATAAGAATTAGTAATGGAAAACTGTGAACATTTTCAAAACACAGGCTCCATTTGTACCGTGTGAACATGTGTCCCCAGGAGTCACTGTCATGCTCCCCTTGTCATTGCCTTGATGACACCTGAGAAACAGCTTAAGGAAGGGCTTATTTGGGCTCAGAGTTGAGGGTTTAGTCCACCCCAGTGGGGACGATGTGGTGGCAAGAGCTTGAAGCAACTGTCCATCATGCATCTCTAGTCAGGAAGCAGAAACATGAATGATTGTGCTCAGCTTACTTCCTCCTCCTTATTCAGTCTAGGACTTCAGCCCTTGGGATGGTGCTATCCACAATTAAGGTAAATCTTCCCACCTCAGTTGACCTCAGCTAGGTAATTCTTCATACACATACTGTAGTGGTTTGAAAGAAAATGGCCCCCAAAGGGAGTGGCACTCTTAGGAGGTGTGGCCTTGTTGGAGGAAGTGTGTCACTGTGGGGGTGGGCTTTGAGGGCTCATGTATACTAAGCCACACCCAGTACCTCAGACCACTTCCTGTTGCCTGTTGATCTCAGCTCCAGTACCATGTCTGCCTGCACACCACCATGTCCCACCATGATGATAATGAACTAAACCTCTGAAAGTGTAAACCACCCCATTAAATGTTTTCCTTCTTAAGAGTTGCTGTGGACATGGTGTCTCTTCATAGTATTAGAAACCCTAACTAAGAAACATAGCTAGATGCTGCCTCTTCAGAGATTTTAGGGCCCGTCAAGTTAGGAATAGGTCAGTGTCTTTGTCAGCTCATCTATCAGTGCTCTGGGCTAAGCACTGGGACTCCTCCTCTCAGATGACCCCTGTGTTTGCAGAGTTTGTAGCAGATCCCTAGCCTTTCTTGGGAGGCACAGTGTCAGGAGCCCTCCCGTGTCTGCACGCTTTAGTGCCTGTTGTGATCTTGTGTGAGGTGTTCTTGGGTGGCTTTTTACTTCTCCTCCAGTACTGTTTCTTTCATGTGTGCCTTCGCCTGTCTTTCTCTGCCTGGCCACAGTTCACGCTTACTCCAGCCCTGTAAGTTCACTGTAGGTGGCTAGTTCCTTCAGAATCCCAAACTGCTATTAACACATGAGCTAGCTATTGTAACCTCTCCTTACTATAGGATGTGAGTGAAAGAAGTATGCTTCCCTGCACTGTCACCATGGATACGTTACATTTCAAAGAGACCAATTAAACCCACTGGTATGTGACTTTCCCTGAAATGATAAAATGCTGGTAAATGCCAAGGAATCCCTATGTATTGTTCTTGACATGATTTTTCCTATTGCCATGGGAAGATGATATTTTATCCTATATATGCAAAACTTATAGTTTGTTTTTTAAAAAGCATTACAATCATATTTGTGCCTGAAACCATGTGAATTTAAGTATGTGTGTGCCCGTGTGTGCCTCATGTGTATATGTGTGTATTTCTATGTCTACAGGTGTAGGCATGTGCTTTTCATGACATATTTTGTAGGTCAAAGGACAACTTCGGTGTCATTCATTTTCCACTTTGAGTTACGGTCTTTATTTACTTATGCATTAATTACTGCTACACACACACACACACACACACACACACACACACACACACACACATGCACATACCAGGCTAGCTGGCCTATGAACTGATGAGGATATTCTTGCCTCTGCTTCCCTATCCAGGGACTGCAGATGTTCAAGCTGTACAGCCAGCTTTTACATGGCAGGTGGTTTTACCCACCCAGTCCTCTCCCCAGTCCCTCGATGATTTTGTAAACCTCTCTTGGCCTCCATTTTCTGCTGTGTAAGAAGAGAATAGTCATCCCTACTTCATTGGAACTTGGGTCAGATTTAAAAAGGATTGGATTTAATTACCTGATATAGCATCTGGCACCACAGGAATATTAGAATGTTAGAAATAAGAAATAAGAAATGGTACAGGTAAGTGTTTCCTTAGAAAACCAAGGTAAAAATAAAAATAGTAATTTAATACTTTCAAGTACTGAGTAGATATGTTCACGTAGATAACTGATGTTTTGTAAATGGAAGATAGTACAGAATAAATCATATAGGTTTGCGTTTAAAGTAGGTTATTAATTTGACACAAAAGCTGTCGCTTTAGAGTGAGGAAGAATGGGCTGGTTGTGGTGACACACACCTGTATTTGAGTTGCTCAGGAGGTTGAGTAGCCCACAGCTAGCCTCAGAACATAGTAAACCCCCATATTAAAGCTAAATCAGAACAATAAAAAGGCAGGAAAGATGATTAAGAAAAGTATAAGAATCCTTCAGCCCTCTTCTTTGAAGGGCATTGTCTCTTTTTATGGTGATAAGTGGCATGAGGGAAATGTTCTTGTCTTCTGTTCAACTTGGAGTTATTCTTGAGGAAGAATGAGATGGGTCCTAGCACATGAGTTCACCAAGGAAAGGGAATCTAAAAAGCGATTTTTCCAGTGTTTCATGGTCCCTGTGTGGTGTATTAATCCCCATGTGTCTTATTTAGGGGTTTCTGTTGCTGTGAAGAGACACCATGACCATGGCAATTCTTATGAAGAAAACATTTAATTGGGGTGGCTCAGTTATAGTTCAGAGGTTCATTCCATTATCATCATGGTGGGACATGGCAGTATGCAGGCAGACATGGTGCTGGAGAGGTAGCTGAGAGTCCTACATCTTATAAACAACAAGAAGTGGTCTATCTCACTGTGAGTAACTTAAGCATATATAAAACCTCAAAGCTCACCTTCACAGTGACACACTTCCTCCAACAAGACTATGCCTACTACAGCAAGGGCACACTTCCTAATAGTGCCACTCTCTTTGGGGGCTGTTTTCTTTCAAACCACCACACCATGTGTGCTGAGAGGCTTTTGAGCTATCTGGTTTGTAGCGTATATGGCTTGTTCATTTGGTTCCACCATAGCAGAGTAGGAGTACCTGGGAATGACGTCATTAGTGCTTCCGGCTTTAGAACAGTCACTGTTCTCTGCCATTATTCCCTTTAGGTTAGTGAAGTGGAAATGATTTTAGATCATGTAAAGCTTAGTGCTTGGTAGTCTACTCTACTCCATAGATTAGTGGCTAAAAGTACAGATTCCTAGGCTTTCCTTACAGGAGTTCTGACCAAATACATCAGGATGGTTTGCTAAACATTCCTTTCCTTTTCTCCCTCCCTCCCCACCTAACTCTCTCACTTGATCACTTTTTCTTTCTTTCATGTGTGTTAGCAATTGTAGCCTCTTTTTCCTCATTTCAGAATAGACTAGGTGAAAGACTTCCGGTTTTCATGGCACCACCACCATGAATTGACCTTTTTTCCCCCCTTTCCTTTTCTTTCTTTAATCTCACACTGTCTCTTTATTTTCTCTACCTTCCTTTTCTTTCCTTTTTTTCCCTCTCTCATTTTTAGCATTTCAACTGAAACTACATTCAAGGAAAGCTCGGACAACATATCCTTTACAGCCAACCCATTGGAAATGTTGGCCTAAACCCATGTATTTCTTGGAAGTGGGACCAGAGCTTTCTCTAATCATCAGAGTAGAAATTGGGGCAGTGGCTGGAAGGGAATGATACGTGGAGAAAATAGAACCTGTCACCTGTTTGATTATACACATTGAGTATTGGTGGCTTGCCAGCCCTCTTTGGGGTCCTTCTGGCTGTGTTTTTCTCAAATGATCCCACTTGGAACTAGCAGTATACCACTGCAGAGGAGAAGTCTTGGTGAGGAACAGAAATCCAGTCCATTTAGACACCAGTCACATCTTCCTCTAGGACCAGGGAAGATGAGGATGGCAGTTATCCCTCAGGGATGAGGAAGTCTGTTCATGTCTGAGTCTTGTGTGCAGTCTGGCTGGACCTGGAGCAGATGCAATTTTATTGTTATTAATCGACTCTTAGGTGGAAGGCAGTTTGGTGCAGGGTACTGCTGAAGGTCAATTATAGAGTAAAATTAACACTAGATGAATCACAGTTCTAAGGGGAACTTGTCTACATTGTTATCTGTTATCGCTATTAATTACTGTTCGATTTTAAGGTTCACATTGCATCTGTTAACTTCCTACCAAAAGCAAAATTATCAAGGTGATTGTTATTGAAGGAAAGTCTTCCAGGTGTAAGGTTGGAATGGTGACCTGAACTGTGTAATGTTTTTGAAGGCTCCGTTCTACCTGGCACAAAGTTCTGGAAAATACTGTGGTGAGGGTTAAGACAGAACTGATGAGGACATTGACATGGACCAGTATAGTTCAGTAAGTATGTAATCATCAAGAAAAGAGAAGAGCAAGCTTCTTTGAGAGGTTATCACCATGACATTGAACCTAGTGAATACATTTCTAATGCCCTGTGCATTTCATTAACAGAGGCAACTTACAAAGATAGATTGATGTTGTCTCCCACAGTTGCTGTGGGCCATGCATCCAGGGGTGGTAGAAGTGGGTGGTTCTGGCTCAAGGACTCTCTTGAGGGTAAAACTCGGCTGTTGGTATCACTGTAATCATCAAGGATTTGTCTGGGGCTAAAGCATGTCTTTTGCAGTGTTGTTTTAGTCCCTTGATATGGGTGGCTCTGCATAGGGCAGGTTCTACCAAGGCATCTGGTTTCTTCAAAGCAGACAGAGTGTATACACAAACAAGATGGGTACCACTGCTGTATCCTCACGTCATCTTTCAAGTGATGTAACCTCTCTTGTCCAGTGTGTCTGTCTGTCTGTCTGTCTGTCTGTTTCTCTCTCTCTCTCTCTCTCTCTCTCTCTCTCTCTCTCTCTCTCTCTCTCTTTCTCTCTGTTGTTATACAAATCAATGTTGTATTAAGTGGGTGGAGAATGTACAAGAGTCCAAATCAAAGGAATTAGGGCTTCTTAAGGGCCATCTAGAGAGTCACCCACGCACAGAATCTGGAGGATTGTTGATGTCCATTCTGATAAGATGCTGTTCAAGCTGAGATGAAAGTGAGGGTTCTTTGGAGCAGAGCCTTAGATGCCCTGGGAGATGATGCTCAAGAGCTTGACTGGGACCAGATCGCACATGTCCTTTGAGGTCAAATGAAGAATTTTAGTCTTTGAATACTTAAGCTAGTTAATTTTTTTAAAGACATCAGTCTGCTTTCTGTGAGCAGTATGAATTATAGGTAGGAAAGCCAGCTGGAAAGCTGTGATAGTTATCCAGGCAAATTATCATTTCGGGTGAGAACATTGGCAGAGAAATAGTAGTGGATGGATGTGCAATATATTTAGGAGGAAGCTTGTCAGAATTTAGAGTGGATGGAGCTGTTGTCCAGTAGGACCTCTGCTTGTGGCATCTAGAATGGGATGGACTGAGGTGACATTGTCAGATAAAGGGAACCAGGAGCTCAGAGGATGCAGCTCAGTTGGTAATATTTGCCTAGCATGGATTAAGCCCTGGGTTCATTCCTCAGTGTAGCATAAACCAGACATGATGGCACATACCTGTAATCCCAGCACTTGAGCTGTGGGGGCAGAAGGATCAGAAATTCGAAGTCATCCCCAGTTACATAATGAGCTTGAGGCCAGGTTGGTATGCATGATGTCCTTTTTTTTTCTTGAGAGAGAGGTGGGGGGAGGGAGAGAGGGGGGCTGGAAAGAGGACCAGCCTTCAGAAATGTGTAATACAATTGGTCCTGAAATTGGAGATGTCACAGTGGACAGTGAATAAATGTATCAGGTAGCCAATATTAGGAGATGGAAGAGGAGAGGAAGGTAAGCTCTGCTAGGAAACGTGCAGTTCTACTCAAATTGTAGAAAACATGGTGGCCTTTTTTCTTTAATGTGTGTGTGTGTGTGTGTGTGTGTGTGTGTGTGTGTGTTCATTCGTTCGACTGTGCTCACCCATGTGGAGGACAAAGGTTGATGATGCATTCCTTTATTTGTCTCTACCGTATTAATTGATGCAGGGTTTCTCACTGAACCTGAGGCATGCCTAGGGATGTACCTGCCCTCAGCCCTAGGGAAATAGATGCACACTGCCACACTCAGATTTTTTGGGGGTTCTAGGAATTGAAGTCAGGTCCTCATGTTTGCTCAAGCAAGCACTTTCCTTACCAAGCCATCTCCCAATCCAGGCCTAGTACATGGTTAAACCCCAGTCCAGGCCTAGTACATATTTTAAAAATGGATATTGTTTTCATTTGTGTGTGAATAGTTCATGTCCAGCAATGCTCATTGGAATTCTTGGCATTTTCCCTTAAGTGATCATTCTTATCTTTTAAAGCAGCTTGATAAAATCTTTTGAATCCCAGTTTATTTATTTATTTATTTATTTAGATGTTGATGTCCATTTGGGGTGTCCAAATGAATTCATTTTTCATACGTAATTTAACCCCTTTCTTGCTTTGCCTCTTGCCTCTGCTCTCTCCCTCCCTCTCTCCCTGTCTCCCTACCTACCCTCCCTTCCTTCCCCTCTCCTCTTCCTGTTCCCTCTCCTCTTTCTCACTCTTGTGTGCACTTGTATTCGCTTTTGTTTTAAGACAGTATTTCATGTCTTCCACACTAGCCATAAAATCCAGCCTTCTGCTTCTCCTATTGCTATCCCAGAGTTCATAGTATGTCTTATCATACAGGAGTGGGCTGAAACATAGTGTCTTGTGCATGCTAGCCAAGCATTTAAGTAACATAACCACATCTCCAGACCACATATAAATAATTGTCAAAGAATTAACTTAGACATGTCATAAAACATTTGAGAGTCTATAGGACTAGTACGTAAATCATTCTTACTTTCCAGGAAAAGAAACAGGTTAATTGAAAAGATACTTTGTTCCAGGCTCTAGGTTTTTGAGGAAATACTACCTCCTCTTAAGTATCCAGGATACTTACACTAAGCCTTATTCCAGGCACCTGCTACATGTCAGGCAGGGAGTGAGTGAAAGGCAGCGAATCAAAGCCATGCTCTGTCCATGAACAACTTGCCATGTTCATTGTGTGGAAACACAACAAGGGCTTTTGAACTTGACATGTCAGTAGTAGCAGGATAGAACTCCCCAAGTAGGCATTGCTCAGTAGCTACTGTGAGGAGAGAAATCCCTGGTATCTATGACTGTATAGGTGTCTGTCTTTGTTCATGACTTATTTCCAAGCTCCTAAAAAGGCCTAGTGTGGGGTAGGTTCTTGAGACATTTATTAAAAACTTTCTTTCTGAAATAATCAGACTTAGAAGTTCTGAAAAACAGTATAGAGATTTCTCCTATTTTCCTCAAAGTTACCCCTAATGTTGGTTTCTCATATCACAGTGGCACCATGATCAAAACTAGGAAGTCACCATTGGCACAATACTAGTAACTAACCTGGGGACAGTGGAATTTTACCACTTTCCTTTTTACCAACAATATAAGGTCCTACAATTTATTCAGATGCCCTCTGTCTGATCTGTAACATTTTAAGTCCCTTACGACCGTGATGTTTATGAAAAAGTGCTGTAGTTAGTTGTCCTATGAAAGGACCTTCCACTCAAGACCATGCTGTGATGGTGACATACCTGTGCTGCAGATGACTTCATGAGGGCCATGGGACTTTGGCAAACTTGACAGAAGGGGAAGAGTGGACGGAGCAAGGGATGCAAGGAGAATTTTTAGGCAAGGAGAACTCTGAACCTGGAGTCTTGTTCCTTTGTATCTTCAAGTAATAGTTAGCTTTAGCTGACCAGTCAAGAGTTGTCACCCTTATCTGGCTGCCCTCAGCACTGGCTCTTATCTCTCTTCATCAATAAAACGATCGTTGTGATTCATGCCCAGCTCAGCCCAGCCTCCTTATGCTGCCACCCTGCCAGTCAAACTCTGGCTTCTTGGGCATAAGACCTGATGTATTCTCTATCATCTCTCTCTCTCTCTCTCTCTCTCTCTCTCTCTCTCTCTCTCTCTCTCTAACATTCATTTATTTATTATATACAGTGTTCTGCCTGTGTGTTTGCCTGAATGTCAGAAGAGGGGACCAGATCTCATTACAGATGGTTGTGAGCCACCGTGTAGTTGCTGGGAATCAAACTCAGGACCTCTGGAAGAGCAGCCAGTACTCTTAACCTCTGAGCCATCTTTCCAGCCCCTATCACCTTTTTAAAATAATTATTATTTTATCTTATGTGTATGTGTTAGTGCCTGCATGTTAGTCCCTGATGCCTGAGGAGGTAGAAGAGGGTGCCAGACCCCCTGAAACTGAAGTTCCAGGGGGTTGTGAGCCACATGTGAGTTCTGGGAACTAAACCTGGCCCGTCTGCAAGAGCACCAAGGGCTCCTAAGCCTTCTAGGTCCCACCTTCTCCCCTGTCATTTTTTCCTAGACTCAACCAGCCTTTCCTTAATCTTGGGATAGAGTCACACCTACTGCATCTTCTTGTGGCTTCCCCTTATCTCAGTTACTTTTCTTTTGCTGTGAATAAACGCCGTTACCAAGAAGGCATCTTATATAAGAATGCATTTAATTTGTGGCATACAGTTTTACAGGGCTAGAGTCCATGAAGGTAAAATGAAGACACAGGACAGGAACAGCCTTACATCTTGATCTGCAAATAGGAGGCAGAGAGATACTTGAGTCTTTTGAAACCTCAAAGCCCACTACTCCCAGTGACATACCTCCTCCAAGGAAGCCACAGCTCTTAATCTTTCCCAAACAGTTCTACCAAATGGGAACCAGGCACTCAAACATATGAGTTTATGGGGGCCATTCTTGTTTCCACCACATCATTGTAGTTTCTTCAATTTAGGAAGCACTGCATGCCAGACTCTTGGCCATGCCCTCCCAGCTGGAAGCCAGATCAACCTGGAAGTGTGTGAACAGTAGCAGTTCCTGGGGGTGTGTTCTGCTTGTTTGTTTTTGCCAATGGCACACAAGTTAGAGTTCTCTGGGTAGAAGAACCTCAGTTGAGAAACTGTCTCCTTCGGATTGGCCGATAGGCAAACCTGTGGGGCATGTTCTTGGTACATGATTGATGTGGGACGGCCCAGTTCACTGTGGGCAGTGCAACCCCTGAGCAGGTGGTCCTGCATTGTTTTAGAAAGCAGGCTGAGCAAGCCCCAAGGAGCAAGGCAGTTGGCAGGAAGCAGTGCTCCTCCAGGTTCCAGCCTTGTTTCCTTGCCCCGACTTCCCTTCATGTAAGTCAAGGCAACCACACACATCCCTAAAACAGTTTTGGTCATAGTGTTGTATCACAGGAATAGAAACCTAACTAAGACAGCATGGGGGAAAAAACTTGCTATGTTTAGTTCGTAGGGCAAAGATTTGCTTAAACAGATGTAAACAGTCCTGGAGTACCCAAATAGATATTCGGTGTATCTGCGCTGTTAAGCTTTGTTTGTTAGAAGAGGTTGAGGGGCATGAGAGGGCAGATATCTGAAAATAGTGGAAGTAATAATGAAAAAATGTGTTGTAAAACACGGCTGTAGGCCAAATAGTTTTTCTTTTGTGGTCTGACTTCAGTCTTACCTTTGTCTCAGATCAGAGAGGGAGAGAGTGCGTGTGGATGGGTGAGCTCCGTGCAGGACAGTTAGACTCAAATGGCAAAGGCCTAAACACCGTTCACCCTTACCAAGCTGTAGCCTTATTCATATTAGAAACCCACAAGGAAGTCCATAGAGACAAGACGCAGCAGCACCTCGAAGCAGAGATGGTCCTTTCTTACTTCATCTGTGTTTCTTGTTGTGCAGTTAGCTGGAGTAAGATGATAACTGGGGACTGTCTCTCCACTTGTGCTGTTGACGTTAGATCCTGGTTAGGCAGAGGGATGTCACCATGGAAGTCTGCTCTGCCACTTCTCTAACATCTGAGACAGCAGAATAGAAGACGGTGTGTAATAGTAACAAGAAATGCGTTAATGGCCATGTTCAAGAGACACAGATAGGAGGCTCATGAGTTGGAGACTAGCTTGGACCTACATGATGAGTTCAAGGCCAGCCTGGCCTTGTGAAATCCCCTCTCCCAAAAATTGTATTGAAGGAATAAATTGGAAAAGAGGTACTACTTAAAGAAAAAAATGTCAGTGAGAGCCAAACTGATTTATTCTGTTTGTTACTAGGGCCATAAGCTTAGTGCAGTATAGCTCGCTAGGACCTTCAGAAAGAAATAAACCCCAGTGATCAAAATGTAGGATAAGATCCGTACCTACCGCAGAGAGTGAGTTCTGGGTGGCCATTCTAGTTAAATGGAGAAACTGCCTCCAGCTACTAAGTCTCCAAATACATGACTTCATAGAGTTAGACCCTGCATAGCTCATAGATTAAATCAGACTTTAGTTTCCTTCCATCTTGGGGTGCTTGCACAAGGCAGAAAGCACCAGTATTGTTAGTTTAGCCAAGGTGAGCAGGATTCATCTGAGAGAGTGAAACGTTGATGGCGAGGTGTTTTCCTCACTTCCCTTTGCCTTGTCACCTGGGAGTGACTGTTCATGTTTAGGGGGGCTTGGGTGCACCTAGGTATATGAGTGCCTGAGCAGGTAAGCGCCAGTCTCCAGTCCTCCTTACTTTGAACTAGAGAATTGAATTGATGAGTGTATTATAAAAAGCAGTGAATTTATCTACCATTGCTTTCTGAAACATAGCCAGTGTACTCAGAGGAGGAGTGACGCTTTTCACATGTATCATGTCAGGAGTAGCTGTGGACCTAAGTTTTGTTTCTATATTTCCTCCGATAAGCAGATTTCAGCTTGCACACACCCTTATCGAGTAAGAGTCAGGGCCCAAGAGAAGCTAAATTTGTTCCAAGAGGTCCATTTTGCTAGAAACAACCAGAAATAGACAAGAACGGTGATGTCACCAGCAAGCCCTCATTTTCCTGTTCCCTTTGGTAAGGAGCAGATCAGTGCAATAAACCAAAAAGTGTGCAGCTCAGAAAAAGTTCTTTTTTGTTGTTGTTATTGTTGTTGGATGCTTCAAAGCATAGCCTGTTCTCTCACCTTGTGCTAAATGGATGTTTGGGTGTAGGTTCAAATATCTTTGTCTCTGAATTATGGGTTTTAGGGTTTTGTCAAATGGCTTTTTCATTTGCCTTTGCTTTGAGTTACTCTTTTTCCACCACCCTGAAGCTTGTAAAACTTGATGAAGTAAATGTTAATGTTGGGAACTTCTCTCTCTCTCTCTCTCTCTCTCTCGCTCTCTCTCTCTCTCTCTCTCTCTCTCTCACACACACACACACACACACACACACACACACACACATGCTCGCCACTGTCTGAGCAGGGCTGCTCTCCAGCCCTCTTCATCAGAAAAGGTGGGTGCTTCAGGGCTTCTAATTGCCAGCTTTCTGCCTCCTAACACTCAGCCTTGAAGAACCCTCTCAGCAGGAGATCCATATACTACAGACACTCCACTCCACCCACTGAATGACCTAATGTAATTATTCCAAATTGAAAGTTACGTTTACTCCAGCAGGAATATCTTGCCACCCCAAGCCCTCAGGAAGTTACCACCTTAGACACTGCCCTTCTGCGTCTCTCCACATCTCATCAGAAGCAGGATGATCAGGTCCTCTGATGTGTTCCCTTAGGAGAATTGTACCAGTTTGTTTTGGGGGACCCTGCATGTGAAACGCATTCTTGGTCCTTGCATAAAAAATAAATTAAAAGGAAATGTGCTTCCCACTGGCTAATGTGTCCACCTCCTCGAAGGCAGGCCTGCTGCAGCCCCTCAATGCAGATTCTATTTCCTCTGCTTCTCTAAGCCACCTGGAAATACCCCTGAAGCATTTTGTAAAGCACAGCAAACCATTGCTTTTCACTTCCTTTGTAAGTGGACCTGCTATTCCAGGCAATGATATGAGCATGCTGGGGCCAGTTCCAATTTAGTCACATTGATTATTCCTCCTGAATTCCCCACAAATGATTGCAATAGTCCACCTGAAATTAGAACCGAAATTGTATACGAATAAAAAAGAAGAGCTGGCCAGAAGCGTGCGCGCTTGGGGATGAGCCTATACAAAGTCCTTTTAGGGAAAAAAGGGTTTTTTTGTTTTTTTGGTTTTTTTTGGTTGTTTTTTTGTTTTTTGTTTTGTTTTATTTTTGGTTGTTTTTGTTGTTGTTGTTGTTTGTTTTTTTGAGATGGAAGGATGGAGTATCTTCCCAATCTTAAATAGGCATGGTGCCTTTTTGACTTTAAGAGTTTTTAACAGATAGAAACACTGGGCAAACTGGACCACCCACATCCTTGAACTTGGACTGCACAGAGACTTTGCTCTCTTATTTCTTGGCTGTGTGGCCCCATTTTGAGCCTTAAAGGGGAAAACAAATAGTCACCATCTCTGGACTGGCATGCAATGAGATAGCATCAGCTTTGAGACTGTAGAATTGAGCCAGGATAGCCTTACAGATAACTGTTAGAATACCAAGTTGTACTGGTTTTATCCCGTGGAAGGAGGGCCAGAATCATCCTCCCTCAAAAAAGAGAATGTATCCCCAAGATGGGGCTGCGTGGTGGGCTAGGATAGCATAGTGCTTTCAGGATGGTCTGGACCAGAACAAAGAGTGCAGCTTATCATAATGACCTAAGAAAATGGCAGGTCCTATGTAATAGTTCTAAGTAAGTTGATAATGAGTTAAAGTTAAGCCTTAACTGCTTTTCTGCCTTATTTCAAACTCAACCCAGTCATTTCACTGTAGTTTCCACTTCCATTTCTAAGTCTGTAGTAACTCTGGGTGAGGGCTGTTTGATCCCCTTCCCCTACTGAGTGTCCTGAAAGCCATGTTTACCTCCCACCCCACCCTGCCCAAGGCCTTATGGAACAGGGCAGGGAGTGTGAATAGGATGCCTTGAGAAGGTGGCGAGTGGGCTGAGGGACACTTGGGGCCATGTCTCCTACCTGTGATCCCATAGAAGGAGCAGCTGCTACCCAGCCCACAGGTGCCTGATGACGAGGCAGCTGGCCACAGATTGCTCCCCTGGACTTAGGCTGTGACTGAGTAGGGCCTAAGGAGGCTTGGCAGGCAGGTAAATCAGGGGCTGCAGGGGTGGGCAGGCAGGATTTCCTTGTTTTGGACTTTGGAGTGACAGCAGGAGGAAGGGTGGGGGTCAGGACGGAGCCTGGGATGAGAGAGAGGCAGGGAAGATGGGAAAGAGGAGGGAGGAGGGAGGAGGCAGCCCCAGAGCAGCTTGGAAGCACCACCAGAGCAGCTTGGAAGCACCACATTTGGCTCCTGCCAGGCTTTCAAGTTCCCTGTCTCCTGCATCTACAGCCGGAGCCTGACGTCCTCCTCTAAACATCTGAAGTGCCAGCCTCGCTCTCTGTGTGTTTTCTCCAGTTTACTCCAGACAGCCATGTTCTCTGGGCAGTCGTGCCGGGTGCACTGCTGAGCACGTGCTTCAGGAACTGCCCTGCTGTGTCTTAGGAGTCTGTGCAAGAAGATGGAGAGGGATGGGAGCAGCTAGCATCCCCCAGGCTGCCTCTGCTTGGTGGCAGGGGTCATGGAGGATGCCTTGCTGTGGCTCCCGTGTATTCAGAGCCAGAAGGTCTTCCTCTTTGTGTCTGTCTCCTATTCCCTCCATCCCCACTTCACTGGTTTGCTGCTATTGGGAAGTGTTGGCTCACCCCACCCCTCAAGGAGCCTGGATTTTGGACCCCTCTGAGAATGGTGCTTGCTTAAAGCTGAGCTCAGCTGGGGAAAAAAAAAATGCACTGAGAAGTGGGAGATCCTTTTGTGCAGGATCCTATTGTAAAGCCGTGTTCCCTCCTGGCCTCTGGAGGTCCCTAGCTTAGGAAGAAGGAGGAGGAGGGCGTCCACAGTTCCCTGGCCCCCTACACCAGTGTCTTCATTTTGAGGCAGGAGGTTGCTCTGAAATGGAGAGAGCTAGCTTTTTACCTGGATGCCCCTAAGTGCCCTGTAGCTCCAGTTTCCATGGTTTCCCTGCCCACTCACAGGAAATGTAACTCTTAGCATGCCTGTCTGCCAGAAGCAGTTTCCTCCTCCCAGCCGCCAGTGTGGATCCACATCCTTGACTGTGTGAGTTCATGTCTGGGTTAGGAGACTCATGGAGACGCTGTGAGGAGTGCTTGATTGGGAGTTTCGGAGTCCACAATGACTCCACCTACTCGTCAGATGAACACTGCTCAAACCTTGTTCCTATAGTCATGGAGCTTCATGGTTTGGCACTTCTCCAGGGTGTGGTGTTGGAAACTCCAGACTCTGTCTTGAGGTTGTGTGTGAAATAAACATTATAACCATCATATGGTTATGTTATGGCCAGCGTCAGTGTAGGCCTGGTGCTGTTTGCAGTTCGTGACTCCTGTTAGCACTTTTCTCTCCCCGGAAATCCTGCCCATCCTCTCCTGCCTAGCTATTGGCCATTTAGCTTTTTATTACACCAGCCGTAGCCACACATCTTCACACAGTATACAAATATTCTGCAACACAGAGGTGTTACTCTCCACCTTGCACTTTCTGAGGGAGGATCTCTTGGTGACCCTGGAACTGGTATTTCGCAGCTGGCCACAGTGAGCCCTGGGAAGCCCCTGTCTCTGCCCTCTTACTGCTGGGATAATAGATATGCATGGGCCTGGCCCATGTATGAGCCCAGAGGACACCTTTGTGAAGTCACTTTTTGTATTCTACTTTGACACTGGGTAGTGGGGATTGAACTTGGATAATCAGACTTGCATAGCATACATTTTGCCCATTTGCACTGTCTATCCAGTCACAAATATATGTAGCATTTTATAAATGAAGTGGCAATCATTCATTAGAGACAGTCTAGAAAGTACAAGATTCTGAAAATAAAAGAAAAATTCTTTTTTATTTTTATTTTTCAAGACAGGATTTTCCTCTGTACCTCAGAATGGTGTCAAATTCATGGTTCTCCTGTCTTCACCTAACCATAGGCATTTTTAAAAACATTCCTGATTTATGTTGCTTGATCATCTTTTTTTTTAAAAACTTGCTTTTGTGGTTTGTTCTCAAGAGACTAAGGAAGACTCAGGACTTGGTGAGCTTGCTGCTGTTAATCCCAGAGATGGGAGGAGAAAGACCACCGGCCCAGATCATCATGGCCAAATTAAGTAGACCCAATTGTTTCAGTCAAGTCCAAGGGCTGCCTCCCCCTAAGGCGGGGTTTGGAAGATCAGCATTGCATGTGAGGAAGAGAAGGCTTTTCACGGGTAGAGGGCTTCCAGGTAGAGGATTTGGTAGGCAAAATAGGCAGGGTTACAGGAACAGCACATAAGCATAACACGTTATTCCTCATGACCTGAAACAAAGCCGTGGTTGCAAGTTGGGCATAACAAAGGCAGGGTTGTGAGATGTTTCTAAACAACTTTTTGAAACCAAGGCATAATTGCCATTCCTGAAGCAGGCAGCACAGATTGTAGTTAAGGGGACAGGTGGGGCAGAACCCAAACCTTGAGAAACAGATTTAATCACAAACAGGAAGGAACCTAGTTTGTCTTCACTGGAAGATGGCTTTTAAGCCTAAAATGGAGGCGGGCTGGCTCTTGACTGCACCCCTGGGAACCCCAGAAGCTAAGCCCTGCCTCGCTGCTGCTCTCGTACATCCATCCCCTCTTCCTTCTCCCAACAGGCTGGTTATTGTGTCCCATGGCAGGGCGGCGTTTCCTGTTGCCGGGAGGAAGAAGGGAGAGGGACAGTTATCAGTAAGGTGTGATTGTATACTGTAGGTGAAACTCTGGATTGATGAAAGGTTGGCTTTACCTCTCAGCAGCTCACAGGCAGCTTCCTGAAATGCACTATCAAGTCAGTGTTTGTTGACAAACAAACAAACAAACAAACAATGGTAGTTCTATTTTAGGTCAATAGCTACAATATCAAAACTCCTCTTCACGCACCCAGGACTGTAGCTCAGTTGGTAGAGTACTTGTACAGCATGCAGGAAGCCCTGCATACCTCATGATTGGTGGCACATCTCTAACCCCAGGGGATGTGGACTGGAAGATAAGGACTTTAAGGTCATGCTTTGCTACATACTGAGTTTGAGGCCAACCTGGGCTACATGAGGCCTTATCCCCTAAACAAAAACAAAAGATCCTTTTCATTTTAACACAGTCATTTAAAAAAATGAATAAAAATATATAGCTGTCTGTTTTTCAGGTTTCTATCCATTCTCCTGTTTTGGAGCCATGGGATTCTCTTTCTCTTGGGTACTGGTTTGGGTACTGTGGTATAGCAGTAAGCTTCCTCCAACTTCCATTGTGAAACAAGAAGAGAACTGATCTGGTGAGGGACTCCTATAATCCTAGCACCTGGGAGGCAAAGGTAGGAATCAGGAAATCAAGGCTGGTCTCACCTACAACAGTGAGTTCAAAGCCAGCTTGGTCTGCATTAGATACTGTTTCCTCTCAAAGGAAAAAAAAAAAAAAAAACAGTAGTATATAAACCCCTAGAAATGTAAAATGCCAATGGTGATACATACTTCTGTGGAGCATAATAAGACAGCATGAGCTGACAGAGAATAAAGGGCGCATTGCTATTTTAGATAAAGTAGTCCAGTAGCAAACAGAAATTAAGAAGTCTTCTGTTGGTTGTGAGTTTTAGCTTAGCTGCTGAATGTCTGAGTTGTCCTGGTGTGCGGTTTCTGACTTCCCTCGGAGCCTGTCTGATTGCTAAGCGCATTCAGTGTGTGATTTGATCACACGTTTTCCATCGATTCCTGAGGAAGCAAGGGTGCATTTCCTTCTTGAGTGTCTGTGCAGAGAGGGAGAGCCGCTGGCCTAGTAGCAGAGCTGATCCTGCTTTGTTTAAAGCCCCTTAGAGCGCCTCGCCAGTGAGCAAGAAGTCCAGGGTTATTCCTTCTCCAGGTTGCTAAGCCTGGAGGGAAAATACACTGGATAAACTGGACTACTTGATACACCATTGGTGTATATGCTGTATTTCTATTAAGGACCACCTGTTATGTCTCCAGAAAATGCTCCCTGCTGGGCATCTGCTTCACATGTTAACTAGCTGTACGCACCCAGTCCAAAGCAGGGGGAGCCCATTCCATTGTGTTTCCAGCAGCCTGCAAAGCCATGCCCTGCTTTTCATCCCAAATTGTGCTGCAGAATTACTTACCATATGCTTCCTTACACTCCTGTTATTGAGCACATATGCTTTGGCCCGCAGTCACAAATGCAGATACAGGTTAAAAGGACACAGCCTTCCCAGGGGGTGGTATTCTTGTTCCCTGGAGAATGGTATATTCCTTTCAGATGGCCCCTTGGCAGCATGTGGAGAAAGTTCTTTTTCTATTTGCTGGGTAGTTTATGTGTGTGCATGTGTAGCTTGTTTCCTTAAGAAAAGTGTGTGTGTGTGTGTGAGAGAGAGAGGGGGGGGGGTGCGCACAAATGGAGAGAAAGTGGCTATTCTGAGTTGTCTATCTTGAACATAAACTGAGATGCAGCTATATGGGTAAATGAGATTGCAGTATCTAGCAGATCTTACTGATTGAAGAGAATCACATTGATGCTGTAATTAATATTTTAGTCCAATTACACACTTCTTGTAGAAGCTTTAATATTTTATCTGCCAGATTTCTGAGAGTGGTGAGTCTCCCTCTACATGATTGATTTTTGAATATATGTTTCAGAAAGTACTTGGCACACAAGAGCAATGTTTTAGGATTTGAGAGAGGGAAAGATCAGAAGAAAGATGCTCTGTGCCCTCCAGCCTGACTAAAAGGTAGTCCCTGAGTTGGCGTCACGTAAAGCATTATTCCTGTGGTGTTTGTTGTCTGTTCTTTCCTGGTTTCCAGCACCGCCTCCTGGGTTTCCTGTGTGTTGGTGAAGGTGCGAATGATCTGACGTTGCTAGGGCAGTGACTGTTTCCTGGGTCTGCAGTGGAAGGAGAGGGCTTGGAAAGTTATTTTGGAAACATTGGAATCTGATGCCAATCACCTGAATTTTGCTTTCATTACGAAGTGTAGCCAGCCTTAGGAGGCTCTCGTTGGGAATCCACCCATCTTCACTGCTTCCCTCCTGTCTCTTCCTCTCTCTCTTGCTGGTTGAACACTGAGCTGTGAGGCGATGCAGGTGGATAGTACAGTTGATAAGAGACTTGTGAGACTGATGTGGCAGATAACGTAAGAAGCTGTCAAGGATGGTGACACGGTAGGAAAACACCAGACCGAGTCTGTCCCTCCTTAAGAGGGTTGAGCCAGGCTTTCACGGGGTGGGGGGGATGTCTTCCTCATTTCCACTGGACTTTATTGTCGAGATGAGGGGGAGAGGCTCTTATATGCAGGAGTGATGGCAAGCGCAAAGGCAGGCACATCAGCATCACTGTATGTGGCTTGTCAGGGACTCGGAGAGCTGGAGACAGCTCCATACTCTTCCCTGTGGCAGTCCGAGGGTTCTCTCTAGAGGCTTCTACTTAGGTGAAGCCAGGATTCCTGACTTCATCCCAGAGAAGAATTTCTGAATGAGTTGGACTGTATCATAGATATAAATGCAGATGTTAGGGAGGGAGTAATGTTCTTTGGCAAAGGATTGTATGTACACACTAAAACATGTCTGTAGATTCTCCAAAGAGAGCCAAGCAGCTTGGTGGTACAGGCCTGTAACCCAGCATTTGGCAGAGGGAGGCGGGAGAATCAGCAGTTCAAGGTCTACCTTGCTTGACTACATTCCAACTTGAAGACTGAGAGATGGAGACAGACAGACAACGCTGATTTAAGTACCTTGATGATAGCTATATATACCATTTGGGTAGTTTCTGAGGTTACATTGTTCATAGAGTTTCTAAGAGGCTTCAGTGTTTTTCTTTTCTCCCTCTCCCATCTTCCCTTTATTCCCCGCCCCCCTCCACCACCAACCTTTTTTCTTCTCTTTTCTTCCTCCTCCTTCCTCCAGTAAGTGAGGCCGTAGGGTCATTCCAGAGTGTCGCGAGACAGGATCTCAGGTTGTTAAGATAGAAACATGATCTAAAAAGGGTTGAGGTAATCTCACTGTACTGGTCACAAGGGAATTAAGGCATGTTTCAGTTATAACGATGGTTCATAATCTTATTTGTAAGGTTCTCAGAAAGATACAGGTTTATAGCCAGGACAGGAGGAAAATTAAATTCAAAGGTCACACCCTCTGGCCATTAGTATGGTTTGTGGCTGTTTGATACTTCAACTAGACTCTGGGGTGAGGGGCTTCTTTCCCTTTCCCCTCAATTTCTTCTGCCTTTCTGTCCCGCCTCTTATTTATAGACAACACTTGGAGTTTAAATGCATGACATCCACATCTAAGGTTAGAGAAAGTGGGTTCTGGTCCATTGTGTAACGATTGAGGACAGCAAACCTGCGTTAGCCTCAGCGACACCCTCATTCCACTTTCGGCTCTTGCCACTGAATCCTAACTCATTCTGATGGTAGAGAAGGAAACGTCCTGCCTACTCGACAGCAAGAACTAAAGGAACTGTCTCCAGGCGTTGGCTAGGAACTGGCTTCACGCATTGGATAGGAACTGGCTTCACACATTGGCTAGATCTAGGTGCCCAGAACACGCTAGGGATTTACCCCTGAGTCTCTGATCTGTCTTCTGACGTGTTGATACCATCTAACTATATTCTAATTACGTGTCAGGTGGGAATGCATTTTTAACAGCTCTGCACCCCAGCCCCTGGACCTTAAAGACAAGTTTCTTCTCCTCAGTGTTTACAACCCAAATCCTTCTATTGAATCCAGCCAGATTATCTGGGTCATGTGGCCACTCCAGAACACTCTGATTGGAGAAGAGGTTCTGTGCTGGGCAAGGTCGGGCTCATTTGGCCCTCAGGATGTGGGAGCTGGTAACAGGAATCCAGATCATGGAGACTAGAGTGAGATGTTTTATTTGTAGTACACATTTCAGCCTACACGCTAAAAGGGATTGGCTCTTTTTGTAAACACCGAAATCTTTTTGACTCAATCCATTTTTGGTTGTAAAGAAGCAAAGAGAGATCTCATCATTGTTTTTTATAGGTGCCTGCAGGAAAGGATCCTCCCTTCTTTTGGTTACCTGCAGTCTGAAAATATTAAATGGAAAATTCCAGATATAATTTTTAGGTCACATGCCCCATGAGTAGCGTGCTCCGAAGTCTCACTTTGTCATGCTTTGTCCCAGCTGGCACGTCAATCATTCCTTCGTCCATCACATCCATGCTGTATGCCATACACACTGGTTAGTCCCTTGAGCTAGTGTGTTAGATTTACTGTGAATGGTATTTTAGTGCTTGTTCAAGGAACTGTCATTTTACTTAGTAAATACCCCAAAGACAGTATTAATGGTGCTGATAACTGGGATATGAGAAAGAGAAACCCAAAAATGTTTCTTTCAAAAAGGTAAATGTTCTTGGCTTAATAACAAAAGAAAAAAATTATATTCTGAGATTTTAGGGCTCTACAGTACAGTAAAATCTTTCGAAAGAGACCCCATTTACATATTATAGTTATAAGTGTTCTATTTCACTATTAATTATTGATCTTTATTATGTCTAATTGAGATATTAAACCTTATCATTTAATTTTAGACATTTGTAGGGGTCTTAGACAATATCCTGTGTGAATAAGGAGGGACTTCAGATTACACACACACTTTTCTTGTCATTTTATCCAATATTATCCTGATATCATAGAATATAGAAAGTGCTATGTAGATGCTGGGTGTGGTGGCACATGACTTTAATTCCAGCACTGAGGAGGCAGAGGCAGGTGGATCTCTGTGAGTTTGAGACCAGCCTGGTCTACAGAGCAAGCCAAGTTGGTACACAGGGAAACCCTGTCTTGAAAAACCAAAAAAGAAGAAGAGGAGGAGGAAGAGGAGGAGGAGGAGGAAGAAACGTGCTGTGTAGTAGGAGGAGTTAAAGATAGCTCCACCTTCACAGGTCTTGCGGAAGAAACAATTAGACAACATCGATACTCTACAGTGCTGATACCCCAGACACACAATCAGGAATGCCTGCTGGCTCAAAGGTCAAAGACTGAAATGCTACTATCCTTGTTGTGAGTTCCTTTTCTTGAGGGTGTGGTGCTCCTAAGACCCCTCAGCAGGACTTCAGGCACTGGTTAGCTTTCTTGTTTTCTTTTCAGTGTGTCCCCATGCTGTGAGTACCCAAGTGGGTACATTTCTAGCGCTCGGTGTATATTCTTAAAAAATGCCACATGGTCCCTGGATCTAAGCCAACTTCCTCAGCTGCTGTTTAACCAGAGAAGCAGCAATCAGGATGATTTTGACTATAAGCTGTCAAGAAAAAAAATTTTTTTTGAGGTGTCATAATTAAGACAAGTGATTACCTAACTGATCTCTATTTTAAGAAATATTAATTTTCATTTTGCCAAATGCAGACTTTGGCTTTTTCTATCCTTGTATCGCCCACCCGAACTTCATTGCCTAAAATAGCTTCCCACTGAGTGAGTGATAGTGTTTGATGCCATTGATCGCTTTGTTCCATTGGTCCAGAAGGCGGGGGAACATTGGAAGTCTGTCCAGATTGGGAAAGTCACAAGGCTGGTTTTCCTCAGGCAGAAAATACTTGCGTACTTCAAGGAATGCAGTTGGGTCCATTCCCTGTACTTTTCCTTGAATGAAAATTCACACGTGGGACTTGTGAAGCCTCCACCTCTGGCTTCTGCCCCTGGCTTCATGCACCTAGAAGCGTCCTTCAGAGCTGGGAGTTTACCTGCTGTCTTTCTCAGCTGGGAGAAGGGAATCCTTGTACATCTTCAAAGTTAACAATTTGATCTTCTCCTGAGACGATCTTCCCTTTGAAGAGCTGTTCATTCTCAGGCTTTTAGGAAGGGAGAAAATTGTTTTAATGACCTGTTATTAGAAATACCCACTATCATCAGACTTATTTTCATCTTTCAAATCCCTTTCAAATTCATGGGAAGAAGTGACAGTAACATCCCCTGGGGAATGAAAACAGCATGGAGAAGGAGCTGGCCTGGGCTGACTTCTCCTGCCAACCGTATTCAGTTTTGCCAGGGTTATTTTTGCCCTTGGCAGTCTTCTTCCTCCCTAATTGCAGGGCCATATGGTGCTTTGTGGTCCCCCCCCCACTCCCCGAAACACACATACACACACACACACACACACACACACACACACACACACACACACACACACACAGAGTAGTTGGCCCTTTCCCTCCATTCAATTTCTGTCTTCTGTTGCCCAAATTACCTGCCATGGTGCTCGGGTTCAGCAGACTCCATCCTAGATGCCTTGCAGCTTCCAGATCTTAAAAATGGGAGCTGAGGCTTCCTGCAGGTGACTCCTTAGTGAACAGGAGTAAAGACAGTGGGTAAGAGAGAATGAAATAAGACTGAATTTTAGAGGCAGCCAGACATGGATTCAAATCCTAGCACATATCAGTCATCTTCATCAATCTCAGTAGCAGCACAGTGGACGTTTGCTGAGGGCCTACTGTGTGCCAGGGTGGCCAGCCCTGTGACCTCACTTCCTGATCTCCTGTATTTATCCTGCTAGTTCTCTGAAGCTAGTGGCACTCACACAAGTCACAGAGCTCAGGCCACTTTCTAACTACAGTCTTTCTAGATCTACACTCTAAATACTGTCCCAAGTGTCTTCTCTTTTTAATGACTTATTTATTGTTTTATGCGCATTGGTGTTTTGCTTGGGTAGATGTCTGTGTGAGGGTATTGGATCCCGTGGCACAGGAGTTACAGACAATTGTAATCTGTCGTGTGGATGCTGGGAATTGAACCTAGATCCTCTGGAAGACCAGCCAGTGTTCTTAACTGCTGAGTGATTTCTCCAGCCCTATCTTAAGTGTTTTATTGTGTGTACATATGAAGTGTGTGTGTGTGTGTGTGTGTGTGGTGTGCACACATGTAGAGGTCGGGTCAATTCCAGGTGTCTTCCTCAGTTGCTCTCCACCTTATTTTTATATTACATCTATTTATTCATTTGTGTATGTGAATGGGTGTGTGCATGTCACAGTGTATGTATGGAAGACAGAGGACAGCTTGCAAGAGTTGGCTTTCCCCTTCCACCATGTGGATCCCAGGGGTCTAACTCAGTCTGTCAGGCTTGGCAGTGAGCACCTTTACCTGTTGAGCTATCTCAGTGGTCCTCCAGCTTACTTTTTTTTTTTTTTTTTTTTTTTTTTTTTGGTGTTTTTGAGACAGGATATCTCTGTGTGGTTTTGGTGTATACTGGATCTCGCTTTGTGGACCAGGCTGGCCTCGAACTCACAGAGATCCGCCTGGCTCTGCCTCTCGAGTGCTGGGATTAAAGGCGTGCGCCACCACTGCCCGGCTCCAGCTTACTTTTGAAGTCAGAGTCTTCACTGAATGGAGCTCACTGATTTAGCTAGAATGGAGGGTCAGCAAGCTCCAGCCATCTTCCTGTCTCCACCTTTTCTGATTGCGGATGCAGACATATACCACTGTGCCCTACTTGAAATGGTGCCGGAGCTCGAAACTCAGGTTTTCATGCTCATATATATGTTCTTAGTTTTTTTAAAAACAGTTATTGTTTGTTATCACCAGATTCTGAGGGCCAGGAATCCGGGGACAGCTCCACTGGGCATTCTGGCTTAGGGAGTTTGGGGAACTTTTTTTTTTTTTTTTTCTCTCATAAACTTCAGTGGAGCTGCCAGGCTTCAGTGGATCTCAAGCTTTGGCTATGGCTAGAGAACCACTTCCAAGCTGGTGACTGACCTCGAATGTTCTTCAGAGTCCAAGTATTGAATTTGTAAAAGCAGTGCAAGCATCATGGGCAATCTTACATCATTGCAGGCAGGCTTAAACTGGATGGATCCCATACCTGGCTGGTGTCATGAAGTTTTTCAAGTTCCGTTTTCAGTGATCCATCTTGAGTGATAGTAAACCAGGAAATGGTTATAACCTCATGGGAAAGTCCTTGTTCAAGTGCTCTGAGGGTATTTTGATGGAGCTGCCTTAGGAGCTGCCTCTTGAGGAAGCATTTGGTCTTGTTAAAAGGACATGTGTCTCTTTCTATAAGCTTTTCAGAGTCTTGCATGTTACATTCGTAGGCTGTTTGGATTCTGCAGCATGGGTTTTGACAGAATGATATTGTGATGATAGGATTTTTAAAGAAGGGGATAATTAATGACATTTTGGAATTTGTTAATATTTTATGATAGTAGAAACACCGAAAAATCATTGTAGTGTAGTATGAAGCTGGATTCCAACAATGAAAATAACGGATAAGAGTCTGAGCATCTAAGCATACCTGGAGAAAAGTTTTGACTAATGTCCTGCTTCTTCCTTGAACACTGAGTACTTTGCCTGTAAACATGGAGTGCAATATTGCCCATGTGAAGCCCCTGGGGCCAGTGACCTTTGACATCACCTTATTTTATCACTGTTTCTTCAAGATCCTCCACAGTGTCTCTACCCAGTTAGGCACTCAGTAAATTGTGGGCTGAACTAAGTCTGCTAATTTGGAGGAAGTGCAAAACCACTCACAAAGGAGACATGCTGTCCTTTGTGTGCCAGAAACTGTTCTAGGTGCTTTAGAGAGGACACCCCCAACTCCCAACCATGTTTACCTTTCAGTGGAAGGGGACACCAAGTCAGGAGAAAGACGAGTGATTTTTAGTGCTACCACATGCTACAAAGGAAGTTTACAGACATGTGGAGAGACGGGGTATCGGGGGAGGTCCTGAACCATAGACGCCATTGGGGTACCACAGAGGGGAGACAGACTAATAAAAAACAGGCAGCCATACAGGGACCTGTCTGCCAGGAAAAGGGGGAAGAACCCAAGCTAAAGTCGCTTGTTGAGGATAGCAGTGCACAGACTAAGTACCCTGGAGCTGGCACTGTGGGGAGGGTCATGGTCATGAACCGAGACACCTTCTCTAACTTTGTGTTACCCTCACTGCCTTTGGCGCCTTCTCACCTGTTGCTTGGCAAGCTCCCCATTCTACCTCTTTCCTTCCCAGCTCTCTGGGTCCTAAACTTGCTGTGTAGATGGGGGCGACGTTAAACTCCTGATACTGCTGCCTCCGCCTCCTGAAGAGGATTACAGATGTGTACCGCCACACCTGGTTTGTGCAGTGTTGAGGTTCAGACCCAGAGCTTTGCACATGCTAGGCTAGCACTCCATCAGCCGAACTAATTCCCTAGCCCTGCTTTGCGATTTTTAAAAATTCTCATGCTTCACGGCTAAGCCGCCATGCTTGCACAGTAGCCGTTCTGATGTAGGATGAGTTAGAAAGCCAAGTGCCTTCTGTGCCAAAGGATATCCTGAAGGATACACCTAATACTTCTGTGTAGATCTTATTGGTTAGATATTAATGCCTTGGCTCCGTAGCTGTGAAGCAGGCTACATAAGTAGTTTCTGTTCCAGTGTTTGGCATGACTATGGGAATTAGGAGTCCTGTTGCTAAGAAAGGATGAGAAAATGGCATTTAAAATCCAGGCCACAAGCAGCAAGATGTCAAGGCCACTGTTTCTGGAAAGGAAGACAGAGGGGAAAGCAGGAATGAAGTCAGAAGACTTGGGAGGCACTGTTATGTATGGTCTTGCTTTTATTTCATTTTTTAAAATGAATATGCATTATCCTTTTTAAAAATGTGTGTGTGTGTGTGTGTGTGTGTGTGTGTGTGTGTGTGTGTGTGTGTGTGTGTCTACACACATGCTGGGGCACAGGTGTGTAGGACAGAGGATAACTTGTCAAACCAGTTCTTTCTTTTCACCATGTGCTTCCCAGGAATTGAACTCAGGTTGTTAGCTTGGCGGCAAGCACCTTTATCTGCAGAGTCCTCTTGCCACCCCCACTGGTAGGATTTTAAAAACTCTCTTAGTGAAAAACTATGGAAACATTAAAAAGAAACTGTAGGAGAAGAAGATTACTCATGTGAGCTAGGTTTCTGAGTACTGTGGTAAGTCAGCTGTGGTAAGGGGAGGAGCATATGCAGACTCATGGGAGTTGATGGTGGCAGGACACTGGGGTGGTTGGTAGGCCAGAGAGGGAGGAGTGGCCAGGTTTTCAATACACATTGGACACAAGGCAGTAAACGAACTAGTCCACACAACTGCTGAAGTGTGTGCTCATACCAGAAAGTAGCCAAAGAACAAAAGCCTTAGGGCTACATTGCTGGGTTTGAATTCTGGGTCCTCTAATTTGTAGCTACATAACCTTGGGCATCTGCATTTTAGGGCTGAAGAGTCATATTAACTTTATTTTTTTTATAAAGAAACAGGATAGTAAGCAAAGTTGCAGTCGCTATTATTATGAATCAATATCACAACTTCGATTTTGGGGTAGTTTAGGAGTCCTAGAACATTGCAGACATAGTGAAGAGGCCTTCTGTTTATCCTGTTCCCAGCTCCCTCCATGATGGTATCTTGAGCATGCTCCATATTAATTCTAAGATGTTCATAGAGGCCTAAGTGGAAATGTCAAGTGGGTTGTTGGGTTACAGGCAAGTGTGTAGCTCAGGTAACAACCGTGACAGCAGACTCGACATTCTTCATCATATCCATGTAAGGCCATGGATCTGTATTGGAATGGATACATTGATTTTTTTCCAGAGATTTGTGTGATTCCTGGATTTAGTACAAGAAGAAAGATGTAGCTTATACTCAGAATGTATTAAGGAGAACTATCACTGATGACCTTATCTATGTGTCAGACACTGTTGGGTACTTCATAAAGGACTAAACCATTTTGTTTTCATAGCAAACTAAAGGCACAAGAATTAGCATCTCAGCTTTCAGAGGGGCAAATAGAGCCTTATAGAAGCTGCATTCAGTTCAGTAATGGGGCTGGTGAAATTCTAATACTGTGATATATCCTCTTGTTGAGGAGTTTGTGGTGTAAGAGAGAGCAAAGTCCATCCTAGCATGAGGAGCAGTGGTGACAAACATCTGGCAGTGACACCTAAAGTCCCCCTCTGAACACTACCTTTTTTCTGACTTAACCTTGTAAATGGTTATGGTACTGGCCTGGTTTCAGGTATTCACTGCATCTGTGCTGTGTGCTGGGTCCTATCTATTTGTTTATTGCTCAAACATTTACTGAACACCTAGTCAAGGCAGGTATTCTCACACGTCTGTGCTAATGTGTAAGCAAGGAAAATAGGGACATGACTTGATGTTTAAAAGATTACAGTTGTGGAGTTGAGAGCATCAGCCAGTGATGATGGAGAAAGAAGAAAGGCCTTAACGCAAGAAATATGGCCAAGTCAACTGTAGCACACATTAGCCTCTATGTGTGTTCTGCATAACTATCTATTAATGATCTATGTCTTTGTATATATGAGCTTGTATGTGTGTGTGCATATAAATGTGGTCAAGGAGAGTTATGCATGTGGGCCAACATGGAATTCTAAAGTTACTTAAAACATTATGTGCTATTTGGAGGCCAGAGGGGTAGTCTGATTGCACAGTTCTTGAGCATGAACATTGTGGATGGCATTGCCGGTATCACTGTGTTAAAAAGTTGGGACCTTTCTGACTCTAATCCACTTGTAGGTTTATGTGTAAAACAGTTGAAACTCACACATGAATGTTCATAGCAGAACACTATTCACTGTAACCGGAAGGTATAAACAACCTAAATGATAATCAACTAATGGTGGATAAATAAATTGTAGTATGTCTATGCGAGAGAATACCATTTAGTCATGAAAAGTATTGAAGGACATGCTGCAGGGTGGACAAATCTGGAAAATGTACTGTGTGGAAAAAGTCAAGCACAGAGGACCATCTTTTTTGTCAGTGAATTTATGTGAAAGATATAAATTATGCAAAGCTAAATTAGGTAAACCTAGGCGCTGGAAGAAGAGGGAACATGGATGCTTGGTGGTTTGTGCTGATGAAGTGGGCACAGACTGGGTAGTGATGACTGGGCAGCATTGCCCATATCTTGTCACTGAATCATACATTTGAAACAGTTACATTTTTTACTTTTGGTAATGTTTTTTGTGTGTTTGTTTTGTTTTGTCTTTTAACCACAGTTATGAGAGGAATCTATTCTAAACGTATTTCTTACAAGCTGAGATCAATTCTGTGTTGTAGAAAAGTCTATATCCCAGGCAGATAGAAGTTAGCCCCAGTATTCTTGAGTGGCAAAATGTCACTGGTACGGTGACCATGTTTCCCTGTGGGAAGAAAGCATAGAAGTGGGAACTGATACTGTGGGGTGTTTGCTCTCTGCCAGCCCCACACAGAGAGCTTAGTTGGATTATCAAATTTAAATGACCCAGCAGCCTTTGCGGTGAGTAGTGCTTTTTCATGTTGCAGAATTAGTAATTGAGATGCAGGTGGCTCTGTACCCTGTCCAGTCTCCTGCAGAGACTCAATGTGTGTGAGCACCAGGTCCTTTGGCTGTTCTACACGGAGGGAGCTGCTGCATATCTTGAATTTGTCACTGAGATGGATTCTGCAGTATTGGGTGAATTTATACCCATCGACTTGGAGTAAACGAAGAGTGAAGCCGAAACGAGGGACTTCCGTCCAGTTGATAAGGCCCGTGCTCCATTCTTTCAGAGCCTTCCATTTTCCTTGATACAGGTGACGGCGTTGGAACAAGGACTGAGTGGACACGTTTCTGTTAACCTGCTGTCTTCCTTTTGTCTTTTGTGTGTATGTGTGTAAGTGTGTTCATGTATGTGTCATGGCACATATATGGAAGTCAGAGGACAACCTCATTCCCCAACTTGTCTGAAATGAGGTCTCTAGTTATTTGCCAGTGGGTAAATACCAGACTAGCTGCTCTGCAGGATTTGGGGAATTCCCATGTCTCCACCACCCTTCTTGCAGTAGACACAGCGAGATTACAGATGCAGACTACCACACTGGGATTTATGTATCGTTGTAGTTTACCTCTCTGCTGTGAGAAACACAGTAATCAAAAATAACCTGGGGGGAGACCGATTAATTTCATCTTATGCTCCAGGAAAGTCAGGGCAGGAACTTGAGGCAGGAACTGGTACAGAGACCATCAAGAATGCTGCTTTCTGGCTTGCTCTCCATGGCTTGGTCTGAGTGCTGCTATATCACCCAGGACCACCTACCTAGCACTGCTTTCAGTAAGCTAGGCCCTCGCATCTCAGTCATTCATCAAGGAAATGCCCCCCCCCGTGCCCCCATTCCTACAGACCAATCTGATGGCTAGTGCTATACTCACTAAGCCATCTCCCTAGAACTTACTGTCCTAAAATCTCTGTATTGTTTCAGTTAACCCCCCCAAAAAATAATCTATAAAAGATATTAATGTAGGGATCCATAGTCCCCATTTTCTGTGAGACTCCTAGTTGGCACTTGCCATCTCTCTGAAATATAATAGTTAACTTGAAGAATCAAACTGTGAGTGTGGAGATGTGAGGCCCCACCATGTCCTTGTGGTAGCATCCTATGCTCAGGAGGCAGAGAAAATGCTGGAACTGAGGCCTGGCTTCTGTTTCCTAAAAAGGTGGCAAAGGGCTGTGACTTTTCCTCCGCAGTTTCTGCTCAAAAGCATTAGTTTTAGATGGTGATTAATAAACCTGGCCAGTCACCTGATGAAGCGAATACATCGGAGGTGAGCATCCTGGAGTAAAACGGCCCTTCTAAATTCTTTCAAGCCCAGCTTTTTCTACCCTATGCATGTGTTCTTGGTCTCAGATCCGGACCTTGGAGTTCTTTTTTCCTTTCTGGATCCTACGTGCTGGTGGCATGTGAAGGTCTCAGAACTTAATGCTGATGATTGGTGGTAAGCTAGGAGCTGTGGGTTTGATGGCTGTTTACATTTTTAACCTTCCAAAGATTGTAGGACTATTGCATCACCAAGTGATCCACACTGTCAGTTGCAGGAATGCCCCTGTCAGAGTACTGAAAAAGCTGGGGGTCCGTGGAAGGTAGCCTGGAGACTCCCTCTTCATCCATTTGAAGTGATAAGAAGGAAGGTCAAGTGCAGCTATCTGGGCACAGTAGAGAATTGGGCTTTTCAGTTGGCGAGCAATTCCAGATACGTACAGGGTGTTACTGGAGTAATTTGAAGCAAATTTCCATAAAGAGGAGAGTTCATTATCAAATTCTTGCTTTTATACTGTCGTAATAGCAGCTGTAGCACCTATGAACTGATTTACATGCTGATAAAGCATTCTGGACAGCTTGGTGGCATAGTTACCCATGGTAATGGTTGCTAGGACAAGTGAAGCTTTTGCTCTGGGTGTGCTCATGGGACCCATCTCCCCGACTTCGTTACATTTCAGATGAATTACATACAGGAAGTAGTCGTTCCGGTGATGCCCCATTTGTTTTACACGCAATAGTTCACAAGTTATTTTAATTTGAACAGTCGTTTTTGGCAAAAAAAAAAAAAAAAAAAAAAAAAAAAAAACAAGTTGGGGGAGCAACACCTTCACAGCAAACATCAAGCAGGGCGGGGAAGGGGTGACGGGAAAAGAAAGGAAACAATCAGATAGTCACCTGGCAGAGTGGAGTAGCAAGCGTCACCCCTTCATCGTTGGCTCCGTCCGTCAGGCGTCATAAATTAAGGTACAAATGTTGAATGTAAGGTAAGTTTTTAAAGAACTAGTTCTATAGATCAAAAGACTCCCTCTTGTTTTGCAAAGATTGGGAAGCCCTTTGCTGAACATCTCATTTTCTAAGTTCTTTGAACTCCCTTTGGCTGAGATTTGGTGGCATTACTGTAATTCCCAAGACGGTAAGTGATGAGGACGGGATTGTGGGACGTAGTGATCCAGTAAACCCTTACACAGCATGCCAGTGGATTTCCACCACTGAGCCCCAGGTTGTAATTAGGCACATTCTGCCGGTAGAGAGTTGACAGGGTAGTTGTCTCATCCTTGTTTCTTTCCACACATTTTTACAATGCAGTGGCTCTCGATAACTGTAATTCAAGCACTATGAGATACAGCCTAAGAAGTTAATTCATTTATTCCAGACAGTAGCATACTGGAAGTGCTGATGCCCTTCGGTTTCACTTTCTTTGAAGCTAAGCCCGAGGTCTTGATAAGTCATTCTTCTAAGCCGCATATTTAGATTTTTCAGATCACTTTGATTCTTCAGCAAGAACGGAGTTGTTGAGAATATCCTGAGTTGATCTTAGTTCCATGGGTATAGAAGGCATTTGGCATTACAAGTGTTAGGGCAGCGTTTCTCTGCAGATTATCAGGTACTGGGGCAGTGTGCTTTATCTAAAGAGAAGAAAAGGAAATAGAAACCCCACTGAGAACTGATGTGCTCCATGAGAGCAGTGTTGAGGAGTGCTGCAGATTGGATGATGGTATCCTTCCTTGGACTTGACCTAAGAAGATATTCAAAGATGAAGGGACTTTGACTTCAGGGAAGGAGGTGGCGTGGGTTAGAAAGACGCCCCTCCTAGCAGTGTGAGCATTTGCCTCTAAGAAGTTCTGAGTGGGCATTTAAAGTAGCTAGTGGGTGGAGCTCAGTCAGGGACAGTTTCAAGCCTGTGGCACCTGTGGACCTCTAGCACCAAGGCACTGCTTTTACATGACAGATGTGAGGCTGCACCTCCATGACCTGTGGCTTGAAGGGCATCATTTGCAGATTATTAATGAGCTGTGCTGGGAGATTTGCCAGTTTTTGTCTTAGGTTTTCCTGGATCTCTGCCCAAGTCTGTGGGTGAGATACAATTTCCAAGGAGAGCTGCATGATGCTGAGAGAGAGTTAGGAGGTGGGTGACCACAAGGAATCCTATATGGCTGCCATTTCAGACCTCCACCTGTGGTGACCTGCAGAGCCTTTCTTGTTATGCAGTAAGGTCTACACACTGGATGCTGTCCACTGTCTTCAAACTCACTAGGGCAGCAGGGTAGGATGGGTTGACCTCAGGCTGGGCAGCACGTGGGCATTGTTTTTACACCCCCAATATTTGCCTGGTCCTGGACAAGCTAGCACTTTCATCTGTGCTACAGGAATTCAGTGATGCTCTGAGATACCTGTGCCTTTGCTTTAGGAGTCGGTCACAAGGCAGTGCACTTCTCCACACATTCCTGTTACTGTTCTGTAGGGAAAAGGAAAGTAGTCGCACTGGAGGTGAGTGTTTATTAAGTCCCAGGAAGTGTCAGATCCTAAGTAAGAGGAGCGTTTTGTTCGTTCTCACAGTCAGAAATTCTCTTTTTCTCTGTCTCTTTCTTCTCTCCCCCTCTTCTCTTCTCCCTCTCTAGCTTTTTGAGACAAGCTGGCCCCAACTTACTGTTTAGATGAGGATGTCCTTGAACTTTTGATCCTGCTTTTGCCACCTGATTATTGGGGTTTCAGATGTGTGCCATCATGTCCAGTTTATGGGTGCTGGTGATTGAAGTCTTGGGGCTTCATGTGTGCTAGGCAAGTGCTCTCCCAAGTGAGCTTCGCTCCAACCCTCTTCATTGTCTGTCTTGATTTCTCTGTCAGGGTTGAGCTTCTGAGCAGAAAGGAGTGCTTCTTTTCTTGTAACACGTTCCTTCCTCGAAGAAGCTCGGTAGACTGGTAGGAGACACATCTACCCTTCTGGAAAGAATACAGCAAACATTTTCATTGTGTTTCCTGGCTATGTCTATTGTGTATAGTTTTGTGATTTAAAGTCTAGTTGGAATTTTTCATTCGAAAAGAATGCTGTGGAATAATAACATTTTTCCAAGGAACAAAACTCAGTTTTCTTTTCTTTTTTTCTCTTTTCTTCCTTACCCCCACTTTTTTCATTCCCCCTTTCTCACTTCCTCCTCCTTTTTTCAAAATTCCACTGAGCATTTTTTTTTCCTATAATTGACATTGCAGTAACTTGAGGTCTGTGTTGTCCATGGCTTTCACATTAGGGTTTCTTTGGTAGCAGGGTAGAGAACAGCTCACCATAGACATCTGTAGTGTCAGCTGCCATGATTCTGCAGGAGAAGAATTTGTACTTGTTTTCTTGAGCGATACAAAAGTATAGACAGTGTATTAAGTTCTTGAGAATAATGTCTTTCCCAGTGGTCTCAACAATGATTTCCATATCTTCCCAATAGTGAGAGTTACTTGTTTACATGCTTGTACAATTGAGTCCTAACCTATGCAGCAGTTTCCAAGCATATAAGACAAAGAAAACCACCTAAGATAAAAATTCCTCTTGAAGGGCTCTCAGTTTTGTATATTATCTAATACTACATCAGGCAAGATGCTCGTGCCGAGATGTATGTGGAACAGAGACTGTGACGAAGTACCACTCAGCAGCTGGGCATAGCAGTGTGGATCCATTCAGATGCACAACTACATTGTTCTCTATCTGGCCTTTTATCTTATGTGCTTTCCTCCCCCCCCCCCCCTTTCTTTTTTCCAACTCACCTCCCTTCCCTCATTTCCTGATCTCACTAATGTTATTAAGGTTTCCTGATTTTTTTTTTTTTTTTGTCAGCTTAGTGGCTGCACACGAATGTGCTGATATTTTAATTGTTATCTGCAGCCCACGGCCCCGTAGTCAGTGTCCTATCAGCCACTCAGGCCAAGACCTGTCAAGGCTTCCAGCTCCCACTCTGCTGCAGCTTCAGTTAAGTCTCTATCATTCTCTTTATCAGTAAAACTCAGGAGTTAAAGGCTGGAGTGAAAACCTGCTAGCGAGGTTGAGTAGCAACGAGCTAACCTTGATGTTTGGCCAAGACACCCCAAGAGACACGTCTCTTCCCTTGTCCTAGAACCAAAAGGTAGCTCAAACTCTAGTCCCCACCCTCTCTATCTTCTCTATCCAAATTGCTGGCTTCTCTGTGGCTAATTCCGGTCAGTTGGTCCCTGGCTCTGCTCCCTGATTCAAGGTAAGTCTTAATGACAGTCTGGAGTGTCACAGTGTGATCAGAATATACCACAAGAGTTGTCCACATTAAATGACCTTCATAGTAATTCTAAAAGTCACCTTCTGGACTGTCATACTGGGCTGATTCAGAGCACACCCTCACTCAACATCCTGGACATCTGAATAGAGTGTTATGCACTTTGAGCTCAGTGGTTATCCTGCACTGTTCAACAGCTTTAGTGACCTGTGTGAATATCCAGCATCCTAGGAGCGTGTATGTTTTACTGATCGATCTTGCCACCTAAGATATGTGCACAGACATGTGCATATTAACTCTGTTCTTGGCTCCCAGGTCATAAGCATTTTGCTTGAGAAGACAAGTAACTAGGCCATTTCAATGACCAGTGGGGGATCCTACCACATGCCAAAGGAATAAATAGATGCTGTGAAAACCCAGAGTAATGATTACTTAGCTCAGCCTGAAGCCAAAAGAACATATGGGAGTTCTCCTGCCAGGCAAGGATTGGTGGCATAACTATTTTCTGGTGGAGGTGTAACAGGTGCGAACTTTCCATGCACAGGCAGTGATGGTCTATTCCACACTCAACTAAGTTAGCCAAGGCCTCTTCCCTTGGAACATTTATTTGGGAGGGCTTCTAGGGAACTTGAAGTCATTAGCTTGCGATCTTGACAGATTTGAAAGGGGAGATAAACCAAGAGCAGATCATGGGAAAAATTCCAAGAACTCTTATCAAATATGTAAGTATTACTGTACAGAGCTGTGAAGCCCCTGGAGGACTTTGAGTAGGTAGATGTTGTGGCGGACTTTGAGCAGATAGATAATGGAGTCACATTTGTGTTTGCGATGGTCTGCTGGACAGCTGGGAGGGAAACCTAATTGCTGCATCCTGCTGAGAACATAGGTACACCTTAACTTTCTGTGGTGAAAACATAAAAACTGGAATCAGTTCTTGAAGCAGTGTTCCTGTGATGATACAAATAAGCATCCTCTGCAGTGTGTAACAGTAGAACTCAATCCTGACCTGCTGGTATTTCCTAAGGTTCCACCAAAGAGCACCAGTCCCATGGAGCGCTCAGTGTAGAAAGAATTGGGTAAATGCAGCATCATTTACTCTTCCTGGAAATTCTTGATTAATAGTATATATGAAAAAAAATTTGAGAAAGCCTTTGTTAGGTTTCAAACCTGGGACAAATGGTTGAGGTGCCTATTTAACATATCAAAGTATGCAACCAGATTCTCTGTGCATCCCTCAGTCCCTACCTGTTAGAGGGTATGGCCGGCATACCCTGCCCCCTACCCTAAACTTCTCCAGTGCAGAGGCTGGGCTGCCCTTCTCCCAGCTGCCCTTCCCTGTGTAAACCAACCATTTCGTTACCTGGCCCTTTCATCTCTCCTTTGGGCCTCCTGGCTGCTGCACCTGCTTCTCTCTCTCTCTCCCTTTTCTCTTCCCCTCCCCCTCTCCTCACATGGCTCAGGGTCATGTCTACTCTGGACTCTTCCAGAAGTCCCTGCCTCTGACTATGTCTCCCTTTTATCTACAGTAAACTTTCTCATCTACCATACCTAGGAGAAGTCATGTCATGTCCTTTACTTTTTTTTTTCTCCCCGAGACAGGGTTTCTTCTGTGTAGCCCTGCCTGTCCTGGAACTCACTCTGTAGACCATGTGGGCCTCAAACTCATAGAGATCCTCCTGCCTCTGCCTCCCTGTGCTGGGATTAAAGGCATGTGCCACCAACACCCGGCTGTCCTTTGCTTTTTATTACTTTTTTTCTTCCAGCCTTGTGTTGAATCTAGTTCTTTGTAAAACTTTGAGTGTCTTTATTAGTAATAACATTCACAGTTTTATGCTTCTCTTTGGGGTTCACTGTACTAGGTGAGGACCATTGGGAGAGTGAACAAGGAAAAGAAATTTCCATTTGGGCTCTTCCTTGTGCTTCTATTCTCTTGTTGCTACCTTCTTGTAACAGTGGTTGAGAACACGTTGCTGTCATAAGCTTATGTAGGTGTAAAGAAGGATAACAGATGATGGAGGAATTCATCTCTGATGCATTAAGTCCCATTAAACTAAGAGATAAGATTAATGTCCAGTATAAGTCTTTAAAAATAGTAGCACTTTGGTTTATATATCAACAGAGAAATGGTTGTTCATTTGTAAAAATTAGTTTTCTATTAGTCTGTAATGACTTTCCATTATATTATAATCCAAGACTTGGTGCCTAAAATCCTTACCTTAAATTACTTATTAGCATATGGTAAGGAGCATAGCCTTATAATAACCTAAGAGCCACCTTGTGCAAAGCTAAATCATTTAGAAATCAAGTATGCATGCTTACATTAAAATAGTGAATTTCCATTGTTCATGAATATTCATTGCACTATATATTTACTCAGTAAGTAATGTAATCCTCAAGTCGATATTTTCTGAAATCTGTGTTTCACAAACTAATGGCATACCCACATAGGTATTTAAATATTTATTGAATCAGTTCTATACATCTGTTGCACTTGTTCCAAGCTGTGGCTATTAGGATTTTAAAGCAACATTGTTTCTAGTCTCCTCACAAGAATCTAGAAAGCCAGTTACAGGCTGCCTGTTTCTCTGCCTGGCTGTGGCTATTGGGTCAGGACTTTATTGCCTCTGGCTAGAGACTTTTGTTGTTAAAATCCAGCCTCTATTGAGTGTAATCTCTAATAAAGTGGAAGTGGGTGAGTGTAAATATCTTGATCTGTTACATTAATAAAGTGGTAAAGGACCCATCTGTGGAAGTCTCATCTTGGTGGTGGCAAAGGTGTCCCATGTCTGGGTTTTTCTGGTGGTTTTTGTGCTCATCAGCATTGAGGTCCTGGATGGTGTCACAGCAGAGTGCTAGTCACCAAGTCCACTAAAGTATGTTTTCCAGAATAGACATGGTAGCAATGGCGCTTGGGAAACATCGTGCAGTGGGTTGGTACTCTCAACATCTTCGATTCCTACCAAGGTTCCCTGAGCACAGAAGACAGACACTGTCACAGAAAATCACACAAGCTCTTAAAATTGTTATTTGTAGTGGGGTCATGCCGCAGAGTGCTTGTAGAGGTCAGAGGGCAGCTGCGCAGTTGGTTCTCTCTCTTCACCTTTTCTCAGGTTCTGGGGATCAAACTCATGTTTCCAGGCTAGTAGAGCTGGCACCATCTCGCCAGCCTCTCATACATCTTTGTTATTTTGTTTTATTCTTTAAAGATGGGTCTCACTGTGTATCCGTGGTTAGCTCGGTACTCACTATGTAGATTAGGCTGGCCTCAAACTCACAGGGACCAACCTGCCTTTGATTCCCAGTTGCTGGGATTAAAATCATGAGCCTACATGCTCGGCCCTTTCACACAACATTTAATAAACAAAATTGCTGTGTTGAAAATAGCTATATAATTGTGATTCACGTACCCTTGTGACTGGTTCCTTTTGTCTCTGGGCTTCTGCCACCCAGAATTCCCTACCCCACTCTCCCTTACAGCAAATGAACACTATTCTATAATTTGGGGATTGTTTATCTACTAGAATATAAACTCCAGTAGGGCAGGTCTTTGGTTTTACTTATTCATCTATTTTTGGTGCATGCAATGTGTTAAACTTGGCACACAGTATTTAGTAAACATTTACCGAAAGCAGGATATTGATACTTACGAAGTATTTTATTTCATGAATATAACTTAATATCTCATGGTGTTGTCAGCTCAGATTTGGCTTAATAAGCTACCCACTCGGGATTCCAGGATCTCACTGGGATTCCTCCTAATCTCAACCTCTCTTAACCATTTCTTTTTGGAACCATATGATAAAACAGCCCGAGAGTTCATTCCCTTAAGAAGTTATCTAAGTCCCTCTGTACTTTTATTTCCAGAAAAAAACCTGAACAGCTACTGTTTGCTTTGCTGGGCTAGTGCCTGAGGATGTCCTGGGACAGATACAGCCCTGATCCTTATAGTATTAATATTGGGAATGAGGAAGAAAATGACTATACAGATACATAAGCTAATTCTAGATTATGAAAGTGCTAGGGAAGAAAAGTGAGTGGCCAACAAAGGACAGTTGGGAGAGACATTTTAGTCATGGTCAGGGGAGGCTTTGGAGAGGCATGGCCATCTTGAAGTGAAATCTGGACCATAGCTACTTGCTATTTTTAAGCATCTAACCACATGGATTATTTTTTCAACCCATGTCTATTCAGCAGCTAACATAGGCCAGATAGTACTCCAGGAGCTCAGTTAAATAGCAACAAGACAGACGAAGCCCCTTGTTTCCACGGAGCTTGTGTGCCACTATAGGAAGGTGTTTTTTGTTGCTTGTGACCTGCACTGGTAATACGTCAGGTGCCATAGTTCTTCTTTATGCACAGCAAATCTGTTCCCAGATTCCCAGAGGATGCTTGAAATAGCACCAAGCCCCAGTCAGTCTGTTTGTCGCTGTATCCACATGCTCACAGTAAAGTTGAATGTATGAATAGACACAGTGGGAGATTAACATCAGCAACACCGTCTATACTACACGGCATGTGAACTTCTCTCTCGGGTGTCTCGGTGTCTGCGCCTTCTCATGTTGCTGCCTCTTCCATCCGAGCTGTGAACACTTGGCACAAGCCATGAGGAAGTTTGCAGTCTGAGATGCAAAAGCAAAGCTGGTATGAATGCCTTTCCTTCGCTTCAGTTTTGTGAGTGGAAGATCTGTTCTCGCTGCGATCTTAGTTACCACAGCCCTCAGCTTGAGAGATCTCAGGCTATAGGTTTTTTGTAGACCTGTGGTGGGTGAGACACTCCATCATGGAGACAGGACCATGTCACAGAAGCTGTTTACCCTCATGGTGGTCTGGAACATCAGAGAGTTCATCAGAATCAGAATGAAGCTGTGATAAAGAAGGCCAGGCTGAGATCAAGCTCCACATGCTTTGTACCCAGGCACCTCCAGCCCAACCTTCTTCCATGGTTCCACACTTACCTATTTATGCTTTGAATACATCAGTAGATTAACCTATTCATTGGGTCAGAGCTCCCAGTATCTCATTGTCTCGGGAAATGTCCTCTTAACAGCTAGAGATAGGCTTCACTAATCTACACTCTTCTTTTTCTTTGTAGAGTGTGTGTGTGTGTGTGTGTGTGTGTGTGTGTGTGTGTGTGTGTGTGTGTGTGATACGTGCATACATGTTCAAATGTGTGCTGGCATAAAGTGAATGTGCACCTGTTAAAGTGTGTGTGTCACGCCCAGAGCCTGACATCCAGCACCTTTCTCGATTGCTCTCTGCCTTCCTTACTGTGTCAGAGTCTTTCACTTGAACCTGGAGCCTGCCAGTTTGCCTAGTTTAGCTAGCTAGCTTGACCCAAGGATGGCTTGTCTCCAATTCCCAAACTCTGGGATTGCATGTGGATCACTATGCCTGCCAAGCATTTATTATGGATGGGTGCTGAAGGACATGTGTAATGCGAGGAGTTGGATGGGGGAGAGGCTGTGACTTGCAATTAAAGGGTTAAGGAACTCTTTACCTCGAAGATGACTGTCTTAGGGTTTTTATTGCTGTGAAGAAACACCATGACCTCGGCAGCTCTTATAAATAAAACATTTAATTGGGGTGGCTTGCTTACGGTTTTCAGAGGTTCAGTCCATTATTTTTATGATGAGGAATATGGCGACATGCAAATGAATGCGGTGCTGGAGCTGAAAGTCCTATATCTTGCAGGCAACAGGAAGTCGACTGACACACTGGGCAGTATCCTCAGCATAGGAAACCCCAAAAGCCCACCTCCACAGTGACACACTTCCTCCAACGAGGCCACACCTGCTCCATGGAAGCCACGCACTTCCTAATCGTGCCACTCCCTATGGGATTATGGGGGCCAGTGACATTCAGACTACCCACAGTAACATTTGAGTTAAACTTATCGGCGATTTGGCAACAGCCCTGAGGCTGTTTTGTGGACCACTGGCCATCTGAGGGTTAGTCAGGTGACTCAGCTGATGGAGGCACTGACTGTGCAGTCCTGATGTCCTGCATGTGACCTCCAGAAACGAGATGAAGGTGGAAAGAGAGAGCTGGCTCCCCAGCAGTTGTCCTCTGACATCCACATGTGTACACACACCCCTGTGCGCGCGCACACATTCTAATGAAGTTTGGAGCACTAGCCTTCTGATAGAAGAATGTGAACATGAGGCCTTCGAGGGATGATGCTCCCTGGCGTTCTGTAGGAGCAAGGAGGCCACTGAGAAGGGAAGTGGCATAAACTTCAGAATCAGCAAAGTGTGAGTTTTGATCCCAGCATAGCTGCCATTAAAAGGTAGCAAGTAAGTAATTCATCCTTTCGCAGCCATAGGCGTGAGCTCTGGGCTTGTGAGTGTGATGAGGTTTCAAGGAGAGAGGATGCCAAGTAGCACCAGAGTCAGAGTTTGTAGTGGCAGCACTAATAACAGACCTCTCCCATTAGTTGAACACCTGTCATCATCATCATCATCATCATCATCATCATCATCATCATCATCATTATTGTAATGCCTTTACATGACCCAGAGCAAGAAATTGCTTTTGATTATTTCACTCTTCCAATTCCTCAGCCTCCTGTAAAGGTGTCGAAAGTGTGCTCTCACTCACTCTCCATGCTTGTGAGACTTGAGCACAGCAGTGGTGGAGGTAGTAAAAGGGTTGTGAAAAGGAGTAGGTCTCTGTCCCCGTAAACGTTTGTGGTAGGGATCAGTGTTGGTCAGTGTTGCTCCCAAGAAAGCATGCGTGGATGAGCCCCACTTCTGGCTGAGCACCACGGATGTGATCCCTGTCTGCGGGGTGGTGGGTGGGAACCTTTGGTGGTCAGCTGGGATGGTAAAGGTGCTTTTCCCCATTGGACTTCCTGGTAGCATCTCCCTTGTCCTCATCAACTTAGAGAGAGAAATGTTGGAAGAAGAACGTACTGAGAAGGTTGGCAGGCCCTCTTTGCCACCGCTGCCTTTTCCATTGTTTCCCATTCTTCTCTGGATCATTCCTGCGTCGTTCAGTGGCCGGCGTTTAGGAAGCTGCGGCTTTCCTTACATGGCTCGCTTCCTGCTTTACCCTCACAAAACAATAAAGGCAGTCTTGTCCTTTACAACATTTGCTAAAGTGACTAACTGGAGAGTTGCCGCCTTCAATCTCTCTTCCCTCTTTTCAGAAATAACTCATTAGGTGTGGGATTAGAAAGAGACTTTCAGAATGTCCACGCTCCCTTTACCAAACTCTCTGCACTATTTTAGTGAGCTGCTTTGTCAGGACATGTCCACGGAACTCCACTAGTGGCCTGTGGGTTTAGTAAAGACTTTGACTCTTCTGCTGTGGGCAAAAAGGTGGCTTTGCCTGAAGATGAGACAGTCACTGCTAGGTAAGTAGGTGAAGAGGCGAGGATGGAGGAGAGTGGCCTGTAAGGGCTCCCAGGTCATTTATTACCTCCCCCGGCTGCCCCCACTGACAGAGCTAATGGCAGTGAGCCCCTGCTGCCAAATGAAGGAAGGAAGATTGCTCTCCCCTCTCTCTGCCCTTGACCAGCAGCTGCTGTTGACAAGCATGAAGAATTAGATGAAACCCAGTAGTGAGAACCCATCAGCTTCCTGTTATGTGAACCATTCAGTTCACATAGAGGGAGCAAACAATGTATTTCATTATTTTTTTCTTTTAAAAAATAAGCTTATTTATTTTTCGTGATGAATCCTTCACTTTTAATGATCAATGTACAAATTCTTGTCTCTAATAAAGAGCTTTTGATTTTATCATTGATTGGATCTTATCTAATTAACTTACTTTAGGTCCAGTTTTCCATATTTGACAAGGGCATAATTTGCATTTGGGGGTTAATGAGACTCCTGTAGGTTTAAAATGATGTTACCATTTTAGAAGGCAACATGCTTACCTGATATTGGGGGTGGGAGCACACTTGTATGAAAACAGCCAGTTAAAATCTGTAAAATAGATTTTATTATCCTTATGTAATTATTCAAAGCAACCTGTAAACATTTCTCTTTGAAATGTTTTTTGTTGTTGTTGTTGTTTTTTAAATTGGCCACTAAATTTTCTCTTACTCTCTTTGCTCTTATGTCCTTATGCTACAAAGTCTACACATAGGCAGTCTCCGCTTAATGTAGGCGGAATTCCTAGCCAATCCCCTTTCCACTTAATGTAGGCCGAATTCCTAGCCAATCCCCTTTATTCTACCAACACGCTGTCATTCTCTCTGCACAGCATGCCCTTTTATTGACTTTGACATGGCAATGTGTATTTTAGGGGAGCTAAAATAAAATTCCCATGTTCTGGAGTATTTGGCTGTATGGCTGAGAAGGCTTTAGGAATTATCATGACTGTGTGTAGATCAAATTCCCATGTTCTGGAGTATTTGGCTGTATGGCTGAGAAGGCTTTAGGAATTATCATGACTGTGTGTAGATCAAATTCCCATGTTCTGGAGTATTTGGCTGTATGGCTGAGAAGGCTTTAGGAATTATCATGACTGTGTGTAGATCAAATTCCCATGTTCTGGAGTATTTGGCTGTATGGCTGAGAAGGCTTTAGGAATTATCATGACTGTGTGTAGATAAAATTCACATATTCTGGAGTATTTGGCTGTATGGCTGAGAAGGCTTCAGGAGTTATCATGACTGTGTATAGTCATAAATCACCAGGAACTTTGCTCTTTTTTTTTTTTTGAACTTTTTTTGATTCTTTGTAGATTTCACATCTGCATTCCAATCCCACTTATCTCTGTGTCCTCTGGATTCCACCCTCTGCCCTTGCAACCTCCCCCCAAAACGAAATCAAATATAAAAGAAAAAACCAAAAACAAAACAAAACAAAGAAATGAAACAAATGAGAGAGAGAGAGAGAGAGAGAGAGAGAGAGAGAGAGAGAGAGAGAGAAGAATAATCTTGTCCTGGAAGCTGTAGTGTGGTCCATTGAGTTACACAGTTTACCCTTTAGTCCATTCATCTTTACTTGCAAGAGTCACTGGTCTGGCTCAAAGGCCTCTGGCTTCTGCTGCGCCATAGATAATGGGCTGTCTCTGGGGCTCCTCTTGACTATCCTGTTGTTGTCCTTTGCCATGGAGATCTTGCTGTTTTGGATCTGTAGGTTTGCCCCTTTCACCCGCTCCAACAGTTCATAGATGAGGTGGATGTTGGGATGGTTCTGGGCCTGGGTGGTAGCTGGGTTGGTCACCCTGCCAGCAGCTTTCCCCCATCCTCACTGCCTGGGTGAGCTCTCCAGCACTACCTCGGCTAGGTCACCCAGTGCAACCTGCAGCAAGGAGCTGGGCCCATTCTGTCTTCAGGTCCCCGAATCCGGGTCGCCCACACTCACACCAACATGGCCAGCTCTATTGTTTTGCCCAGGCAAGGTGCAGGGCCCACTTTCCCAATTGCTGTCGGGGGGATATGGGGGTGGGGGTAGCTCTCCTGCTCTGATGCCTTCAGGGCGGACTCACTTGTGCCCCCAACAAAAGGGTCAGCTCTAGTATGATGTCCAGGTGGGGTGCATTGCCCACTCTCTTGTGTGCTGCAGCCAGTAAGGACCAGGGCTAGCTCTCCCACTCTTGTGACCCTGGACTAGCTCCCTCACCTGCTGCAGGTGCTAATGGGTGGGAGGCGGCAGGGGGCGGGGGTGGGGGGGGGAGAGGACATCTTTCTCTCACCCATGCCACCACATGACAGATAAAGGGGCAAGGTCAGCTCTCCTGCTCTCAACCCCTCAGAGTCGGCTCACCTGCATCTCTGACCACAGGGTCAGATCTAGTGTGCTGCTCTGGTGCGGTGCTTGCCTATGGTGAGGGGTGGAGCCATCTTTCCCAAGTGTGTGTGGGGAGCCGGGCACTAGCTCTGCCCGGAGGGGCGGGGCCAGCTCTCCTGCTTCAATATCCAGTAATGGCCAGGGCCAGCCATCCTAGGGTCAATGAAGGGCAGAGCCGGCTCAGCAGGGCATGGTTCCAGTGACTCCCTGTGCTAACACGGGACACAGACATCATCAAAGACCCCAACTGCAATAGGAGCATGAACCCTTGGCAGTAGCTCAGGCCTGGATATCACCATGGCCCTGGTGGCATTGTAGCCCTCAGGCACCCACATATGGTCTCAGATAGCTGACCAGATCCTGGTCATCCACACAGCCCTTGGTAGTAACAGGAACCATGGACATCAACTCAGACCCTGGCTGCTTTAGGGCCACATACCCAGACATGGCCCCTCAGCAGCAGCCCTGACCTGGACAACACCATGGTCCCGGGTGACAGCACAGACCACTCAGATCAGCATGGCCCCTACAGTCACATGGCCCTTGAACACCCTCATGGCCACAGGTTGCGGCCCAGACCCAAGCATCTGTGTGGTCTTTGGTGGCAACATGGGCCACAGACATCATCAGTACAGACCCCAGTTGCTAGAGTTTTCCTGCCTGGCCCACAGTCAGGACAAATCTCTATCACCTGCCAGTCCCACAGCCGCTCAGACCCGACCAAGTAAACACAGAGACTTATATTGGTTACAAACTGTATGGCCGTGGCAGGCTTCTTGCTAACTGTTCTTACAGCTTAAATTAATCCATTTCTATAAATCTATACCTTGCCACGTGGCTTGTGGCTTACCAGCATCTTCACATGCTGTTTGTCATCATGGCGGCTGGCAGTGTCTCTGACTCAGCCTTCCACTTCCCAGCTTTATTCTCCTCTTTGTCCCGCCTATACTTCCTGCCTGGCCACTGGCCAATCAGTGATTTATTTATTGACCAATCAGCAACACACTTGACATACAGACCATCCCACAGCAGACCCGAGTTGTGATAAGACCATGGGCCCAGACATGGTCCTAGGCAACCACCTAGTCCTGGATGTCACCATGGTCCCAGGTAGAAGCACAGGCTACTCTGATTGGCATGGCCCCCATGACCGTGTGGCCCTCGGACACCAACATGGCCCCAGGTGGCAACCCAGAGTTCAGGCATCGGCATAGCCTTTAATGGTCTCAGGAGCCATGAACGTCAACACAGACCCTGGTTGTGGCAGGGTCACAGACCCAGACATGACCCTTGGCAACAGCTCAGGCCCCTACATCACCTTGGACTCGGGTGACTAGCAGGCCATTCACATCAACCTTTGTTCTTATATCCATCTGGAATTGTTCTTAGAATTGTTCAGTCTTAGTACTAAACATTGTTATCTGTCTTTGAATCCACTTGTGTTATTTATTAAATAAATAAGTATTACATTCATTCAATGAAAAGGAGTCAGCCACATGAAGAATAATATGGTTGATAAGGGATTGGGAGTATTGAGTTTTTCCAATGTAGACATTATGTGCAAACATATTGACATATTCTTGTGAATCAATACCAGTGCTAGTGCTAAATGATTAAAGTGATGCTGTTTACACAATATGTGGACCGTGTGACTTGTCATCTAAAGATAACCCAAGGAGGTATAGTTAAAGTTACATACATTGTGCGAAAGGCTTTGAAAAATGTTGACTGAAGATGGAAACTTTGGTGAAGGCAGGGAAAACGTACCCTCCTTTGAAGAGTGAAATTAGGCATTGAGTGAAGAAAGCCTGTGTTCTGTGTAAGAACAGCAAGTGACCAATAGCTGGGTCTTTATTACTTTCTTAGGTGTGGTGCTGCAGCTCAAACCCAGGCCTTGCTGCAAGGGAAGCAAGCTGTCTGCCACTGAGCTACAGTGTCTGCCCCCACCTGTCCCAGCACAATCACTAGATTTGGTTCCTTGAGCTACAGAGTTTGTCAGGGTGATGATGATGATGTTCCCATTGTTACAGCTGGTACTTCACAAGTGCATATTCTGACCCAGCTAAGCATTTTACACGCATTGTCTTATATAACATTACACATCTCATGAAGAATGTGTTGTTATATTTTTATCATAATTATTCCCATTTTAGAGATAAAGAAACTAAGGTGTTGACCTTGACTGTCATTTCTGAGTTTGTAAAAACCTGAGCTGAGATTTAAATGTATAAAGCCTGATTTTAGATTTTGTAATTTCTCTACACAAATTCTGGAAGAGCTCAAGATCTCTGAAGTGTTAAGGGAAATTATATAAAGTGGACATTGATTTCTGAACTTGGACTTTCTCTGAAAAGTGAGAGCAGAGACTAGACTTTACTTGCACATTTATCTTTAAGGGTAACACACACACATGCATACTTTTTATCTGTTTTGAATTAGGGTCTCTCACTATGTATCTAAGACTGGCCTTAAATTCATTATGTAGCCCCAGCTTCCTTCAAACTCCTCCTGCTTGAACTACTTAAGTGCTGGAGTTACAACCATGCATCACCCTGCCCAGCCAACATTTATTTATATTTTAACAGCCTTATTGATGTACAGTTTATGTACCATAAAATTCCCCCCTTTTGAATAGTACAATTCATTGGTTTGCATTACATTCACAGGACTGTGCAACTATTGCAACCAATTAATTGCAAAATATTTTCATTATCCCCAAAGAAACCATATGCTCATTAGCAGTCACTTCTGAGCTTTTTTTTTCTTTTAAACTAAGAAAGCAAGCTGCCTAATATTAGAACCATTATTCATTCTGTATTGGGCAAGCAAAGTCACCTAATTTATGGAAATATGATATTCTTAATCATTGTTTTTCATTTAAAATAATCACTTTTTTCACAAGCTTTTGAAAATTGTCCAATTGAAAACATTGAAGATGAATCCATTCCATTATATACAAACACTAGTGTAATGACTTCAGAGAAAATGAAAGTATCACCTGTCATAATGGATAAAATCAGCTTAGGTCCCCAATTATCACAGACAACCCTTCCCATTCAGATGTGGCATTCCTCACTTCCTGAATTCTACTCAGGTGGAATATGTGTCAAGATAATCCCCAGGGGTTGATTTTTGATAAGGGAACCTCTCATGGTGAAGATTCTTTATTTCCTGAATGTTTTTGCTGCTGTTTGGAATGAATCAGCAACAGCTGGAGACTTCTGCTTTCCTGTGTTTAATGCATGCAGGCTCTCTGCATTTATCTGTGATCACATTCTCTCCCATGGACAAAGCAGAAGAGTGATTAATGCTCACGTCCCTTTGTACTGGAATTCGTTACTGAATGGAGTCTGGGCTCTTCCCCGAGTTTCTCTGATCAAGAGGTAATGTGACAGAATGCCATACAACTTGGGGTCAGTGTAGATGTAACCAACCTTCTTATTAAATAAGAAACACAGAACAAATGCAAAGAAGAAAGCCAAGAGGTCAGAGCTATGAGCTAAAACCTTACCCTTCCTCCTGCGGTGGTCCTACCTCTCCGAACCAGAGCTACCCCTGTGTTAAAGTCTTTATATAGAGTTCCTGTCGTGCCTTCTCATTGGTTGTAAACCCAACCACATGACTGCCTCCTCACGGCCTGTCTGTATAGGCCTCCAGGTTTTCCATGATTGGTATTGATTAAAGGCATGTGTATCCAATAATGGCTGTATCCCTGAACACACAGAGACTTACCCAGCTCTGCCTACCAAGTGCTGGGATTACAAGAGTACGCCACCACTGCCCTGCTTTCCTATGGCTTGCTAATAGCTCTGACTCCCAGGCAACTTTATTTATTAACATAAAAATAACATTTTAATACAAATAAAATATCCCCATATTTCCCCTTTTCTATTTTAATAAAAAAAAGAAAAAGCTTATAACTAACATAAGAAAAACTATATACAAAAGTACAATAACTATATACAATATAAGTTCATTTGTATTTGACAAATTCAGAGAAAATAATTCCATTATCTATTCTATTGTATCTAATTCACTTTCTATCCTAATTAATCTTCAACTATAACTAACTAATCTTCAACTCCCTCAGAGACCCAAGAAGGAAATAATATTAACTAACAAAAAAATAAAAACGGGAAGTATATGCAAGCAACTTCCAAAAAATTGTGAGTTGACAGAAACAGCCAGCTGCCTGGACAATCATCTGAGGTTTCTCCGCAGTGTTGGGGCATCATCTTCAGCCTATAGGCTTAGCGTGTTTGACAGACTCATTTGTGAAGTAGGATGTACACAAGGTCAACAGTTCAACCTCACATTGGGTGAGAGCATTCCATGTACCAGAAACACCTGAATTCCACTAGTGTCATGTCATGATTCAGGATTTTAAATTCTGGAAATTGTTGATGGTTTTTTAATTCAGCTGTCCATTCTTCTTGGCTGTGTATATATGGCTTCATCTCAGCATCCCGTTCTTCTCCACATCCCTCTATCAAATGCCAGTCTACTATTGAGAGGCGTGAGCTTAGTTACTCTTCAAGAATAACTGTTTCAGCTGCTGTTTCATTGCACATCAGAGGCCATCAGCCCACTGCCTGTTCAGCTGCCTTCGAAGAAAAGGGCACTGTACCTTTTCCGAATTGCGAAGGCCACTTCAGGGATGGTGCCATATTGTCCTGGCCTCAGAAGATGCCTTTTGATAAAGAACCACACTTGTTTTGGCAAGAATCAGTAGTCCTTTGTTTCATGTCCTGTCTGTCCATTTTGTCAGCAGTTGATTCGAGGATACTTTGTTGTCCAGTGGCTAACTTTTGCCACAATGAAAGTTAACTCCATATGCAGTTTCTTCAATGCCCATATTTTCTCTGAAGTAGATTGGTACTGCCAGGAGCCGACATGTCTCATAGTCATAACAAAAAAGAAAAATTTTCTAAGTTATTAAAACATTTTAAATGCCATATTCTGCAGATCTCTGAAGGGTTTGAAGATGACCTGTCTAAAATATATCTGCTCAATTTTTAAAACATATCTAATATGACTACAATTTCTATTGTAATGTCTAACTACTAACCTTCATTTCTTTATATCCTAATAGTTGGTAATAATAACATTCAAGGATCAGAAAATTGCATTACATTGTTAAATAAACAGTACAATTAGAAATATACATAAAGCATTTTCTAACAATATCAATTTCAATATATATAATTTGTATACAATATAAAACAATCCAATCCAATGTAAAGTATTTAAAACTATTAATTGTCTTTTTCTTCTTCTTTCTTTCTCTCTTTTTTTTTAAACAAGAACCTTAAATCTAATCTCCTTTGCTTAGCCTTTTTCCTAACCCTTGACAACAGCTTGTAACCAACCCCCCCAATCAATGAAAATTATCCCAGACCCAAAACCCATTAAATGACCAAAAAAACCACCCATCCCACACCACCTCTTTGGGGATGTGGACGTTGTATTCTTGAAATTGCTTCCTGCTCCTGGAAATCCTGAGAATGCTTTATCAGCTTTCTTCTCATCCAACTTAGCCAAACCCACCGCATTTCTTTTTGATGACTTGGAGTCTTTTGGGTGAATACCCAGGAGTGGTATAGCTGAGACATACAGAATTGTAAAATGCCTTAATTTGAGTTGTAACGTAAATATCTGTGTTTTCCAATGGTCTTAGGTGGCCCCTGTGAAGGGTCATTCGACCTCCCCCAAAGGTCTCATGAACTTCTGCTCTAGGAGATGATTAGAACGGCTTAGGACAGCATTGGTTACTCCTGATGGAGTTAATGTCATTGAAAAAGAAAGAGCTCACGCTTTCCTCCCTGACCCCCTCGCTCCCTGAAAGTCCTGCCTCCAGTCCAGACAGAACCTGCACTGTGAGAAGTATAGGCTTGTTCAGCGTTAGCCACCTGGTCTCTGGTGGATTGTTGCAGCTCCAGTTATGACCAAGCCTTATAATTAAGTTAAGGAGGTGGTCTCCGTTCCATAGTCACGGTGGTTATCTCCTTTTGTAATAAGGGAATTTAAGCCTTGGGTTCCAGATTGGATAAACGGGTTTTATTTTTTTATTGTATTTATTTTTGGTTGGTATTTATGACAAAATGAAACTGATTCTCCATTTAATGAAATGCTAGACATTTCCTTTTGTTAAAAATAACTAATAAGAAGTAGAGTTCACCAGTGATTACTTGGGGTAGGAAGATCCAAATCACTATGGTACCATCATTCTCTAGATTAGGATCCTGGACTATATATAAAGGAGACAGTGGACTGGGCAGAAGCATTCATCCATCTCTCTCTGCTTCCTGATTGTGAATGCAGTGTGACCAGCTATCCAGTTCCCATTGCTTTGAGTTCCTGACCATGATAGACTGTATCTGGAACTATGAACCAAAATGAACCCTTCCTTAAGTTCTTTTTGTGAGGTTATTTTATCACAGCAACATGAAAATGAGCTAAGACAGTGTACCACAGGTTAACTAATGAACGCCATCTACTACTGTCAGGATGCAGTGTTTCTGTGTTCTCTTCTCCCCAGTCATCTTGTGATGCCCTGTGTGGTCATTTCATACCACCCACACTATCTCTCTGCAGTAGCCTGTCTGTCATATGGTAATTTTACCTTTTATAGACCATCATGTAAATGGTATTATACCGCGTGTAGTCTTCCAGGTCCGGCTTTTTCCCCACTTAGCACAATGTAATTGAGATTTAGCCACACTGTTATGTAACAGTTGTTTTTCTGGGTGTTGTTGCATTGCAGTGGCACACCACAGTTTGTCCAGTTGAAGACCATTTAGGTCATATCCAGTTTGAGGTGATTACAAAAGAAGCCTTCCATAAACATTTGTAAACATTTTTGTTTGGTTTTGTAAACTTGCGTTTCACTTCTCTGGAAGAAATGAATTAGATTATTGGAATGTATGATACATTTATATTAAATATTTTTAAACAAATTGTCATGTTAAAGCTTTTGAAAAATTATTTGAAGGGCAAATATTGAGTAGTGCCTCTGGTCTTCAGAGCTGTAAAAAAAAATTACTGTGAGAGGTTGGTAATGGAGTAAATGGGGGTGGGGGAGCAATGCATACATCTGTGCTCTGTCTCCGTTAGCTAAAGAATGAATAGCGTAAGTCTGGCCTTGTCAGATATCCCGGATGTCTAAGGAATGCAAGCAGTTGTGTAGCAAGATGAAATGGTGTCTGTGTGTAGTGTGTTCAACCGTCCTAAGCAGTGGAAATGACAGTAATCTTTGTGAAGTCTTAGTAGATTTTGATAAACAAGGCCCAAATTAATATAACAGCAAACGATACCATTGCTGCTCAATCTGAGTGAGATGATCATGACCCAGTTAGCAGGCTGGGCCTGAGAGCGTTTGTACAGTTGCTGAGAAAGAACTCCATTGGGATGGCTGGTCTGGAAACCTGCTGGTGTTGGGAACCTGAATCAGCAGGAGACTGCTTAGAGGCCCTTCAGCACTGGGGTCTCTTCAGCTGCCTGGGTATTACAGAGGGATGGCTGGAAGAAGGGCTTTCGGCCCAGTGTCCTCTCTTCAGCTACGGTGAATAGAGTGTGATGGCAAAGAAGGTCACTTTCTGATTGCCTCAGCGAGGGTCACTGAAGCCAGGTATACTAAAAGTTTATGGACCATAAAATGTGCATAAGAAGCAAATAGCCACTCAATATTTGCTAGGAGAACTCTGGGGCCTTTGCTAATTCACACTGAGACATTCAATAGGACAGTGCTCAGATTAAGTTATGATCTGGTGGTAAAAAGGGTTGGGAGTTTAGATTCTACCTTAAAACAATTAAAGACGGCTGTAATGATTAACATTAACACTTTGAGTTTTAAAAGTAATATCAGGGAAAAATAGTACCACCTTTTCTGCAACTTTATTCCCAGTGTGTTCTTATTCACAACTGAAAGTGTGTGTTCTTGACCTTGGTGTTAGCTTTCTGTCACGTGGGAAACCTTGAAATGCATTGTTAGTGTCACTGACTGGAGCCTATAATTCCTTTACATGTTTTTCTGGTGAATAAGTTAAGACTGGTGATGGTTGACTAGTGTCCAAGAGTTAAGGAATCATTTTATTCAGTTCATGAGATGCAGCAATAAATAAGCGCCCCCCCCCCCCCCCCCCGCCCAAGTCCAGAATATGAGAGTATTTACTGAAAGGAAGAATTTTTTATCTCTCCCATTTCTGCAGCCACCCTCTTGAAGTGCCCAGCATTAAGACTTTAGAATTCTTCCAACCGGTTATCTGGTAGAATATGAGCCTACGAAGCATGGCCTTTTCATTCTCCATTCTTGGGTCACTGCAGCCGCAGTCATCTGTTATTCTGTGACTTGTTCATGTCTCCTCAGTGCACGATGCAGACATTCCTTCTGGCGGCTGCCTACAGTCTAACGGTCCTGCCCGTTTGCCGTTCCATGGCTAAAACTGTTGCTGAGGGCAAACCCACCAAGCTCAGTCCCATCTCTTCCCTGTGGAGGGCTGCTTCCTTTTCTCCCTCATTTTACTGTGTTTAATTTGTTTGCAATCCATGCTATACAAGTATATTTAAAAAAATTTTTTTTGCTCCCAAAAACACAGGCTTTAACTAGATCATTTTTCAAAGCATATACAAGCTTTGAAAAAATGGAAGATTTTTTCAAATAGCCGTTCAAGATGTCTTGCCGTTTAATATAAGTATGTTTCTTGTTACTTTGAGAGCTTGAAATCTTTGGGGGGCTGTATCAAACACAGTGTATAACCAGCAACACAGATCCTTTCTCCAGTAGAGCTCGACTGGCTAGTCCACTGCTGTTAGCAGGGCTTCTTCACATTTAAAGTGAGTAATATTGAATTTAGTTCCACAGCCTCAGTAGTCACCCCACGCCCACCCCCGTGTGTGTGTGTGTGTGTGTGTGTGTGTGTGTGTGTGTGTGTGTGTGTGTGTGTAGTTGTGTGTGCATGTGATACATAGCTGAAAGTGGACTTGGGAGCATCTTTTCTCTTCTCTCTTATTTTTTGAGATGTAGTCTTTCATTGAACATGGAGCTCACAGATTAGCTAAACTGGCTGGCCAGCAAGCTCTGAGGAGCCTTCTGAGTCTACACTCCGTTCCCCACTCTTCTACTGGAATTACAGACTCAAATTTCTTCCGCTCCTGGCTTTTACGTGGATGCTCTCTAGCATCTGAACCCAAGGCCTCATGTGTGCATGGCACGCACTGAATCCTCCGAGCCACTTCCCAGACCTGGTAATCACCTTTCAACAGGCACGTGTGGGTAGAGCCTACATGTTGGGCAGCACCAAAATGAAGTGTTTTCACCACAGCAGAAGGTTCTGTTAGACAAGGCTAGTTTAGAATGAGAGATGGTATCAACTGTTACCTTTTAAATCATGTTAAATGACTTAAATCATTTAATCTCACCTACCTTTTATATGGCCGTGAATGGGTTACTTTCCTCATCTGAATCTCAGAATTCTTCACGAGTATAATATTAATCCTACTTCTACCTCTATGGTTTCTTGTGCAGATTAAATATATTCTTGATTAAATGCTGAATGTCTTTCTACGAGTAAACATCCAGGAGCTAGAAGCCATTGTTCCCCCTGGTGTCTGATGGTCTCCTTTTCTCGAAGAGGAGAAACCCTCTGTTTATGAGCGTAAAGCTAATAACTGGAAGACATTGCTGGCCTGGTTTCCAGCTCCACAAACAGAAGGTAGCATTTTAGGCTGCAGAAAGCTGGAGTTTGTGAGTCTGGTCTATTCTTGTGTGTCTTCCTAATATGATAGAATCTGTTTTACTTCTCTTCTTTCAGGAAGTAACCCTTCTGGCTTTGTTAGAAGCACGGTTTGTAATCATTGTACCCACCCCAGATGGCTCCCGAAATCCCTTTGAAATGCCATCTGTCAGGCGTGTGTCCAGCCAGCAGCCTGTCATTCTGTTACAAGAAAAGAGGAGGCGGGGCCCCTCCCTGTGGCCTTTTCCCCCAGCATCCTCTCTGAATGGATCCTGGGAAGTTGGCCCAGACCCAAAGTGGGTTGCTCGGAGCATCCCTGGGAGTAACCCTCTTGGTAGCCTATAGTGAGGACAGGTTTCATCTGAGTAATAAGCCCTGTGAGCCCAATGGGTGGAGACTCATCCGCCTTCCCACCTCCTCCCCGCAGCTCAAAGGCTGTTGGAAACAGATTTGTTTTCTTGGAAAGACAGTGTCTCTAGTAGCTTCATTTTTCCCGTAAAATGTAATTTTTGAAGTTCCTGATTATTTCTAATCCTTTCAGGAAATGCAGACCCTGGGGTGACGATTGTCTTTAAAGTAAATCTGGCAAATAGGATGTGATAACGTGTAAAAAAGAGTCGGCAAATATGAGCCAGAGCCAGGCAAAGGGGAAAACAGCACTCAATGGTCTAGGAAGACTTTTAAGGCTGAGGGGATCTTTCGTTTGGTTTTATTTTCTCCTCGTCTTCTTTTGAATGGACTAGGTTGATGGAATTTGAGGGTGGAAGCTGAGTGCGAGTTTGCCATAAGAACAGACTCAGGGCGGATCCTCCCGCGGCCTGTCCAGAGAGGATTTCCCAGGATGACTGTTGGTTATTGGTGGCGTACAAGTTGCTGACTAAGCAACTTTTTCTCTTGGCTTCAGGACCCCGCCCGCCTTTGCTTCTTCCTCTCTGACTTCTGCTCAGCTGTCTTCCAGAATCTTCCTGGAATTTCTAGGGTAGAGAGTGGAAGGTCTTACTGTCCAGCCAGTGCTTCTCAGCTTCTTTCCCGCCACACTCTACTCAGGTTTTCTCTCTCAATATTTTGTCTTCAGATGCCCCTGACTTGCTGATAACGGACAACTAATTTCTCAAACTCGGCTTGACCTGCAGATTTACAAGGTCACTGTTCCTTGGGCTTTCTACACCAAAGTGTCTAATCTCAAATTTAACATGACCAAGGTGAACTTTTTTGACCCTTCCCCTTGGAACTATTTGTTCCATGATTTCAACTTTTATAAATGGCATCACCCATTTGTCCAGGTTAAAAACCTTTAAAAAGTCTCCATTATTCTCTCTTACATAGCATATCTAATCCACCAGCAGGTTACTGTGTGTTTATCTTTAAAATGCAGGCAGAGTGGTTCTAACCTTCTTGTTAGGAGAGAGGATATCTAAAAGAGAGACACTTGTATTACTAGGACTATTGAAACAACGGACCCCCCCCCCCCAAATTTTTCCCCAGAAACCTCATGTGGGTGAAGGAAAGGCTGGCATCCTACCTAGTACCAGCCAAAGGAGGAACTTGCCTCCCCGAAGAGATTCCACATAGTCCTGACAACTTTGGGAGGCAGTCTGGGTCAGTGATGGACATGATCACACCTTGATGGGAACTGCGTAGTTATGCATACCTCTTACACTCCATAGAAACCTAAACCTCGTGGCAGCACCCTGAAGATGGATTTGGGGGTCATCAGACCTCTTTACTCATTCTTTTCCCAGTGTGACTACACTGAACTACCATCTTTCTCTGCTTTTCTGGACTACTTGTCTCTTCAGTTAGCATATGGAGGATGGTTCATCTAACTTGTTGGGTCTCCTAAGCCCAGATTTGACCCTGAGAATTCCAACAATAGTATGTAATGAGTTTCCTTTTCCCCCAATTTTTATTATTATGTATATTGGTAGTTTGTCTGAATGTGTCTGTGCACCAAGAGTATGAAGTACACATGGAGGCCAGAAGAGGGCATCCATCCCCTGGGACTGGAGTTACAGCCAGTTAGGAGCTGCCACTGTGTGGGTGCCTCCTTTTCCCCCTTTCCAACCCTTTAGGCTGCATGGCACTAAGATACATTTTTTTTTGTTTTTACCCACAACTATACTCTGTGCTTGTCTACATACATACATATTTTCTTTTAGATTTATTTTATTTATCACATATACATGTTTATCTGAAGAAGGCACCAGACTTCATTCTAGATGGTTGTGAGCCACCATGTGGTTGCTGGGAATTGATCTCAGGACCTCTGGAAGAATAGCCGGTGCTCTTAACCTCTGAATCATCTCTCCAGCCCCATACATATTTTATGTCTCACAGTAAAATGATCATTTTTCCCATGAACTTTGCCTCATTTACCAATGCTATCTCTGCACTTTCATCATCACTTGGCATTCATTGGGACCTCAGAAAATTATTAAGTAATTGAGACAAACAATGGCATTATATACATGTGTAGATGTATACATATTTGTATATATTTGATAATTGCAAATTGTTATAGTGGAATTGGAAATATAAGACTCTATAAACTCATTTAATCCTAACAACATAAAAACAATACCCACTAACAATTACTGACTGCAAGTATTATCCCAGCAGACTCGTTCAGCAAGCCTGTGGTGTAAGTGCTGTTGTTAACCCTGTCTTGCAAAGCGGACACTGTTAAGTCATAGAAACTAAGGAACATGCCTGAGACTGTGAGTAGAGAGCCAGACCATGAATTTGTCCTTCCCATCCAGACCTCTGCTCTCCTGTGGTGTATGTTGCTCTTGGTTTTCTCCAGTATCAACTGTGTGCTGGTATCTGGTGCCTGTTTTGCCTTTCTGGGGATGGAACATGCCAAGCAAGCATCACCAATGATCCTAGCCTGTGATAACTGGGATAGAAGTTTAAAGATCGCACACTATCCTTTTATCCACTCAGGACCAGAAGGGGGAACAAACCAGCAAAGAATATAGGAGTTGAGTTCTGGGTGGCACCAATAGCCTCTTTGCCCAAAGCCATGTATTGGTTGTGAGAAACTACCATTCTGGGAAAAAATTGAAGCTATCTTATAAGACATATGGATTTAAGATATTTTAAATTTTGGATGCTCAGAGAAATGGATTCAGCCTGAGCAGATTATGCAGTAATTCTTGAGGGTTTTGACCTTAGGAAGTTATAGCTACACATGCTATGCATGTCAATGCTGTTTTATACAGGTATGGGATCAGACTGCATGCTGCACCAAAGGTATTAGAACTGCTGCTTGCATACAGTTGCTTACTTAATTGCTTTACAATTGCAAGGAGAGAGTTCGGGGAAGAAGACAAAACCCTGCTTATTGTACTGGAAAACGGTAAATTACCACCATGGATGATGCCTTGTGAACTCCACTGAGTCTCATCCCCTAGTTGTAGGCTTGCAGGGTTTACATAGGATCAGAAACCATATTGTATTGCCCAGATTTTGTTCTCATAACATTAATCACGGGTTCCCAGTACATGCTGTGTGTTCGCATCGTATTATTTTCTCCTTTGGTGTAGATCTGAACCACATTCACCTTGTTTCCCCTCTTTGGTTGGCACTGTGCTGAAGTGTGATAGATAGTTTTACAGTTCAGAGCTTGGGCAGAACGTCTTAAATGCTCTCTGTGGCCCGTGTCATTTCCTGAGAGAAATGGATACATTGATTAGCTGTTGAGAGTGTGAACAGATTAATTCAAGGGGAGTTTTCCTTTCATACACAGTGTCCTTTGTCTGTCCTCGGAGCTCATGGGTGTCCACGTTTTATTGAGCATAATAATTACCTGGAGGAAGCAGCATTTTAATCCTGGGAGATGTCCGTGCCCAGATTGAGCAGTCACATTTCTGCAGTGCTATGTCTATGCACTGGGTATCATTTTCTTCAAAGGCTTATTACACTGGAGTTTGCTAGATGTATTGTGAACAAGGATTTTCAAGGCCTCTGATAACAATACAAATCCTTTAGGCTCCAAGCTTAGGGAAGATAACTTTGTAGCATTTATTAGAGTCCTAAAAGCTGATAATTGTGAACATTGCCTGTGTGACATTGGATTCAATTTTTCATTTGCTTGCTGCATTAAAAAAAAATGCTAAAACTGTCTGGATTACCTGTTTCCCATCTCCCTGCTGGAGGGAAGGAGGGAGGAATTGGGGATGTCATTCTATTAGAAAGCTACTTTTCCTGGGCCCCTGTTCCAGTTCTAGGCAGGCCAGCTTACTGAGCAGGTTTGTTTAATTACTCAGGTTGGAACTCCCTGTTCTAATGGACTGATGGCATCCTGGGCCTTTGTATTTTCTGCTGCAGGCACAACCCGATCTCCCAGAGAAGGAGAAGTGCCTGGCGTGGATTACAGCTTTCTGACTGTGAAAGAGTTCTTGGACCTCGAGCAGAGCGGGACCCTGTTGGAAGTCGGCACCTATGAAGGTGAGCTGCCCTGCTGCCCTGTGGCATCCCGAGTGCCTGCAGTGGTCCAGACAGAGTGTTTAGACTCTGGGGAGTCTAAAGAAGTAAGAAGAGATTAGTCTGCCTTAATGTGGTTTGTGCTAATAAGATGGAAAGCCTTGAAAGATCTCTTTGCAAATCGCTTTTCTCTTTTACTTTGTGAATTTAAGGACATTAAGTTTTATGTTTTGATGTGGACCCTTGTGCATTGTTGTTTTTATCTTGAAGAAATGAAATTCTATTTTTACCACTAGTTGGTTTTACCCGGAAGTGTATTTACACTGTTCATAAAGAAACACCACTGAGTAGCACCTTCCTATGGCAGACTGCTCCCTGCTTGACTTGAATTCAGTGCAATAAGCAATGTGGCTGATGACCAGAGCTCCTGATTGTTCTTTGAAGTCCATTTGAGTATCACATGCATGCATGTGTGTCCCTCTGTGTGTTCATGTTTCTTCCTGTTGTGCACAGAGGACAGTGTGCATTGAATGCTCCGGATACCCTGTGCCTGTCTGTCTTGTTCTGTCTTTATAGATCCTTGCCATTCAGCAGTAGAGAACTCCCTGTTTCCCTTTCTCAAGTCACTTCCTATGAATGTACCATATTTAGTTTTTTTCTCTCCATGCAAACATTTGCGTTATTTTAAAAACAATTTTTACGATTTTTCATTATTTAAAAATATTTATAATTTTTGCTCTTTCAGAACACTACTGTATTTAATAACATGGGCATTAGCTGTAGCTATAGTGTGAGTTTCTACAAATGAAATTTCTATGTCAAAACCAAATAGGGGAAAAGTTACATTTCCTTACCTGTTTGAGGGTTGTATTATAATTTATCTAGCTAGTTCTCTATGTGTGGGTTTTTCATAGCTGATTTCTTAAGTGTTTTCTTTTTTAATTGACATTCAGGTCTGATATTTCATACATATGTGAGGATCAGATCAGGACACTTGACATACACTTGGAATCCCAGGGCTGGGAATGCTGAAATGGAAGGTCATGAGTTCGATACAAGGCCAGACTACAAGTGATACTCATCATTTAACACTGATCATTTGTGTTAGGGATATTCAGAGTCCTTTCTCCTGGTTGTTTTGAAATATATAATTAATTAGTGACAGCCCTAGTTACTCTATTATTCGATAGAAAATTGGAGATTTTTCATCTTAGCTAATTGTATCCGTGTTACTGCTAATCATCTTCTCTGTCTTCCACACCCTTCCCAGCCTCCAGTTGCTACTATTCTCCTCTCGCCTTCTGTTACAGAGCTATTGTGTCTTTCACATGCATGTAAAAACATGAGGTATTTGTCTTTCTGTGTCTGATGTTTTCATCTAGCCTAATGTCCTCCATGATCATCCATGTTGACCAACAATAAGTTTTTATTTTTATTTTTGAGGAGAGTCTCATGTAGTCCAGGCTGGCATGATACTCAGTATGTAGCTGAAGTTGACTTTGAACTTGGTATCCCAATGCCCCAACCTGTCCAGTACTGAGGTAACAACTTTTACCGCCACTTCTGTTTTATGAGGTACCGGAGAATGAACCTAGGGCATCGGCATACTCAGGTTGATGCCAAGCCATGACCATTGTGAACAATAATAAACATGGGAGTAGTGATGTGTTTTACACTCTTACTTCTGTTTTCTCTTCATATATATATATATATATATATATATATATATATATATATTATATGCGTATATGTATGTATATACGTACATATATGTATGTGAGCATGAAGCGGATCATGAACTACTTCTGTTTCTATATTTCTAAGGAATTTCTATGCTATTTTTCCTATTGGATATACAATGTATATTCATTGTTCAAGAATTCCCCTTCACCCTCAGGTTTGCTGTGTGCTACTTTTGGTCCTTTTGCTAATAGCTACTCTGCCTGGAGTGAGACAATACCTTGTTATGGTGTTGATTTAGTTTTGATGATGACTGATACTGAGATACTTTTAGATACTTGTTGACCATTTATATGTCTTGAAAATGTGACATTTTCTGAAAACAATGTTATATCTTTGGATATAATGTTTGATTGTTCTTTGGAGTGTTGTTATTTGAGACAGAATACCATAATATGATACAATTAACTAGGTTAAATTACTAATTTATTCATAGTTATGTTATATGGATCTCTACAAACTCTTAAAATATGTATTGGATAATCATACAAAAATTTTGAACATTAAGATTAGAAACAAAAGGTAAATGGAAACATTATTACTCACCTGTCTCCACCTCAACCTGCCTGAAGACTGTGTCCTTTGCCTAGACCACTTTCCAGGTAGGGACTGTAGACTGGTGCTGCCAGATCCATTCATGCCCATGGCGTCTCTCCAGGAAAGGGCCCCACACTCTCATGACCACCTCCACCTGCTCCTGAAACCTGAGTACTACATCCTATTCCTAGGCTCCACTACAACTCCACTTAACCCCCTTCCCTGCATGAGAATCAGGTTTCTTTTATTGGCCCTTAGACCCCATTCTTCAGATAGGGAGCCCCATGCTCACACTGTCAGTTCCACTCACTCTTGCTGCCTAACAGGTAGTCCTAAGCAGACTCCTGAGGATTGGCTGTAAGAATCTTCTTCTCCTTTCTTTTTCTCCCTCCTACCCCTTTTTTTGAGACAAGGTCTATCTATATAGCTCTGGCTATCATGAAACTCACTCTGTAGACCAGGCTCCCATGTGCTGGGCTTAAAGCTGTGTGCCACTACACCCAGTGATTATATATTTTCAAATCTATGACATTGTCACTTGATTGTATGCACCATTAAAAGCCAAACTAATTACTAATTAAAATATGACAATGCAGTATCATATGGAATTCTTTTCTTTTTGTCTTTTTTTTTCTTTTACTGAAAATAGATGTTTTTCATACAGTACATTCTGATCATGGTTTCCTCTCCCCCAGACTCTCCTGAGATTCCCCTCTAATTCTACAGAAGCCCTCTCCTGTTCTTAGATACTACTCCTAGCCTAAGATGAACTGGGATTACTTCTAATACCCTGTCAAGCATCAACATTGAATTGCCCTAAGACTAACCCCTAAACTATCCTGAAATTAATTTGAATTCTGGTCTATAACCCTACAGATTGCTAGAGCAGTAAACAGAGATTTTTAAATACCCACTCAACAAAGGAAAAGCAAGATATCCATACCAAGAAACCTTACCAAAGACCTAACCCCAGATACCTAGGTCCCATCACCAAAACACATGCAACATGGATAATCAACACAATAGGTCACCACAAAAAATCAGTCCTCCCAGAGTAATATTCCTAAGAAAAGCAACTTAGATGATATACAAGACAATTATTTCAAAATAACAACAATAAAATAACTGAGAAACTCCAAAAGGGTCTGAGTAAATGCTGGAATAAAGACAGTGAAAACACAGTTGAATAAAATAATAAAAGCAATCCAAGCTTTGGAAATAGAATTTAATAAGGAGATAGAAGCTCGGGGAAAAAAATGAAGTAAAACTCTTAAAAATTTCAGGAATTGAAACAAAAAATTCAGAGGAAAGCCTCATCAATAGACTGGAACAAGGGAAAGGAAGCACGCCGTGTCTAGAGACAATCCAGAAGACCCGGATCACTGAGTCAAAGGGTGTGTTAAATGAAACCAACAGCAAAAAGTCACGGATACAACATAACAAGGGACGTCAGAACACTATGAAAAGACAGAGCACCCAGGGATAGCAGGATAGCAGGTGCAAAAGGAAAAGAGACTCAGGTCAAAGACACAGAAAATATTGTCAACAAAACCAAAGAAGAAAACTTCCCTAATCTAAGGAAGGAGAAGCCTGTCAAAAATCTGAGGCATACAGAGCAATCACCGGACACAACCAGAAAGAAACTTTCCACATAACAGTCAACACAGTAAATGTATAGAACAAAGAAAGGCTAGAGCAGAGGAGGAGGAGGAAGAGGAGGAACTGATATTTCAGTGGAGACTGAAAACCTGAAGCAGTTAGACAAGTTATAAAAGACCTCAGATACCAGGCCAGACTACTATATGCAGCAAAATTATCAGTTGTATCAAAGGAAAAAGGAAATTTTTCATGATTAAAATAGATTTAAGGAATTTGTGACCACTAAGCCAGCTCTACAGAGGAGATATGGAGAGAAGATTAAACATGCCTGAGAAGGCATAGGAAATAAACTTAATCAAACGTAATATAATTTGAATAGAACAGTTACTTAAAAGATATGTAATAAAATACCACAAAGTAACAGGAATTAGTACATATTGCTCAATAATCCTTAAGGGTCTCAACTCCCTAGCAAATACACACAGATTAACAGATTAGATTAGAAAATGGGATACATCTCTTTTTTTGCTGCCTCCAGGAAACATGCCCCACAATCAATGATAGATACCACCATAGGGTAAAGTGATAGGAAAAGATATGAAATTAGAAACAAGTGGAGTAGTTAATCCAATATCTGGAAAAGTAGACTTCAAAACTACTCAGAAGAGATGAGGAGCTGGGTGGTGGCGGTGCATGCTTTTAATCCCAGTACTTGGGAGGCAGAGGCAGGTGGATCTCAGTGAGCCAGGCTGGTCTACAGAGTGAGTTCCAGGACAGCCAGGACTATTCCACAGAGAAACTCTGTCTTGAAAACAAAAACAAGAGAGGGAGGGAAGGAGAGGGGGGGGGGAGGGAGGGAGGGAGGGAGAGAGGGGGAAAATACTTCATAATCATCAAAGTATTACTCCACTAATAGAGTATTACATTCTAACTGTATGTGCACCAAATACAGAAACACTCATTTTCATAAAAGGGTCACTATTAGATCTAAAGCTACAGATTGATCCCAACATGGTGATAGTGGGTGGTTTCAATACCACGCTTACTAATAGACAGACCATTGAAGCGGGGAAAGGCCTATACTAAGAAACTCTGGAGTTAGAAAACATCATAAATCAAATCGGCCTAACAGATTATCCATAGAACATTCCACCCAAACGCTAAAGAATACACTTTCTTCTCAGCAGCCCATGGAACTTTCTCCAAAACAGACCACATATTAGGATCTAAGGCAAGTCTTACTTGTAGCTGGAGAGTTTTCTCTCTGGGCCCTGCCAATTCCCGGCAGTCCAACAGCCCACTTATAAAATAAACACACAGACACTTATATTATTTAAACTGTTTGGCCTAATGGCTCAGGCTTCTAGCTATCTAGTTCTTACATCTTAAATTAATCCATTTCTATAAATCTATACCTTGCCACGTGGCTCGTGGCTTACTGGCATCTTCACATGCTGCTTGTCATGGCAGAGGCTGGCAGTGTCTCCCTCTGCCTTCCTGTTCTCTCAATTCTCCTCTCTGTTAGTCCCGCCTATACTTCCTGCCTGGCTACTGGCCAATCAGTGTTTTATTTATTGACCAATCAGAGCAACACATTTGACATACAGACCATCCCACAGCACTTAATAAATATAGAACAAGTGAAATCACACACTGCATTTTGTCTGACCATAAGTGAATAAAGCTGATTATCAACAGCAGTAGAAACTACAGAAAGTATGTAGACTCATGGAAACTAAACAACACACTACTGAGTTAGGTCAAATAAGTGATCAAGAAAGAAATGAATGGAAATGAAAACACAACCTACCAAAGTCTGTGAGATACCATGAAGGTAATCCGAAGAGGAAAGCTTATAGTTTTATGTACCTGTATCAAAAAAATCTGAGAAATCTCAAACTAATAACTATGTTGCCCTGGAAGAACTTGGAAAATCCAGAACAAGCAAAACCAAAAACAATAGACAAGAGAGTATACTGGTTGGTTTTTTGTTGTTGTTGTTGTTGGGGTATTTTGTTTGTTTTTGTTTTTGTCAACTTGACACAAGCTAGGGTCATTTGGGAAGAGGAAACTTCACCTGAGAAAATGCCTCCACCAGATTGGCTTGTAGGCAAGTCTGTGGGGCATTTTCTTTATTAATGATCCATGTGGGAGGGCTAGGCCTTCTGTGGGCACTGCCACCCCTGAGTAGGTGGTCCTGAGTTGTATAAGAAGCAAGCCAGTGAGGAGTGCCCCTCCCTCTGTGGTTCCAGCTTCAGTGTCTGCCTCTAGGTTGTGGCCTTGAGCACTTGCCCTGACTTTTCCTTCCTGGTGGACAGTAAACTATAAGATAAACTAGACTCTTTCCTCCTTAAGTTGATTTTGATCATGTCTTTATCAAAGCAATAAAAGTCAAACTAAGACAAGAAGATAATCAAAATCAGGGCTGAAATTATTGAGATAGAAACAGAAAAAAAGCAAAACAATACAAAGAATAAAACCAAGAGTTGGTTCTTTGAAAAGATTAACAAGGTTGGCAGTTTGCTAGCCATATTAACCAAAAGAGAGAAACGGGACCCAAATTAATAAAATTGGTGATGAGGAGGAAGACCTCACAACAGATACTGAAGAAATTCTGAGAATCATAGATATACTTTTAAAATTTATATTTTCCCCAACTGGAAAATCTGAAAGAAATGGATGAGAAAAATATATGGCCTACCAAAGTTATAACAAGATGAGATAAATAACAAGTGAATAATAAAATGTGGTATATTTATGAAATATTACTTAGCTATTAAGAATCATAAAATTATAAAATTCACAGGTAAGTAGATAGAGCTAGAAACAATCATTCTGAGTGTAGTAACCTAGATTTAGAAAGAAACATCACATGTCGTCTCTCATTTGCTAATGTTAGCTTTCAGTCTTCAGATATGTATGCCTTGTTTGGAACAGCCATGTCCGGAATAAGGAAGGTACCATGAGAAGAGCTTTCAAGGGAAGAGCACCAGAACTCAGTAATAGAAATGGCTAAAGAGTAATAGTGGTACGGGGTTGGGGGGGGGGGGGTTAATATGGGGCTGTGTATAGTAGGGCGGAGTAGAGAAGGGACTTGGAGAGAGATAAATAACACTAATATTCTTCCAAAAAAAAGTCATCAGGAAATCTACCACTATAGGAGCTTCCTATAATATATACATGCACATATATGAAAAGAATTAAAGTGGAATTACCCTATAACCAGGTAACAGTGCCCCTACCAGACACCATAGGCTAACAAATAAAAAGCCTAGTGCCACGAATGGTTTGCCTATTTTGAAGTTGTTGGCTAGTTAGGTCACATAGACCCCCAAACATTGCAGGTATATATAGCCAATGCTATTGCTTTCACTCTGGACTTGATGGCGAGACTGTATTGTTGGAGAAACTATAAACTTGAGTCAAAGAATGTGGAAAAAGCAAGCTGGTACTCACCTGGAAGCTCATCCTTACTGTGTAGCTTTCACTGTCCTGGAGCGTGTTTTGCTACCAGGGGAAGAAAGTAATCATCAGTCTTACCCAGACTCTAATCACTAAAGTAACAATTAAGCGGGCAAGACATGCCCACTGGAGCAGTAGTGGCTGAACATCATGGGAGTAACCATCCACTTTCTGATTGAACTTAAGTCCCACCTCACAAGATGGAATCCATATCTGACACCATTATCTAGGCAAAAAGCCTGTGACTAGACAGATCATAGGCCCTAGGAGAGAACCTCCTATTATTATTTTTTGCTAAATAGACATAGTATTAAACCAGTTCTTAATGACTTATTATTATACCCATAGATTAATGCATCTCTCAACCCCATTTAGAGAAACTCCTTTTTGTAGTAGATGGCAGTTCATACAGACATCCACACACGGTTAAGATGCAGAGAACAAGCGACTGTAGAATGTTCATTCCTAAATAGAAGGTTCAGGGATCATTGTGAATGAGCAGGCTGAAAAATTGTAAAGGCCAGTAGTGGTGGATAACTACAGGCAACAATACTGTTTGGGGGGATTCTTACTTATTTCTGACTTAGTCCCTTGGAAGGGAATGTATCTGGATAGCTTCTGGGCTGAATGGTTGCGGTCTAAGGATACAATGAAGAATAGAAAGGGGCTGAGAGAGACACAAAGGACTTCCTGTCTGTGTGACTCCATTTAATAATTTGGTGACCTTTATGGAGCAGCTGGAGACCTCTTTGCTTCGATAGTGAATTGTCCTCACCTATTCTTTCAATCTGGGGAGCCTTGGTCCCCAGATGCATATTCCATATGTTTGCATTTTTATGGGCACAGCTAGAGGAATTGGGGTGAGAGGAAAAGCTTAGGATCTAGACAAAAGCATAGTATGGAAAGTAGAAATAAACTTAGTTTATTCAGATGTTTATGTGACAAACTACATAGGTGGGACAGGTTCCTTTTCGCCTTTACTGTCATCGGTGCAGCAAGGGTACCAGTACTGTGACCGACCAGGGCTAAAGGGAATAGGGAAGGTCTTCATGGCCGGTCTGAGACGCCACCCCCAGCTCAGATCCAGCAGTCTTCCCCCAAACTCAAGGGTACCCTGGCTATAACAGGTAGCCTGTTAGTGTTGCACTGACTTCCTGGCCAAGCAGAAGGGAAGTAAATATTTTTCAGAAAATATCTGATTGTCTTCAAGTATATTTCTATGAATGTTGGTTGGTTATTTTGGAATTGAAATTTCCTGATATACCAAATCAACCCTTTCTACTTCTTAGGCATTTTTCTATGCTTGCTCTCCAGCATTTGACCTTTTACTAGTTTAATTTCACACCCATACAAGAAGGCTCTTAAATTTTTGGAACCAACTAGAGTTTGACTTTCACAAGCTGAAAGCAAATGGAAATTTTATTAAATGCCAGATACTAGGAGTAATGCTACTAGATCCCCAGAGGCCTGTCTCTCACCTGTTGCCCCTGGAACATCCCTCACCAGTGGCTGTGTCTGTGGGTGACACTCAGGAGCAGGCTACAACCACTTGGATCTGAGTCTCGGCCCTGAGCCGTGGAACTGTGTCTCCTCTGGCAAATCATTTTATGCTCAGTCTCCATTTTCCCCTTGGTAATTACAGCACTTCCGTGTGAGTTGGACTAAATGAGGGAGTGCTTGCAAAGGGCTTAGCTGAGGGCCTGGCATAGGTACACTCCCAGTCAGTGTTAGCTCTTGCACACACACACGCACACGCACGCGCACACACACGCCTTACGTAAATTGCTACACAGCATATTCCATCTCCTTCTAGTAAACCAGTGGACCTGCCAGTCAAGTATATGTATTTATTTCCCAGGTTCCACCCACATTTTTTTTGCCATCTGGAATTTCTTTTGGCCTCTAATTCCAAAAAGGAAGAGGCTGGTATTACAACACTTTTTACTTCCGGGCCTACCATGCTGTGAACTGAGCACTCTGAAACTCTGAGCTGAGACAGCTCTTCTCCTTAAAAACAAACCAAACTATATAGGGTATTCTTTAAATATGCCATTAAAAATAACTGTATTTGATTGCTTTTATTCAGATAAATGTCCTCAAGAGCTGTGCATTAAAAATGCTAGTTTCCTAGTCCAGGCTGCTGTTGGCAAGTGGTGGGACTCTTAAAAGATGGAGTCAGTCTAGTTAGAATGCTTTGGGGAAGTCATAGGGAATATGCTCTTGAGGGGAATATTGAGAGCATGGCTTCTTTCTCTCTTTGCCTCTTAGCCACATGACATGAACAGATTGCTCCACCTTGGCATGCACCTTTTCCTTGTCCCAATGCCTTGTTTTGCCACAGGGCCAAAACAAAGGAAGAGAGCCATCTGATTATGGATTAGAATCTCTCAGGTTCTGATGCAAATAGACAGACAGACAGACAGGCAGACAGACAGACAGACAGACAGACAGACAGACAGACAGATAGATAGATAGATAGATAGATAGATAGATAGATAGATAGAATGTGGGTGTGGTAGTCCACACTTTTAATCCCAGCACTCAGGAGGAAGAGGCAGGGGGATCTCTGTGAGTTTGAGGCTAGCTTGGTCTACAGAGCTAGTTCCAGGACTGCCAGGGTGGCTACACAGAGAAACCCTGTCTGGGAAAACCGAAAATACTAAACAAAACAAAAGCAAAATGCATTCTGAAAGGGCATTCTGCAGCATGCTCCAGAAGGCTATGGCAGGTGCTGTCTCCAGCTGGTCGAGGAAGCAGCTGGAAGAGGGGAGCTTGTGGAAGGTCAGGTGAACTGCTTGGAGATAGCAAGGGAGCCCAGTCATCAGCACCCAAGGCATGAGCCGAAAGCCGACTGTGTTGAGTACAGAGAAGGTTAGCAGGATGGCTTGTGGGTGGGGCACGAAGCAGCCCATCTCGACTTCCCCAAGCCAGCGCTGTCCATGGAGAGTTTTGTTCAGTGTACCACGCCCGCTTTATTTTCAACTCTGCATATGGTAGCCACTAACCTGCTAAGGCTCTTCAGACTCAACAGGTGCATTCATTTGTACTTTTTAAAATGATATGTGTGTGCCTATGTGCCTGAGTACAGGTGCCCGTGGAGTCCAGAACTGGCCATCAAGATCCCCTGGGGCTGAAGTTACAGGTGGTTGATGAGGCACTCCATCTGTGTGCTAGGAACTAAACTCTAGTCCTCTGCTGAAGAACAGCAAGTGCTCCTAATGCTGAACCATCTCTCAAGCCCCTGAACAGTTGAGGTTTTGTGGGTTTTTCTTTTCTTTCACTTCTTTCAGAGTTTCTTACAATGTGTTTTAGTCATTCTCACTCCCCTCCCCCAACTCTCCCCAGATTAAACCTATCCTTTCTACCACACACTTTGTGTGTTTCCCCCCTGCCCCCAAATCTTTCCAGACCAATATGTGCTGCCCAAATAGTCTTGGAGGTGTGGTCTTCCACTAAAGAATAGTCAACTTAACCGGAACTAACATCCCTCTTCTCAGCTAATAGATGGCAGTAGGGATTATTTGCCAAATTCTCTTCACCATGCTTGGATTTGTTCTGGCCTGGGTTTACAGAGATTTGTTGCTGTTGCAACTACTGTGAATTCGTACATTGGGGCTGGAGAGATGGCTCGGTGATTAAGAGCAGTTACTGTTCTTGCAGAGGACCCAAGTAAACTTCCCAGCATCCATGTCATGTAGCTCACAATGGCCTGCAACTCCAGTTCCAGAGAGATCTGATGCCACTGATCCTTTCAGACACACACATATCTTCTCCCTCCCTCTCTGTCTCTGTCTCTCTCTCCCTCCTTCCCTCTTACACACACATGCACACACAAAATAGTAAAAGGAATAACTGATAATTTTTTAAAAGTTGAATTTAAATTAACCATGGTTGCTGGCCACTGTATTTATTTCAGTGCCATTTTTGAATAAAAAATTATTCAAGGAGAAATAAAGTCCCACCGAAGAACCTCTCTCCTCACTTACCAACTTTGTACAGAAAGCTCAATGCCGTAGCACAAATCCACATAAAACCTGGACACTGTAGTGTGTGTGTCTGTAACCCCAAGACCCTCACAGTGAGATGGGAAACAAAGATGAGAGACCCTTTGGAAGTTCATGGGCCAGCGAGCTTGGAGTATACAATGAGGAATCCAGTAGAGACCCTGTTTCAAAACAAGATGGAAGGCAAGGACCAGCATGCACCCCGTGTACCAGCAGTACATGCATATACATGGAGCATAGCACACATGCTCCTGAACTCACTTTTATATGCATACGTGTGCATGCACACACACACACACACACACACACACACACACACACACACACACACACACACATACCACACCACAGAACACCCTACTGTGCTTTTTATCTGGCAGTGGGTATTGTGGTTAGCTGTGAACTGCATGGGTGATGGTAGTAGTGACCAGTTGGTTCAATCTAGAGATATTCCTGTAACCAAAGAGCTGAATTTTTTGATGTATTTGTTGTTCATTGTCAGAAGGAAAGAAGAGATAAGTGACAATAATCCTCCTAGCCTATTGTCTTCTATATCTAGACCTAGGTTGCTAACATTTGCTAAGATAATAAACACTAGGGGGCTGTGGTAGACAGAGAGAAGGAGGCAAAGGGGAGCATGGTTTTTAGATTACCCTGGACTACATAGTGAAGCCTATCCCAAAAAAGAAGGAAAGCAATGCTGTAATTGGACCAGGTTTAAGGAGTGGGCACCGACTCTATCGTGGAACTGTCCCCTCAGCAGCTGTAACTGTTGACAGCTGCATGTGCTCCCAACAGACCCTCTTGCAAGGCATTGAAGTTGTTAGTGGAGCTTTACACCTTGAATCGGCTCAAACCAGGTCCTTGTCCTTTTCCTGGACAGACAAGGTATCAAAGCAAATCAAAGGAACTAAGAATAAACTCCTTGGGCCAACTTTCTAATGGTGCACTGAGCTAATTTATTTGATACAGTGCTGGAAATAAAACACTGAACCATCCCTGTTGGTTCTTTTTTTTTTTCTTTCTTTCTTTTCTTTTTTTCTGTGCTGACATTTTTACTCTGCAATCCTGGTTGCTGCCTTAGTGCCCACCCTTGGGACTTCCCTGGGAGAGAGTTTACAAGGGATGAACTATTCAATAGGACTGGGTTCTGAACATGCCTGTTTTACAAATGCCTCTGGGTAGAAGAGACCGATTATACACTTCGAGCCACACAGAGATTTTCCTTCAGCCTGGAAGTGCAGTGCCAGGGTGACATTTCAAACTGGAGTTATGGGTTGCATATTTCTGCATGCTAATTAGAAAGGGGATGTCTGTGCTCAATAATGGGATTGTTTTGCTTCCTAGAAGATCTGCAGAGAAGCAGCTGCCGGCAGTGTACTTTTGGGGGACAGAGATATAAAGTGGGGTGAAGAGAGTTCATGTTTGTCATTGAGGAAAAGGAGACCGTCTGGAGTCCTGTTCTCTGGCGGGCCCTGGGAGCCGTCTGTTGTGATAAGCTCTGTTGGCACACTCTGCTTTGGAATGTTCTCTGTTGATAATGAAAGTAACCAAAGGAAACCTGTGCTGTCAGTGGCTTTTCCCTGCATTTGAAGATGGTGAGGCTGGAACTAGGAAAATTTTACTTAATTTCTTGCTCAGAGATCCTTTGAGATTTCTGGAGTTGAGTGTGTAGATTTGAGACACAAGCCAGTCTGTGTTTTAATGCCCTTCATCATTTACAAATTATGTGTCTCTCATCTCCTTCAACTGAAAAATGAGACTACTTGTTCCTTTTGCTGTGAGATCACTATAAATACTAGCTTGTCTCTTCTTTGGTCTCATACTCAAAGTCATGGGTACAGAGGAACATCTAATTACAGGATGTTGGCTTATTATCCTTTTTATATATGAACACATTTACAGGGTGGGGCATGTGGGAAAAGGAATAGTAGAGAGAAAGTGATGGGAGTCTTCTGAATATCCTAATGTGTTGAACACATACATGGCAAAGTAGTATAGGTATATGTTATTCAGGTGTAACTAATGGAGTGGAGAGAAATGCCATGAGTCATGTCATTAAAAACCGGATCCACAGTACTGGTATCTAGGACGATCCTCGGCTGGGATTTATGTGTGCTGTCACTACTTGTTCCTTTTTATGTTCCGCAAAGTATTACTGAGTGACACTGTGTACCTTATAGACTCTGGCAGCCCTCAGGGAACACAGACGTGCACAGAAACTGTCGTGGTTACTGCCTTATAGAATTCATAACCCAGAAGTGAGAACTGATGCTGAATCAAACTACTTGATACATGCAGAGGAAGATGTTAGAAAGGGACTGGTATGTATCTCCCTGTTAACACAGCAGGGCTGAGTACAGCTTTGATTCAGCCTCTGGTATCAGAGATAATGTCCTGAGGACAAGTAGTAGTAAGGATGAGGGACAAAGGAAGCCATGAGATGATAAGGAGGCCCAGTGTGAGGGGCTCCTGAATGAAGCCCTGTGGAGGCAGAGTGAGAGAGCATGCAGAAGACAGCTGTAGACCAGCCTGAGAGTAGGGAGGACCAGAGCAGAGTCCTCAGGGCCCCGAGGCCAAGGCCAAACCAGATGAGCTGGATGTCTTTGTTCACCAAGTGTACAGATGTCTGTCTGTGCTTATACAGGAGAGGGTAGAATACAAACACCCCCTCCAAAAGGAGAAGGGATCTTCATCACCTGCGGTTGATACTACCCTCATTGCAAATGTTTTGTCTATATTTCCTTCTGGGCTTTAGGTTATTTTCAAATGCTTAGCCCCTAAGAGGACAGAAAAGGGTTTCCTCATTTATGCTGAACTAACAGTGGCACCCTACAAGAGCCCTCTGTGCCCTCTCCTACAAAACGGGGGATGGTTTCCTCTGTCTAAACATAGAAACCCTGAGGTGCTGCAGAATCACCTGATACACTGGTTGGAATCTTGACTATCAGGCCCACCCTGACCTATGGGATCAGCATCTGTAATTAATGTTCCTAGACTGTTTGCCCATTAAAGTTTCAGAATACTGACATTTGCTGTGTACAAAGATTTGTATTTTTACATCTTACTGCTAGTATGTCACTTAGTACTTAGAATAAAGGTTCTCTCCTAGGATGTAAATGAAATTATAACTGTGTAAGCTGAGAAGCTGCAGATTTGATTCATTCTTGCTGAAAATCCAGGGATAGTACAGTCTTCCTTAAATGTTTTATAAAGCTCTTAAAAATTGATTTGCAGCCCTCATTAATTTATAAGTGTGAGTTAGAAAGGATTTTCTTTGGCTTTGGTCATGGCCATAGATTGTGCCTGTTAATTAAGGCCAGACTTTCCTTCCTCTTCCCCTGCCTTCCCTTCCCTCCCTACCCACCACCCCTGTTGAGTTTTATTGTAGAACCTGCTCTGAAAATAGCAGAGGAAGAGGAACACATTCCCACTTGGGCTGAAGCCCGGGCACCTCAGGAAGTGTCTGCTGGGTAACATGGAGACTGTGGGACAGCCAGGTTCAGGGTTCACAGAAATGATGCAACCTGCCAAGCAATAAGCTTAATTAATTTTTGAATCATTTGCAGTGCCTCGGATTATTTATGTCCTTCACACAGAGTCTTGTGTACATGCTGCACATTCTCTGTAAGGTTTGGGCTTCTACCTTGGCTGAACCTGGCCTACATAATGATCGCACTGGGAATTCTTGATAAGGTGGAGGTTTTTTTTTGGAAGGCACAGTTTGGATCTCAAACTCCAAGACACTAGATACAGGCTATAGAGTCCTGGAGTAACTGTGGGACTCTATACATGACCCACCTGCCTGCGGTTACATGGGAAAGACGGTCTACAATGTTATACTCTTGTTGACTAAAAGTCCAGGATCCAGATAGATGTGTCCAAATTTGAATTCATTCAAAGGCCAGCTTACAGACTCTTTGAGGATTTTTTGGAAATTGTGATGGTGAGTTGGAACTGTGGGCTCTCTCTTACAAGCTTTATTGACATGCAGTGCCAAGGCTGCTCAGTATTGCTGATGCACATTTATTCATTGTTATAAGGCACACTACGTTGTTGAAGTGCAACAAGTTTTAATTTTATATGGTTCACCTGATAATATGCAAGTCATCTGTCTCCGAGACTGCTTTGTAGACATGGGAAACAACTTGTAGGGGTGTATCAACAAATCTGCTAGGCTTTTTTAACTTGCAAACTCAGGACAGGTGTTTGTTGGAAAATCTACACGTGTTTGTCAAATTACGTGAAACTTTGTTTCCTAGCCATTTATTTCTGTCATAAACTGTGGATATCAAAGAGTAAATTAGTTTTAAGATGATAATTTTGTGAGCAACAGTAATTAGGAAATTAAGAGCGCAGGGTCCCATTCTTTACCTCCCTTTTTGCAGTAGGTTCTGACTTGTAGATATCAGCCTTCATTCAACATCTAGTTCTAAAGTGAGTGTGCTCTTTTGGTATATTAGTAATGGGGAGAAATTAAAATTAAATTCAGTAGCGCTTTATCTCTGTTTGTTCATTTAATTCTCTATGGAGATTTAATTTTAAGTCAACAGTCTTACTTTCCCTTAACCTCACAAACACTGGTGTACTTGGCCTAGGCACACCTTTAAAGAAAGCATAGAATAGTCTTTCCATGACCTTGTACATATGAAAGATGAAGTGTGTTTCATTGTTACATAATTGCTAGCTCTTCCTTGTGTGAGGGTTAGCCTCTCACACCATTATAGGTTGTCTTCTTTCTAGCTTCTTCCTCCCAACTTCTTGGCCTATAAGTTGAGAATCTGAAAGATTTTTCTTTATAAGAGACTGATAGATCACTTACTGTGTGAGAGCTTAAGTCTTAACCAAAGCCTCCAGTGACAGCTTACCAGAGACTGCCAACTGGAGTCTTCAAAGTTTAAACATGGTGCCCTTTGCCCCCATGGGTTTTTTTTTAATTAAGGTTTATTTGTTATATTTATGTGTAGGATTGTTTTGCCTACCTGTACCTATGTGTACCACATGCATGCAGAGGTCAGAAGGGGATGTCAGATGCTCTGGAACTGAAGGTCCAGATGGTTGTGAGCCACCATTTGAGTGGTGGGAGCTGAGCCCAAGTCCTCTGTAGGAGTATCAAGTGCCCTCAGCTGCTGAGCAGTGGCTCCATTTCTCGCTCCTGTGTTTATTAACTTCTATGTCCAGAGTTCACTGGTGGCATGGATTATTATATCCATCTCAAAAGAAAATAGTTTTACGTGTGCTAATAAAATTATGGATTCAAAAGACAACTTAAAGAAACAAATGTTAGGGTTGGAGAGATGACTCTGTTATTGAGAGTGCTTGCTGCTCTCCCCCATGATCAGAAGTTGGTTCCCAGAACCCACACTGGGCAGATCATAGCCATCTTTAATAACTCCAGGTTCAGGGTCTCCCATGCTCTCTTCTGGCCTCCACAGGCACCCACACAAACAAGCACAGCACATACATGTAGACATACACATACACACATACACAAACAAAAATTGAAAAGAATTCTAAAGAGTTTCTTCTTTAAAAAATATTGCATTAATATTAAACCTTCCTTTCTTAAAAAAATTTAATTGCGCCGGGTGGTGGTGGCGCACGCCTTTAATCCCAGCACTCGGGAGGCAGAGGCAGGCGGATCTCTGTGAGTTCGAGGCCAGCCTGGTCTACAGAGCGAGATCCAGGAAAGGCGCAAAGCTACACAGAGAAACCCTGTCTCAAAAAACCAAAAAAAAAAAAAAAATTTAATTGCAGGGCTGGAGAAATAGCTTAGTTGCTAGAGAGGTTGGCTAGTATGCTTGGAGCTCTGAGTGGAATCCCAGCAAGTATAAAAAGAGTGGCAGTTCATGCATGCCCCAGGAAGCAGAGGCAGTAGACCAGCCTAGCCTGGGCTACCTGAAACCAGACCATGCCTCTGTCCTCCACTCCCCACCCCATAAAGCCGCACTATAAGAAAGCAGGTGTCCCAATAAAAGAAAACGGAAGAGTAGTTATAGGTAAAGCCTGGTGGAAGCACACTCTTTGTCAATGCCCCTACCCTCCTGAATATCACATGCTTTCCAAATCTAGATTAGTCGGAAAGTACTCAAGATTTTTTTTTGTATTGGGACAAGCTTCTTAAAGTTTCATTTAAGACAATATCAAAATCACTTGCTTTTAAACATAAAATTGCAGAAGGAAATTATCACTACTATCATTATTTCTTCCACTCATTGATTTCTTTTTTTATTTAAATTTGTTTTGTTTTGTTGTTTTTTGAGACAGGGTTTCTCTGTTATAACAGCTCTGGCTGTCCTGGAACTCAATTTGTAGATCAGGCTGGCCTTGAACTCACAGAGCTCCTCCTGCCTCTGCCTCCCGAGTACTGGGATTAAAGGCGTGTGCCACCATTACCCACTTTATTTAAATTTTTAATTTTTTTAAGTTTCTGAGGATTTCGTGCATGAGTACTGTACTTACACCATTTATACCCCCTAACTCCCTTAAACGCCTCCATGACTGCCATTCACTCTCAAACTCATGACTTCTTCAGTTGTTATTGTTGCATACATACACACACAAACTACTGAGTCCATTTAGTGTTGCTCATATGCATGCGTATTTAGGGCTGACCACTTGGGGTTGGAGAAAACCAATTCTCCCTCTTCCAGCAACCATTGCTTGACTGTGGCTCTTTATGTAGAGGTGGGGCTTTGTGAAATCTCCCATCCACATTGGCATGTCAACTGGTAATGACATTGAGCCACCTTAATATTGCTTAAGTAAACTTTGGCTTTATGTCATCCTTGCACAGGGGCCATGCATATCTTCTCGGTATTATTGCAATGTTAGTATAAGTGTTGTCAAAGAGAGCACTTGATTAACTTTCTCTTCGGAAAATTAAGGTATGTGGTTAAAATAAACCTTTTTTTTTAAAGCATTGTTTTTCATTTTGAAAGTTAATTGAATTTACTAGTTAGGATTTAGTAATTATACCAAATTTAAAATATACCTATCTGGGACTAGGTACATAGTTAAAGTGTCTGTCATGTAATTATAAAAACCTGAGTTTAACCTCAGAACCCACATAAAAGAGTAGGGTGTAATAGGGTGTGCTTGTAATCTCAGTGCTGGGGAGGAGGAGACAGGTGGAGAGGGCCTCACTGGTCAGCTGGTCTAGCTGAATCAGCAAACTTCAAGCCAAGGAGAGATCCTGTCTCAAAAGTGAAGGTGCATGGCATCTGAGGAATGTCATGTACGGTTGACCGTTCTGGTTTGTATATGGTATATGCATACAAGTATAAAAGCATACTCCACACGTGAATATACACACATATGAGCAAACATACAAATGGAAATAAAGTACACATTTCTAAATATTAAAATATCCACTCTGCTGGCCAGTAGTGTTGCACGCCTTTAATCCCAGCACTCAGGAGGGAGAGGCAGGTAGATCTCTGTATGTTTGGGGCCAACCTGGTCTACAGAGTGAGTTTCAGGACAGCCAGGACTGTTACACAGAGAAACCCTGTCTCAAAAAAAAAGAAAAAAGTATCCACTTCATGTATCATTCATAATTGCGTAGCAGAGGTAGGGGGGCCCCCTCCCAAACACGGAGGAATTGAAGATGGCTAGAAGCAAAGAAGACCACTACATGAAGGGTGATTTCCCCCAGGGGGCATCAGTGAACATTTTTCTGTTGAAACTTGGCGAGGATTTGTTCCCACCTGGCACAACCCCTATAGTCAACCCTGCCATTCAGTTTAAGAGGTGCCACGTGGTGCTCACTGCCCTCCTTTTACAGAAGCGCCCCGGTTGCCTCTTGAAGAGAGACAGAGACCTCGACCTTTGAGGCCTGGGAGGATCTTGGCAGTCATGAATTTTGTCTTCTGTGGGACTCACTCTTAATCGGATTCGGCCTTGTGTGGTTGCCTATATCAAAAGATGACCCATTGAAATTCAAATGTAATGACAATGAAACGCCTCTATTCAGCACGGCCACTTTTGTTTTTATCCTAACTTCTTTGCATCAAAACGCTGTGGCTTTCCTTTTCCCTTCTATAACCCCGTAACTAGCTAGATAGAAAAGACCCCTTTGATAACTCATTCTAGAAATGAAATCCAGCATGTTCTAGCTTTCCAGCTTCATTTTTTAATACTCTAAGAGATTTGGATGTGAATTCTTGGGGCTGAAAAAAAAAGTCTTCATTTTGAAACATGCAAATGTGTCTCTCCATCACCTAGGAAACTATTATGGGACACCCAAACCTCCCAGCCAGCCAGTCAGTGGGAAAGTGACCACGACGGATGCCTTGCACAGCCTTCAGTCCGGCTCCAAGCAGTCGACCCCTAAGCGAACAAAGTCCTACAATGATATGCAAAATGCTGGCATAGTCCACACGGAGAATGAGGAGGAGGATGATGTTCCTGAAATGAACAGTAGCTTTACAGGTAAGAATAGATTGTGTCTCCTCTGAACAGATGTGCGAAAGTGGTGATTGGAGTCTTTATGGAAGGGTTCCAACCAGTGTTTGGGGTTATCAAGATTCAAACTGTGACCACTGGGTACATGGGGACAGGGGGTCCTTTCCTTGGTCTACGTACCGTGCTTGTTCCTAAAAGTCTTTGAACTTCACCCAAACCATCTTTACTGCACTAGGAATAAATAACTGCAGTCTCAACCTGATTTCTTTCTCTTCAAAATACTAAAAAACATGTTTAAAAAATTCTTTACTTTGTTGCTTGATTATTTTTATTTATTATTATGGGGGGCCTGATCATGAGACATGATCATGGTTGATCATGAATTGAAACATGAAAATTTGTTTGATCAGGCTGCTGTCATTTGAGGCTATACTGGTGAGCTCCCAGCATCCTCTTCTCATCTAGGTAAAGATATAATGGAACCAGCTCAGGTCTTCAGTTAACTTGTACAAATTTCACTGTATATCCTACAGGGGGAACGATAGAAAAATAAATATTGTAAGGTTCCACAGTGCATGTGCATGCTGCATTAAAGAGCATGGGTTACTGAGATGATACATATTATGAAGGGATGGTTAAGGATAAGGCCTCCGGGCACTGTAAGACCAGAGGCTGGGGTGCATGTTCTCAGTTAGTGAGCGTATTTTTCACAGTGTGTGGGTTTGATCTGTATGCTGTAGCTCAAAATGTAGTGATTATATAAATGGCTATGCAGTTCATTGTTTCCACCATGGCACAGACACACAGCCTATAGCATATATGGAGTTGCTAATGTGTTATGTGACTTACAAGTTCATCTTGTTTCCTCCACTTTGCCTGTATTTTTATTTCCTTTCCTGTCTCGGAATTGTAGCTATTGATGGTTTATCCATTTTCAGCATGTTAGATCCTTTTCTCTGCGTATCAGCAGACTTTTGTCATTATCTAGTTAGACCTAGCCAGAGTGAGTGAAAAGATTGGTCAGTCTGTATGCCTACCTCCCACCACAGTCAAGATAACTTAATAGGATATTCAAGAAAGAGCTATTAGAGTTGAACATCATATATAGCCTTTTGTACTTCTCAGAGGTTTTGCCAGACATTAAATTCAGAATCCTGAGGTGGCAATAAAAAGTTTTGGTAATTTTATTATCAGCAATAGTGTAGCTCAACCTTTTTGTGAGAAACATTGGGTAAAGAAGGAGTGCTTAGGTGTTATGGCTTGGCTTGTGGTGGTTTTCCTTTTATAGACAATATGCATAGCCTCACTTGTGTATAAAATGGCTGAATTAGGCTACTTCTAACTTTCTCTAAGAATTTGATTCTGTGAAATTTTCCATTTTTTTATTTAGAATGGAATAGACAGTGGCTGACCTTTAGTTGCAATAGCTAGAAGATATTTGCCATTCTTATGCATACTTTTATTAAATTCCGCTGATTTCATTCCTTGGGAATATTTTGTGTGTTTATCGTGTTCTTTTCCAAAATGAAAATGGACCATGCACAAGTGTTACCATTTCTTTTAAAAACCTCTAATACTTTAATATTGTAGTAGTTCAGCAGATAAGAATAGCGAATCATGATTTAACTCCCAGCAAAGAGGAGGTCCCCAAAGAAGATCTAGCAGCCAGATTTAGTGAAGCAGCTCTGCCAGCTCAGGGAGTAGACCTCAAGAGCGGTCCTGAGGAGTGGATGCCAGGAGTGGGCCCACGGAGTAGACCTCAAGAGCGGTCCTGAGGAGTGGATGCCAGGAGTGGGCCCAGGGAGTAGACCTCAAGAGCGGTCCTGAGGAGTGGATGCCAGGAGTGAGCACAGGGAGTAGACCTCAAGAGCGGTCCTGAGGAGTGGATGCCAGGAGTGAGCACAGGGAGTAGACCTCAAGAGCGGTCCTGAGGAGTGGATGCCAGGAGTGAGCACAGGGAGTAGTCCCGAGGAGTGACCCCAGGAAGAGTCTCCTCAAGTAGACTCCAAGAGGAGTCTTCGGTAGGCCACAGGAATATTCCCCAAGAGTAGATCCCTGGAGTGGACCCCAGAGTTAGGTCCCAGGAGTGGTCTCTAGAACTAGACCCCAGGAGTGGTTCCCGAAGGTAAGTTCCCAAGAATAAACCTCAGGAGTTGGCCCCAGGAATAAACCTCAAGAGCAGGCTCCAGGAGTAGTCTTTAAGAGTAGACTCCAGGAGTGGTCTTCAGTAGACCACAGTAGTGTTCCCTAAGAGTAGGCTCCATGAGAGGATCCCTGGAGTTGGTCCCAGGAGTGCCCTCCAGGATTTGTTCCCAGGAGTAGTCGCCTGGGGTTTGTTTCATGTCCTTTACCTGTCTTCTACATACATGTTAAAGAGGTTTCTTGGTAGAAAACAAGACCAAATTCATGGTAGTAGCTGCAGTTATTGGTGGGCTTCCTGTTTTTAACTACTGTATGTTTCTATTGGTAGAAGCCAGGTCTCGGAAAACCTGATTTTTTTTTTAATCACCCCCAGTTGAAAGTCTAGCATCTAAGGACAGCATGTGTTCCTAGATCATCATTGGTAAAATCAGTCTCATCATTAGTTTATACACAAAACAGAAAGCCAAATGATCACTAGTTGTGCTCTTTAGGTTCCCACCTTAGTACCAAGAAAGCAAATAGCATGTCCTCCAAAGGGATGGTCTACACTGGGGGGATAGCTCAGTGGTACAGTGCATGCCCAGTGTGCAAGTTCGGGGAGATTCCAGGTACTGCATCTGGGGATGGGGGTGAGGTGGGGTGGAGAAAGGAAGTAGAAAGGAAAAGGAGAGGGAAAAAGGGGAGGGGTAGCTCGATGTGTCTGTGTGATAGGATGACTTCAGTATGTAAGGAATATGTTGAATGAATACTAATTCAGAACACTGACACTGTCATGCACTAACTCAAACTGATGCTTTCAAATAATTAACACGCCTGTGATATATGTGTCAAAGGAGTTGCTTCAAAGCATTTTGCACCGTATACCTCTTCAAGTTGCAATCCGCCAGCTGCTCTAAGCTAACAGCTTCTTGAACAACAGTGGCATAATGAGGTCTTCACTCTGTTTTAGACTGGCTTTGCTAAAGTGGTGACACTCCTATCCAAATGTACAAGTACTATGTGCCCATTAAAAATGATACTCACCAGGACATTGAAAAAGAACCTGATATTGCTGCTGTCCCTCGCTTGGATCATTTGAAGAAGTTGTACCCCGTAATCATGCCTGTGTGACATTCAACGTCAATAGCAGGCCAACAGGGGAATAATGGCCACATGCATCCTGAGGGCACAGCCTGTGCCTTCTTTATGTGATGATAGCCGACACACACAATGAGCAGACACTAACCACAGGACTGATGGTTGAACTAGGTAGTGGGACAGTCTTCTACAAATGGCCCCTGAATTACAGAGCTAAGAGGAGCCACTGAAGGCAAATTCTTCTTATGTGTACTTAATGACAGTAGAATTATACTGTTGGCCAAAGTGCACAGCTATTTAGGGAACCAAAAATGTTAAAAAGAAAAACAAAAAAAAAAACAATTTTAGGGGCTGGAGAAATGGATTAGTGAGTAAGAGTGTTTGCTGCTCAAGATTGAGAAGCTGAGTTCAAATCCCAGTTGGGAATAAACATGCACATAAATTAAGACTTTAAACAACTCACATGCTACCTTATCTTATGTCTTTCCACTCTTTAGAGAACTGTATGAAAACATGGTTCTTATATGAACTGACTCTTCCTCAATGTGGTGCTTTTAAAAAGAGTCTCTTTAAGCCAGACAGTGGCGGCACATGCCTTTAATCCATCCCACTCTGGGGAGGCAGAGGTAGATGGATCTCTGTGAGTTTGAGGCCAGCCTGGTCTACAGAGTGAGTTTCATGATAGCCAGGGCTACACAGAGAAAAACCCTGGTTCAACGCCCCCCCCCCCAAAAAAAAAGTCCCTTTATGTAGCATGAATCTTAAAGAGTCTTATTAATAAAAACAAACCTGGAGCCAGGTATTGGGGTGAAAGATCAGAGAAGCAGAACAAGCCACAGCTACCTCACCTTGCGAATTCCTCAGCTTATCCTGTTTCTTCAAACTGGAAGCCTCTGTGTCCTTATCTAAATGGGTCTCAGCTGAACTGCTGCTCAAAGCCTAAAAGCTTAACCAGCCAAAAGTTTCTAGTTTCTGGTCCTCACGCCTTATATACCTTTCTGCTTTCTGCCATCACCCCCTGGGATTAAAGGCGTGAGTCTGTTTCCAGTGTAGCCTTGAACTCACAGAGATCCAGATGGATCTCTCTGCCTTTGGAATGCTAAGATTAAAGGTGTGTGTGCCACAAATTTCTGGCCTCTAAATCTAGGGGCAGTTCTGTTCTCTGATCCCAGATAAGTTTATTAGGATGCACAATATATTGGGGAACACAATATCACCACACCTTTAAAATTTTACCTCCGTCCTGTGTTTTGCACCAAGGAGCCAGGCAAGTGGTTAGTAGTAGTTGGTGGTGGGTCTGGGGGTTTCTAGGACACATGAGGTGTGAAACTTCCAGAGAAATGTCAGAAATGAGTGTGTGTTGACTTTTGTGGAGTCATTCTACATTCTTGCTAATTACTCAGTTCATATTGATAGCTGTTAATAATTTTAAGATGATCCTTCTGTTTTTGATTTCCTTTCTGTTTTTCTAGATTTCTGTTAATCTATACTGTTAGATATAAGTTGTAAACTGTTGTTTTTGTTTTGTTTTTTTCTCTACTCTTTGGCAGCCCACTACCCGGCTCCCCAATAAATCACAGAGTCTTATTCTTATTTATGAATGCCCAGCCTTAGCTTGGCTTGTTTCTAGCCAGCTTTTCTTAACTTAAATTATCCCATTTATCTTTGCCTCTGGGCTTTTATCTTTATCCTATGCACCTTTCTTTACTTCTTACTCCATGGCTGGCTGTGTAGCTGGGTGGCTGACCCTGGAGGCCTCCTCCTTCTCTCACTTCTGGATCTCTTCTTCCCTGATTTCTCTTTTTATTTATTCTCTCTGCCTGCCTGCCCTACCTATCCTTCCTCTGCCCACCTCCTGGCTGTTTAGCTCTTTATTAGACCAATCTGGTGTTTTAGATAGGCAAGGTAACACAGCTTCACAGAGTTAAACAAATGCAACATAAAAGAATGCAATACATCTTTGCATCATTAAACAAATATTCCACAGCATAAACAAATGTAATATATCTTTAATATTCTACAACAGTAAGTTTTTTTTTTTAACAGACTTAATTCACTTTATTTTTCTTGTATAAAAACTCTTATTTGGTAGTCACAGCTGGAGCCTGGGTCCTCTGAACAAAGACTCTGGTATGGGTTTTCACAAGATGGCCAGTGAGTTCCTGATAAGGAGACTTTGGTCTTGGAGATAGCATGAAAGATGGCCTTGCCAAAGTTGCCTAGGGTGGCAGTGCAGCCCCTCACTGATGTGTAGCAGTCATAAATACCAGCCATCAGCAGCAGTTTGGAGCAGAGACCATGCTAGTGCCTCTGGGGGCGGGGATGAGACACATCAACACAGAGCCACAGTGACCTGTCATTTTGCACGGAACAGTGTGGGGCTTGCCAATCTTGTTCCCCTAGCAACCTCTCCACACAGGAACAATGGAAAGCCTGGCCAAGATGATGGCCCCTCGGATGCCAGTCCTCCCTGAAGCACTTAACACCAAGACCAACATGACCATTGTAGTTCCAATAGTGACAAAATCCTTGAACCTGGTCCGGTGGCCAGTCCAAGTCTGCTTCTGCACTGTCATGATCTTGAGAACCTCATTCTTTAGGGATGAGCCTGGTGGCGGGAGCGGGGGCGGGGATCAATAATCTCGGATTCCTTAATGGACAGGGAGAACAGGTAGATCTCCTCCAGGGACTTGGTCTTCATGTCTTTAACCTGTCAGCCCAGCTTGATGACAGGGATCCACCCCTTATCTTTGGTTTTACCTCCATGAGCCCCACATCCTTGACCACAACCACGGCCTTGACTATAGCCACTGCCTTGACCACTACTGTGGCCCCTAAGACCTCTGCCACAGCCTCCTATCCTGGGCCTCTGGTTCTCTAGGCCTTCCCACCGCACTGGCATTATCTGCCATTTGATGTTTTCCAAAAGAAGGAGAAGCAAGTCATAAAACTTGACTTGTATTGGTTTGAGAAAGAAAATGAGGCATTAAGCAGTTGAATAGCCTGGGAACAGCTTCGGTTTCAGACATGACCTCAAAGGCTCCATTGGGAATCTTAGGCAGTGTTCCACTTTTTGTTTCTGCTTTTCTCTGCATACATCTTGCTAAGCCATGTTAGAAGGACCACCAGCAGCACATCAAGTGTTAGAAACCTGTCTGCTTGATTATTCTAACATCAACAGGCTGCAAGTTGCTCCACCAAAATATCTATACCTTATGTGCTGGTTAGTTTTATGTCAACTTGACACAAGCTAGAGTCATTTAAGAAGAGGAACTCGGTTGAGAAAATGCCTCTGTAAGGTTTGCTTGTAGGCAAGTTTGTAGTGTGTTTTCTCAGTTAATGGTTAATGTGTGAGGGCCCAGCTCTCTGGGGGCATAGCCACCCATGGGCAAGCGATCCTGGGTGGTATAAGTAAGCAGGCTGAATAAGCCATAGGGAACAAGCCAGTAAGCAGCTTTCCTCTGTGGCCTCTGCTTCAGTTCCTGTCTCCAGGTTCCAGCATTGAGTTCCTGGCCTGAACTTCTCTCCATGGCAGATTACAACTGTAAGCTGAAATAAACCATTTCCTCTCCAAGCTGCCTTTGGTCTTGGAGTGTTTTTCACATCAGTAGAAATGTGACTAAGACACCTGCCCTTCATTGCTTAGCCTTGCAGCATGCACCTGTTCCTGAACCAATGGAAAAAACAAACACGATAGAATATTCCTAAATCCAAGAGTGTGACTTGGAACCACACATTGGTTTGTGTCTGTTTCTATCTGGACCACCCAGACACAGAATGGCCTCCAAACAGGAGCCTTAATGATGGCACCAAAATAAGAGGGGAGAAATGTTGGCCAGGGAAGTCCTCCAGATGGCCTAGTCAGTGGTGCTAGGTTGTGGTAGAGCTGCTCATCTTGTAGGCTTGGCATGCTGCCATTCACCTTCTGGGGAGCCTTCTCATGTGTTGAGCTCACTAGCTGTTCATCAGACAGCTTGGGACCCAGTTTTATCCCTTATTTTGCTTTACTCAGAAATGTCTACAGGGGAGTGACTTGGGGGAGACAGAAAATGACTATATCTTGATTATTGTGTTTTGAAGCTCCATGGAGATTGACGTTTAATATCATCCTCCTCTATAAAAAGTCAGCAGGGATGTCAGCAGTGCTGTTTATGGGTATTTTGATGACATCATCCTTGATGTTTCTGGTTAATACGGAGGCAAGGAGACATATTCACTTAGAGCCTTCTTCTAGGATCCAAGTCCAATCAGTCCACCCACACGATACTGTTCTGGGGTAACTGTCTTAGTTTTCACAGGAACAGTCTCTTTAGCTTCCCAAAGGAGTCTCAGTTCTGACTCAATGCCATAGCTGTCTCTTTATTCTAAACTTTTGTAATCTTTCCAGCTTAATTTGTCACTATTTGATCTTTGCCGGTGTCTATCAAAACTCAGAAATGTCTACAGGGGAGTGACTCAGAGAGACTAAATAACTTATACAAAAACCTACAAAAATGCCACAGATTCTGTGGGTTTAGTTTGATCTTTTTTCCCCTCCTGAATCATGAAACCAAATAAATTCAACGGAATGAGAACTCAGATCAGTCTGAGGACATTTTGGTATAGAATCCTTAGGGTTTGAGTTGATAAACTGCTTTCTCCTTTGATATCTTCAAGATAATTGTTGTCTTGTTTCTTTTCAAATACACTTTGCTGTGTTTTGTTTTGTTTGGGTGGTTCCTTAAGCAGATGCTCTATGACTCAGCCATATCCCTGACCTTGCTAATCATTTTGATTCTTTCTGTTTACCCAAGTGAAACAGAAGCCATAGTGGATAACCAGCAACTAGGAAAAGATAAGTTCTTTTAAGAATGTAGAAGCTGGGCCGGGCGGTGGTGGCGCACGGGAGGCAGAGCCAGGCAGATCTCTGTGAGTTCGAGGCCAGCCTGGGCTAACAAGTGAGTTCCAGGAAAAGGCGCAAAGCTACACAAGAGAAACCCTGTCTCAAAAAACCAAAAAAAAAAAAAAGAATGTAGAAGCTGAATTTGGGCAGTTATGTGACATACTACAGTTACAGATCATGCCATCTCTGGAAAGAAGCCAACTTGATCACTATGAACGATCTTTTTGATGGGTTCTTGAATTTGGTCTGCAAGTATTTTATTGAGAATTTTTGCAACTGTGTTCACCAGGGATACACGGCACAGAAATTAAATAATTGTTAAAAGCCTACCTATCAATGAGACATCTATAACACCCTCACCAAGGCTCAGGGAACCTTGCAGACGAAGGGATGGATGAATTTACAAGAGCTGTAAAAGGGTGGAGAGTGGTGTGGAACCCTAACTTCTGGGCATGACGTCACTGTCGCACCCTTGAATTCACAGCAGCTGTAAGACTGGGCCTGGCATGAAAGAAGAAGCCGCTCATGAGGCCACACACTCTGTGATGCTTTACACACTGTTAATGGTTGATTAGAGCAGGTAGAGGCATTTTCTTCAGTGGTATCGCCACTGGCAAGACACACAAGTTTTTGTAAACATGCTGATGAAAAACTCATGGGTCGCTAGAAGGTTGGGGAGTAAAGGAGAAGGAGGTCTAGGTGTGAAGAGAAAAGGAATTAATGAGAGAGGAGGGTAATGGGTTCATATGATCCAAATACATTATGTACATGTATGAAAATGACCTAAGGAAAGCCATTATTATGCATAATTAATATTTGTTAATAAAATCTAGGATCACAAATGTGTGTGGGGAAAGAATGTAGATGTATTCGTCATGCATTTCCCAGCATGTTGTTGAACAGCTTTGTGCTTGTTTTTTTTCTCTCTCCTTTGTGCCTGATGGAGCAGCCGATTCTGGAGACCAGGACGAGCACACTCTCCAAGAAGCAACGCTCCCGCCTGTGAATAGTAGCATCCTCGCCGCTCCCATCACGGACCCTTCTCAGAAGTTCCCTCAGTACCTACCTCTTTCTGCAGAGGATAATTTAGGTCCTCTACCTGAAAACTGGGAGATGGCCTATACCGAAAATGGAGAAGTCTATTTTATAGAGTAAAGTATACTATTTTCTCTACCTGAAAATACCCTTCTAGCTCTCTCCCTCCCGCCCCCTTGCTCTGGAAATCAGCTCGGCCTGAGGGATCTAATCACATAGTAGTGATATTCTGATTACACAAGCTTCACGTAAAACGTTTTCATTCATATCGTTCTTAATTATTCGTGTGAAAGGGTTTAGGGAGTGGAAGGTCTATAATTTCTTGAAGGGGTTAGACATACTGAATCTTGTTATATAATTATAATAAATAACCATTTTATTTTCCCATTAAAATGGTAAATACTTGACATATTTTTCTTAACTGGTTTCAGTTTTCTTACTACTGAGTTTTGAGGCTTCTTTATATATTATGGACATAGTTTTATTGATTTTTCTCAAGTGTGACTCTTCATAGCTTTTCAAAGTCAAGGAGCTTTGGATTTGACTGATCTGTTTTTTTCCTTTGTGGAGTGTGCCTTTACTGGGGTAACGAGAAATCATTGCCTAACTCAAGGTTAAAGATTTTCTGTTATAGTTCTTGAAGAAATTTCATAGCTTTACATCGAATGTTTCAGTGCGTGGACTGACATAGGCTGATTTTATTGCACAGTACAAGATAGGTGAATAGGGATTTGAAAAAATGTAGATGTGAAAGGCTAAAATTGTATGTAGTTAAAGTTTTAAATAAGTAACACTAGCAGAAATAGAGAAAAGAAAACATATAGTTCCTATAATTGAAAATCCAAAAGTCTTCTGGCGCTCCTAACAACGGTAGTGCATGTTTAAACGTAGTGTTTTGAATCTGCTGGTGGTGACATGCACCGCTTTTTATAGGTCATAGATGGACGGGGGGTGGGGAGGCAATTATTCGGTTAAAGCAGTAGTACAATGCTCTAATTATACACAAACAAAACTATAGATAAATGTATTATTCTCACATAAATGGTCTACTATTACGTGAACCAGCAAAAGAAGGCATTGCAGAAGAATATATAAGCACCTCAACTTTCTAAAATACATGCATGCATCTAAGTGAGAGGCTTGTTTCCTAATCATAGTCCACATTTCTCTGGGTTTTAAGTTTCTTATATGCCATATATTTTATTACTAGAAAAGGGAAATAAAAATTAAAAGTACAATTCTCCTAAGCACATGGGCATGAGGAAGAAAACTACTTTGAAAACCCACCTGGAAAGAAGTTTGTGAGGCGTGAGGGGGAGCTCTGGTATTGTCCAGCCAGAGGATGGAGACACCCATGGCTCTTGCGGATTTCTTGTTAATGGCGGATGCTTATTAAACACAGAATGGGAGCAGCAGAGTGATCAGCGCTTTGTTTTCTCCACTTCCCAGCTGTGTGAGCTGAGAGCCTTGCTCCTCTTTGAACCTTTTCCGTATCTGTAAAAGGATAGAAGATCTCGAACCTACTCAGTCTGGCGGGTTGGCGGGAGCAGTGTGTAGAGTGCTTGGGTTGATGTAGTTAGCTGTCACTGCTTCTCTTAGTACTGCATTCATCGCTCACAGTTATGGCAGATGAATTCCAATATTGCTAAAAGAAATTTTATCACCTTGAAGTTCAGACTTCCATAGTTAGGATTTATAACATATTTTTCCTTCGAAATTATGTCCATTAGCAAGAAGAAAGTGTAATAGAGGCGTTCCCAATATCAAATAATGTGTGAAATGCACATTCTTGGAAAAGAAACAACCTGTAATTTTGCCAAGGACTGAACTGATAAATTTTAGAAAAGAAAGTTCATATGCTAACAGTAAGTGAGATGCTAACCTCCCCCCCTGCCCCAAAAACTTTGGCTAGCTTAAGTACATACTCTTTGCAAGTTAACATAGCTTTTAGGAGGCCAGTTTTATTACCCTAATGTCAAAACATATGGTTCTGACAAGTATGACATTGGCTTTCCAGATATTAGTATTAGCTGTATTAACTGCATAGTCCATTTGAGACTGGAGATGTTCTTTGGTGGTAGAGCTCCTGCCTTCTGTATGTGAATACTAGATTTGATCACCAGCACTTTAAAAAAAAAAAAAAAAACCTGTGTATAAACATTCATACATACATGCCATTTATATGTTAACCTTAATTTTACAGACATACACATACAGAACTAAACGTCCAACAATGTTTTCCTTCTGAAAAGAACTTAGAGTATCTTGTATTGAATCACAAGTTGAAGTAGAATTAAATCTAATGCTTTTGTGTTTTACGGATTTGGAAAAATCTAAAATACTAGACTGGTTTTACAGTTTTGGGAAAATGTAAAATATTAAAAGTTAGCAAGAACATTAAAGATAAAGCATAGACTTAGGACGCTTGTACGTTGTGTACAAAATGAAATAAGAGGACTCTGAAAGGAGCTGATGGAGCAGACTTTCTCAAACAGGTCTTCAAAAGAGCCATGGGCAGGTCATTCCTGGAGTTTTCTTTTTAATTCATTTATCTTAGGCTTTGAGCAAGAGATACTGGCAACTCAGAAACAGTAGCAGATAGAGAAACAGATGGTCCTAATGAAAGCCTGCTTTCTCTAGCTGATAATTGGGAAAGGAGGGGGAATCCGACAACTCAGACAGCTTTTGGTGAACAGTTCCTATACCCCAGACAGCAACACAGAACATACCAGGGTCCTACCCTTGCCCCCAAGAGCCAGTAAAAGAGGGAACCTAGATATTGCCCCTTAATAGTCCGATGGGAGCCTAAACCTGCTTCCAGGGTACTCTCTGAAAGACTTGTGGCAGAGATGGAATGTTGATTGTAGAGAGGCCAAAACAATGTTGCCTGCCCATTCTCCACCCAAATACTGGGAGGAGAGGGTGTGGACCTCCTCCCTACCCGTAGAAGCAAAGTACCGTTTCCCTTCTAGGGTGTTGTCCAGATTTCCATCTCGGGCCTGCGGTAGAGCCCACAGGTGAAGCTTCTGGTTTGGAGCCATAGTGAGATGCTTCTATCCCTTTCAGCTGGGCTGGTATCAGGCAAGGTCTCCTAAATAGCTGGAATGAACCTCTCCAGATAAGGGGACAAGGATGTCCTTCCCCATCTAATGTCCCTGAAAGTGAGGCAATTCCTACCTATAACTCTATGGAGCATTGTCAAGCCAGCTAAAGTAGGTTTAAGTGAAACCCATAGTTTTGTAATATAATGCTTTGAATATCCAAGTTAATAAAAAAAAGTCACTTCTTAGCTGGACCTGTTGGTACAAGTCTGGAATTCACCCATTCAGTGAACTGGGCAACAGGATTTAAAGGCCTTCCTTAGCAACATATCAATGCCCTCTTTAAAAATAAAAAGGGTTATAGCTTAGCATTAGGGCATTTGCCTAGCATATGTTAGGCCCTGGGTTTAATTCCCTGTACCACAAATAGATAATGATTGATTGATTGATAGGTAGGTAGACAGACAGACAGACACATTTCTTGTAGCAAAAGCCAGAAAGATCTCATGTTGAGTGAGAGAAAGCAATCAGCAGATACCAATACCAAGATGGCAGAGATGTTAGCATTGTCTCAAGATTTTACAAATACCCATTATAGTTAGGCATGGTAGCTAGCCTGAAGTCTCAGCACTAGGAAGACTGAGGCAGGAGGATGGAGAATCTAGGGCCAGCCTGAGCAACATTTAGAGATTTTGTTGCATGAATGAATGAATGAGTACATATATATGTACATACAGCCATTACAAACTCCTTCACTAGTCAATTATAAACATACTTGTAACAAATAAAAAAAATAGAAAGTTTCAGCAAAACAGTAGAAAATATAAAAAGAAAAACCTTGAACTTAAAAAAAAATAAAAATAAAAAAGCCTAGTAGATGGGTTCATCAGCACTCACTGTCATCATCAGAGTGAGAGCCAGGGAAGGGAGAGCCACATGGGCCGCATGTGGAGGTGGCAAACAGACTACCTGACCCGTACGACACACAAAACTTGGGAGAGAAGTAAAGGAACGGACTTTCAGGCACTTTGGGGCCAATTACAAACATCCGACATCAGTGATCAAAGTTTTAGGAGAAGACAGTGAATGGGCAAGGGGGAAAATGGAAGAGTCAGTGTCTCAAAATCTCCCACATTTAGCAGGATTGTAGAAAACAGCTGAGCTCAAACTGAATGCACACAAAGAAAACGCACATCATCGTCACGTTACTTCTCTGTTGCTGCAGTAAAGAAAGGGTCATGACCAAAAGCAACTTAGGGGAGAGTTTTTTTCTGTTTACAATTGCAGAGGGAGAATCTGTAAGGGCCAGGAAGGCACCACAACAGATGGCCCACGCAGGGAGCTGGCTGGTCATATAGATTGTCGCCTAGCAAACCCAGAAATTGAACTGGAAGTAACGCTAGGCGATGAACTCTCAAAGCTCCCCAGCGCCCTGTGACTTTCTCCAGCAAGACCCCACATCCTAAAACTTCTGTAACTTCCTAAAACAGAGCCACCAGTTGGGGACCAAGTGCCCAAATACGTGAGCCTATGGTGATATTTCTCTTTCAAACCATCATAACTAAACATAAAAAAAATCTTGAATAGGAGAAATGACACCTTAATATAACAACTGATAAAAAAGACTAGCACAATGGTTCTCAACATGTGGGTTGCCGCCCCCTTAGGGGTCACTTATCAGATATCCAACATGTCAGCTTTGACACTTCCATTATGATTCATGACAGTAGCAAAATACAGTTATGATGTAGCAACAAAATAATTTTATGGTTAGGGGGTCACCACAATGTGAGGAACTGTATTAAAAGGTCACAATGTTAGGAAGGTTGCCACCAGCCTAGAAGGTAGGAAGAGCTGTTTGGACCCTGAGAGAGGGGAAATAACTCAGTGTCTACGTAGACTGAAAGCACCTTTAGGATGAGGTGCTCGTAGATGAACCAGTGCTAGGAAAGGTAATCATCAGCAAGCCTACTCTATATGAAGAGGAGAATTCTGGAACAGCAGGAAGCCACAATAGAAAAAGCAAAAATATAAATAAGAAAAACTTTGCTTTACCTCTTGATTTTTCTTAATTAATTTAGAGGACTGAAATAAAAAAGAAGTTCAACACTTTTTTCCATACAAATTTAGGAAAAAGCAGTAAGCTAGTTATAAGTAAAAGAATGTAAGTGTAGCTAAGATTTTTATATTTTCAATTGACCAGGGAAAATAGTAACACCAGTAGATTTTATAACACACACATATGAAGGAATATATAAGTATAATAAGATAACTATATATGAATTACTATCTAAATGTGATAAGATATGGTATCTTAATATTTACATTGTAATACCCTGTACTGGTTAGTTTTATGGCAACTTGACACAAGCTGGAGTCATCATTAAGGAGGGAGCCCCAGTTAAGAAAATGTCTCCATAATATCGAGCTATAGGCAAGCAAGCCCGTAGGTCATTTTCTTTTTTATAAAACTTTATATAATTTTTATTTTAGATAGAAGTGCTCTGTCTGCATGTATGCCTGCATGCCAGTAGAGGGCATCTGATCTCATTATAGATGGTTGTAAGCCACCATTTGGTGGCTGGGAATTGAACTCAGGACCTCTGGAAGAGCAGCCAGTGCTCTTAACTGCTAAGCCATCTCTCCAGCCCTTGTAGGCCATTTCTTAATTAGTGATTTGTGGGGAGGAGCCCAACCTACTGTGGGGGGCCACCCCGGGCCAGAGAAAGCAGCCTGAGCAAGCCCAGGAGAGCAAGGCAGGAAGCAGCACCCCTCCCCACCACCCGCCTCCATGGCCTCTGCATCAGCTCCTGCCTCCAGGTTCCTGCCTTGCTTGAGTTCCTGCCCTCACTGCTTTTAGTGATGAACTGTTACATGGAGCTGCGAGAGAAGTAAACCGTTTTCTCCCCAAGTTGCTTTGGTCGTGGTGTTTCAACACGACTATAATAACTCCAACTAAGGCGTACCCAAAGCAACCATTTCAAAAGCCAGATAAACAATAAGTGTAGTTCAGATACAGAGAAAGGATTTCTCAAGTCCAGCAGCCCACAGGAAAGCTGGAAAAGAGTTGGAAAGCAGGAGCATAGTCAGGGATTATCAGTAGCTACGTGAAATTAATTAATGCTGTGACAGTTGAGGTATGCTGAACATAAAAGGATAGGGAACACTATAACAAAAGTATTAATCATAAAAGACTAAACATCATAATATTATGTAATAAAGTAAGAAAAAATCATTTCACAAACAAACAAGACTTCTTTAAAAAGAAAGAAAAAGAACCAATAACTCAGAACAGTATTCTCAAAGAAATTGTTTGCTTTTGTTCACTTCTGTGGCTGAGTCTTTCTTTGTAACCGTTCTGACCTCAAACTTGTAATCCTCTAGCCTTAGTCTCCTTAGTACTTAGCTTGAGAAAGAAAATCAAATTAAATGAAAATACTGTGTATCAGAATGGAACAAAACCCAGTGAATGACAGAGGTAAATGTGTAGTGTTTAAAAAAGAGACGGCTCTGGTCTGTAGTCTGAGCTTTTATCTCAAGAACCTAGAAAAAGAAGAGTTAAGCCGGGCGGTGGTGGCGCACGCCTTTAATCCCAGCACTCGGGAGGCAGAGCCAGGTGGATCTCTGTGAGTTCGAGGCCAGCCTGGGCTACCAAGTGAGTTCCAGGAAAGGCGCAAAGCTACACAGAGAAACCCTGTCTCGAAAAAACGAAAAAAAAAAAAAAAAGAAAAAGAAAAAGAAAAAGAAGAGTTAAGTCAAACTCAAAATAAGGGATGCCTTGGCAGCTAAGGACCCTGGCTGCTCTTGAGAGGACCTGATTCCATTCCCAGCACTCACGTGACAGCTCACAAAGTAACTCCAGTTTTAGAGGGTCTGGTGTCCTCTGTGGCATCCACAGATAACTGTATACAATGTAGTGCGCATGGATAAAGGCAAACACTTATACAAGTAAAATAATAATAAATCTTAGCACACTCTCTCAAGCTGTTCTCAGGGGAGACCGAAGAAGAGCAGTCAATGGAACTGAACCCTAGAGAAAATGTCCAGAATGGCTAATTCTTCAAAGGTTTAATAGAACTGAAGAGGATCTCTAAGACAGACAAAGAATGAAAAATAGAAATTTGCCAGTATTAATCAAGCTGGGAATCATCACCAATCTGAAGATTTCTACAAGATACTAAGGGAATGTGGCTGCAGATCTCCATATAAACATTTAACAAATCACAGTGATTCAAGAGATAGACTGTTGCTCATCTAGTATGAGCTAAGATCTTTAAAGGAGCCCTTAACTATTAGGAAAATGAGTTTATAATTTTAAACTACTGAAAAAGAAATTGTAGGCCTCCATGGTTTCACATTGGAGAATTCTGTCATAGCAGAATTCTACACAATGTTTTAGAAAATAGAACATCAACATTGTATGATGTTTATATGGTGATGTTTCCCTGATGAGGATACAAATGAAGGCTTGTGTGTATGCCTACAGCACAGGTTCAAACCCTAGTACTGGAGGGAAAAAAAAAAAGAACAAAAACTCAAAGGCATTACAAATAAAAAGAGTGAAAAATAAAATTCAGTAAGTACAAAACCAATAGCCAACATGGTTATGTACCTGAAAATCCCAGCTCTCAGGAGAATGTCAAGTTTGAGGGTAACCTGCATTATGAGATCCTGTCTTTAAAAAATGGAGAGAGGGAGACACACACACACACACACACACACACACACACACACACACACACACACACGATAATACATGTTCTAGCTGCCCCAGTGAATAGCTTTGTAAAGATGTTGCCATTGATGGTATCCAGGTAAAGGTATATTGAATCTAGCTGTTTTCTTCAATATAGTGACATGAGGATCTATAGTTATTTCAGACTAAAAGGTTATTATGCCTGTTGGTTGGTTGTCAACTTGACACAAACCGAGACATATTTAGAAGTATGCAGCATTCCTCCAGGGCTTTTGTATCGGCTCCTGCCTCGAGTTCCTACCCTGACTTCCATGATTGACTCCAAGCTATAAGATGAAATAAACCCTTTCGTTTCCAAATTGCTTTTGTTCATGGTGTTTTTATCACAGCAACAGAAAGATAACTAAGACATAAATTGGAACCAGGAGTGGGATTTTGTTGTGACAGACCTGACTGTGGTGTTCTTGAGAGGATTGTGAAAGGACTTTAGAACTTTGGACTGGAAAAGCTATTGAGTGTTCGCAGCCCAGAGGGCTGTTTTGTGGGAGCTTGGAATATACGAACGCTGACATTTGTTGTGATAATGGAAACCTAACTTGTGAAATTCTAGAGGGTTTTAAGAGTCCCTTATAGACTCTGTTGTGGCCTTTTGATAATTTCAATAAAATAATTTGTGGTCCTGGACAGCTAGGGCTGAAGAATTGGCTGTAATTAACAAGAGACCGGCACCCCCACAGTAAAACCTTTGCTTTACTGGGACAGTTGATGCTGGAGCTGAGAAATTAGTGGTTTTTAGGAAGAGGCCAGTATCATTGGCTATCGGAAGTCTGGAAGTATTTCCTCAGGGTTAGCACACACAAGCTGTGGTCCAGAGAGGGCCAAGACTATACCTCATGATGGCAGCTGAGCTTGATAATGTGTAAGGGTTTCCCAGGTGGTACTGGTTTTGAAAGTATGACGTGGTCATGGAGAGCAGCTGAGATTTGGCACTGTGAGAAGCCAGGAGAGACCACTGGTCATGGTACAGCCTCAAGTAGAATCCCCAAGATTTAAGAGTCAGGGAGAGAAATTGAGACTTGGCATCATGTGGCAGGGTCAGAGTCCCTGAAGAGAGGCTAGGAGAAGTCATTGGTAAGGGTGCCTCTAGTTATCTCCTAGCATTTTGGAGATCTCAGTACTATGGGACAGCCTCCAAGAACAGCAGCAGCTGTGGATTGGAGTTGGTCTGAGCCTGTGAAATGTACTGTGTGGGTTCTGCATGCTAGAGCAAGAGAGGTGGAGCTCCTTAAACCCTTTAAAGCCCAGAAGATTTTGAGTCCTAAACATTGGACACTGGGTTATTTACAGTGTTAGAGTTTGGTTTTGCTTTGATCTAATGGTAACTGGGCTCTGGCTCTTCCTTTTGGAAATAAGTATGTAAGTTACTTTTTATAGGAGTTCAGTTGAGAGAGTTTAGATATTTTAGAAAGAACTTGAACTTTGAAAATGACTTTGAATCTTTTAGACAGACTGAACTTTTAAAGTGTTTGATTTTTTAAAGGCTGAAATGTTTGATATTGTGATATTGATATTAATATGAGATCTTGTGAATGAATAAGAAAGGGAAGATTATGGATAAATAAATTATGTGTTTGTGTGTCAGCAAGGGGTTAATTGTCCTGTTGGTTTCTGTCAGCTTGACACAAACCTAGCCATCATTGGTAAAAAGAAACTCAGTTGAGAAAATATCTCCACAACGTGGCCTGTAGGCAAGCCTGTGGGCATTTTCTTGATTAATGATTGCTGTGGGCAGGGTCAGCCCATGAGCAGCTTGTCCTGAGTTATTTAAGAAAGCAAGCTGAGCAGGCCAGTAAACAGCACTCCTCCGTGGCCTCTGCATCAGTAACTACATCAAGCTCCTGCCCTGACTTCCCTGGATGATGGACTACAAGCTGTAAGCTGAAATAAACCCATTCCTCCCCAAGTTGTTTTTGGTCACGATGTTTCATCAGAGCAACAGAAACATAACTAAGACAGAGGTTTGTTTCTGAAATGCTGCATACCCGTCTCCCGGCAGTGAGCGGTGTAGTGTTGCTGCATCACTGTAGACTAGTTTCGGTTCCATGTCTGCCATGTGTCAGCAGTGTCCTCTGGCCGGCTTCATCTTTGTAGTTCCATTTTTCTCCTCTGTAAAATGGGCATAGTAACTTTACTGCTCACTACTGCCCCCATAGGGTTATTATGAGAATGAAATAAACTAACATGAAATAAGATTCTCATGGCGGCAGGTGGCCCCACAGAGCAGAGTGATGATGGGAATTATGGTATTATTTTAAATTTTGTTGTTGTTGTTGTTTTTCTTAGGTGAAATGGCATAATTTTCTCTTTAACAATTAGTAAGATTTGAGTCTAAAACCTGGTGCAGCTCTGTGCCTCCTCTTACCTTGATAGCTTGAACTTTAAACTCTGGATAAACGAGGATTCATGCTGAAACTTCAAATGCTTTCTTTTCCCTCTCCATATCTTGTTTTCATATCTAGTTTCTGGCCAGAGCTCTTGGACTTGGCGGTCCCATCTCACCCACTTAGTTGCTCAGTGAATCAGGCCCAGGCAGAACTCTGACCTCCAGTGTCTTGATCCACTTGGGGAAGCACAAAGGCGTCTTCTTCCCGCTTTGCCTGTGACATTCCTAGTGCGACTGAAGGGCAATATCCTTGGGATATTTCAGATCTCAGAAGGCCCCAGTCAGTCTGTTGAGACCTTTTCTCTGTCCTCTCCAGAAGGCATTTGGACAGCGTCTCTGTTACTCATTCTCTTTTTTTCCTTAATAGCCTGATTCTACTTGTAGTCGGTAATTTGGGTTGCCTTTGACCTCTCTGAAGCCTAAGTTAGGGACCAGTGAGGCGACTTGCCAGTCAAGGTGCTTCCCCACAAACCTGATGCCGGAGTTCAGTTCTTGGGACCCTGATGATAAAAGATGAGAACTGACTCCTGTGAGGTGTCCTCAGACTTCCACATGTTCCATAGCATGAATGTGCTCACACACTGATAAATAAGTAAATTAACTAGTTCATTAAATGCCTAAGTTAGGATATTGTGGAGAGTGATGCGTATGAATAGGTTTAAGGTGCTATGTGATAGAGGGGTTCCCTACTGTAAGGAAAGGGCTTGTATGATAGAAGAGTGACATAGCAGCCTTGTTTGAATTTCAGTCTTCTAAATTGAAGTCATAGACAAACGTAAACTAAACCAAACTTTATTCTTTGGCAAATATGAAGACTGAAGAATAAGTCTAGATGGGTAGACTGTATAAGAAAAGCATGTCCTTTGTATCTTTTTCAAAAAGAAAGCTGGTATTATATTTTAAGCATTCAGTAATTCATTGATTATATTTTAGGGAAATGTTCTTCTAAGACTCGCCCTAGGCCATTATCATTCCAGCCTCCAGTCCTCTAGTCGTTTGCCTGTACTGTTGGAATGTATCTCTTCATTGGTTCATGAGCAGATATGCAAGTGTTTGTGATTTTTCTGTCTTTGTACTTTGTTGTTATTCTTTCTTTTTAAAGAAATTTCATCTTTTTTTTGTCTCTGGATTTCAGCCATAACACAAAGACAACATCATGGTTAGACCCTCGGTGCCTGAACAAACAGCAGAAGCCTCTGGAAGAATGTGAAGATGATGGTAAGGACTAAGAGGTCTTAGGATCAGCAGGTTGGGGACTTGATTACATGGGCACATTTTTCTAAAGAGTGATCGAAAGGTAAATCAGTTTTTAACATGGAAGTAGTTTTTGTTGTTTGATTTTATTGGAAGCACACTGTGGCTTAGAATGCAAGAGGGACTTAAATAGAATTCTTTCAAAAGAACGGTTCAAGACATGTACATTCCAGTATAGTTGTTGGAAATAGAGGCAAGTTCATCCTCTGCCTTGAACTTGAAAAGACTCTAGAGAAGCACTCCAGGGTATAGAAACGAAAGATAGTTTGATTTTCCACACACACTAATGTACTAGACCCTAACCCTATGTGGTAAAAGCTTCATGGAAGCAATCAGATTTCCTTGGCTGTTGTTTCTCCAGTTTGGGGGGCAACAGGAAGATCTTGACATGTTGGGAATATCTTTGTAGCCTAAAATACAGCCACATTTTTTTTTAAAGGCTATTTCTCGAAGAGGCAGCTGTTAGAGCTACTGCCTCATCTCCCAAACGTTCCTTCTGACTATACCAGTTTCTGTTGTAAAAGATTATTTCAAGTATTGGAGTTTCTAATTATTTCTCCCAAACTGGGGAGGGGGGGGGGAGGTGAAGGCAGAGCATGTCCGTCCTCTTTAGCACTGGGATCTAACCCGAGTTCTACCAAGATTCCTTCTTCCTGGGAACACATTAAAAGACAAATTCTTGCCTTGCTGCTCATTATACAATACAATTCTGGCATTTGAATTTGTAGTATAATTAATTTGTCCTGAAGTGAAGAATTGTTGCATATACATAAATGTGATGTTTGGAAAATGCAAGACTGTTTTTCAAAGTATCACACAGTTAAAAGCCTTGTACTCTGAGAGTTTCCTGTTGCATATGGCTACAGATTACATGAGATAAATATAGATTTGCATGTTCTATATTTATTGGAGCAAGTCCAAGTGGAAATGTGTATTTTTCTAATTTAAGAGGCACGATCAGGTGCTCATTTTATTTTGGATCCTTGTTCCCATAGCTGAAGAAGGAGTGAGCTAGGTATGATCAGAGCCGCTTCTCATACACTGGGGGTAACGGCTATCTGAGAGTATTTGAGGATTCTGTTTAATATAATGTTTTCAAAAGATTTTCAATTTTCAAAGATGAGAACCTCACATGCATTCTTTAGAATGTATTTTAGTACAACTTCATAGAACAAGTTTAATCTCTGACAAGAGATGAGTTTGAAGGCAGTTTAGCCATTTTTATCACATAGGGTCTTCAGGGTCAGTATCCATTATGAGTACATTGGGAATGTGTGAAAATACATAGTACTATAATTTTATAGATGACAGAAGGTTACAGAACCTTTTAGTGAGAAAAATTGCTGGGGAATAAATGCATTAAGAGGAGTTAATGATTTTGTCACCAAATTTTCATCTCTGTATTACCAGTATTTCCTTTAAAACAAGTATACGTCCATACCAAGTGCAATTCATTCAGTAATTGTCTCTTCCACATTAGAATCATATGTTTTATTCATCTAGAATGATATGTATGTGCAGACAGCATAAACATGTAATCATATGATGACACGTCAGTTTGCATTTTCCGATGCTAGTAAACACAGAGCTGCCTTGTGCTCCTGTTTGCTGTTGTGACGCAGACCAAGAATGCACTATTGCCCACACATACCCTGCCTGCATTGCCTTCTGCTCCCAGGTTCACCTGCACACAGAATGCAACGCAACACCGTTATGCTTAAATATTGCGAGGATGCTGCACTTTCTGTTGCTGTTCTCAAATGAGTGAGGACGCAAGGTGTATTAATTACCTGTGGCCATTGACCTCAGTGTAGCACCATTAGAAGTCTTGACCTTGCCTTCTAGTGCCAGGTCAGTGTCTTTAGTTGCCCGTTGTTGTCCCAACAGGCTGTCTTAAAGAGATTCCAGACTCACGGGCTCATTAGAACCCGACTCTTGACCCTTCACCAGCCTTTGCTAGTCGTTCCCCGTGTTAGTTGAGAGTAAATGACTGCACACTCGGCAATCCCATCCGTCTGTCCCTTTTACCTCCATTTCTGATACATGAGTCAGCTCAGTTCACGTGCTTCTTAAACATTGCTGGACCCTCTCCCTGTTTTCTTCCCTGCCTGTACCATCCCTAGCCAGGTCGCACGCATCTCCTACCTAGATGCTCTTCTGCAGTGTCGGGGTGAAGGAGTCTTCACTTGTGGCTCTCCGGTTGCTTGGTAACTGCCGGGTCTCGTCTGCCTGTCCAGCCGTCCTTGCTCTTCTCTGCCCTGCCCTTTGCTTTGCACTCACTCCCACTAGACCGCGCTGAGCTACTACTGCCCAACAGTTAGATGCACAGTTCTTTCTCCTTAGAACAGCTTCACGTTCGTCACTGTTGCTGAATGTCTTCTGTGTGACACATGCATTGTAGGCCCTGCAGTGACTGCAATGGCAAAACAGCCAGCTGCCACAGAGCTGAAGTTTGAGTCATTTTTGTTGACATCCATGCACCCTTCACATTCTAGCTCAGATACCATTTCAATGACCCTGGAGAATTAGGCGTGGTCTTAATTTCAGTTACATTTTGTTTAGCTTTATATGTGTCTCTTCTTCCAAAAGAGTCGCTGTATCTTTGCTGATGTAACAGGCCCCTAGCACAGTGACTGGCGTATAGTCACAGGGGAAGAAATTAACAATCCCTCCCCAAAACATTATTAGGTAACATCTAAATGGGCATTTTTACAAATAATTTTATTCAAGTTTGATAACCTCTTTAAAAAAAAAAAAAAAAAAAGACCGCCAGTCAAAACTTACTGTCCATGCCGGGGGGGGGGGGGGGGGGGGGGTGGTGTGGGGGGGGGCCATGGAAGCCTCTCTGTAGACTCCACCAGGAGACAGAGATGGGATCCTGAGGTCAGACTGGCTCCCAGGACTAGCTGAGAAATGTTTAGTGCCTAAGATGGTCTAGAAAGTGCCCTGGGCACTACTAGCATGTAGCACTGTGAAAGAGGCTTGGACCCCTAGTCTCTTGTTTGTGCAGCTTCTTTCCGGTGTAGGCAGCAGCCACCTGCTCTCCACTGGGGAGGTTTTAGCACCAAAATAAACTCTGTGTGCTGTGCCGTGTTCTCATCTCAGGCACACACAACCCGCTTGTTTTACTGACAGCCAGAGGAGGTCAAGACGGAAAGGATTTTGACTTGTTTTGCTGGCTGAAATAATTGAGCACATATTCCCATGACTATTTCTGAACCATTGGCTTAGAAAGCTTATGTACAAATAACCAAGCAAACAAGTGAATGAACTCTGCCCTGGTCCTCCTTGAGTGTGGCCTTCAAGCACCCCATCCTTGATAATGTATCACCGTGACATAGTTGATCTTTCCAGCCCCTATTGAAAGGCTCTGGGTTCATTATACAATCTCCTTTCTCAATTTGACCTCACCTTCTGTTTCTCAAGCGGTATTACTTTTAAGTTAAGTAATGCTCTAATTGCGAGTGTGATTGCTTCTGTGATGAGAGGATTATTGAAGGATTAAAAGGACCGATAGTGAAAGGTCTCACAGCTTTGTTTGCTGCAAAATAAGGTCAGTAGCAAGTGACTTCCCACTTAAGAGCATGGAAACCGCAAAGGTATTTATCATCCTTTACAACCAATCAAACGACGTTTTGACATGCAAGGAAATGAGCTGTATAATTATTTTGCCAATATCAGCTCTTACCATTTTGTGATTTACACTGAGGTCAGGAGTTTACTAGCCAAGCCAGTGAAACAAACCGCAATTCAGGTAAGGACACTATAATGATGTGTTTGCTGCTGATTTCTAAGGGGGTTTCTCTCTTGGTGCTGGTGTCTGAATTTGTCTTTCTCTTTTCTATCTCATTCCTGCTCTTCCTTTGGAGAAGAAGGGGTACACACCGAGGAGCTGGACAGTGAACTAGGTAACGCCCACCCCCTGCCTGCTGCTGTTGCGTGGGTACCCTCCATGACGGACTGCTTCCTTGCTCTGTCCCTTGAGTTTGTGCTTCGCCAGTCACAGTTTTCAGCCTGCTGGGCCCATGGAAGGCCGTGCCTGTGATGACAGGCATCAATCGGAGTTGTGTGTAACACACGGTGTTTACAGAGAACCAGTGCGGGTAGATTAAGAGTAGCGTGGGAATAAATTGGCAATGAGTGGTCTTTAAATTCAGAATTGGAGAAAGAAATGAAGGGATACTTGCCATGACCCTCGAACTTTCATGTAATCTGTCTTTGCTTCATTGCCTCAATCTGTGTAGTGTGCAAGACTGTTTTTATGAATAATATAAACCAGCCAAGTAAAACCAAAACTCAAGAGACAGATTTACTGATTGCTATGTGCGCTATGTGAAATCAAGTAATTCCAGCGATGAGCTGCATTAGCTGATGAGTCTTATAATTGTATTGTTAAGTCATGGACTGTGTGCTGCTGACCTTGTCACTGCAGTCTTGGGCAGCAGGAGCCGTGCTGATTTCTGTGGAGACTGTGTGTCAGTGTAACTCAGCTCTTGGCTGCCCTGGCTGTTGGAGTTTAGGAGTAATTTGCACGTGTCTACAATGCTGTTTCTTTGCTTTGCTTTTGGACTGTATTGCGTTATATTCCCTGTGATAAGACTGGGATTTGAATAGTTTTGAGGTCAGTTGCAGTCCATGTGGAACATCACTGGAGTAGATGGGAAAGCACAAGTACTTTCAGGTAAATTGCAGGAGCAAGCACTGGCTGATTGAAAAGTGGCCCACGCTTGCCAGTTTTAAGAAGATTCTTTAACATGAGTGTGAGTGCGCGGACTCTCCCAAGATTACTGAATCTGCTTGCACTCTAGCAGTGTCTTCATTCCTAGCAATGGCGATATATTTTATAGTGATTACCACTCTCATTTGCTTTTCCTACATACATATAATATTGGTTGACTAGAGTTGTAGTAGAGAATTTAGCCTCATTTTTATCAACACTTGGAAGATATCCTCTTACAACTAGTGAATACATCAGTAATGGATGATAACTCTTGGGGTCTGTTTTTTAAGTTGCTTAGTAAATTGTCCTGCAGTTATTGTGATGGGAATGGCTTGAGGTTTGCCCTGTGTGATAACATAATTCAAAACCAGTTCTATTTTAAAAAATTATCAACTTAGAATAGATTAAAACATTGACAAAGTCAGGAGTAGTAACCATTTGTTGAACCAATTTCAGCCTTTGCTACCACCTGAATAAAATATGTGAGTGACCAATCTGCGGCTGTTGGTGGCCCGTGGAGATAGCATACACAGCTGTGTGTACTAGCACATGCTTCATTGCTTCCAAGGCAGTCTGAATGTTGGGATTTCCGGAAAGCAGTTTGTCATTTCCCCTTTGTAACTATGGCATTGTTAGAACTTGCCCATAGCGTCGAAGACTCTCAAGAATGTGTTCTAGTGATGTGCTCCATGCTCACATGGAGACAGTTTGCCGAGCTGCCTCTGGGATGAAGCAGACTGCCCAGCTTCCTTACTTGACTGACTCCCTGACATGGACTAGCTCTCCTCGCTTACATACTGGCTCTGTGATGTCAGCCTTCTTCACCTTCCCGCTTTACACTTATAAAAGATGTCTAAGTCAGGGGCTGGGGCGAGGCCTCAGTTGGTAAAGTGTGTATCTTGCAGCCGAGGGACCTTTAACCTTTGCTTTTAAAAAAGCTTAGCCTAACACTGAAAATCCCAGTGCTGAGGATAGAGGTAGGTGGGACTTGCTGGCCGGCCAGCCTAGCCTACCTGGCAAGGTCCAGACAGATGAGAGATCCTGTCTCACAAACCATGGTTGTGGCTGGTACAAGGACTCAGAAGGCAAACACACTTACTTCAAGTCTCAAAATCAGAGTTTAATCTCTGGAATCCACAGGAAGATGGGGAGAAAAAAACAACTCCTCTGCCCTCTCCATGCTCACAATGGCTTAATGTCCACACTGGACTCCACCCACATACACCCTCACCTACATGAACCTGTGTACATGTACACAGCAAGCACACACCACACACACACACACACACACACACACACACACACACACACACACAGATTTGCAAATCAGAGTAAAAGGAGGGCTCCCTCCATGCTTCCGAGGAGACTTACTGAGAACTTGTTTTGGTGATCAGCACAAGTTGGTGCTTCAGTAAGGCTTTATATGTTAGTTAGCCCTCTTATTGGATTGACCAGTACTTTCTTGCAATACTTTTCCCTTCATCAAAGACAAGAGTTGACTATGTGCCATTCTAAAGAAGTCACCCATATATCAAATATGTTCTCATGAGTAGTGTAGGCATGGCGCCTGATTTTTGTTTGCACAGTTCCGTTGTGTAAGAGTAGTGTGCACACTCATGTTTGCCATGTTTACTATTGTCTACTATATTTACTTGAAGTTCTGTTGATGAGCTCACTGCCCATTTACTTAATAAATGTAATCTATTTTTTGAACAAAGGCACCTGTCAGGTTTTCGGTGAATAGTGGGAGTCCGTATGTGATAAGGAACCTCTAACCTGCTCTGGGGGGCATAGGCAGTCAGTATGGGTATTGGATAAACGTCACTTGATTATAGAGTTGTGTCTGGACTCTAGTATGTGAACTAAGGTAGTAGCTCCATTCTGCACTGGGTCTGCAGATACTGTCACATTCTCCATAAAAGTGTCTTTAGAATTAAAAAACAAAAAACAAACACCCACAGAACCTTCATTTGATCTAGTAGGTAGGTATTCAGATAGTGAAATCAAGTAGAGACTTAAAGTAAAAAAAAATCCTCTGACAGCTTTCCCACATACAGAACATTTGACTAATCATAACATTTGCTCCACATGAAATTTTCCGAGGGAGGAAAAGCAAGCATACAGTTGTAGACAACCATCCTTATTCCGTGTGCTTCCCTGTCAGGCATTGGCTATGGGCTGCATGCCTTGGAAGCATTTTACAAGCATCTCCATTCAGGTGAACTGGGGGAAAGGTATATTCAGAGATATTTACTAACCAAGCCGAATCCACAGGACAACAGAGCCAATGTGGACCATAAGTTACAATCCCAGATCTGAGTGTGAAAGATCTCAGCTCTCTCTAATCCCCATAACAGGCTGGAGAGCTTTGCCTGTCTGTCATCCATCCATAGACACAGGCAGTGTGTCTTCAGTAATGTTTGCCTAAAACATAATGGAATCAGTTTCTATGTTAAATATTTTCTGACCTTTTTCATTTTCCAAAACCAAGTGGCGAATTCTAAGACAAACAGCTTCCTTTTTTTTTTAAATTGATGACCTATTTCTATTTTAAGCATTAGGAGACTAATTCCTGTTATTAAGTTAATTACCACATTGGAAGTGAGAAATCTGTCTTTTCATTTCAAACTGAGTTTTAGCTTAAAAAATTCAAAAATTTATAGAATTGGTTTGTCTGTTTCAGAAATGTTTAATTTGTGTATGTGTTTGTGTGTGTGCATGGAAATACACAGAGTGCTTGCCAATCGAGCTATCACCCCAACCCCCATACTCACAAATACCAGCTGCCTGGCCACATTTCTCAACTCCAGGATGTTAAGTTGTTGATGATACCTGGGGGTCAAGTCAGGGGTGGTTTCTTGTATCCTCTTTGTACCTCCACCTAAGCACAGGTAACGACTTGTACACTTCCCTCTGGGTCCCTGGTGCCTGACAACATCCACAGGCAAACAGTAGTGCTTCTGTTAATGTTTGCCAAATTAAGAAAATCGAGTACATCTTTCTGCCATTTTATTTGATGATAATCAGGTCAAATATTTTAGGTTTTAGGTTTTGGTAGGTCTGGTATAATTAGCACTATCCTTCACTCTCATCCATTCCTCCACCCCATGACTGTGCAACAATTTGCATTTTTTAACCTTGAATTTCCCAACTCCTTGAAAATGTTTCCCTGCTTCATTTTCATTTAAATGGTAATTTCCAGCTTTGTAAGGGTAAACTATTTCCCAGGCATTTGATTGACATCAGTCTTTTAAGCTCTGATATTAACAAACAAAGGCTATGTTATAACATGCATTTTAGTGCTAATGTCTCCCAAACTCAGAGACATCTTAAAATCTGCTAAATGCTTTTTAAAAAAGCAGGGGGAGTGTGTCTTTGTTTGCAGGCATAACCTGTGTGGCAAATGCCATAAAATCAATGTCTCTGGATGTGCAGTCAAATTTAAACAGAACATGAGCTTTGAGTAATTAGTTTACATGTGTTTGTGTGCACATGCATGACTCCACCACACTCTGTGACTGTTGGTAACATGTGAGAACACTTTGCTGACAAAACTGTCAATATTTGAAAATCCCCACAACATATCAAAATTAAAACACTAAGTGGACTTAACAAACAAAAGTGTACTAAAAGCTCCAAGAGAAAAAAATACAAGTCATATATAAATGGAAACCCATCAGAATAACAGCTGATTTCACAATGGAAACTCTGAAAGCGAGAAGAGCCTGGAGCAATGCATTCCAAGTCTTAAAAGACTATCATTGCCAGGCTACAATAATATACCCAGCAAAACTACCCACTGTAATTGAAGTTGAAAGAAAAGCTTTCTATTATATAAACAGTCTTTTAAAAAGTTTACAACCAACAAATTCTACCTAAAGAAAAAACCGAAAGCAATAATTTCAGCTGAACAGAGAAATGAGCATAGTAGAGACAGTGTGGAAAGACATAGGAAGCCACAATTATTAAAGCACAGAGTACCACTGAGAACACAGCACCACCCAAAATCAACAACAGGACAACTGCAGTTAACACACATTTCAGCTGACACTTTAAATGTCAGTGGCCTCGATACTCCAATCAAAAGACACGAGCTGAATGAATGGAGCAAAACACAAAACCCATCTATCTGTTCTCTACAAGGAATACATCTTAGCTTTAAAGATAGACACCAAAGTGCTCTAATCAAATGGGACTAGGAAACAATCAGGTATCTTTATATTAATATCTGACACTATACACTACAGATTTGAAAGTAAAACTAATCAAAGGAGATAGACATTTCATCCTAATCGAGGTAACAGTTAACCAAGAAGACATTACAATCCTAAAGATGTATGCTCCAAACCCTAATCACCTAATTTAATTTAAAAATTGCACTACTTGATTTAAAGACACTGATTAAGACCCATCTAGTAATAGTTGGTGATTTCAATACCCAATTTCTCCACTAGAAGCATCATCCAGAAAAAATATAAATGGAGAAACATCAGAATTAATTGATATCATACACCAAATGGTTATCTAAAGAATATTCTTCTCAAACACCAAAGAATACATATTTTGGTCAGCAACACATGGATGCTTTCGAAAACATACCACGTCCTGAGACACAAATCTTTACAAGTCAAAAAGATTGAAATCACTCCATGTATCCTATCTGATCACAAGGCAATAAAACCTTAAAATGGACAACAAACAAATCTCTAGTAAGTACACAAACTTGTAGAGACTAAACAACTCATTTCTGAAGCATGATTGGGTCAATGAAGAAAGAAAGAAAGTTTCCCTTCTACTGAGTGAAAATGAGAGCACAGCTAAGCCTCTGGGACACATTGAAAGCAGTACTAGCAGGGAAATCTTTAGCTCCTAGTGCCTGCATCAGAAAATGAAAGAGAGGGGAAGGAGGAGGAGGAGGAGGAGGAGGAGGAGGAGGAGGAGGAGGAGGAGGAGGAGGAGGAGGAAAGGGAAGGGAAGGAAAGGGAAGGAGGGAAGGAAGGAAGGAAGGAAGGAAGGAAGAAAAGGAGCACAAATAAATGCCTTAACAAAGCAATTCAAAAATTTGGAAAATAAAAGCAAACCAAATCCAAACCCAGTTGTATTAGTCAGGGTACTCTAGAGCCACAGAATTTATGAAATGAATCTCAATCTCTCTCTCTCTCTCTCTCTCTCTCTCTCTCTCTCTCTCTCTCTCTCTCTCTCTCTTTCTCTCTCTCTCTCTCACACACACATACACACACACACACACACACACACACACACGGAATTTATTGGAGTAATTTACAGGCTGCAGTCTGCTAATCCAATAATGGTCAGCTGTGAACGGAACGTCCATGAATCTAGTAGGAGATCAGTCCCACAGGCTGGGTGTCTCAGCTGTTCTGTACATGCTGGAATCCGGAAGAGGAAGGCTCCAATGTCAGTGAAGGAATGGATGTGCTGGCAGAGCAAGGGCAAGCGGGCAAAGAGCAAGAGCTTTCTTCTTCCATGTCTTTGTATAGGCTTCCAGCAGAAGGTGTTGCCCAGGTTAAAGGTATGTCTTCTTGCCTCAAGAGCAGATCAAAAAAATGTGTCTTCCCATCTCAAGATCTGGATCAAAGATGTTTCTTCCTACCTCAAAGGTCTGGACTAGAAATAGATTTACCCACTTCAAACCAAGGAGAAAATCTCTCACAGGTGGTGTGCCCCCTAATTCTGGATTGTAGTTCATTACAGATACTGTCAAGTTGACAACCAAGAGCAGCCATCACACTAGTCAACAGCAAAAACAAAACAAAACAAAACAAAAAAACCAGCAAAAATTATAGAAACAATACAAAGAATTGACAAATCTAAGAGCAAGTTCTTCAAGAAGATAAACAAAATTATCAGATAATTGGCAAACTAGCCAAAATAAAGAACCGAGAGGAACCAAATTAAAAGATCCCGAAACAAACAGGGAAACAGTACAACAGACACCAAAGAGTTTCACAATATTATGAGGGAACACTTAAATCTATACTCCATCAAGCTGGAAACCCTAAAAGAAATGAATTTCTAGATTCAGCCAAACCACCAAAATTAAATCAAGAAAAAGCCAACAACCTAAAGAGAAGTATAGCAAATGAGGAGCTTAAGATAGTAATAAAAAGCCTTTAAGCTTAAACAAACAAAAAAAAAAGTCCAAGGCCAAGTGGATTCACAAGAGAATTCTTTCACTCATTCAAAGAAGATCTACAGCCAATCCTCCTTTAACTATTACCAGAAAAAAGAGGAAAAAAAGAACAAGAGGAAGAAAGAAAAAGAAACAGAAAGAGCACTTCCAGAGCCAGTATTGCTTACATACCAAAACCAGGTAGAGAAACAACAAAAACAGAAAAACACAAGCCGATATCTCTGAACATAGATTCAAGAATGCTCAGTATAATACTCGTAAACAGAATACAGAGATACATCAAAAAGATTATACTCCGTATCCAAGTTTGCTTTATCCCTGAAATGCAGGAGGATTGAACATACACAAGTCAGTAAATATGGTAAACTTTGGTCTTAAAGATGGACTTTGGTCTTAAAGACAAAAATCAAATGATCATCTCAATAGATGCAGAAAAGTCCTTTGACAAAATTCAGTATTGGTGAAATTATTAAGGCCACTCGACGTAGTTAAAAGGGAGGTTTATTAGTGGCATAACTTACAAATGAAGGGATAGGTAGGTCGCAGAGTCTGGGGAAGGTGTGTCGCAGTCCTGTGGTGTTCTCTGGAGAACTCTGCTCGGTCAACCTCCACCGTCCATGGTCCAGGAAGAGAGAGAGCTCGGAGCATCTGGATCTCAGGTCTTCAGGGCCCTCTCTTGGCCCCGCCTTGTAGGCGTGACAGTTACTGAAGCCTCAATGGGGGTTGGAACTTCCAGATCAAAGCTGGAATGGCTACTCACTACAATTCAGCATTCCTTCTTGATAAAAGTCTCAGAGAATGTGAGACTAGAGTAAACATACATACCTCAACATAATAAAAGCTGCATAAGAGAAATGCATAACCAACATCATTCTAAACAGAGAAAATCTTGGATCAATTCTACTGAAGTCAGGAACAAAACAAGGATACCACTATCCTCACTTTTCTTTGTGTGTGTGTGTGTGTGTGTGTGTGTGTGTGTGTGTGTGTTTGAAGTACTAGCTGCAGCCATAAGACAAATAGGTAAAGAAGTCTAACCACCACTGTTTGTAGATGGTATGTATGACACTTTACGTTAGAGATCCCCAAGATTCTGCCAGAAAACTTTTAGAAATGATAAGCAAATTCAGCATTGTGGAAGGATATGGAATCAAGCTGCACAATTCACTGGCTTTCCTATACACCAGGAACAAACACACAGAGAAGGAGATCATGGGCACACTCCCATTCACAGTAGCCTCAAAGAAAATAAAACATCTAAGAATAAACCTAACCACAGAAGTGAGGGACCTCTACAATGAAAACTTTAAACCTCTAAAGAAAGAGATAAACATTAGAAAAATGGGTAGACAGTCCATACTCATGGATTGGTAGAATTAATGTCAAAATAACCATTTTACCAAAAGGTGTTTACAGAGTCAATACAATCCCAATGAAGATCCTCATCTTATTCCTCACAGAAATAGAAATAAAAAATTTGAAATTCTCATGGCACCACAACAGACCTCAGATAGCCAAAACAATCCTGAACAAAAAGAACAATGCTGGATGCATTACCATACCAGATCTTAAGATGTATTACAGAATCGTGGCAATAAAAGCAATATAGTAATGGCAGAAAAACAGACATGTAGGCCCATGGAACAAAATTGAAGACCCAGACATGAGTACACATAACTTCATTTAATAATTGACAAAGATTCCCAAAATATAAGCTGGAAAAAAGAAAGCATCTTCAGCAAATGGTGATGGGAAAACTGGACATCCACGTGCAGAAGAATGAAATTAGTCTTGTACCTATCACCTTGCAGAGAAACTAACTCCCAATGGACCAAAACCTAAACACGAAACACTGAAATGGCTGGAAGAAAACATAGGCAGTATCCTACATAATAGAGGTGTATGAAAGGACTTTCTGAAGAAGACTCCCGTTTGCCCGAGGTAAAGGTCAGCAACTGACATGTGCGACTTCCAGAACTGAAGTGCTCCGCACAGCTAAAGAAACATCAACTGGGTGAAGAGGAAGCCCACAGGATGGGATTTATCTTTTTGCCAGATAAATATCTGAAAGGATTAATGTCCAGAATATATAAAGAACTAAAAAAGACCAAATGACCTATTCCAAAAAACAGGCCTAGGACCTGAACAAAGCGTTCTCAAAAGAAGGAAAAAAAATGGCCATGGAATATCTCACAAAATGTTCGTTGTTCCTCTAGCACTTAGGGAAATGCAAATTGATACAACTTTGAGATTTCATCTTACCTCTATCAGAATGGCAAAGTTTAACAAAACAACTAACAACAAATGCTAGAGGGGGTGAGGGGAAAGGGCCCCTCATTCACTCTTGGTGGGATTGTAAACGGGTGCAGCCTCTATGGAAATCAGTGTGGAGACTTTTCAGAAAGGTAAAAAGTAAATCTATCATATGACCCAGCTATACCACTCCTTGGCATATGCCCGAAGGGGTCATGGCATTTGACTCCTCAGATGCTTCCTCAACCATGTTCATTGCTATTCCAGTCACATTAAGCAGAAAATGGAAACCACCTAAATGCTTGCCACCCTATGGATGATTAATGAAAATGTGTTACACACTGTGGAATACTATTCAGCTGTAAAGAAAAATCAGATCATGATCTTTGCAGGTAACAGATGAAACTAGAAAAGGTCCTATTGAAATATTGAATGACATAACCTAGACCCAAAAAAGTCAAATGTCACACCTCTCTCTCTCTCTCTCTCTCTCTCTCTCTCTCTCTCTCTCTCTCTCTCTCTCTCTCCTCCCCTCTCTCTCCCTCTCTCTCCCTCCCTCTCCCTCTCTCCCTCTCTCTCTCCTCCCTCTCCTCCCTCTCCTCTCTCTCCTCTCTCTCTCCTCTCTCTCTCGGCTCCTAGCTCCAAATCTTCAGATATTCAAATCCTCATCCCTCATCAAGGAAACTTCTCTTTGCAACAGATGGAAGCCTCTTTCAGAAACTCACAACCAATCAAAATGCTTGTTATCCTACTCCCAATGGACACATCTACAAAACAAATGTGCACCTAAGGCTCAGGGAGCACTGTGGGAAGGGGCAGAAAGATAGGAAGACCCAGAGGGCCAGTGAGTTTGCTGTGAGACTGTGTCTCCTAGGAATGTCTCCCCGGCATGACTATCAAAACATGAGCTGAACCAAGACAACAGTAGATATGCCAAAGTAGATGGGAGGGAGGACCCATGAGACCTCAGCCCTACAAAAAGAACTAGAGGCAACTAAGAAATGCTCCCAGTGGAAGAAATAGTATTCCTCAGGGAAGAACACACCACTTGGTTTCTCAATACCAAACAGTCAGCCCTGTAAACATGCATGCAAATAACATGCAGACTGAGCAGGTTGTCTTTAGAAATATACATGTATATACGGGTGTGTTGTGTGTGTGTGTGTGCCTCTAACAACTATTAATGAGAAAAGAGGCTGTGAATTTCAAAGAGCAAGGAGAGGTGTATGGGAGTGTTTGCAGGGAGGAAAGGGATGGGAAAATGGCGCAATTGTATTATCATCTCAAAAATAATTAATAGTAACTATACAATTCTTTGAATTAAAAAATGAAACTGTTTCAAAGTTAGTGATACTTCTAGTATTTGTATGTTTAGTATTTATAGTGTTCAGCTCAAACCCTCTGACTAGTGAGTTCTAGGAATAATGATTCACTTCACAGTATAGCATTTACCCAAGCTTTCCTTAGCTACACAGATCTACAGAGCTTTGAAACTCAAATTGAGTAATTGCTGCTCTGCCTGAAAGGACTGTTTGATGACACAGATGCAACCAAGGTGCTTCTTCTCCATGTAAAACAGCTAAATGCAGCAGGCTTTTCTGTACTAGATTCATCTAGTGGAACTCAGGAACCTAGTTAATATATGAATTTCCAACCTTGATGTGAAACCATAGGAGGCAGGCAGGGTTCACTGTTTACCTAGTGCTAGTCCCCCTCCCATTTAAAAGATAACATAGTCTGCCATGTTGGCACATGCCTACAATCCCGGGGCTCTAGCAGTGAAGGCCAGAAAATTGCAAGTGTGAGACCAGCCTGGCCTTCCTAGTGCGACCTGGTCTGACACCACTCACTAGGGGAAATAGAAAAGAATAATACTCACACACAACTGTGAGCTGTCTGTGTCACATTCATAAGTAAAGCTCTGGAAAGACAAACTGACCCACATGTAAGTAAGAATGGCCTGACAGAGTGTGCATGTCAGACACTGGCACGGCCTGCCATGTTTATTCACTCAGTAGTGTTAATCAAGAACAATGAGAAAATAAGACGTGGGTTTTGATTTTTATTTGAGGAAAGCAAAATAAGACCATTGAGTTGAAAATGAATAGAAAGTAGTTTTTAATGTGTTTTTGCTTATATGGCAAGGTAGTCTGGAAACAATGAGAAAACTGTAAATACTTAAGGTGAGAAGTAGGCATTGAAGGCAAGTTTCAAGTGTTTCTGTTAAAAGCTAATTTAATACTTGGCTGGTAATGGAGGCAGCTGGGAGTGCATTTTATTAAGTTTTATTTTCTTAAGTAAAATACTAGTAGATAAAGAATTGTTGTGGTTGTTGTTTTTCATGTAGAAAAGTACACTGAACAAAGTAAAAATAATGCATGCGTCTTTGTGTTAGAACATACAGTTTTAATTGGGTCCACGGTGCTTGTACATATCACTCCCCTTTGATTCGCTCAGTTGGTGAGCGCCTGGGTCTTCAGGAATCGGCTCCTCTTGTTCTGATGTCCTTCTGTTTTTCAGAGCTGCCTGCTGGCTGGGAGAAGATTGAAGACCCTGTCTACGGTGTCTACTATGTAGAGTAAGTGCCTGTGGAACATCCACACATCGTTCTCTGCACTCCTGGGCAGTTGTGTTCATGATGGTATTGTTACAAGGTTCAACGTAATAGTAATAATTTTATAATGAAAATGTGAAGAACTTAGTGAATAAGTAAGTCGTCCCTGAAGCTGAAGAAATTCAGAAAGGAAGTCAGTCCATGTGGCTTTTGTTAACTTCCAAATCACCGAGACACGGTGTGTGTGACAGGTGCTCAGTGAGTGTTAGTTGAAGGCCAGGGTGTGGGAGAGCCAATAAAAAAGCTAGTGCTCTCTCAGAGGGGCCTTACTGCCCTACTTTCTCATGCCTAGGTCTGAACTTCGCAGTAATTACTTATTTATTCTGCCATTCTAAACGGGTTAGACAAATCTTAATAATTTATGAAATGTTACCAGGAGTAAGAAGGAAATGGAAAACTGGGATGAGATGCAGGACCTGTTATCTGTCCCTCTTGGCCTGTCCCCAGGAGTCTCACCTCTTAGTGTGATCTCTTCACTATGGACTTTATTCTAACATTGGGCGTGTCCTCTGTCATTTTACTAAAACCATTGATTAGCAGGATTCTAAAAGGAAATTTTAAAATAACCAAGAGGTAGAATACTGAAAACATATAAATCATATCTTTTCCTCTGAGAAAAATGAGAGATAACTAATACAGTCCCTTTGAACAAGACAAATGCCATATCAATTTTGTATCATCGTTATCCTTCCTGCCATGGTGAAGATAAAAGGCCTTCTTTCTCTTTCTCATGTTGCTGGCTATAAAATGTCACTCATATAATGCCCCTATAATAGGAGCACATTATGCAAAAATGCCAGGCCAAAGTAAGATGCCACATCACATTGTAAAGCAATTATAGGAGTTCAGTATAGGAAGTGCCCTTGACCAGTGCAAGTCCTGCTTCCCTCTGCAGAACAGAAAGAGAAGTATTGTCATCAGAGACACAAGCAAAGCCATTTTTATGGACCCTAATAAAGTACATTTCCTGTGTGAGCTCGGAAGCTCTTTTATACAGGTGAACAGAGAGTCTTCTGCCAGATGAGGCCAGGCTTGCTTCGGAACTCAGCTGCCTTGTGCATTTAGTAAGAAAGGAAGTGGCTGGGCACCGCTTTGAAGGGAAAAGAAATCTGGTCCTCAGGGATGAGATGTTGTTACTCTTGTCTGGTTCTCTATGTCTTTTAATGCCTGGCCCAAAGGAATCAAAAGGCAAATGTCCTTTTAATAAGAATTAAAGATAATCTGCCCACCCCGTTTGATTAAACCCTTTTTTAAAAAAAGTCTGAATTTCAAAAGCGATATTTGATATTTTAGATAATAACACAATAGGTATGCCCCCAAGCGTCTAATGAACTGTTAATTTTGCTTAAAAAGTATGTACATACACCATCTGTATATGTATATTTATGTATTCTTAGCATAAATACAAAATAAGGCCATCGCTTAAAAACACACCTATGTGGGTGGATAGGCGGTTGTATGCGTATGTGCGTGCACGCTTGCCCTGACCTTATTAGTTACATAGTCATCTAAAATACCTAGGTCTTTGTCCCTGTGAACACATCACACATACTCAGTTCGGCTATCTTTGTCTACGGGCTCTAATTTCGGTCTTTCCTCTTGGTCAGTCAGTTAACATAGTTGACAGATGTTAGTGGGGTTCTTTCAACTTTACTCTTAGGTTTCTATATACCCTGCTGTAAAGCCATTCAAGACTTCTACCATTGTGTGCCACAGATAATATCACAGCCCCAGTTAATCTTAATTTTCAGTAATTCTGAATGTACTTCTTGCTGGATTTAAGTACCTCCGCTCTCTGGTGATAGCTTGGAAATTTGGGTAGAGTCACTGGCTCAAGTCTTAGGATTCAAAAGCAGCCATAGCTGAGTGAGCAGGCTCACTCATACTGTCAGAGCAAGCGAACTACTCAGAGGTACTTCCCTCCCCCATAAAATGACGTAGTGTCCCTAAATACATGGTTCGCTTCTGTAATTTCACCTACTCAAGGTCAACTGTTGGTTGGGGGTGGGGGAGTTACATGGGATAGTTTAGAAGAAACTAAATCTTAAGTTTCAAGTTGAATGTGCTTCTGGCATGATGAGCTCTCTGTCCTTGCTGCTCCATGAAGATCTGGCCATGAAGCATCCCTTTGTCCAGCGCATTTCTACTTTATTATGCACTGCCTACCTATTAATGGCCATCTCAGTTACCAGGTCAGCTGCCACAATGTCAAATGCTGTGTTCAAGTATCCCTTATTTAACTCCATGGTGGACCCAGAGCACAAAGTGGCACAGGCAATTGGAACATGCTTAAGAGACAGGGCAGAAGTTCTTTAAGTGACTAAGGACAGAAAAGAAATCACGTGTGGAGACTGCTGGAGGCTGTGGTAAATTGTTGTTGATCTTTTCCTGTAGCTGTTTTGTCGATTAAACTTCACTATAGGTGTGTGCAGATACAGAGGAAAACCATACTTCATATAGGACTAGACGTTATCCTGGACTCCAGTATCCACTGGGAGTCTTGGAGTATGTCCCTATAAACAAGGAGTTTCTGCTGCATGAGTAAGAATACATTTTGCCTTAGGACATTTACTAGGAATTTCTAATAAGATGCATTCCTAGCTGACACCCTAGCTCTTAGTGCACATAAGCAGCCAGTAATGGAAACCGTGTTTATTTCTTCTTATCTGCATGTCCGCACCAGACCCTCTCTGTGGCTTCATTCCAACTGAAGGACTTGGTGAGCCTTTTGCCTCTAGAATGAGTATTTCCTGCCTGAAAACTGCTTTCCTTTCTTCCTAGCCACATCAACAGGAAGACACAATATGAAAACCCAGTCCTAGAAGCCAAAAGGAAGAAACAGCTTGAGCAGCAGCAGCAGCAGCAGCAGCAGCAGCAGCAGCAGCAGCAGCAGCCCCAACCACCACAGCCAGAAGGTCGGCTTCTTTGCTGGAGGCTTTTGCCTAGCTGGGAATGTGGGGCAATTCCTAGGCACTGCCACCCCCGTGTGGTCAGAGCTGGCCTTGATGACTGACTCCTCCTCCTCTTGCCTTCCCTCCTCCCACAGCACACCCCAGCACTCTGCTGAAGGGGGCGCCCCTGCACAGGCACCCAGACCTCTCTGCTTTGCTTCAACAGGAGCTTAGCCTGCAGAGCTAAGTCTGACAGTGAGGGACTTTAGGGCCCCTGCAGCATTTGCATGGCAATCCTTGTCAAAATCCAGTGCCCCTTTAATGTTTTTACTTCAAGCGGAGTTTCTGGGCACTAGACGCCTTTTTCATGTGCAGGGTTTTTTTGTTTTGTTTTGTTTTGTTTTGTTTTTTGAAACCCTGCACAGAAGGATTAGAGCTGGTAATCCTGAGTGCTTCTAGGAAGTTAGGAATTCATATTCGTTGTAGAAATAAAAATAACCCAGGAGCAGAGTGCAACATTAAATTTCCCAATGCTTGCCCCATCCCGTTCTCAGATGTTCACTGTGCAGAAATTTTCTGGTATATACAAATTGGAAATATCAAAAACAAGATAATCTTGTGCGTAAATATATCCCAGGTGTATTTGAGCACCTTGTTTTTTGTTTTTTTTCACTTTTTTTTCTTAAACCTTCTTGAAGGTTTATTATAATTAACTCATAGTTTAAATAACTGAATAATGTATCATTTAATGAGTGTTTCTACTGATATGTAACCATCCATTATTCATATTTATATTTTCCCAATTTTTCATTACAATTTTTAAATGATAGGCTTTATACCCTCTAAGTATAATATATGAATATCAATTGTGTGAATGTGAAGTATAACACTTTTGTTCCTACAATACTGGACGTAACTATATATCCACTATATAATATATATAATATATGTGTGTGTATATTATATATATAATATATATATATATAAATGTGTATGGTGGTAGAAATTGAACTCAGGACCTCATGCTTGCCAAGCATCTACTCAACCATTGAGCTACACTCCTAGCCCTTAAACATAATCAAATATAGACCTTACACTATAGGAATAGCCAAATGTTTCTGTAAATGGCCACATACAAGTGTTTTAGGATTAATGAACATGTATTTCCCATAATAACTACCCACCTTTATAATATGAAAACAGCTACAGATAATATGTAAATATAGGCATATCTGTGGATCAGTAAAACTTCATGAACACTAATGTAAATCTCATAATTTTCATGTATCAGAAAATACTCAGTTTTAAGCTTTTAAAAACGTGAAAGATGTTCATGCCTTGTGTTTATACAAAAGTAGATGTTGAGCCCAGTTTAGCTGGTAAGCCATGGTTTCCCACCTGCTACCCTTAACTATATAGTTCAGAGAGCGAGCCTATTTGCCAGCTGAGAAGTTCTCTGCCTTAATCTCCTTTTTAATTTAAGAACAACTTGAATTTATTTTTTTCTTGATGATAAAACCTAATAGTCTCAGAAAATATGTTCTGAGCCGTGGGTGCATGTTAGCTGAGGGAACATGGCCCTGCAGTACCTCTTAAGGAGTAATTCACTGCAAGGTGCTCCTGGGCCTCCAATGGTCGTGAGCTTAGAGTTAGGATCTGGTGGTGGCCTCCCTTTGGGTCTCAGAGACAATAGAAGTTGTGTTTCAGCAAAATGATGGCATGTCTTCATCCAACTCACCATGTAGGACGGGCACGGTAGCAGACCAGCCCACCCCTCAATGAGCCTGGAGAAGGTTCTTCCTCATATGGCTACCTTCAGGTGAATGCACACTTTAAAAAAACCAAAACTGTGTTTTCACTTAAGACCTTTAAAGTTGGATTTTTACCAGTCATGCCATATTTCTTTAGCAAAAGCGCAAACACGGGGAGAAAGACCCTGCCATCTTTCCCACCGACGGAGGGCCGTTGGCCTTTTCTTCTGTTCACCACCTGCTATGGATTCGTTGCTTTGACTATTACTGGGAAGATAAATGGCACAGCTGTTCAGAGACAAACCAGGAAACTGCTTCTTTTCTTTTTCGTAGAATGGACAGAAGATCATGCATCCCTTGTGCCCCCTGTTGCTCCTTCCCATCCCCAGAGCAATTCGGAGCCAGCCAGGGAAGCTCCACTTCAGGGTAATGTGGGTTTCTGATTGCATGATAGTTTGAGCTCTAGAGTTGCCCACGTTTTAATTTCTTCATTACATTGATGAAGTGTGTGTGTGTGTGTGTCTGTGTGTGTGTGTGCGCGCGCGCGTGTGTGTGCCACTCCCACACTAGTGCCACATAATACATGCGGAGGTCAGAGTACAACTTGAAGGAATTAGTTCTCTCTTCCACCGTGTGGGGCTTAGGGATCAAACTCAGCTTGTTAGACTTTTGCCAAGCTATCTTGTCAGTCCTAAAGTCTCATTTTAAAAATGAGATTTTGTAAGTCATAAGCCTCAGTGCTATCAACCCTTCTGGCTAGGTAATTCTTTGTAAAGGGGACTGTCTTAAACACTTATTTATAGGATGTTTGGAAATATCCCTATCCACTCGACATCAGGAGGATATACCCACCTCCCCCTACCCACTATGATGTTCTGGAAGATGCCCAGACATAGTTAGATGCCCCTCAGGAACAGAACCATCCCAGAGTTGAGAGTGAATGATTCAGAGACCACAATGTTTTTTAAATTGAGTGTTAGATATTTTGAGATTCCAGACAACATATTTGCTTTTGAGAAGTTTTTTCTTCTCAGTGTAAATAACTTTACCTTAAATGTCCTTTCCTGCTGCTGTATTTAAACTGGTATGTCTTGGTGTAACCCCTTAGAAAGGATCATCCCTAATTTGGGTTCTTGAGCCTTGCTATAGTCAGTCCTTATTACTCCTCAATGATGGAAGAGAGGCAGCTTGTTTGGGTTGCTTGTTTTTTTTTCTGTCCAAACAAGAAAACTAGACATACGTTGGATAGTGTTGTAGACTTATGGGATGTTGGTGATACAGAACCATTACACCCGTGGCAAGTTGTCTCTGGTAGCTGATGTCATCATTAGAGCATTATTACTATCTTTGAGCACACAAATGCATTTTACTATGATAATGGTTTCCTAAAGAGAGCCTGCAGTCTATCTAGCATATTAAAGAATGCCATCTTTGTTGTAGCGTCCTTAGCATTTCTTGGAATGTAAGCCAATTTCTTTGGCTCCTGTCCTGTGGCTTCAGCTCTCTCATAATCAGAGAGCTGTACCAGCCTCATGTGCCTCAACCGGCCACGCTGGACCACTAGAAGAGTTCCATAGTCTCTTCCTCCGTGTCGCCGTCTCCTCCACCCACTCGTCTCCTCCACCCACTCTTTTCTACTCTTCCTTCCCGTCGTTCACTCTTAGCCATCCTGTACTCGTCATTTATAGAGCCTGACAGTGGAATTCGTCTTCACTTGTGTTGTGTTATTTCACAGTACTTTCTTCACTAAGCTTTAAATCCATGGAGGCCTGAGCCCAGGAGTTTGGTGTTTGTTTATTTGTTTTGTTAATTCCCTATCAAGTAGAACACTACGTATGCTCTGCTGAAATTACAATATTATTGAGTGAAACAGTATGTATATATACATACACACACACACACATGTATTTTTTTTTTTTTTTTTTTTTTTTTTTGGTTTTTCGAGACAGGGTTTCTCTGTGTAGCTTTGCGCCTTTCCTGGAACTCACTTGGTAGCCCAGGTTGGCCTCGAACTCACAGAGATCCGCCTGGCTCTGCCTCCCGAGTGCTGGGATTAAAGGCGTGCGCCACCACTTATTGAGTGTTAGCTCATGTTCTTAAAAAGAATTGTCTTAGAGATGAACCACACTACAGATCGAAAGGTACAGGTCCTGGATGTACCATGTGTGTAAAGCACCAACTAAGGCTACACATGGCATTTGTCCGTATGCTTCATCTCATTATCTCCCCGCTTTTTTTTTTTTTTTTGTTTTGTTTTGTTTGTTTAAGGCCATGTTCTCACTATACAGCTCTGACTGGTGTGGAACTAGCTGTCTAGACCAGACTGGCCTCAAACTCACAGAGATCCTCCTGTCTGCCTCCTCTGTACTGATAGTAGAGGACACATATCTGGACACCACTATGCCCAGAGTCCTTGGTGTCTCAGGCAGGTGCTCAGCTACTGAGCCATACTCCAGGCTTTTGGTTCCTTTTCTTTATTTTCTTTAGTCCTGTTGAACTTGACAGTGGGCTGAAAAAGTCCAGGTCCACCAAACTCTCCATGGAAGTAACTGTTCTCATAGCCAATCTCCAGGGTGGCCTTCGTGTTGATCCCTGAATATTGCTCAGACATAGGGTCTTTGGAGTGTGTCTGACACCAAAGGAACACTCTCTCTAAGCTGGCAGTGTCATAAACTTTAACTTAGACTTTAGTCTCATTGTTTATGACTGCGTCACCAGCCTCCTGCTTACACATCTTAGTTTTGCACAGTATCTAGTTTTAATGGTAAATCAAGAAGCCATTTTGCCAACTTAGCTTGGTGGTTAATTTCTAGACCAGATTCTCCTGTGACTAACTTTTCTTCCCAGCACCTGGTCATTTTGTAGATGTGTTCTTGGATAAACTCTCCAGCTTCCAGATTGGGTTTGGGGAGGGATTTCTACAGCTTCCTCTCCACACTGAACCCAAATCCCATCCCTATGATAACTGATTTCTTGAACCATATTACATGCCAGGATACCCCTCTAAGCCCTTCATATCCATGATCCACTTTGCTAATTCTTGATAACCATTATGTGAAGTTGGTACCATCTCTGTCTCTCTTTAGATGTGCAATACTCGGATAGAAAGAGAGGTTTGTCACCAAGTAGTAGAATGTATATATAAATGCTGTTCTCATTAGAAATTAGTGACCTTCTGGCTCATAACTTTTTATTATTCTACTTTCTGTGGGGCACTTTATTTCATGAGTTAAGCTCTACTATTTAGTGCAGTGTCACTGGTTAGATAGTGTCACTTAGGTTTAAATTAACTACAACTGAAAAAATTAAAAGTTGAATTTTTTTTGACCATTAGCCTCCTTTTGAGGCTTTGATATCTACTTACATGATGTAGCGGCTGCCATATAGGTCCGTGTAAATACACAGTATTTCCAGTGCTGCAGTAAGTGATAGTAGATAGCTACCAGTCTAGAAATCCAAGTACCAGAGCCTAGAGTAGTTCTGACCTGTCAGAGAACACTTAAGGGTAGTTCAAGGGCAGAGTCTGAGCCCGACCCAGAAGATCCTCATTCAACGGGCAGTGGGTAAGAACTAAATTGAGTATTTTTTTTTTTTTTTTAGCTGAGGATCAAACCCAGGGCCTTGGACTTGCTAGGCAAGCGCTCTACTACTGAGCTAAATCCCCAACCCTTGAGTACGTTTTTTAAAAGCCATTCAGATGAATGTACAGATACACAACCAAGTCTTACAACTACCCCCAAGAAGTTAGTGTCTCAGTAGATGGAGTAGACCACAGCGCAGCAGCCAAGAGTATCAAATGCCCCTGCTTGTGGGAGAAAATAATTCCCAATGCACATTAACTCATGGCCCACCCATACCTAAAATATAATAAAATGTGCATTTAATACAAAATTCTGATGTTGTCTCTGTGGTTACAGTTCAGTAAGCTAAGTGGTGCGTTTTCACATGTTCTAACTTGGCCTATAATACAAATGAAAGGTACCAATACCGGTCACTTCTTGTCAGAGTTCTCAGCATCTTAGTAAGTCTGTTCATTGTGCCCTTCCTTAGCATTTTATTCCTTCAACAGAAATTGTTGGAGCACCTCATACATATCAGACAGGACTCAGATTCTAAGCCCTGAATCTGCAAGTGAGTCTCCATGGAGCTTACATTCTCGTGAGTTTAGTGCACGTACAGTGCTCCTTCAGCATGGGCACAGGAAAGCAAGCTAGTCAGTGAGATGTGTACTGTGTTAAATGAGACAATTCTAGGATAAAAAGAAAGCAGGAAAGAGGGCTGGAACTATTGCAGAGACCTTGCCCATTTTAATAACGTGGTCCAAGAAAGTCTCACTGACAGTTAGCAGCTCTTGATGTCTCTGCATAACTGAAATGTGTGCACTTCAAGCCCTCTAGACTCCTTCAGCCTCCCCTCTAAGACCTAGGCCATCTGACTTCCATGTGCCAAAGTGAGCTTCAGAGTCCTTCTCCCTGTCCTCAACTTTTCACCTGGTAATGGCCTGCGAGCTGTCTCCCAGAAGTCTTCACTGGTGGTGCCATTCTTCTCCCCACACCTTGGCAGATGACTGTGCCTGGCAAATCCTGCTAAATCTTGCCTCTCTTTAACCACAGTTTCAGGGCTGCCATTCATTGAATTTCCAATAAGCCTTGGACTGCACTGGAGAGGAGGTTTGTGAGCAGACCTCTGACTACAGCCAACTTGAAGGAGCCTTCTTTGTAAGAGCCAGAGACTTTTAAAAATATGCAATTAAAATTTGTGTGTGTGCCCAGAGACCTTTTTAAGCCTTTTAGTTATAGCTAACCAAAAATAACTTTCCCAACTGGGTGCCAAGGCTGCTAAGTGCAGAGGCACAGGGTAACTTCTTTTTCTTCCTCTTAAAAAAAAAATAGATAGATAGATAGATAGATAGATAGGAAGGAAGGAAGGAAGGAAGGAAGGAAGGAAGGAAGGAAGGAAGGAAGGAAGGAAGGAAGGAAGGAAAGAAAGAAAGAAAGAAAGAAAGAAAGAAAGAAAGAAAGAAAGAAAGAAAGAAAGAAAGAAAGAGAGAAAAAGAAAAGAAAGAAAAGAAATAGAGCAGATGAGGAAGTTGTAACAAGGGCAGGACACAGCAAATGAAATTAGGAAAGAGGCAACTGACCACTGCTTGGGATAACCCTAGAAATCCCAAAGAACTTCTTGGATACAGAGAAGAACTTAGTGAAGCCTGAATATGGCTTTGTGAGTTAGTTCTGAAATGCCACTTTTTTAAATTTATTTAATTTTTTTTGAGATTGTCATACATGAGTATTGCATCTACAGCATTTCCATTCAGCTCTCCTTGTTCCTTCCATTTCCTCCCATGCCCCCAAGTACCTCTCAAATCCATGACCTCTTCTTTCCTTATTATTATTATTATTGTTATTATTGTTATTATTACATTTATATACACACACATTGATATAACCTATTGAGTCCATTTAGTGTCATTTGTATGTACATGTGTTTAAGATTGACAATTTGGGATTAGATAATTTATCAGGAACTTGTACTGGAAGAACACTGATATATTCTCTCTCTCTCTCTCTGCAGCCATTGATTGCCTTGCAGAATTTCCTGTATCCACATTTGCATGTTAGCTGGTGTTCTCAATATGTACATCTTGTTGCCTAACCATATTGTTGAGATTTCACGAGTGCAACTTTCTATCATAAACAAAAAGCACTATCCAGCATCAGGGGTCTTGGTCATCTGGCTCTTAAGATCTTTCTGCTCCTCCTCCCTGATGTTCACTGAGCCTTGGGTATAGAGGTTGTGCTATAGATGTATCTGGTGGGACTAGGAATCCCAAGGTCATTTAGTCTCTGCATTTTGACCAGTTAGGATTTCTGTAATAGTCTCAATCTGTAGCTAAAAGAAGTGTTCTTAGTGAGCAGAAAGAGCTGTGCTTATCTCTGGACATAAGGATAAGTATTTAGGTATTTAGAATACAGTTAGAAATCATATTGGTTCAGGAATACGGCAGTAGTAGGTTCTCCTCTAGGCCCTATGATATAATCAGCCAGTAGGTAGTTGGCTAGGTGATAGCAGCAGGCACAGATTCCCTTCTATTAAATGTGTCTTAAGTCCAAAAAGACAGTTTATTCATTATCCACAAGAGAAAAGTGCCACCACTGCACCATTGGGGGTATCTTGCCAGACTGGCCATTGTTGTGGTTCACAGGCTTTACAGCTGGGTAGGATTAGTGACCACTTTGCTCCCTTGGCAGCTTGCATAACACCTTCAGATACTTTGAAAGCCAGTCCTCAGGGAGGGCCCTTCCAGGTCAGTTCCAGCTCCATTCTTTGAAGTCCTGTGACCAAAGCATGTGTTGTCTTCAGCAATAGGGACCTACCTTAAAATTCTGGGAATCAGCCAAGGTCAGTGCCAATAGCCTATATGGTTTAGGGGCAACTCTTATAATCTTCTGATCAACAGCTTGGAGAGAGATTCCCTGTGCCTGGCACTGGGGGTTTTATTCTATGGCTCTTATGAGGAGTATTATCACCCCATGTGGTATAACACCATTTAAGCTATGTGTATGTATGTGCTTATGTATTCACACACATGCATATATATTATATACGTGTTTTTAAGTAAACTTATAAAATATATGTCTCTATGGCTTTACAAACATCCTCAGTGTTAGTTATCTTTAGAACATATCTGGAGCTATAGTTCAGACTGATAACTACTACCCCATGAGCATGAGTCCCCGAGTTTGGTCCTCAGAGCCCACAGGAAAATGCTAGACGTGGTGATGATACACACTTCTAATGGCAGCCCTAAGGGTCAGAGACAGGAGGATCCCTGAAGCTCTGTGACCAGCCAGCTTAACCTAATTGTTGAGCTCCCCGCCAATGAGAGACCCTCTCTCAAAGGACCCAGACAGTTTTTCTGAGGATGAAACCTGAAGTTGTCTTCTGGCCTCCACACACATGTATGCACCTATACTTATACAGACATGCAAATGAACATATACACATGTTTAAAAGCAGGAAAGCCTTAGTATGAGTGAGCATTGCTTAGCTAAGTAATTCCTTTCCAGGAAAATGGCTGAATTTGAACCCATGTGGCTCTTGTAGGAACTAGTTTAGTTTGAGGATTTTGTTTCGGCTTCTGCTTTTGCTGCTTCTGCCAAATGCCTTAAGGTTTTTGTTGGTGGTGGTAGTGGTAGTGGTGATGGTGTTATTGTTGTTGTTGTTGTTTAAAGCAATCAACCTTTGCAATGAATACATGTTAGCTCTTTCTCAGAATGTTACAAGCTGCAGCAAATAAGACAAGTCCATTGACTTTGGAATTCCATTTGAAGTAATGACCTTTAATTTTCCAAACTGGGATACTACATTTTTGTCAAGCTACACTTGGTGACCTGATATTACCCATGGATTTTTGTTTGGAGCCTTCCATTTGGTTAAGAACTGAAGTTTCTGCTCCGTTGGCCCTATGCTTAGAAGCCGTGTCTTGCGGTAGCACATTATAGTAAACACTGCAAAATAGAAAACTATGGCACAAAGCAAAGACCAGAAGCTTCCTTTAAGGAGGCTGTGGCAGCCCAGGAGCTGTGAAACCCCGTAGGCTGAAATTGAGGGAGAATGTCACCATCCTGAGACTGGTTTTTTGTCCTCTTCTCTTTCTTTTGGACCTGGAAGCTGACTTGCCTGACACAGGGCTGTACCTGAGAGAATGCCCGATGACTCTGACCTACTAGGGTGGATTCGTACCCTGCACGCCTGTGATCCAGCACTTGAGGGGTGGAGGGTCTGTATAAGAGGTTGGAAGCCAGCTTAGGCTACATGAAACCCTGTCTTGAAAGAAAGGAAGAAAGAGAGAGAGAGAGAGAGAGAGAGAGAGAGAGAGAGAGAGAGAGAGAGAGAGAGAGAGAAGGGAGGGAAGGAAGGAAGGAAGGAAGGAAGGAAGGAAGGAAGGAAGGAAGGAAGGAAGGAAGGAAGGAAGATATTCTCAATGTATGACAATATGACTGCGACATCCACCTCCTAAACAGAGTATTCAGGATCACCCTCATTCCTGCAGTCAAGAGAAGAGTTTTAAAACTGTATTCAAGTGTGTGTATATAAACATGCCATGTATGTGCAGATGCCCATAGGGAACAGAAGAGGGCATCAGATTCCCTAGAGTTGGACTTACAGCAGTTGTGAGCTGCCTGTGTTGTACCCATTTCTTGAAACACCCAGAGACCACCAAGGAGCCGATTTCTGATGCAAGCACATAAGGGTCCTTTTATTGTCAGGTTTGAACCTGGGCAAGCAAACGGCAGATGGAGGGAAATGCCGTGGTGGCCACAGGCCCAGGGGTAGAGAGTTTTTGTAGGGAAAAACCGCAAGCCAGGAATTACATGTTTTGTCAACTTGGGATTGGGTAGAAGGGATATGGGGCAAGGTGATTTTTTTGAAGCTATTGGTCTAAGCTTTGGGCATGAAACCACATTTGAAACCATTGGGTTAGACTTTTTGGAACCACAACCTGCTGAACAGAATTATCTGGGCTGCTCAGCAGGATTATCTAGATATCTTCAAGGGCCGTAAACCACAGACAGAATGTCTGCAGGAGCATACTGCCCTGTATCTGTTTGAGTTGTCATGGCACATTCCTGAGGTCGTTCCTGGAACTGAGTACAGCAGGTGGTCTACGATGATGGCCATACCCTTAGATGGAGTCTGTATTGGCCTCACACCTGATAGGACACTGAAAACCAAACTTGGGTCCCCTGCAAGAGCAGCAAGTGTTCTTAATTTCTGAGTCATCTCTGATCCCCCCAGAGGCCCATCTGTGTCTAAAGGCCTCAACCCTTGTTCTTGAACAGCTGTCTGCATGGTCTCGTAGCATCCTTAATCCATTCACAGGTATACTCACGATGAATTTCCTTGTCTTTTTCTCCTTCTAATCCAAACCAGGCAAACCTTTTTTTACAAGAAACCCTTCTGAGCTGAAAGGCAAGTTCATTCACACGAAGCTACGGAAAAGCAGTCGTGGCTTTGGCTTCACAGTGGTGGGAGGGGATGAACCTGACGAGTTCCTGCAGATCAAGAGCCTCGTCCTAGATGGTCCCGCTGCCCTGGATGGCAAGATGGAGACGGGTGAGTCCCCATGGCCATAGCATGTTCCATGTGGTGAGACCTGTGCCCACATCTGAACAGGGGCAGACAGCATCAGGATTCCTTTGGATGTATCCTTTTCACACCTGGCAGTGAGCTAGAGTCTCCTCTTACAACACCCTCCGTCCTCAGTCCAGATGAAAACCTTTGAAAGTACTTGGACTTTAGAAACCTGTTAGAGTGCTATTGCATGTAGTAAAGTAGTAATTTACTAAAAATGTAGATCCATTTGAATAAATGAATTCTAAACTTAGAACCCCAGTGTTCTTTCAATGATTATTATATTGTCATTTAACAGAGAAGATACTAGATGCTAAAAGAAAGCTTTATTATCAGTTAAAATATCCAATCTGGTTTTGGCTGGTGGATGCCCCACCCCCACCCTGTTTCATTCAACTTTATATTGAAGGTACAGAAGAACTAAAATTTCACTTCCACCCTCATTAGGAATTTGGATGGGCCTTAGAATCACAAAAGATAGGTCAATAAGAGAAGAGCATTTACGTTCATTTAAGATGAGTTTAAAACCAGGTATAATGGCACTCAGATAGCTATAGAAAAAAAGATCACAAATTAAAGGCCAGCCTGGGCTGCATAGGGAGACCTTGACTCTGAAACTGCTCCCTAAATACAAAGAATGAGTAGAGTGTGACACAGGACCCTCAAAAGTAAATAGCAGCCCAGAGATGATGTTCAGCACTTGGTACAGCAAACAGAGTAGGTTATAAGAATGTGACAAGAACACACAGGCTTAGGCTAGAGTAGAGAAGTGACTGGGAAGTCAGATGTGGTTTAACAAGGTCAGTGTGCATCGACTCCTCCTGGTGTTGGCTTCTTATCCATAGTAACGAGGATGTACTGAAGTCAGAATGCTGCTTCTTGTGTGAGAACATCGTCTATGTGGAGTTCTCAGGAGGAATAAAAGAGTTCCTCTCAAGCATCTTTAGCTCAGAATAGGCCTGTCCTGAGTGAGGAACCTCAGGTGGTGGGTTCTGAACATTAAGAGAATGTGATTGTAGCACCATTTTTTGGTACTGTTGTTTGACCTCCAAACTCTTACCTTTTACAGGGGATGTAATTGTCAGCGTGAATGACACCTGTGTTTTGGGACACACACATGCTCAAGTTGTAAAAATCTTCCAGTCCATTCCTATTGGTGCCAGTGTGGACCTTGAACTCTGCAGAGGTTATCCATTGCCTTTTGACCCGGATGACCCTAATACAAGTTTAGTGACCTCGGTGGCCATTTTGGACAAAGAACCAATTATTGTGAATGGACAAGAGACCTATGATTCACCAGCAAGCCACAGTAGTAAAACAGGCAAAGTCAGCAGCATGAAGGATGCCAGGCCAAGCAGCCCTGCAGACGTGGCTTCCAACAGTTCCCATGGTTATCCCAATGACACGGTCTCTTTGGCTTCCTCCATAGCCACGCAGCCAGAGCTGATAACTGTGCACATAGTCAAAGGGCCAATGGGCTTTGGCTTCACGATTGCAGATAGTCCCGGTGGGGGTGGCCAAAGAGTGAAACAGATTGTCGACAGTCCCCGCTGCCGAGGCCTCAAAGAAGGGGATCTGATTGTGGAAGTGAATAAGAAGAACGTGCAGGCTCTGACGCACAACCAAGTCGTGGATATGCTGATTGAGTGTCCAAAGGGAAGTGAGGTCACACTGTTGGTGCAGCGAGGAGGTACGTAGGTTGATTTTGTTCTTTGCTTTTGAAGTCTGAAATGCATTGGTTGGCTTACTAGTCTTCAACTATTTGAGGGTTTTTGTTTTGTTTTGTTTTTTTAAAGATTTGTTGTTGTTCTTTTTCCTTTTTGGGACACTAGAAGTTGAACACAGGGCCTTCAGCATGCTAGGCAAGCACTGTGCTACCAGGCTGCATTGCTAGCCCTAGATCCCTTTCACTTACGTATTTGAAAATACTTTGCAAATGTCTTTTGGTTGCTTTGGACATTCTTCACAATAAAGTTTATATATTGTGTTGCATACATATAATTAGAGTGACTCTGTAAAACAAATCCTGCATCTTTTAAAAATAAGTAAGATTTGTCTCTTAAAACCAAGTAAGATTTCTCTTGTAGGACTCCTGGCCCTGGCCTTCCCAGGCTGAAAAAAAAAATGTCCTCTTGAGTCTACTCTCCCAGCCTCAGTTCTCACTATTTTGCTGCTTCCACTGGAATTCAGCCACACTGGCTTAGTCCTTTCCTGCCTCAGGACCTTTCTATTTCCTCAGCCCAGTTTCTCCCGGATTTCTCCCTAGGGAGTTATCTATCTCACTATCTAAGTTAACCATTGACACATCCACGACATCTCTCCTGTATGTCTGTCTTGTGATAGTCTTTATCACAGTCAGTATTATTAATTGTTATCATGAGCCATTATTTTAGACTTTTATTTTCATTTCTTTCTCTTTCATGGGATCGTAAGTTCTATGAGCCAGCACACACATCTGCACATTGTTTGTTAACCTAGCGTTTAGCATACCTGACTCCTTTTAGAACAATGCTATAGAACTCACATCATCTTAGTCTCAACATTAAACTTCCTTCTTTCTCCTTGCCTAAGCCTCCCATTTCCTTCCTCAGTAGCACTCCTCGTATTTCTTAATTTCCATGTTGAAATGTCTCACTACTGGGGTGGGAACTTGTAACTAGTTGTAGCTTATTTTTGTTCACAGAAGGCCTGAGATTGTCTCCCTTCCCCGCCCCCGTCCTCCTCAGCATGACATTTCATGCTTAACATAGTTGAGCCCTTGGAAAGGAGGAGATCAGTTCTCAAATGTGGTTTCCTTGCAGCAGAGGTGCTCACTTGCAGCTGCGTTTTGTGTTATCAGAGTGATTAGGGTCACTGAAGGAAACCCAGAACACAGCACAACTGTTGAGTTGGTTAAAGGGTTTTTCCAACTTCCCGGAGCAGTCATCAAAACCATTGTGCAGGCTGGGAGTGGTGGCACACACCTTTGATCCCAGTACTTGGAAGGCAGAGGCAGGTGGATTTCTGGGAGTTCAAGGCCAGTCTGGTCTACATCATGAGTTCTAGGATAGTCAGAGGTACATTGTGAGAGCATGTCTAAAATTTAAAACAAACAAACAAAAAACACTGTGCAGACTGATTTGGCAAAAACACTCTAGTACATTTTGAGCTCTCCTCTGGTTCTGAGACCACTTTATACCCAGAAAGCCAATCCCTAAAAGTGATCTGGGTTCATGTAGACAGACTGGTGATTTGTAGAGTGCTCTTATACATGTATACACCTCTCATCTGATCTTTACCATTTCCTTTGCATGGGAAAGTGGCGGCTCCCAGCAGAAGCGAATTGTTACCCCCATTTCTGGTTCTCCTGTTCCTCGTCTAGAGCTCTGCCAGCTTCCCTCTGAACAATGTTGGTTGTGCATACTTGTTCACATGTCCACTTGTTCACAGGCATCTCTCTCTGATCCAGCTACTGTGCATTTTATAGCCAGTCTCCTCTATAACCTATTTTAATCCTTCTTCTCTATTGAGTGTATTGTGTACTGGGCTTTTCTACCACTAGATTAACTTTTAAAGGTACCAAAACATAGTTTTGTGATAATCTACTAACTCAACTCATGCTGCATTTGCCTAAAATAGCAAAGAGTTGATTATAGAAATATATATACCCCTTCTTTTAACTAAGTCTATCTTTTCTTAATTCTGAGACGGTCTTTCTGTTGATGCTATTACATTTTATAACATTCATATGGAAAGATCCAGAATGTATTGCCTCATTAGTCAACATCTACATGGTTTACTCTACAACTTGAGTAATTTCAAATCACTGTAACAGCGACAGTCTGTAAAGTACGCCATACACCCTGAGTTTGATTTATGTGGAGGATGGGAAGTTTGTACATCTGCAGTTGGCAGGCCATTGCCAGCTACTATTAATCTTTCTCAAAAGCATAAAAATATATTTGCTTGTGCCACGCATTAGTTGTTTGCATCGGGGCTGACATTTAATCATCCCTCCGTGTGTGGGGTGGGGGTGTAAGGAGAATGTTAGATGAAGAAGCAGGACAGCAGCTGGGTGATATGAGGAAGTGAGCGGTCAGTTCACTGACTGCTCATGAATCTCATTTCTGTCATAGTTGCTGGTAAACAGATTGATTCACTCATTAAATCACCACATCGTCCGTGATGCTCTAGCATCCATGTTGGGAGGGTGGGGTTTCCTATGCCTTATCAAATGGGTTTGTTTTCCTTGGTGGCAGAATTGGATGTTGGCGGCCTCTGTTTTCGTTCCTAAGTCCCGTGTTCATTCTTGATGGTTGTCCTTGTCGAGATTTGGTTAAATTTACTTTAATGCACGCACACACACACACACACACACACACACACACACACACACACACACACACCCATGTCTGTTACTTTTAGGGAAATAAGGCAGAGGATGAAATAGCTTTTGTTCATTTCGGGAGTCAGTTTCTGGGGTTAGGCTTGGGTTTGCCAGGGTTGTCCTCCCACAGGCTGGCTAGCTGGAAATGTCACAGGTTGTCCCTAGTGTCTCAACTAGACCTCCTTCCTGCTGTTGCTCCCGCTCTGGGGTTTGTCTGTAAAGCACAGCCCTCCTTGTGCTGTCCTCGTCTTCTCAAGCATGTCCTTCCCTCCTCCTCCCTCGGCTGTGTAGACAAGAGAGTGCTTTCTTTCTGTTACGGCTTAAAATTGTACCAGCATCTGCAGTCAGCAGTCTGCCTCCGAGTGCCAGTGTGAGTCTATAGGACTTCTTGAGTTTAGAGAATCATGCTAGCCAGTGGTTAATTAATATAATAGTTTCTTAATGTACTAAAGAACGTGCCCTGTACAGGTTTTCCTATGTTTAAGGGGAGTCAGCATATCACCTATGCCCCACAGTGTATAAAGCCTTGCCTGCTCAGCTAACGCACACCTCTGTGCTTCTCTTTCCAAAATAATTCTATGTTGACTTGAAGTTTGACAGTGTTTTGTTTTGCCACAGTGTTTTGTGAATGTGGGAAATGTGTGCTGTGCTTTGGAGAGGAAGCATCTATTGGAAATATAGCTGAACTGGGTCTGTCAGGAGTGAGCAGGCCTCTGGGTTAAGCTGTGTCCTTACCATTTTACCTCTGGCCCCAACACTCACTTCTTCATCCAAAAAAGAAAAAGAACGTTTTGAGCTGGAGGACCTTTTGGGCTCCCGTTTCATAAAGAGAATGATTCCACTGTTGGGGAGACAAGACAGTAAAGTTGGAGCCCGAAGAACATCATTTGAATTGAACCTGGTTCCTGCCTTCACTGTGTGCGCTTTTAGACACGTCTCTCACCTTCCCTTAGCTTAGTTCAGAATGTAACAAAAGAGAATGCCTTGTGTGCATGATATAAATAAGAAGTAGCTGCTGGTGGTCCATCCATGGCATTTTACTAATATTGCCAGTTAGCAGAAGTAACTACTGAAGTTGGTTGGGCTGGCTTTTTATTAACAACAACCAAAAAAGTGGGGGGGGGGGGGGGGAAGCAAAGCAAAGATGACCTCTAGCCAGAACTCAGACTCTTAATAGCATTCTATGATGTTTTGACATCTGCGTTTTGTTTTAGAAGCTCCATTGTTGGTGTTAGATAGTAATCGGTGTTGTGAATGAAACCAGGCTCCTACCTCATGATGTCTTTGGCTTGAACTCCTTCTCATATACTTTGTGTGTGTGGGTGTGTGGGGGGGTAAGTTCATAAAACTAAAGTTATTTTCCATTTTGAATAATTTCTAAAAGGTTTCTCTGGGTTTGTTGGTGATGAGGATCAAGCTGAGGCCTCTTGCTTGGTTGGGTACGTTCTCGCCTACTAAGCCGTGTCTCTGCCACTTAAGCTTCTGTAAGCAGCAGATGTCCCCATCTTTCCTAAGAGCCATTTTAACTCCTACCTTCTGCACTCTTCTGCTTCAGAGAATAGGAGCAATGGTTGGGTTCTGAAGGGGTGTCTGCCCCACCGTGTCCATGAACCATGTCATACACAGAGTTCTTCCGGTGATGCCGACAGTAATGAAGGGGTGTCTGCCCCACCGTGTCCATGAACCATGTCATACACAGAGTTTTTTTTGTCAAGCCACTAAGTTATTTTTTAGGATCTGATTCTTAAGTAATGAAATTTTAGGATTCCCAGAAAGTGGGATCTGTGCCTTTTTTCTTATACCACAGATGCTTTAGAGTAGACTGCCTCATCCACAAGTCACAGAAAAATATTACCCATATTGTAACACAAATCTTAAATGGTCTTATTAATAAAAACAAACCCGGAGCCAGGTATTGGGGTGAACACGGAAAGATTAGAGAAACAGAACAAGTCACATCCAACCTCACCTTGCCAATTCCTCAGCTGATCTTGTTTCCTCAGACTGGAAGCCTCTGAATCCTCATCCAAATGGATCTCAGCTGAACTGCTGCTAAAACCTAAAAGCTTAAAAAGGCTCTAGTTCCTTGTCCTCACGCCTTATATACCTTTCTGCTTCCTGCCATCACTTCCTGGGATTAAAGGCATATGTCACCATGCCTGACTGTTTCCAGTGTGGCTTTGAATTCACAGAGATCCAGATGGATCTCTGCCTCCAGAATGCTGGGATTAAAGGTGTGTGTGTGCCACCATTTTCTGGCCTCTGTGTCTGTCTAGTGGCTGTTCTGTTCTCTGACCCCAGATAAGTTTATTAGGGTGCACAAATATATTGGGGGACACAATATCACCACACCATATAGCTTTGTAACCTCCTCAATTCACTGTAGAAGAGCAATGATACATATTTCGGGAAAAATTAAATATGAAAATAGTGGCTGAGTCCTTCCTGTGGGTCAGACATGTTAGCATGGTACAGTCATACACGTTCAAACAAAGACATACACTAAACCTGGTGACATCTCATTTTTGCAGCCAAACTAGAATTACTGTCATGTGCAGAGTTACTCTAAGTTTGATCCTCTGCAAAATGAAGGTACTTATTTACTGCCTCCTACAATATGAAAGAAAATGTGGAGGATTGGTGTGGGGGGGGTGGAAGGAAACTCCAGCTAGCTCTGAGTAGTCTAGAGCAAAGCAGGGGTTCTGGTTCCGTTGGGAAAGCATGCAGAAACAAACCGCCATTGCACCAGGCACTGACCTTAGCGTTTTGCATTCACTTGACATAGAATTCCTGGAGCCCTCTGAAAATGGTGCAGTATTAGTTCCATGTTTTAGGAGAAGTTGAGGTCTCAAGAGTGTCAGAGTTTCCCCAAATTACATGCCTGGCTGAGATTTGAACTGGGAATCTGGGCCGCAGAGATTGTGCTTAAACACTCTGCTAAAAAAGCCACCTAGCATGAAAAAGGAAAGAAAAGAACAAAAGAAGAAAAAAAATTTCAGTCATTTAAGCACAGCGTTAGTGTCAGTGTCTGTGTTTGTGTGTAAGTATGTGCTTTGTGTGTGTGTATAAGTATGCTCATATGTGTGTGTATCTGTGTGTGTCACTATACCTGTGTGTATATGTGCCTGTGTATGTGAGTGTGTGCTTCTGTGTATGTGGGTTCCTTTCTATCCACTTATGTGTGTATGTTTGTGTGTATGAGAAAGTATGAGTGTAAGTATGTGCCTTTGTGTGTGTGTGTTTGTCCATCTGGATGTGTGTGTTGTCTGTCTGTCTATGTGTGTGTATATCTATCTCTGTGTGTGTGTGCTTCTTCTGAAATGATGCAAACCCATCATAATTAGGAACACAGTGAGCGTCTGCCTGTGAGTTAGACTGGGTGATCAGGCGCCTCTCTTTGCCCTCTGGTCTTGGATTGGAGAATGAATTGCAAATTGCACCACTTAAAGTGTTTGACTGCCAGAATGTCTCACACTGAGCTGCAAGGCCCCAGGAAGGGAAATTCAGGTTGTTCCCAGAGTGATATCCTGATAGAGTTGAGTACTCCATGTTCTTCTCTCAAACGCTGTCCCTCTCCCTGTTAGGTCTCCAGGCTCAGAGTACCTCTCACCCCTCCCTGGCCTCTGCCAGGCACCCTCATGGCACTTGGCTTTGTACTGGCCTCAGAAGAGGACTCAGTGCTTCTGTCCATACTCTAGCTAGAGTGGATTAAAGTCAAGTCAAGGCTCTTCTCACATCCGAGTGGCTTCCCATCATTCAGTGTAAACTCCACAGTCCTATGTCAAGCCCTGCCGTGTGATATCCACTCTCTGCTCTTTCTTCTCCCAGAGAATCTCGGGACTCCATTCCTCACATCCTCTGGCCTCTGCTCTGAGATCCTTTCATCTCAGAGGCTGGCTCTGACCATGCACATAAAGTGAAATGGCGTCAATCACCATCCCCCCCTGTTCTCTGGGTTTTAGAGGTTTTAAAGTCCTAGTGTTTAGACCGTGTTTCCTCCTTTATCCTTTATCCTTCGGGCCTTCAGTGGATACCTTATAGCACAACTCGCGCCCTCCCTCCATGTATGTATACACATACTTAGAGTAAAGATTACTTTGTTAAGCACGGAAGAGACCAATAATAGCCAATAATAATGAATAATTAGAACAATATGCATGCCTCTCTTGCCAGCATACAATACCTATGACTTGTTTATTTCTGGAAATTTCAAGTTCGTATTTTCAGACTTAGAATGACTTAGCCCTCAGAAAGTATCACCTCAGGTAAGGGACAGGTTCCTTGTACTTACTTGGAGTCTCTATGAGAGCTGGAACTCAATCCCATTACCTGAAATAGAGCCCGGTATATGAGAGTTATTCAGAAAAAATCACATAGATTAATGACTGGCTCTTCCTTAAGGAACCCGTACCTTGGGTATGTCTTAGTTTCTACAGCTCTTTGAGAAGCCTACACCCACGCTCACAGATGTGCCTCCCTTTCTTCTGAGCATCTCTTTCTCTTAATTCTCATGCTTAAACCTATTCACAACTATCTTTATGAAATCCCAACTCTGGTTCATTAAGGGGGAAAAAAAACCCACAAAAATCACATGTACTGAATGAACAAATGAGACATGCCAGGCCGTGTTTCTTGAACAGCTCTCCTTAGCTGAGCTTCCTGGGATGTGATTACTGGAGGGATAGCTGGAGAAAAGAACTAACACCATGCAGCAAAACAGTGCCATCACCTGGATCTCAACCCAGATCTGGTTGTTTGCAAAGCCTGAGGACTCTCAGGACTGCTCACAAGGACAGGGAATTGTGTTGATCAAGAGCGTCTGTAAGCTAAGATGCCAAAGAATCAATTGGATCTATTGGTATTACTGCCTTCCATAATAAAAAAGAACTCCACTAAGTATGAAGTCATCTTCATTATCATATTTTTCCTTCTGTTCCAAGGTATACAGTTAAGAGAAATGGTAAAATAAAGGGTATTTAACACCTCACTTCTGAGATAAAATAAACTCTACACCCAAGCCACACTTTCTGCCATGACTGGCTGTAGGATTCACTGGCTTGATTCTTAACTGCTGAGCCATCTCTCTAGCCCCTCAGCCAGCTTTCTTATACAGCCCAGGACCACCATCCCAGGGATGGCCAATGCTCCCAGTGGACTGTGCCCTCCTGCATCAATCAGTAATCAAGAAAATTCTTCTCAAAGATATGCCTACAAGCCATTCTGATCTAGACTATTTCTCTATCAAAACTCCCTCTTCACAGGTGACTCATGGCTAGGATGTCTATTTGATAGTAAAAACTAACCATGGCAGAAGTTTATTTAAAAAATTTCAACTATACCCAACTAGACTGAAAGATGGCTCAGCAGGTAAAATCATTTGCTGCCAGCCCTGCCAACCTGAGTTCAATCTCTGGGTCCCACATGATGAAAGGAGAGAACTGACTTTTGTAACTTGTCCTCTGACCTACACACTCACACATGCGTACACAATATACACACAAAGGTATAAAAAAATTAAAATGGAGGCTGGACTGCTAGCTCACTGGCTAAGAGCACTTACTGTTCTTGCAGAAGGCCTAGGTTCAATTTGCAGCGCCCACATAGTGGCTCAAAACCATCTGCAACTCTAGTTCATGTGATGCAATGCCCTCTTCTGGCCTGCACTGGCTACTGCATGCACTCAGACATACACAGAAAACAACATTTTATATAAAACATTGCAGGCATTGGTGGCACCTGCCTTTAATTCCAGCATTCGGGAAGCAGAAGTAGGCAGGTCTCTCTTGAGTTCCAGGCCAGTCAGGTTTACATAGTGAGATCTTACCTTTAAAATGAATAACAGCTAAAATTTTTGCATATAAAATGTGTGATCTGCCACCTAAGCTAAGTGTACAGTTGGTTAGAACTCCATTGAAAGAGAAAGCTGACGACACCTCCTGAGTTGATGGGCGTGACATCACAGCTTACAGAGGGTGTTCTGGTTTTGCAGCACGATCAGAAAGTTGAGGCCTTGGTTGGATCCAGTGTGAAGCCTGATTCCTTCAAGGCGGTTAGAAGTTGTTCAAGTTAAAATTAGCAAACTTCTTGCACTTCCATGGTGCTAAGCAGGATGGCTTTCACGTTTGCTATTAAGGAGCCTTCTGGCCTTTATTAGTAATGCAGTTTGAAGTTGTTATTTTGGTTTATTGCCATGGCTTAAAGTCATCAAGGATTTTATTTTGGAATTCTTCATAAAATGTTAGGTCACATTTGCATTTGAGATGACTTACACCAAGATAGGAGATAAATATAAAAATGTTTCTATTTTGGTTGTGTTTCATTATATAATGCATAAGAATTGCTTCATTTTCATGTCTTGAGGAATTCTAGTTTCTTTAATTATATTTTGTCTTAATTTGTAAATTTAAGTATATTGCTTACTTGTTCAAGCATTTATAGGTGGTGTCAAATGTAATTGGACAATTAGAGTTCATTCCTTGATATTCTCTTTTTAATATTTTCTATTTTGGATGATATGTCTGGCTATTTGTGTGTGAGTATGTGTGCCTATGGACATGTGCAGGCCCCAGGTCAACCTTGGGTCTTATCCTCAGGAGCTCTTCAGCTTGGGTTTTGGTCTCTTGTGAGCCTAGAGTTCACCTGAGTAGGTTTGGCCAGCTGGCCAGTGAGCCTTGGGGGTCTTCTGGCTCCACCTACCCAGAACTGGGACAATAAGCATGTATTACCATGGCTGGCTTTTTCACATGAAAAGCTGTGGGGATTGAACTCAGGTCTCATGCTTGGCCTTTCCAACTGAGCCCTCTCCTCAGCCCCGTTCCTTTATGTTCATAACGCTGAGTGGTTGACACCTCTCAAACAAATGATTTTTTTTCCCCTATGGCTGAGTGCCTCATCCCCCTTTGAAGGTAAGTATAATATCCCCAACGTATGCACATTATTTATTATAAATGTGTATGAGATTTATCATTCTCATTAAAACGTAGTGGCCTCCCCCGGCTTTTCTGGAAGAGTGGTAGCATTTCATTGGCTGGGCTGACAGCAGTAAAATTACTATTCTGTGCTGCTACTTACAGAACTGCTTCTGAATGTTAAAGACAATGATTTGTTGTCTCTTTGGGGAGGGGGGCAAATTTATTCACATTATGTGCCTGGCATTGCCTAGACGCAGGGAGCAGAACAGAATCATCTGCAAAGAAAACAGAAAAAGACTTGGTTTCGTGAAATGTGTGTTCTGTGAAAGGTGAAAGGGGGCAAAATTGGCAGGTGAACAGGAAGGTGTCAGGCAGAGGAGAGTGCTGGGACGCGATCAAAGCGGGAGTGGGCAGGTGGGGGCAGTTTGGGAGGGTGACTCCTCTGTGTTAGCTGGCAAAACCCAAGCCACCACAGGGAGGAAGGAGGAGATGGAAAGGAGGGCAGTGTGGCTGGAGACAAGTGGTAAGAGTCATAATGAGGTCAGGAGCTGGGGACAAGGACCGGACTCAGAATAGAATGCCGTGTTCACAGTGGTGTCCGGTTTCACCCTGTGGAAGGAAAACGCTTGCACTAGCATTGGCAGAGCATCCCGCTAGCCGGTGTGAAAGAGTGCACTAGAAACTAGTGAAGGGAGCGGGTCTGTGGAGCTGTTGCTGAGCTTGAGCAAGCTTCGGCAGCTCGGAGTGACCACAGTTCCGATCAAGCGCAATGTGCCATGGGCCGTTAGGGAGAGTGGCATGATGCGGTGGGTGAGTTGTAAGTAGTGATTGACATATGTGTAAAAAGCAAGCTAGTAACTGTTCTAGGCTTTATGGGCCTTACAGCCTCTATATTTTCACCACTCATCTGCCCTGTACCAGGTAGCATGCAAAGGCATGGATTGTTTGTGTTCTAAAAACACACGATGTGCCTCACTGCTCTGGTTTCAATCTGTTGTGACAAATGCCATGGCCAAAAGCAACTTAGGGGAGAAAAAGATTTTTTCGGCTTATACTTCCAGGTGACAAATTCCATGGTCAAAAGCAACTTAGGGGAGAAAAGGATTTTTTCGGCTTATACTTCCAGGTCACAGTCCCAACACTGAGGGAGGCCAGAACAGGAACTCAAGTGGGAACTTGAAGGCGGGCCTTCTTAGTATTCCACACATATAACCACTCATAACCAGGGAACTCATTTACAGGCAAGGAAGTACTGAACCAGGAAAGAGTGCTGCTTGCTAGCAACCCCATGCGTAGCTAGCTTCCTGTCCAGTCTAGACCACCTGACTCCAGGAATGGCTCGGCCAACAGTGGTATGCACCCTCCTACGTCAGTTCACCGTCAAGACAGTCACCCGTAGGGATACCCACAGGGCAGTCTGATCTGAGTGATTCCTCAATTGAATTCCCCAATTGAAACGCCCTTCTCGGGTGTCTTCAGTCCGATCTGACTAGAATACTTACAGGCTCCAGTTTCACTGATCCTAGTTTAAAGAGGGAAAAGAGGCGGTGGTGCCACCCGCCTTTAATCCCAGCACTTGGGAGGCAGAGGCAGGCAGATCTCTATGAGTTCGAAGCCAACCTGGTCTATAGAGTGAGTTCCAGGACAGCCAGGGCTACACAGAGAAACCCTGTCTCAGGGGAGGAGGCGGGGAGGGGAGAGGAGAAGAAAAGGAAGAGAAGATGGAAAAGCCAAAAGAGATCTCTAAATTTCCCATATGAGTCTCATACTTGCCTGGATTTGGATGCTGGAAGAGGAGTAGGCAGAGAGGTGCTGTGGTGTCAGGTGTTCCTTCTTGGACACACTCATTGTGAAATGCCCCATCAGCATCCAAGTACAGCAGGAATGCCTGCTATTGTCTGGAGTCTGGAATAAGGGCAGGAGAAATACATATTTATGGGCCATTAATAAAATCATTGAATGTTCTACAAACTGTTAGATATGACCTATTGCTAGCCATGAAATCAATATATTAGGCTATAATTGGCATTTTTATTTTAAGTGAAAGAGAATATAAACTTATCAGAGTGTATCTCACTATGGAAAGGTAAGTAGGTACTCACAGAACATTGTGTACATGTTTGTGCACACCTGTACATATATGTAAATGTATATGTGTATGAATGTGTTATATTAATATACTCCTCATTGTGGACCACAATTACAACTCTTCACATGGTCGGACAGTCTTTGAGGCCTGGGGCTAACTGAGGTTATTTAGGAAAAAATAAAAATAAAAAGGAAGGAGCCAAAACAGAAGCCTGAGAGGCCTGTGTCCCCCTGCAAGGTGAGGCTGAGCAGAGGAAGGTGCCAGCAAGAACAGAATAGGTGTGCAAAGGAAAAAGAATAGGAAAATTAAAACCGAGTATTTCAGAATCCAGAGTGGAGCCATGTCCGTGGGGTCCCGGTGGCAGTAGTGGCATCCAGGAAGAGCGACACTCATGAGGGCACAGTGCTGCCTCCTGAGCACACGGGGAACCTTCTGCACAGAGCTGTGGAGTTCTCGGAAGGCAGTCAGCCTGGAGTGAGTGGCGAGGAGTGGGAGCTGGGGACAAGCTGTAGAAACTCTGTCATAAAGTAGAGCACATAGAAGAGACAGGCTGAGCGCGTGGAGTCATGGGAGGGGCACTTCTTTTTTCTTAGGAGGTAGGAATATCTTGAATGCTGATGGGGATGACTTAGAAGAGAGGGGTCCTGGTGCTTGGAGAACTGAGAGAAGCCTGTGCTTGCTGCTTGCAGACAGACTGTCTGAGGGGGAGGAAGTGGAGCCCTCATGGGAGGAATATTGGCATGTGGGGTGATCTCTGTAAACTTGGTAGAAAATAGTCTAGATTTGATCATTATTTTTTCTCCTGAAAGTAAAATACTCAAACGTGTATATTTGAGGTTTGCACTTAATAGAACCAATTGAAGTTATACTATAGCTGATTTTATTTCATTGTGTATGTGTTTATCTATGTGGGGAGGTGGGTTACATGTGTGCACATGTGCATATTAGACCAGAGTTCATCCTTGGGTATCATTCCTCAGGAGACATCCACCTTGTGTTTTGAGATAAGATCTCTCACTGGGGCCTGGAGCTTTCTGATTAGGATTGGGTGGCCTGCCACCAAGTCCCATAAACCCACCTCTCTCTGCCTCCCCAGCACTGGGATTACAAGCATATGTTACCCTGTCTGGCTTTTTAGAGGAGAGATTAAGGTCAGACTTGGGTCCTTACAGGTACAAGGCAAGCACAGTACTGACTAGGCTCTCCCCAGCCTCTATTTTCTACTTAATTGTCCTATTAATAAAGTTATAAGCCTCTTGTCATTTAACCCCTTCTTGGTCCTAACAAAGAATGAAGATATTCTTTGTGTTCGATTATGGAATTTGAAGAGTGAAATCATAGTATGCCTAAGCTAACTAAAGGAGTCCAGACCAGCAGATGAATTTTCCCAGAGTGACAGGTATTCTCTGTGTGGTGTAGATTTGGAAGAAATGTGAGTCAGAAAGCTGGGTGTGGTGGCACATGCCTTCAGACCCAGCACTAGGAGGCAGAAGCAGAGTTTGAGTTTGAGGCCAGCCTGGTCTACGGAGCAAGTTCCAGGACAGCCACGGCTATACAGAGAAACCCTCTTTGGGGAAAGAAAAAAAAAAAATGACCCAGAGGGGAGGTGATTATGGAGCCTATTCGGGTAACAGTGAGGCAAGGGCAGAGTCTGATGGACATGAGCCGAGTAATTCCTCCCTAAAAGTCCACACCCATGTTGTAGGTGGTTAGATGTCGGAGGCATAACTGCCTGACAAGATTGGCAGATATCCCTTAGACGACAAATTGTCACCTGTGAGAACTGATGCAGTGGAACTTTGAAGTCTAGGAAGGACTTGGAGCTGGGAACTGGTGGTCCATGGGCAGTATTTGACATGGCCCACTCATCCATTTTGTAGCGATCTCTTGAAGAATTATTTTAAAATTTGAATACAGTTAGCTTTTGCATTGGTTCCTATGCCATGGGCCTGTCCTACCATTTCTTACATCTGATTTCACGCTTGTACATTACCTGTCTGTGGTCCATAAGCAGCCCAAAGACTGATGATGACGCTGATAGGGAGGGGCGGCGGCTGGATATAGTGCATGGATGCGTAGAGAGAGACCCGCTGTGGGCCATTTCCCAAGTATTTTAGTACATTGTTACTGTCTCAAAATCCCAAAATGTGGCATTTTCTGTTTTTTCATTAATATAATTTGTTTTAACAAAAACTCAATACCTGTGGACTTTTTCTCCCACAGGTTTTTTTCCCCTTCACTTAGTTATAGGCGAAGATTAACTTTTATCAGCAACTTTGGATGTTGTATCATATCTTAAAAGTATAGAAGAAAAGGAACTCCATAATGATAGTTTTTTTTCTCCTCACTAAAGGAAGAGGCACCTTCCTGCTCCTGATTTTGAACACTCTCAGAGCTACTATGTGGGGCAGTTTGCCCTGTAAAATATTCTTTTTCCTTTATTCCATCAAGGTAAATCTCACATTCGTTAGCAGCGTATTGCATTAAGAATTTGCTGGAATGAGGGCCTGCATGGGTTCGCACAGGTCCTCTGAGTATATATTATGGCTCCCAGTTTAGTGTTCTTATGAGATCCCTGAGTGTGTGAACAAGTGGGTCTCTGTTTCTTGTGCCTTCTCTTGGGCTCTTTTCCTTCTGTTTGTTTTGCCCAATTCTGGTATGTTGTGGGTTTTGTTTGTTTAATCTTATTATGTTTTTTTATTATATTATTCCTTAGAGGCCTGTTTTTTTTCCCTAATGAGAGACAGAAAGGGGGGTACATCCAGACGGAAGGTGGCGGGGGGGGGGGGGACGACTAGAAGGAGTGGAGGGAGGGGAAACCATTGTTGGGATATATTATATGAGAAAAAAATCTATTTTCAATAAAAGAAAAAAAAAGAACATAAGTGGTGAGTGAAAAAAAGAAATTGCTGGAGTCTTCGCGTTGTCACAGACAGGTGCAAACGTGGTTTCTGACTCAGATATTAATCCCAGACCCTATCTGTGAACTTATTATTAAGAATTCTTTTTTTTTTTCTTTTTGGTTTTTCGAGACAGGGTTCCTCTGTGTAGCTTTGTGCCTTTCCTGGAACTCACTTGGTAGCCCAGGCTGGCCTCAAACTCACAGAGATCCGCCTGGCTCTGCCTCCTGAGTGCTGGGATTAAAGGTGTGCGCCACCACCGCCCGGCAAGAATTCTTATTAGTGGAATCTTAATGTCTTCAAAAATAGCATTGGCTCCACACAAGTGTCAGCTTCCTCCTGGCCACCTCAAATGTGCCTTTTTGGTGTCAGGTTATTACCTGGGTTTTTTTCTGATTCCTTAGTATAATATTTTTGTGTGTTTTTAATTCTCTTATTTTTTTCCTTGCCACATGTAATAAATACTACTTCTAATTCACCCAGCAAACTCCAGAACTGCGCTAATCTCTCATGGATGGTGACATGAAAGTAAACATGTAAAATCCAGTGTGCTTGCTCAGGTCCCATGCCTCCTTCAATTTCTAGACCTCTCATTGGTACATCACCTTAGCCATCAACACCTCTACTGTTTTGTGAGCTCCGTGTTTAAAGAAAGATCGTTTTTCACAGCCACAGCTTAGCGGCCCTTAGGGAGTTGCCTTAGAGGACAGTAAAAAGGCCCTAGAGAAGGAGGAAGTCCCCTCAGGTCCCTGCGCCACTGTCTGCTGACCTCCTTCGGCGCCCTGGGTTTTTAATTAGGCCTTTACTCTGTCCGTTGGTATGGTCATTGATCCTGGCATGATTAACCCTGCAAAATCAGTATTAAAAAAGACTTTCCTATAGTTGGCATGAACACCATGTTTCATAAAAATCATTTGGAGATAGAATTGTCTGTCCTCTTTTGGACTTTGTTGTTGTTGTTTCTAAATTTAAAAATGGATTATGTTCTCTTAGTGACTTTTGCAGTAGATACCACCTACCAAAGTGACAGATGATTGCATTGAAATTAGCAACACTGCCCGTGAATTAATAGAATTCTATGTTTGTGGAATCAGTCTGCTTTGGTAAAGCAGCTTTTACTTAACCCCTGGCAAGCTGAAACTGGGGAAAGGCTGGTATTCAAGTGAGGCCTTGCTGCCAGTAACAGCTCCCAGCCCTCGGTTGTAGCAGTGGGTGTCTGCAGATGTGTGGGCTACCTGTCTCAAGGACAGAGTCAGTTCTGAGAGCCATGTTTAGATAGCCCGTTGATATCCACTTGTGTTTGCTTATTGCAATTTCTGTGTTCTACTCATTAAAATGCAAATTATATCCATTTCTTTATTATCTTTTGTTGTCGTTGTTGAACTCGGGCAGAAGATACTTAATTTCTCTCAGTCTCCCATTTCTGATTTTTCTGTTGTACCTCCTCAGTAATAGAAGTAAATGCTTCGGCCAGTTGTGACAGCTCCCTGCGCGGGCTGCCACTAGGCGAGGTTCAGCCTGGGTGAGCCTTAGACAGTGTCTCTGACTTCCTGCTCGTTATCTGATATATGGGTGGAAGGGCACCCTCCTTTGTGGTAACCAAGATGGACTGGCACAGGCTTGTCACACTCTCAGCCCACCAGTAGGCTGGAGGTGGCGGGTTCTTACCTTATAGCCCTTGCTTTGTCTGGGTGGGCGGTGCTTAGGGGAGAAGAAGAAAGACACACAGACATGTGCTGCCACTTTATACTTTTGACGGGGCGAGGTGACTTTGGGTTCTTTCTGCTGCAGTGAAAGAGGAAAATCAGCACTGACTGGGGAAGTTTTCCCGCTGAAGTCTTCAGTGAGAGAGACGAGTGCCTTTGGCCTCCTTTTTAAATCGTTCTGAAGATGTTCTTCTCAGTTTGCAAAGTAAGGAATTGGCAGCTTGTGTTCAGTTGCTCAATTCTGGTTTACAAAAATGTGCTGGTCTGTGAAATCTACAATCCAAAGAGCACGGCTGTAGGGAAAAGGCCCCCAGGAAGATGAAGACAGGACAGGAGAGCATGTGGGAATGTCCAGGGGACTCTTCCTCCTCCGACCACCAGGGACTCTTAATGTATGGAGAAGCAGAGTCCCAGGCCACGGTGACATTTGTTACTCTTCCGTATGCCACCCTCTTACTGTGACATTATTGATGAAACCCTTTCCTGTAGCTCTGCCCTCTTAAAGTTACTAGGGTAACCTAGAGATTGTCTAATCCAAAAGGGAAAGACAGACTGAGCTGGGCACATTCAGTGTGCTTGAGGATTTCCAAGATACCCGTGGCTGGTGTTTTTGTTTTTGTCTTCGTTTTATGTTTAAAAAGGAAAAAGCAGCCTCAGAAACTTTATAACAGCCTTTAAAACTCCTTCCTGAGTGTTTGCTTAGCATTAAGATCTCCCGTCCGCATTAACTTTTAGCCTGATTTGCCAAGAAAAACAACAGGAAACAGCTAACTTCAGACAGAAGCAGCAATGGGACCCTCCACAGTGCGCAAGTGACTTGAGTGCTCACGGGTCGGCACAGATTTCATTTCCACCATACTTCCTCTTCCTCGCCACAATCACGGTACTCCGTTCTATAGCTTGTTCCTGGCTAAAATATTCCATTCCATGGCCTCCAAGTTCTCAGATCCTTCCTGCATCTTAAATACACTTGACCTATAAAAGTTATTTGTAATGAGGCTCACCTGGGGTGGGACCCTGTGCGTGCGTGCGTGCGTGCGTGCGTGCGTGCGTGCGTGTGTTAGGGTGTGTGAACTGATGCTGTATTTTCCCTGGATGTAAATCCAGTTGGCACAATGAGACCTGACTGCTTGAAACCTGAACAGAGTGTGAGCCTCTCTCCTGAAGCTACAGTGATTGGTTTCTTTTCATTAGAAATTGACAGGAAACACCTCCTTCCCCCGCTCAGTAATTCCCACAGTCACTTAGACCACTTCAGATACTGTTTCATCAAGAGGATTTTGAAGACATTTAATATCTCCCCAGGACACAAATGGGGCTTCACATGATATGTCCTTTGCTCTCTGGAAAGCCTGACCCCTGCGTAAGTGGCTTCTTTGGCCTGATTCACAGACTCTTTGAATAATGCAGTACCACGGACTCCAGTTGGGGAATCGTCTTGCTGTTATTAACCACAACCTGTGCTATCTGAAGTATATAACACTTCTTAAAGTTTGATTTGGTGCAGGTTGGGGGGAAGTCCTTAGTTGTGATTAAGCAGTCCTGTAATAAGTTAAATAAAATTGCCACAACCTTACAGAAGACATTGAAAATCTGCCTTCCTATAAAATTAAAAAAAAAATAGACTGACAAGAGGAATTGACACCCCCATCAGGCCGTTAGCACTGTGCCAGAGATGCATGGCTTGGCCTGCACAAAGCAGCTGCTGCTCTTCCCCTTAGCAGTATTGTGGGAGTGAAAGGGAGCCACTTGGAGCCTTACAACTCCTGCTGGAATGCAAGTTTCTTTCATAAGCAAAGATAGGTAGGTCTCTTATCTCAGCCTGAAAATAGTCCTTGAGTTTCATGGGGCTGGGAGCTTCTCGGGTTTGAGCTCTGAGAAGCAAGCTTGTCGTTGTCATGGGAAGTCAGGACACAAGGTGGCACAGTAGAACCTTGTTCTGTGCAGAGCGAGGCGGCTCTGAGTTGAGCTAAGCCTGGCGGCTTCCCGTTAAATCAAGAAACAGAGCAATGATCAAGAGTTGTTAGCTAGGCACTGCAGCAGTGACGGGGTGAGAAAAATGAGAGGCTGGGTCGCCCCTCCCAGGTGCCTCGTCGGCTCTTCCTGCAGCCCCTGAAATACAGGCTTACTTCAGAAGGTCTGCACGTTCATGGATTCCGTGGAAAGATAGTTACTGACCTGAGGTCCAGCTCTGGTTCTGAAGCCCGGCATAGACAGATAAGGTGGACCAAAGACAATCAGGACTAAAAAATAAAGACGTGGGCACATGAAGTTATTTTAGGGAGTGTCATGGTATCTGGAAACCAGCTGGACTTTGTAAGTCAATTATGACAAAAGGGGTCACTTCATATTGGCTGGTGGCCGGGATCAATTCTGAGGGCGTCGTGTCGAGAAGATGGGAAGCTTCCCATGCCTAGAGCTTCGGACTTACTGTTCCACGATGGGGGAGCAGCCAGTGAAAATGCCCAGGGACTCGAAGCAAAGAGTTTAAAAGTAAATGGCAGCCAGACTAGAACATGGGGACGAGGTGACTCAGGTGGAACCGGAATGGACCAAGGGCAGCTGAGATGAAGGAGGGCCTGGTGGGATACAGGGACGAGCGGGAGATTCATTGAAGTGAAGCTACAGCCAAGGGACCAGATCACTGGATCTGTGCTACACAATGCCATCTCTGGTCTCCATCATAAATCTGAGGGTCGGGCGGTGAGGCCTTTGTAGTCATTTAGGAAAGACAAGACAATGGCAGTGGAGATGGGAGTGCTTCCATAGAGGCAGACAAGGCAGGAGAGATTAAGATCACCCTAGAAGCCTTGTAAAGATAAAATTCAGAAGATTCTACTAGATAGCTTTCTTCATCCCATGCCTTACTTCCACTACTAAAAATAAGCAATTGTGATAAAAATTGACCCAAAGTCCCCAGGGCTGGAGGGAAGGGGCCTGGTGTGGATTTTACAACCCAGAAGTGCCTCAGTACCAATTACAGTGATAGCTTTCCCTTGGAGGCCAGTGACCTTAAAATAGGGACACACGCAGCATCCTGTTTTGGGAAGAGGAATTCTTACTGAGTTTTTCTCTCAGTGCACTATTTTGAGCTATTGTTTCATAATCCGCTCCCTACTTCCTAATACTATTAAAAGTCAAACTTTGAAATTTGAAGGGACTTCTGTAGAGTTTCCAGACCACTCTAGTCTACCCACCCCAACAGCTTCTCTGTGAGGGAACTCTTGGTAAGAGGAAGAATTAGCAAGGCCAGTTGTGAAACATCTGTACAAGTAGCAGTTGATATTTCAAGCTGGTGGTCTGTCATTCCAGGAGTGTTCCCCAGGGGTAGAAATATATTTAGAGTGAGATAAGACCCCTGAACAGTATAATTACAAATATTCACAACCCACATGATGTAGAGAACTATAAGAACTGCCTTGATTCCACTTTGAAGCAGTACATCTTGCAAGGATATTCCCTGGAGAAGGATTGTCCCTGCGCTATATCATGACAGAACAGACTTTTTAAAGTGACAATTCTTCTTTTTCCCTTTATGAAGGCAAGGCTCCACAATCCCCCGCCAACTTCTGACTCCTTACTTCTTTTCCCTATACCCCATAAAAAGAAATCCTTTTATCATGTACTGTCAGGATTCAGTTGCAAACCAAAACTGTTACTACTACTCTGTTTCCAACTATTAGGGTCAGCTGTGTAGCTTTAGATTTGCTTCTTTGCCCCAATCAGAGACAGGTCTAACTGTATTTTCAGTATGCACAGCTTTCAGCAGGCAATGATTTAGGTACTGGGACTTAGAGTAATAACTCAGAGGCATGTTAAGAAATTAACTATATAGAGACTTCACCTATGGAAGAGAACCATCTGCCCAAATTTAAATCATGATCATGGGTCTAAGATAACCATGACAAACTGACCTGTTGTTTGCAGATGTTAGACGACATTCTCCATGAGGCTGTATGAAAACGTTTCCATAAAGTCATTGTATACTGCATGGACAACTATAGTTTTCATCCCTTCATTGTGATCTGTTCCCCAGAATAGCATGTTGTGTGGTCTCCTGGGCTACTTACTTGGCAGTGTGCCCTTGGCCACGTTGTTTAACACTGAGTGTGACAATTTTCTCATCTGTAAAGTCAGGAAGCCTTTAGGACTTGCCCAGAGAGCTATTTGTAAAGAGCAGTACACATCTATGCTCACTAGTTGTTTTTACACGCAGGTCTCACTTTTAAAGATATATACAGATATTAGAAATAAGAAGAAAAGACAGCTTTTCACCCTTCGAGTTATAGGTATACTTCATATGTGTTTTGGGTTTTGTTTGTTTGTGGGTTTTTTTTTTTCAACTCTCTTGCATGGTAAGCAAGCCCCCTCCTGTTAAGCCACAACCTCAGCCCATACTTCCCACGCTTTTGAATGAACTGTAGGAACATCCTTCCATTTCAGTGGTATTTTTTCTCAAGTGACCATTTATTTCTGAGGAATTGCTTGAAAGTAGTCCATCCATCCTACCTTGGTCTTTCAGCAGCGCATGGTATTAATGCTCCAAGTCTCTCCACATCTGTGTCAGTTCAAGGCTTCTGACTTAGAGGTGAAAGGCTCTGTAACCATTAGCAATCACCAGCCTCGCAAGCCATTTATTTCTCCTAGGGACATATTTATTAGGCTATATGTACTGTGTAATTGAAGCCAACTTCTCTATAGCTGTAAAACCTGAACAGCTATATTCTTAATCTTCTCTGCAAGATGCCAGGTGATACAGCATGGGAACTCCTTACTCCAGATCTTGAAGTCCAGCCAGCCCTCTGCATTATAAGGGTGATGCTATTGCATAGTGACCATTAGTAGGCTTCCTAAGGAAGAATGCCTTCATCTTTCTGGGGCCAGTGGGTCTGGTCCACGTGTTCTTGGCAGCTGACACTGTGTTTGCATTGAAAAATTACTCTGCAGAGTTGATGATGGTCTTTGGCTAGAAGAAAGGGGAAAAAAATCAAACAGTTCAAACTAGAATCATTTTTCATTTTGTTTTCTGGATTTAATTTTGTGATGTATTGTGTTTGTCAGATGCATCAGTGGAAATGTACCCTGGCTCGAGCTTTGCTTTGAGTCTATGTTGACATACTTATTTAGCCTGAAACAACCTTAAAAGTCATGGTCCTTATTCAGTCAATCATCAGTCATTGCATGTAGCTGCCAGCTTCTCCGAGCCCCATGGGCAAACTCTGACTGTCCTTTGATTCCAGCCCATCCCCTCTGCTCCTTTCTTCCTGAAGGAATCGCTTTCTTTTTCGGTTCTACATGTGACAGGGTTGCCTTCCAGTGTGGTGGTTCATGCTCACCACTCTGTTATTTGGGTTTGTGAACAGCCTGGGAACCTCTCCAGGGCAAAGGTCCTAGCCCGAGTTCCTGGATCTCCCCAGCCATGCTCTGCTAGGCATATGGCAGAGCTCAGTAAATCTTGGATGGAGGAATAATCTCATGCCAGGTTCCTTCTTATGATTCGGGTCTTAGCTAAAATGCCATCTCTTCAGTGGACTACTTTGTTGACCAGAGTTTAAAGTAGCTGTTCCCAGGTCCAGCCTCTCTCTCACTGTAATTCTGCATTGTCATCAAAGAAGAAACTCCTCACGGGAATTATCTACCATGCTGTTGATTCTCTTCACAGTGTGTGAAATCAGGAGTTCAGCCCGCTCACTGCATTTTAATTCATGGCACATAGTAGGGCTTCTATGCGCTGCGGTTAAACTTGTGAGTGAATCTGTCCTAATCCCTTCCAGCCTGAGCTCTCCCTAGCATTTCAGTTTTATCTGCATGGAAGCCAGTAGAAATTAGCGTTCTCACTTAAATCTATTATATTACGTCTGTTTTCACATGTTCTCTATCAAACAAAACAAGAAAGCTAGTTGGTAAGGAATGGTATTCATGGCTTGTTTAAGAAGTGCTGGTTTTCAGACTATCATCATTTCGGCTTGGATGGAGGAGCCTAGTTCTCAGCTGTCCGTCCTACCCAGTGGTCCCTCTCTCTCGGCTCACCACCATAAACAGGCTGATGCGTTCACTAGCAGAAACAGTATTCACAGAGCAGCATCTTGCTTCTGAATGTTAGTGTTGTGGTGTGTTCTTCAATGCAGTTCCTCCCCTCACAATCATTTTCTATAGACTTCTAGACAGTTCCAAGAAAAGGAGATGTGTTCAGGGGCATGCAGAATAGTGACCTAGGGTTTGTTGAACTGCTCAAAGAAAACCCAAGTGTTTGTAGCAGGATGGCCATGTCTGGAGACACAGTGAAAGGGGAATGGAAGCCAATAATGAAGGAAGTGTCAGCCAGTGATGCTGTGCTTTTTTTCTTGTTCGTTAGATCCTCTTCGTATGTCACAGTGACTTCAGAATTCACCTTTTCAACACCCTCTGCCCAGTTTTTTTCTTCATTCTGTCAGTCAGGGAGGGTTGCCTGGGACCTCATGTCCTTTAACCCTGGAGGACACTGGGGCCGTAGAAGCCCTCTGTCACAGCAACTCCAGGATCACACATCGCTGAGCTAAAATGAAGTTTCTGCTTAGCTTCCCCAATAGCTCAGCTGAGCACTCCTATTTCTTCGCCATTTCATTCTGTCATTAGGGCAAGGACAAATGTTTATCTAGACAAAACTATGTACGCATCAGCCTGACATGGTAGTCTACTGTGTATCTCTACTGTTCAGAGGTTGAAACAGGCGGGCCGTGAGTTCGAAGCCAGCCTGAGATACATATTAAGACCTGGTCTCAAAAATAAAAAGAGAACAAAACCAAGGGCTGATGACACAGCCCAGCTGGTATAGCACTGACCTGGCGTACATGGGACCCTGGGTTCAATCCTCTTACCAGGAAGGGAAAGCGATGTGTCTGCGCTCATTTGCAGGGAAAGAAGCGATGCTTACAAGATGCAGAAGTCAGTGAGAGCCCTAGCAATTGTTCTCAAATGTGTCTTACTTTAAAAGGCGGTGCAGATTCGTGTTTAGTGTAGTATCCGTGTGTATGTGTATGTTCACAAATAAAGCTTTCCTTGTTGCAGGGGATAACAACATACATAGTAAAGGCACCTGGAACCCCCTGAGCCAAAGAAAGTGGTGTTTCTGTGTAGGACTTCCTTGCTTCCCAGATGCTTGTATAGTGTTACTTTTTCCTGTAAGTTATCTGTGCCCGGCCATTAAAGCATTTCTTCAGGAATACCATTCTTACACTTAGTAATGTGAGAGTGAGTCTGGGAGCAGAGTTTATGGCTTTGGTATTTAATGAGGGAGAGAGCACTCCCTGTTGAGGCGTTAATGGTCATGTCCCATTCACTAGATCGTTCGCCTTTTGTTTTCCCTGCTGGGAAGTGTAGAAATCCGGGTCCCAGGCTTTTCTCACTGCATGTATCACACATAGGCTCACACCTTGAGCATACACATCCCTGTAAAAGTGTTCCGGATTCTCTTAGAAGTAGCATTTGCTGCTGCCTGGGTGCTAAGAGCAGATGGCGCCATCCATCAATGCTTTCTTCTCCCACTTTGGGGAACCTTCTTACCTTGAGTGGACCATATGAGCCCACCAAGACAGGTGCTGCTTGTGCCCATATGCCTCACAAGCAGTATGTGGTGTGCTTTATAGAGCACGGTCCTCTTTCCTGCTGCCACAGGGTGCACAAAGAATGAATTTGCCTAAGCAGACCAGGGCTCTGCCATGGAGAAGGAGTCTACCCAGCACAGGGTGTTCTGCAGCTGCCTCTTTCTGGGGAAGAGCTGTGTGCCATGATTTCTAGGGCTTAGAGAATGTGTCCCCAAATGGGACCCTTTGACTGTGTTATAGGGCTTTTCCCAGCTGCTTTCAATCCTTCTGAATAGGTTTTGCTAAAATAAATTATAAATTGTAATAAGGAAGTTTGTTCCAGCATTCATATTTATTAGATTTTTAAGATTTAATGACCATATGGGCCTAACACAAATCTTTGGTTCCCCCCCACACACACACACACACTTTAAAGCAGTCAAGTGGAATTTCTTGATTTTGACTATTTAAATATTAATTTGTGGTCATAACCTACTTTGGGCTTCTATCAAAGGGTGTGGTTTTTAAAATGAAGGTTTCAGCAACTCACTGGCAGAGCAAAATAAAGGCCTTCTTACAAAGAGGTGTTCTTATTTGTTGTAAAATACAGTTTGTGGGGCCAGGCATGGTGGTCCATGCCTTTAATCCCAGCACTGGGGAGGCAGAGGCAGGCAGATCTCTGTGAGTTCAAGGCCAGCCTGGTCTACAGAGCTAGTTCCAGGGCAGCAAGGGCTACACCTAGAAACCCTGTCGGGGGGTGGGGTGGTAGATTTTTCAGGTTAGCTAGGACCTTCTGGAACATCATATGGGCAACTTCCTAGAGGAAACATACAAACATGCATCAGTCGGTTACACCAATTTCTTTCATGCTGGTTGATATTTTATTGTTAATAGTAGAAGGGCTATTAGCTAATTTTTATTTTAAAATTGCTATCTTTTTACCTCAGTGAGATCAGTAATGATGAATAATGTCCGTGATATCAGTTTGGGGACATTCACAGAAGGCACAGTGTGTCTGTATTTACTGCCTCCCTCCTGTTATACTTCATACTGTTTACACTGAGTTTGTGTTTTGGAGGTGGTTTCTGCATTGTTACCTGAAGAGAGAGCTCATTCCTTCAAAGCATGTGGAGTGCTTTGTTGGTGGATTACCCCACAAGTTATTTAGAAGTTCTGGTGGTTTTCAGTTTGCCTGTGTATTAAAATGCTGCAGTGAGCGTCTTTGTGGGTGCACCATAGGGAATCTGTGATTGTTCCTCTGTGGCAGAGAATGAAACATACCATTACCTTACAAATGGCAATCTTAAGAGAGACAGTTGGTGACTACCCAGACTGAAGTCTTACAAAGCCAGTTGGAGACTGTATAAGAAGTTTTGTGGAGGGCCAATGGATACTGATCAATCGAGTTTTATAAAAACTAACTGTCATGAAACTTGGCTTATTCCAATTAAGTATGTAAGAATTAGGAGAAAATGTGAACATACCCATGTAATAGTATATAGTTTCGAAATGTATGTAGTGATTCAGTAATACCATTTGATAAAGATTCCTTATGGACAGCCTATTGGCCAATAAAAGCACCCAATTCTTTTAAATTAAAGTCATATAAAAATTATTCAGTCCAGTCTGAAATCTGTAAGTAAATCCTCCCCTAAATCTTTTTATGTGTTAATTAACTCAGCAAAATGATTTTTTCCTGATTGAAATTGGCTAATCCTAATCATTTTTTTCATCGATGATGTCAGTCAGCCAAGGAAGGTAAAAGAACATGATGTTGGAATAGGACCAGGACAGGGTAGAGGCTCTCAGAGATTTTGTGTTATTTAATTGCCTTAACAATCCTAAAAGAGGAGCCTTGTGATTTCCATTTATTAGTGCAGAAACTAAGCTGCAAAAGACTCCAAAGTGTGACCCGCCTGCCTTTGCCTCACTTGAAACAGTGACACTCTTTCTGCTCTGTCATAATTTCTTTAAACATGTTCCTGAGGTGACTCTTACCTTGGCATCAGAAACCTTGAGAGATTTTTGTTAATACTGCAGGTTTCTGCTCCCCTGAGGTGGGTAGAGGGTGCTGGGGTTGTGCTTTTTTTTTTTTTAAAGGAAGTGTTACATTTTGAGATCTGAGACCTACTCTGTCAGACCATGGTAACCTCATTTTTGTGATGTGAGAAGCCTTGCCAGAGAGTGCCCCTAACTTCTCTGAGGACCAGTGACTCTTGCCAGGCCTCACTGGTAGTGTGGACATTAGCACTGCTCATCTGAGTGGGATCCTCCTTCCTACCCACTTCCGCTGCTTCCTGTGGTTCTTGCTGGGTTAGCATGGCTTCCCATCTGACAAGTGACTTCCCAAAGACTTGAAATTCAGTAGGCTGCATCAGAATCACTTCTCAGAGCCAAGCTGAAATGGCTGTGCAGAATCATCGCATCCCAAGTGTATCTTTGGCATTGGTGCAGATGGGATCTGCAGCTTGTGGTCTAACTCCTGCTCCAACAAGAAAAAGAAAAAGAAGTGGCAGTTGGGGGAAGTGATTACTTTTCTGACACCAGCTTGTACTTGTTTTCCTTTCTCACCTCCCTTCCCCACGCTTGTTTGGTGACAGAGTCCCCATAAGCCTGCCTCTGATGGCTGCTCATTTTCCTAGAAGTGATGAGATCACTGACTCCCTCCCTCCCGCGCCGGCCGGCCGGCCCTCCCACTAAGGACGGCGGGGTCTGCGGACAGCCCACCAGGTTCAGCCACCACCTGTCTCCTTTGCCGATCTCTTTCTCCCTTACTAGCTTTTTCTCTCGGCTTTGTGAAATTCTCCTTCTTCCTTCCAAATGGCATGCTTACCTCTCCAGAGCCCAGTCCAAGCCCCAGTCTCTTCCAGAAGCCAAGTTAGGGAGCTGCTTATATGACTGACAGATCTCAGGATGTGTGCTGATGATCCAGAGGGTATCCTAAACCAACTTGAACTTGTGCTCCTATTTTATCCTTCTCTGCTGGCGAAAGAACAGTCGGCTTTGTGTTGAGACTGAGCTCATCCAAGCTAAAGGAGGCATTTCTTTGCCTGAAATACATAGGGGAATAAAAAGACGGGAGGGGGGATATAAATTTAACCATGCTGTCCTTTAAAACTAAATATATACCCCTTTCTCTGCCCTGATTGGTCCATTTCCGTTGACAAGTGGATCGTGAGCAAAGGGAATATCCTGAACTTAATTGTAAGTTAAGTCTCTCTTAATCCAGAAGAGCATTTGAGATTCTGTCCAAGTGTTCAATTTCCCAGGCCGCTGAGGTCTGTGAATTTCTTTTCCCAGCCTCCAGGCTGCTGCAGCACAAGTCAGCATAGCTAATGCAGATAGATCTCCTGCCTCTCGCTCTCCTCCTCCCTCAGCTTTGATTCGATATGAACAGGCTGGTAACTCCGATGCTGGGGAGGAACCTGACAGAACTCTGCAGATGACTAGGTGGCCATGAAACACCTGGGGATTGTTCTTTAAGAAAAGGTAACATTTATATGCTAATGATGTCTCCTCCCCCCTCTCCTTGTTGCATTTTTTTCTAGGGCTACCAGTTCCCAAGAAGAGTCCAAAGTCGGTAAGGACTTGTCATTTACTTGGTGTTTGGGTGGGGTGGGGGGGGGTAAGGAGGGGGAGCGGGGGACCCCAGCGGAAGGAAGGTTCGCTGCCTGGTTTCACCTCACTAAATGTGTTTTAGAGTGGATGCAGGAGCCAGGAGCAGAGGCTCATTTAATTAAGTTTTGGGGATATGTTTGATACAGATGGTATTTGGGTTTGTCTTTTAACTATGCGGAGATGTGTAAGCAGGATGCAAAAGCTTTGAGGATTGAAACAATGCAGTTTGGCTTCCCTACACAAATGCTCGCAACTCCTTTGAATGGGCGAGTTTCTGAGCTGTTTCAACTTGATACAAATGCTATTGTTTCCTTTGGGGGAGGAAGAGAGAGAAAAGGCTCCACCTGCTTCTCAACTGGTGTTCGCCGGCAGCCGTTCACATGGCTACCGGCTCTCTCAGAGCTTCCTTATGCACTCAATGGTGAATTAATCACAAAACCTAAAGCCCGTGGGTTTGGAGAATTGCTATGCCTGTGTATGTCCATGCTCAGGTGGAACGGTGTTCACTGCCTGGCACTGAGAATAAGACATTTCCTTGCTGGGGAAATGTCCTTTGTTGTTTTGCTAGCTTTAGCAGCATTATGCTGCAGGTATAGGATTCTTTAAAAAAAAAAAAAAAATCAATGTTTTGCTGTCCTTTCTAATCTGGTTTCCCTGAAGATGCATTACCTACTTGGCATGCTGGCTAATAGCCTAGAGGCTATAGTGTTTTGTTTGGTTGTATGAGCTTTTACTCCCAGGGCACTAACAACAAATTAAAATGCTACTTAAAAACTCAAAATCTGTGATTGGAATGCCTGTGAAATTGAACTAGGTGGTAGAAGCTTCCCAGGTCATTAACATTAGGATTTAAAAGGGGGGCTTCCTTGTAACTTAGAAGATTTCTGAACGGGGAAATTTGTAGCTTTGTACCATCCGGAGGAGGACATTGAAAACTTTGCAGCTTCAGGCGCTGCAGCTGAATTCTTTACACCTGTCTCCAAGCATGGCAGCACCAGGCAGAAGTTTATTAAGGAGATGAGCGAGGGGAGCTTTACGCCCTCGGAAGCCCGACTCCCTAGTTCTGCAAAGAGAAAAACCTGCAGTAGTCAATGTGCTTCTGATGGCACAGGGCCGGCCGTGGCAACTGGAACACTGACTTCAGGGCTGCTTCCCATGTCAGTTTGTGTTAATGTCCAGGCAGGAAAGTGCTGCTTGGTGCCCACATTGAAACCACAGAGATGCCCAAGTGGCTGCATGTGTGCATGTGTTTATCGCCATCCCTGGGTCATCGTCAGAAACCCATTCAGCCTTCAGCCAAACGGAATGCAGCTGGAAGATGTGTCTCCCGAGCTTGAGTTAGTGTGAGCTTTCCATGACCATGCTGTGTTGATGCATGGACCTGTTTTACACACCCCACATGCTGTGGAATCCTGACCAGGAGCCACCGCTTTGCACTAATAACATGATTTCAGATATCGGGGTGTTCGCTGCTGTTTGCACCTGTGTAGGAGAGGTTTCTGTAATGTTTGTATATCATCTGGAGTAGTTCAGAATTACCTGGTGGACACCTAGTAGTATCAAGCATGTACAGAGCCCATGTTCTTGAAATCAGTTAAGAGAATTCTCTGGTAGCTTATTTTTGTAGTTGCCATGTCATTAGTGAGCAACAAGCCAATTACTTGGGTTGCATTCCTAGGGAAAAAAAGCGCTCTTAACTGCTTTGCCCACAGTCTGCTGGCTTCTAATTACCACAAGCTAAGAGGGTGGGTGCTGCTGGACCCAAGAGCTTGGAGCTTGTCCTCACCCAGGTCCTGCTCCAGGACAGGGATGGCAGCTTGCATAGCATGTTGGCACTCCGGCAGCTACTGCACATGATTAGGGGACTATCAGCCAAGGACTGCTGTTGGCAGGAGAGCATTACAAACATCTGTGATCAGTGGGGGCTTGTACAGGTGGATGGAAAGCTGTTTCCCTTTCCCTGGGTTGAATTTGGATGATGTCCTGCCAATGGGACAGATGATTATGAGATGTTTTCAGTAGAGTTGGAGGGAATCCACAGGGACGATGGGTTTCCAGGTGCTGGTTGAGCCACTCAGGTGATGACAGATAGTGTCAGTTCTGCAGGCTGCAGAAGGAAAAGTGCAGCAGTTGGACCTGGGTTGTGATCCGTGTAGATTCCACCCCAGCTCTGTGGTTTATCATCTAAACCAGGTCCTCACTATTGGTTGCCTGTTCTCCCCTCTGTACCCCGAGGTTCTGACACGCTCGGCTTCCTCTCATGATGGACAGGGTCTCTGTGTTGCCATACTTTTTCTTTCTTCTTTAATGTTTTCAATAATTAGGCAGTTGAGATTTTATTAGAGCAGAAGGGTTTAGCGTTTTAATGTTGTTCCTCCTCCTGGGTTGTCCCTATAGCTTACTCTTAATAAGAACTTAACTTGCTAGATTTAGTTTAAACGGCAAGTTTGTGGGTTTTTGTATACTCTTGCGGGATAATGGTGGTATCTTAATAATGTCTGATTAATTTAATACCTGGATTTCTACGTCACAGATTTTCTACCACATGGCAGTAAAAAAATAAGACACATTTGCTGTGGGATTTTAGACGTCTCTGGAAAACTTAAGTTGTGGCCCAACTTAATCATTCTGATTAGAAACTTAATTTTAACTGTCAGTTTATATCAAACACAGAGATCTTGTGTGGGGCCTTTAAACTCTAAATTGCACACTCAAACTTCTTGTAAGGCAGATATACCTGTGTTCCTGCTGGGTCACATCCCACCTCCCCATCCTCCCTTTGTTAATCTGTCCATTGCTTTGCCTGTTCACCAATCTTCTGTTCATTTGTCCATCCATACATTTATCCTCCACTTACTCAACCATTTATCCAGCCTTTCATTCAGCAAATTAGTAGTAAGGACTACTAAGATGGAACTTGAAATGAGACATTGGAAGTACAAATGTTTACTAACTATCTTCAGATGCTACGATAGTGCAGGTATCCAGAAACTAAGACAGAAGCTATCCCTGACTCTCAGCAACTGGAGAGAGAAATAGATACCACATCAACAGACAGAGCTGTCTAGACCCTCTCCGCCTGGGGATTAAAGTCTGGGGTACACATTGAAAGTGGATGAAGGGAGGACCACGAGCACACATTATGCTAGTCATGCCGCTGTCAGTTCCAGTGACCTGCATTGAATAGTCTCACAAAGCCCAGACCCAAGGTAGAATAAAGAACTGTGCTGAACTGTGAAATTATTTGGAGTTCTCTGGCAGACTGGGAACACCCAAAGTTTTACAAACAGTGACAAGATGGTGTCTTCAAGACAGCAATAGGAAGTTTCACTTCCATCCCCTTTACCTACAAGAGATACTGAACAACATTTCTGGAACTAGACATTAAGACATGTAAGGGGGACACGAGATCTCTTATGTGATGTATGTTTTTAGGAGACAAAAGACCTCTTAGGTCATGTATGCACTGGGGAGACATAAGACCTCTTAGATGATGATGTATGCATTGAGGAGACGGAGACACAAGATCTCTTAGATGATGATGTATGCATTGGGGAGACACAAGACCTCTTAGATGATGATGTATGCATTGGGGAGACACAAGACCTCTTAGATGATGATGTATGCATTGGGGAGACACAAGACCTCTTAGATGATGATGTATGCATTGGGGAGACACAAGACCTCTTAGATGATGATGTATGCATTGGGGAGACACAAGACCTCTTAGATGATGATGTATGCATTGGGGAGACACAAGACCTCTTAGATGATGATGTATGCATTGGGGAGACACAAGACCTCTTAGATGATGATGTATGCATTGGGGAGACACAAGACCTCTTAGATGATGATGTATGCATTGGGGAGACACAAGACCTCTTAGATGATGATGTATGCATTGGGGAGACACAAGACCTCTTAGATGATGGTGTATGCATTGGGGAGACACAAGACCTCCTAGATGATGATGTATGCATTGGGGAGACACAAGACCTCTTAGATGATGGTGTATGCATTGGGGAGACACAAGACCTCCTAGATGATGATGTATGCATTGGGGAGACACAAGACCTCTTAGATGACATATGCATTGGGTGACTCCTGCCTGAGTCGCTCTCTGTGATGCTCTCACACTGCACTCCTAGTCTTCATAGTTCCAAAGCTACCATGTAGATCTCATCAAAGCTTCTTCAGACCACAAGGAAAAGCCGTGAGAATGGTAGACGAGGAAAGGAATAGACTGACTTCAAATTGTCAATCAAATTGTCCCACCTCAGTGAACAGCACATTGGAGCCCTTAGAAGCATAGACTTTCCATTTTCCTAAATTTCTTACATCTTATGTGACTCAGATTTCATTTTTATATCCAACCAGTGTTCTCCTGCTCTTCTCCATTAATTTCCTTCACCTGTCTTTGAGAAGAAATTTGATATGGAAGCTGATAAGAGATACAGGAAAAGGCAAAAGTAAAGAGCAGCCTATGCTTTGGCCTAGACCTGGTGTTTGATTTTCACACTTCTAATGACCTTGGCCTCATACCTCAGCAGCACTTGGATCTGCTCCTATTGTCCATGAAAATCACTGCAGTGGCCTTGGGTCTTGGCAGATACATCAACTGTAAATAATTTGGCTTTAAAATGGATCAATTTGTCATTTTTAAGGCACATGAATTCTTCTCATCATCTAAGCTCCTAAGTGCTGTCTGTATTCATTTGCTCTTCCGAGCAAATATTTTCAGTTCACTTTATAAGAACCTCCATTTCTAAATCATTCTGTGAAATACTGATGAGATAAATTTTTCCCCATTTCCATTTATAAAAACCATTGCGCCTTCCCAATTTTCCTGACCTGACAGTAAGTAGGATGAGAATCATTCATTTTAGGGAGATAGGTACAATTTCATTCTAAAAGGTTTTGTGAGACAAGTTCATGGCCAAGGACTCTTAAGGAGATTTAAAATTAAGCCCATTCCTTCTTCCAAGTTGGTAGAGATTTGAGAATCAGAAATGAAATTCTTAGTTAAAAAGTATCAGCCTAGTGACAGTAGTTAGGATTGGTGATTTCTGTCTGGTTATGTGGCTTCCCAATCATTATCTCAAGCGGGAGTGTTGTTGGGGTGAATGCATTGTTTCTAAGGTGGAGATGGCGGGGGTGAGTTCTTTGTTTCTAAGGTATTTTCTTCTTCCTCCTCCTGTCTCCCACTGGACCTCTCAGCAGTGCCTATTCCTCGTCACACCCCTACCCCAGGGGAGGCTGCCTCGGGTGCAGAGCAACAAGGAACCTCAGCCTGGCCTCTCTGCTTCCTGTCCTTTCTCTACATCAGTTAACTCCTGGTTCATTCTCATTTTAGCGTCAATAGATTCTTCCTCCAAAGCTAGAAAGGAAGCCTCTCCTTACAGTGTCACATAAGGCACTTGCCGGATTCGCCTTCCAAGTTCCTGTCCAGCTCCCCATCCCCTTGCAGTGTCACACTAGCATTCATTCTGCAAACTGCAAGCTGTCCAAGCTCATTTCTATGTTAGGACTTAGCATATGCTGGGTCCATTGCCAAAATACTTTTCTATACGCCCATCCTTAAACCAGCTATCCAAAGGACATTGTGGTGCATTGTTTTAAATATATTCTGAATATCTGATTCATTTAATATCCATCTTCACATATACATTCATACTTGGGTATAAATTCCAGGCAGTTAGGTAACATCTTTTTATTTATCTGTTGTGTTTCTTAGTGTCTGGCACAGTATAAATTATCCATTTGTATTTATTGATCGAGTTGAATAAATATGTTGCAGGTGGTTGTAGGCAGGCCTTGACTGGTATCCTGTTGTTAGTGTGCTAGGTGTTTCTCTCCATCCATGCCCTGCATGCACAGGTTTCCCTTTCTTAACAGGGCTAAAGATACAGCCTTAGGGCTCCTTGTCTTAGAGCTAGTGTCTCACTTGGGGAAATGAATTGAAGGTAGCACGCATATATAACCCTAGCACTCCAGAGGCAGGAGCAGGAGAGTTTGAGTTTAGCCTGGGCTACATAGTAAAACTTTCTTTAAACACACACACACACAGACGCACACGCACACGCACACACAAAGTAAACAAAACTATAAAGAAAAACAGATGAATGGCATTCATATTGCTTGCAGATCTAAATCTGTGCTGTCTCAACTGAGAAGTAAATTTTCTTTCATGCGCAAAGCCTTCTGGTAGACAGTCAAGAAAAGCCATACAAACTGAAGGGGCAGGAAGATAGCTCAGTCAGTAAAATGATCACACAGGCATCGGGAACTCAAGCTCATTCCCTAGCATCTACATTTTTTAAAAAGTATACAGTGGTGTATGCATATAATTCTAGTACTGAGGAGGTACAGATGGCAAATGTGTTGTTTGGTTATCAGCCCACCTGGCTTTATCAAGGACCTCCAGACTTAAAAAAGGGCTGTCTCAAAACCCTGAAGTGCATGGCGCCTAAGGAACAGCACCCAAGGTTACCCTCTGGCTTCCACAAAAAATACATATGCACCTGTGTGCATACAGACCTGATCACGTGTACACACACACACACACACACACACACACACACACACACACACACACACACACCAGATTACTTTAATTTTGAGAGCCCTGTAAATCCTGCTTTTTCCTTGACCAGTTTTGGGCTCTGATAAAGGATGTCACAGAAAATGAAAAAATACTTGTGAAATGTTTGCACACATACACACAGAGCACAACTCCAAAAACCCTAAGATTCACATGATAAAATGCATCTTTAAGTTGAAGAGAAGTAGTCAGTTTTAAAAATGAACATAGAACAGAGCTAAATCTTAGCAAGGTAAAAATCCAGAAAGCTTCCAGATTACTGGACCATAGCCTTTTAGTTTGGCATCAGGTTAAACTAGTGAGTGACAGCTCTGGAGTATAGTTTTTGGAGCACGTTCTCCAAATTTTTGGATATCCCTTTGCTAGTATTTTCTGACTGAGAGGCAACATTAGATGACATTAAAGGGACTGAGAGGCCCAGTGTGACAGAGATGCAGTTTTGTTCCTTCATCCAAGTGTGCCGTCAGACTTAAATGAGCCTTTATGGCTAGGTGAGAAAGGCTGTTATAATTTGAAAAGTGGCTAAAGTGTTTTCAGGAGACTTCATCTGCATACTCCCTTTATGGCCAAGCAGCTCTCTAGTTAAACCTGAGGCTGGGTCCTCTGTGTCCTTAGTTGTTACACTAAGATGAACATCCTAGGGCCTTAGAAACCCATTTGAGCAACATGGATGATGGTGTGTGCATGACTCTTCTCGTTGGGGTGAGAAAAGTCTTGACATAAGCAGCTTAAGGGGAAACAGTTTATTTTGGCTCCTGAGCTCGGGGTGTCACTCAATCAGGGTGAAGAGGCATACTGCAGGATTGACTTAATCTCTGTCAGCAGGAGCAGGAAGTGGCTGACCACATGGTGACTGACAAGAAACAGAAAGGTCAGGCTAGACCCAGAAGGGTGTTGTCATCTTCAAGGGCCATCCCAGGATACCCGCTTCTGGTAGCTTCCCAAAGGCTCCACACCTTCCCACACCACCACCAGCTGGGGACCATGTGCTCAAACCCTTGGCTCTGTGGGTGCCACTCACTGGGCACAAAACCAGTGGGCACGTTATACAGCAGAAATGCCCAACACTGCACCAGACTCTCAGTGGGACAGGGAGGAAAAGTGATCTAGTGTAAGAGGTTAAAGTTTGGTTTTCAGGGACAGGGACCCAAGAAGTCAGTAGGACACACACTGCAAAGCACCCCCTGAAACAGCTACCTATGAATGCTCTTCCAGGTATACTGTGGCATGCAGGCCTAGAGGGTGGGGGTGTTAAGTGTCTTCAAATGGAGACTGACACATTCAGGAGTAGAGACTTATTTCAGCTGTGAAATGAACTCAGTGTTGCTGGGCTTATTCCACAATCAGGCATCTGCCACTCTTTTAAGGAAGAAAAATAGGGTTAGCATTTGAAAGGGAGTGTGTGGTTCTCCAGGCAAACTCAGCTCCTATATTGAGTGATTTGGTTTTATATTTAGAATATCCCCTTAACAGCATAAAAGTCATAGTCCATATTAATTCTGTTTACTAAAGTTCACTTCAAGATGGAAATAGCCTTTAATTCTCTTATTGTAAGATGTTACCTGTTGTTAGAAAATATATATGTGTGTGTGTGTGTGTGTGTGTGTATAAATATATGTACACACACACATATATATACATATATATATATATATATATATATATATATATATATACATATACAGCACTGAAAAGTATAAAACTTAAAAGAAGAAACTACCCATAGTATCGGGGTTTTTTCTAAACATTGTGCCGTATGTCCACACCAACAATGGGCCGATGTTATGCAAGTTTTGTGATTGGGAGCTTGTAAGAGAGACACAGAGGGAGCTTGTAAGAGAGACACAGATGAGATGTGTACATTCAAGAGAGAACTGGTGCTGTTCTTGCCCTCAACATCTCCAGCATGTCGCCCAAGGAAGGGTCAGGATAGGCATTGCTTTTCAGGGCATGATATGAGGCCAAGAGAGCTGACGTCCATGTAGGGAAGGACCTTAAAAGGTGGCGGAGTGCCTATTTCAGGTCCCAGAAATGCTTGTCTATCCAGCACTGAGCTAAGTCCATTAACACCTGAAGAGAGAAAGGGTGAAGTGGTGGTGTGTTTGCCCTGTGCTTCCCTTGGCATCTTCGTTAGTGGGTGCCACCCCTTTGCATGGGAGTGAGCTAGGCCTCTCAACGTGCTAATAGCCTGTGGATCTTTTCCAAAACCTATAGTCAGGTTTCTAGCAGGCAAGATCTCAACTCAGCCTAGGAGTTGAGAGATGGCCGTCAATAACGCTTGCCGTGCAAATATGAAAACCTAGGTTATATTCTCAGAACCCACAGAAAACGCCAGGCATAGCAGCCCGTGCTTGTTATTCCAGAAAGGTGAAATGGGAGGTGGAGACAAGGCTCTCAGGGGCTCGCTGGCTAACTAGCCTGCTTGGTGAACTCAAGGCCAATGAGAGACTCTGTCTCAAAAAAAAGTGGTAGGTTGCCTTCTGCATTCTGTGTGTGTGTGTGTGTGTGTGTGTGTGTGTGTGTGTGTGTGTGTGTGTGTGTATGAATGCACATGTCCCCACACATGAACATACACAGGCAAAAGGGACAAAGCAAATCTGTTCTTTTTGGACTCTCTTCATCTACTGATTTCTAAACAAGGACGAAAAGGGAAAGGACCATGGTCATTTCCAACAAGGAGTGAAAGATGGAGGACACTGAGGGGAGAGCAAGGGGGATTGATGATAGCCTCTGGTGGCAGAGCTCCAGGGGACCAGAACACACACAGTCGGGTTCTTATAAACCTCTTTAAAAACAGCTCTGCACTGTGCTTAATAGAGGATGCAGACGTCCCCCACCTGAAGTTAAGTAACATGGTAACTTTTGCAAATGAGAACTCCAGCATTGCATTCGCAGGGGTGAAACCCTTACCAGGGTTTTTGCTTGTGCTCTCTGTCAAGTCAGGGAATATTTCATCCAGTGTACGTCTGTGCTGGGCTGGTTTCAGTGATCAGGAACTTGACTCTGCCTTTGAAGTCGAAGTTCCCCTTTGAAAAGTACTTAAACTTTGGTCAAGTTACCAGGCTGGGAAGGCTGACCCTGCAGAGCAACACATACATGTACTTCAAGTTTGCTCTTCATTTTTTCAATTCACGGTAGTCTCGGTAATTCAAGAGGTAGAAAGCACTGCCTTTAGAACTGATTGACTAAAAATTGTAGACGCTCTTGGTTCTCTGCAGTGAGTACCAGAGCACTGTGCTGCCCGGTGTGACTCCCTAATGCTCTGCCACAGTCCCTGCTGGAACAGGGCTGGAGGAAACCTGCAGAGCGGAGCAGGCATTTTATTATTAAGAGATACAGCATATGGAGCCCCACATAGCATTTGTAGCCCTGATTGTATTGCTTACAGGTATTACAGACTTACATCTAAAACACTTAGGATATTTTGAGTCACATATTTTTGTCAAGAACTGAGGGTGCTGGGATAGATGCATCTTACAATAAATAAACCCAGTGTATCTTCCCGAGAGCTTACAATGAAAATCAGATTTGTCTCCCACTACAGTCCAGAGAGCAGCATGGGTATGGTTATGTCTCTGTCTAGTCCGCCCCTCTGTCTTCCTGCCAATCATCTAAGGATTTATCTGCATTCAGCACTTGCTGTAGAAGCCAGAGTGTCATTTTAAGTGTGTGTGTGTGTGTGTGTGTGTGTGTGTGTGTGTGTGTGTGTGTGTGTGTGTACAGAAATGCTGAGCAAAGGCAGGCTGGGGAGAGGTACCCACTGGAGAAACAACAGTCATCTTCCTTTCTTGGCCCTCTCACTTGCTTTCTTACAGCAGCCACTGGAGAGGAAAGACAGCCAGAACAGCTCCCAGCACAGTGTCTCCAGCCACCGGAGCCTGCACACGGCATCCCCGAGTCACAGCACACAGGTGCTCCCCGAGTACCCACCCGCAGACGCCCCTGCTCCAGATCAGACCGACAGCTCTGGGCAGAAAAAACCAGATCCTTTTAAAATCTGGGCCCAGTCCAGGAGCATGTATGAAAACCGACGTGAGTAAAACCTGGGTTCCTGCTCTCCCAGGCCCTTCCCAGTGCGCTAGCCTCCTCTTAATAAAAGAGGCCTGGGGTATCCAGTGGATAAAGGTAAAGAGGATGGAAAGCCACAGCTTCCTAGAACAGGTAGAACTCCCTGGTTGTCTGCATAGGCTAGATGATGTCTCCAGCTTGAGGAAGCACGGGTAAAAATGGATGCTTTTCTCTCTGGTTCAAAGAAGTGGTTGGTAAGAGCCTCTGTCTTTTAATCCTTTCCCGGGTGGAGAATGTGGCCTGCTCTGTACTCCTGCCTGATGAAGCTGCTCCGACACACAACAGTATAACTGTGACTGTGGGTTCATGAGAAGAGGTCAGGTACTTTCTTTGTGGCCTTGTGGTTCTTAAAAATACTGGTGATACCAGTCTTTGCAAACATTTCCCTCAAAAAGAAGAAGGAAAAAAAACCCACAGAGAATGATTGTAGCTTAATTATCTATACAGTAGTTAGGTGTGTTGTTTTATTAAGATCAACTTGGAGAGATGGACCTCAGAACTTTCCGGATCTTAAACACCTAAGAACTCCTCCTTATTTCCCTTCTCTCCTTTTAATGAAGGGATTCCTGGGGACATTCACCATCAGTTGTCTTTGTTATTTTACCAATGCCAGGCCCTAAAACGCCCCAAGCTTAGCAGACGCTATTGGCTCTTTTGGGGTCTTTGCCGTCACTAACATTTTCTTTCTGAGTTGGCTGGTTCGTATGCCCAGCCATAGAATGAAGTACAGTGTGTTAGGAGGAAAGACATATTCTATTGATGACCTGGGAGAAGCTGAGAGAGAAAACAGCATTGCTGTGCCTGGCCACTGGGGGAACTTAGAACAGGCTTTGTTCCTAACCACCCCGATGTCACCGCTGTGGAGATTGGTAGCTCAGAGACTATGGAGAGGCTAAGGGCTCTTCCTCCTCTCAACAACCACTCTGACTTGGCTCTTCAGCATACCTGGCTGTCTGAAGGGTGTTTGGGAAGACTTCCCTTGTTCTGTGACTCGGATAAGGAAGGGAGTAAGGCCAGCAGCCCTGAGAAGGAAAGCTGACCAAACTCTTAGGTAGAACTCGACATTCAGGGGGCACAGGAGGGTCTCTTGCTGATTAGCAGCTGTCAGAGGTCCCTTGAAGTACCACACCATCAGAGTAAAACACTGGCCCATTAGATAGCCTGTTGTACCCGTGGAGGCTCACCATGCTGACAAAAGCCAGCTAATTTGGAAATGGACTCCCCCGACTCCCAGGAAGACAGCACTGAAGTCCTTTGGAAGCCAGGCTGAAGGAAATCTACAAATGCAGCAAATATTAACTACAAAGTTGAGCATCCTATATCAAAAAATGCTCGCGAGGGGAAATGCTTCCAATTTCAATTTTGAAATATTTGCATATTTGTAATGAGATAGTCTGAGGACGGGACCCGAGTCTGAATTTCAAATCTGTTTATGTTTCTTACATCTCTTACACACAAAGCCAGAAAGTCATTTTAGGCCATATTTGCAGTGATTTTATCTGTAAATATAAATTTTATGGTATGGAGTTTTCTTCTTATGGTGTTATATCAATACTTAAAAAGCTTTGGGTTTTATAGCATGTGAGGTTTTCAGAATCAGGGACACCCAACTATTACAAACCTGGGCTTCATACCAGGAATACCCTCTAACTGTAGTGATTTCTCTTTAAAACACCCTGAAGGAATGCCTCCCAGTTTCGAATGTTCCATAGTCCCTTCACATTGCTCTCTAACCATGTGGCTTCTTCAATCAATGACCCAACTTCAGGGGATGTTGAGTGATTGCTTTATTGACCATGCTCCTGCTTTCTTCAGTCCAGTACACATTATGATTGAGTTTTCCATGTTCCAATCCTTTTGTGATCAAATAAATCATTCCCTGAAGTACTGGCGGGACCTCCTGGATTGACAGGACACTTCAAGCACGGACGTGCTCAATGGTAGGCTCGTCCACCCTAAAGCAACAATAGTTCTTGGGATTTGGATATTTTAGTTCAACTTTTAGGAAAGTTTTCACCAGGAAAAGAAACTGGACTATCCAGCATAAGCACTATAAGCTGATTGCTGTAAGCTTTGACATTGCTCCATGCGGTCACAATGACATGTTTGGAATGGTTCCCTTTTTGTCCCTTTGCTTTCTTAGCATCTAAGCGATCAGATATAGCCCCACAGTGAGAATCAATGGAGGTTCTGTAATTGAGTGATAGGAACAGCCTAATGGCTGTTAAGATCGGCATAGATTTTTTTTCTTCTCTACTAAATGAGGATAATGATGACCCTCCCCTGGCTCCACCTCCAGTAATTACTGTGTCTCCAGCACAGCTTTTCTTCTTCCCATGGTGCCCACTGATGAACCTATAGCAATCTTGTCTTTGAATTACCTACCATTTTATTTAATCTCAAATTCATTTCTCCCATTGCAATAAGTTATTTTGTATGTTGTCTTTTAAGAACATTCTTTAAAAAAAAAAAAAAAAAGAGTAGCCTTGATGGATGGAATTCCCTCCCCATCCTTTGATGATAAAATAAGCAAATACTGAAGGAAAATTGAAGTAAGTCACAGTACATTAATTATACATATTATTCCCTTTGTGCTGAAAATACCTTTTCCTTCTTATTGAACTTCATTGTTAAGGGCAGTGTAAAGATGAACACACAGCTGACCACTTTCCCTTACATGTTCTAGGTGTTTCACAAAATACCATCCTCTCAATTTGGCTCTCTGCCAAAACCGCAGTGTCAAAAATGATTTAATCTGAGTTACAGAAGTGTTAATGAATCCCTTTGAAGGATTTCAATGTTAATTAAAGACTTGAAGTCCTTTCAATAAGCCGCCTTGCCTGTTTTGTATTTTCTCTAGATAACATGCCAGTTGGATCCATGTCTTTAAAAGTGACATGATTGGTCTTATTAGCAGATGTTCACACAGTCACCTCGTGCACAGCAGCCTTTACTACAAAGGAAACTCCAAAGCTTATAAATAAAGTTTGTGCCTGTTTGTGGTCTAGCTTGCGAAGAAAGCAGCCGAAGCCGTCATTTTAACCATTATAAAGCTGTCCTCTGGGGGGTCATGCTTACAAGTCTTACACCAGGATTGTAGGATCATTATAACCATTTCTGTCTGTGTGTTCGTTCAGATTCAACAGATTCCATGATTGTATCTCAAACATAAGACTATTCTGGTTTGAAATACCTAGAATTCACCAGGGCATGCCTCGTTCTAAGAATGGATTCTCTCAGGAACCGACACTCCCCTAAGCAAGTGCTGTTGTGGAGTGCTAACATACACGTCCATGTTCTCACAAGGCAATGAGGGTTTAGACAGCCTTCTCTAGTTCATGATGTGACTGAAATGAGGTCACTCAAGAATGTGGTTAGAGTCTAATTAAGCATCAGGAGCCTACGGTGGTAATGGAAGTCACAGGAAACTCTCAGTGTTCAATTAGATTTTTGACAAGTAAAGCACCAGGAAAAAAAGAAAGTGAAAAACAGAACCCAACTGTGGTCCTTTCAAGTCCATAGCAGTCAGGACCTTTATTGTGGAGCTGAATTGCACATCCCTTATCAGTCACGACTAAATTCAAATGAACCAAGAGCGAGTGTATGTTGAGCTTTACACAACTGTGAAATTGCTGTTCCAGCCATGTCGCCTTCGCCTGCATCAGGACTGAGCAAGGGTGAAAGAGACAGAGAGATCAGTTCCACGAGTTTTGGAGAATGTCAGAGTAAGGATCTGCCGCACACGTTTGTGTCTCCATTATCATTGCTCCTGTTTGATGTTCCCATCTGTCCGGGGAGAAGCCCACAGAAATGAGGGAAGATAAAAGTCCATGCAGTGATGTTTTTAGGCTTGTTTTGGCTGAGCATAAAGCAAACACAAGATGAGATTAGGAAGTGATGTGTGTGCTCTCAGAATCTGTAGATGCATTGTGTGTCTGGAGCAGTGGAGACACCAGGGCCTGGTGACCCCACTCTCACTAAATATCAAGGAAAGTCATTCGGCTACTTTCTTAAGTGACCACTACCAATACCAGAAGCAGATGAACTGCGGTGGCGATTGTCCCCTAGGTGAGGATCTAAGATGCAGACGGCTGGATCAGAGCTGTAACTTCTGCACGACTGGCCTCACTGAAGTGACAGTAATAATAAGAAATGTGACAGTAATGTCAGAAAAATGGCCCCACCTTGCTGCCCTCTAAAATACAATTCTTCTGAAAGTAGAGAGTGAAACATTTGGGGGAACTAATTTCAAAATCTCAGCACTTATATCAAGAAGTAGTACCATAGGAGATAAAATTTTGACTACCATAGTATATTTCAATACCAATTCATTAACCGAGGCTATATTTATTTGAGTAAATGGTATTTAGTTGGTGAAAGGGTAAAATTGTTAATATGCTAAAAGTTAAGTAGCCGAAGGCTTTCTTTGTCACGTGTCTGTGTTGGTGTTTATATCTGTGTTTCCTGACTCATTGTGAGTGTATGTATATCCCAGTTGTCACGGGGCACCTTTCTTTTCAACAGAAAACTCTTTAAATAAATTTTCCAGTTGATTCTTGAAAGGAAGAAAAACTTTTTTCCTGTGGCCTAACTTGGGTGATTGACCTAAATCTGTTGGGTCTCCTCCATATACCATGATAGCTGACACCTCATTGCAACATAAGGCAGAATGTACTACTTTTTTTTTTTGCCCCTGTAGGATGGACAAAAGATACTGTGTTAAAGTGATGCAGAGAAAAATGAGTGATGCAGAGAAAAATGGGTCTGGGCTGAAGGCGACTGCAGAGGCCCTTTAATTGCTCTTGGAAAGCTCTTATGCTCAGCAGACATCAGATTGACTCTGCCAGCACCCATGTATACCAGCTGAAAATCACCAGTGGTCTTTTGGGGTGCTAGTTTCCTTCCCTGGGTAAACCAAAAGGCAGAACACCCTCTGATTTAGTTATTTCAATGAGGCACTTCACAGCATGCATCATTTACCAAGCTACTCAAACAGGAATTAATGAATATATTTATATAAATGTGTTCAAGGAAACATTAGTCTCCAAATGTTTCTGTAGGAGTCCCATGATGTAGCCAGGTTCATCTTTCCTGGCATTTTACAAGCTAGCCTCAGCATTTTTAATATAAAAGGTTGTATACAAACATCCAAAATCTATTCTGAGTCCTCTGCCTTATACCCATTCATTTTGTTTCCCTTGGATTATTCATTTACTATGCATCTTAGGCTATAGGCAAATCACTGAAAAGCAACAATAACCCCCAATGTGAAATCTAAACTACCATTTTTGTCTTTCCTATTCTATCGCACAAAACGGTGAAGATGGGAATTAAAGTTTCAGGCCTAGATACTCCTACAGCCCAAAATACAATTAATAAAGCAAATAACAAAGAATGTGGAACAGTAATTTAATGCCCCCTTTAGGATTCACTGCAACTAAATTATATGCATTCTCTTTAACTAAAAGTTATATCTCTTTATAGACTATAAAACACCTTGTATGTACATTAAAGTACTCCATAAGAATAAAGGGAAAGCAAGCCTTTTATTATCTCAGTGAGGTAACAGTGCAGTTATATAGAATGACTTCATGCACGACAGGCATTTTCTTCTGGAATTTACTGAGGGCTTCGTTTTAAAGCACTAGACCATTACTGAGTGTTAGACAAAATAGGAACTTATTGGGTAATAAGATAATGCACGTTCAGATACCATAGGCAAATTAAGGGAAAAGCTGTAATTTAGTAATGAGATACAGTTAATTGTTCAGAAGTTGCTGTCACCACTTGACCCTAAGGGTCTAGAAATGTGACAACTCTGGGATATTAGTACTGAAATCATATTAAGCTCTATGTTTTGTAATGGTGCCAAGGTTCAAACCCAAGACCTGAAGAAGGATAGGCAAACAGTTTCCACTGAGCTGTGCGCCCCACAGCCCTTGAGAGTAATTTTGTTTTTCTCACAAAACTGATCTCATATTAAATTACTGGTGTCAGTGGTCTTGATTATGCTAGAGAAGAAGAATATGATTAAAAATAAATTAGGAATTCTTTTTAGCCAAAGCCATAATACTTGTCCTCTCAATCAAATGACAAGTCATTTAAAGGAACTTTCAAATCCATAGCGCCCACTTCTCCTCTGGGGAGAGTCCCTCTGTGTGATTTTTTTCGTGGATACTTGCTGGGTAGTGCAGCCCACAGTGACTCAGTTTGATTCCTGTTGGAGCGATGCTGGGGAGAGAGGTGCTTGCTGACTCCTGGCGTAGCTGTCGTGAGCTAAACTGGGAATTACCAGGCAGCCTGAGTCTCTTGGGGAACTGCAGAGCTCAACTTTCCTACCGCTTCCTTGTGCCCACTGCCCTGTGCCCTGTCGCCTACCCATGACCTTTTCTGTGGTTGCCTGTGCTGGGGAGCTTTTATCTGTGCATGCATCATCCATCATGGTCCTGTAATTGTGTCCTTTTTAGACACATAATCCCCTTTATTAATGAAATAATCTCTTTCCCTTCTTCTCTGCAGTTCCAGATTATCAGGAACAGGACATCTTCCTTTGGAGAAAAGAGACCGGATTTGGATTTAGGATTCTGGGTGGAAATGAGCCAGGGGAACCTGTGAGTCTTTTATCTGCTTCTCTCCCTTGTGCTATTTGCTAAGACTTCAAAGCAAAGTGGTGGCAATTGACAGATCACCAGGAGAGGAGTCCTGCTAGTTGGGGCCCTGGCTCTTTCATCTTGAGAAGTATGGATCTCGCACTTCCTCTTGTGGAGCTGCGTTTGTTTGTTTGTTTATTTGTCTTAAAGAAGAAGGGAAGTCATATTTTCTAAAGCTTTTGTGTGTGGTGGGGGTTGCAACAGTGAGGCCCCCCACCAAGAAGGAAAACAGAAGGCAGAGCAGACAGTAGCCTCAGCCCTGTAGTCAGTTCTGTGGTATCTGTAGCAAGTAGAGGGGTGTGTGTGTGTGTGTGTGTGTGTGTGTGTGTGTGTGTGTGTGTGTGTGTGTGTGTGTGTGGAAACTGTAGGAGTCAGTTCTGTGGTATCTGTAGCAAGTAGAGGGGTGTGTGTGTGTGTGTGTATGTAGAAACTGTAGGGGTCTGAATAGTAAGTAGCTAGAGCACAGAGAGAACTTCCTTAGGCAGCACTGTGGCTCAAGAAAACAGCACCCTATCCTTAAATAATGGAAAAAGAACCCTGAACAGTGACCAATAAACACTGAATCTCCTCCCTGGGCCTCAGTTTCTTAGAGTCAGTTATTTCACACCACACGGTCCTTTGAAAGGAAAACAAAAGAGAAGTGTAGTTGATGCCTTTGGAACAAAACATATCATTCATCGAGCAGTTACTGTGTGTGACGTGCTATACTAAAAACCTTTAACATATAATATCTCCTTTAGCCAGAATGTATCCCTGTTTTTCAAACCAGAAAATAAAAGCTCCAGAAAGGTTAATGAACCGGCCCAAGGTCCCAGAGCGAGTGTAGATGCAAGGCTGATAAGGCCCAACTCCTCCATCTCTTCAGCCACTGTTTTGTTCATGCCCCTCATAAACCCTAAATGCCATATGAAGAGAACAATAACATTGTTGTCTACTGAGAAGACAGAGCACACACCAAATTTAAACTCACATTTGGTGAATGGCAGAACAGCAAGACATCGAATAAAAATGTTCCTCTGCCTTCTAGTGCTGAAAGATGGCAGAAATGGGAATATCAGGCCAGAATTTGCTTCATTCTCCCCTTCATTTTATGTTTAGTGAGGTGCCCTACTGCTAAGCAGACAGTACTAGACAATTAAGAAACTAAGTATTGATGTACTTAGCAGGGCTCAGTGAGAGTGGGGTTCTTGGGTAGACAGGGAAAGAGGAAAGGCCTTATAAGTGAGAAAATAAAGTGCCCATTTCTCTGGAGTGGAAGAAGAAAAACGACATGATTGACAGGCCACAGATAATAGCTATGTCAGAGAGCCATACAAGAAATAGTTATTCTTCCCACTTCTTAAAAACTGCTACAGTACCTGGCACAATGCCTTATACACAGTGGGTGCTCAATAATCGTTTGTGGCATGCATGTGGATATGAATGAATGAATTGAATTATTTCTAGAGATGTACAGGCCATCAGTCTTGATAGTAAAACTAACAGGACAATGTTTCATCCATCATCTGATTACTCAACAGATTTATATCGGTCACATCGTACCACTGGGTGCTGCTGACACAGACGGCCGCCTGAGGTCTGGAGATGAATTAATCTGTGTGGATGGGACACCAGTAATTGGAAAATCACACCAGCTTGTGGTCCAGCTTATGCAACAGGCTGCCAAGCAAGGCCATGTCAATCTCACAGTGAGGCGCAAAGTGGTGTTTGCTGGTATGTTTTCCATTCATCCCCTCGGACCATGCTCTGTCGTTTTTGTGTCTGCCTCCTCAAGCTTCTATTTTAGCAAATGTTTGCAAATGTGATCAAGCTCAGAATTTCCAGATGGCTTGCTTCTCTCCGGCTCTGCAAAAGTGCTGTCATTCAAAAGTACTTTAATATGCTCTTTGCATATGCTCCAAAAAAGACTTCCAGAAAGACGAGAGATGAATATACATCCCCTGACTCTCGCCCCTCACCAACCAGAACTTAGCCTTCCTCTTCACTGGAGGATAGTCCTCATCCGACCAGCTTATCGGGAGCGTGAGAAAAGGTCAGCTCCAGATTCAAAGAACAGAAGTTAGGTTTGGACTGCAGAATGAGCTCTTCCCAGCAGCTCCTGCAGTTGCTTTACTGAGAAAGCCAAAAAGCTGGCCAGTTCTAGGTCAGCTCTGGTTCCTCTGAAGTTCTCAGAATACCCTTTCAGGCTCCACTCAAAAACACTCCTCCAAATGCTTTCAGGTTTTAGCACCCCCTTCCCGCCATGCCTGTGGCTCAGAGTATATTTCCACATCTCACTCTGCCCCTTTAAGAAAGCTGTTACACGTCTGCTCTCTCCTGAAAGCGTATGTCTTTATTATTCACCTTTGCATGCAGCCTCTACTCAAAGCCTGTACAACAGAATCCAGAGGAGGAAGATTAACTGTTATGTCAGTTGAATTCCTGAAGAAGTATGATGTGAAAGCCTGTGAATTCTCTGTAGCCTTAATATTAGTGTAGCAGATAGCCCAGATAAAATTAATTGGCACTTAAAAAAAAGAAACTAATGTAGCTTATTTGAAGTGATATATAATTAATTACAGAATGAAGTTACTAAATTCCAGTGTAAGAATCTAATGGTAGCCATTGAAAACAGTCCCTATTTCACAATAGATTATGTCCTTAGAACTCATTTCTGGCCCCCCCAAATTCTGAGTATGGTATTCCGTGCAGCCAATGGCAGTCAGCTGGTTTGTTTTGGGGTTTTGAAATGAGTTGAAAACTTTGATTTCCCTGTCTTAAAGTAGTAAGGCAATGTAATTTCACTTGGTTGTTTCAGTTTTATTTGAAAGGCTTATGTTTGGGATATTCAGTAAGTTAGTTCAATGCAGACGTTATATTAAGTGAAATTAGGCAGGCAGATAGTAAGCAGAGTGGGTGTTGACAGGTGCTGGTAAGGGAGCTGTTATTTGGTGGTGAAAGTTTCACTTGGGGAAGTTGACAAAGTTCTAGAAATGGATGGTGGTGACATTTACATGACAGTGTGAATACATCTATGCCCCTGAGTTACATGTAAGCACTGTTACGTCATTAAATTTGTGCTTTCCCATAACTAAAGCCATCTATGAAAGTAAAAGCTTTGTGGAATAAATATAACCGTAGCCACAACTCGCCATAGTACACAGTGATTTTGGCATGCCTGGATTTACCTAAGGTGTGGACTCTTTAAGAATGTTTTGCCCTGTTAGCTGACAAGGCAGTAAGACCGGATGAATACCCAAAGCTGGAAGGAAGCTAATGCCTCTAGCTCTGTGATTGGAATAGATATTTACAGCTGGGAGCTGGGAGAGCAATTATGTGTACCTACCTTCAGGTCTTCATGAATCCTGCGTACCTTAAAAGAACCACCCTAGCAGTCTCCTACCCAGTGAAAACGTAAACACTGAACAAAGATGTAAGGAGGAGGGAATGACTGAGTGAGTGAGGCTATGAAGGAAGCGAGGACGGCAGCCTGCACTGGTACAGCTCATACAGAGTCTGTTCACAGTTCCTTCCTCCATCGCAGAAAGGTCATAACTGGATGTTGATGTAGACAGAGTGGCATTGTGGGTAGTATCATTGTACTGTCTACTGCATGCCATTTAGGAGTCCTCTTTGGGGGTCGATGTGCATGGAGTCAGCCTTCCTGAAGACAGACTATTAATGTTTCCACAGCAAGGCTGTTTTTCCACGCTTGTGTTGCAGTCCTCTGAGACAAGATGCCCTCCTTAGCATCTCGGTTTCCTTACAGGTGGGGAAGGTGGAAGTGGTGACTGGGCCCGTTTTCCAGGGATTTCAAATGGTTTAGTCGTAATACATGTCTCTCCCAGTCCCCAAAGCAGAGAATGAGGTACCCTCACCAGCTTCATCGCACCACAGTAGCAACCAGCCGGCCTCTCTGACGGAAGAGAAGCGCACGCCACAGGGCAGCCAGAACTCGCTGAACACTGTGAGCTCCGGCAGCGGCAGCACCAGCGGCATCGGCAGCGGCGGCGGCGGCGGGGGCAGCGGCGTGGTCAGTGCGGTGCTGCAGCCCTATGACGTGGAGATTCGCCGTGGGGAGAACGAGGGCTTTGGGTTCGTCATCGTGTCCTCCGTGAGCAGGCCTGAAGCGGGCACAACCTTTGGTGAGTGCTAGAAGGAACAGGCTGGGCTTGCTGCTACCAGCAGGGTTCAGCAGTTAAGGATACTTGCTACTCTTGCAGAGGATCTGGACTTAGCTCCCAACAGAAAGGCCTTAATGGTTTTGTTTTGTTTGTTTGTTTGTTTGTTTTTTGCTTCAGATAATTAAAGTCTTAATTGGAGATGGAGTTTATTTGGTAGGTTTTATTGGATCCACAACCCCATTTAGCTTTCTAAATGTGTGGTCATGCACAACTTCAAGTACAGATAAGATTTATGTCAAATTTGAATAGCAGCTCTTTGGTAGTGTAACGGATTATACATTTTTTTTTTTTTTTTTTTTTTTTGGCCAGAGAAAGACTTCAGAAAGTTCCTGAGTAGGGGAGGCCATTAATAGCAATGGCCTCAGAAAGTCATAAGGGTTTTCAAAAAAGCAGATGTTTATAAGGATGCCTAGGAAAAGGAGCCATGTAGAAGTAAAAAGCCACCTGTGATACTCCCCCGCCTCGTGTGTGTCCTTCCTCCATCCCTACCTGAATGCTGTTGAAGTTTTAAATGATTTTTTTATTGTTGCTTTAGAAACTGGCTGAACTCTGAGTTAAGAGTCATTTGATTAGGGGTCTTATCCAGGTCTTAGATTTCAGCCAAGTATGGGTAATGTTTTGTAACCTTTTCCAAGTATTACCTCTCTCCTGGGTGCATGCATAAAGGCGAATAGGAACCCAGATTATTCTAAGAACCCAGTTGAGTCTAGGAGTCTCTTTCCTGTTGCAATGGGTGTGCACCCTCCTTCCTGATTCAGTCCCTTGTTGTCTCCCAAGCACGCTGGAAGGTGATGGGAGACAGGAAGGGTTATTATGCAGGCTTCAATTTTTATCTCAAATGGCTTATCCACCCAGGACCTCTTGGCCAGTGGTGTAGGTCACTCATTGGCTTAAGTTAACAAGGGCCTATAGCTCTTTAACATTCTGATCCGGTAGAAACCACACTGTCTCCAGTTAGTCTTGATGAGCTGCTTCTTGCTAAAGGAGACAGTCAGCCTGTTCTGCACATGTGTGACTGCAGTAACAACCGCCCATCACTAACCATGCTTTTCTGAGTTGCGAAGATGAAGTCATCACCGCGTGTCACAGTGCGTGACCTGACATCAAGGCACCAGTTTTTATTTGGTTTTATTTTGCTTTGCTTTTAAATTACTTTCAAAGACTTTTCTGCTGACTTTAGGAATAACAAAAAACAGGGAAAAGAAATCCCAAGTGATTGCTCCCCCAATCTGCAGTGTACCCCTTGACCCTCTCAACTTTATCATAGTTCTCATTTTCAGTCTCCAGAAAGAAGAAGCAGGTATGTCAGGTGACAGGCTCTGTGTTGGATGATGAGTATTGGATGCTTTCACTCACAGTTTGATCTTTGATTATTTTCCCTTCATTCTTACAATGAACAAATTCAACTTCCCCTAACACCTTGCACGAGGCTGCCGAGCTACGCAGAGCCTTTCTTCATGCCTGCTGTTTGAGACCTTTGTCCTGCAAGTTGTCCTTGGAGCCGAGCTACACTTACTCAGGACCTTGAACTGGATACTCTTCCCTTCCACTGTGCCTCCTCTGTAGATTCATGGACAGCTCACTTGCTTTTTAAAATTCTTTGAATTGAATTTGGTGTTCCACACAGACTCGGTCATTCAAATTCAAAGGAGTCAAAGTGTGTTTTTCCGATAGTTTTCCCTTCAGGTAGAAATTATAATGAAAGAGCCTGCACAGTTGACTTTATAGACTCCCCTATTAATTTTGTCACCGTTTCCAAAAGGTGGCTCCACCAGGAAGCTGTTTTGATAGTTCTGAGAAAGCAAATTCTAAAAGTCTGCATAAAAACATTGGAACTCACTATACAAATACCTGATTATCCCAGAGCACTCCTCAAAGACAACTCCCCCAATAGAGTGCCTCAAGCGTGCAATAAACACACACACACGCAGATCCCTTTCCCCTGTTTCATATTATGTATGTATGTGTGTAAGCCGATGAGTAGAGAGGAGATGATGAAAGAAAGGGGGCTGGGGAATGACTGGAGGCTAGCTTTGCTTCGCTATCCTAAGTGTGAATAGGTGCTGGATTTTCACTATGTCCCTTTAAGGGAATTTGTTTGTGAAGCAGGAAGGGGATCCGAGCTAATGAGCCCACCAGGGCCTGCCTGAGAGCTCCCTACTTGGGCTGATTGAACAAAGGTCCCACATGGATCAGTATGTGTCGGTGCTGGTGCTCTCCAGGCTCACCTCCGATGATTATGCTCTTTTCCAAAGCTTTCATCTCTGCACACAGAGAGCTAAGGGGTCGGTCCACCTTGTGTTTTCACATTGAACTTTTAACGCTAGCAGACTCTTAAATCTCGCCCAAAGTCCAGTGATTATTTTTGTAAATGGAGAAAGAACAAAACATTGGCAGACGCTTTAATAACAATTGGCAAATGAAGGGACAGGAACCCAGAGTGGATAAAAGCGTCCACCCCAGCTTTGGGGTTTATGTTTATAGCCCCAAATAAACCAACGGCCACCAAGTTCTTTGGGGTCTCAAGATTCAAGTTGCCAAATATCCCAAATTCTAACTGTTTTAAGGAGAGAAGCTGGGGTTTTGTGATCATTTTCAATCAGAAAAAGACTATGACCTTGAACTCTAGTCTCAGAGCTGTGGCTTTTTAAACACCCTGAGTATTGCCAATGTTTTGACCATCAGCACAGCGCTCTCCTCTAATAACATTTGCTTAATGCTTTAATTAATTAACACTTAACCTTCTCTTTCCCTTTTCAACCCTTTTCTCCTCCCTTCACTATATTCCCACATAACTTAAAAACAAAATTAAAACGCAATACCAAAGCAGGCAATGCATGTGTGGCTATGCCTCACAAAATAGGTCGGATTATTGAGGGGAGCCCTGCTGACCGCTGTGGCAAGCTGAAAGTAGGAGACCGGATCTTGGCAGTAAATGGATGTTCCATCACCAACAAATCCCATTCTGACATTGTCAACCTAATCAAAGAAGCGGGCAACACAGTGACCCTCCGGATCATCCCCGGGGATGGTAAAGTATACTGTTATCTCTCTCTCATTCCTCTCTCTCTCTTTCACCCCCCCCCATTAGTGTTCATGTAATTGTTTGATTTTGATATAGAGGCAGCTTTATCTATCCCTAACTAAACATACCTATCAAATGAACCAGAGCCATTGTTACTAAACCATTTCTCACTCTCTGACCTAATTAATCCTATCACTCTATGATCCCATCTTGATGCAGATATAAAATATTCCAGAAAACCTTCAACTTTCTCCGTTTATTTTTTCCTTTGCTCTCTTTGTTTCCAGTGCTATAGAAAAACTTTACTATGGGTAGTAATGTTGACCTGATAGTCTAGCTGGAAATCTGGGTTTTTTTTTTTATAATGTTATTTTTTTTAAACAATCACTAAAATATGACATCACAAAAACTATCTAACGACAATGCAGAGCCAATACTTATTTTATTTTTCAAAATAAGTGACCATATTGATACTTGTGATTTAATGAACAGTAGGCCATAGCCTACTTGGTTTGTCTATAATTTTTCAATATGGATTAAGAAAGATTGGCCAGGTGGTGGTGGCGCACACCTTTAATCCCAGCACTTGGGAGGCAGAGGCAGGCGGATCTCTGTGAGTTCGAGGTCACCCTGGGCTACAGAGTGAGTTCCAAGACAGGCACCAAAACTACACAGAGAAACCCTGTCTCGAAAAACCAAAAAAAAGACAAAAAACAAAAACAAAAACAAAAAAAACAAAAAGAAAGATTGGATGTCTATATTTTTTGACAGATTATATATATTAAACTTGAAGTACCCTTGTTTACTTAACTGGTTAAATTAATACTTTGGGTTCTTTTACATCATTGGTACTTCTGTCCCAGGAGACATCTGGCCATGCCTGTAGTTTGTACAGTGTCCTCTAATGGGTGAAGGCTTGGGACAGTCCCAAATATCCCCCAGTGCATAGAGCATCCCCCACAGTGAGAAGTCACCTAGTAGAAAAGACTAGCATTCATAATTGCAAAAGTGAGGCTAATGTGCTGATATCGGTGAGGGTGGGTTGCTTGTTCACTTAAAGTCTGAGTATTGATCTCATTCTAAGCCAGCTTTATGTTAGGAAGAAGCTAATACTTATCCCAAAACATTTAATTGTCTCCCCATTATTTCCATACACGCTACAAAGTAAATTACATTCTAAAGCATGAGTGTTTCCCAAGGTGAAGAACACTAATGCCATAATTTCAATGAATATTTTATATGCTACTTGATAGAGAGTGATACTTAGGATTGGGAAGTTGAATGGCAGAGCTGGTGCTTTTTCAGTCAAAGTTAACTTCAAAGCAAACACATATTTTAAAATTGTGGGGGTTGGGGGTTTAGCTCAGTGGTAGAGTGCAAGGCCCTTGGTTTGGTCCTCAGCTCTGACCAAAAAAAAAAAAAATTGTGTATTCTCAGAACTGAGTGCTTTCCTCTAAAAAATACCCTGTGCCTATTGTGGAGGAGAACATATATCTCCTTAAGTGGTTGTATGCATCACCTTCTTTAAATGCATGGTTTGTAATTTGCCATCTGGTGCAGAGGCCATTCCACCAATTTGCCTCTCTGGAAAGCTACTGCAATTTACAAAAGTGATCACAAAATGGCAGAGCCCTGGATTCCAAATGGAACGGATAAGGGAAGCCAGAGAAGAAGTGAACATTGGTTGAGAACCAGAGGTAGTATTTAAATAGTTTACCTGTCACGAAGAGATGTTTAAAACAACAACAACAAAGAACTGGGCATGGGAATTCACTTACTGACTCTGTCCTGGGCAATCAAGATGTGAGAATGAGAATGTCTCAAAAAAGAAGGCAGGCAGGCAGGGGACCTCCTGAAAGCAAGTGCTAAAGTCTGAAGTCAGGAAAGGCAACTCATACTACAGTGTGGACACCAAGAATCAACATAATAATAATAATAGACAACAGACTTTCTGAAAACCTGAACACCAACAATACAGAGTATGTAGTGGGGTGGCCACTAATAATTAGCAGTTAAAAGGACTTTTAAAACTAATACTTAAATGTCAAGTTCAGGAAGGCATTCTATACCCTACTTTGATTAGAAGACAGTGTTTTTGTTTGTTTGTTTGTTTGTTTGTTTTGAAGGCAGAATGGGCTCTCTAAGGATGTGGATTTTCTCCATGGTGTTTCAGGAAATCATTGCAATGATAATCAAACTCTCTACAGTGACTTGAATGACTGTCAGGAGCCAGGTGAAGGCATAGGAAGAACATGTGGTGTCCATTCATTAGAGGGTCTGAAACTGGAGCCTGAGGCAAGGGAGTTCAGATTCCAGTGACTGGCAAACATGGAAAGGGAGAATGGCCTTCACCATCTCGCGGGGTGAAACCCTGCTGGATCCGTTTCCTCTGTGTATGGTTTGTAGGACAGGTTTGGGAAGTGAGGTGGGCAGCTCTTGGAGTTAGGGAACTCTGGTCTCCTTCGGATGTTTCATTTGAGTGGTCACCATACCGAATAACCTGAAGACCAGTCGTTTGGCGATATCCCAAAGAGGCTGAAGTTCTAAACCACAGTGAATCCATGCTCCTTGGTATTGTTCTCAGGAATCCTAGGCCTGCACAGCAAGACCATTGATCCTCACTTTAGTATCTGGGCAATGCTTAAAAACATGCCCTGGATGTTTTTGGCTTTGTTAGTTATTTCTTTTGGTGTTGTCTGGAAACAAGGTCTCAAGCTTGAGATCCTCCTGCCTCAGCCTCCTGAGTGTTGGGATTACAGGCATGAGGCACCACCCTGGCTGCATTGTTCAGCTCCTGCTGCCTGGTTCTCTGTTCCCGTCTTCAGATGCCTCATTCTGTCCCTAATCTCCCTTACTCTACTCCCCTCTAGGCCAGTGGTTCTCAGCCTTCCTAATAATACCATAAAGGGCCAACCATAAAACTTTTCATTGCCACTTCATAATCGTAATTTTGCTACTGTTGTGAATCATAGTGTAGCGCAATGGAAATGTCTGTGTTTTCTGATGGTCTTAGGTGACCCCTGTAAAAGGGTCGTTCAACCTCCAAGGGGGTCATGACCCACAAGTTGAGAACCGCTGATCCAGGACATCATCTTTAGTTTCACAGATCTTGTACCAAATGAGGACCCCTTACCTCTCTGCCTTTTACATGTTAGTGATCAAGAAGTATGGTAGAGTAGAGGAAGAGCCTCTTCCATGATTATGAGCAAGGGCTAGTAAATATATAGTGACAACTCAGAAAGGCCTAGAAGATAGCTGAACATACTGAATCTGAGCTTGAATTTTCAGAATGAAACCATACCTGTATTGCATAGAAATGCCTGTGCAGTTTCAGTGGGAATAAGACTTTGATCAGGTAGAGAAGAACATGACTGAGCTTGGCTAATACAGAATCAAGTTCAAGATAAAAAATTGTGTGAGCTTAAAAATGTAACTAATATTTCATTTCACTGTTATTCAAAGTATTTGCTTATAGATAAGTCAGAGCTTGGCAGTACAGATTCTGTGGTTTCCTTGGGAGAAGAGGAGGAATAGTAAAAAGCTCCCAACGGTGTCACATATGCATAGGATTTAGGTTTGCCCATGCTGTTTCCAGACACTTATTGTGTTTGCAGTTAAAGTATTTATGAAAAAAAGATTGCATCCTTTGTTGATTTGCTTGGCTTTTCAATGTATATTTCATCAGGGAAGGTAAGAATATTAGCATGGCAATGAGGTTAGCATGGTAACCATTTGTCAGCGGGGGTAGGTTGAAACCTGAGGTAGAAGCTCCTGTCAGAAGAGTAAGTACCCTGGCTTAGAATAGCCCTCCACAGTGCCTTGAGAGCTAGGATGTGCTTTTCATGATATGTGATGGATTTGAAAAATGTAGTAATATCCATCTTCGTTCCTCTGGGAGATGTAAATGCTATTTAATAATAACATTAATTATTATTAGAGTATTAATAATAAAGGGTATAGGCACTGTCTAGATTTTGTCTCCAAAATGCTCAGTCTGCTCACTGCCAGAGAACTGTGACAGTCACATGTGATGTGACTCTCCCTCGTACCATTGCTGTTAGCATACAGGGAAGCGTGTGCTCTTCTTTCAGGCCCCTTGGTACTTTGTCTCTTATACAAGGCAAATTTTGCTTGGGAGCTAGAGCTACAATACATTGTTGATAATGGGCTGTATCTCTGTGTTTTTAAAAGTTGGACAGTGTTTGGCAGATGTAATCTTGGTTTAATTCCAAATGAAGACTTAAATGTTTATGGAAAATAAGTCTAATTTTATTGATATTGTAAAAGCATACTGGAAATCAAGCCTATTTAAGTTATTTTGATGCTCTGAAGATGGCTTATAAAATCCAGTAGACAGGGATAGGCTATATTTTAAGGAATCATTGATGGTGATTAGTGAAGGTACTGATATTCATGTAGTAAAATTAAAGCATTGCTTATTTGAAAGGAATGTACCAGTTGGGTATGATTTTCTTGATAATTATAATTCCTAGGCAAAATAAAGTAAGTGTTGGGAAATGAACTGTGAGATGAGCCTTGGCTTCACGTCCCAACATCTCCACTTGCTTCCTGGGAGGTCTTGAGTGTGTTATTTATCTTCCTATGCCTCAGATCCACATCTGTAAAGTGAGACATTCATTGTAGCTGCTTGCTTTATGGAGAGAGAAGAATCGAATGATAGGTGATTAGCATAGGGGACCTACAAGGTACAGTGTTTGCTTTGCACACTGTAAACTAAATAGTACGACAATCCATGGGAGAAGGAAAATACATCAAACCCACAGTAGCATATTAAGTGTTAATGTGTTTTGAATGTTGAAAATTGAGCTTCAACACCCAAACAATTTGCATTGTGAAACATCGTAAGTAAAGAATTGAAGGAAAATTATTGCTGGCATTCTATTTACATGTGTAGTGGGCGATTATCATATGCCACCAAATCACAAAAACAACAGAAATACAAAATTTGCTTAACAATGGGATTCAGTGTGCCCAGAAAATGCTGGTGACCAACAGCACACCAACATTCTAAAGGAATTCATTCAGCAGTTATAATCACTTTAATTACAAGGAAACATTCTTCTTTGTCCCATTTATGATTTCGTTATGGCCCAAACACCACCATAATTTCCTGGATAATCTTTATGCAGTGTGTGACCGTGAGCACTATGAAGTGTGATACGAGACCAGTGCCCACGCTCATAAATGTTCCGGAGAGTCATACTGACAGGCTGTGCTATCCCTCATCTTGTACTGGCACAGTGAACTTGCTTTATGAAATACCACGTAGACTTACACCTCAGTTCTCCAGGATAGCTGCCCTGGTATGGAAGTGATGTAAAGAGCTGGTGTTCCTGCAGTCTTTTAATAGCATTCGTTAAAATTCACCAATGTTCTCTTAATCATTAATAATGATGGTGGTAATAAGTAGTAACAATAAATGCCCTCACATATTCTTACCATTTTGGCTCATATTTATGTGTCCAGCACTATCCGATTTTTGACTTATAATCATTGCGCCAGTTTCCTTCGAGACTTCCGTTGTTCCTCTTGTAAAGTGAGGGAACTGAGGCAGCAAACACTTACGTCATCTTGTCCAAGGCCTGTGCAGTAAGCTTCAGAGCGTAGGATGCAGAACAAGCTGTCAAGACTCTGCAGTCTGACCTTGCAACCACTGAGCAGTCTGCCTCTCAGCTGACTTGAGCACCACCTCCCCACTCAGAGGGCACAGGGCACATTGTATCCGTACCAGATAGAGAAAGCCCAAGAGGTGCTCCGAGGCAGGTTCCCCTTTGTTTCACACCTTACTTCCTAACTGACCACACACTCTTTCCCTTGATAGCTACAGAAACATTTGATAAGAACAGATTCTGGGGAACACTGTCCTGAAACATGACTGGGATACAGAAGCAGTTCTCTGGATCCAGTTAGATTTTTGTGCCTTGCCTGTATGAGTAATAAGCTTTGGGGGCTAGACTAGAAACTGTAAAAAAAATCAGATTAAACTTTGTCATTTTGCAGAGAGCTCATATAGCTTTAAGAAGCTCCCAGAGAAACTAATAAAATGTTTTTACTAGTAGCAAGGCCCAAAGGTAGAGTAGATACACACTGGACACTCATGACATACATGTCAGGCAGTCTACTAAACACTTTCTAGCCCTTCATCCACATGAAGGGGTAGGTCTCCTTTTACCAAATAAGAAAAATCAGGCTCGTACCTAATGAGGAGGAAAGCAGTGATTTGAATCTGCGTCTGAGATCTCGAAACTCATGCATGGCATATAATGAAAAAGAAAGAACTAGGAAGTTAGATACTAGCTGACTACATGCTTAAGAAATGAAAACAGAAGATAGACCACCAGCAGTTGGGATAAGCGAGCTGTCTTTTGTTCCAAGAGTTCAGTAGAGAAAGATATAGTCCAGGTTTCTAGGCTTAGAATACCTAAAGCATTTCCCCATAGAAACCTATTGTACCTGGTAGGTAGAGATTTGTATTCAGCAAATGCTAAACTACGAATCATAGGACTTTGAGTTTCCAAGGTGCTCCATGAATGAAATGGACATGTACAGACTCACACTAGAACTTGACAACCACGGTTAGTGTTTTCCTGATTAGAAAATCTACACTAAGTTTCAGCGTCAATTTAAAAATAAATACTGAAAGTAGGACTTGCTCATGGTTAGCTGCCAGCCGGCTTGATCTAAATAGAGAAATGATTAGAAATTAGCAAATGATTAGTAAATAGAGAATGATTAGCCATTGCTAACAAGTGATTGTATTTTACATGCATGTCAGTGTGCAGAGCATGGTGACATTCATGAGTATTTTCAGATTCTGAGCCTCTAAACTTCTAGAGATTAATGAAGTTGGTTTTGAATTTGATTAGTGGAGAAGAAAGTCAATTTACATATGAATATAATTGTATTCATTACATTAAGGTGGCTTCATAATTTATATGACTTATATTTATAAACACTGGTTATGCTAATGCAAGTCTTAAAATTAATCTTTCAAAGAGATACTAAATGAAATTTGTCAAGCGTCCCATCTTTGCAGTTGGGCTTCATTAAAAGCAATGGGGAAGAAAGTAGATCTATGTATTTAACAAGATGGTACAGCATTTCTGAGTTTTCGTATTCAGACGAGGAAATCAAGCAGACTCAACCAAATATAGCCGATAAATTGCAAGAGAAGTTAGCAAAGCCGTTTATCATCATCCTGTAAAGTTCTTGAACTCCAGTGGGGCGCAGTGCTCTGATGGCACATGCCACCACCTTTCAGTGGCAGGACAGGGGTGATCCGGCTGTGTAAGCCACATTACATTTCTGGGGAAATGTCTGGTGGGGAGGAGAGTTGTGGGACACACATGGTCTTCGGGAAGGTTCATTGGCCACCTGATTGTTTAGAAGTTTTAGTCAGCTCTTGGAAATGGAGACAGAGAAGCCAGGCTTTTTCATCTCGGTCCAGGGTTTCTGCATGCCTCCCAGTTGGTTGATGTCTTCTCTAAGGCCCTCATGTCTTCATGCTCTGCCTTACAGAGTCCTCAAATGCCACACTGCTGACCAATGCTGAGAAGATCGCCACCATCACCACTACTCATGCCCCTTCTCAGCAGGGGACCCAGGAAACAAGGTCAGATGTGGCTTGGGCCCTCTGTTGTTACCGTTACTGTTGTCATCAGCATTGTTGAAGGGATAAAGTAGCCCCTGCCTCATGTACACACATCTTTGGCTTTTCTTTCTTGTTTCTCCTGGGATTGCTGTTATATTTGTGTCTGTCATTTTGGCAGGAATACCACCAAACCAAAGCAGGATTCTCAGTTTGAGTTCAAAGGACCGCAGGCTGCCCAGGTGAGGGCCACTTCCTCTTCTCTGTCCATCTTCCTCATTGCCCTCCAACTTCCTGAAGCTAGCTAGCTTTAGGAAGAAGTCTTCAAAGAACCCTTATTTGGAAATAAACAGCCTTTTTTGGGGAGGTGGTTTAACCAGATGTGTGCTCAAATTTGATTGTCTAGAAAATGACATTTTGTTTTTACTGCCTTTGAAAAATATTCCTAGGTGCTCTTTTCTGAGGGCGAAGGAAGAAAGGCTGTCACAAGACTCAGTGATCAGAGAAGCAAGACAGCTAGTGTCTCGCTTCTCATGGTTTTCAAAACCTGCTGCTGCCAAGCAAGTGTCTTTGTGTAGGAGACATTCCTCTAGCTAGTGAATTTCAGATAAGACCCCCTAGAGTGCAAATCTTGTCCTCAGGTTGGGAATGCACAAGTAACAGCCAGTGATACAAATCTGAGGAACAGGGGTGATCCAAAGGTAAATGTTTTTGCTGGCCTTCTCCAAGCAGAATGGAAACGGAGCCCTCATCTCTAAAAGCGGACTTAGGGCACTGCTAGCATTTACCAGGAATGGGCCATTTAGCAACACAGCAGCCAGTGGTTGGGCTGATGAAATGGAAAATTTCCCTGCCTAAAACGTCAGCTGCAGCCTTACTGAGTGTTGTAAATGTATGCATGTATCAAGACATGCTCATGAATGTTTACAGATGCAGGATTCCTAACTCCTCGGATGATTAATAAACAAGAGTCACAAGATGGGGGTTGCAGATAGTCTGTGCCTTTCTGCAAAGTCACTAAGAGAAATGGGTGGGGATCTAAGTTCCCCCAGAATGACTGCATTTAATGTCTTCAAATAGGAGCAAGATTTTTACACTGTGGAACTGGAAAGAGGAGCCAAGGGATTTGGCTTTAGTCTTCGAGGGGGACGAGAGTATAATATGGACCTCTATGTTCTGCGCTTAGCAGAGGATGGTCCTGCGGAAAGATGTGGAAAGATGAGGGTAAGTAGAGAGGGGCCAGAGTGGTTGTACATATGTCATCTGTGGTCGCTGCTTGACATTCCCACAGCCTTCAGGACACTGGATGTATGGCTCCTGTCATGGTTCTTTCTAAAGCATACTTAAAGTGGGTATTTTTTGAATGCCTTCCCCATTGTTCTGGTCTTAGTCTCTTACAGTAGGCACATCCTGTCACAAGAAACTGGACAGTGCAGAATGCATAGAAGGGAGGAAATCCAAGTAGCCCTATAGATTCTGAGTAGAGAGCTCATTCTTTCTCTAGCTGTCACCAGCTGCTTGTCCTTAGCCGCAGAGACTCCCAGTCAACCCTAGACCCCAATGGGGTCAATAGTTCTAATACACTGGGAATTGCTACAGGGGTGTCAACCCTTTTAAAATTGTGAAACAACATTATTATCTACAAAGGTCACATACCAGAACCTCGAAATCAAGTTACAAAAAAAAAAAAAAAAAAAAAAAAAAAAAAAAAAAAAAAAAAAAAAAAAAAAAAAAAAAAAACCAAATTATCAAAAATAAATCTCATAAAGTTTTGAGTAAGAGTTTTGTGTTGGGCCACATTTATAACCCTCCTCAGCCATGTGTGCCCTCATGTCACAGCTTGGGCATACCCAGCCTGAGAATTAGAAAAGACACAGACCCAGGGCTCTCTGTTCTCTTGAGCTGTTTAATGTTTGTTACTATCTGTGTGGATTGGGTGATTGAAAAGAGGCAAATCATGGCATTTAGGTAAGTTACATAACTTGAAACACTTAGGGAGCCACTGCAGCAGCTAAGAGATCATCAGGAAAGGAAGAAAAGTGAGCTACCTGAGCAGAAAGACACACACACACACACACACACATACACACACACACACACGCACACACACAAGCCAAGAGTGAGGAACTCAATAATGTGTTTATACTTGTTTTTCATTTTCAGGCTGAAGTGTTTGGCTTCTTGTTGTTTCTTATTTTTATATACTATTCTGCTTCTTCTATATGTGTATATGTGTCTAGGCATACATGTGGAGCCAGTAAGATGACTTTCAGGAGTCAGTTCTCTCCTTCCACAGTGTGGGTCCCAGGGATCAAAGTCAGCTCCTTAGACTTTGCCTGTGGCCTTGGCCTACTGATCCATCTCACTGGCCCCAAACTGAGCCTTTTCTTAATTGAGGAAGCAGAGCATAGTTTCTAGAATTAAGCGGTGAAAAATGATGGATATTTGGAAGAAACAGTTTCTAATAGTATGAAATAGCATTACTATACAGCTGTGCACAGCTCCTAAGACACATTTATCCTCTGGTCCCTTGAGCTTTGTAGCATGAGGTTGTTTTCACCCCCCTCTGCAATTGAAGAACTGAGCTGCAGGAGGTTGAAGGGCCCTGGAATTGATTACTTGACAGACGTGAGATGGGATCCAAGCTCGTGGCATGGATTCCAAAGCCAGTACTTTGCCTCTTCTTTCTTCTAGAATGTAAGCTGAGTATGAGTCAGATTCGGGCCTGTTTTGTTCATTCTGATTTTGCACAGTGCCTAGGAAGGTATGTGGAAGACTCACATGGAAGATTTCTCTTCTGAGCTCATTCATTGTGGCTGTTTCCAGGCTTAGGTGCCTGTCAGCCTGTGGCTGGAGTCTTAGAGTCTTCTCTCATGTTCTTTTTTTTTTTTTTTTTTTTTTTTTTTTTGGTGTTTTGTGTTTTGGTTTTTGAGTCAGAGTTTCTCTGCATAACCTTGATTGTCCTGGAACTCACCCTGTAGACCAGGCTAGCCTCGAACTCACAGAGATCCACCTGGCTCTGCCTCCCAAGTGCTGGAATTAAAGGCATGCATCACCACACCAGGCTTTTCTCTCATTTTCTTATCATGGAACTCCATAGGGTGATATATTAGTTAGATTTCAGAACCAGATGCCTACAGAAATAAGCCTAAAGTGAAGAGAAGCATATTGTGCCTCACAGTCTCAGAGGTTCCTGTTTTGAGGCCTGTTTGGAAGGCAAAGAGTGTTATAGTGAGGTGGAAGGATGTATGGCATAGCAAAACTCCTTACCTCATGGGAAATAGGAAAGAGTGAGAGCAAGGGGCCAGGCTACCTGTATCCCCTTCAAGGACATGCCCTCAGTCACCTAACTTCCTTTTATGCTACCATTGATCACTAGCATCGCAGACTATGGGTCAAAGTCTTCATTCAACACAGCGCCTTTGGGGAACACATTCACCACAGTAGGCACCCCACAACATGCATCAGGGTGAGCAAATGAGAGAACACAGAACAAGAAAGACAGAAGACAATTATTTTGTAATGCCTTGACCGGATATCCTGTCACATTTACCATATTCTTGTGATTCGAAACAACCCACTAATTCTAACCTACATCCAGAGTAAAGGAGATTGCACCCAAGGGTCCGTCCATGGAACAGAGATCCTCAGTTGGGGCCATGCTGTGTCCTCCTCAGTAACTCATAGTCTCTTACAGCGCTTTTGCTTCAGTTAGCACTTAACATTATGTAACGTACGACTTGTACAGTGTTCCTACAAATTGCCTTTCCCTCATTAGAATCTAAGTGCCACGAGGGTTGAGTATTTTCACTGCTACATCCTGAGCAATAGAAAAAATTCTGGAATATGCCTAATGTGTATATGGGGAACCAGTGAGGGGAAGAATTCTGAGTCAAAAAGACTTCCATAGCTCATGCAAACCTGGTGTGACCATTTCACTTTGTCTCTTGTTCTGACAGATTGGTGATGAAATTCTAGAGATCAATGGTGAGACCACCAAAAACATGAAACATTCTCGGGCCATAGAACTGATAAAGAATGGTGGCCGCAGAGTTCGTCTGTTTCTGAGGCGGGGAGACGGCTCAGTCCCAGAATATGGTGGGTCAAACTATGAAAACATCCCTTCCTTCCCTGGCATGACTCCATGAGTTTGTCTCCAGAACGGCAGCAGGAAAGTCCTTTTTGTTTCCCTATTCACCAGTGTCTTACCAGCCTCTCGCACCATGTGGTTATTTGCCGCGCTTGTTCTGAAATCTCTACACATTTCATCCTTTGCTTGCTTACATGGACTGGGGCATGGCCTAAGACAAGATCTTGATAGCCCCCTTTCTGATAATCAGAGAGAACATTCTGTCTAGTCCAACCAGGAGCGAAGGAATGTTTGTTGAACTGTGCCAAACTGTTTCTCAGATCCAATTGTTAGCACAAATGACTACACAGTCCTTTAAAGAAGCAGGTTGCCCGACTGGTGTTGAGGCACAATATCTAGTTGGGTTTGTTTCTTTGTTTGTTTTGCTCTGTTTTGTTTTTTGTTTTGTTTTGTTTTTCTTGTTACTTTATTGCAGAGGTGTGAAATTTTGAGATTGGGGGGCTTTGCTCACTTTGTTTAGACTCTGTATATGACAGTTCTCTGTCCCTCTCAACTGGTCTTTTACCCCAAATCAGACCACCTGAGCCCACACTATCAAACAAACAACAACAAACAAATGTTGATCTATTAGCCATATGTTTTTAAATGATAAAGGATGAAATAGATTCCCAGCGCTCATCATGAGGGAAACATGCTACTATACCTTTCCTATGAGGAAAGCCAGGTGATATGAAGAGTTCCTCTGTCGTATCTTTAACATAGTTTGAGTAGACAGCAATGCTCTTTACCTAGCTTAGTGTTCTGATGGCAAAATATTGTATATTGTGATAATTATGTCCTATTTATTTGAGATTCTTGTTTAAAATTTAAAATTTAAAAAAAAAAAGGAAGCTATGCCCTAGATGTAGGGCTTTTTTTCCCAACCAAAGGTCTACAAAAGTTTCTATAGAAACTGTGATTGAAAGATCCCCATATACATTGGTCCCCTTTATTCGGGATTTATCTGTTATCACCCTCTTTTCTGAACGTCTTTCTGCACAATTCCCAGATGCATTTTGGGCTCAATGAGATGCTCAATTTCAGACATAGTTCAAGGAGGAGAGTGGCTCCTTCGCAGGGCAGCCTTTCCAGGTGTTGGACATTGGTACCCGGTGCACAATATGAGGGGTCTGAGGTAAGGGGGGGGGGTGGGTGTCCAATCAGAGGGAACCTTAATGACAACATCAGGTGCCATGGCTGCACACTGTGCTGAACTTCTGGCCGTTCGGTGTATGGATACCACTGAACCTGTGTAACGTGTCTCCCTTTTCTGTCTTTCCTATGCTTCTGTTGGATGTGATGTCTCACTTGAGGGCCATCGTCAGTAACCTGTGTATCTTCTCCAAACCTATGTCTGTTGCACTGAGGATGAAAATCCAACACTAACAAATGTTCTTTGGGCTAAAAATAAAGATCATTGAACTACATGGTTTTCCACAAAGGGTTGAACATGCCAGGGTTGTGCTACTGTAATGTTTCCATGCGTCATTTGGACTAAATCTCTCTAATTCTATTGATTAGAGTTACAAATGGGTTATAATATGTTAAGTTCCAATATTTTTCTGACTTGACTGGAACCTGCTTCTCTGTGAGGCTATTTTTGTAATGAGTTTTTTGTACTTAATTTAACTGCCGCGGTATTGGGGGGGGGGGGGCGGGAGGGGACTTGGTTCTTTGGTTGTTTATTGTTAATGCTCTCCTATGCCAGCTTGTCATTGTTCCAGTTGTTTGAAAAAAAAATCACAAAACAAAAAAACAAAAGGATGCATCATCATCTGGGTTTTGGAGTCATCTTACAGCTATCTAAAAAGGTCATTGTTCAATTGCGGTCGGTCCCTGCAGCCTTGGGTATTGCCTTAGACTGACCGGACAAATAAACTCTCTTTGCCCTATGTTAACAAATGAAGATTTTTTTTTCTTTCTTTCTTGTTATAGGGAATCTAAATGTTCAACTTTTTCTCTTTCTCTCTCTCTCCTTCTCTCTGACTGTTCTTGGTGCTGGGCCCTCCCTCCTACAGCGATGATACCTCCTAATATCGCTGCATGTATGAGAAATGAAAAGCTCGGGGAGGCTTGCTTCTACCTTATGGGCCATAATCAAACTACGGTTTGTAGCTCAATCAATACTAGGTGTTTCTGTGCTGTGGCCTAATTTCCTCATTGCTTCTGCTTAGCTCTATTTTGATATGTTTGGCAATTCATTCTGAGCACCCTGCGTTCTTTGAATTGTAAGTACATGGCTGACCCTGTTGAAGTTTGCACTCCCTTGTCTTAAGAATAGAGTCAGAACGTAGGTTAGCTTTACAGCTACCCGAGTGCTTCTCTCCCCCAAGTGTGGAATGACTTTGTCTCTGTCTCGGTAGCACACCCAGCCTTTAGAAAGAACGAGCCTCATCATGGAGCTCTTCCCTGGTGGGTAAGGCTTTGCTGGACAGGGAGAGGAGATTTCCTGGTTGTTCAGGGGTCTCTCAGCAAACTCCAGCCTGTGAACCACATCCTGGTGTTGTAAATAAAGTTTTCTTGGCATATTGCACACGCATTTTTTTAAAAATGTTTTTGCACCACAGGGGTCAACTTAAAGAGGGATTGCTGACCCAAAATGAGTGTTAGAAGCCCCCCTCTCAGTAAAAAGAATTAAGGCTGTGAGGACTCGTGTTCTACTCTGTCTCTCTCCCTTCGCTGAGCTTGTCCTGGGTTTGGAGAGCTCCTTCATGAGACAGACCATTTGGTTACTGTCATCCTGACTGTCTCATGGAAGATGTTTTCAAAGCCCTGTATCCCACGTTGCAGTTCAGCAGCTCAGGCACCCAAAACTTGATAGTTTTATCATTGCAACAAAACATCCCGCTTTGCAAAGGCTTGCATAAATTCAAGATGCTGCCTTAAAGGGTTGTGGTGTCAGTTCAGATAGTTTAATGATAAGTGGGACTTGTCATGGGCTGTCCAGCATTTAGATCTGTGGATGCCTGAGTGAACTGAGAAGTAGTCCACCGAGTCCACAGCTCTCGCATATCATTATGGTTGCTTCTTACAGCATAAGGAAAGGTGCTTTAAACGTAGAGATTTTGTAAGTCCCAACTCACTTAAAGGTGCATCTAACATCCTATTCCCCCTCACTTTTTTCTGGCAGAAAGCTTTTTTAAATACAGTTCCTTGTTTTTTTTACTTTACTCAAAAGTAAACAAAATAGTAAAATGTAAAAGTAATTCAGTGGACCTTCAAGCTGGTGTCACATTTGACAGTTAACATCTGCCCTGTGTGTTGCCTAGATAACCCCCTTTGCCCAATACCCTGAATCATTTTCTAGAAGTAGAAGTGTGTTTTTTCTGTGACATGCAGATCCCCAGTGGCTTGTCCTCCTGCTTGTTAGGTCACCATCCAGATAAGCCAGCGACTAATTTTAACCCTCAGAAAGCTTTCCTCGTGCCCATCCAGGTCTGTGTTCTAGGTTAACTTTAAGCAGAACAAGTATTGTTCAAATAAAATGGTATTGGAGGGATACAGAAGAAAGACAGAGGCTGGGAAAGAGCTGGTGGGTGGCCAAGGGAGAGTAGGTGTACGTCAGGGGGCGGTAGTTCTGGCACCTCTAGACAGACCCTTCCAGTTCTGCTTTTTAAAAACTAAAACCATTTATAATGTCTCAGATGGTCTGTCTTCAGGGTATGGGGAATAGTCAGCTAAACGTTGAAAGCCATACTGCTAGTCTTTAATCCTAACTAGTTGCAGTCATTCTTAAATTAACCCAGATTCAGTTGGCTTTGAATCTGCTTTAACAGTTGTTTGTTTGTTGTGACTAATGAGTCAAGTGTGGGAGGGGCCGGGGGCCGGGAGCCCAGGACCTTCATGTTAAACGGTTGTTCTTATTTCTCTTCCTGGCAGACCCCAGCAGCGACCGGAACGGCCCCTCCACCGGTGCACAAGGTGTTCCGGAAGTGAGGTCCGGGCCGCCAGACCGCAGACCGCATCCAGCCTTGGAGTCCAGTTACCCACCCGATCTTCACAAATCATCACAACATGGGGAAAAGCGGGCACTCGCGAAGGATCCAAAAGGCAACAGGGAGCACAGCAGACAACCCAACGAACACCACACCTGGAATGGAACTTCTAGAAAACCCGACAGTGGGGCATGCCGGCCCAAAGACCGGCCACCCGATGCATGGAGAGACGCACAGCCGGAGCGGACAGCCACCAATGGCCCCAAGAAGAGGTCTCCGGAGAAGCGCAGGGAAGGCACCCGCAGCGCTGACAACACTTTGGAAAGGAGGGAGAGGCATGAGAAGAGGAGGGAGGTGTCCCCTGAGAGGAAGCGAGAGCGGTCACCCACCCGGAGAAGAGACAGCTCCCCCAGCCGCCGGCGGAGGTCCCTCGAAAGACTCCTGGATCAGAGACGGTCCCCGGAGCGCAGAAGAGGGGGCTCGCCTGAGAGGAGAGCCAAGTCCACCGACAGGAGGAGGGCCAGGTCCCCTGAGCGCAGGCGAGAGCGGTCTCTGGACAAAAGGAACCGGGATGACAAGGTTGGCCACCGAGAAAAGGAGGAGGCTGGTCTGAAGGCTGAGGCCGGGAGAAGCCCCAGAAATCCCCCGGAGCAGAGAAGGCGGCCTTATAAAGAATGTAGCACCGACCTCAGCATCTGAGACTCTGAGTCACATTGCAACCTTTACCGTGTCAAAGGTTCTAAGAGGGAGGTCGCAAACATGAAATAGTTTAGTTTCTTACCTGAGGCAGCATCTGACACCTGACAGACCTATGAATAGTAATGGACATTTTATGCATTTGAAATCTTATAAGAAAAAAAATATATATGAAAAGTCTTGTGCCTGATGTATAATATTAAAGAAAGTATTTTTAAATGCATACTTTTTTTTGAAAATCATTTGCCAAAATAATGGCCCAAAGGGATGTACATTTTGTTTCTTCACAAGCTATAGAATTGTTGAGAATTGTTCCCTCTTTGGGGCAAGCTCTTTCTCTTCCAGAAAATGGGGCTGTTGGTCATGTCCTCAAAGTAAATGCAATTAAATCTAACTCAATATAAACTGTTAGAAGTGATGTAGTGCTGTGTTGTAAACACTTGTTTTTCAGAAAAGCAGAACACAGAAAGTAAACTTCTACTTGTACAAACTGAGGACCTTTTAGGATGAATTAGGGTGGCCAGGCTGTGTGACAGAATACTACTGCAAATGAAGGATATTTATGACTACAGTGCACAGCGCTAAGAAACTTTATGATCTTGAGTTACAGTTGGTTCAAAGAACAGTTTGTGCTCTCCCTGGCCCAGGAAGGTGCAGAAACAAGAAGCTTGGCTGCCATTAACCAAATACAGCCTTAGCTCAGGTGGTCAGGTTCATCAGCTCCACCACAGAATACATCTCACTTACAGCAGTGCCCGCCACAGCTTGTCAGCCTCTAGAAGGAACAGACAAGCTGCTTCTGGGTTGTCTGGTCCAGTGTGAAGCTGAAGAGATGGAATGTAGGACCTTATGCTTCTGGGATAAGGGAGATGTAAATGTCTCCAACATGGAAAGGTTTAGCATAATCTCATGGAGCAAAGGAGTGGACGTTGGTGGAAGAAACCTCTCTCGTGATATTTAAAAAGCACTGGGGCTGCTTATTCCCAGAATAGCTGACTATGCACTTTGAAAGCGCAATCCAAGTCTGAAGGATTGAAGGGCAAGGAAGAAACTGGGAAACCTCCATCCCGGTGACCCTGTTCTTTATTTGGGGGGACAGCAAAATAAAATGTAATGGTTTTTCTTTCTAAAATAGACCCATTTTCTGAACCCTCAGGAGGTGTGGCTGGGTCAGCTGTAGCCCTGAGAAGTGGTTTAAGTGGATTACTGCCTAGCTGAGCCAAAGTGTTTGCTTGTACCTGTTGGACCGCTACAGCAGACCGCTGCTGACAGTGCATTTGTATTTCTGTAGTACTGTTTCACATTTCCCATTCAGACACAAAAACTGCAAGTCAATCACTGTTGTTCCCATGGTACTGTATTAGGGGAGGGGAGAAAAAAGACAAAAAAAAAAAGAAAAAGAAAAGAAAACCAGCCAATCATTGTATGTAGAGTTTAAAATTGTAATTAATAGAGCCTGTTGGAAAAAAATTAAACAACTGTTGCCTTTTTTTGTATAAAAGAGAATTTATGACAAAAGTCTAGCTGTGAGGAATGTGATATGTGTCTATATTTCTGAATATGAACAGACTGATTCTTGGGAATATAGTTTAAACTAAATCAGGTATGTAAAGTTGTTTTAAAATGGGAGACTATATAAGTAATCAGTAAAGCTTCAGTTTGTGGGGGCTATCATTTCTCCATGGAGAGCCTGCTCATGAATAATCAAGCATTCATTTGCATTCTCTGTTCTTCACTCATTTATTTCTTGCTTAATGCTCTTTCTGTGTTGATGAAAAGCACTGTGTGGGCCAATCTTTTTTATAAAACACTATGCACAGATCAATATTACATTGTTCATAGCGTTATTTGTCCTAGGGTTTATACGTAACATTACACTGAGTAGCTATAGTTATGGGGAAATGATCAAAGTTCCTTTCCTGAATCAAACACAGTGTACACTCTGTAGCTAAAGGGGTCAGGGAGTCTGTGATTGCTGCTTTTACTAGCAGAGTTTTCCCTACAAGCATGCACTGACTACAGTACTAATGCTGAGGAAGACAACTGAGCAACTGAGTGACGATGTTTAGTTCATCTGTTTCCTGAGAGCCAACTTGGAGGTGTCACGCTTGAGGCTCTGCCGCTGGGATGTTTCTCACTACTTCGAGCACAGTCCGTGATGTGACTGATTCATTCTCTTGATCACAGTCTATGGGTTATAAGCAAGTAAAAGTCAAGGAGGAATGTTGGATGGTGTCCTGATGTTAACATCAAGATGTCTGTCTCGTTGTAAGAAATGGTAGTGAGCATTTAAACTGAGCCTGTCTCGGTGTCTGGGGAATTCTGCTGTAGCAATTTAACCTTAATTCCGTACATCAGATCTGGTTTGAAAGTATTGCACTTTCAAAGTACGGAAAACTGTACACTAAGCAGAAAAGTAGAATTCTCTTCAATCTACTGTAACCTTTATTGGAAACTGATTCTTGTGAGCCTATCTCCCCACCTCCCACTTCACGTACGAGTGCTGATGAGGTATGATGGATGAGTATTTTGTATGATTAAATCAAACCATTTAGGACCCCCCCCCCCATACAACTGATGCCTGAAAGAGTGTTCAGGGGGTAGGAGGACTCAATAGCCTACTTGTGTTTTTTTAAGTTTCTTTTGTGAAAGATTTTTTAACGCATTTTTACTGTAAAAATACATGGAAGTGGATGCATTCCATAACTACTGTTGCTTCTGGATTGGTATCTTCTTCGTCTCCATGTGGTCTCAGATGTGTCAGGGTGAAGTCATCACTTGAGAGCCCATGATTGCAACTACTGAACTATCATTCTGCCCGTGAAAAAGGGAGCTGTGTCTCTGTCATGGGAAAGTGCCTTGCTATTCAAGGTGTGATACATGACCCAGCTGCCTCATGATTACTGAGGGCGGGGGTGTATTAGTATAAAATCTCAGACCCCACTCCAGACCTCCAGAGTCAGAATGTGTACTTAACAAGATCCTGTGCTAATTTGTATGCACATGAAAAGTTGAGCAGTGTGCTATAGTGCAGACACCTAGTAATAGCAAATTCCTCAGACCCAAGGGATGAGTCACTTCCTAAGGGTATGCTCTCTGGCCAGGGGGTTCCTTACTCTCTTGAAGCCTCCCTCCCTCCCCTCTAAAGGAACATACCTCATAGAGTTGGTCAGGATAAGTGACAAGTGCTCAGAACTCCCCTGGCAAGTGGACAGTCCTCAGTGAGTGACACTGCCAGCAGTTAGCCTTTCCCTTAATTGCATGCGTTTGTACTAGGGACAGGTATGATGAACGTCTCATCTTGAAATGGGCAGGTAAATGCTGTGTTTTGATCCAGAGAATCGGTCTCAGAGCTTCACTTGAAGGCGGATACATACATAGTTAGACATACCTACTTGGTGGGGAGAGTTGATAGTTTGTAGAGGGGGAAGAAAAACAAAAAACAAAAGAATGCACAAAAGACAGCAGGTAGAGAGGCCCAGGTCCTGTGATAGTGACTTAAGGGGATCTAGCCAGTGAGGAGAGTGGTGGTTGGATAGACCAAGAGAAGAAAAGGACTTAGCCGGTGACAGAAGGATCATCGAGTGGGCTGGGGTGGAGATCAGAGGTAAAATGTGACCCAAATGGAAGGGCTAGCTGGCCTTGTTCCCAATTTCCAGCTTCAACAGAACAGCGTTTGGAGTGTTTACAGAGCCGCTGCTGGGTTGCGTGGCTCTCAGGGAAGGAAATGTGGACAAGTTAGGTTTCAGTTGGAGAAAGCTGATCTCGGAGCATCATGCCCCTCAGACTGCAAGAGGAGGGCTGGAGGCATTAGACATTGGTGCCCTTCCTGTCCCTGTAACCATGGGATCTCACTCAAGGGAATACAAGAGCTGGTTTGCCTGGGCCCAGACCCACTTACTGTTGGACTTTTCGTAGGAAAGAATTCATTTTCTTTCCAGTCTGCCTAGTCATTACTTTTTGTCAGTGTACCCTTATAATACATGTAAAAACCTGTTGAAATTTGTACCCAGGTAATTTATCTCATTTTCTTGAAGCTTACAAATCCATACCTTACTCTACCCTTTTTCACACATAGGTGTCAGAGCTCATAAACCTTGTTCTCACTCTTGTCTTTTTACTGTTTTGGTTGACCACATCTTTGTTGACGTGCAGAAGCATGTTCGTGTATTGCTCGGCATTTGCTGGACATCCCGCATTTGAGTATTGGATAGGAATACTTCCAATACTCTGTCTTGAAGAACATGTTTAAATTTATGAAAGTAATGCAGACTTTTAATAAAATACACAAGTATTTCAGGAGATTATAAAGAACAAGGTGGTGTTCTTGGTGACCAGTCAATTCCAATCTTTGTATGTAACTTACAGAGTTGCCAGAAGGCATTTCTGGGATAAGATGTTGGTTTCCAAGTTTCTTCTGCGAGACTGAATGAGACGAGTCAGGTAACAAAAAGAAACTGTATTCTCTGGAGAGGAGGATGAAGGGGATTGGTAATCAAAAAAAAGTGACAGGGCAGCTAAGAAGCATGGAGAAGATGGTAACAGAAACAATTGAGAAAAGAGTCCACAACTCCAGCCCTGGCTCCCTGTTAGGGAATGGAGCCCAAAGATGCACAATAAAATGAGCCAGATGGCTCTGGCGATGAGCATCAGTCTGAGGAAAAACAGGGCTCACACACCTGAATCTCGGTGCATGTTTTCAACATAACTATCACTCTGGATTTGGAGCTAGCACCAGAGGAGAAATCCATGGCAGCACTCTTCATGTCTCAGAGCACTAGACCCAGGGGCCATCTTGACAGTGGTTCTGTGATTTAAGACTGAGCTACTCTGGTGTCTTAGTTAGGGTTTCTATTGCTGTGAAGAGACACCATGACCACAGGAACTCTTATAAAGGAAAACACTTAATTGGGGCTGGCTTACAGTTTCGGAGATTTCATCCTTTATCATCATGGCGAGGAGTATGGTGGTGGGCAGACAAACATAGTGCTGGAGAGGTAGCTGAGAGTTCTACATCTTGATCTGCAGGCAACAGAAAGAGAACTGTCCCAAGTGGGTGTAGCTTGAGCCTATATGAGACCTCAAAGCCCACCCCTACAGTGTCATACTTCTTCCAACAAGGCCACACCTTTTTTTTTTTTTTTGGTTTTTCGAGACAGGGTTTCTCTGTGTAGCTTTGCGCCTTACCTGGTACTCGCTTTGGAGACCAGGCTGGCCTCGAACTCACAGAGATCCGCCTGGCTCTGCCTCCCGAGTGCTGGGATTAAAGGCGTGCGCCACCACCGCCCGGCGGCCACACCTTCTAATAGGGCCACTCTCAATAGGCCAAGCAGTGAAACACATGAGTCTGTGGGGGCCCATACCTATTCAAATCACCACATCTGGGGACGCGAAACTGAGGGTCAGTCCTAAATGAAGCAGCCTGGAAGCACTGCCACAGTATCTCGAGGGATGACAACCAAAGGGTTCGGCGAGATCTGAGAAGTTTAGGGATCAGGGAGCTTCAGTGTCAGAAGCAGGGGCCAGTGGCACCGCACCCTGAGGAGGAGTAAGCTTGACTGCCTGCGGGAGAGGAGATGAGAACGCCGAACCCGTAGCTGGCAGTCACGGGACCCCTAGACCTACCTTCCTTCCACCGATGGTTGGCTGTGGGTAAGGAGGTAGAGCTCTGAACTTAGAGGTCCAGCAGACGGCTGGGTTCCAACGACCTCCTTTGTCCCACAGGGCAGTTCCCTCCACTGTAAATTCTGACAGTTCTGGGAGTATCGGGTGGACTGCCAGTTCTCTGAGCTCTTCCCCTCCAGGGCAGAGCTCAGTCAGGTAGGAAGGACTCCTCAACGGGAACGTTTGCTCCCTCTGCACACACAAAGTGAGTACCAGTACACAGGAAGTAGGTCTCTTCTGGAGACTGAAGGGTGGTGAGGTGAGGTTGGCTGTGGCTTGTCCTATTCCTCTGATCTCTCAGCTTTAACCCCAGTTTCTGGCTCCATGTTTTTTATTAATAACACCATTTAGCAATTGGTCTACATTAGAGGACCAAAAAAGAAGTTTCTCCAATTCTTTTTTTAATTGATTCCTTGAGAATTTTGTACATTGTGCTTTGATAGATTCATGGACACCATTCCTTACAGATTCAAGCCCTTTCCCTGTCCACTGAACTCTGTGTTCTCTCTCTCTTTTTTCCCTCCATGCATCAAGTCTAATTTGTGTTGCCCGCCAATTCTTGGATATGTGACCTTCCAGTCGATTTACCAGAGGCAACATGCTTTTTTTTTCCCCCCAGAGGCAATAGGACATTTTTTTTTTAATTTAAAAATCCTTCTTTTGGGGGAGCAATAACTTAAAAGATCTTATAAATAAAATCTCCCATGATACTATTTTCCAGGTTCCCTGTTACTTGATATTTGTCAGGATCCTCTGGTCCTGGCTCTCCAGTACAGTTATTTTCTAATTATTAGTGTATTTTTTTATCCTTTTACAGAAAATAGTTTTTTCCTCAGATAATATATCCTGATGTCAGCTTCCCCTCTCTCTACTCCTCTCAGTTCCTCCCTCATCCCCTCCCATCCAGATCCACTCCCTTTCTGTCTCTCATTAGAAAACTAACAGGCTTCTAAGGGATAATAATAAAATAAAATACGATAAGATAACTAAACTAACACGTCAAAATTGAACAAAACAAACAAACATTAAGAGCCCAAGAAAAGGCATAAGAAACAGAAACTCACTCATTCATACACTCAGGAATCCCATAAAAGCACTAAACTGGAAACCATAATATATATACAAAGGACCTGGTGCAGACCATGCAGGCCCTGTGCATGCTGACTGGGTCTCTGTGAGTTCATGTGTGCTTTGATCAGGATGATTCAGAGGGCCTTGTTTCCTTTCTATCCTCCATCCCCTCTGGCTCTTATACTCTTTCCACCTCCTCTTCACAGGGTTTCCTAAGCCCTGAGGGGAGAGGTTTGATGGAGACAGTCTGTTTAGGGCTGAGTGTTCCAAGGTCTCTCACTCTCTGCTGTGAGAGTCAGGCTGTGGGTCTCTGTATTTGTTCCCATCTGCTGCAAGATGATGCTTGAGCTGCAAGATGATGGCTGAGCAAAGCACTGATCTCTGAGTATAACAGAAAGTCACTGGAGTCACTTTGTTCTTGTTTTTATTTTTGTCTTTTACTTTGTTTTATTTTTACTCCCACAAGCTTTGTCCAACAGTATACACTAGCATATTTTGCAAGCAGGCCACCCTTGTAGATAAAAGGTTTGTGGCTGGTTTGCTGTGTGTGTTTCTCATTTGGTAGTGTGCAAGATACCTTCCTGTACTAAAGATACTAGAACATAGGGGTGAAGGCTCTAGGTAGGCACCAGCTCAACTTCTCTATGTTCAATGAGTTGTGAATGCGTTGTCTTCAGCAATGGGACTTACCATCCTTTGTGGAGAATAACAGATCTATAGTCTTGCAAACAGCCTGGGTTGTTTTAGGATTCCCATGGAACCCCTTTGGAGAGGCAACATTCTTAAAGAAGTCAATAGGTCTTCAGCTAAGGTTTGGATTTTATGCCCACCTCCCCTGTCCATGCTGAGATTTGGTATGGCTTCATCTTGCATGGGTCTTATGCATGTTGTCACAATCATGAGTTCTTATGTGCAGCTACTCTGCTGTGCCCTGGGGACATTGTCTCCTCATATTCAACAACTCCTCTGGGTATTTGCCTTTCCACCATCTTCTGCAATGATCCCTGAGCTTTGGTAGGAGAGGATGTGAAATACATGTCCCATTTAGGACTGAGCATTCTGTGGTCTTTTATTTTCTACACCTTGGTTGGTTGTGGTTTTCTGTGTTCCCTACCACTGTGTACTACAAATAAAATTTTCTCTGGTGAGGGTTGAGAGATGCATTAATTGATGAGTATAACACTAACCCATTAGAAGTTGGTATAATGCTATATCCACTTAGCAGAATAATTGTAGTAGGTAGGTTCTGCCTTGGAGCTTGAAACCTGTCTAGCCACAGGCTCTTGGCCTGACAGTATTGACAGGTGGGTTTATCTTGTGCAATGTGTCTTAAATTCTATCAGAAAATTATAGGTTACTCCTATGATGTTCATGCCATTATTGCATCTGTGGGTACATCTTCAACAATTCTTCATCTTTTTTTTTTTTAAACCTTTCATCTGTGGGCTTTATTTTTGACATTTTTACTTTATTTAAAATATTTCATATTTTTATCTTCTTACCTTTATCTAGTTTTACTTATATGCTCTTTTTATTTTGTAAGCAGAATCTGTCTTTTTTTCCTCCTCATATACGTTTATTCTTTTATTTAGCCTTGCAGCATCTTGTCTTCCCTTCCTTGCTCCTACTCAATTCTTTCACTACTTCTTCCTTTATTAATTTTTAACCTCAGAGGTATCCTTCAGTGGTTTTTACCACTTCCTTTTTGGTGGTGGTCGGTGATGTAGTAGTTGTCTTTGCTTTTTTATGTGGATGACGTTACTTTTACAGTATTTTGTTTTCTCCTGGAACAGTCCTAAGGATTAACCCCTCAAGAGAAGGCAGCTTACTTGAAGACCCCATATAAAACAGACGATATACCCATCCTAACGATGACATAAGCTGCAACACAGAAACAGGAGTTACTGGGTGGGTGTAGTGGCACATAGATATAATCCCAGAGCCGGGCGGTGGTGGCACACACCTTTAATCCCAGCACTCGGAAAGCAGAGCCAGGCAGATCTCTGTGAGTTCCAGGCCAGCCTGGTCTACAGAGTGAGATCTAGGACAGGCACCAAAACTACACAGAGAAATCCTGTCTTGAAAAAACAAAAACAAAAAAACATATAATTCCAGCACTCAGATGCATGAGGTAGAAGGTGAACGTGAGCTCAATCTGGGCAACATAGTGAGACTTCCTCTCAAAAGAAAAAAAAAATAATAATATATATATACATATATATATATACATGTAATTCTAGAAGCCAATAAACATGACTCCTTTTAAAGTTCATAACTTAAAAATTAAATCCAAACTGAAATGTTTAAAATCCTAAAAAATTAAAAAGCTTAATATTAAAAGTTATTAATGACCTTTTGGAGAATTAAAGTAAATATAAATGAAGTTAAGATGTCAAGGTGTGGATAAAAAATTAAACATTTGAATGACAAAGAAATGGAGATAATTAAAAAAAAGAATATTGGAAATGAACAGCTCGATAATTCAAAGGACTGAAATGAAAAGTGTGACTAATAGATTGATAGACAAAACCAAATGGAAGGATGAGTATCAGGGACTGATCAAAAGGTTGAAGAATTGCGCTGGGCGGTGGTGGCGCACGCCTTTAATCCCAGCACTCGGGAGGCAGAGCCAGGTGGATCTCTGTGAGTTCGAGGCCAGCCTGGGCTACCAAGCGAGTCCCAGGAAAGGCGCAAAGCTACACAGAGAAACCCTGTCTCGAAAAACGAAAAAAAAAAAAAAAAAAAAAAAAAAAAAAAGGTTGAAGAATTGCTCTATTCAAATGTCTCAAAAGAAATAATAACTATAATATTTAAGGCCTCTGGGACATCACTAAGAATCTAAGTCTAGGCCGAGTGGTGGTGGCGCACTCCATTAATCCCAGCACTCCAGAGTCAGAGGCGGGTGAATCTCTGAGTTCAAGGCCAGTCTGGTCTGTAGAAAGAGTTCCAGGACAGCCAGGGATACACAGAGAAACCCTGTCTTGAAAAAACAAACAAACAAACAAAAACCAACCAACCAAACAAACAAACAAAAACCTAAATCTGTATGTCTATGATATTGAAGAGAACTTAAATATATACTAAAAGCAGGCTGGGCGGCGGTGGCGCACGCCTTTAATTCAGCACTCAGGAGGCAAAGGCAGGTGGATCTCTGAGTTTGAGGCCAGTCTGGGCTACAGAGTGAGTTCAAGGACAGGCTCCAAAGCTACACAGAGAAACACTGGCTCAAAATAAATAAATAAATAAATAGTTAAATAAATAAATAAATAAATAAAAGCATAGAAAAACCTATTCAGTGAACTAAGGGAAAAGTTCCCTCAAATCTAGGTGGGGGCAGGGAATAGGCCTTCAAGTACAACAGAACCCCCAAAAGATGTTACCAGAAAGGAAATTCCCCATGCCCTGGTTTAACTAAAATAACAAGAGCACAGGACAAGGAAGGAACTGCAAGAGAAGTGCCAAGTTCTTTACAAAGATAAACCTATGAGAACAATAGCAGACCTCTTGAGCAGAAACTCAAAGCCAGCAGGGTGTGTGCTCATACACTTCAAACCATGAAACACAACAGTCCCCACCAAGATTACTCTATCCAGCAAAATGACCCTTTAAAATCAAAGAAGAAAGTCCGCCCATTATAAGTGTAAGCTGAAATAGTTCATGACCACCAAGTCAGAACTGCAGAGAATACTGGAAGGAATTCTACACAGAGAAGAAGAAGATAGATGTGCATGAGCTTGAGAGCTTGGGAAAGTATAAAGCTCACAAGGCTCACTATGAGAATTAGGAAAGGGTCAGAGGGTGCTAACTCACTTAAACAGAAAACCTCCGGGGTAATGGAGAAATTAAGACTTATTTTTCAACAATAACCCTAAGTGTAAACAGTCTTTTAATTTCCAATTAAAAGATGTAGACTTGTAGATTGCATTTAAAAAATAAGATCTAACTGTTTCCTGTCTATAAACATCCTCCTTGGCAAAAGGCATACAGAGACTGAAAGCCAAAGAATGGAAAATGAGAACTCAAGTAGTCGGGGTCTGAAAATAGACAGTGATTTATATTTATATTTATTTTTAATATATTTACATTTATATTTAATGATTGTAAATATAAAACTTAATATAAAACTCCAGAGTTAAAGATCAGCATAGATTAAGCTTATTACACACCTATAGAATATTACAACTAGCTATTGAATTTCATCAGCCTATGCAAAATTTTCAAAAATAGATTACATTAAAAGTCAAAAAACTAGCCTTAACACACCTAAAAGTCATTTAAATATGTTCTTATATATTTAATATGAAAATCATAATGAGGGAGAACTACAACCAATACGAAGAGAAATTACAAACTCATGGGGGTTGCCCAATGCATTTTTTAGTGATCAGTGGGTTGTTGAATAAGTTGAGGAGTGGGATTAAAAAGTTTCTAGAATCAAATTAAAATGAAAACACAATTTACCAGATCCTTTGGGATATAAGGAAGGTAGTTTTAAGAGGGAATTCATAGGTATACCTACTTACATTTTAAAATCAGTCTCAAATAAATAGTCTAGTGATGTACCCAATGATGTTAGAAAAATTAGAACAAACCCAACCCCAAATTGGTAGAAATAATAAAAATCAGGGCAGAAATCAAAGAAGTGGAGACCAAGAGGGGAAAAAATATCAACAAAGTAAAAATTTGGCTCTTCAGAAAGATGAATAAAATTGACAAACCCTTAGCTGAAACTAGCCAAAAGAAAGAACTCACATTAATAAAATTAGAGATGGGAAGGGAACCTTGCAAGTGTTCAGAAGGATGTTGCGCATGCACAAGTAATCTTTTTTTAAAAGTACAAACTAGATTTGACAATAGCACATTAATATCACAGCCATGATCACACTGGTTTCATTCTAGGGATGCAATGATGGTACAACAGATACATATAAATAACTATAACAGCACATGTCTTAGGGTTTCTATTGTGAAGAGACACCATGACCACGGCAACTCTTCCGAAGGAAAACATTTAATTGGGGTGATTCACTTGCAGTTCAGAGGTTCAGTCCATTAGCATCATGGTGGGACATAGTGATGTGTAGGCAGACATGATGCTGGAGAAGTATTTGAGATTCCTACATCTTGCAGGCAACAGGAAGTAGACTGAATATCACACTGAGCAAAGCATCCATGGTGACACACTTCCTCCAACAAGACCACAGCTACTCCAACAAGGCCATACCTCCCAATAGTGCCACTCCCTTTGGGCGCCATTTTCTTTTGAACCATCACAGTATATATATGTAATCAAAGATGTAAATCACATAACCATGTGAACTGATATAGGAAAGAAAAAGTCTTTGACAAAATTCAGCATCTGTTCATGATAGAAGCCCAAAAGAAGCAAAGGACATACCTCCACATAGTGCAGTTCTATGTGATGAACCAGTAGCCCCACTCTGAATGGGGAAAACCTGAGTCAGTTCACCTAGAACCGAGAACAAGACAGGTGTATCTATTGGTTCTCTCCACTCTTATTGAATATAGTGCTTGAGTTCTTAACTGGAGCAGTAAGGCAAGAAAAAGAAAAGAAATATAAATAGGAAAGGAAACCTATACTAAAAAGACCCTAAAGACATCACCGGGAAACTCTTGAGTCTGACAAACAGGTCAATATCAGTATACAAAGTCAGCAGCTATTTTGCTCTACCAATAATGAACATGCTGAAAAAGAAATCCGAGAAACTTGTTCATATGGTTCCAAAATCAAATAAAATACCTACATTAACCATAACCAAGGAGGTACAAGACTTCTACAATGAAAAGGATAAAACATTGAAGAAAGAAATAGAAGAAGACACAAAAGAAAGGAAGGAAAGAGGGAGGGAAGGAAGGAGGGAGGGAGGAAGGGAGGGAGGGAAGGAAGGAAGGAGGGAGGGAGGGAGGGAAGGAAGGAGGGAGGGAGGAAGGGAGGGAGGGGAGGAAGGAAGGAGGGAGGGAGGGAGGGAGGAAGGGAGGGAGGGGAGGAAGGAAGGAGGGAGGGAGGGAGGGAGGGAAGGAAGGAAGGAGGGAGGGAGGGAGGGAGGGAAAGAAATTCATGGATTGGACGAATTCATATGCTGAAAATCATTATTACCAAAAGTAACTTACAGATTCAGTTCAATCTTCAACAAAGCTCTAGGAGCATTCTGAAAAATTAGACACCCTAAAATTCATACTGGAGTTATAAAAGAAAAAAAAGCTGTGAATAGGGGGCTAGAGAGATGGCTCACTCACTTAAGAACATTCATTGCTCTTACAGATGCCCTGAAGCCAGTTAGGAGACCTACATAATGGCTCATAACCATCCATAACTCCAGGTCCAGGGGCCACAGTACCCGCTTCTGACCTCTGCAGGCACCAGGTATGCGTGTGGTGCAGGAACACACATTCAGGCAAAACCATTCATGCAGAGAGTGAAATAAATAAAAAATAAATGAAGACCCTCAATCGTTAGAGAAATCCTGAGCAAAAAGAGCAATTCTGAGGGTATCACAAAGCCTGATCTCAAACTGTACTGCAGAGAAACACCAGTATGCTGCAGACGCAGAAACAGATAAGGAGCAACAGAATAGAGCAGGGTACCAGGAAGTTAACTCATGCAGTTCCAGCCTGCTGTTCTTGAGAAGACGCCAAAAACATGTTCGAGAAAAGACAAGCTTCGCAAAAGCCGTGGTGACAAAACTAAATAGCCATGTGAAGAAAACTGAGCCTCTGTCCTTCCTCTACCCTGTACAAACACCAATCTAACATGGATCACATTTGAAACCACTCTTGGGAAATACTTTAAAATACAGTTATAGTCAAGAACTCTCTGACGGAGTCCTCAATTGCTCAGGAAATAGCAGGAACTGGAGATTGGGTTGTACCGAATTAGAAGACTTTTGCTTACAAAGAAAACATTTACCAGAGAAGAGACCTAGCCTGCAAGAAAATGGAGAGGATGCTGGGCAGCTAGCTCCTCATTCCACAGGAACGGATTCCCCGAATACAAAAAACTGACAAGGTTAAGCACCAAAAGAACAGAGATCTATCAGTAAGTAGGCAAATGAACTGAAGGGACAATTCTCAAAATAAAAAACACAGATGACCTGTACCTGCATGAAAAAAATGTTAAACGTCTTCACAAATCAAAATGACGTTAGGATTGTATCTCACTCCAGCCAGTGTGGCTGTCATCAAGAAACCAAAACACGGCAAATACTGGCAGGAGTGTGTGGGAGGGACCCTTACCCATTGATGGTGGCAATGAGAGTCCAGCCACCATGGAAATCAGCATGGGAGTCCCCTCAAAGGAGATACCACACAATCCAGCTCTCCCTCTCGCTGGGTATACACCCAAGAGAATCAAGGTCAGTGTGTGTGTTTATGCGTGCACAATAACCAAGTTCTAGAATCGGCCCAGGTACCTATCAGTCATTGCATGGGTAAAGAAAATGTGACATATATGCATTGTATGTGTGTGTCTTATTGAGCCATAAATATAAATGAAAGTACAAACGAGTGGGACTCTTAGCATAATGTTAAGCAAACCAAGTGAAACTCAGAAAGGAAATATTACATTATTTTTTTTCAAGTTCATGAAATTACAAAGGGAAATATTTGGAAAGAGCATGGGGGCCAGTGGGAGGCGGGTGTGAAGAGAGCAGTGGAGGGTGACTGTGATCCTGTACATGTGTGAAGATGTCATGATGAAGCCCATTATTATGCACAACAGTTAGAATGGCCCAATGAGCATTTAAAAGAACTGACTTGTCAACGGATGTTTTTATTACATCTCTAATCTTTTTAGAGTGTGTGTGTGTGTGTGTGTGTGTGTGTGTGCATGTTTATATGTGTGTGCATAAAGTCAAGTTTTTATTTTCTTGAATTAGCCACGAATCATATTTTGAGTTGCTCTTTTAGCTTGGATATGGTGACATTTTTCCATGTTAGGGATGTATACACACATTTAAAATAAAATCTGCATCCTGTAGATCCCCGCTCTCTCCCCTTTTCTTCTGGTTCCTGCTGAAGCTTTCTCGCTCCTCTGCCCACCTTCCCACGTATCCACCTACAAATCCTTCTTCCTGGGGCTTCAGCGAAGTCCTTAGCACTCCAGCCACACTCTGGGAAGTCCTTGGGACTTTGCCCCAGCCAGCCCCTGATCATCAACTGCCGCTCTCGACCCAGAAAGCCGCACTGGCTTCCTCTCTCACTCTTCCTGGCCCCCTCCCCTGACTACTCTATTTAAGGATTTCAGCTCGAATCCTTTGTTCTTTCTCCTCCACAGCTCTTGCACCTCCTGACTGCTGACTCTCCACCATCCCTTTTCTCTCCACCGTGGACCACCTGTTTCCTCTTGAGCATGCAGCCTGTGCGGCCACACCCAGAGCCATGCCCGAGGAAGGAGCCCTGACCCGTTTTAATACTTTCCTCTTGTGGTCTTTACTTTTTAGTAAGTCTTTGAATAAGGAACCCCACAATTTGAATTTGCATGGTTCATCCTCATTTAGAGTTAAGCCCGTGCAAGAGCCCTAATGTAAGCTTGGAAAAGTCAAGGATTGTCGTCTTTTAGGCGGGGGCAAACCTGCTCAGAGTTGTTATTCTGTAATATGTGTAGTTTGCTCTTTTAATGGCTACCTATTCTGCTGTTGACCACAATTTATTTAGCTAGTTCCCTATGGAACACAGTTTCTATTACAAAAATCTGCTGCAGTGAATAGCCCTGTATATAATGAAAGCCCGGCATCCCTGAGTGGTTCGGTTTAAATGCCTTTGAAGGAGTAAATCATGGTTCCTACTTCTTTTCTATTTCTGGTGACACTAATACCGGGAATATGTACACTGTCATTGGGAACAGCTGTTTTAGCTAAGTGTTTGCAGGTCTTGGGACAGTGTCCCATTGATGTGAGTTTCCAAGCATAACCTAATGGCTGACCCTGATGGTTCACAGCCTCAGGTGCACATTGCAGCCACGTGGAGAGCTTCAGAAACCGTGAGGCCTTGGCCCTCTCAGGGACTGTGATGTAACTGGCCTGGCTGCAGCCTGATTATAAAAGGTCCCTGGTGATTCCATCAGACAGCAGTGACTTTAACTTCATGGACAGAGGGATGGGGTGCGTTGCTTTGCTTTCTCCTTTGGCCATAAGGGGTCTGCACTCACCTTCTGCAATCCCTCAGTTGCACAAAGGAAAGACAAGTATGATGATTTTTGCAAACCTTCCTAATCATATGAGGCTATTACCTAAATATAGGGTAATATACTCAGATAGGGAAGTGGGTATCTGCTGTGGGATGTCCTGTATGCTGTGAATATATGTTGCTATGATTGATTGATAAATAAAATGCTGATTCGCCAGTAGCCGGGCAGGAAGGATAGTGTAGGTGGGACAAGGAGAGAGGAGAAGGCTGGGTGGAAGAAGGCTGAGTCAGGAGACTCTGCCAGCCGCCACGAGAAGGAGCATGACGTAAGATACCAGTAAGCCACGAGCCATGTGGCAACTTATAGATTAATAGAAATGGGTTAATTTAAAATATAAGAACAGATAGCAAGAAGCTTGCCATGGCCATACAGTTTATAAGTAATACAAGTCTCTGTGTGTTTAATTGGGCCTGAGCAGCTGCAGGAGCTGGGTGGACACAGGAATACTCCAGTTACAGGTATCAATTGTCAATTGTTTGATATCCTTGCCATAACTGAGTTTATTCCACAGTATGGAGAGGTGGTTGCATCCTCCAAGGCACCAGCGTTGCCCTGAGCTTCAGCAAGGGTAACTTTGTAGCAAGAATCTTAGAAGGTCTTATTTTTTTAAAATATTTATTTATTATGTTGTTTATTTATTATGTTTACAGTGTTCTGCTTGCATGTATTCCTGCAAGCCAGAAGAGGGCACCAGATCTCATTACAGATGGTTGTGAGCCACCATGTGGTTGCTGGGAATTGAACTCAGGACCTCTGGAAGAACAGTCAGTGCTCTTAACCTCTGAGCCATCTCTCCAGCCCAGAAGGTCTTATTAATAAAATCAAATCTGAGGCCAGTTATTGGGGTGAATGCTGGAAGATCAGAGAAGCAGAACAAGCCACAGCTACCTCACCTTGCCAATTCCTCAACTGATCCTGTTTCCTCAGACTGGAAGCCTCTGAGTCCTCATCCAGAATGAATCTCAGCTGAACTGCTGCTCAAAAGCCTGAAAGCTTAACCAGCCAAATGCTTCTAGTTTCTGGTCCTCACGCCTTATATACCTTTCTACTTTCTGCCATCACTCCCTGGGATTAAAGGCTCACTTTCTGGGATTAAAAGCGGGAGTCACCATGCTTGGCTGTTTCCAATGTGGCCTTGAACTCACAGAGATCCAGATGGATTTCTGCCTCTGGAATGTTAGGATTAAAGGCGTGAGTTACCACTGCCTATCCTCTATGTTTAATATTGTGGCTGTTCTGTCTCTGACCCCAGATAAGTTTATTAGAGTGCACAATATTTTGGGGAACACAATACCATCACATAACTTCCTTTTTTAAAAAAAGCCTTGGCATGGTAGCACGCTCTTTTAATCCCAGCACTTAGGAGGCAGAGACAGGCGGATCTTTGAGTTCAAAGACCAGCTTGGTCTACAAAGTGAGTTCCAGGACAGCCAGGGCTGTTACAAAGAGAAATCCTGGCTCCAAAAACCAAAAAAAAAAAAAGCCTTGAAGAATACTTTAATGCTCCTATCTAAATGGAACACAAGGCATGTTAAAACAGAACAAGAAAGAGAATATTAAATAATGAGTGGTTTGATGTCAGGAGAAGACTGCAGTGTTTTTCTAGCACATTCTTTCTTTCCAAAGTATTTCTGGGCCCCTCACTCTTCCCAGCCTCCACCTGTGACTACTCTGAGCAGAAGACTTTGCAGACGTGAGAGTGGTCAGTGTATATCTCATATATGTGTGAAATTGTTTAAAAACAAATTTAACTAGTTATAATATTGATTAAATTGAGCATGTTTAAAAGATCCATTTTTTTTCATTTTATGTGTACATGTATGAGCCTGAGTGTGTGTATATGCAACAAATGCATTTGGGTGTGGTGGAAGCCAGAAGAGGCCGTTGGACCCCCTGGAACTGTAGTTAAAGGCAGTTGTGAGCCACCCGATGTGAATCCTCTGCAAGGGACCATCTCTGGATATTAAGCCATCTCTCCAGATCCTAATTAAGCATCTTAAAGTTTAAAAACTGTGTGTGGCTGAATGAGCAGAATGCACATTCCTCTAACCAAGACAGCAGTCCAGTTTTAAAATATGAGAAGAAATTCTTGAGAGCATGTTGTTATTAATAATGCCATTCCTATAGCAGATCAGCCCAGGTGACTTACATTTGTCTAGACTAGTGCCCCAGGCCAGAATACACCATTGATATTAGGAGTTCTATCTAGGGACTGGATCAGAACTCAAAGATCCATTGGATGAGATGGAGAGATGGTTCTGTGGATAAAGTACTTAGCACCCAAGCCTGGAGACGGGAATTGAGATCCCCAGAACCCACATACAAAGCTGGATGTCTCATCAGTGACTGTAATCCCCACTCTGGGGAGGTAGAGACAGGAGGAGTCCTGGAGCTCTCTGGCCAGGCAGTGTAGCTAAGTGGTGAGTTCCAGGTTCAGTAAGAGGATGTCTCAAAAAATAAGATGGAGAGATAGAGGAAGATATTCAGTGTTGACCTCGACACATGTACACACACAGAGGAGGGGGAGACAGAGAGGGGGGAGGGAGGAAGGGAAGGAGAGAGAGAGAGACAGAGAGAGAGAGACAGAGAGAGAGAGAGAGAGAGAGAGAGAGAGAGAGAGAGAGAGAGAGAGAGAGAGAGAGAGAGAGATTATTTATGGAGCAGATTCTCCTCTTGCAAACTGAAATGTGACTGATTAAACTGTTTCCTTTATGGCCTGAAAAATATAGCTTCCTCCAGAGCAGTTTGTTTACAAGTGTGCATGGAGTGGCTACCATTTTGCAGGCATGGCACTGGGTGTTTATGTCAAAAGGAGGAGGGCAATGAAATTCCTACAATCCTGAAGTTTAGAGTCTGACAGGAAAGCCAGACACTAGCTAATTGCGTTTCCTTGTGGTAAGAGCTCTGGAGGAGTATGTGGTGTCCTTGAGTGTCTGTATTAAAGAAACTTCGTCTAGACCGTGCCGAGAAGGGAAGGAGAGAAGCTCAAGCTCCCCACAGGGAACTGAAGGCGTGGGCAAAGACTTCACTGAAAAGTTAGGGCGGCTTCTCGTGGAGTGGAGGGACGGCCTGGAGGCCTGCAGTAGGGAAACACAGAAGCAAGACTCAGAATGGATCTGGAAGCCTTATGGAGAAAGACTGATTGTGTGTGTGTGTGTGTGTGTGTGTGTGTGTGTGTGTGTGTGTGTGTGTGTGTGTGTGTGTGTGGAGCAGTTTACAGAGCACCAAGCCCTCCAATGATTGCTGAAATAACTCCCATAACAAAAGGCAGTGAGGACAGCCCATGTCCAACATCCAGAAAACACCAAAACCTATTAGAAGAACCACAGATATGTGAAGGGGACATCATGGGTTGGCATTCTTTCATCAGAGGAAGAAGAATTTTCTTAATTCTTCCCCTAAGAGCCAACATTTGGGTTCTAAAGAGCAGACTTGGTCTGGGAGTGTCTTCACTGCCACTCGCCGGTCTGTGTGGAATCTGAACACAGGTACACATTCTGGAAGGAAGATGGACTCAGTAAATGCACCATGTTGTGAGCTCCATGAAGTCACTATTGTGGATTGTTTTTTAACTCTCCACCTCTTTTGAATTTTATTTCAGAAAATCCATTTCACAGGCTTTTATTATTATTAACTTGGTATATTTTGTCTGGTTTCTTTGTATTGCTCTTCGTTTTTATTGTGAATGTCTTCTTTCATACAATACATCCTGATTGCAGTTTTCCCTCCCTCCACTCCTCCCAGTATCTCCCCTCCCCTCTCCCCCAGATCCGCTCCTCCTCTGTTTCCCTTCAAAAAAGAACGGGCCTCCCAGGCATATCCACTGAACACAGCATAACAAGTTACAATAAGACTAGACACAAACCCTCATATCAAGGGTAGGTGAGGCAACCCAGTGAGAGGAAAAGGGTCCCAAGAGCAGGCAAAAGAGTTAGAGACACCCCCACTCCCACTGTTAGGAGTCCCACAAAAACACCAAGCTAACAACCATAATGTGTATGCAGATTACTTTTCTTTTTTATTGTAAATTTATTTCTTCTCTCTCTAGCCTCCATTGAAAAGAATGAACATGTTTCTCTTCTACTATTAATGGAACTCAGTTTAGATTTTGAGGGAAATACTCTGCATGTTCCACTCCTGCATCAAGCAACTAGGTTCAAATGCTGAGAAAAAGTGTGATTCATTGTAGAACTTAGAGCAGAAAGAATTTAATATTATTGGGACTTTATGCTGCCTTTGATAGAGGCCAGATGTAGGCATCAGTGAGAACATAATTCAAGCTCTGAGAAAACAGAAGAACAATAAGGCAACAAAGGACTTAATTACTGTTTATGATATATGCAGTATGTAGTACATTAGTTATGTATCATGTGCGTGTGTGTGTGTGTGTGTGTGTGTGTGTGTGTGTGTGTGTGCAGGTGCATAAACCAGAGGACAATAATGGGTGTCACTCCTCAGGTGCTGTCCACTTTTTTCTTGAGAAGAGTTTCTCACTGGTCTAAACTTGCCAAATAGGTGAGGCTAGCTGATCACTGAGCCCCAGGCATCTTCCTACCTCCAACTCCACAGCACTGGGATTCCAAGCACTTGCTGATGCTTGCCTTCGTGTGTGTGCTGGAGCTCAGACTCTGGCTCTTGTGCTTTTGTAGCAAGAACCATCTCTCCAGACCTGCTGAATTTTCCTAAAACAACAGATAGAGTATATAGGAAGCCCTAATTGGACTCTGTGAGTTAAAAAAAAAAAAAGTGCCAGGCTGTGGTGGTGCAGGACTTTAATCCCAGCACTTAGGAGGCAGAAGCAGGCAGATCTTTGAGTTGGAGGCCAGCCTGGTCTACAGAGTGAGTTCCAGGACATCCAGGGATATACAGAGAAACCCTGTCTCAAAAAACTGAAAAGAAAAAAAGAAAGAAGAGGAGATAGGAGGCTGGGAAGGCATGCTTAGGGCAGATCTGTCAGGAGTTAAGGGGAGGAGTGGAGATGAATATGATCAAAATATATCATGTGAAATTCTCAAAGAATTAATAAAATACATATTTTGAAACCCTCCAGATAGCATGATAAAACATCCACTTGACCATTTCCTTGCCCAATTCCAGTTTTCTCCCAGAGCTAACTGGGGTTTGTCACATTGGGATGATTATCCCAGACACCACCATTTATATGCCAGTGTCTCAAAGCACTTGTGTTTGACTGTGCTCACAATCTTGTCTGTGGAGTCTTAAGATGCCAAATGGTGATAATCCTCTTGCTCAGAGGCTCTGGGTTTTCTCCCGCTCCGCACATCATGCTGTTTCTTGCCCACCTTGGTGAGGCTCTTCTAACTCATTTTCTGTTGGTTTTTGTTCCATTTACTTAGCTGCTGAGTTCTGTGGTGTATTAGTCTTCTCAGGTTGCTCTTATAGATTACCACAGCATTGGTGATGGGACAAATGTTTATTTTCCAACACTTCTGGAGACCAGAAGTCCAAGGCTGAGGCACCAAGGTTGGTTTCTTGTGAGGGTTCTCATCCTTACTTCTCTGCTGTCTTCACACTGCTCTCTTCTGGTGTCACTTCCTGGTAAGGACAACTGCTCTGGCAGATTAAGTCCTGTCCTTAGGATGCCACTTAACCCTAATCGTTCCCTTATAAGACCCTCTGTTCAAATGCAGACACACTGTGTGTAAAGAGACTACATATATGAACTGATAAATGCCCAGTTTGTTTTCATAACACATCGTATGACTATCCTCTATTTATCCGTATGTCCATCAGGAGATAATTTCCCTTATTTTTCTAAGCTTTAATAAAGTGTCATTGCTTCCCCTTGAACTAACAGCAATGAGGACTTCTGTCACTTCTGGGGAGGCACTGGATGGTAAGAAAGAAGGAACTGAGGTGCAGAGGCAGGAAGGAGTCAGAGGTTGGTTGTAGGAAGGTTGATCGCCAGTTGCTCATTCTCAACAGCCCCCAGAGTTCTCAGCTCCAAGAGTGGGAGAATTTGGCATTTCAGTATGCAGAGATGGAGGAGGCAGGCAAAGCCAGAAATGTCTTGTGTGGGCTGCCAGCTTTCCCCGAGCATTAGTATATCCAGCAGGCAATCTGAGGAGAAAGAGAAAGCTACAGAGGCCACTAGTAGACACCCCCAGGTCCATGGCCAGCCCCCACACAGATGGATTGTCCAGGGAAGCCATCTCGTAATGCTAAAATGCACTGCTATTTGGAGACTCTTCAGAGACACTGTGTCATCCAAGGCCCACCCTCCCAAGCCAGGAGAAGTTCTGGATATCTCTGTTCACATGAACCAAAGAGTAACAATCCAGGGAAGATTAAATGCTCCTCCCCTTGGCAAAACTGTGACTGGAGTTGCTAAGGTAAGAGCCTGAGCTCTGGCAGCCCTGATGAACTGGGCCCAGCCACCTGTCCTCACAAGAATAGAGAAAGTTCTAGTGGAAAGCAAAGAATGGAAGTTTACTCAACATGATAATGTGGAGAAGAGGAACTATTGAAGAAGTCCAGTGACCTCCAAGACAACCTCCTGGACTCTGACATGAGGTTTAGGTTTCAGTAGAGAGCAAGAAATAGGCACAGCTTAGTGATCCCGTCACGGTGTGCTCCTCCAATCTTCGACCCATCTGTCTGCTCGGCTTCTGTCTCTCCATCATTGACCCATCCGGTCTGCTCGACTTCCTTCTCTCCTTCAAGGTGATCTGACCAGCTGCTGGAATCCTGGAAAATCTCTTTTCAAGAGACACTTTCCTGCTCTGACTGGCTCAGGGCTTCAGCCTTCCCCTTCTCACAGAGTCAGAATCCTGGGGAATTCCAATCTGGGGAGGTTTATGGTCTCAAGAGGCTGACCACGGCAGACAGGGAAAGCAGTGTCTCTTTAGAATCCCTTCATTCCTGTCAGGGAAGTTATAAATCCGCAAGAACTCTCTGGATGTGTAGAGAGCTGGGAAGAAATACTTTGAATCTAGTCTAAGTGTGTAGTTCTTACACATACACAATTCGCATGGTCAGGGGACACTAAAGAATGATTGGAGATATTTTTTTTTATCAGACTGGGAGAGGGGTTTGTGCTCCTAGCATCTGCCAGTGCTCCTCTGGCACACATAGGTCCTCCTCCTCAGTAGGCAACCAGCCAGCCAGAATGCCTGCAGAGTGAGGTTGAGAAACTCTGCACTAAGCCACGTTTTATGGATTTCCTGGGACCTTGCCACTGGAAAAATACTTCAAAAATATTAACAATTGAATTTTGTAGAAAATAGAATTTTAGACAAGCATGCATTCATCCTCTAGCCCCCAGCTTGCTGGTTTGAATGTTTCTCTGGAATGGTTAGTGCATCAATCAATTTTCTTTTATGCTTGTTTTTTCAGACAGCTCCTAAAACAACCTGTTCAGCTCCTCTGTCAGAGCACACAGAATTCTTTGAGACTAACACAGCCGTCCTGGTTTGGTTACAGATTCTCACTGTCAAGTGGCCGTATTTAAATCTTAGCCCCAGCTGAAGCTCTGCAGTCTGTCCGTGCACTCAGAGGCACACTGCAGAGGGTGTTCTGAGCATTGATTAGTTAACATTGGTAAGGTGCTTTGAAGCACACTCAGCGTTCTAACTACCACCATTAGGCAAATTAGGCACCTTTTCGACATTACTCGTGGCTTTGAACCTGCCTATCCCCTCACTTTCTTGAGTAGTTCCCTGGGAGGGAGGGTATCGGAGTTGGGAGTGGCCAACAGCTGAAAAACAGGAGCCTTATTTGAGGTGACTAATTGCAGATTCTCCTTTAATGATGAGACAAAGAGAAAAATACTCCCAGGGAAGTTAAAATCCCATAGTAGTGATAGAATGCAATGCTACTTCCGAGATGCAGTAACTGAATTAGAAACCCCACACATCTTCTCATATGTAATCATCCATCATCTGTGTTTCTTTCCCTTTCTCACTTGCCCCCTTGCTGAGAGCAGAGCCTGACTGGGAGACTGCTCCCAACCCTCGCTTGAAGAAACTCTAACTTAAATTTAGTTCCCAGGCACACATTTTCAAGATTTGTCTTATTTCTAATTATATATATGAGAGGGTACACACAGGTACAGGGAACCTCAGAGGCCAGAGGCATGGGGTCCCTCTGTAGCTGGAGTTATCCATAGTTGTGAGCTACCCAAGGTGGGTGCTGAGAATTGAACTCAGGTCCTCTGCAAGAGAGCAGTGTGTGCTCTTCATCCCTGGGACATCTCTCCAGCCCCTATGCAGATGATTTAAAAAAAAAAGATGTATTTTATTTTATGAGTGTTTTGTTGGCATGTATGCATGCGTACCATGTGCATGCCTGATGCCCACAGAGGTCAGGAGAGGGGGTCAGATGCCAAGGAACTGGAGTTATGGATAATTATGGTTGCCATGTAAGTGCTGGGATCTATAAATTCCTTTTTCCTTGTAGTCATAATTCTTGTTATAGTCTTTGTCTACTGCATTTGCAAAGTCCTTTTGGTTTGGGCAGAAACAATTTGAAAAGCACCCACTATGTGTCGGTCACTGTGCTTGGACCATATCTCATCCTCCAGCACCTCCCAGACCTTGTATGGTCTTGTCCAGCTGGTGACTACCAGCGTGGAAGTGTCCTTGGGGCTACTCTCTTGACCATGGCCTCTGAACTGGGAAATGAGAACATGCTCCAGTTGTTCCGAAGTCAATGCTGTATTGCTTCAGCATCTCAAACTAAGACAAATGTGTGCGTCCTTTTTTCCTACTTGGCTTTTGTCCCCCAGGAGTTGAATAGGGAAGACAGCAGACGTCTCTGTTTTCAGATAAAGGCAGAAATGACAGGATTGGCACCTTGCCTGTGTTTCCCAGCACCTGAAAACTGGCTTCCACACGGTCTCCTTGACCTTGAACCCACCAGCGCCACCTACCAGCAGCTGTCTAGTACTGCAGCCTTCTTTCCCCTGGGGCCTCCCTGGCGAGGCCTTCCCTGCCTCCCTTTGGCTTTGGTGGGTCATTCATCATGCCCAAACCAGCACTCTCCATTCCCCTTGCTGTCTCCTTGTCCCTGTGTAGCTCGTAAGCACTAGTTGCTCTCCAGGGAACCAACTTGTGCATTCTTTTTCACCCGCATCAGTGACTCCATCTTTTCCCGGGCTTAGTTCAGTGGTTCCTAAACTTCACCATGGACTAGAATCACCTAAGGAGATTTAAACTTCCTAGACTGTGCAATAGATGAATTAACCCAGCATCTCTGATAATCAGGACGTTTTTTACTTTATTTTCTTCAAAGCTCTCTGGGCGATTCTTAAGTGTAGTCAATTGTGAGGCCCAGACACTCGAGTCGTGTCCTGTGTGTTCTTGGGTGAAAACTTACAAACGCCACTTCTCCTTCCACCCAAGGCCTGTATCTCTACCTGTCCCCAGTCTTCTTCAGACCCTGAATATCCAAATTTAGCAAGTGAAAATACAGAGGGTCCAGTCACATTCGTGTTTCCGAAAGGGCACACACTAAAAGGCTTGGCTGTTTATCCAACATGCCTGCCCTGTCACTTCTGGCAACCCTGCTAAGGACAGCATGAGCTCTTAGCCAGGAAGACCTTCCTGTGAAGCCAGTGGTAAGCCGTGGTTTTCTCTTGCCCTGTGAGGCTGGACCACTTCTCACATCTTTCCTCTGCACCCCTTTGCTCACACTGAGTCCTTGCTCTACCCTCATCTCCTGGGTCTTTGAGGATTTTACAGCGATGGAACTGGACCCTTTGTGTCATATTCTACGTGCCTTCCTCTGATGACCCGGGTTCTATTATTTCCCAAAATGTCCTCATAAAACACTGGCCTGATTATGCACTTGAACTTGTAAAGGTACTCCTCTAGAATGTACAGCCCTTAGTGACTTTTCAGGACTCCTTGGCAGGGTACCAAGTACTGGGGGCCATTTTAAGAACACTGTGTATTCTGACAGGTACCAATGCCTTGTCTTCCACTTGGATTGGAACACCCGATCTTTCCTAACAAACTTCTCCCCATTCAGAGAAAGCAGACCACAGGGCTTCCCGGAGTCATCCTTGCCACTTTCTGTCTGCACGTCCTGAAGACCTTCCTTACAGCTCCTGCTTGCTGTAAACCTGCCTCCCCATCTTCTCCAGCATGTCAGACCTGGACTAGTGTCACAGCTTTCTAATTGGTCCCACTGCTTCCAACTTGTGCCCTCTCGATGTGATCGTGTGTATGGCGGGGAAGTGTTATACAGGTTTATTATATGTTTGCATGTGAGTGTATGCACATATGCATGTGGGTACAAATCTACAGGTGTTTTCTCTACCTTAATTGTTGAGACAGGGTCTCTCCCTGAACCTGGAGGTCCCCACTTTAAGCTAAGCTGGCTCCAGGGATCCACTTCCCTAGTACTGGGATTACAGATGTGTACCGGACTCTGCTTTTCACACGGGTGCTGGTGATCAGAACTTAGACCCAAATGCTTCTGCAGCAGGCTCTTTACAGGGTAAGCCATCTCCCTAGCCCCCTGTGACCTTTATAAAGTAGGCTGGCTCCTGTTAACAATGTGGCTGTGTGGTCCCTTCCCCCATAGTCCCTGGCTGTCTCCAGCACACACTGCTTCATAGCACACCAGCAGAGGTTACTCTAGCTAGAACATGAATTTTGGTGCCCATGGGCTCCCAGTGGCCAATGGAACCAGCTCTTTCCATGTAAGTAGCAAGCCGGCACTGACAGCAAATTAAACATCAACTCGGCAGTCTTAACTAACGTGGCAAGTCCTGGATGCACAATCCCTACTGTTTCTCCAAGTTCCCCAGTTAGATGCAGGTGTATGCCATGGCTGTTTGCTTGTTAGTTCTCCATCCATTCAGCTTCCATAGACCCTTCCTGTCAGCTTTGGTACCTTTCCATTAGTGAGACATTAACTACCCAGGTTGACTGCTCACCCTTGGAGCCTTAACTCCAAGTCTATTTGTGGGGCAAGCTTTCATTCATATTTTTGGCATGTTAGGTCATTAACATAAATTTACCCAGTGATGGGGAAATGTGAGACTTGAAAGAATGCACAGATTTGAGAGTTCCACAATTTTACAAGCCTGACCTGTTTTCCTCCTTACTGAAGTCCTGGCCTAAAACTCCAGAGATGTTTTGTCACAAGCTCTTTGGGGCATGTTTGTGCAACTTTCAGCACCCCTTCAAGTGTCTCACAGAAGAGGGGATTTGGGGACCATGTTCTGTTCTCCAACCATGGCCATAGATGACTGAACTGAGTGGCCATCAGACTCAAGCTCGACTAATAAAATCCGTATCATCAGGAATATGGAGTTAATACATCAATATTCCAGTTCAGATACAGACAGAGAAGATAAAACATAGGAGTCCGGGGAGGCGGCTTGATCATAAAGTGCTTGCTGTAGAAGCAAGAGGACCTGAGTTCGAATTCCCAGCACCCACGTAAAAAACTGGGAGTGGCAGTTCACACTTGCAATCCTAGGGCTCAGGAGACGAGGCAGGAGGCTCCTGGGGCTAGCTGAGCAACCAGCCCAACAAAGTGCTCAGTTCCAGATTCAGCAAGAGACTCTTGTCTCAAAATATACGGTGGAGAGCAATGGAGAAAGACATTCAATGTGGCCCTCTGGCCTTAACCTTCACATAGAGGTGTGCATGCACGTGCACACACACACGGACACACAGACATGGATATGGACATAAACACACACACACATACACCTCTGTCTTAGCTTTAACTGTCAACTTGACACAGCCCAGAGTTACTTGAGAAGGGAGTCTCAGCTGAGGAACTGTTCAGATTTGAATGATTATTGGTTGATGTAGGAGGGCTCAGCCTACCTTGTGTGGCACCATCCTTAGGCAGGTGGTCCTGAACTATGTAAGAAAGCTGGCTGAGTATAAGCTGGCTTGGGAAAATGTTAGCAAGCAGCATCCTTCACAGTTCTTGCTGTATCTCTTTCTTTGGCTGTGAAGTGAGTTTCTTGGTTGGAAGGAATGCTGTCTGGGAGCTGCCTCTGTGTTTTTGCTGATTCCCATCAGTGATGGACTGTAACCTATAAGCTAAAATGCACCCTTTCCTCTCCAAAGTAGCATTTGGTCATGGTGGTTGTCACAGCAACAGAATGAACCTCTCTCTCTCTCTCCCTCCCTCCCTCCCTCTCTCTCCATAAGAACAATAGCAAAAAAGTCCACGAGGACATAGGAAGCCATTTTCCCCTACATGCCCTCCAGAAGCTGGGCTAAGTACTAGAACAAGCTGGTAGCTGGACTGACTGAGAAATGAAGAAGCTGGAGGAAAGTTCTCTTGGGCCCTGGCTGTGTGCCAGCTCCTTAAAGCTGGGCTTCCATTCTCTGTGGCTTCTGAGAGGCAGCCACTGTGTTCTAACGCCAGGTTTTCTTTCAAGTGCTGTAGCTTGCTTAAGATGGCTTCTGGTACTTAGAACCAAAGGATCCAAATGAGTACAGTTCCCGTGGAGCTTGTTACAAAAGAAGAATCTTTAACAGTACTTTCCTGTTGGAATATTTTGTCTAAACCAAACAGGTGGCCAACAGTAAGAACTAGGAGCCCAGCTTGGGCTGCTAGGTAAAGCTGGGTACAGGGGTTCAGGGCTGTGTTGTTATTATTATTATTATTATTATTATTATTATTATTATTATTTTGTTATTTTGTTTTTTCTCCAGACAGGGTTTCTCCATGCAACCCTGGCTGTCCTGGAACTAGCTCTGTAGACCAGGCTGGCCTCGAACTCACAGAGATCAGCCTGCCTCTGTCTCCCAAGTGCTGGGACTAAAGGTGTGCGCCACTACACCTGGCTGTGTTTTTGGTTTCTAATGGGTCTTCTTTTGTTGCTTTGCTTTCTGTAGCTGGACAACTGATCACTTTTGGTGCCCTGATAAGTCTTAGGGCGGGCGGTGGTGGCGCACGCCTTTAATCCCAGCACTCAGGAAGCAGAGGCAGGCGGATCTCTGTGAGTTCGAGGCCAGCCTGGGCTACAGAGTGAGTTCCAGGAAAGGCGCAAAGCTACACAGTAAAACACTCTCTCTCTTAAAAAACCAAAAAAAAAAAAAAAATAACAATAAAATAAAAAACAAAAAAATAAAAAAACCCCACAACTTCTGATAAGTCTTAACCCTGCAGCACAAGCGTGTCCTCCGACCTTGGAAATGACAGACACTTCTCTATGTCACGGTCAGACAGAAGGAAATGAGCCACTACTTGGAGCTATTTGAAAAATTCGACACATTAGAACATAGGTCTTCAAAGAATCTGAGAATAAATTGATTTTTTTCCCCCAGCTTCCTTCTGCCTAAGTGACAGTCCACCGCTGAGAAAGTGTGCCAGTAATGAGCTGGTGTTGGAGTGCTCTGGTGACAGCCCGGCTCATTGAAGACCCCAGTGAATGGCTTCTCTGTACTCGGTATTTGCCCTGATTAGAGTCTTTCTTCAGGATGGTCCTGGACGAGTCTTTGACTTGCTGCAGTCAAGACAGTGTGGTAGAAATGTAGAAATGACAGACTCAGCTCCGAGCATCTGTCTGGAGAGGCCTGAGCCATCCCTTTGCTCGCACTACGCTTGCTCTTTCTCAGACTTTGCTTCAGCCTGACAGTGAAGGCCAGCCCTGGCTAGTGTTTTGGAGATGAGAAGCCACGTAGAACTGAGCTAAATTATTCTAGTCAAGGCCAGCCCCAGCTAACCTGCCAGCTCCGCAGAGATATGAGCAAGGCCAGTTCAGATCAGAGGCCCCTGAACTTAGGAGAGATAATAAATGACTGTTGTTTGAAACCATATGGTTTTAGTGTGGTTTATTAAATACTGTGGTAATAGACGATATAGCTTAATCTTTTCTCGGTTGGGATTACAGATGTATAAGTCCCTAACGTGGAATCTGAAGGAAGATGATACTAGAGACCTGTCAATAGATTTGGAGGGTGTGTTCCCGTGATTGATTCAGTACGGGCCTGCATTGCGTGCTTGGAGGCCATGCTACAGGGCTTTCATGTCCTGTGAGACTATGCTCCATGGCAGTGGGTAGCAAGTGATAGCCTGTAAGCCAAATCCCATGATCAGTCTTGGCAAATAAAGTTTTATTGGACTGTAGTCACACTGGTTGTTCACGTATTGTCTATGGTGGCTTTTTTACTGCATTTGGAAGACGTGTCTGGCTGTGACAGACAGGGGCTTGTAAACTCTAGACTATTTACTCTCTGCCCTTTTCCCCCCAAAGCTTGTGAAATGCTTGCCACAGAGCGTCTAAACCTAAGAATCCACGCATTAATAATTGGACAATACATGCAGTATGGATTTAGACTGCCAAGGCAGAGAAAGCGAGCATTCCAAATAGGAAGAAAATGGTTGAAGGTACAGAGGCCATGGGACAGGAGTGGTGTGTGTGCCCCATGGAGAACAGCGGGGAGCTATTTAATTAAACACCAAGCCAACCCCTCTCCTTGCGGGGGGGGGGGGCAGTTTGTTCTAAATATAAGTGCCATCTTTAACTCGTTCAAAGTCACTTTCCTCTGCAGCTTGTGCTTTGTCATCTCCTCTGGAGTGCACCTTTTTTAGGGATGGAAGAAACCATCGATAAAATACGCCAAGAGATTGGTTCTGATGACTTCTGCCACTGATTTCCTGCCTGATAAACAAGCAGGAGAGAGTCCTAAAGGGTCTTACCTATGATGGATCCCAGATACTCAAATACTTCCTCCCCCAGGCAAGATTTCCCATCTGAGTGTGAAGTTATGGAGAGCAAGTGGCAAGGGTGAGTGACAGGGGTAGAATATTCTTCCTAAATTTATCTTAATTGAGTGAGAGAAATACATAATTTAAAGGACTAGTCCGTGTGCCCTTGTAATGTAAATAGCTTCACGGTGTGAGTGTCAGATGCGGCTGCTTCCTCTTCTTGCCTCACTGAACCCTCCTCATGTGTCAAGCTTGTCCAGTGCTTGATTCTGAGATGTCACACTCAGGTCGGTATGTCCAGAGAAGCACTGACTCAGCTGCTGCCACTGCCCCGCCTCCCAGCCCCATCCTTTGGCAGCCACCCCGCTGAATTGTTCACCTCACGCAGATGTAGGCATGCTGTCCCTCATTTCTCTTACAATCCTCAGAGTCCGTCAGTTCTTCCAACAAATTATTGCAATTTCTCTGTGACACTGTGGCCCCGGCAACTCTTGCCTGGAAGTCCAAACCACAGGCCCATTGCTTTCTTTCTGCCACGATGGCCAGTTCTCCTCATGGCAGAATGATCCTCCAGGAGGGAAATTGGGTCAGATCCCTTCCTGCCTAACCTCCCAGCAGACATCCTTGTCGCTCTCACCCAAATCTTCTCACAGCCAAGCGCTGGTGGTCTGGCCATGCTCTGTGTCTCTGACTCCACTTCAGAGGGGTTTCTTCTCACTGACTTCAGAGTCCAGCCCCGCCACACTCCCAAATCACCTGCATTCTTCCTAGCTGCCCCAGGCCTAGCCCTAGCCCAGGCTATAGACTTCTCTGTTGCACTCTCCTTTGCTCAGCAGGCCTTGTCTGCAGGCATCTTGTGTTAACAGCTCTGGGATGGGGGAGACAATTCCATCCTCCACCAGGCAGAGGCCAGGCATGCTAACCAACACCCTATATGACACAGGGAGCCCCCATAGCGGAGGTGCTCTGGCCCCCTGGCAGTAGTCCCTAGGCTAAGAAGCCTTGCCCCATCTGAGTGCTCAAATGTTTCCTCCCAAGAAAAACCTCTGTAAACACACGTGTTCCAAAGCGTCTTCCCCACCCTCCGCAGGCCTAGTCCTCCTTACTCTCTGTTGAAGTAAGAGCACACATTGTCTCTCCTCCCTAGTTGAAAGTAAGCTCCTTGAGGGGAGGACCTTCGGCTGGCTCACCACTGATTCCCCCAGTGTTTAGCACGAACGCCTAGTACATAAGGCCTTCGATAAATTAGGCCCCATCCTGAGGTTTGGAGAGTCTGAACATACCCACAGTTGCACAGACTACGAAGAAAACTGCTCATCTGGTTCTTGATTCTATAAGCCACTATGAGCATACATTCTAAGCAACGGGTCTTGTGGTTGTTACAACAATGAATCTTGCTTTGTGGAATGTACGTGTATCAAAGTGCCACAGGGAAACCCATCATTATGCATTCAATACAACCATTTTTTTTTTTTTTTTCAAAAAAAAAAAATGTAGAGAGCAACCGAGGAAAGCCCAAAAGTCAACCTCGGACCTTCAGGTTCACATACACTCGTGTGAATACACACACACACACACACACACACATGAATACACACAAAGGAAAAGCCAATGCTGCTTTAACCCAGTGTTCTGGCTCCCTCCTTCCAAGCTGGCGTGCTCTGCTGACCACCTTTCCCACTCAGAAAGCCCAGCTCCATTATGGGCCAGCTCCTGCCACGCAGCGACCACCACTCATTTCTTCTGCCTCAATGACTTCTCTACCTAATCCCAAAGTCGCTGATGTAAGGGAAGCAAAAACTCTGGGTAGCCTGACGCCCCCTTACCCATGGGCCATCAGCCTGTCAGCACACCCCACGTCAATACTGGATTAATAACTTTCTCAACCTCTAGTTCACTGTAGATTTTTCTCTTGGACAAAATTACCAGACTCCCTCAGCCCCAATTTGGCAATAATAGAGAGAACCTTGAAATGATTATCCCAATTTAAAGACAGCATGGATTCCTGGCTCATTTTTATGAACATAAAACTGTGTGTCCTTTGTTCTTAAAAGCCATGCATGGGCTTTAAAAAAGAAATTCATTTATTTTTGCCTCTTAGACTTGTCTGCATCTCAAAATGACTTTGAATTTTATTTTTCAAAGATGTGACTGTCTGTATTTGGCATTAGACGTTTTAATTTTGGATTATGACCATTTCTCTGCTTTCCTCCTACACTCCCTTCCCTGACACTCATGTGCACACATGCGCGTTGACTGCACATTCTCCACACTCAATAAATAGCCATCATTACCATGGAAATGGTCTGAACAGGAGCTGCCTGATAGGCAGGAGCCTCCAGCTGGAGACCCCTGATGTCACCAAACGAAAGGTGCCGACCTCTTCCTTAGAAACAGGCCCCACACTTAGCCACGGTGCTTTGCTGGACTTATCGGAAGTTTCATGCTTTGCTCTGCTCCATGGTCTACTCCTTAATTAAATCATTGTTTGGCAACCCCCTTAGCAGGCAGCTAAGTACTTCAGCTGCTCACTGGGGATTTCCTGCTGACCTTGACCTCCCTTGGCTCTGACTGGAAAAGTGGCCTGCAGACTTGCCTACTCCACACTCGCTCTTTCTTAGGATACAAGCTCATTTACCCCCTCTGTAACCCACTGAGGTCTTCAACTGGGGAAAAGCCCTAAAGGCATCCGAGTCACATGCTAGCTGCAGTAGAGTTGGCTGTGAAATCTAAATTAGCACAGCCCAGGAGAGAGTGACTGAGCCTTTTCATATTCAAGGAAGGAGTATGCATAGAACATGAGGCAGGAGGGTGCAAAGAATCACCTTTGGAGTATGGTGTAGGTTCAAATTTTGTTTTACCACATACATGTTGTGTTGACCTGTGGTAAATCACCAAACCTCTGTGGGCTTCCTTTTCCAGGCTCTGTCCACCCCTACCCTCTGCCCACCCCCATCCAAATGGGGTTTGGAGTATCTACCTTTTTAGAATTCAAAGAAGGATTAATAGTAGTGCCTTTAGCATGTAAAGATGTGCCTGACCCATATTAGGGCCTTGTGGATGGTACACATTGACTGTCAACTTGCTGAGATCTAGAGTTAGCTGGGAGACAAGCCCCGGGGCGTGCCTATGAGGGATTATTTAGATTAGGTTAATTGAGGCAGGAAAGATGCACCTGTCTTCCATAGACAGGAATGGGTGGGGTGGAGGTGGGTGGGTGGGTGGGGGCGGTGTCTCATGGGCTGGATAAAAGGAGAAAGTTGAGCTGAGTGAGTGTCTCTCCTCTTCACAGACTCAGTGCGAGCAGTGTCCCAGCTCCTGCTGCCATGCCCCCTCTCTGCTGCCACGCCCTCCTCTCTGCTGCCACGCCCCATCTCCGCTGCCACGCCCTCTTCTCCTGGACAAATTACACCCTTGAACTGTGAGCCAAAACAAACCCTTCCTTTTTAAGGTTGCTTTCGTCAGGTATTTTTTCCTAGCAATGTGAAAAATAATGCATCCGGGGCTAATGTATTTCCACTGAAAATCTTAAACTACGGGATTTGTCTCTGTGAAAACACTCGCGATGCCGATTTTTGTATAAGCACACTTCACAGTTGGGTTCTCCCCATGTGACATTAGGTCATATTTTCATACCTGAGCCTTGGAAATTCCTTTCATTAAGGACTCTAAGATGTGTTTTTAGTGTGCACACTAGTGTGGATCTCATCTGTCTTGTTTGCAGTAAATCATTTGATAGGCTAGTTTGTAGCCCGGTTCTCTGAGTCCTCCAGATGTAGTCTCTTCCCTCCCCATAAACCCACGCTGCTGTAATTACCTGTGCAACGGTGGAAGAGGTGACCGTATTACAGGTCTCTGCTCCCATGAGTACATGACCATCTTTTTTGGAAGTAAGTTGGGCGTTCTGAAACCGAGTCTGTTACTGCACAAGTGTGTTCTTGTGGAGCACATTTTCCGATAGTGTTCTGCCTCCTCCAACACACCTGTTTGTCACTAGCACATTGGTCCCTGCCATATGACTCATAGAGTCTGGGACATCGTGCCACTGGGACACAATTAAAAATGAGTGTTTCCAACATTGCCACGCTTTTGAACTCCACTGTTGTGAGCTACAGAAATCTTCCCTGTTTATAAATCCTTTTTTTTTTTTTTTTTTTGGTTTTTGGTTTTTTGAGACAGGGTCTCTCTGTGTAGCTTTGGCGCCTGTCCTGGAACTCACTCTGTAGCCCAGGCTGGCCTCGAACTCACAGAGATCCACCTGCCTCTTCCTCCCGAGTGCTGGGATTAAAGGCGTGCGCCATCACCGCCCGGCCTGTTTATAAATCCTTTAGCCTCAGGTATTTTGTCAACAGAAAATGGACTAAGAGACACATCATTGTGTGGCCTCAGCTCAGCCCATTCTCCTGGACACCCAATGAGGATCAGTTACCATTAACTTTGAGAAACAAATGCCTTTACATTTGTATTGAGTTCGAAATCTCCACAGCATTATATAACAACACAATGTCTAACCCATTGGAGCCTTAGGGATACATATAATAATTTTGTGATCAGTTTATAGATTAGGAAACTGAGCCCCCGAGGAAAATTTGCAAAGGTTGGTTAGTAGATTAAAGCCAGATGTCCATCTTTACCAGGGTCCTCACCAGAGTGTACTTGTGATGGTCTTCAGGTTCACATTGAGGAGTGCTCTGACGTCTAAGTGTCCAATCACTCCAGTTCAGTGATTACATTCTCCCCTCCCCCTTTAGTACTGTGCCTGCCTGGTGTGTGGGATGATGTCACAAACTGTGCTCCTTCAAAGCTGATTAGGTTTTCTGGCCTGCCTCAATTGGAGTCGGTAATGGCCTTTCAAGAGAGCATTTCAATGCCTTTTGACAGGGTCTGAGTAGACAGTAATGATGAGAGTGAAGAGAATAACAGCAGCCAGCAGCTACTCAGGTCTTTCAAAGGTACTGGGGTAAGTGCTCCACAGGCAAGTGCTTCTTCAGCTTTCATTGAAAAGCTTCATGGTGGTGGAGAGCTTCTGCGTAGACGGCATGCCCGTTTCTATAGGAAAGAGGCCGGGGTGGGGGGCACTGTAACATGTCACTTAGCTGTGGATACAAAGACAGGATTAGAACTCAGGTCTAAGAGCCCATATGCTGGCTTCGAAGTAGCAGCCTAAATCTTTAATGGATAAACATATTTAACAACATTATGGTACATGCCTGCTACATGCCCCAGACTCTAGATGTCTAGGCCTGTCTAGATGTCACTGCTCTATACAAACTGAAATTCCTGGGACCACAGAGAGACATGCCAGTCCAAATCTGCCACCCAGGTGTTAATAGTAGAGAGGGACACAGTAACTGTGAGACAGGAGCAACTAACTTCACAACAGAGTCAGGGACAGCATCCTGCAGGGACACAAGAAAAAGAAGTGTCTACTGGAAGAATCAAAGGATGCTCCGAGGAAAAGAATAGTTCCTATACAAGGCATGTCCCCCGCAAGTGGCGTATTTTTAGAAACAGTCATTGTTTTTAAATTTCTCTGTGGTCAACACAAAGGACTAGGGAAGAGAGAGAAAAGACCAATAAAAGAAAAGAAAAGGAATCTGAGTCAAGACGGTGATGATGTCATGTTTCACTCTAGCAAGTTGGGGCTGAAGAGATGGCTTCTGGGTAAGAGCAGGTTACTGCCTTTCCAGAGGACTCACATGGTTCCAGCACTCACACTGGGCAGCTCACAACTGCCTGTGACTGTAGCTGCAGGGCACCCAATGCCCTCTGATGACCTCCACAGCATCTGCAAGAGGTGGTGTCCATTCATGCACACATATTCACACAACTAAAAAATAAAAAGAAAATCTTCGGAAGCTGAATTAGAAAGGGGCCCACACATTGTTTTAAGCAGGCAAGTGCTGCTCTGAGAGTCAGCTTGGGGAGATCTTTCTGGGATCTGGAAATTGGTTAGCAGCGGGGAGCAGTGGTAGGGAGAACTAGTAGAGCATCATCCAAGTCCATAATTAAAAAGACGTGGGTATAGAGAGATAGTGTTTAAAGTTTTAGGACCAGAGTTCAGTTTCCCAGAATCTTCTTAAAAGCCAGAGGGCACAGTGACACTCCCGCGGTCCCAGTGCACCAGAGGCAGAGGCATCTCAGAATGGAGCTTCCTAGATAGACTAGCTAAAATTTCGAGCTCTTTATTCTGGGAGAGACTCTTCCTCAATGCAAGAGAGAAAGACACTGAGTGTCAATCTTAGACTTCCACATGCATGTGCATGTACACCCCATATATATGTGTATGCATGCATACACATGTGCGCACTCACACACACACATACACACACACATGGGGATGTGCATACACACATGCATGACCATCACACACACACACACACACACACACACACACACACACACACACACACACACACACACACCATGGGGGCTGGTCCAAGATTAGAAATTAGGAGGCAAGGAAAGATAGTTTTGAGGCACACAAGACAGAATTGGGTCTTTGAAAGGAGGATGGAGGAGACAGAGATGGTGAGCTGATACTCATTTCTCCAGCTTGGGGAGAACAAGCAAAGAGTTCTGCTTCTCACCAGTACATTGAGACAAGAGATGGAGCAGACTCAAGAAAAGATACAGCTTCTGCTTTTCATTTTAAGATATCTATATGGAGATGTCTAAAGGCATTTGAGTTTAAAGTTTGAAGGAACATTTACAGACTCTTTTTATGAAGCCCAAATATATATTTCATAGGCCAATAACTCTGATGAACATGGATGGAAAATTCTCAAAGAAATAGTTGCAAATCAAATTCAATAACACATTAAAAAGATCATCCACTATGATCAAGATGGCTTCATTCCAGAGGTGCAGGGATGATTCAACACATACAAATCAACAAACGTAATCCACCATATAAATAGACTCAGGGATAGAAACAACATAAACGCCTCAGTAGATGCAGAAAAAGGCCTTGGACAAAAATCCATCATCGCTTCGTAACAAAAGTCCTGGAGAACCTGAGGACACAGGCCACATATTTCAGCATAATAAATGCAATATACAGCAAGCACAGAGCCAACACCTTGTTAAGTGGAAAAATCTCAAGGAATTTCTGCTAAAATCAGGAACATAATGAGGATGTCCATGTATCTCCCACCCCTTGCTTAATATAATGCTTGAAGTCTTAACTAGAGCAATAAGGCAAGTGAAGGAGACAGTAAGACTCTATTGCTGAAGATACCACGTGTCTCAGTCACAGACCATGGAAAAATGAAGCTGCCATTAACCTGGAAGCTTCCTCCTTCCTGGCTAGCTTTCATAATGCTGGTCGGGGCTAGGCAGGGCACCAGAGGAGAAGAGTAAACATCCATCTTACCTATTGGGATTATATTGCTAGTAATCCACAGAGTCTATTTAATGAGCAAAGGAGTTTATTTGGGGGTTAACTCACAAGGCCGAATAAAGGAATTTGTTGCAGGATTTTGGAAGGATGAGGCACAGTCCAATGCTGTTCTCTGGCAAGCTCTGCTGTGGTTCTTTCCAGCATCCAAAACCATGAGGTATTGAAGAGAGATCATGTATGTGCATCCCAGGTCTTAAGGGTCCCCAGGGCCATGCCCCAGTGGCTTGTACCTCAAAGTCATAGGCAGGTATAACAGTGACCTGCCACCCTGCACTAGGGGCAGTGCTTTAGGGCATGGCTCTAACAGCCACCCATTACACTTACCCATATATGAGTCCTGGGAGCTTGCTCGGCATGCTGCCAGAGGGGGAAAGTAAATATCTCTCTTACCCATACATGAATCCTGGGAGCTGTAGTAACAACCGTCCTGACAAAACATGGCCACTGGTGTGATAGTGGCATGAAGGTCGTGGGAGTGACTAATCACTCTCTGACCAGATTTAAGATCTGCTCCACAATATGAAACCCATATCTAGCACCATTTTTGAGGCAAAGAACCTGTAGCAGCTACATAGGTCATAGAGAGAGAACCTCAGGGAAGAACCTACTACTATTATTCTGCTAAATGGGCACAGTATTAAACTTACTCCTAATGCCTTCTAGTTACCCACAGATTAATATCTCTCTCATCCGAGAAGTTTCTTTTTGTAGTAAATACTAATTAACACAGAGACCCACACCTGGTCAAGATGCAGAGAATAAGTTAATGCAGAATTCTTAGTTCTATATGGGTCACCTCTGGCACACCCTGTTCTCCCAAGGCTCAGGAATCAATGCAGAAAAGGGTAACAACAGATTGTAAGGGCCAAAGGTGGTGGGTGACCACCAGAAGACACTGTCTTCCAGATATAGGAGCGCAGTTGAACATATGAACCCCTAGCAGCTGTGACAGTAAGCGTCATATCTGGGCCAAGTCAAGTTGGACAAAATCCCAGCATAGAAAAGGAAGGTTGGCACAAATTCCCATTCTTAGGGAATGGGAGCTACTGGCAATTAATAGCTCCTGGGAGAGGGGCTGTCAGTAGTCTTTAAGGGTGTAGCCTCTGGAAGGTTGACCATGCTCCTTTGGATAACCTCACTCCAAAGACCATATGAGCAGCGTGCATTGGATTGGATGGGTTTGGGGGAAGAAACAAAGACACAAAGCTGGGTGGGTAGGACCGGAAGTAGATCTAGAGGTATAGTACAGAATATGATCAAACTTCTTTGCTTGAAAATTTCAAAGTACAAATTTAAATAATAGAAAGAAAAAAATTTCAAGTGAGAAATGTTATGTGGATCCCTGCTAGTACGACTGCTCAGATAAGTCACCTCGGACACCCAGCAGCCATGTTGACATTTCCTGTTTGGGGGCCCATGCACGATTATACAATAGTTATCAGGCAAGGAATATGTTCCCTCTTCTCACCCCAGGGTACATCTGGCAAGAGATGGAGTTGATACTGGTCGCACTTAGTGGGTAGAGGCCAAAGAGCCTGCTAAACAGCTTACAATGTCTGGGGAAGCTCTGCATAACAAGGAATTATATTGAACAAAATGTCAGTGATGCTGGGGTTGAGAAGCACTGTCTGTGGGTCGAGTTGACTTACCCAGCAGGACCAAGAGGAAGTCCTCTTCTAGGAATCTGAGGAGTCACTTGGTGGTCACATTTGTGCTTAGAAGGCGACTGAATCAGGACATATTTTGATAATGTCCTAGAAAAGAAGGTAAAAGGATATGTCTAACTGCTGTCCCCAGATCCTCATGTTGTTCCATTCTCCTGTTTGACTCTGAGCCAAGACTCTCCCAAGAATTTACTTCACATTTAATTCTAGTTTGGATTGTAATGTCTCCTGTGTTATTTATGTTTTCTCTGGCTTTTATAAAATATGAGGAAAGTGAATTAAGGAAGGAAGGCTTTAGTATGGCTATCAGATTGAGGATACAGTCCATCATGGCAAGGAGCATGACAGCAAGAGTTTGAGGCAGTTGGCCACATTGTATCCAGCCAGGAAGCAGAGAGTGATGAGTGCCTTCACCCAGCTAGCTTTCTCCTTTTTCATCACAATCCAAGATTTCAGCTCAGGGAAGAGTGCCACCCTCATTGAGGGTGGGTCTTCCCATCTGAATTAATCTAATGTAGAAACTCCCATACAGACAGCTCCAGGGGTTTGTTTTCTGGTGATTTCTAGATCCTTTCAAGTTGACAATGGATAACAACCATTACATCCCAAAGACCCATGCGTTGAGGGCTTCATTTCTTAGGGCGTGTTGGAGCCTTTGAGAGGTGCAGCTTCATGAAAGGCCTTGTTAGGGTTTTGGGAATAAACCTTCAATGGGGCCTGTGGCTCTGATCTCTTCCTCTCTAGCTTCATCTGTCTGACACAAGGCTTCCTGTAACTCCCACCATGATGTTCTGCCATACCATAGGCACAGATCACTAGGGCCAGCTAACCATGGCCTGAACCCTCCAACCCTGAGCCCAAATAACCTTCTCCCATTTTAAGCTGACTTGTTCCAAGTATTTATTATAGAAATAGGAAGCCAAACAACATAGTATCCAAGTGGTTTGTTTAGTTTAAGCTTGCCTACGAGCAAAGAACTTTAATTAGTCAGTACTGTCTACTGCTAATAGCAGAATTACATTTCAAAATAGTAAAAGCTAACAACAAAATGTTGGCTTATGATCCAGGGATGTTTGGCTCTTTCGTATCTTCAAACACCTGTAAATAATGCCATCAAGATGGTTCACCTTTCTCTGTTCTGTGACTAGGACACGGAAGAACATGCTGGACAGATGATAGTTTCCGCTCTCCCATCCCCAAATGAGCCTCTTATTAAAGAATAGCTGTATTGTTACGTATGCATCATTGTAAATTAGAGGTGCAAGTGATTGAATAAGTCTGCTATTGCCAGAGGATTCCACCCAGCAACCTATGGGGACATTGCACGTTGTCACCCATTCCAGGATCCAAATTCCAGCCATTCACAGCTAGCAGCATCCATCTATGCAGCCATATTGAATCTTGCTGTGTGGTCTGACATCCTGACTACTTTCATACCTCCTCCTCCTCCTCCTCCTCCTCCTCCTCCTCCTCCTCCTCCTCCTCCTTCTCCACATTGTAAAAGCTATCCAAATCTTTCTCATTTGGACTCAGAAACGTTGAGTGGCTTTATCATAGCCAGCTAAAAGCTATGTCTAGAAACCACAGCTTCTGGATCAAAGTGGGAGTGCCTATGGAAGAGACTGCTGGCCACACAGCACTCACATCTCCTTCCTCTCAGGGACCAGGAGACCAGCTGCAGATCTAGTCAATGGACCATGTTCCGAAGCCATGAGCACCACGTCAGCTCTATCTGTAAATACTTCCTCACCTTAGTCATCAGACCGGTTTCCTGGGGGCTGCCTCAAATTGAGACCCTTCTCCGGGCCACCATCGACTTCAAATGTTGAGGATGGCGAAGGTTCCACTAATTTACTCCCCAACAAACTGCACTGGAAGGTTCCCTGTCGGTGTCCACCTACCCATAACTATTAGAAAATCAAGAAATAGTGGCTTTACTATTTGAGTTCTGTTTGTTACAAAAGTTAGCCAATCTCCAGAAGTTGTCTAAACTGTGCACGGTGACGAAAGCCTATAATCCCAGCTCCTTGGCAGGGATCACTGCTGAGACAGAAGAATCATAAGTTCAAGTCCAGCCTAGGTAACTCAGTGAGACTCTTTCTTGAAGTAAAAAGTAGAAGCAGTGTTTGGGGTACGTCTCAATGGTAGAGCACTTGGCTAGCACGTGTGAGGCCCAGGTTCTCTCTTCAGTTGCCCTCACTCTCCAAGAAGTTGTTCGCCAATGTCATTACTCCATACTCACTGTGCTAGACAGGCTTCTGTAGGATGAAATATGACTTCCTCTTCTCGGTGCAGTGCAGAGGAATTTAGGCTTCAGGGTGGTCATATTTTGAAACAGATACCATGTTTATTTTCCATTGGATTTCCATTGGGAGCTTGACCGGCCCTGATTACAGAACAACTGGGGACAGATGACATCATTTCTTACAGCGAAATTTAAATTAGAAGCAGAGACCCATGAATCATTTTCCAGGAAGCTTTAAAACCCATCACAATAGCTTTGCTCTGTGTTCTTGATTCTGCTCCCAAGGCCGCCTTCCTTAAGATTAGCGCGCTATTCTTAGAAGACTGCTTTCTCTCTGCTCTCACGGGTTCAAAGACAGACTCCAAACCAGTCTTTCATGATGAAAGGGGAGGAAGGCTTGCCTCTATAATCCCTAGCTGAAGAGAGCCTGCCACCAGGACAGAGCTATAGGAAGCCTTAACAGTGGGCAGGAAGGAGGCCGTAATGTAACAACGGCACACAGCGCAACTGTTGTTTCTCTGGCCGTGTTGTTTAACCAGCACACTATCGTTAGCGGGCCTTGCCAGCTCCTCAGCTTTCCAGATGAGAAAACACACCGGCAAAGACAGACTTGTTTACTGTGCTTAGTGGTATTGCTGCTTGGCCTTGAGCTGTTGGCCTGGTCCAAAAGCTTCAGGTCAGAATCCGTCCCATTAATTTCCTAGTTGGCTGACGTGCTGGGGAAGGGAAATGAGCTACCGAATGTTCCAGGTTAAGGGCCTCTGTTTGTAGAATGTGAGGGCGGGGGACTTTCAGGGAAGAGAGACACCAATATTTTATGGGTTGTGGGTACCAGCTGATGGGAAGAGATGCTGCCTGACTTGTGTCACAGGGATGTTCACAGAAGGGGTCCAATGACTTTACAGATGATTAAAGGTCCCCTCTAGAGATTCGCAAGGGTATTTGAACTTGAGCAGACTTAGGCCAGATAGCTGCCATTGACCAGCCTGGACCTTTTGTTTCAACTTTCTGATGTGCACATATTCCTGCTCTCCTGCCAAGGTGTTTGATTTTATACTAACATTTTCCTTCTTTAGTCAGTCCATCGTGTTTGTGGACGTTGTAGGTGATGTTACCCAGAAGTGGACGGTGAGCTAAGCAATTGTAAGGAGATACCATGAACCCCTGACTACATGATGAGGAAGTAAGAAGAGAAAGAAGGAGCTGGAGAGATGGCTCAGAGGTTAAGAACACTGGCTGCTCTTCCAGAGGACCCGAGTTCAATTCCCAGCAACCACATGGTGGCTCACAACCATCTGTAATGAGATCTGGTGCCCTCTTCTGGTGGGTGGGCATACATGCAGTCAGAACACTGTATACATAATAAATAAATAAATCTAAAAAAAAAAAAAAAAGAAAAAAAAGAAGAGAAAGAAGCCAATACAGGGAGCATTAGTGAGTAGGTTACCTCTGGGTACAGTTGGGGCTCAGCCACATGGGGAGGGGGATACTTGAGAGGTGGGGTAGAACATACCTCTGAGATGACCTGCGGGAAGCAGAAGTCACTGCTGAGATCATGGACATTGAAAACATGTGCTGCAGTGGACGTGGGGTGAAGCAAGCAGTTCTAGCTAGGAGTCGGTGAAAGAGCCACAGCCCAGGAAGTGCATGTATGTGTGTGTGTGTGCGCGCGCGCGCGCGCGCGCGCGCGCGCAACTGAGCTCAGGGAACAACAAGCTCAGACAGCATTTCTCAGGGACCTTCCACTTTTTCTTAGTGTGTCCACATGTCTGTGTGTGTCTGTGCAGGTGCATATGTATGTGTGTGTGTGTTTGTGCAGGTGCATGTGTGTGTGTGTGTGTCTGTGCAGGTGAATGTGTGTGCATCTGTTTGCTCATGGAGGCCAGAAGCCAGCTTTGGCTTTCTTCCTCAGTTGCCCTTCACCTTATTTGTTAGGACTGAGTCTCTCATTTTATCTGGAAACTCACTGGTTCGGCTAGACTGGCTGTCTAGTTGGACCCAGGGACCCGCTTCTCTCTCTCCCCACACTGGGATTACAAACTAATGCCTCTGCTCTCTGCTTTTTTGTTGGTTCTGGGGCTTGAACTCTGGTCCTTGTGCTTGCAGAGCAGGCACGTCACAGATTCAGCCATCTACCCTGCCCTGCCTTACCTTTTGTTTGAGACAGGGCTTCTAACCAGCCTGGGACTGCTCCAAGTAGGCTAGACTAGCTGGCCAGTGGACCCCAGGAATCTAGTTGTCTCTGTCTTCCCTCTACCTCATTGGCATGCCACTATGCATGGCTTTTTACTTATGTGCTGGGAATCGAACTCATGCTTGCACATGTGTTTATCAATTAAGACATCTCCCCAGAACAGACTTTTCACTCTCCAATGCCGTCTCTGCCTGTACCCATCAGGGTATGGTTGGACAGTAACTTCCTACCTCTAGATCCTAGTTTACTGCTTTCTAAAGAAAAGAGTTGGGCACGTGATCTTGCACGTATTTCACACTCAGATACCCTGTGGTTCTTTGAATTGAGGCCTGTTGTGGGGCTGAGGATGTTTCTCAGTAATAGAGTGCTTAGAAAGCACTGGGCTCGATCCCAGCACTACAAGAAGTGAAGCAAGTCCTGTATATATGCAAAGAACAGGTCGATGCTCTGGACCATCAGCACCCTGACCAAGTGGGTCGGCTGTGATGGCTCTCTTTACTGAACAGTCTCTTGGCAACAGAGGAAAGAGTTGAATGGGATGTTTTATTTCTATCACAGCACAATGAGCTCAGGCACTTGTAGGTGGAGTTTTTTCATCGGGACCACCAGCTCCCAAATAACGACACAGAGACTTATTATTAATTACAAATGCTCGGCTGATAGCTCAGGCTTGTCTCCAGCCAGCTCTTACAACTTAAATTAACTCATTTCTATTGATCTATGTACTACCCTGCGGCTTGTTTACCTCATCTATGAGCTCCCTATGTTGCTTCTACTTGACGCTTTCTTTTTGTCTGCCAGTACTGCTTAACCTCTACCTGTGCAGCTATTGGCCAGTCAGCTTCTTTATTAAACCAACCACAGAGTCATATATTCACACAGGGAAAAGGCATATTCCACAGGCACTACTGTCACCTTCATCTACAGAACAGCAAATGAAGCAAGGTTGACTGTCTACACTGCACAAGTAGTAAGTGATGGAGCTGCTCTTTGAGCACATCCTGGTCTGAGTGACAGGTGCTCTGTTCTGCTGCTTGCTCCTGTGGTGGCGACAGTTTTGAATTTCTCATATGGAAGAGTCTCACATAAGGTGTGTACAGAGAAGCACAGTGGTGCCGTGTGCTCTGTAATTATTATGGGGCATATGGACTATGAGCACTACCCAGGTCTGTCTGACAGATGTCCATATGACAAGCTGTGTCCTAGAATGGGAATGTATTATTGAAATCCACCCTTTCAAGATCATCATCGTTGCCATCATGTTAGCAATGACTTCTGGAGGGCTGAAGGGTACCCTACGCTATTCTTAGTCCTTTACACTTGCCTGTGTAAGAACTCCATGGCATAGGAACAGTCATTGTTCTCCACTTCAGGTGGATCACATGGTATATTAGTTAGGGTTTTCTAGAGAAGCAGAAAGGATGGAATGATACATTATATGAAGGGATTTATTAGACTGGCTTATATGACAGTGGCTGGGTAGTCCAACAGTAACCATCTGCACACTGGAGGGAGAATCTAAGAGTCTGGTCCCTGTTCTGTCCTCACGGCTGGATGCTTCAGTAGTTCCACTCTGATGCTGAAGGCCTGGAAGATTCCTGAAGAAGAGCTGATCCTCAGTCTACATGGGAAGGCTGGTGAAGCCAGATTTCAACAGCAGCAACCCAGGGTAGATGCATCAGCAGCAGGGAGCTAAGGTAGGCAGGCAGGTAGAGCGGTACCGACTTCTCCTGGGCCGTCTCCTAGAAGGTGCCGCCCGCTCTGTGAGCGGGGTCTGCTCCCTCAGATAATCATTCTGGAAAATCAAAGTTAACAATTACACATGGCTAGTGAGCCCGGATTCTGGCTTCAGAGATCATTTATGTTCTCCGGCTGGAGCTCCCTTTCCAGATGCAGCTATTGGCTCTGCATGTTGGAGCTTGGACCTATCTAATTGTCTTGCCTGGAAACCAGCAAGAGGAGATGATGGAGAGCCTCCTCACTTTGGTCAAGGTTATCAGGTGTTAATAGTTGCTTAAATGGAGCCCGGTGGTGGTGGTGGCGGTGGTGGCGGCGGACGCCTTTAATCCCAGCACTCAGGAGGCAGAGCCAGGAGGATCTTTGTGAGTTCAAGGCCAGCCTGAGCTACAGAGTGAGTTCCAGGAAAGGCGCAAAGCTACACAGAGAAACTCTGTCTCGAAAAACCAAAAAAAAAAAAAAAAGTAGCTTAAATGGGAGTACACCCAGAAGCGTTCTTCTTGAATACTTTGCCTATGACTTGGATAACATCCAAATACATTAAAACAAAATCCATTCAGGACTATGGTACCTTCCGGATCCCTGTGATTGTGTGAGAGCTATGTTGCATATCAGTTGGCTCATAGATTCTGTGCTGTATGGTTTTATGTCAACTTGACAAAAGCTAAAGTCATCTGGGAGGAGGAAACATCAATTAAGAAATGCCTCCATAATGTTGGGCTGCAGGCAAGCCTTTAGGACATTTTCTTAATTAGTGACTGATGGAGGAGGCACCATTGTGGGTGATGCCACCACTAGGCTGGTGGTCCTGGGTTCTATAAGAAAGCAGGCTAAGCAAAGCCATGAGAGCAAGCCAGTAAGCAGCACCTCTCCATGGACCCTACTTCAGCTTCAGCCTTTAGGTTCCTGTCCTGCTTGAGTTCATGTCCTGACTTCCTTTGGTGATGAACTATGATGTGGAAGTTTAAGCGAATAAAGCCTTTCCTCTCCAAGTTGCTTTGGTCATGGTGTTTTGCCACAGCAATAGAAACCCAAACAGTATCCATCCCCTCTCTGCTACCAGTTATCCCTGAGCCAAGGCAATTAAATTATTCTGCTCAGCAATGGAGTCCCTTTGGAAAATGGGCTTTTTTAAAGATTATAATTATGACATTTCCCACTTTCCCTTTTCTCTCTTCATCCTCTCCCATGTACCTCCTTGCTGACCCTTTAATATATATATATATTAATATATATTAATTCCTAAATATACAAACACCAATTGCTCAGTCTGTATATGTACATATGTATATGTTTCTCGTGGTTGATCATTTTCTATTGGATGACCAGTTGGTGTGCTCCTCCCTGGGGAAGACTATTTCCACTATCAGCATTCCTTAGTTGCCGGTAGCTTTTTGTTAGGGTTGAAGCCATATGACCTTTCCACCTTCCACATTAATGATGTAGTCCTTGTTCAGGTCATGTTTAGGCAGCCATGTTGATGGGATTTCATGGGTGCAGCTTCTCTGACACTTCTAGGAGACACCACCGCACAACAAATTCCCTGTTCCTCTGGCTCTTACAGTCCTCTGCCCTGCCTCCCCTTCCACAGTGATCCCTGAGCCTTCAGTGCAGGAGTTCTGTTGTGAATGTATCAGTTGGGGCCGGGCTCCACAACTTTGCATTTTGATGGGTTGTGGTGTTTTCTGTAATGGTCTCCATTTGTTGCAAAGAGAAGCTTCCTTGATTAGAGGTAATAACTACACTTATCTGTAGGTATAAGGATAAATATTTAGAATGTAGCTAGGGATTATCCTGGTTTAGTGAAGTAGAAGTTGTAGGTTTTCCTCCAAGGTTCATGACTTCCCTAGTCCTGGGTAGTTGGCTAGGTTTCCAGTACCAGGCAAGGTTTCCTTCTTGTTGAGTGGGCCTAAGTCCAATTAGAGAGACGCTGGTGGCTGCCAGGGTATTCATGTCATTATTGGACCCATGCTGGCCATTGCTGTGGTTCATAGGCATCACAAGTGGGTGGTACTGTTGGTTGCTTCCCTCCTTAGGATGCTTGCATGGCACCTTCTGGTACCATGTAAGGTAGTCCTCAGAGAGGAGGCTTTCAGGTCAGATCCATCTCAGGAGCCTCTGGGTCCTGTGTCCAAAGTGCATGGTGTCTTCAGCAATAAGGGCTTCCTTCTCTGGGAGACAAGCAATAGCCTCTCAGGTTTTGGGAGTCTATTGGATAACTAATCCTGACCAACGACTCAAAAGATGGCTGTTATGCCTGGTGTTTGGGGTTTTGTTAGATTGTCTATGGCTTTTGGGGGAGCATTGTTAGCCCAGATGGGAAATTTTCATTTAAAATATGTATGTGTAGACACATACACACACACACACACCCCAGATATGTATTATAGTTTTTCTTTTAGGTAAATAGTTAATAATAAGATTCTTTATGACTTTTCAGACAGCTTTACTATTATTGTATCCTCCGTCTTCTGTATTTATCTCCCTTATCTCCTTTCTAATTAAAGCCCCCTCCATTTTTCCCATCCCTCTTCAGATCACTGATACATAGCTGCTCCCCCTGAAAGCATTTTCTAAGTGAGGACATGTAGGTGAAGACTGGCCATCCATAGACACATGTGATAACTTCTTCACTTGGTTACCTAGATACTCATTCATCAAGCCATTCCTCCACTCACAAATCCGTTCATTCAATAATTCCACATCAACTCAATGTCATATTCCAGGTGAAGTACCAAGGAAACTCAAAAGGATGAACAAGACACTTCCAAGATGACTGAGCAGATGCTACTGACAGAGGATTGAGGAGAGATAAATGAAAAACCTGTTAATTATAGAATGAAATTAATAGACAGTCACCATCTTTCACTAAAACAATAGTAAATAGTAAAAGATCACCATGTTGAAAAACACGAACTTTAAAAGATAATAAGATTATCCCAGTTTTGAAATGACGAAAGTCTATCTCAAATTTGAAAAAAAGAGAAGGGTTTGGCATGTTTCCAAAATAAATGACCATTTCTTAAAAATGAAAGGACATCTTTAGTATTTGCTTTGGGAAATATGATTTTGTTCTTATTTGGTGGAGTTAAAATTAGATCGTATTAAGTTCAGTCATATTTTACTTGTAGCTCATTTGATCCTAACTGCTACAGCCTTAAGCCACCTCGAAGCCTGTTGTCAATCAAAACATATTTGCAGTTCTTTTGACAGATACAAAGACAGTTTATAATGAGAAAGAGGGGGGGAGGAGAGGAGAAAGGTAGAGAGAGAGAGAGAGAGAGAGAGAGAGAGAGAGAGAGAGAGAGAGAGATCTAGCATGCTTTGAAAGGTGACAGCTACAAATGGGGACATGTCGACCTCTTTCCATAACATCAGCTCTATTCACCACCACCCCACCCACCCCCCGTTCTATGTTCTGTCATCTAGTGTGTGGTATATATGGATGCATGTGGGATGTGTGAGTGTACGTGTGCAGCTGCTGTGGTCATCGGTCACTCTCGGGTGTCTCCCACAGTTGCTTTCCACCTTATCTTCTGGGGCAGATTCTCTTGTTGAACACAAAGCTCATCTCTGGCTAAGATGGCTGGCCAAGAGCTTCAGAGAGCCTCCTATCTTCCCCTCCCCCCAACAGAGCTGGGGTCGCAGACTGCCATGCCCAGCCTTTACGTCAGTGCTGGAATCTCTACTCCTGTCCTCATGATTGCTCAGCAGACACTTTACTGATGCAGTCATATTTCTAGGCCTTCTGTGATTTAAAGAAGTTTGTTTGGTCTCTCTAATTGGCATACTAGATATAATAATTACTGTGAGGTAGTCAGGGTAGATTTTCTAGTCTGTTTCTGGTCAGTAGAACTTCCTGAATTAGTATAAATCTTCTGTCTCTGCTGGTCAATGGTGGTGGCCAGAATGTGGCTATTAATTGAGTACTTGAAATGCAAATACTCTGACTGAGGGAAGTTTAATTTAGTCTTAGTTAACTCAAAGTTATACGTAGATAGACATCTGTGAGTAACGGCTCTCATATTGCACACTGTATCTTTGTGTGTATGTGTGAGGTGTTTATGTGTACACGTGTGTGTGCAGATGCATATACACATATGTGCATGTACACATAGAGGCAGATGTCAGTATCAATGTCTTCCTCAATTGCTTTCTACCTTGATTTTTGAGACAGGGTATTTCACTGAACATGGCGCTCACTGATTTAACAAGCAAGCCCTAGGGATCCTCCTGTCTCTGGCTCCCCAGTGCTGAGATTACATCTCCCCTGCCCCCTGGACAATGCACCTTGAGAGACTCGCCTTAGAGAAGGAAACAAAGCACTCCTATGTGAGGTACTTTGTGCAGAGACAAAGAGGCTTCCATACTTGCAAGTTTTACTAAATATTACCAATCTATAATCCTTGTCTTAGCTAGGGTCTCTACTGCTGAGATGAAACACCATGACCAAAAAGCAAGTTGGTAAGGAAAGAGTTTATTTGCCTTACACTTCCATATTGCTGTTCATCATCAAGGGAAGTCAGGACAGGAACTCAAACAGATCCTGGAGGCAGGAGCTGTTGTAGAGGCCATGGAAGGGTGCTGCTTACTGGCTTGGTTTCCCTGACCTGCTGAGTCTCCTCTTATAGAACCAGGACCAGCAGCCCAGAGATGGCACCACCCACAATGGGCTGGACCCTCCTCTGATCAGTCAATAATTAAGAAAACTCCCTACAGCAGGATTGTGGAGGCATTTATAGAGGCATTGTTCCTCTAACCATTTTGTTCATTTGTTTATGAAGCTACTGCCATGTGGTTGGTCTGCTGTAGATGCTAGAGATACACTGGTGGGTGGATTGGGTAGAAACTCTTGCCCTTGTGTAGCAAATGAGGAAAATGTCTCCACTCAACAAGCAAATAGCAAAAGTGTATGGAGCATCAGCAAGTCGAGGGGAAAGGGTTGGGAGGAGGAAAGCTGTGGGAGCTGTGACTGTAAATAGAAAAGCCAGGAAAGGCCTTGTGGAAAGACAAAGGAATATTTGGAACGTGGTTGTCTGACGAGGGAGTGTGCAAGTTGGAGGGAACTGGGAACCAAAAGTTCTAGAGTCCATTGGGATCCCAACAGATTCAGGGGACATTTGGGGAGCTATGGTGAGAAGGGAAAGGGAATCCAGAAGAGGCTTGCTCCAGGCTGGTCTCTGTGGAAGTAAATGTCTGCTGGGGCAGAGCCACTAACATTTGCTGAGAAGCTACTTTGGGGTTGTGAGAGGAAGAAGACCAGGATGATTCCCAGAATTTTGGCCAATATGAGTAAAACTGTTGAGCTATCATTTAGCTGAGAGGTTGGAGTGCATTTATAATGTAACTTTGACATGTCAGGAAGAGGCTAGATCATTTATGTTCAATGCCTGGAAAGAAGCCACTGCTGGGGCCAGGGTCGACATCAGCTATGGGTCTGATTGTGACTTGAGAATCCGTCACAGTTCTCTTAGAAGCGAGCATGGCTCCGAGCTGATGCTTGAGATAAAATCATCAGCAGAGTCCACTGTACTCGTTGTATAGTTAGGAAGGTAGGGGGAATCTGTAATCGATTTCTTCAGAGTTCTCAAATGAATGACTTCATCTTATATAATTGCTTACATTAATGTGATTGGATTCTTGAGAAATGCCTTTTCCTAGGAATCAATGCATGGACAAGATTGACAGGGCTAGGCAGTTTTCTTCCCTGATACCTGGCTGTTGAATCTTTCATTGGAGACTAGAATCCCCTGTAACGTGGGCTGGTGTGTGCCACTGTGGTGGGATGCTCTGCACAGCTACTGCTGTTGCCATTCACATCTGTATCTTTGTGGCTTGGGTCATTGCAAGTGATTGATAAGTGTTAGTTAGCTTAAATGCATTTGAATTAACAAAAGGGCCCACTTCACTGTGACCTCACACATTAAATAACACTGTTAAGCATTCATTAAGCACTTATGCTGTGCTAGGTTTAGTAGTACCAATGGGGAGAACAGTATGGGCAGTATTTCATCATCATTAAGGCCATATTGATTGGGAGCCTACTTCACAAACCCAGCTAGATACTAACACACAGCACAGCATAAGATCCAGTTCTCACCTTATGTAGCTCCATTGCATAGGGATGCCCTCAATACTGTGTAACTGTTCCATTGAGTAGTCTAAGGTCACAGGAGCATTGAGCTTAGACATTCCAAAGAATGTTGTTTCCCCTTTCTTTCCTTAGACATGTCCTAAGAACATTTTCTCCACTTTATAAATCAATATCTGAAGGCCAAACAGGATTAGTAATTTCCCAAGAACACATACCTGAGCTATTGGGAAAGTTGGTCTCAGCAGGGTTGTTTTGGCTTCCAAGGGAAATTCAACAATATCAGAAGATGTTTTTTACTTTCTTAGCTTGGAAGGTGCCATTGGTATCTAGTGAAGAGGAAGCCACTAAACATCTACAGTGCACTGGGCAACCCCACAGCAAAGTTGACCAACCTAATGCCAGCTGCTTCAAGATTGAGAAATTCAGTGTGCTTAACCCAGAGAACACCAGAGCTGTGGCTCTTCTTTAAGTCATGGGTGAAGGAATGATAATTCTAGAAATGTGCATACATTGATATTTCACATTTTAAAAATGCAAATGAACCAGCAGGAGGTATTTCCTATTTAAACCATTGCAGCATCTCTGTATGGAGTCAGTGGGTCACAGGTCACAGGAGGCATGCCTTGGACAGTTATGCAGTCCTGGGCTCCTTCTGCTCCCTTTGTTTCCTGTCCACCATGAGGGAAGTGGCCTCTGTCATATGCTCTGGCTGCTGTGAGGCTCTGCTTACTGTGCACCTACAATCAATGGATCAATGGAATCTGGTCTCTCTGACACTGAGCCAAAATAAACCCGTCCTCTCTGAATTTGCCATCTGATCTAATTTACATCTTCTGCTTGGGTTGGTCTTTGTCTTCTTCCTCCACCTGGTTTGTAGTTTCATGAAAACAGAGATTTCTCTCTTCATTTTATGCTACCTGTCAACACATAGCACAGTGAATGACCAACACCTTGGAAACACTCAGTTCCAAACATGCATCTGGCGAGATAGAGAATTTTAACTCATATGTACACAGATAGGTAAAGATGTTGCTATGGTAATGCATTGTGTTCTATACCTAGGAAGCTATGAAACCCTGTTTAATAAAAAGCTTTCAAAATGGCTCCCAAAGGTCCTTGTCTCTCCTCTGTAATCTCTTCCCTTTGAGTGAAGGCTGGTGTCACATCCCATCCTGTATAGCTTGGTCCTGGAAACATGACGTAGGCTGAAGGAGAATGAAGGAAGGATGGATACACAGACACAGATACAGAAAAACTGTGGTCAGGTGTGCTGGGCATGATCTGATGGAGCTGTACTAACTATGGAGCAACCTTGAACCTCAGTGTATTTACTATATACAGCACAGGGGTGTGGGCGGTGTGGTTAGCCAGCCTCTGGAGGGGGTTCTCTACGGGTGAAAAGTCTCAGACTGCAAGCATCCTGGAAAAGGAAGTCACAGTTGCTAGTCTTTGCACACACCAGTCAATCTTTTGTAAACACTCGTGCCTGCACACTGTTTACATTCACGCTTGGACCAGAGAAAGGCTGTGCCAGTCTCCCCTGGGTCAGAATCATCAGTCATTGACATGGCCATGCCTAGGTCAACAATATGCATTCACTCGTTCCTCAGCTCCCCACAGGCTAGGCTCAGGGACTTGCTTTCTTGAGTGAGATATGACCAAGTCTGGACTGAAATTTCCTAGAAAAGGATTTAGGAGGCCTGGTTTGTGCTTTGCTCACGGTTTCTCTCAAGTTTGTCCTTTCTGTCCAAACCAGCCCCAATGTGGTGGGCAGCCCTATGAACCCAGCAGAGAGAGACTTCTAGCCAACAGTCCCCAAAGCACTGAGGACTTCAGCCACACAGCTTAGAGGGAATCTAGTCCTGTCAACAATGATGTGAGTGAGTTTGGAAGAGAATCCTTCTCCACTCAGGTTCTGAGTGAGATTACTGACCTAGTAACCTGGTAGTGATACTGTTCTGTGCTTTGTGAGATGCCATGAAATGAGGATTCATGACCCACAGAACCAGAGACTTTTGACCCAGCGACACTATAAACAAAAATATTGTTTTAAGCTGCTAATTTAGGTGGCAACTTGTTAGGCAGCAACAGTTAACTAATACATACTATATTAGGGCTCAGGGAGGGGAAGATAAAAATGAGCTTTCACCTCAAGGGTGCAGCTTCATGGAAGGCTTCATGCTACCTGTGAGTACAACTGTGGAAAAGAAGTGGAGATAGCATTCCACATATAGACGAAGGCTCCGTCAAAGACAAGGAGGCTTAAGAGTCGGGAAGGGAGGCAGGAGTTCAGACAGGGGCCACAGCCAAACCCTTGAAAGGCTGTGCATGTCCTGAGAAGGGGCCTGGCGATTTTCATATAGGTAATGGGTACACCGAAGTATTTTGAGCACTGCAATATGTTAGAGGAAGCTGTGCCAAAAAGGATTTTACATTTGGAGTCAATGGATTACACTGTTAAATTGTTTTATGTTGTATTTCTTAAATGCGTGGAGTCATGCATATATTCTCATTGTTAATAATTTATGCAGAGCAAAAATCCCCTTTTAATGTTTTTAACCTACATTTCTCTTCCCTAAAGGAATGCTGGCTTTATTTGTTGTGTGGCACAATGTACAGTCATGTGCTGGGGCAGGCTATAACCCTGTGTCTAGTGATATCGTTTTAGTACCTAGAAATTGAGCAAATTTGTATTACCTTGGTAATGACCTCAAACCAGAACCATGACCTCCCTTCCCCACCAAAGATTGCTTGCCAGGACACCTCTAGTGATATATATCTTTTAAAGTTAATTTCCTCTTACTTAAAAGTAAAAGTTTATTTCAGTTTGATAATCTAAAGATTTGCCTCTTAGTGACTCAAGGCAGGAGCCCCAGCATCATGATGCTTAGTTCAAATCTTGACTCTGCTAGATGCTAAGTGACCTTGTCTGAGCTACCTAACCTCTGTACCTTTGATGTCTTTCTCTGTAGGATGCAGATAATAGTACATTTATCATGAGGATGAACTGTATAAATGTGTGTGATGGGTCCTATGAAGGTGGTTGATATTAATGTTAATATATTTGGGGCCAGAGTGTATGTAATGTTCTAAACTTATCTTCTTTTAAAGCATTGCATCTTAAAGAGTTTAGAAGCACTATACCCTTTTAAATGAAAACATTTATTTTGAGATAACTATAAATTCTCGTGAACCTGAAAGGAAAACTACAGACATATTAAGCACTGGTAACACTGTGCAAAACCAAACTACAGCAGCACAGCCCAAATGCTGGCATGGAGGCATGGATGCAGCCCAGATGTGGGTTAGATGCATCTCGAGGACACATTCTATAACCTTGTAAGAGCCACATACCATTCCTTTTTTCCCAACACCATCCTTTACCCCTGGGAGCTACTGTCCTGGAGGCTACTGGCATGTTCTCAGTTTCTATAACTTTTGGGTTTCAAAAACAGATGCATGACACAGTCAGGAAGGCAACCTATGGGGAATGTGACTGTTCACTTGGTGATTCTCTGGGGATTGATTCAGTTGCCTACATCGAAAACTGGTACTTTTTGTTGCCTGGTGGTAGTCTATGAAATAGATAAACCATGGTTTAGTTAAATCTTTTCACATACTGCTGTGAGTGACTTCCTCTGAACTGAAATATCCTCTCCTGGGGAATGCTCACGGGACCCTGCAGGAAGCTGGAAGCTCTTGACACTTATGTGTTAGAGGGGCACTTTGCCAAACAGGACTTTAAATTTGGAGCCATTGAATTACACTGGCAAAGTGTTTTACGGTACATTTCTTAAATGCACGAACCATGCATATATTCTAATTGTAAATAATTAATAAAGTAATAACATCCCCTTTACTGTTTTAACCCTCATTTCCCCTGATGTAGACCTGTTTTGGTTCGGATATGAACTCAAATGTGTGTCCACCTTTTGGTACCTCTGAGCACTGAGATTTTCAGAGCCAGCCAGGTGCCTGCTAGCCGCTGGCTGCACAGCTGTTTGCACTGGTGTGTGGATAGGGGGGCCTTGCTCCGCTGACTGGAGAGGCATTCAGACTGATGGGGTGACTGGGCATCAACCTCCAGTCTTCTCCACAGCTTGTAACTATGGGGTTTAGTTGGCTGGGGAAATTTACATGGGTTCACAGGAAAAGGAAACCAGACCATCTCACTAAAGCTCAGGGGCTTAGGACTTACCTTCCCTGTGGGGACAGCAGGAAAGACTAGAGGTAGACAGAGACATCTCTGTCTATCTCTAGATAGAAGAAAGAAAGGTTAAGAAGGAAGTTTCATTCAGAGGGAGGAGACTATTACTGCACATAAATAAAGCCATAGTGGCCTTTGCTGCAGCATGCAGAGAGATCCAAGACACCAGGGCCCAGATTCGCCTTTGTAAAAAGGGGGCATTAAGAAGATAGCAGTCCAACTGCCAGGAAGCCCTTGGAGAAACCGTCAGCTTCTAGGTGATAAAATGCCAGAGACAATTGAGATGTGATGCTTCACAAAGGGGCAGGATTTCCAAAGAGGAAAAAGAACACTCTAGAAAGACAACATGGTCTAAGCTACATTGCTCTTCTTTGCTGGGTAATGAATAGCAGCTTAACACAGCATATTAGTTACTTCGTAGTTTCTGTGGGGGAGGAATCCTACCGGGCTTGACCAGGGTTGTATCCTCATCACTTCCAAGTCCCTCTCAGTTACTGGCTGTACCCCATTCATTTTCCTGTAGAGAGTGAGGTGGAGAGGGAGGGGAGAGAGTAGCAGGATAAACTCCCAAGCAATGCTGGGTTTTATACTATGTAACAGAACCGTGACAGTTACATCTTGTGACATTTATTTGTGGGAGACATACACTTAGAGGGATAGGATATATAAAGATGTGGTCATTATGTGTTTGGGGCTATGGTGACGTCCGTGAAACTTGTCACAGTACCAAGTGTACAGAGGGCTATTGGAGTACTGAATTCAAGAAAGAAGGAAGGAGGTGGACCAGCTGGTCAGGAACTCTGGGGATAAGACAGTGGGACTAAAGTTTGGCACTACAGCTTGGGGAATCTTGAAGTTTTGAGGTGCTCCAATTTGGGCATTGTGGAGCTTACAAATGGAACGTTCCATCCTTGGCTTCTGAAGCTAATGTGTCTGCTAGCGGACCCATTTTGCTTTTAGTTTTTTATCCATAAGTAGTCATTCCTTCCAAAAAGTGCTTTAGAAATGAAATGATAATTGTATATAAAGTCAAGTGTCTACATCAAAAATTGACCATCTTCGATAGTTTCATTATTTGGTGAGTTGTGGAAGGCAAATTTACAAATTCCTGCATTGAGAAGCAAGACAAAAGACAATCACACCTTTTTTTTTTTTTCTTCAGCACAGCTTCTCTGTGGACTCATTGTAGAGACAGAATGAGCTACTTGCTAAATGCATCATGACTTTATCCTCTCCAGTGAGCAGCTGCTTCAGGAATTGATAGGAAAAAAATGTTGCACAAATATTCAGGAAGGTAAAAGCACAGAGGTGAGACTGCTTTGGATGGTGTCAGAAACGGTTCCCCAATGTCACAGAGATGATTGAAAATAATAGCAGTGCCAAATGAAATAGCTCCCTGTGGGAAGAACTGCAGCCTCTAAAGCAGCAGTTGTGAGAATGCCTTGTGAACTTCCATGGGATGGTGGATATGTGACTGTCAGCATCCCTTAGCCGATAGCATGCACACTGACTACAAGGAAAATATTTTCAATGGATTTATTCTTTCTTGCAGATGGCCACTATGTCAGGGATTGATAATTTTAAAATATTATCATTTATTATTTGTATTATTATTTTTGAGACAATGTCTCACTATATATCCCTGGCTGGATTGGCCTATAACTTACTATGCAGACCAGGCTGGTCTTGGACTTGCAGAAATCTGTCAACCTTTATTTATTTTTAAGTGTGTGTGTGTGTGTGTGTGTGTGTGTGTGTGTGTATTAAGGATTCTCTTGGGAATTTTTTTTTTGCATTTGTTTATGTTTCCCAGAATGACCTGGAACTTTTGTCTCAGACTCCTTAGTGCTTGGGTTTTGTGAATGAATCACTACCCCTGGCCTCTTTTGAGAATCTTGGTGGAAGCTATGGGATTTCCTCCTGAAAACTGCTCACAAGCAGAATATTTTATAGTTTCAAGAGATTCCCAAATAGATTAGAATTAGCCACTGTGGACAATCATGCCTTCTGTATGTACAATCTTGAATTAAATGAACTTCAAAATAATAGTGAAAAAACACATAATGCATAGTTAAATCCACCTGTACCTAGTGATAGCTGTGCCTATGAATATGAGTGTCACTGTTTAGATATTCTTAATCACTTGTGTAAGAAATGAAATGGAGCCTTCATTACACATTGGGGATCCGTAGGTGAAGTGTTAGATGTAAAGGGCAATGAGAAATTAATTTGCATTTGCCTTGGAGTTTTATTTTCTAATAAGATTTTAATGTCTCAGCATAGACATTTGTTTTTCAGGTAGAACTTTTCATTGTATAGTATGGGAGACATGAACAGCCTCTAGCGGTTAATCTCTCCATCCCCCATAAAGGTAAAACAGTAATGATAGTGTGGATGTGAGGGGGAGGAGGGAAAGTAGAGGGAGAGACAATGTGTTACCTTTCCATCACTGTAATAAAATATCTAAGAAGACAACTTAAGGGAGAAAGGATTTCTCTCACGATTGTGGAGATTTTAGTTCACGGTCTCTACACCCAGCTGCTTCTGGGCTTCTGTATGATCGGTCAGAGCATCATAATGAACAGATGGTCAAGCAAAGTAACTCACATTATGGTGGCCAGGTGGCACAGACTGAGATAGAAGGACTGGGGACTAGGCATCTTCTCCATGACACACCTCTAGTGACCTATTTCCTCTACCTAGGCTTTACTGTCTAGTTTCCAATACTCCCCAGTGATGCCAGCAAATTATGAATCCATCAATGGACCAATCCACTGATTAAGCCAGAGCCCTCTGGACTTCATCACTTGCCCTAAGCCTTATCTTTAAGCACGCATTCGGGACCAAGATTTTAATATATGGATTTTAGGGGGACTTCTCATATCCTGACTATAAATAACATCTAGAGCAAAACAGAGAAATGAAGGAGAGAAATAGAGAAGGACACAGAGACAGACGCACTGAGAGAGCAACAGAGATGGGTATACACATGCTGGCAGAGAGGTGGGGAGGAGAGGAGGGGAGGAGGAAATATGGATAGAGACGGACAGACACCTAGAGAGTGCCGTGTCTGAATATCTGTGTGCCCAGGATGTCCTCCCCAATTCAGTGACATCATGAGAGGGTTGAAGTTATCAAATGTGACATGAATGGTAGTGGTAGCTTAAGAACCAAGAATCTCTTTGTCCCTCCCAGCTTATGAAGATGCAGATAGAGTTCACCATCTATGAGCAGTGAGCTGTTACCAGACACTGAATCTGCTAGCACACTGGTCTTGAACATTTTAGTTTTAGAACTGGATAATACAGTCATATATATGTTTATAAATTATTGGCTTGGAAGTATTTTGTTATTTTGCCTGGATGGACGTAGGTAGGCATATTGTTGGGGAGGCAGCAGATGAGCATAACTAGGCAGAATGAAAGGTTGAGAATTTTCAAGCAACTGAGCACTGTGGGGGCGCCTGCTACTGCTGAGTTGTGGGGTGCTGGTGATGTTGTTTATCATCACAATAGGAAAGGAAAGGGCAGCGGATGCTTAAAGAGGGAAGGTCCCATTGAGTAGGCTACTTTCTGGGTAAAAAATAAATAATTCAGACCCTGAGTATCTGGACTGGAAGAACTTGGTACCTCTAGGAATTCTGTTGTATTTCTGAGACACTTTGGCGGGGGGGCTTTTGAAACTGTGTGTATTACTGAGCAAACACTTTGAAACATGCTGCAGCTCTTCCCAGAAACCTGACAATGTTCTTCAGAATACCTGGTCTGCAAATGTTGTGCAAGGCAAGAAAGGGTCATTTAAAAAGACATTATACTAGTCTTTGATGAAGGATCAGCCAAGGCCAACATTAACATCGAGAGAGATGAAGAATTTGTATGCAATACCTTTTGATGTGCAAAGAATTACTCACTGGCTTTCCAAGCAGGACATGGCTATAATTCACAGAGTGACTGTTCAAAGCCTTTAATGTCTTGTAACGTGAATGTGCTTAGAATTTAAAATCTTGCATGGAAAAATGATCACTTGGGTGTTAGGGCTGATGTCCCTGATTAACATCTACTTTGACTAACTAATTACTCTCTGGTACCTCCTGAGCTGATGAAAATTCTAGAGAATTTTCTGGAAAGTCCCCTTTTCAAGGGTCATCATTACGTTAGGATCTCATGTATGTCACAGGACTGATATTTTTTAATCAAACCTCAATATGAGTGGTTTTCCATCCAGCAAAGTTGAACATGAGTACAGCTCATTAGTGCTTCTGTGATCTACTGCATAGCAGCTTCGTTATAGTGCTTATGAGAAAACATGGAATAGAAATGGAAATAAAAATGATTTTGGAGAATTGTATTCTCTAAATACAGAAGCTTATTAGGTGAAGATGAGATGGAGCATCTCTAGGGAATGGAATGATATCTGACTGGCTGCAAGCCATGAGTGAATGGCATTGGAAGGTGTTGAGAGTTGAAGGTAGAACGGTAGTATTGACTAAAACCCCTTGAGGTTCGTATCCTGTGTACCTGGGTGATGTTATCTCATTAAGCGTGTTTTCTCAGTTCCCTTGAAGACCCAAGAACTATTCTAGGTTTAACACTATGAAATAATATTGTTTTATACTCTGAGACCCTATTCTATTTCGTAGATACATTTTTCCTTGAAGAGAAGGGAGTCATTGGGGTAGTTTAAGAAGGCCAGCCCATGGGTAGGAGAAAGATAAGTCTGGTAAATGGAAACATGCTTACAGAGCAAGCCCTCTACTGTGGGATTAATATCATCCGGGTGAGTGTCGCAAAGCAGCTGGTTGTTGCATTTTCTTCCTGCTCTGTGCTATGCCTCCGTCTCCTGAGTATTAGGATGATAGATGTGGGATACCATACCCTGCTCACACATATTCTCTCTCTCTTTTCTTTGTAATAAAACTATAACCTTAGCTTCTTTAGGGTCTCAACCCTCCTGCCTTCCAGACTAGAAGTGGCACCTTGGATTTTCTGGTTCTCAGGCTTCTGGTATGTGCTGATGATGGACATGGGGATTTTAGCTTCTTGCAGTGTATCTCCTCATAACTCTTTCTGCCTCCACAGACAACTTTATTCTGTTGATTCTATCCTCTACGGAATCCTAAGCAATGTAGCACATAACACAACAACATCATTCTGCAAATCTGAAGAGATTAGTGATGGGGTTGCCGTAGAAACAGAAGTGGTCCAGAAGCAGACAGTGCTGGGCCACATGGAAATTCAGTAACAGTAAGGGCCCAGGCTTTCCTTAGGTCTTAAGTTTTTATCAGCATATATTGGGTATACAGAATCACAGGTTTCATCATGACATTTTGAAGTGTACATAATGCATTTTGATCACAGTCACCCTGCTTCTGTCTCTTGTCCCCAGTTCCCCTCTTCTCAAATAGTTCTTCTTCCTCCATTTTTTTGTTTTTTTTTTTGAGACAATGGCTTGGCTTTAATTAGGATTGCTCACAGGACTGTGGACAACTTACAAGTGTCCATTTCACTAAAGAGAACATCTCTCCCACATTTTCTTCAGGGCCCAGCCTTTCTGGGTCTGCACAGCTATGTTCAGCTTTTTGTACTCCTTTGCTCTCGTGTTCTGTAGAGCTCTGCTCACTTCTCGGGCAGGAAGGAGGTGGCTGGCCAGAGGCCTAAGGAACTCATTGGAAGCATCGTGTTCCTCCAGCACTTACTCCCCTTTGGCCAGGTTTATGCCATGGGGATGTCTTTAGCTTGCCAGGGTCTGGGAGATAAAGCATCAGTTCAACATACTGCTGCAACAAATGAAGTTGGGGTCTTATAAAGAAGATGAAAGGATGAACCCATCCTTGAGCATGGGGTTAGCAGGGTTGTGCATGCATTATTCAAAGGCCATACTTAAAACGAAAGAATAAATTTTAGCACTTAGTTGAAATTGAAGATTGTATACATTCAAAATGAATTTAAGGACTGGAGAGATGGCTCAGCGGTTAAGAGCTCTGGATGTTCTTCCAGAGGTCCTTAGTTCAATTCCCAGAAACCACATGGTGGCTCATAACCATCTGTAATGAGATCTGGTGTCCTCTTCTGGCCTGCAGGCATACCTGCAGACAGAATGCTGTATATATAATAAATCAATAAATCTTTTTAAAAAGCAAACAAAAAGAACATTAAAAAAAAAAAAGCCTGGCAGTGGTGGTGCACGCCTTTAATCCCAGCACTTGGGAGGCAGAGCCAGGTGGATCTCTGTGAGTTCCAGGCCAGCCTGGTTTATAGAATGAGATCCATGACAGACCCCAAAACTACACAGAGAAACCCTATCTCGAAAAAACCAAACCAAACCAAACTAAACCAAACCAAACCAAAAAACAACAAAATGAATTTTAAAATTGAAGCATTACTTGTAAGTTTCTCTGACACTATGCATTAAGATGATTTCATTAGGCAAGACAAGCATAGTTACATTTCCTTAGACTCACTGAATGTCTACTGAATACCACTGATAACCCACAGGTTTTGTGTATGCTGTCACTCAAGGCTGGCCTCTAACATGACATTCTCCTACTTCAGTCTCCTAAATGATGGGGTTACAGGTCTGCACCATGAGGATGCACGTCTACTATCTTGAATCTCACAGCCATAGGAGGTTGGTTTTCTTGTCCTTATTCTGTAAGTAGAGAAAATGAGTTTCAGAGAGAGTTTGTATAAGTCATTTCAAGTTTAACAGAGAACAATGGAGGTTAGATAGCAGGTCTTTCTTGGCCCTTTTATAATACTTGTTATCACAAGAGAACTCAACATACATTCCATGGCAATGTATTTTTAAAACCTCTGATGTTTAGCATAGTATTCTGCAATTGATCCTTATTAAAACAGCAATTTCAATAACCCACTTGAAGGTTGAGGTTACTAGTAACAGGAAAATATATCCAAGACTAAAATTCGTGAAGACTCTGTCTTTTCACATGGCATTCTATTGCTGTCTTGCAGTCAGAGCAGCTGTGGTTACCCACACAAGACCCTGGCGAGACTGGGCCCATTCACAGGGTCTGAGATTGCATGCATTCACTCCCTCCTGCATCCCCACCCCACCTGCCTCTAAACCTACTCTGGGATCGCTATGAATCCTGACCTAGGTGAAGTTGCAGTATCAAAAGGAGCTGGAGTACACAGGAGGTTGAGTCTGGACTAAGCGTGGGGAATTTCAGCAATGCAGCTGTCATGAGTCGTCACTCGTGCTGGGGTGGACTTGTCCACCATGCAGCTGCCTGAACCACTCACATCCCTGGAAGCAACCTCTAAAAGCTTTTTGGCTCATGAAGCTGGACTTGGGTGGAGTTATTGCCTTCTCTATTCCGGCTGAGGAGAAGCAGACTCCCCATGTGAAAGCCACACAGCGTGACTTGAAATCAAAGATTTGAAATTCCTCTCACATTATTTCCAAAACCTACACTGTGATTACTTTCAAATTTCTAAGAGAGGATGCTTCTTAATTCTGCTTTTGCACATTTTTGGCTCTTCATTCGTTGCTGAGTATTTAGCTTTCCGAAAGAGACATCCGTCTGTTGTTCAAGGTCCCTAATTTAGAACTTGATTTTGTGGGCAGTCTTAATGTTTACTTATCTAAAACTGTCTTTGTCTCGTTCCTGCTGTTGGAAGATTCAGGTGAGAGGGGGATTTACAATTCTAGGTGGGAGGGTCTTCATTCTACATCAGTGAGTACATGAATCCACCATTGTTTTCCATTTTAACAGTGGGGCATCGGAAGGCCGTCTAGCTGCTGCGACCTCCCTATAGAAAATGGACTTCCTTAACTTTATTTTCATGTAGTCTTGTTGTGCTATATCTAGGTTAGGATTCTTCTCAATTCCTTGTTCTAGTTTTATTTAACTTTTAAATCTGTGGACTGAGATCTTTAAACAATTGTGGAAAATTCTCTACCCCTTAATGTCTCAAATATTGTTCACTTTTAATAGCTATTTAAAAATGTAAAAATGTGTCTTAGAGCATCTCTCCACATCTGCCTGGCTCTTGTCTTTTCCAGGTGTTTGTTCTGTGCTCTGAAGAAAGTCCTGTTCAACTCTATTTGCGCTGTTTTTCATTTACAGCTGTGAGATCTATAGTTATGTTTAAAGTGTTCGGTTTTATATTTTTATTTATGGAAATACAGTTGAATTTTGTTTCAAAATGATAACAATTATAGTTTTCTGTAGTTTGCATTCATTCCATATATATACATATAAATATGCACATATGTGTGCATATATACATAATTTTTATTTATTCTTTGAGATTTCTCATGCAATATGTTTTGGTCTTAGTCTTTTCTTTTCCTCAACTCCTCCCGGATTTTCCCCTATCTCCCTACCTAGCCAACTTCATGTTCTCTCTCTTTTTTAAACAAAAAACAAGCAAACAAACAATGTTAACCAAAAAAATGAAGTCCAGTTTGTGTTGGTTGACTACTCCTGAGCATGGGGCTTGCCCTGGGATGTGGTTGATATACCCAGTGCCATTCCACCCAAGAAAATTGATTTTCCCTCTCCCAGCAGCTATCAATTGCAAATAGCTCTTGGGTAGGGGTGAGACTTTGGGCCATTTTCCCTCCCCCATGCTGGGATTTGGTCTGTCTTGAGCTTGTGAAGGTCCTGTGCATGCTGTCACAGTCTCTGTGTTCATGTGTGCATCTACTCCATTCTGTTGGGGAAATGCTGTTCCCTCGAATTGACCACCACTTCTGGCTCTTATAATCTTTCCACTCCCTCTTCCATATAGATCTCTGAGACTTGAGGGGAGGTGTATGATACATACATCTCATTTAGGACTGAGAAGTCCAAAGTTTCTTATTCTTTACACATTGTCCAGTGTGATTCTCTGTGTCAATTTCCATCTACTGGAAGAAGATGCTTCTCTGATGAGGGTTGAGCAATGCATTCATCTATGGATATAGCAATATGTCATTAGGAGTTGTTTTATTACTATGTTTGTGTAGCAGAATAATAGTAGTAGGTTTTCTCCTGGAGCCCATGACCTATCAAGCTTCAGGTCCTTGACCTCATCAACAGTGACAGGTATGGATTCCATCTTGTGAAGTGGGCCTTAAATCCAATCTTTAAAAGTTGTTGGTTGATCTCCCCCATAACATTTATGCACCAGTAGGCATATCCTGAGGGCCAGTCAGTGTTGTAACTCACAGGGCTCATAACTGGGTGAGACTGACGATTACTTTTCTCCTCTGGTAGCCTGTGAACACTTGTTGGTAGAGGCAAAGACTCCTTTGAATCCTGGCTAATTTCCTCCGTGTTGTGTGTCATGAGCATGTGATATTTTTAGCAACAGGGTCTTGCCATCAAGTTGTGGGGGGCAATCAATAATATTGACAATAGCTTGTAATATTTGAGGGTGCCTGTGGAACCCTACTGGACAGCAACTGAAGAAGATGTAATCCAGTCCCAGTACTGGGGGTTTTATTTGGTAGCACATAATATTGAATTTGGGTATTCTTTCCCCTATTATAATGGTAACTTTTTAAAAATTTCTTTTATGCATGTAAATATCTTAGGTAGCTTCTACAGTAGTAAGTTTCCAGTAGGTCTTTAGAGAAGGGACTATGGGGAGGGATAATCAAATTTATATTTTACTTCTTTAAACACAGAAGTACAGTTTTTAATAATGTGTTTCTGATCATTAAAATGTCTAATATTACATTAAAATGTCTAATATTATCAGAGTCTCTTATTTCTGCTGGTTTTCCTTAGAGTGTATTTCTTTTCTTATAACTCCCAGTACCAACAACTCTCTGTGTATATGTGTATACACACACACACACACACACACACACACACACACACACACACACACACACATTCCTTATTTCTAAACAGCGATTTTAAGTTGACATTACAGGTTTTGATCACTTGAGTGTGTCAAAGTCAATGACATGAATCCTTGCATTGCTTCCCCATGGTTCACAGCTTACTCTCTTTTCTTCTGCTCTGCTCAGGGATAAGCTACCTCTCTGTAGTCCACCAGGCGGGAAGAGGTGAGTGGGTATTCCATGGTTTATCTTCTGGGTGATGGCCAGGCTAGTAGTGTGGGAAGTCTATTGCCCACATAGCCTTGACTCAGCTTTTCTTTGAAGTTTTGTTTTCTAGAGTCCGTCAATGTCACAAGCAGATCTGTTTCTCCCAGATAGCAGATGCCTTGGAGCTAAAGCAACTCAGAAATTTTCCATTTGAGTCACTTATTTAGTGTTTATTTGATATTCTGTTTAAATTGTTTTGTCTGCTTTCTGATGTGTTAAAAGGCTTAAGAATACGTATTGCATTAACTTTTTCTGCTTTATGTGCAGAGTTGGTTCAAAGAGCCTAGCCACTCATTGCTGATTAAGCAACATCTAAAAGTAGCGTTTTACTAACATCATTCCACAATGATTATTACATCAGAAAAAGACTGTAGGAAATGTTTCCTTTGTTTGACTTATAGCCTGTTTTAATTCCTTTTCTGTCTTTTGGCTTTGAGATAATTTCTTCTTGCACTTCCTAGTCTCTCCAATGGTGCTGTCAACTTCAGAGGCTGAAGGGAATGATGTGATTGGGTAAAAATGGCAGCAGGGAGATTGATTCTCTCTTGTCCTGGATGTGGGGCTGTGAGCATAATCAGTATTTTTTTCTATAAAATTGGACAAATTGCCTAATTTATATGATTTCTTAAACATATTTCCAGAAGAGCTGGCCAGTGGTGACGCATGCCTTTCATCCCAGCACTCAGGAGGCAGAGCCAGGTGGATCTCTATGAGTTTGAGGCCAGCCTGGGCTACAGAGCGAGGATCTAGGACAGGCTCCAAAGCTACACGGAGAAACCCTGTCTTGATACAAACAAAACCAGAAAAACCATATTTCCAGAAGAAAGTGGACTGAGCTGGACTGATCCAGTAGAAGACACAGAAACGTCCACGGAGACCTCAACAGGAAAGGGAATTAGTACCACCCATGTCCTCAGTGTGGATGTGATTTCATACTGAGCAGAATTGGCAGGCCTGAATCCCATCCTTCTGTGCTCAGGTGCTGAGGTCACCCTAAGCTGTAGTTTTCATGCTCTCTGAAATGCACAGTGATGGTTTTGTTATTGTGGGAATTCTGGGAATGTATGCAGCAACTTCCATCTAATGAGTTTTTAAGATTATGATTTATTTCCTTCTCTATTTTAATTCTTTTTTTTTCTTTTCAGATTTCTACTTGGGCTTTTAATGCTCATTACTCATCTTGCATGTACTAAATGTGCTTTTCTTTTTAAATGGAAGTAGTTTTATCTCTATTTCATCATTATTTGACTGATATATTCCTGTAAACAATAGAAGACCAAAGTTTCTAACAGTACTTTCTGAAGACAACTTGTTCTTTAAAATGTATTTGTTTATTTAGTGTGTGTGTTTTTGTGTGTCTGTATATGCCTGTGTATCTGTGTGAGTGTATGTGCATGTGCTGTGCAGAGGCCAGGAGGGGGGCACTGTGTGTCCTCCATCATCCCCTGCCCATTTCTTTGAGGCTGGGTTTCTCCCTGAGCCAAAGTTTTCATTTTATTCAGCCAGCAAGTCCCAGTGATCCTCCATGGAGCTGGCATAATGGATGTGTATGGAATGCCTGGTTTATTATTGGATGCTAGGATCCGAACTCCCATTTGCTGTTGCTCAGCAAATGCTTTTACCCCTCTGAGCCATCTTTCCAGACCCTCTAGAGGTAACTTCTACCAACCTTTGATAAGAATGTTGGTAGATAGCTTTACAAATGTCTTCTTCTTTATGTATATGTTTACACTATGTGTACAATAACATATGTAATATATGTATATAAAATATATCTATACCTATGTATAAATTAATAAAAACAATGCATATTATGTGTCAGAGTGAGAAAAATAACATTATTCTTTACTAATACTACATATGTAGCCCTATTTCTCTTTTTCTTTTAAGTTAATTCTATTTTAATGCTAGATTTTAAGCCTTCAATAGGCATGCTATGATCCGTATAACCACAGTGGTTAGGTATAGAGTAAGGGACTAGCAGGGAGGGGAGGATTTCCCAAAGAATGGGAAGTAGACTATGTAGTTATTGGGGATGGGAGCAGATTGGAATGGGAGGGTTAAAAGAAGGTGAGGGAAGAGGTGGGGTAATGCAGGAAATACAGGGAGGGACAACTAACATTAAGACCATTTGAAGGGTGTATGGAAACTTACTATAATAGAAGCTTCTTAAAATATATACATATACAAAAGAAATCTAGTTGGAGTCATCAAGTAATGGGGGAGACAAAGTCCCAACTAGACATCCTTCACTACCAAGTAAAATCTCCAGTGCTAGGAATGGGTCATATCAAATTGAGTTGTTGGCCAAAGGGGTCCTGTGGAAACCATCAAACAACTGAGCCTATTTCCTAGGCTATGTGTTGCTCTCCACAAACTGATGGTAAGGCACAATTGCCAAAGACAACATTTACATAGCTCATTGAACACAGAAAGGTTGAGTTGGTGCCTACCAAGAGTCTTCACCCCTACTGACTAATGTTTGTGGTACTGGAAGTTACTTTGCATGCCACCAGGGGAGAAAGGTAAACACCAACCTAGCTACAAACACAGCTACAATGGTGACCTGCCTATACGATACACTGGTGTAATAGTGGCACAAATGTTGTGGGAGTAACCAACCACTATCTGATTCCATTTGAGGTCTACTCCATGAGATGGAAACCATGCCTGACACTGTTCAGGTGCCCAAGAACCTGAGACTAGATAGGCCATGGGTCCAGGAGAAGACCAACTATTACTGTTCAGTTAAAGGAACATAGCAATAAAGTGACTCCTAATGACACATTGCTATAACCATAGATCAGTGTCATGCTCAGTCATCATTGGAGAAGTTTCCTCTTACAGTAGAGAGGAACTGATACCAAGACCTATAACTGGACAATGTGCAGAGAGTGAGAGACCTTGGAGCACTCAGTCCTAAATGGGATGTCTCCACCAAACCCCTCCTATCAGAACTCAAGGAACTATGTGGAAGAGGAGGCAGAAAGATTATAAGAGCCAGAGGGGATGGAGGACACAAGAAAATAGCATCTTCCAGACACAACAGGACTGATACACATATGAACTTACAGAGACTATGGCAGTATACACAGGGTCTGCATAGTTCTAAGCCAGATGGAGTCCCAGTTCTGAGAGGGAGAAGTGGACATGAGCTCCAATTCCTAACCAAGAAGCTATCTCCAACTGACAATTGCTTGCAAAGGGAAATTTAGTTTTCTTTAGTAGAGTCTAATTGGGTATACAAACCACACGTAAGGGCAGGCCCCATGCACAGCAGTAGATGGAAACCACAAAACAAACTCAATGTAATTTTAGAAGGTTTTTGTTATTGTTTGTTTGTTTCATATTATTTTGTTTGGGCATTTTTTTACCTTACTGATTTTTGCCTTTTTACAGTTTCTGATTTTGTATTCTTATGGGTTTTGTGTCTTTCTGTGTGTATGTCTTTTTTGTGCCTCCTTTATTCTGGTCTGTTTGCTTGTTCATTTTCTCAAAAAGAAAAAAGATGTGGAGAGGTGGGGAGGATCTGGGAGTAGATGAGGGAGGAGCAACCAGGACCAGAATATATTGATTGAAAAAAATATTTTCAATAAAAATACAATTACAAAGTAATTGAAAAAGTTAAATTCATTTTAGACTGATACATAAACACATAAATTATGCATATTAATGGGTACTATGAGATATTTTGTAATGTATACATTGTCCCAGGCATCTATATCTTCAAACACCTGTCATTTCTTTATATGAAATGTGAAAAATCCTGACCAGCCTTTTTTGACAGTATAGCACCTCATTTTTATCTGTAGGACCCAGACTGCCTTAGTCCCATGTAACTGTAATTTGGGACCTACTGATACCTACTGATCTTTTTCCCACCATGCCCCCTCTTTATTCTCCCTGGCTACTTATATGCACCATCCTCCCAGCATCTTCTATAAAATTAACTTCTTTACCTCTCTCTGTATGTGCATGACTGCACACACTACTCACCATTCTGTGCTTGTCTTATGTCACTGAACATAACAATCTAGCACTATGTGTATTGTCATCCATGACAGAATTTCAGTCTTTTGTGGCTGAATAGCATTCCCTTATGCATTTGTACCATGTTTTCTTTATCTACTCATCAGGGGACAGGCATTAGGTTGAGCCTGTTACTCAGCTGTTGTGAACACTGTGAGGGATTTTTCTTTTTTCTTTTTCTTTCTTTCTTTTTTTTGATTTAATAAATATTTATTCATCTATTTTTTAAAAGAAAGAAATAGTTTATAGAAATGAACTCTAAGGGAAAAGAGGGACCTGAAGGATAGAAAGTTTACTTTCCATTTTATTACCTTTTTTTTTTTTTAAACACCAAAGACAGCTTATATTGGAGAGGATGTGGAGCAAGGGGAACACTCCTCCACTGTTGGTGGGAATGCAAACTTGCACAGCCACTTTGGAAATCAATATGGCACTTTCTTAGAAAATTGGGAATCAACCTCCCTCAAGACCCAGCTATACCACTCTTGGACATATACCCAAGGAATGCTCAATCATACCACAAGGACACATGCTCAACTATGTTCATAGCAGCATTATTTGTAATAGCCAGAACCTGGAAACAACCTAGATGCCCTTCAACTGAAGAATGGATAAATAAAATGTGGTACATATACACAATGGAGTACTACTCAGCAGAGAAAAACAATGACATCATGAGGTTTGCAGGCAAATGGATGGAACTAGAAAACATCATCCTGAGTGAGGCAACCCAGACTCAAAAAGACAAACATGGTATGTGCTCACTCCTAAGTGGATACTAGATGTAAAGCAAAGGATAACCAGACTGCAGCTCACAACTCCAGGGAGGTTACCTAGTAAAGAGGACCCTAAGAAAGACACAGGGATCGCCCAATGACAGAAATGGATGAGATCTACATGAGCAAACTAGGGGCGGGGGGGGGGGGGTAATGGTGGGCAAGGGTCAGGGGAAAGAGAGCTTAGGGGAGCGGGAGGTCCCAGCTGGATCAGGAGCAGAGTGGGAGAATGACGGATTTTTCTTAATTAATTCATTTGAAGTGGGAAGACTCACCTTTAATCCAGATCTTATGATGTGAGATGATCCACCTTTAATCTGGGCCACACCTTCCGGGGGCAGCCTATATAAAGGACATGGAAGAAGGAAGCTATTTTTCTTTGCCCATTTGCCATTTTTCACTGGTGTTAAAGCCTTCTTCTTCAGGATTCTGGTATGTACTACCAACTGAGACACCCAGCCTTGTGGATTAAAAACCTACGGGATTCTTGGACCTTCCATTGGTAGACAGCCATTGTTGAACTAGCTGGACCACAGCCTGTAAGCCACTCTAAAAAATTCCAAATATATATATATATTCATCCAGTGTCTTAGCTGGTGTCTTATCATAAATGGCCCTTACAATGCCTAACTTATCAAGTGCTTTTTTTTTCCCCTTCACCCCTTATCAAGTGTTTTTTTTTGTCATGAAAGAATATTGGTTCTTTTTTTTAACTTAAGAGTTGATAATTTGATAATTTTATTTGTACATTTTACAACACAAATGAAAAGTTCACTATTTGTCACACTTTCCCTCCTCTAAAAGGATCCTGCCTCATGCAGCACCTTGCATATGGTGGGCAAGCACTCTATCACAGAGTCTTTGTTTCTCTTTGACAGAAGGTAGATGCAAATTGTCCTTGTCATGTTGTTAGGAAGGACCTAGCTATAGCACCATGGCCTTCCAGTGGAGTAGGACAGATAACACCACGCAGACTAAAGAGACTGCCATCCACTCACTGCCATGTACTCATGGCGGCTGACTAGGTATCATCATCGTCACGCAGTCACCTATGGGTAGGCTTATTCCACAAGCAGCATCCCATACGGAGGACCAGAAAGTGCCCATTGTTGCTGTGGGAGGTGGAGGAATGAAGGGAGTGGGAGGCATCTTTCATGTTGAAAGGCAGCCATCCTTGCCTTCCTTGTTCATGGGTTCCTCAGCTGGTTCTTCTGCCCACTTCACAGTCTGAATTTCTCTGTCTTTCTTATGGATGCAGACAGGATATGATGAATGTCACAGTACTGACAACATCGTTCTGTGCCAGATGGCAGTCCTTAAAAACAAACAAACAACAAACAAACAACAGTCCTGCGGCTGTGTTTCCCAGACTGACCTATGTCTCCTGATTCTCTCACCCTAGTTTCTCCAGTGTTGGAGTGCACAGGTGTGCACTGCCCCCACCTGACAGGGATATTGAATTTTATCAAATGCCTTTTCTGTGTCTGTTGAAATGATCACGTGTTTTGCTTTCACTCTGTAGTTATGGCACATCATCACATTTACAGATTTGTGAATGTTACATTATCCCTGTGTTGCAATGAATCCCACTTGATTAAGGGAATACTTTTTTTAAAATGTGATGTTTAAATCAGTTTGCTAGTATTAATATTTGGTTGGGGATTTTTTTCTACCATGTTCATCAAGGCTATTAGCCTCCCTTTCCTCTCTCCCTCCATCCCTCCCCCTCTTCTTCTTTTTCTTATGTCCTTATCTGGTTTTAGGATTAGGGTATTGCTGACATCATGGAGTATGTTTGGAAGATGGCCTCCTTCTCTGTTTTATTTTATTTTATTTTTTAACAGCTTAAGGAGAACGGGAATTAGCTCATCAGTGATGCCTAGCCTTGGATTTTCTTGATGGGAACCTTTTTATTACTGATGGTCTTGTAACTGCTCCATCCAGGTGTTCTGTCTCATTGTGATTTAATCTGGGTAGTAAAGTGATAATAAAACAGGAGTTTGGGAGAGCTGTGCTGGTTGGGGTTTTGTTTTTATTTTTTTTCAACTTGACATAAGCTAGAGTCATCTGGGCTGAACCTCGACTGAGAAAATGCCTTCCTCAGATTGACTGCAGGCAAGTCTGTGGAACAGGTCCTTGATCAGTGAATAATGTGAATGGGCCAAGCTCAATGCAGGTGATGCCAGCCCTGGGCAGGTGGTCCTGAATTATATAAGCAAGCAGTAAATCTGAGCCAGCCAAGAAGAGCAAGTCAGTAAGCAGTGTTCCTCTATGGTCTCTGAGTCAGCTCCTGCCTCCAGGCTCCTGCCTTCAGTGCCCTTGGTGATGGAGTGTGAACAGAGAGTTGTAAGCCAAGATAAACCTGTCATGGTGTGTTCACCAGAAGACTGCTGGGACATGGGTTTAAGCCAATAGAAAGTCTTTGTTAGCTGATTGGAGACTACCCTGGTGTTTAGGATCCCAGTGTAGCCCCGAGCCTTTCTCAGGGTGAGCTTTTAAGCACACACACAAAAAAAACCCAAAAACATGTTTTGGGTTGACATACTTCAGTTAACAAGAACAGTTAGCCAGAGGCAGAACTACAGAAGCTTAAAAAGCAAGGTTAGTACATTTAGAGACTTTCCCAGAACTATGGACTTTGATGGATTAGGCCTTTGTATTAGTTTTGGAAGGTGGTGCTGTCTACTTGCTGAGTTTTACAGCCTGAATCATACTTTCATGGAGTCAGTTGTGCTAAGGTCTGGGGCCCTGTTACAAATGCTTTCTCTCCAAGTTTTGGTCATGGTGTTTATCATAGCAATAGAAATTATGACTAAGACAAGAGCTTTCATGAGATCTTTAGAAAGAGGCAAGAGAGCTTCTGCAGGTGAGGTTAGCTAACACATATTGGACAGAGCTAAACTAAAGGCCAGTGTAGAGGTACAGAAGACCCACGGGATAACCCACAGCCATGGATGGTCAGATCCAGTCTTTGTTCAGTCTCTGTAAGTCTCAGTGCTGTTGGTAACCCCTTTCCCACCTCTGTCCCATCACCGCTTTGTACCTGTCTCTAGAGGAACTCATGTCTGACTTTTGTCTGGGGTGCTTTGTGGGATGAAGGCATTGGGATGGTATCCAATGTGACTTGGCACCAGAAGCGCCGAGAGCTAGGCTAATCCCAGGCTTTTTCAGAGGCCTGATGGAAGGACAAAGGAGTCGAGCTCTGTGTCCTTGCTAAGGGGCAGACTTGCCAAGGTCTGGGCTGGGGCTGGGACCAGGGCCTCAAAGGAGTTAAAGTTTTGGTTCCGGAGAACTTGGCTTTTCCCCTTGTAGACTTAACACTGTGTGCTCGGGTTCTGATGCCCTTGAGACATTGTGTGGTCCCCTTGCGGAACATTGCTTGATTAGCTTCTTGCTGAATTTCTTCCCTAAAAAATGAATATAAGACTATAAATTCTTAATAAGCTTGTTTGGCATAACACATAGCTTATGCAAGACCTCTTGAGTTCACCTTTTCTATCTCTTTTATTTCTTCTTCTTTTTTTTATGTTAGATTCTATTGTTTTTAGATTTATTTATTTATTATGTATAGTGTTCTGTCTGCATGTATGCCTGCACACCAGAAGAGGGCACCAGATCTCATTACAAATGGTTGTGAGCCATCATGTGGTTGCTGGGAATTGAACTCAGGACCTCTGGAAAAGCAGCCAGTGTTCTTAACCTCTGAGCCATCTCTCCAACCCCTCTCCTTTATTTCTGGTCCTTTGGACCTCCCTCCGCAGGACCTTGTCACTGAAGAGTGATCCGCTGGTCTAGGTCAAGAACGGTGCAAGCAGGATCAAGATTCAGAGAGGCCCTTGAGCACTCCGTGTTAGATAGTAGCTGGAGTTGGAGTTGGTAAGAAGACACATAGCTGGGACTTAGACGCAAATACAGCCCAGCAAACGCCATGCCGTTAAACACTAACATCTCTGGCACAGTAGCCTCCCTTCTCATTCTTCCTGTCATTGTTAGCTCTGGGACAGCATCGGTGTTACTCTCTAACTAGCTTAGACCCCAAGGTATGCAGAGATTTCCCAGCCTCACTTATTCCTGCTCCCTTATCCTGTACCACTGCAGAACTCTCTATTCAAAGGTTTCATGGCATTTCACTTCATATATGGTAGGACATTTTGAATCACTCTTATCCATTAAACAAAAATCAGTATTGCAGTAGATGACTTCCTTGGTGGCAGCATCCAGCACTAGGAATGGACCCGAAGAGGGCTTGGAACACAGTAAGCCCTATTTTCCTTTAAAATAGAAATCCCTCTATTTTAAAGGAAAATGGAGTTACTAAAGCCCAGAATTCCTCTTCTTTTGAGCTCTTAGACTGCCATTCTCTGTCCATCCCTGAGGAGAGGAGCAGAGAACTCTTTCTGGAGACGCTAAATGTGTCAGCACTCCTCAGTGAAGTGGTCCCATCCACTCACTTCCTTCCTGCATAAGGAGGCTTCTGACTGTTTGTAAGAAAGCAAAATGTCAAGGTTTGAAGGAAAAACATCTTCATTGTCTGAGAGAAAGATGAAGTAAGAATCAAAAAAAAAACAAACAAAAAACCCAAAACAAAACAATACAACAGCAACAAAAAAAAAATCAGAACCCCAGAAAATGTTAAAAAGGGGGGAAATGGCAGGCAACAGTTCAATAATATGCTCAAAGGTGTTAGATAATATTAGAGGCTGTCAAAGGAAATATATAAAAATCCCCGAGAGATGTAACTTTAGGAAATTAAAAGATGTATTAAGACCTAGGTCCTCTGTATATATTGTTCCTGTGGGACTCCTAATAGTAGGGGTGGTGGTGTCTCTGATTCTTTTGCCTGCTCTCGGGACCCTTTCCCCCTGTTGGGTTGCCTCATCCAGCCTTGATATGAGGGTGTGGGCCTAGTCTTATTGTTTTTTGTTTTGCCATGTATGGTTGATATCCCTGGGAGGCCCGCTCTTTTCTGAAGGGAAATACAAGAGGAGTGGATCTGGGAGAGAGAGGAGGTGGGGGAGGACTGGGAGGAGAGAAGGAAGGGAAACCGTGGTTGGGATGTAATATATGAGAGAAGAATAAAGAAAAAAGAAAAAAAGATATAATTAATTAGACACTAAGACTAAAATGGAAAGTTCTGCGGAAGGGCACACTGGGGAGAGATTGACAGGAGAGCACAGATAAGGCCAGAGTGTGGTTCCAGAAGGTCTAGGATACAAGCAACCGAATCTCAGTGAGCAGCAGAGAATCTGGAAACAGCAGTGAATCCCACCGGGGATTTGGGAATGAAAGGGGTGAGCACAGGATGTGAGGGATCTCTCTGTGAGTTGTGTTGTGAACTGAGCAGCATACCCTGTGTGGATGGCGGAGAGAGAACGCAGAATCTGCAGATAATGCCTAACTCTGGAAACATCGACAAGTTAGAAAACACTGCAGGTAGGCTCTCCGGAAATAAGGGAGTAAGATCCACGGCAAAGGGAAGGGGTGGGAATTTGCTGCCTACAAAGAACTGATCTGAAATGCCCTCCAAACTTGTGGCTTTCATCATGCCATCAAATTAAATACGCAATCTGATAATTAAAACAGCACACGTACATTAGTTGGAGGCAGTGCCTACTTTAATTCAGCACACATGCAATCCCCCAACATTTGGTATTCAACCACAAATTTTTTCATATTGAGGAAAAATAATCTGTTTGGGAATCACTGACAGTTCAAGAATATAAAACCCATACTCAGCTGGGTGATTTAAAAGATTTCCATGAAAAATTTTAAGATAGGCAACTCCTGCCTCATTTATAGACTAAGAAGCCAGCCTCGTGTGAGAGGACTCCAGCTGATGATTACAGTTGCAAGATTTAGCAAAAACATCCAGCCAGGTGGACAAACCAGGATCATTAGTTAAATCAGAATTCTGGTGAAACAATTACTTTTTTAGTCCAAGGATGTCCCCACCACTAAATGAGACATAATTACCCTGTAATAGTATTCATTATTTATTGGAGATCAATAAATGTAGCAGTCATAATAGGGTTTCAGAGGAAACGATTGGACCTTTTTTTTTTCCTTCTGACTAGCCCATCTGTCAACCATGAACTATTTAAATCTGCTTGGAATCTGCCTCTCTTTTCAGGTTCTACCAAGTTTTGGTGTTAGTGAGTTCTACAGAATGACCAGCCTTTTCCAACGCCAGAAGAGTGAGTCCATCTCTACCGTTCTGGTATAGTTTTTCAGTTACAGGGTAATGGCCAAAATAATGACTTCAATGGACACCTTTGGGATAATTTAGCTGAATGTCTGGTAAGCAAGTCCAATCTTCCCTTCCCTTCAGTGGGAAGGAAATGTGAAGTGAGATGGGAATCTGAACATCAATCAGACACTTGGTAGAGGGTGGTAACCTTGTCCACAGCTGTCAGACACAAAGTCGCTCTTGTCTTCCCTTTGAACTTCGGTCCAGTTGTCTTAATAGTCAGGGCTGTCACCTGTCAAGCTTTCCTCTCTGTCATTTTTTTTTTTTTTTTTTGCTGGAATTATTTTCTAGGACTGCCTTCACCTTTGATATAGTTGAAGAATAATTTTTTCTCCTTCACTGGCAATTGGATGGTCAGGACTGGTATTTGCAGTTTTCAAATTCTTTCCAGAATTCAATTCTTCAAACAGCTTGAAGAAATAAATGAAGCCATCAAGTGGTCAGTTGTGTGTCTCTGTTTTTCAATTATTTCCAGCATGGTAAAACAAAAACAAAATCTACCCTGGACTTGGGAGTCTCAAAGTTTGAGCTTCATAATGCAGTGTTTTCAGTCCCCACAGAAAAGCTTTCTGAGACCTGATGTGCCCTGTGAGAATGGCCTTCATGGCTCCTGCTATAATTAGCCCCTTCTTGCTTTAAAAGACAGAACAACTTTCTCCCTATAACTCTCATCTTTGATTTTTCCATCTTTATCCAGACATGTCAATATAATTCTCTGTTCTGTGACTATTGACTTCTGAAAGCATATTGTAATGTTTGCAATTCAATCTCTCTCTCTCTCTCTCTCTCTCTCTCTCTCTCTCTCTCTCTCTCTCCCCAGTTGGTCTGTTTTAGTTACTTTATTCACCTTCTCATAGTTTATCCCAAATTACAAAGAACCAAAAACAAAAGCCCCTTCCACAGTTCTGAAAATAGTGTGGTATTTATGGAATGAACCATATCATATAGATCCAAATCTGAATTCTGGCTCCACGCTTTTCTGTCTACGTAATCAAGACTAAGGCACTTGGGCTCTTCCTTCCAATTTCCTTAGCTGTAAATAAATAGCAACAATAGAACCTACTGTGTAGACCCTTTCAGGCCACAGAGTAAAAATAGCCATTTAGTAAGTACTTCTGCACAAAAATACCATGATGTTTGTCAATTCCAGACTGTCATCCAAACACACAGTGTTATCAGGAAATATCACAACTCTATACAAATGTACTGTGTCAAGCCCAAGGCCTTATTGCTGGATACACAGTGTTTAGAAGCCAAGAATTCTGGTGCTGTTTAGCTCTTTCTGGTACCTTGACACACTAGTCAGGTGATGACCTCATGACCCCAACAGGGAGGAGACCTTTTGAAAAGCAACTTCCTTCTCTGGACCAACCTCCAAAGTTCCCCACTCTGTGTTTCTGTTTTAGTAAGTGGGAAGCAGATTGTTTTCCAAATCTGACTTGTGTGCCCGTTGGCTCTTGAAACCTTTTCCATTACAGAATGCCTCCCTAAGGACTTTCTTCCCTCACAGGAATGGAAAAATAATAATAATAACAACAACAACAATAATAAATCACTTCAAAATAGAAGATCAATGACACACTTGGCATCTCTAATGAAGCATTACCAGATGTGGTGGTTTGAATGAAAATGGCCCCCATAGGCCCATTTGTTTGAATGTTTGGTCCCTAGTTGGTTGGACTCTTTGGGAAGGATTAAGAGGTGTACCTTGTTGGAGGAGGTGTGTCACCAGTGGTGAGCTTTGAAGTTTCATGCCATCCCCAGCATTTCTTTCTCTGCTTCATGGATGTGTCTCAGGATCTGAGCTCTGAGTTACTGCTCCAGGGCAATGTCTACCTGCTGCTATGCTCCCTGCCATGATGGTCATGGACTCTAACCCTCTGAAACGTAAGCTCCAAATAAACTCTTCTGTGAGTTGCCTTGATCATGATGTTTTGCCATAGCAATAGGAAAATAATTAAGACAGTGGCATACCACATTTGGTTTGGAATTGTGAGACTATTTGATATGACTTGCTTAGCATGGGAAGTGCTACACTGAATTAAAAAAACAAGGAATTACTAGGCAGTGTAGACACCTGGTAATAATATAAGGCTTGAAGAGTGTGGCTACAGTAACATTGAACTCTGCTTGAATTTCCACATGGTTTTGTTGAAGCGCATTAAGAGCCTGCAGGAGATATGGGCATATTTCTGACATTTGCCACAGAGAAATGGCATTAGCAATGTTCTTCAAATGGCAGGAAGGCATTTATCTAGAGGCTCAGCACAGTTTTGGTATCTTTGGCAGAGAAGCTAGTGAGTTATGGTAACTCTTCCTAAGTGCTCACCTTTGGAAGGATTTCTCCTAAATGCAGAACAAATCAGAACACTGTGGCTGTGTTCCCAGAGGAAACTCCCCTAGCTATCAGAACCTGTCTGGTGTCAGAGAACAGTATGGGCAGTCTTCATTTTAGCCCCCAGGGCCTGCAGAGATGGCTCAACCAATAGAGTGCATGCCATGCAAGCACGAAAATAGAAGCATTCACAGGACCCACATAAACAGCTTCTTACTCCAGCACTGGGCAGAAGGGAGTGTAGAGACAGGAGATGCCTGACCCTCAGTGGCCAGCCAGTCTAACCTAACCAACAAGCTTCAGGTTCAGTGAGACTTCTATATCAAAAAAATAAGCATGGAGTGCCACCAAGGAAAGATGCCCAGTGCCAACCTCTGGCCTCTACACACATGAACACACAGCAGCACATATCTGTACACAACCATACTAACAAGTACATACACCCCAGTTACCCCCCCCACACACACACACCAGAAAAGTCAGAATCAGCATTGTATTTGGACATTAATGTATCTAGGCCAAGGGTCAATCATAATTGGTTTAAACTATGACTTTTGCCATCTAGCTTTGTTCTATGAGAGCCACTGACAAAGTTCTGACTGAAAGCCTGCAAAGCAGAGCTTGTCAGTATCCACCTTTATCTGTTCGGGAGTATAGATGTGATGCCAGGAGCTACAGCAGTCATCCTGTAACCATGAGGCAACAAACATGGAGACAAGAAACCAAAGACTAAAGCTAACTGTCACAATCAAAGCTTACAGCTATCTTCATGGACACATTCTGTGTAAGGCAAAGCAAGAGGTAGGATGGAGGGTTCTGCTGTTTCAAACGCAAAGCAGTCTTAACTGACAAGTTTGTTATTGGCCGTTGTTGGTCATCGACAGTAGGTCAGATGTTGAGTCTTCTTTTGCCTTTTCCCTTATATGATTCTAATTTCCTAATTCTTCCTTCTTTGGATTAACCTTCCAAACTCTTTTCACTCTATTTCCCATGGTGCCTATATGAAAGCTCAGTGAGTAGAGAAGTCAGCATGTCGGATCCAGAAAATCTGGACCTCATTACCATGTCTCTGTGGCATGGTCAACAGTGTTTCTTCAGCTGTCAAATGAGAGAAGATGACAATCACACCAGCAATGATGATGATACTAATAATGACTGACATCTATTGCTCATTGTGAAGGCAATTCTTTTTTTTTTTTTTTTTTGTTAATTAGCCTTTTTATTGTTTTGTTTTGTTTTAATTGAAAGTCCCTTACTGGTCCTGCTTCCATGAGTGGCCGAGAACAAGGGGAAGGGGAGGCAACCAGCTGGGCAGGGAGGGTCATTTCCACATTTCATTTACACACAGAACTAAACAGACAAGCACGGAGTCACTATTGTGGTTAGAAGTTGGCAGCATGGGATGGGGGGGATGAGGAGTAGGGGTGTCGTTAAAAAAAAGCAGGCTCCCCCCAAACTGGGTGCCTGGGAAGGGACTTGGTCTGCTTCAACCCAAGAGGAATCAGAAGATAAAAGCAGTTTGGGAAGGCCAGAACCATCAGGGTGGAGGGAGAAGGACGGTCCAGGGGGTGGGGGGACATTTGGCAACTGGGTAGAAGGGATTACCCTCCCCCTGCTGGGATCCCCCCAGCCCCTCCGGTCTGGCAGGAAAGGGGCAGCCTACAACACCCATGAGCAGGTCTGGGGCTGCTAGATGCTCCAGGCAGGGGGCTGGAGGCGGCTCAGGAAGGCTTGCCCTCCAGAGTGATCACAACGCTGCACCTAGTTTTTCTGCCAGGGTGCAGTGGTCCTTGACCTCCTCGTAGCAGTTGGCTTGCAAATCATGCTTGATTCCTGTCAGCTTCTTCTTGATGGCATCCTTGGAGCTGGCATAGATCATTTTGCTCTCAAGGGGTGCCCTCTCAGGGGGCCAGAAGATGAACACCAGGTCCTCCTTCTTGCTCTCCTTGGTCTCATAGGTTGCATCATAGAGAGCATAGTGGCAGTTCTTGTCTGGCAGCATCTTGACAAAAGTGGTGTAGGGGTCATCCACAGTCTGCCCCACATCTCCTACCAGGATCTCCTTGCCCTCCTCCAGGATGATGTTCTTCTTGTCCTCACTCAGGCAGAAGAGCACTGCCTTCTTACGTTTCTTCACTTCTTCTGGCGTTGAAGACTTGCGCACTTTCATGTCATTGAACACCTTGACGACACCATCGGAGACAGCCACACCAGAGGCCATGTTTCCGGAAGCGAAAGGGAGACAGGGAGAGCTACAGAAGAACTGAGCCACCGCAGCTGCTGCCGGTGAAGGCAATTCTTGATTGTCAACTTTCCTGCATCTGGAATTAACTAAAACCGCAAAATGGAGGGGCATATCTGTGAGGGAATTTCCTTGATTCGAAGTGGGAAGATCTTCTAATCTGGATCTTTGAGGTGGGAAGACACACCTTTAATCCAGATCTTTTGAGCTGGGAAAACCCACCTCTCATCTGGGCCACACCTTCTGCTGGAAGCCTACATACGGATGTGAGAGAAGGGAGCTTTTGCCGTTTGCCTGCTTGCTCTTACCTTGCTAGCAAGTCTATTCCTTCACTGGCATTAGAGCCTACTTCTTTGGGGTTCTGGTGTATACTGAAGACCAGCTGAGACATCCAGCTTCATGGACAGAACAGCTACTGAATTCTTGGACTTTCTATTGGTAGACGGCCATTGTTGGACTAGCTGGACCACGGCCTGTAAGTCATTCTAATACACCACATATATACATATATATCATATATATTATATATTCATTCTGCAGTTCTGTTACTCTAGAGAACCCCGATTAACACACCCATTGATGGAATTAGGCAGTAGGCTAAAGAAACTCATGGATATTATCTCAGTGTTCTCACAACAGGTATAATGTAGGTATTCATTCTTTTTTCTTTTTGTGGTATTCATTTTTTTAAAATTGATAGATAGTAAAACTGAAATTTAGATGGCTAAGTAGCTTGTCTGAAGTTATGTGACTTTGAACTTACATCTTTCAGGCACACTCAATGTCTGTGGCAGCCAGCCTCAAAAAGTCCCTCAGTGATACTGATCTCCTGGCAGTCATATCTTGTGAGCTGACCTGGTTCCAGCTTTCATTTGCATGACAAAACCCACAGAGTCCCCCACCCCCCCACCCCCACCCCCTCCACCCTTCCCCTCTTTTCCTCTCCTCTCCCTTCTCTCTCACTTTTTGGGGGTGACTAGCTGCCATCTTCTGTGCTTCCAGGAAGCGTGGGAAGAAGCCCAGTCAGCAAGGGTCTGGGCTTGGAGCGCTCTTACACAAGCAGGGTCGCCTCTAGTCCAGCTTCCCGCAGTTACAAGACAGTGTTCAGGCCCATTTGGCCTTCTGGCTGCACTTCTCCTACAGTTCTCTCTCTGTTCCTTTCTGGCTCAGTGGAAAGACTGTTTGATTGCAAAGAAGAAAAGCCTAATGTAATCTGTTCCAGAAGGAAGGAAAATTTCCAGGCTGGTGCAAGGGAATAGTCAGAGAGCGTCAGGTACCATCTGACCTGGAAGTTCAGGACGTCATTACACGTGTGCATGTTTCTGGGATCTGCTTGGCTCTGCTTCCCCTCTAAGTGGTGACTTCATCTCAGTTCCTTTTTTTCAAGAGGTGGAGATGACTAGTGCCATTCAAGTTCCCAACAATCTAGGAATCCGAATATGCGTGTATTTTCCCTGACTCCAAGTCTAGTCCTGAGGATCTGGAAGGGGCTAGGTTACATGCCTAGAAGAGGTTAGTGATTGTCCTGTGGCATCCTTTCTCACCCTTCTCTTTTTTTGTGTGTATGTAAGTGTATATGTATGCATGTATGCACATGTGTATGGGAGTGAGGTCACACACCACTCTGGTGGCCTTTGGGGAGTCAGCTTCCCAGAGCCAGGTAGCCCTTTTTTTTTTTTTTTTTTTTTTCAAGACAGGGTTTCTCTGTGTAGCCTTGCACCTTCCCTGAATCTCACTCTGTAGACCAGGCTGGCCTTGAACTCACAGAGATCCGCCTGCCTCTGCCTCCCGAGTGCTGGGATTAAAGGCGTGCACCACCACTGCCTGGCGCCAGGTAGCTCTTTAAATGAAAATAGAATTCTGCTGAGAAAGAGGGAAGTACAGAAAACCACTGTCCACTTTTCACTAATTTCACTAATAGAATATGAGAGACATATTCTATTTTCAAAACCCATGATCAATTTTATCTGCAATTCAAGGACTGCCATTGACTTCCAGTAGTCTAAACAAAACAGAAATCAGGAGGGTGCCATATTTTGGAGAATGCTAATCCTCAGCTGATGATTAGTGGCTGCTCTGGGGGCCTTCAGAAGAATGAGGGAAGATTGGGGTTCATTCCTCTCTGTGGTTGTTGGATTTTGTGAGTAGGAGTTGTTGAGTCCCCCTCACAAAAGATATGCCCAGGGCATGTTAGTCACCTGAATGTCTTTAATCACCACAGCACCAAGAATTAAACCATTTTCACAGTGAATCCTGAGTGTGCCATTAACCAAGAAGAATATGGGGCAAGGACCGGATTATAAAAATGTGGAAATGCCTCTTACTAGAGAGAGTAAACTACCTCAATGGCACAGAAATGTAAGTTTAGGGGACACTTGGAGAGACAAGCTGAGAAAGAGAAAACTTTCCCAGAGTCCACATCCCCCAACTTTAGTTGCTTGTATTGAATTTCATTGTTTGCTTTACCCCTTGAATTCAGGGATAGGATAGGGTTGTACTTTGGATCTTAAGTGTCCCTTAAGGACTTACATGCTAAAGACTTGGTCTGAAGCTGATAACACAAATTGGAACCGGTAAAATCTTAAAGAGGTAAGACGTTTTAGAAGGACGTGAAGTCCCTGGGCCTCAGCCCCTTCTCATTCCTCTGTGTTTCAGCCACCAAAAGGTAAGCAGTTTTGTTGAATGCCCCACAGTAGTCTGCCTTTCCACGGGCCTCAAAACAGTGGAGCCAACTGGCCACGGACTGAAACCTCTCAAGCCGTGAGCTAGAATAAAGTTTTCTTTCTTTAAGTTGATTTTGTCACAGCAACCAGAAACTAAGTGAGATATACAATATACTGAGAAGTGGCTTTGAACACGTGTCCTTGGGCAGGGGTTGGGAGCAATGACGAAAGTGGTCTTTTACTTGCCTTTTGTTCACTGGCATCCTGAAGAGATAGATCCTTCTATCCGACCAACTGAAATAAATTGCTATGAAATGGCATTGCTTCCCGGCATTCCTTCCTTTCAACAGAAAAACAGTGTAGTGGATTTCAAAAGGCATTGCCCTTAAACTTTCCAAAAAGAGTTAAAAAAAATAAATCTGTCTTTGAGAGAGGCCCACATTTGCATTCAAACCACACAGAAGTCGTTGGTGGAAGAAGGCCTGCCCGAAGAGTGCTGTGTGGAGAGAACAAAAGCGGTAGTGCAGAACGCCGGAGCAGACGGGGAGGAAACCGCTGCCAATGGCTAGTGCTTGTGTTTGCATAAGAACTCTTGCTAGGTGCATTGTTTCAACTGAGTATTTTATAATATGTCACCTTGGGCTGTATCACACATCAGTCAGAGCTAAGAGCCTTCGCTCAGTGTCTTTTCTATTGTTGTAGGAACAATGTGCTTCAAACACTTGTCTAAACAAAGTTTATAGCTGCTTCAGGCAGGAGCGGTGGCTGCTGGGATATTCTACTAGGAAAGGGGGTGGGGTGGGGGAAATGGCTTCAGTGCATATTAATTGCTAGCTTGGAGTAAACGCTTACTTGGTGTTCAGTGACTTTGAACACTGTTGGGCGTGTCTGGCCTGGGTGCCACACACATCTCTGCCGACTTGCTAGGATCATGTGGTGAAAGGGATAGCTTCATCTGGACTGAGCTGGCTGCTGCATCTACACAACCCTCAGCTCTGGCGCTTTTCACAGGCCTAGAGACTGCTTCCTGAGCACTCAGTTTATTGCATATGTTTCCAGAGTAGACTTTTGACTTGTAGTGAGTCTTTGCCCAGAGTGCATCAAGACTCCTGGACAGCCTACTGCGAGCCTGTGTCGACAACATAATGAGAACATTTGACTCTGCAGCACATGGAGAGCGCTTACTGTCTCCTTGACAGTGGTTGAGGGTCTGGGATGACCATGATCTTGGAGAACAGGGGTGGTTATTAATTGGGAGCTTAGCATGCTTGGGATGGGGAGCAGGATGGATTAGGAAGGTTGAGGCATAGATGTCATTAGTGTAGGAAGATCAAGGTACTTTTTACAGAATAGGCTACAGCCCGCAGTTTATTTATTACTTCTTTTTGTGCTAAGGTCTCATGTAGTCTGGGCTAGCCTCAAACTGAGGATGATTTTGAACTTGTGATTCTACTTCCTCTATCTCCTGAATGCTGGGATTATAGCAGCACACCACCAAGTCCATTGTATGCGATGCTGGGAATTGAACCCAGGACTTCATGAATGCTAGACAAGTACTCTACCAACAAAGCTACATCTTCAGTCCAACCAAGAGATTCTAATGGCTTATGTTAACGTTGCAGTGGCCTTGATGTCTGTGCAGACTTTGTACTTTGAGGCAGGAGATTGCACCCTAGTGAATACCTCCCTGCGGAGTCACTACTGGTCCCCAATGAGCTAGTTCTGCAGGAAAAACAATCCTTTGATTTCTACAGGAGACATGACACTGTCAATCTGAATGACATGGTTCTAGGGATGGGGATGCAGTCCACTCTACCCCAATGGCATGGTCCCCTAAAGCTGGGGTTTCTGAATTCCCTTCATCTCTAGACTTACTGGGTCTCCATCAGCCTTTCTGAGTATGAGGTTCTGGGTGTGAGTTTTGAGATGAACTCTCTGTGTATGTAGGCAGTTCTGAAGTTGGACAGCTTAAGAATCCTTCTTGATGTAAAGTGTGGGGACTAGGAGTCAAGTAGCACAAGGCTGACCCTTTTTTTCTCAGACACATGAGCCAGGACACATTGTCTAACTTGTCACAGCTTAGTGTTGGCCTGTATCACATGATGTAATAGTCTTTCTTGTCTCCTGACCTGTGAGTGAAGCTTAATGTTGGGAGGGACTCTGCACAAGACCTGGAACACAGCTAATACCTGTACAAGTTGACTATTATTTGAAGCTGAGGCTGGGGTCCTCAGAAGCCAGATATGTCTACATTTTCTCCATTCATCAAACCCCAGAACTATGACAGTAATGACAGTAGCTAAGAGTTATTGAATGTTTAGCTCAGACCAGAAAACACAAAGTTCCTCCATTCATTATCTCCCTACAAATATTCCCTAAAGCAAGAGGTATTATTGTCTCTTGTTAAAGAAATGTTCAGAAGGGTTGGGACATGGCTCAGTAGATAAAGTACTTGTTCCATAGGCATGAGGACTGGTGTTCGGATCCCCAGCATCCATATAAATGCTGAGTGGCACTGTGATCTGCTTGTAATACTGGAGTTCAGGAGCAGAAACAGAGGTACCTTTGCAAACTAGTTAGCTAAATTAATTAAATTGATGAACTCAGAGTTCAGTGAAGGAGTCTGCATCAATAAATAAGGTGGACAACGTGGAGGAAAACACTTGACATCAGCCTATGGCTTCTACAAGTGTGCATGTGTGCACACATGTGCACACACATGTCCTGCATCTACACCCATATATACTACCACACATGCAAATATGCATACACACAATAGACATATGTAAGCACACACCATGTGCACACATACACACACAAACACAAACACACACACATACACACATATACAGGTAAACACAAAAAGGTAAAGCAATGACCTGCAGTCTTGTCCCTTCAAGCTGGCCAGTGACTGAGCCTGCACTGGTTCTGTCTGTCTGAGCTCTGAACTTTGAGACGTAATAACTACTGCTTTTCATCCCTGTTGTGTATCTTCCCTCTAGAGGAAGAACTTCTAGAGATTTCCAAACCACAAATTCTCTCAATGCCGTTCAGTCTTCTCTGCATCGGTACCAGCCACATTCTTGTTACTATTTGTTTTGTATGGTGTGGAATGCTTTCTCCAAAGTCGTGCGGCTCTTCTGCATCTGCTGAGAGTCAACGTCCTTGAGCGTGATCTGCCTGTTTCATCTGACTGTGCCCTTGAACGAATGATTCATCCTGTTCCTTCTGTGCAAACAATGAGGGTGCTTCAGGGTTCTCCTTCAGCCTCCCCCGGGCTCTGCCTCGTGCTGGTGGTTCAATGACATGTGCAGATGCTCGTGAACTCCTTTGATGGGAACAAGCTGACCTGATTTGAGTTCACTCAGGACTTTCCCTCTGAAATGTCTTTGTTTGGAGTTTGGCTATGCTCCTCGTTCTAGAAGACTGGGCATTTTTCATTCTTAGCTGTATTCTTGGTCTGTCTGGGAGCCTTGGAGAGGAGGATGCTCAAGTGGGCGTGGCATGCCGCTGTCTAACCTAGCTGGTCCGCCCCCATTTCCTTGGTTTCCCCTGGAGACTGCTACTAAAGTTCTCTGACATGAGCATTATTTTTCTCTGCAGACAATTCATAATTTTCTGTTGTCCCAGAGTGATCCATGCCGTTGCTGCAGTCTCATGGTGCTACAGGGTTTGGAGGCCTTTGCTGCAGTCTCCCAGCTCTGCAGGGTTTGGGGGCCTTTGCTGCAGTCTCCCAGCTCTGCAGGGTTTGGGGGCCTTTGCTGCAGTCTCCCAGCTCTGCAGGGTTTGGGGGCCTTTGCTGCAGTCTCCCAGCTCTGCAGGGTTTGGGGGCCTTTGCTGCAGTCTCCCAGCTCTGCAGGGTTTGGGGGCCTTTGCTGCAGTCTCCCAGCTCTGCAGGGTTTGGGGGCCTTTGCTGCAGTCTCCCAGCTCTGCAGGGTTTGGGGCCTTTGCTGCAGTCTCCCAGCTCTGCAGGGTTTGGGGGCCTTTGCTGCAGTCTCCCAGCTCTGCAGGGTTTGGGGCCTTTGCTGCAGTCTCCCAGCTCTGCAGGGTTTGGGGCCTTTGCTGCAGTCTCCCAGCTCTGCAGGGTTTGGGGGCCTTTGCTGCAGTCTCCCAGCACTGTGCCTCTTTGTGTGCTTGTCTGACTAACATCTTTCTCAGACCCAGATCCATGTCTCCTTTTCACATTTTGTCATTGCTAGAATCCTATCAAAGAGCTAGGCCCTTAGTCAGTACTCAGTACATATTTGGTTTCATCATTTGCATATTTGCAGAGAATGATTAAAAACAGAACTATACCTCAAGCTGGCTTTATCGTGAGAAGTGATCACTGACATAGGAGTAAGACTTCCGATGTGTGTACTCAGGATGGATGCAGGAATGTCTGCATTTGCACGGTACAGCAGCAATGACTAAGATCTGACTTCCAGCTCTCAGTACGTTTTACTCTATTGCCGTTGTCTAAGGCAGCCCATCACCTTGGGGTGCGTAGGTGGTCACCAGCACAGGACAACACCCTCACAGGTGTGTCATCTGAGTGTCTTTTTCTCAGCTTCCATCAGAGGACTTTAATAACACGCACCAGTGTGTACAGCATTCCCATTCCCAGGCTGTTACTGCCAAGAAGGATTACATGAATTCCCGAAGTTCTGGTCAGGAGCCGGGGAAGGTGCAGGTCAGCCACATGACCTTAGAATGCAGGAGGTGGTTTTCCCCTCTGGCAGCCTCAGACGGTTTTTGGGGTACCACTTGTGACCTAGAATACCTCTAGGTCTGATAAGCATTTCTGAAGCCAAGAACTAGATATTCTTAGCAAGAAAAGTTAATAGTTTGGTGCAATCCAGGGCTCCCTAGGTTATCAGGTGAGACCCACAGAGACAAAGTGAAGGCTTACTTCATTCCTAAATACATCCCCATGGACTTCACAAGCTTTGGCTTCTTATAGTGAAGGGAAGTCATCCACACTCTCAGGGGGTGGTCCAGAATGCTGGGAACCCACACTCAGTGGAAAAGGAGCAATTCTCCGGAAAAAAAAAATGCTAATATCTAACCTTAGAAAATGAAGGGTTATAAAGCCAATGGAAGTGGAGGGCTCGCTGTCTCAGGTTATATATAAATCCACAAGAACTTCTAAATTTTTTTGAAGCATTTTGTTTGGCAGGCAGGTATGAGTACATGCCGTAGTAGGCACCTGGTAGTCAGAGTACAACTTGCAAGAGTAGATCCTCTCCTACCATGTGGGTTCCAGGGATTGAACTCAAGTTGTCAGGTTTGTGGCAAGCACCCTTACCCACTAAGCTTTCTTGAAGACCCCATCCATGAGAATTTCAATGGAATGTCACAACCTAAAGGAGAGAACTGGGCTATTGCTGTCATGGGAACTCTTAAGTTAGGAGAGAGATCTGGGACTTGAACTCAGTCAATCAGATACAATTTCCCAGGACTTTAAATCTTGAATTAGTGATAAAAGATTAAAGTGAGAAATCTGTGAAGTCTAATTAATGAGCAAAGAAATTTATTAGGGGGTAACTCACTGCAGCATGGGTGTTTATTGTAGGGTTCAGGAAGGCCGAGCTGTGTCCCATGCTGATCTGCCTGGTCAGTCCCAGCATCCAAACCATGAGGGAGCAAAGAAAGCATCATGTACGAGCATCCCAGGTCTTAAGGGACCTGAGTGGCCACGCCCCAGGGGCATGGACTTCAAGGTCATAGGCAGGTGTAACAGTTACCTGCTGCCTTACTAGGGGCAGGGCTTCAAGGTCATAGCTAAAACAGCTACCCACAACATCTCCCCCTTTTGTCTTAGATGTTTGAAAAAGTTCCCATGGCAGCTGGTGGTAATGCCAATGACAAGAGCCCGGTCTGACCAAGGGAGAACATTGCTGTGCTTTCTACCTTGAGCACCATGGCCTCAGACACTTCCATTCCCAACCCCCATCTTCTTTCTGTCTACCCACTGGCCCCAAGCCCTCCATAGCGTTACAATACATCCTCCTTCCCAAGGTGATCCATTCCATCTTCCTTCACTCCAGCCAGGAATTCTAACTATGTAACTGAATTTTCTAAATGAATAATTCTGAGTTAATATCGCTCTTGGAGAAAGTTCCCTCCTTAAGATAAGGCCACTGGGCTGGGAACTGGGAGAACTGAATTTAATCCCTTTGTCACTGTTCTATTGCTGTGGAGAGACACCATGACCAAAGCAGCTCTTGTAAAAGAACACATTTAACTGGGGGCTGGCTTACAGTTTCAGAGGGTGAGTCCATTGTCATCATGGTCAGCAGCATAGCAGACATGGAGAAATAGTTGAGAGCTGCATCCTGATCCACAGGCAGAGAGGGAGACACTAGGCTTGGCATGGGCTTTTGAAAGTTCAAATCCCAGCTCCAGTGAGACACTTCCTTCAACAAGGCTGCACCTCCTAATCCTTTCAAACAGTGCTACCCTCTGGTGACGGAGCGTTCAGACATATGTGCCTATGGGAGGCATTCTCATTCAAACCACCATAAACCCCAACACCGTAGTCATTTATCTAGATGCTTTCCAGTTTGTTATTAATGTCTGGCTTCGTTTCTTTACCTGTAAAACGAGGGTGGGAGAATTGTCTGCCTATAGAGCTGTTGTGTCAGCAGGAGAGCATGGCAGAGCCTGAGAGACATAAATACCTTCTCGGTGACACATGTGAGATTTAAATTGCACGGCGGGCGCGTCCGTGAGCGGATGGATTTGATTGAATTCTTCAGTATGGCAGCTAGGCCCCACCTCCATTCACTCACTGCATGTTAACTGCGGCTGTTAGGATTCATGAATTCCTTCTTAGAGAATTCACGAAATGTCCACTATGTGCCAGGTACTGGTTTCGATTAGTACCTTTATAAGGAATTTATTTTTTGCTGCTCAGCTGTCATCTTGCATCTCTAAAGATACTGCTCAGACCCCAGCACCCACAGTGGGAGGGGCCACAAGTTGCAGGTGTCTCGTTTCTCTGTAAAGAGCCACTTTTCTCCCTTGAGAAACATCAAGGCAGGGAGCCTTCCCATCTTCAGTGCCCCCTTCTTCCCAGGAAACATTTTCATCTACAGAAATGGTCCTTTTTGGAGAGACTTTGCTGCGGAAATTCTTGAGGATGTGCCTCTCGAGGAAGGGAGGGAAGAAGACCATGTTCAGCCACATTTGGTCTTTCGTGTATGGATGGGTCAATAGAACCAAAAAGGGAGCAGATGGCTTAAAATATCACCTGAGCTGGGGCTGCTTTTGGCAAAACAGAAAACCACATGATTTCATAATAATGTCAACCAAAAAATAAAAATAAAAACCAGTCTCTTTTTTTTTTTTTTTTTTTTTGGTTTTTCGAGACAGGGTTTCTCTGTGTAGCTTTGCGCCTTTCCTGGAACTCACTTGGTAGTCCAGGCTGGCCTCGAACTCACAGAGATCCGCCTGGCTCTGCCTCCCGAGTGCTGGGATTAAAGGCGTGCGCCACCACCGCCCGGCAAAAAAAACCAGTCTCTTATTAATGATTGTAGGTGCATGCCCTAAAATGAAACTTCCCGGCTGTACTCTGCCCTCTGCATTCCGCCATCAATCATCTTGCATTTCAGCAGAAAGTGAGTTTTTTCCCCAGAATATACTGAGAATCATTTATTCCTGCAAGCGTCAAGAGTCCCTTTTGCTGGGAAACTTATCTGCCTTAAAATAGCTATGAATGACAATGTCTCCTAATGTTGCATCAGCTAATATCCAGCTGATTTCTCTGGAATTTTGGTGAAGTCTGAGGAGAAAACCCATTTTTAAAGTTTTCTATTGATGATTCCCAAGAGAACACAAAGGGAAGGTTTCCTCGATGCATATTCACTCTGGGCAATGCGGCGCATGGACTGCCACTGCTTACACACAGGAAGGAGCACACAGCTCACAGGAAGAGCAGGCTTTTGTCTTCGTTCCGAGAAGCTGATTGTTTCACACTTGCTGGGCAAGCCTGTGCCGGGCTGTCTTTGGTTTCCCACTTGAAAGAAAATGCTTGCAAACTAAGACCTGGTGAGATTCACAGAACGTGAGTCCTGAAAGGGCCTGTGGAGATCTCCAGATTCAGCCTCCCTCTCTTGTCTCAGACACTGCGAAGTGAGTACTAACAATCATGACGAATATCTCCAGCAATAGGAGTTTACCTTCCAGTTCTGGGAGGCAACCAAGGGCAATGGCAACAGCAACAGGCAATTGCTGGCTGCTGAAAGATGGAGACTAAGTCTTCTCCAGGGCCGTGAGAGGTTGTCAAATGCCAAGTGGATAGCCATAAATACATACATACATGCATACATACATACATACATAAATGCATACACACATATATACATACATACATGCATATATATGAGCAACAGCTAACAGGCTCAGTAGATTGTATTGTATATACTTACATACATATACACGTGTGCAACAGTAATAATTAAAGAGCAAGAGGCCGTGCATTTGAGAGGGAGTGGAGGGTGGGAAACATTGCAAGGGTTGGATGGGGAGAGGGTGGAGTAGAAGTGATGGAACTCCAGTACTCATTTATGAAATTCTCAGAAAATAAAACAGGAAAAACATTACATTGAAAAAGAAGTTTTTCAGTACTTCAAAGTCCTTTCCCTGACATATGTACTCTCTCTATTCTTTTAAAACAAACCCGGCATCTATGCAGTGCAGTGTAAATGCCGGATTATAGAGACTACAGCAGTGCATGAGCCAAGGTCTTGGCCTTCCCTCCTTCATGGATTATCTTGTGTAATTTCATAGATTGCTTTCTAGAAAACCATGGAGAGTCAGATGGGAGAAACAAATGCCATTTTCTGTAAGGCGTCTCCTGTGAGAGCAAACAGAGAAGAGGAGCCAGGTAAGTTAGAGCGGCTGAGTTCCCTGACAGGCTCAGTGAGCTCGATGACCTTGATGTTCATCCCATAGTTGTTATGGCAACAGGAAAGTGAAATTGTGGTTGCTAAGGGACACTGAACTGAGGCAATCTCTATCACTACTGGTCATTCCACTCTGGGGCTTGGAAATCCACCTAAAACAGGATGAGTCAGCCAAACACCTTTTAAAGGCTGACTTCAAATCAGGCTCTGGTCAGCAGTGTTTGTGTTTAAAGGAAGTCCTAAGGTTTTGAAACGGTTAGGCCAGTTTTTAAAAGTCTTAAATGGTCTCAAGGTGACGAAAATGTTCTAAACGAAGGAGCGCGCCTGTCACTACATCTGCCAATCCCCTGGGGTGCCACAGCACCATTTCACTTACAAACAGATGAGTTTTGAAGCAGGTGATATATTCACAGTATAAATCTTCGCCCCTAGAAAGGTCAACCTAATTAGCGAGGAAAAAGCTCAAGCTACACCTGAAAATGACTAATGAGTCATTAAGTGGGACGTTACCCTGCAGCATCCTGGGAGGACAGTCAGTGACATCAATGCCCATTTACCTGAGTGATGAGTCTCATCCCCCTTCACATTAGTCAAATTCCACAGCATGTGCAGAATGCCTTGTTGACCAATTAGTGTTGGGCACCATGGGTACCTCCTGCCCTGTAACAGACTAGGATGCCTCTGTGTTTCAGTTCTTGGTCAAGACCATATATGCGTGACTCATTATTTCTCCATCTGGCATACACTAATATACACACACCTATTCATATGTGCTTTTTGTGATGCTGGGGATTGAACCCAGGGTCTTGCCCATGTGAGGCTACTATAAATATTTATTAACGACTGTATGGGAAACAGGAAGAGGGGGACTACTCTATACCTGCATTCTGTGGATGAGCATATTTGTGTCTGCTGTGTGTTGATATAAAACAAAATTACCTCTGCCCTTTGACCCCTCCTCCTTTGATCTCTCCCTGTTGCCCTTTCTGCTTTATGAAGCTTCTTCAATTCTTTATGAGCATATTTTCTTTGCTGGGAGCTGAGGAGACAGAAGAAAATGAGACTGTCCCTTTGTCCTTCCAGGACCGTTTTCACATTGGGATCACTGACTTGTGGATAGCTACGACACAAGTGTTCTTCTAATGAAAGTATGACAGATACAGTGCGTCTAGAGAAGACCCATAGCTTATGGAGTGTGAGCTTAACTTTCAGAAGGGCTTCTTTGTGTAATATACTCAACTATAAGTGTGTGTGTATAGCTACTCTTTTCTCACGGGGTCCCAGGGAGTGCTTTATGTGTAAAATCTTAGTGACTTAACAGGTTCTTGGGGAAGAAAATGATGATAAAGGCAGATGTCCAAGTAATTTGGTAGGATAAAGCCTCTGCAAGACAACAAAGAATATAGTAGGAATAAACAGTAAGAGCCTTTAGACCAATGCATAGGTCTAATGTCTGTGAATGACGGGTATGGGAAGAGGGGAGGGCCCAAGCCTTTGAACATCCCACTGGGTTCCCAGGTGCAAAGAGCACGTGTAGAGGCATCCAGTGCCAGCGAGTCCTGTGCCATCACACGGTACTTCACATTGGAGAGTGTGCTTAGAACTTGGTGTGCTTTGCTGATGGTGGTTCTGGGTGCACCTGCTGCTGAGTCTGGCAGTTAACCATGCAATCTGTGCAGCTCTTAGTAAATAGATTGATGGACAGAAGGGTAGGTGGATGGATGGATGGATGGATGGATGGATGGATAGATGATAGATAGGTAGATAGATAGGCAGGTAGGTAAGTAGATAGGTAGATAGATGATAGATAGATAGATAGATAGATAGATAGATAGATAGATAGATAGATAGATAGATGATGCTAAGGGGCCTGGCAATTTAGGCGATTAATAGGGAAGGAACTAACCTGACTTGATAGAAATTCTCAAGGGTTTAAAAATAGAACTACAAAGTGTAAACTGCCTGTTAAGGCAGCATATGATCTAATGTGGAAAAGTATCTGGACATGCAGTACACATACATCACTGTATTTGGTTGTCTTGGATACAACCCTATCTTATACATGGCCACTTATTATTGTATAGCTCCCTTTGTGAAATCAAGGGAAGCTATACAGGCTGGAAATAGACTCTCTCTGGGGAGTGCCTTCAGGAACATCATCTTCAAGGGAGTGCAGAAAGCTGAATTAGGCAGAGAGTGAGCTGAAACTGCAGTTTTGCACCTGACCCCCAAAGAAGCTCCAAGGCTGGCATGGGCCTACAGTGATGTCTTCAACTGAGGAATAATAGTGATTCTCTGTAATTGTGTATCAGCCAGCCATTGGATAAGGCTGTCCTGATAGGAAGTACACCCTTAGATAGGGAAGGACAGTTCTTGGGAAAGGATGCCTATGTGAGCTTCTAGCAAGCAGCATTTTGTGAGCTTGGAAAAAGGGCTTGTGTCCTGAAAAGAAGACCCAACTGACCAGGAAGCCCTCCTGAAAGCTGACCTCATGCTCCACAAAGCTATGGTCCTTCTTGGTAACCCCTGCGTATGTCATAACTATAAGAATGCTCAGCACATGTGTCATAGATGTCCACAGTTCAGTAATCCCGATGAGATCCTGATCCGGCAAGGCCAAAGAAAGGCATGCTCTTAGTTATTTCTGTAGTCTCATCTCCTACCAAAGACCCATAGATCTCTCAAGGGTCTGCTCCCCTTTCTGCATGCAGCTTGCTTACTGGGTTAAGTTTGCATGAGCTATGCTCTGCCCATACAATTCTCCTACCAACGGTTTTGCCTTAAGCACGTGACACCAGATTGAAGGGTAGCACTCAGGTGGCAGCAGCAATTGAAGACATAATTGTCCTTTTCAATTTTTATGTACTTATTTTTTTGTGTGTGGTATGTGTGTATGTGGTCATGCTTGTATATGCACGTTCATGCACGGCGTGTGGACGCTGGAGGTTGACATTGGGTGCTTTCTTGAGTTGCTCTCGACCTTGCATTTGGAGACATGGTCTGTCATTGAACTTGAAGCCCAGCCCTTTGGGCATGCTGGCTGGCCAGTGAGCTCCAGTCCACATGTCTTGGCTTCCCCCAGTGGGATTGCAGACCTCTGCTGTGTCCTTAACGTAAGACGGGGACAAAACACAGGTCTTCATTTTTGTATGGCAAACACTTTACAGATGGAGCCGTGTCTCCCAAGTCCTTGAGGTTGGGGGATCAGTAATCACTGCCCCAAAGTTCCTGAAACCTGCTCTGTCGGTTTTTATTATTTAACCTTAGGAATTTGATTGATCCCAAGTTTCTGCTTGGTTTCTGAGAGACTCTGTCTCCAGACACTGGGAACTGACTGGCTTTGGATGACTGAAACTAGGAGCAAATGGGAAAAGATGCAAGCAGAGAAGGGAAGCTAACTTACAGAATATTGCCAATATTCTACTCTGGCATTAGTCCATAGGCACTTTTTAAGTAGGATGTAATAGTAGTGATCCTGATTGTGTTATTACATATGCCCTCTGATTTCACTAATTCAGAGAAAGACAACTTGAAGATATTTATATTATGTGTCTGTGCCGGTGCTTGGGTGTATATCTGTGCACCATGTGCATACAAGAGCCGACAGAGAATTTCAAACGATGTGAGGCATCACATGGGTACTAGGAACTGAGCCTGGGTCCCCTGCAAGAGTAGTAAGTGCTCTTAACTGCCCAGCCATCTCTCCAGTTCAAGAAAGACAAATTTTAAAAAGAGGTGAGATTCTGTCTTTTGGAAAAATATTTAAAAACCATGTAAAGTAAGATTGGATGGACTATGTTCAGCATATGGACAGAGAGATGGTATCTATTACATAATTATTCTCAAGCATATTTATCAACTGAGTGTGTTTCCATAAGATGGATATCACTTATAGGGGTAAATTAATCAGTTAAGAAAATGTGAAGCTACAACTGAGTATATTAAAGTCCTTTACAGGACCAAGACATATGAAATCAGATTAAGAAGTACAGGAGTTAGTTAAATCTACAGTGACAATTCTGTCAAGGGCACTCTGGACACCCAGAGGTCTAGGTTGAAGGGTACATAGGCAGAGTACGAGCCAACGAAACCTCAGAGACAACAGCCATCAGAAGTCATTCTAAGAAGTGGGCCGGAAGGGGGAAGAGATAAAATGATATTTGAAGGATTAATGACCTCATGCTAAGGCTGCTGAAATCTTCCTCTAGTAGATTAATAAATCATGGATTAATAGATCTCCAGAGGGGCAATCAAAGTTCTCAGCCAATCTCCCTGATATGTTAATGGGGATCTCCCTGGGTTGGGTCATTAAGACTCAGTTAGAATGTACAAGGCTAAATTGCCTCGCCCTGTTGACTAGATGGAAGACAAATCAACTCAAGTGGGTTCCTGCCATCCCTTTTGCAGTGTGCCTGCTGACAGAGGAAATGGATCCCAGCAGGAGAAGATCTCTGGGTGTTTAATCTCGCGTTGCTGTGGTCTAGGCACCGACGGGCTTCAGATGCCAGGATGTGAATTGTGGTTACTGTTTCTCAGCTTCTGGTAATGAGGAAACCATAGAAAGTATCCAGCCGACTCTAGGGCAGTGATTCTCAACCCGTGGGTCACGACCCCTTCGGGTCATCTCAGACCATTGGAAAACACAGATATTTACATCACAATTCATAAAAGTAGCAAAATTACAGTGATGAAGTACAACAAAAATAACTTTATGGTTGGGGGTCACCACCCCATGAGGAACTGTATTAAAGGGTTGCAGCACTGGGAAGGTTGAGAACCACTGCTCTAGGGGAAGGTGGTACTTCAGGTCTTAGGGTTTGGAATAGGAAAGGGTGTTCTTTAGGTACCGTGTTTAGAAAAGGACCCATCACGATCACATTTAAGGCATGACCATAAGGCAAGAAGGACTCCTCACACAAAGAGGTCAGGAGTGAGCCTGGGATGAATGGGACAATCTCAAGAAGGAACAGCGTTATAAATGGTCTGAGAAGGAAAGGGCTTACTGTCTTAGAGGATACTGAAGTGGAGCAGTGTGGTAGGATGGATGCACAGAGGACAACTGGGCTCACAGACCACATGAAGCAGCCTGTTTTGCTTTGCTAATTAGATCACCATACAAAGCTGGGATTTTGTTCAAAACGCAAGGGGAAGGCAATTGAATTTTTAGGTAGGGAGGGACACGATTCAATTTTTATAAAAGAACATTAAAGCTTCTACAAGGAGGATGGATCAGAAGGAAACAGAAGTAGAATCAGGCAAATCAATAAGAGCTAATTTGAGACATCCAGGAGAAGAGAGCTGATGGTTTTGGTCTCGGGTGGTAGGGCCAGTGAGGACTGAAGGCTGAGGAAATAAGAGCAGGATTAGGAGGCAGAGAAAGGTTAGCTGTGGAAAGAGATGTTAGGGTGGGAGGAATCTAGGGTGCACCCATGTTTCTATCTCAGGCAATCAGGAATGCGTGTATAGTTGTTGGAGTTCCAACGTCAACCCTGTTCTGTTCTGAAACTGAAACTATTTCTTTCATTTCAAGGTAAGTCAAGGTCCTAATCACTGCCCTTCCTCATCCTTGCGTCAGCTTGGTGTCTGAAGAGAGAGCAGCTCCTCCGCTGAGCAAACTGTGTGCCCTGTCATTATTACTGAAAACTGCACCCCTTTTTGGTAGTCAGCACCACATGGCCAGCCTCTCTGGCATGCAGTCCCGGATCCTTGAATGATTTAACATCTGTTCTTCTTACTCAGCCCTCATCTGAATGCACGGCCTGTTGATTGTCTCAGGCACAACTTATTACCCTGAATCTAAGACTCCTGCACCGTTTCAATTAATGTGACCATGAGTGTGTGTGTGCTCTAGAATGGCTGAGCACAGCCAGGATTTAATTGATTTAATTTGCATATCTCATTCTGAAAGAATTATGTGCTGTAAATTCACCTACTGGCAGGACCTGGCCACTGCTGCTTCCTTTGTGAATACAAAATTAGCTTCTCTAAAGGTTTCCCCAACCCTTGTTGCCTTAAGCTCTCCTGAGATGCTGAATGTATGCTCCCCTGGGAAATGGAGTGAGTCTGGGGGAGCCATGAATATCATTAGACTTCATATAAGAGAAGCAAATGTCGTGGGAACTTATATCATCTTGGATGCCATCTTGAAGGGAGCTATTGAGAATCTCGGTCTGGGGTCTGAAGCCAAAGCAGATGCTGTGGAAGGGGAGTATCATGGGCTTTGCATCTTTCCAACCTTAGTCACACTTTCTGGACACTGTTGATGTTTTGCCAAAAAGACACTATAGAAAAGGCAAACTGATGTGAACTTTTATTTCACATATGCAATGCACATATCAAATATATATTTCAATGCATATGACTGCCTGTGTGATGGGAAATGATCAAGTACGCAGTAGAATATCTGTAGCAGATGATGAACTACTGAACAATCCCATTGCATCTAGAAGGTACCTGCTGCTCTTGGTGCTTTTGCTGCCCATGGCACCTGGGAGCTCCCCTCATCCCAGTGTCTGTAGCAACAATGTTTAGTCCTTGCAGCATACTTCTAGACCTCTACCTCTGTTCTAAAACCGTATTTAGAGTCTTTCTGATTGGTTAACTATTCTGAATTCTCTCTCTCTCTCTCTCTCTCTCTCTCTCTCTCTCTCTCTCTCTCTCGTGTGTATGTGTGTGTGTGTGTGTGTGTGTGTGTGTGTGTGTGTGTGTGTGTGAAATTTTGGGTCAATTTCAAGCTAAAATTTCTTTCACAAATTCATTCAGACTAGACACCAAGAACTGCGCTAATTGTACAGACTCGGAGGCTGGGTTAATAGATGCTGTGCTCAAGAGGGTTAGTCCAGGAGTGAGGACTGTGGCATGAATATCAGCAAAATAACAGGGACAACCAAAAGGAACTGTAGGGTCATTGGGGGCTTCTAATCTTGCCTGCAGTTACAATGTTGTGGCTAGCCAGGGAAAATCTCTTATAGGAATTGACCATGGAGCTGAGTCTCATAGGATGAAGGTGAAGATTTTGGGGGGCGGGGTGTGTGGAGGTGAGGGAGGGAGGAGACCTGCTGGTTTCATTGAAGAGAATGCACATAAGGGTAGGAGAGGTAGATGGGGCAGTACAGGTAAGAACTGGTATGTGGTGATATATTGTGTACCCTAATAAAACTTGCCTGAAGATCAGAGAACAGAACAAGCCACTAGATTAAACATAGAGGTCAGGCAGTGGAGGCACACACCTTTAATCCTAGCACTCAAGAGGCAGAGATCCATCTGGATCTTTGTGAGTTCAAAGCCACACTGGGCTACATGAGATTGATCCAGTCTGGGAGAGAAACAGAGCCAGGCAGTGGTGGCACACACCTTTAACCCCAGTATTTGGGAAGCACACCTGCCATTAATCCCAGTGATAGGAAGGGAAATGGCTGGGCAGAGAAAGGCATGTAAGGCGTGAGGAGACAGGAACTAGAGCCCTTTCGATGAGGACTCAAGGGCATTCAGGCAGAGGATTGGTGGAGTTAGCGAGGAGAGAAGCGGCTGTGACCTGTTCCCTTGTCTCTCTGATCGTTCAGTATTTACCCCACTATCTGGCTCCGGGTTTTTATTATAAGACCATTTAAGATTCCTACAACACTGGTGTATGCAATACTATAATTTTGTTTGCTTAGCATTCATTTTGCTAATAGAACACACCTTTTTTTCTGGAAGGGGAGTCACCGTAGCCCCCCTAACCTCACTCACACTGTTGGTTTGAATGTGATGAACTCCTACCTTCTAATACCAGGAATGGACGTACAACAGAGCTCTAGCTGAGTGTTTGATCTGTTGCCTCGGTGCAGTGATTGGTTCCATGGTAGATGAGGGACCCACATCAGCCTAGCAAGATTTGGGTACCAGAAATATGATGGAGATATTGGAAAAAGGAACCCCTTTTTTATTGGCATGTTAGCCTCTGGTAGTCAACTTGCTACTGTAAAGAGAACTCTCTAGTACCTTGGAAAATAGAGCTGAGACACAAAACCAGATTCCCTATAGCGATCACTTTAGCAGCTGGATTCCACTGTGCCAGATATCAAGTATTCCTTGACTTCCTTAGTGACACGCACAGTAATAAAAATCCTTTCAGCTTAAGCCAAACCAAGGTCATGTGTGAGTGAAGGAGTTCATGGTGTCCAGCAGAGTAAGCCGCGAGGACCCTGAGAACAACGCAGATTCAGAGATGGGCGGATGTGGACAAGCACACAAAGGCCGCAGAGACGGACATTTCTGAGGGGTGGGAGGAGAACTCAGACAGTCACTTGGACACAGTAACTAACTCTATGTCAGTTAAATGAAAGTGATTCCTACAAGCAAGCTGAGAGCACAATCACCCTTAGATTCTGACTTCCGGGATGTAAGTTCTGGAACCGTTGTATACTGTCCCAGCTCTGCATCTGAAGCAGTGTACAGTATACACTGTCCCGGTCACATCTGAAGCAGTGTACAGTATACACTGTCCCGGTCACATCTGAAGCAGTGTACAGTATACACTGTCCCGTTCACGTCTGAAGCAGTGTACAGTATACACTGTCCCGGTCACATCTGAAGCAGTGTACAGTATACACTGTCCCTGTCACATCTGAAGCAGTGTACAGTATACACTGTCCCGGTCACATCTGAAGCAGTGTACAGTATACACTGTCCCGGTCACATCTGAAGCAGTGTACAGTATACACTGTCCCGGTCACATCTGAAGCAGTGTACAGTATACACTGTCCCGGTCACATCTGCAGCAGTATACACTATACACTGTCCTGGTCCTGCATCTGCAGCATTCTAATTTCAGAATGGTTTATCGTGGTGTCCCAAATCTCCTAAAATGTTGTACTTCCGTCCTCCTTGACTAGCATGTTTTCTTGGGGACCACTTCATTTTCTCACTTGTTATCTGTATTTCAGTGCAGTAAAACTTGATTATTATATGGTAATATCACCAATAACAATATAGACCCAGCTGGGTAGTGGTGGTGCATCCCTTTAATCGCAGCCCTCGGGAGGCAGAGGCAGGCAGAGCTCTGTGAGTTTGAAGCCAGCCTGGTCGACAGAGTGAGTTTCAGGATAGTCAGGGCTGTTACACTGAGAAACCTGTCTGGAAAAAACAAACCAAACCAAACCAACCAACCAAACAACAGCAGCAGCAACAACAAAAAACAACATAGACCCATGAAATTCCTGGGTTATGAATAGGAAGGGCTCATTTTATGGGTATGAATTGGAAGGGTTTGCTCTATGCCAAATCCTATCAAGTGCCTGTTCATTAAGATGGTCACCAGCATATGCCCCATTTCAGATATGAGGAAACTGAAGTTGAAACTCTGAAAAGTTCCCAGACTCCTTCAACTAGAAATTGACAAAGCTTTTCATTAAATCTCAATTTTTTATTTTATTTTATTTTTTCAGAGAACATCTATACGGAAGAGTTAACCTTAACAGGCCTAGATTTTTATGTTTCCTGACATTTGTGTTATATGATTGTTAATTTATCAGCCTTTTAGCTTTTCTCATCATTTTGTATAGCACTCCCTGTCAATAATTTAGGGCCTGCAATTAACAGTAAACAATAGTTTTTCTACGCAGCTGTTATGACCACTCTTTAGAGTTCTACTTACAGCTGTTGAAAGTAATTTCCTTCCATGGATAATTCTCTGTGATTTCTGAAACATTGCAATCAATATTTTATCCTTGGCTGCTTAATAAATACAACCAAACCCACAGCCTTTAGCATTTCAGAGAAACCATTCTCTCTGATTTCTCAGCAACAGTGAATTTATCTACCAGAGGAACAGCCTTGAGGGACTCCATTTATTTTAGAATATAATGGATTTTTTCTATGAACCTCCAAAAGCAAAATAGGAGGCTTCCCTCAGTACTATTTCATGTTTTTTTAAAAGTTTTCTTTATTTTATTTTTTATTTATTCTCGCTTAGCTTGAAGCTCTATGATTGTCATCCCTGAGCCTTAGAACAGGAGCAAATAACTTCTCAGGTGACGATTGACAGGCCCCGCCTCACACTGGTCTGACACTTGGCAGGTATGGGAAGCCATGTAGGGTTGTCTGCAGCAGCATTTCATGCCAAATGCCAGGGTGATAGGTATGGAGGATGATACAGACATTTTTTCATATTTTAGAACTTTAAGTCCATTGTGAGCGATGTTTGGTCAAGCTCCCGAGTCATGCTGAGTTCTAGTCTTTGAGAAGACTTTGTTCTCCTCTGAAATATTTGTCTCTGCCTTGCCAACTAGAAACGAAATATGTCCCTTTTGCAAAAACAAACCCCAAAGCAAAGCAAAGCAAAGCAAAGCTACCTTGGAGAATCATTCAGAATCTTCTCTAGCTTGGAGAGTCATCCAGAATCTCTCAGTGTGTTGTCTGGGGAGAGAAAACAGCAAGAGGAGCTGTTGTCGGCACCAAAGTCATTCCCGAAGCCCTCTCACCGTGAGAGGGGATGCTTAACTGTCCTGGGCAAAGGCTGTTCCTCCATGGGGAGGGGGGGTTGTGTCCCCCATTGGTTTTGGTTTTGGTTTTGTAGTAAGACCAAATTTGTTGGTCATTAAATTCCTTGCAGCTCTTGGGTCTGCTCGGGGCTGTATTCCACTTACTTCCATGAGTTTCTTTGTTGAAGCATCCTCTAAAAGTGTCTAATTTTTTGTTGTGTGTAATATGAGTTAGACTGGATTTGAAAAGCTTCTCCTGGATTCAAGAAAAGTAAAATGTCCTGAGTGATGGCAGAGTTTGTCATTTGGAACGACTTTCCCTCAGTTGACACTCAGAGTGGAGAATTGTATACATGTAGTGTGTATATATAAACTAAGGCTCAGGTCATGAAGAGGTATTGGGCCAAGATGTGGGGAAAAGAAGCACAGGGCAGAGACACGAGGCTGGAGTCCATGGCATTTTCTCTAGGGGAACTTGTTGATTCTAGAAGAGGGAGCACTGCTCCCAGCATCTGCTGGGGAATAGAAGCTGGGGTTCTATTTCATTACAGTTCTGGGTCCTTCAATAGAAAATACCAACCAGGGGCCTCTAAAGTGCCTGCCACACAAGCCTAAAGGCCTGAGTTCAGATTCCCAGGACCCGTGTAAGAAGTCGGGCATGGCTGTGTTCATCTGTAATCCTAGCACTGGAGGTAAGATGATCCCGAAGGCTTGCTAGCCAGCTACTGTATCTGAGTTAGTGAGCTCCAGGCTCAGTGAGAGATTGTCTCAAATAATAAGCTGGAGGAAGGACAGTGACATTGACCTGTCCTCCATATACAGGTGCACACACAGGCCTGTGTACCGTCATGTGCATATATATACACACATACATACAAGCACACATACTACCTACCTGCTCCCCACATGAAAATATGACTCAGACTGATTCAAAACCCATGTAGAATTGTCTGGGTGTTTCTTGATACAATACATCAGTGAATAGTTGTATGCTGTTTAATTATTAGACTCTGGCTCTAGCAGTGGGATAGACTCTCCCCTTTCAGACCCAAGCATGTTTATTTCAAAGCATCATCCAGGTACCCTTGTCTGTCACAGGCTTGCCCCCCCCCCCCGCCCCCGGCCCTGTGACAAGGAGAAAGAAGAGCCCAAGAATCCAAGAGTAAAAACATTGTACCCATTAGAACAGCTAGAAGTTAAGCCATTTCCAACATAGGTTACCATTGTTGATCCCACGGCATAAAAATGCCTGCAGCGGGAATGGGGAGCTCATCCACAGAGAGGAAGCTCTCACCTGGAAACTCCAGCTGGCTGCCTCCAAGAAGCTTCCCAGTCAATTTCTGCTGGATATGGTAGGACCAGGATTTGATGTTTTCTTTGCTTGCTTTCTCAAATCGGGCTACTCCAGTCATCCACTGGATGTGGTAAGTGCCCAATTTGATGATGTTTGGTATCATCCTGCCATTTCTAACTTCTATTCTGTTTTTGCTTGTTATATGCTTGATTAGCTCAATTATTTGAAATTGAAAACATGGCAACTGTAGATCGTTCTGACCCCACAGAACACCTGACTTAGATAATAGATAAACCCATAGTTGACTGATAAAAGTAAATGCAAGATCCTCTTAGAAGAATCGACATCTCAAGTTATTTATAGGACCACTTTTCTAAATGTGTTTGTAGGCGAACAATTCACAACCAGGTACACAGGGAAGCAACACAGGACTGAATACAGACAGAACCACAGATGATGGATAAGCCCCACCCAGATGACAGAAAGGCAGGATGCAGTTACTGTACACAGGAAACTAAATACATTGACAGGAAACTGGAAAAAGGATACTGCATACTTTTGGAAGAACTAATTGGAAACATGGAATGGAAAGCAACAGTAATTAAACTGAATATAGGTAAGAGCTTGATGTGACAGCGACTTAGAGGTGACTAACAGAGTTGTCGAACTGTGAGGTGCGAATGTGAGAAACCAGACTCTCTAAAGTGCTAGCGCTCAGCAAGGATGGGCCAAGCTCATGGGCGGTCTGGAGTGACGCCACTGAGCTGGATCCCATGACCCCATCATGGACAGGGAATTCAGAATGGGGTTTTATTCATAGACTGTAATTCAGGAACTGTAGTGGGAAAGTTTATGAGTTAGACCTAAGTACCTGATGACATAGAAATGGATTTATGACACAGACAGACACGCTTTGGAAGGGTGAGAGAAACAGGCTGTGGGCTGGGCTCCCATGGAATTGTGTCTGAAACTGTCACGGTGCAGCCACATAATGACTTAAAGCTATGACTGCAGGTTTTGGCTGTAGGACTCCACTGTCTTGGCCATGAGTAATTGTGTGTGTGTGTGTGTGTGTGTGTGTGTGTGTGTGTGTGTGTGTGTGTGTAAAATGTGTGGAGGCCAGAGGTTGATGATGTGTGTCTTTTTTGGTTACTTTCTCTCTGTCTCATTTACTGAGGTGGAGTCTCTCACTCGAACCCAGAGCTCACTGAAGAAAGACTTCTTGATTTGGGGATGCCCTGGCTTCATCTCTCAGGTGATGGGTTTACAGACAGGCCTCCACATCTGCCTTGCATTTCTGTGGGTGCCAGGGATCCAAACACTTGTCTCATGCTTGTGCAGCAAGAGCTGTCCCTGCTGAGCTGCCTCCTCGGTCCTTGGGCCATGAGTTTTCCCAGCACCTTAGATAACTGACCTCAGTCCCATTGCCAGTGAAGCTTTGCTTATCCACAGGCTCTCCTACTTGCCTCCTTACTAGAACAGTGTCAAGTGGCTGTCAAATACGTCTAAGGGAAGAAGCCATCCTGCCAGAATGTGTGTGAAGGGGAATCTGTGCTAGGTGGCACAGTTTCGAGCCTCTAGAATCTAGGAAGGAACACTTCAATGGAATAGGATGGAGAGGCATTGGCTGGTGGGCCAGATCCACCACGTGTGTTCTTTCTGCTCCCCTGGCAGCAACCCATCCTGTTTCTTTTGGAAACAGAACATGTTCTGTGGTTGAACAACTCAGCCAGCAGTAGACACTGGCTGAGATATGCCCATTATACTAACCTGTCCCACTAGACGCCGTAATTGGTGTATGGATGTGCTCGCCGTCCATTCTAGTTCACTAAGAGCCTTCTCCAAACTCCTCCACCAAAACCATGAGGAAAAATTCTTACTACTGAAAACCCTGAGCATGCAAGACCTGGATGTGTCCTGCTGCTGGAATCTGCCACTGTGAAAACGGGGGGGGGGGGGGGGGGGGGCATGGATTCCAGAAGGAAAAAGAATTGGAGTGGGAGAGATACAGGGTTCTTGCAAGTCTATGTGAATCCTGGATCAGATTGTGCCTTCAGTTACATAATCCTGTACACTCTCTCTTTCCTTAGTTTGAATTGAGTTCTTGTCACATGTAATATAGAGTTCTGATCAATAATTTTGTGAATTGATCTATCTTGGTATACCCCTTCCTGTCCTTGCAGTTATAAAATATTGCTCTTTCGGCAAATGATATAGAGATTTGAACATCCTATTTCCCATGGAGGTTGACATTTTGTTGGTGAAGGTTTGTGGAGGCTGGGGAGGCTCACTTAGGGCTCACATTAGGTAGTCTTCATGTTTGTGACTAGATACCAGACTGCACTTATAGGAAGACTTCAGAGTCCGCGTTGACGTTACTCTGTGTTTCTGGGCCCACTGTGAGGTAGAATATCATGGTGACTGAGAGCCTGTGGACAGGGGTGGGTGGGGTGGCGTTGCTCACTTCATGGAACACAGGAAGCAGAGAGAGAAATTCAGGAAGGGGCCCAGGTAAGCTACAGCTCTCAAGGACCCCATCGCCTGCTTTGTCTAAATAAGCTGTTCCCTCCTTTTCCTCACCTCCCAGCTGCTATCACACTGTAAATCCTCAGGAGATGAATGACTTCGTTGGGTCAGAGTTCTCATGATCTAATTCCCTCTCAAGACACCTAGAGGTGCATGCCACTAATCTATTCGTCTCTCAACCAGTCAAACTGACAATCAAGATTAACCATCAAAGGCTTACACTAGAGCTCGTTGTGTGGGGGTCTGGAGAGTTCAGCTGCTTGTGGCTGAACAGTGAGTATTAGGCTAGTGAGACTGCCATTCCAGTTAGAATCTCCAGATCAGGAGTCAACCTAGATTACATCCACACTTCTCTTAGTACTCTATTCAGCAGTTACCTCTATCAGTATAAGGACTTGTTCATTTGTCCATCCATCCATTCATATTCATTCATTGTTCATTCATTCATTCTTCAGCATTTGGAATCTCACTTCTCTCAATTAGTGCCAGTACCTTACAAACCAACAAGTAGCTACGGACTGTATTGTTTACAGTGGCTCTATATTGCCCAAGGGAAAGGGCAAAATTTATGTCCTCAGTCCAAACTTAACCTGGTTTTGATGTGTTCTGCCAGTCCATGGGGCAAATATGTTACCAAGTTCTCCAGTAACAAATCTTTCTCTGTTCCACCAGCCAGGTCCCAAATAATGACATGGAGATGTCTTATTAATTATGAAAGCTTGGCCTATAGCTTAGGCTTGTTCCTAACTAGCTCTTATAACTTAAATAGACCCATTTATATTAATCTATGTTCTATCATGGGGTGTTACCTCTCTTTCATCTTGCACCTCCTGTTTCGTCTTTCTATCTCCTGGAGTCTCTGTGCCCTAGATTCCTCCTCCTCTTTCTTTCTCTCCCCAGAAACCCCACCTATACCTCCTGCTTAGCTCTTGGCCATTCAACTTTTTATTACACCAATACAGCAATACACCTTTACACAGTGTACAAATATCCCACATCTCCTGTTTCCCAGGGGGCCTTGTTTCCCACCCGTGTCCCCAGTGGTGTTGCTCAGATGACTCTCTTGGGTAAGGACAGACTTCCTTGCTTTCTCAGTTTTCAAGGTTTGGGTGTCATTGCACTTATTCCACGACCTGACCTTTAGATGAGGATCAGTCTCTTTTTGGACTACTCACTGTATTTTTCACATCACTCTTAGTAGATTTATAACATCACAATAAAGTGATTTTTAAGTGCTTTCCCTCGATTGCATTGTGAGCTATTAAAAAGTCAACACTGCAGCCCATTCACCCTTTAATCCTCAAGGCTGACAACACATAGCTACACCAGATCCTGTATTGTATGTATACTGCAGCAGCAACTACTTCTTCCTCTTTGTCACAATTAGAATTTTACGGCTTTTTCCTCTGAGTTTAGATTACTTCATTTTCTTCACTAGATAAGAAAGAAGTCCAAAGGCCTTAGGCGCATAGATAACTTCATACGCCTACATATCCTGTCTGCCTAGAACAGTTCCTGACATAACAGGGACTGAACATACTTATGGAGTGAATCAGTCTAATCTTTTTTGAGTGAGTGGATGAATTGTGGATTATAGAAGATGATAGTCTCTTTAAGGAGTTTCAAAAGGTGAGTCTTATTGGACAAGGTGATGCACACCTCACTCCCAGAACTCCTGAGGCAGAGACAGTAGTCTTGCTACAAGTTTAAGGTCAGCAAGGGCTATACAGAGAGCTCTTGTCTCAAAATAAAAGGAAGGAGAAGAAAGGAAGGAAGGAAAGAAAGAAAGAAGGCAGAGGATTAGAGAAGATATTCCCTGTCTTAGTGAGAAAGCCAAGTAGTGTCCATGAATGGTGGAATTTTAGACACCATAGAACTTGGGTGAAGGGTGACTTAGCAATGTTTACATTTCTATCTTTCAGAAAAGTTGAGAAAACAGTTCCATGAACTTTCTTTTCCTAAGAACCATTTGAGGATAAGTAACAAGCATGGTGTCCAATTACTTATCAATATGTTAGACTCTATTTTATTTAAACATGGACATTCTCCTATATAACCATACTATGACTGTGTTAGTTACTTGACCAGGGTTACTTAAACGAGGAAAGGTTTATTTTGTGTTTGCGGTTTCAAAAAGTGAAGAGTCCATCCCTGTGGGAAAACATGGTAGCAGTCAGGCATTGTGGCAGAACAGCTGAGTCTTAAACCTCAACCTCAAACAGGAAACAGAGAGAGCTAACTGGGAATGGAGCAGGACTTTGAAACCTCAAGTCCTGCCCCCACTGATACACTTCCTTCAGCAAGGCCACACCCCCTAAACTGCCCAAATAGCACTACTAACTCAGCACCAAACATTTGAGAGCCCAAGACTATAGGGGACATCTCATTCAAACACCACATTCTCCTCCCTGGCCTCCACGTACTGGCTGGTTGTGTGTGTCAGCTTGACACAAGCTAGAGTCATCAGAGGAAGGAGCCTCAGTTGAGGAAATGCCTCCATGAGATCCAGCTGTGAGGCATTTTCTCAATGAGTGATCAATGAGGGAGAGGCCAGCCCGTGGTGGTGGGTGGTGCCATCCCTGGGCTGGTGGTCCTGGGTTCTATAAGAAAGCAGGCTGAGCAAGCCAGGGGAAGCAAACAGCTCTCCTCCATGACTTCTGCATCAGCTCCTGCCTCCAGGTTCTAGCCCTGCTTGAGTTCCCATTCTGACTTCTTCCAGTGATGAACTATATGATCTGGAAGTGTAAGCCAAATAATCCCTTTCCTCCAACTTGCTTTTTGGTCATGGTGTTTGACACAGCAATAGAAACCCTAACTAAGACAAATTGGTACCCGCATAGTGGAGTATTACTGTCACAGATCTGACCATGGTTTTGAGAGGATTGTGGAAGGACTTTGAAACTTTGGGCTAGAAAAGCCATCGGGTATTATGAGCTCTGTGGGATATTCTGTGGGAGCTTGGACGATAAGAATGCTGAGAGCAGTGCAGAAGATGGAGGCCTGGCTTGTGAAGTTTCAGAGGGACGTTTAAAGACTCTATCAGGGCCATTTGTTATTTTGAATTAAGATTCTTTGGTTCTGGTTAGCTGGCACCGGAAGAATCAGCTGTGATTAGCAATATACCAGAACTACTGAAGTGAAACCTTTATGTCACTGGCACAATTGATGCTGGTTAGCTGGAGCTAAGAGATTAGCAGTGGTTAAGAAGAGACTGGTATCCCTGAGGTGAAGTCTTCTGGAAAGTGTTTTCTGAGAGCACAGAGAAGCTGTGTTCCAGAGGCAGCCACAGTTGTGCCTCATGTGGACAGTAGGACTTGGTAATGTGTAAGCATCACCCAGGTGGTACTGGTTTTGAAGGCACAAAGCGATCATAGAGAGCAGCTGAGGCTTGGCACTGTAAGAGGCCAGGAGAGGCTGATGGTGAAGGTGCAGGACTGAAGGGGTCATGCAGAGTTGAGGCTCGATACCGTGAAGAGAGCCTATGAGAGGCTATTGGTGAAAGTACAGCCCAGCTGCAGCAAGGGATCCCAGTGTTTTGGAGATGCCAATACCATGGAATGACCACCAAGAACAGCAGCAGCAGTAGAGTGGAGCCAGCTAGAGCCTACAAGACAAGTTGTGTGTGCTGCAGAGGGCAGAGCTGGAGAAGTGACCCAAGCCCTTTGGAGGAGTTCAGAAGATTGTAAGTGAATCCCAGATAATTGGACATTGAGTTATTTATACTGTTGGAGTTTAGTTTTGCTTAGTTCAGATTGAAACAGTGCCCTGGTTCTTCCCTTTTTAAGGTATTTAATTTAATTTTGATTTTTAAAGGAACCCACAGGTGAAAGACTTGAACTTATAAAAGATTGGATATTTTAAAAAGACTGAAATTTTAATGTGTTTGCATTTGTAAAGACTGTGGGACTTTTAAAATTATGATTTTATATGTGAGATCTTGGGGATGAATAAGAAAGGAAGGGTTGTGGCTTAATAGTGATATGTGTGTGTGTCAAGTTGACAAGGGGTCAGTTGTACTGGCTGATTTTGTGTGTCAACTTGGCAAAAGCTAGAGTTATCAGAGAGGAAGTAGCCTCAGTTGAGGAAATGCCTCCATGAGATCCAGCTATAAGGCATTTTCTCAACTAGTGATCAATGAGAGAGGACCCCGTCCATGGTGAGTGTGCCATCCCTGGGCTGATGGTCCTGGGTTCTGTAAAAAAGTGGGCTGAGCAAGCCAGGGGAAGCAAGGCAGTAAGCAGCTCCCCTCTGTGGACTCTGTATCAGCTCCTGCCTCCAGGTTCCTGTCCTGTTTGAGTTCCTGTTCTGACTTCCTTCAGTGATGAACTATGATCTGGAAGTTTAAGCCAAATAATCCCTTTCCTCCCAAACTTGCCTTTTGGTCATGGTGTTTTGTCAAAGCAATAAAAACCCTAAGACAGTCCAACTGCAAAAGTCCCCATAGTCTTTTAGTTCCCAGTTTAAAAGTCCAAAGTTTCTTCTGAGAATAAAGGCTGAATGAAAAAAAAAGGAACTAAAAAGAAAGGACATGACTGCTCCTAGGTATGGTGGAGGAGAAAGTTTATCGTAGATAAACATAGTCAGAGTCATAGACATCTGGGAGAATCCAGAGTGGACATGACCAGGCTGAGCTGGGCCATGTGGAGAGAGGGGGAAGGGGAAGGAGAGGGGAGAAAGGGGAACAAGGTACAGCACCCAGGAAGCCAAAGGTCCAAAAACGGAAAAGTAACCAAGATGTCTGGATTATATAGGGAAGTGCCTCTGGGGGAAGGGCAGTGCAGCCCCTGTGCTGGAGAGTCCAGGGTAGAGGGCGGGGATGTGCAAGCCATACCTTGTAAAATATAGGGCCTGAGGGATGCTGAGAGAACCTGGTGGTCAGGTCCAGCTTTGATATGTTAAATAGGCACCTCAGTCTTTTGTCCCAGGTTTGAAATCTAACAAAGGCAATCTCTTAATTGTAAAAAGCAAAAAGCAAATTAATGCTCTCAGCATACAATGGCACTGAGTATACATTATCACTCCAAAAAGGGAGGAATCGGGGCACTATGAGGAAATACTGTACCAAAGCAAGACTGAAATCCAACAAGGAAAACTCCAAATTATTTAGCTCCATGTCTATAGTCAAAGGGCTTAGATGGCTTCACCCCTTTAACTTTGCTCCCTGCCTCTCTTGTGGACTGGTTTCTCTCTGCATACAAGTCTTTCGGGCAGATGTTACATGGCTTTGATATTTTCAGTATCTTAAGGTTACCAATTCAATTCAGGCTTCACTTCCACAACTTCATGAAGTGGCCTCTAGGCCTCCATGCAGGGACCCCTGCCACATGCCTGGCTGCCTGGTTGCAGTGGCTCTCTGAAACCACAGAAAAAGATCCCACAACTTCTCTACTCTTGGACCCTTCATGACTTTAAAGCCAGAACCCCACAGATGACACTGGCAAATCTGGCTCTCAGCTTGGGATGGACCTTGACCCCCATGAGTCACATTTGCAGCAGCTTTTGTTTGTTTCTTTCTAGAAGATAATCCCTAGGCCTTCTCCTTTAACAAGTTAAAAACTTAAGTGGGTGGGGTCCTGCCTTGAAGGATGCTTTTCTTTATCATAATGCAGATCAGGCCTTTCTTTAATCTCTTTATTATCTATTTCAGTACAAGCCTTGGCTACAACATTGTTTCCTGATGCTCTCTTTCTCTTCCAAACTGTACATTTTGTATTTCTTTCTGTCCTACTGCTCATTTTCTTTGTAGACCTGCATAAGACTGATTACTAATAACCACATGACAGAGTCAATTTTAGACTGTCTTAAAATGTGTTCGGGATCTCCCTTGGAGCTGCCCTCTCCAGACCTTGCCCTCAGCAAGCCTGCCAAGTGTCAGCCCCTCCCCTGGGGCTGCTCAAGACCATACCTACAGGATTATTAAGACCTGGTGCCAGACCTGCTGTGTGCTTTTCCTCCTGCCTTCCTGAGAGTCACCTGGGGGTTGCTTCACTCTACTACTTGTTAAACCTGGACTTACTTATTAATTCAGCTTAACTGGATTATTGCTAATGAGCTGTATGTCATTGGAGTTGGGATTTGCTTATTGCTAGTGAGAAAGGAACAACAGTTGCAGAGAGACATTGGATAATAAAAAAAACTACAGAATTAAGTCAGCCTCTATACTTTAAAGATGTGCTGACCTCAGAATGGAAACCAGGATATATGTTACATTGGGGACGAAGTTTTGCTTTTGTTTCCACCAGAGAAGAAAAGCATCAAAATTGATAAAGAGTAGATTTGAACAAGAGAGACCTCTTAATTAGAAGAGGTGATAGTTCATTAACCAGCATGACCATCCAATTTAAACTAACTTATACTACTAACAAATGCTTTTCATTTAATCAGTTATAACTTACCAAAAGGGAACCACCCCAAAGTTAGTTTTGGGGAAAGATTTTTGTTTTTGTCTTTCAGGAGAATGAAGGCTAAGGAACCTGAAGAACACTGGACAAATGAAAAATCTGAAGAAAAAGGACAAATCATCCAGAAAAAATGTCCCAAGAGAAAGATTTTCTGCAGTGAATCATGACCACACCTAACAGCGACTTTGAAGTCTCCAAAAAGATGATGGGACCCCACAACAACAATTCAACTACTCCAATCAGGACTTGATCATAATCCTAAATTTTCTTTGTGTCCCCATAAGACTACCAGCAGGAAGTAGCCTAGAAAGCTATGCCCACATTCCCAAAAAATGGAATATGGATGTTTGTCTTTGTCTGGGGGTTGGTTAAAAATTGCTATTGGTCATAGTCAATCTCTTTCTAAAAGAAGAAAGGGGGATATGATATACAAATATAGAAATGATAGGATAAAAAGGTAGATTATTGAATCTACTCTAAAAATAGATATAGAAATAATAGGATAAAAGGGTAGAATATTAAATCTACTCTGAAAAGCAAAAAGGGAGAATATGGATATAATAAGATAAAAAGGTAGATTATTAAATCTACTTTTAAAAACAACTACTAGTTTTAAATATATTACATTGGATTGGATTTTTGTATATTGTATACAAATTGTATATATTGATACAAAGTTGAAATTATTTTTGTTGGAACATACTGTACATATATTTCTACTCTTGTTCAAGGTATTGTACCTATACAGCTCAATTAACAATGTAATGCAATTTTTTAGTCCTTGAAAGTTACTATTACCAACTACTTAGGATAATAAAGAAATGTGGGCTAGTAGTTAGTCACCTATTACAATCTAACTTGTTATCATATTAGGTATGTTTTCAAGGTCAAATAGAGATATATTTTAGATAGACAGGTCATCTTCAAACCCTTCAGATATCTACAGAACATGGCATTTAAGATTTTTTAATAACATAGATTCTTTTTTTATGACAATGAGACATGTCTGCTCTTGGCAGGACCAATCTACTTCAGAGAAAAAGATATGGGCATTGAAGAAAACTCCATATCAAGTTTACTTTCTCTGTGGTAAAAGTTAGCCACTGGACAAGAAAATGCCCTTGCTTGACTGTTGACAGTATGCTGTCCAAGTGGACAAGCAGAACACAAAAGAAAGGACTGCCAAACCTTGCCAAGACAAGGTAGGAAGGCCCTTTGGAAAAATCTTGCTTCACAGAAAAGTCTGTCAGATATGCTAGACCTGTAGGCCGAAGATGGATGCCTCAATGCTGCAGAGGAACTTGGGTGATTGTCCAGGCAGCCAGCGGTTTCTGTAATTTCTCACATTTTTTTTGAAGTTGCTTGCCTACACTTCCTGTTTACTTAGGTAATATTATTTCCTTCTTGGGTCTCCGAGGGAGTTGAAGACTAGATAGTTACAGTTTTCCTTGTTAAAAATTCAGAAAAGAAACTCACAAAAGAGGTGTAAAGTGTATAAGTTTGAAAGACATTAAAATATAGTTTCAGATTGGTAATACAAGTTAGGATAGAAAGTAAATTAGGTACACTTTGGACTTACCAAAATAGGATAAATAATGGAGTATTTTCTCTGAATTTGTCTAATGTTTATGGACTGGACATTGTTAATGTAATTCTTGAATGTATATATTGTATATACTTATTGTATATAGTTTTTCTTATATTAGTTATAACCTTCTTTTATTATTTTAGGCAAAAAAGGGGAAATGTGATATAGTGTGCACCCTAATAAAACTTGCCTGAAGATCAGAGGACAGAACAAGTCACTAGATTAAACATAGAGGCCAGGCAGTGGTGTCACACACCTTTAATCCTAGCACTTGGGAGGCAGAGCTCTATCTGGATCTCTGTAAGTTCAAAGCTACCCTGGATTACATGAGATTGATTCAGTCTAGGAGTGAAACAGAGCCAGGAAGTGGTGGCACACACTTTTAATCCCAATACTTGGGAGTCACACGTCTTTAATCCCAGCACTTGAGATCTCACACCTTTAATCCCAGTATTTGGGAAGTACACACGCCATTAGTTCCAGCACTAGGAGGAAGTGATGGCTGGGTGGAGAAAGGTACATAAGGTGTGAGGAGACAGGAACTAAAGGCTTTTTTGGCTGAAGCTTTTCAGCTGAAGAGCTTTTGGCTGAGAGAGGACTCAGAGATGTTCAGTCAGAGGATTCATGGAGTTGGTGAGGTGAGATGGGGCAATGGCTTGTTCCTTTGTCTCTCTGATCTTTCAGCATTTACCCCAATTTCTGGCTCTGGGTTTTTTTTTTTTATATTAAAAGACCTATTAGATTTTGAGTTACATACATCCCTTAAGCTGCCCAAACAGTGCCACCAACCGAGGAACAAATATTTAAAAGTCAGATTATGGAGGGCATCTCATACAAATGACCACCACAATGACCATTTACATCAGGAAGTTGGAATTAATAAATGGATATAATTTAAGCTGCAAGCCCCAGTTGAGTATCGTCAATTGCTCCAATAAATAACCTTGATGCAGGAGGATCTGGTTGTAGAGTCCATTTGATTGTCATGTCTCCTTCCTGTCCTTTGTTCTGCGTGAAAATTGGTCTTTCCTTGGCTTTTATGACTTAGAGACACTTTAAAATATTACAGTCCATTTATTTTTCATTATTTTCCTCATTTGTTGCTGGCCTGCTGTTTCCTCCTGATTAGATTCAGCTTAGCACGGTTGACAGGGCTAGCACAGAGCGCTGGGCTGGCTCTTCTCGATGTTTCTGATCACAGACAAGTTACCTTCATTGTTGAAGTCCTCTAGGTTTCCCCACGGTCAACGTGCCTGTCTTCCTCGGGTAACTAGGACATGTTTGAGAAGCTGCCTCAAGGCTATGAATGGAATCCGTTGCTCACTGGATTTTCAATGAATGAGAGTTTTTATTTGACAAATATTTGTTTGGTACTTCTATAGAAATATTAGGGACTGGAGAGATGGCTCAGAGGTTAAGAGCACCAACTGCTCTTCCAGAGGTCCTGAGTTCACTTCCCAGCACCCACATGGTGGCTCACAACCATCTGTAATGAGATCTGGCACCCTCTTTTGTATACGTAATAAATAAATCTTTTTAAAAAAGAAATGTTATATGATTTTTATGGTTGTACTTGCTTTGGAGACAAACCCAATAACTAGTCTAAGTAAGCGCAATGAATGAAGTATCAGTTGTACTAGAGAGGACAATTCAGTGTTTCTTACAAGAACCAATAGGAAAGACTTCAGAGAGAGATCAAGTGAGAGGAGCTAGGTGGGATTGTATGGGATTTCCAGACAGCAGAGTAAATAGGCAGAAAGACTAAAGTACAAGCCGTGGAGGAAGGTGGTGGGCTTGTGTTATGTGTACCTTTAACTCATTCAGCTCCATATGTTAGAGGTGCTAGAGGCAGGGGAAGGGGGAGGGGAGGTATGGGAGAGTGAGAGGTTCATTGAAAAGGATTTTTTTTTTTTTTACACAGGGTCCCACATAGGCCACACTGGCCTGGAACTGGAACTTACAATTTAGCTAAGGATAACCTTGAACTTCTTATCCTCCTTGCTCTATCTTCCTAGCGCTGGGATTACCGATGTGTGCCACCATTCCTAGGTTAAGTGTTGCTGGGGACTGAGGCCAGGACCTCCAGTTCAGGACCCAGTGCATGTAAGAAAAGCTACATCCCCAGATCCCAAAAGGGGATTTACACATTTAAAAATGTATTATCATTCTTTGGGGCTATTATGTGATGCATATACAGGCATATCCATGGCACACCCATGGCACATCCACGTGTGGAGGTCAGAAGACAGCGCTTTCAAGTTCTCACCTTTTACTTTTACATGGCAGGGCTCTGAGGATGGAACTCAGATATCAGGGATACCCTTAACCTGAGTCATTTCACGGACCAGTGATGGGGATATATACATATGTATGTGTATATATCCTGTGTGTGTGTGTGTGTATGTGTGTGTGTGTGTGTGTGTGTGTGTGTATCCATCAGAACTGGATAACATATGGTCAGTTGTTCTCTGTGTGTCTTGGGGGTAGAAGAATAGATGTTTAGAATACAGTTCGAAGTCATCTGGTTTAGAATGGCAATAGTAGGTTCTCCTCTAGGGCCCATGACTTCACCAGCCATGGGTAATTGGCTATGTTTACAGTACTAAGCATATGTCCCTTCCTCTTGAGTGGTCCTTAACTTCAATGAGAAAGCTGTTAGTTACTTCTTCAGATGCACGCACCACTGTTGCACCCTTGTGGATGTTTTACTGTTCTAGTCATCATTGTAGTTTATAGGCGTTACAGGTAGGTAGGACTATTGATTGCTTTCCCCCCCTTAGCTGCTTACATAGCTCTTTCTAGTACCATGTGAGCTAATCCTCAGGGAGGAGGCGTCCATGCCAGTTCCAGATCAACTCCTTGAAGTCCTGTGTCCCAAGGGCATCATGTCTTCAGCAACAGGGTCTTACCTTCAAGTTTGGGAGGCAACCAAGAATGGCAACTGTAGCCTATATTGTGCTTGGAAGTCTCTTGGAGTCCTCAGACTAAACATCTCTTGGAGATGGTTTCCAATGCTTGGTATTTGGGATTCTTTTTAGAGAGTCTATGGTACTTGGGGTGAGCATGATTACCCCTAAGTGTGGTATAACTTCCCTTTATATATATAAAATCTATATATAATTATATGTGATAATTATATATATATGTGCATACAAACTCTTATATATTATGATTTAAAATAAACAAAATAATGCTTACCTATTGCTCTATAAAACACCTTTACTATTATTTGTCCCTCTACCACTGATATCTGTATAATGCTCTTCCTCTCTCCTCCCCAGTTAAAGCTTCCCCCTATTTCCCACATTTCTTCTTTCATGGCCCCTGTGCCCTACTTCCCCATCTCCAAAGCTCATTGTCCCTCAACTTTAACAGTCCCCTTTCATTTTTCTGGTGTGCTGGCTAGTTTGGTATCAGCTTGACACCCATAATAGATAAAATACCCTCACCAGATTGGCCTGTGGTAAATTTTGTAGTTAGCTATTGATGTGGGAGGGACCAGCTCAATTTGGGTTATGCCTTCCCTGGGAGAGGGGTCGGGTGTATAAGAAAGCAGGCAGTGGGATTATCATTTCATAATTGCTTACTACAGCTAGCACAGTGGAGACCCTGACAGCAAAAATAACTAACACAGTTAGTTAATCTTTCATTCTATTGGGCATGATAAATTTAATTCAATAGTTATATACATTTTGATTGGCTTTGAAAATTATAAATTTATAAACTCAAGTTCCATTTGTTTTCCAGATACCATCTTACAAGGACTCTAGTTTGCAGTAAGGCTCGTTAAGGAAGGGAATGGCTCAGTTCCCTTTAGCCTACTGGCTATGGGTGGGATAGGACTTCTGTTGGTCTTTTTTGTGTCGAACACACAGATTGCAAGCCCAGTGCCATCTTTGGCAGCAGTTAACTCTGCAGCTCACATACGATTGAGCCTGTATGATAATGAGTATTCAGAGACAGGTAATACCTGGGGGGTGCTCACCAACCTAAGACAGAGCACCTGTGTGGCCTGGGCAGGTGTCTCCATGACGGGTAAGGTGACCTGCTGATGTCCCATGCAACCTAAGTCAGAAGCTCATTTTTTAGTAAAAGGGGGACCTGTAGGGTCCTGGCCCCCGTTTTGGGTAACTGTTGCCTTGCTTGCTGACCTTGATCTTGATATCCTCCCTATGCTAATTCCCTGCTGGGTTCTACCCTCCTGAGTGCTTAAGGGAAGTTCCTTGTCTGTGTATCCTGCATAATGGGCATTTACAGCTGTAATATATCGGTAGTGAACTTCTGCCCTCCAGGGTTCTCCTATTGTGCTGTAAGCCTGTATTTAAGACCTCTTCCCTCCTTCAATAAACAGCATTTGGCATAAAAAAGAGACAATAAAGGTAATATAAAAAATAAACCACATAAAGATGGCCAACACACACACACACACACACACACACACACACACACACACACACACACAAAAGCAGGCAGAACAAGCCTTTTGGAGCAATCCAGTAATCAGCACTCCTCCACAGCCTCTGCTCTAGTTCCTATCTTCAGGTTCCTGACTCTGGTTCCTGCTCTGACTTCTCTGGATGATGGACTACAAATTGGAAGTCGAAAGAAACCATTTTCTCCCCAAGTAGCTTTTGATCATGGCATTTTATCACCGCACTAGAAACTGTAACTAAGACACCTGGCTTCCACAGTTATTCTAGGTTCTGTGTTCACATTTAAAGATTCAGAGCAAGGACCCACAAATAAGAGAGAATAAGCAGTGCTTGTCTTTCTTGGTCTGGGTTACCTTACTTCACTAAGTGTAATATTTTCTAGTTCCATCCACTTGCCTGAAAAATCTCATGATCTCATTTTTCTTTACAGCTGAATAATATTTCATGGTGTGCAGCATATTTTCATTATCTATTCATCAGCTAAAGGACATCTAGGTTGTTTCCGTTTCCTGACTATGTGAATAGAGCAGCAATGAACATGGCTCAGCAAGTATCTGTGGAGTGGGACGTAGAGTCAGTCCTTCAGGCACATTACAAGGAGTTGGACAGCTGTGTCATATGGGAGGTTCAGTGTATCTTTCTGAGAATTCCCTATCCTGATTTGCGCAGTGGCTACACTAGTTTGTAATCCCACTAATAGTGAGTGAGGGTTCCCCTTTCTCCACATCCTCACCAGCATTTGTTGTGAGTTGCTTTCTTGATCTTAGCCAGTCTGATTGGTGTAAGGGGAAATCTCAAATTAGTTTTCATTTGCACTTCTCTAATTGCTAAGGATGTTAAACACTTTTAAAGATGCCCCATTCATAATAGCTCCCCAAATACCTAACCAAGGTGTTAAAAGAGCTCTTCAATGAAAACTCAATCTCTGAAGAAAGGTTGAGGAAGATGCTAGAAGATGGAGAGACCTCCTTGCTCATAGATTAGTAGAATTAATATTATGAAAATGGCCATGCTACCAAAAGTGATTTAGAGAGTCAAGGCAATCTTTATCAAAAATCCCTGTGTCATTCTTAATAGAAATGGAAAAAAATCCCTAAAATTCATATGGCATCACAAAGACCCCAATTAGTGAAAATAATTCTGAACAAAGAGAACACCTCTGAAAGGGTTACCACTCCAGATATGAAGCCACATTATAAAGCCATAGCAAGAGAAAAGGATATACGGACACAATACAGACATGTAGACCAATGCACAAATATAGAAGTTCCAAATGCGAATGCATGTAACTGTAATTATAGACATCTGATATTTGATAGAGGCCAAAAAAATACACACCGGAGAAAAGACAGCATCTTTGTCAGATAGTGCTGGGGAAAGTGAATGTCCACATGTAAAAGAATGAAATTAGACCTGCATAGATCACCTCACAAAACCCAACCTCAAAAACAAACAAACAAACAAACAAACAAACAAACAAACAAACAAACACAAGAAAAGCCTGCCTGTGCTGGTGTACACCTTTAATCCCAGCACTTGGGAGGCAGAGGCAGGTGGATCTCTGTGAGTTTGAGGCCAGCCTGGTCTACAGAGTGAGTTCCAGGATGGGCAGGGCTACACAGAGAAACCCTGTCTCTCTCTCACACACACACAAACCAACAACAACAACAAAAACAAAGATAGCAGTGTGAAATCTGAACTGCTGAAACTGTAGGAGAAAACATAGGCAATGTGTATAAGATAAAGATGCAGGAAAGGACTTTGTAAATAGGACCCCATTTGTCCAGGAATTAAGGCCAACATCAGACAAATCGGACCTCAGAAAACCAAGCTTTTGTACAGCAGGGGAAACAATGCAAAGAGTGAAGGGGAAGCCCCAGAGTGAGCAAGCATCTTTGCCAGCTACACAACTGTAAGAGAGTCAATATCCAGAATAACAAAGGACTCAGAAATTAGAGTCAAGGAAACAAATGACCCAGCTCAACAGTGGGCCGCTAATCTGAACAGACTTTTCTAAAGAAGCAACTAAAATGCCCAAGAAAGACCTTTAGAAAGTGTTCAATGTTGGATGGGGATATTTTTGTGCAAGGGATCTGCTTGACCATCCTCTGTGCAAGTCCTTTTAGATCTGGACATGGGGATCCTTTCTCTCGGTCTGGACTAGTAGGCCAGCGCTGGTGTGTCACAGGGCTGTAGGCCAGTGCTAGTGTATCACAGGGCAGTAGGCCAGTGCTAGTGTATCACAGGGCAGTAGGTCAGTGTTAGTGTGTCACAGGGCAGTAGGTCAGTGTTAGTGTGTCACAGCCAGAGTTAGTGTGTCACATGGCTGTAGGCCAGTATTAGTGTGTCACAGGGCAGTAGGTCAGTGTCAGTGTGTCACAGGGCAGTAGGTCAGTATAAGTGTGTCACAGGGCAGTAGGCCAGTGTCAGTGTGTCACAGGGCAGTAGGCCAGTGTCAGTGTGTCACAGGGCAGTAGGCCAGTGTCAGTGTGTCACAGGGCAGTAGGCCAGTGTAAGTGTGTCACAGGGCAGTAGGCCAGTGTCAGTGTGTCACAGGGCAGTAGGCCAGTGTTAGTGTGTCACAGGGCAGTAGGTCACTGTAAGTGTGTCACAGGGCTGTAGGTCAGTGTTAGTGTGTCACAGCCAGTGCTTTTGTGTCACAGGGCAGTAGGCCAGTGTTAGTGTGTCAGTCAGTGTAAGTGTGTCACAGTCAGTGTTAGTGTGTCACAGCCAGTGTTATTGTGTCACAGGGCAGTAGGCCAGTGTTAGTGTGTCAGTCAGTGTAAGTGTGTCACAGTCAGTGTTAGTGTGTCACAGCCAGAGTTAGTGTGTCACAGGGCAGTAGGCCAGTGTTAGTGTGTCACAGTCAGTGTTAGTGTGTCACAGTCAGTGTTAGTGTGCACAGTGTTAGTGTGTCACAGTCAGTCTTAGTGTGTCACAGGGCAGTAACCAGTGTTAGTGTGCCACAGCCAGTGTTAGTGTGTCACAGCCAGTGCTAGTGTGTCACAGCCAGAGTTAGTGTGTCACAGGACTGTAGGCCAGTGTTAGTGTGTCACAGCTAGTGTTAGTGTGTCACAGCCAGTGTTAGTGTGTCACAGTGTCAGTGTGTCACAGCCAGTGTTAGTGTGTCACAGCCAGTGTTAGTGTGTCACAGTCAGTGTTAGTGTGTCACAGGACTGTAGGCCAGTGTTAGTGTGTCACAGTCTGTGTTAGTGTGCCACAGTCAGTGTTAGTGTGTCACAGTCCGTGTTAGTGTGTCACAGGACTGTAGGCCAGTGTTAGTGTGTCACCTGGTGGTGCCCGGTTCTGGCATAGCAGGATTGCGACCCTAGCATGCCCTGCCGTGGACAGCACCTTTCAGCCCAGTGGCAGTCTGACACATCTTACCTCAGTGCTGCAGGCCTTGGGGACTGTTGCCGCCGTCAGAGTCCACAGCGCCACAGTCTTCCTTTGGGTCCCATAATGCAACAGTCCTCCTTCAACGTCAGTCCTGAATTAGCTCTGGATTCGCTGTCAGGCAAGGCAGCAGAAGGAACCTGACTGAAAGTCACAGGCTGACTCTGAAATTTGTACACATTGGATGTAGATGTAACGTGAATGGAACTTGATACAATCATTGTAGAATTTCAGTAACTACCATTAGAATTATGAGTAGCTTTATTTTCATTTAAGTATATAATTGGATTTACTGAATATTGAAAAATTAAATATGATGTTTTATCTAAATAGTTTTGATTTAAAATTCTAATTACCATTATTCAATTTAAATTTGTGCTTATTTTAATGGGCAATTTAATATACTACAGAAGAAAACCAAAAATTGAAGGCAACACTTCAATATTAAATAATTTAATAGTTAATATGTATAAAAATAGTAAAACACTAAATAGCAATTAAGAATTTAATGAAAAACTTAATATATTGCCTCATTACTTTTACTCTAGTGTAAATTTCAAATAAACATGGTGTCAACCTATTTATGTATTAAATAACAGTTGACAATGTAACTTGTCAATTTATTATAATTTAAATATTGTGTTACAATTTATTGTTGTTAATAGTCATAAATTTTATGGAAATATGTATTATGACACTTGATTTGTGGTCCTGTAGAAATGACAAGAAATATAAAATTTAGGAAATTGATATGTAAGAATTTATGAATACACATGACTTTATTACCAGTCCAGATATAGCTGGTCTATCCATTACTATCCAGTTTTATATGACAGTCTGTTTTTAAAATTAAAAGTAAAATCTTATATATATGGATGTTTTGCCTGAGAGTCTGTTCACCATGTGTGTGCAGTACAAATGAAGGCCAGAAGAGGGCATCAGATCCCCTGGAACTGGAGTTACAGATGGTTGTGAGCTACCGTGTGGGTGCTGGGAACTGAACCTAGGTCCTCTGCAAGAGCAGCCAGTGCTCTTAACCACTGAGCCATCTCTCCAGCTCCATATGTCTTTTTTTTTTTTTTTTGGTTTTTCGAGACAGGGTTTCTCTGTGTAGCTTTGCGCCTTTCCTGGAACTCACTTGGTAGCCCAGGCTGGCCTCGAACTCACAGAGATCCGCCTGGCTCTGCCTCCCCGAGTGCTGGGATTAAAGGCGTGCGCCACCACCGCCCGGCTCCATATGTCTTTTAATTCAATTACCTGAGGTGTTTCTATAATTTCTGGTCACATAAAATCATTAGTTTTGTACATTATGATTAATCTTGGTTGTGAACTTCATTGGAATTAATCTAACCAAGAGCTAAGCCACTGGGAACACCTGTAGGGCATCTTTCCCTCTTTCTTTCTTTGTTTCTTTCTTTTTCTTTTCTTTTCTTTTTTTTTTTTTTTTTTTGGTTTTTCGAGACAGGGTTTCTCTGTGTAGCTTTGCTCCTTTCCTGGATCTCGCTCTGTAGACCAGGCTGGCCTCGAACTCACAAAGATCCGCCTGCCTCTGCCTCCCGAGTGCTGGGATTAAAGGCGTGCGCCACCACCGCCCGACTCTTTTTCTTTTTTTTAAGAGAAGAATTTTTATTGATATAAAATGTACTTCTAAAATGTCCACAGAGGACATGTGATTTTTTTTTACTGCTATGTAGATGCATTAGTAATGTTATTCACACCTATTGTTACCTAAAACATACTGTAAACAAGTAGTTATATCCTGAAATAAATAAGTGGTTCTCAGCAGCCATTGGCTTAATGATTTTTAAGATTACACAATCACACTTGTGTTCTGGAGTGTGCATTTACTTTCATTCAGGGAAATAGAAGTTAGAACACAACTGTACAGGGGTGGTCCAGAACAGTATATGAGTCTGTGTCTTGGTGACAGGTAGTACTCCCTTTGCTTGAAAATGACAGCTTTGTTGATGGTCTACAGCGGGGCTCCAGGACTCTGAACGCAGTAATTTGTGGCTACATATGGCTACTTGTGTACCCACACAACAACTTCAAGTTTACCTCTAGTAAACAAGTGCAGCAGTATTATCAGCTGTCCTGCATATTTAAATAATGCAGTCTAATTATTCATAAACAAACAAGACACACAAATACTCTTAATTCTATTTTTTTTAAATTCCGTCAACCCATAATCCCTCTTAATATGGTCTATGTGAACACACAGTGAATTTCTGAAAGGCACATGAATTACCTTAGATAATAAGGTTTTAGTAATGAGCGTTTCATGTTTCATGCCATGAAATGTGCATTACTGACACTTATTTCATGCAGCATCAAGGAATTCTAAATCCTGAACAGCACAGTTTATTTCAAAACTCCTCAAAGTTATGGCTCTGCAGCTGGTTTAGCAGATTGAATATGAAGCATCTATCTAGCTCATAAGGGATTTTCTTGATCATGTTATCAGATGTGTATAGACCCACCCTACACATTCATGGTGCTTTCTGGTGGCGGCGCCACAAAGAGACTCTGCTTTTTAGCTGATTGCCTTTGTGTTATACGGTCGAGCTCATCTACTCTGTTGCTGCCCCTGCTGTAGACATTCTTGGCTGACTCAGAACCCATCTTTTTCAGCCTTCCACAGTGAACTGAAGACAGTTATCTTTCCAGGAATCCCTCAGGCCTTCAGGGCCAGACTGGAACTGCTAGGACCTTCAGCCTCGTGGACTGAGCAGCAGTTGACTTCCCAGCCCTTTCCAGTGTGACAACAGTCCAGATCATAGTGTTAGAAACCAATCCCTTTTAAATGGATGTTCATTCTGTGAGTTCAGTTCCTCTAGAGCAGCGGTTTTCTATCTGTGGGTCTCACAGGGATCTCACGTAAGATATCCTGCATATCAGATGCTTATATCATGATTCATAACAGTAGCAAAATTACAGTTAAGAAATAGCAACAAAAACCATAATTTGATGGTTGGGGGTCACCACAACATGAGGAACTGTTTGAAAGGGTCATAGCACTAGGAAGGTTGAGAACCTCTGCTCTAGAGAACCCTGACATATTTCCCCTTTGTCTTAATGAACACTCATCAAAATAGGGAGAGGGAACGCATTTATCAGTTCGCTCATAGATGTATGTTATGTGGGCTCCCATTGTGCTCTTGCTTCAGGCTCTGCAAACATATGGGCGGGCTTTCCCAGCCTCCTGCTCTTCTACTCTGTCTCTAACATAGATGTCCAAGTTTATGTCTAGGTTTTTCTCCACAGGTAACACAGAGATGATTTCCAAGTTCTCTGTGTAAGATGACATAGGTTTGTATACATAGTAGGCACTGGTACCTGCTTCATCTCCAGCCAGAGTTGCAGACTGTGGGGCATTTGCATATGTCTCCTTTTGGTCACAGTCTGAGGGCAGTCGGCAGCTGTAGCTAGACTTTAACTATCTGGGAGGTTGCTACACTTCCAGAACAATTCCGGTGTTTTAGTGCTGGCCATCTTATTGTGTAATTACTTCTCTGTTGGTGGAGATTGGTCTGCAGTGCACAGTGTGTTTGGAGCCTCCTCCTCCCTGCGGCATTATGAGTCTAAGAGTGCAGCGGGCTCATTTGTACCCATGTCTTCTCCTAAGGGGCTGGCTGATGCTGTAAATGGTTCGCATTGCACCCTCTTCCCTTCCTGCACTTTCATGGTGAGCTCTTTTCCCTTATCAAACAAAGCAGTACACGTGCTTATAAGAGAGAATGAAAAGATAAGCAAAGAGAAGAAAAGGAAAACACCAGCGTTCCCAGCAGGCAGAGACAGCCTCTGATAACAGTGGCTCACACCTTTGCAGTCCCTTGGGGAGCCGTTACAGAAGGCCAATGTCTGGCCTTTCACCCTGAGAGTCTGCTCCAGGTGGTCCGGGCTGACCTGGCAGGGAAGTTTCTCTAGGTCTAGGGTGTAACTGTAGGAGACATCCAGTCTAGACATTAGGCTATAAAATGTGTGCTTTGCCATGATAAGTGTCCCATAACATAGTTCTGTTACCTGATTTCATCATTTAATTGTTTATTGTAAGTATCGTTCCACAGAAAGACAGTGGATCTGATCCATCTTCTTAATAGTTTCCCTGTGTGAGGTAATTTAACCATTCTCTTGTGGCTGGGTAAACGGAATGTTCTCACCTGGGCCAGGGGATGGGAGACAGATAAGAACAGAAATGTCCTTCTGGACAGTCAGAAAGCTTACAGATGCTTAGAATGCTAGAGTAGGCTTGGCTTGTGTTATGATTTTTTCAGGTTACTGTAATTTTATTTTTTCTATAAAGCTATGGTTTTCAATTGATCAATTTCCAAAGAATTGCCTATCAACCATCAACACTTCTAGGAATTCATTCAGCTTTTTATTTCATTCACCCAACCAACACACGCTTAGCCTCACACTGGGGACACGAGGATTAGATTTTTGTTTTTTCACCTTAACGAATCTGTATTCTAAAAGAAATCAGAGGCAAATGAGCCAATAGTCCATGTCTGTTTATAGAGCACTTTCCTCTGCCCCAGGACCTCTGATAACTCCAGTAAGTGAATTTCCTGGGTTAGCGTTCAGCACTACCCGAGGAGGTCAGCATCGTGGGAATCATGCCCTTCCACCAAGAAAGAGAATGAGGTTGTGAGAGAAGACTGCCCAGGGTTACGTATCCAAGTGGTGGCAGAGCTAATGTCACATGAGTTCCCCCTTCCCTCCCAGGGAGATGTGAATGATGTCTACTCAGACCAAGTAGGACACCAACCACAACTCCATCCAAGTCCATCTTGGGGAACCAATGAGTTTGTTGAGATCACTTACAGAGGATGGGTAAGGGTTTATTTACAGGCGTGTGGATCACCCCAAAGCTGCCACATCACTGAAAAGTTTCAAGCCGCATGGATGATGATTTCCCTGTAGCTGCATACATGGAGTCCCCTGTCGGTTAACCTTCCACCCATGGTTATTTATTCTCTAATACCTCCCTAGAACATGAGACCACAGGCAGCTTGGACAGAACGAATATAGCTGGCAGGAAGGAGGGGCTGAGAGCTCATGTGAGGCTCTGATGAGCCCTCCCACCCCTCCTCCTATGAAAAGACATCAACAGGTTCAGTTCTGAGGGTCTCTCGCAGGCAGTCGAAGCCTGTCTGATTAAGAGGTGATGGGTATTATGTTTGAAGCATAGCATGTTCCCTGATAGCTAGGAGTTGAGTCAAGATATTCAAGCTCCAGAGACCAAAGCCCTCACTCCCCACTGGTGCAGGAGTCCACTCATCCAAGGACAATAGATTAAACCAGAGTGGACATTATGGAAATCAGTGTGGACGTTTCTTAAAAAATTGAAGATAGAGATACCATATCAGCTGGACCACTACTGGGCATATACCCAAAGGAAGCCATATCCTCCCAAAGAGGTCCTTGCACATCTATATTTATTGCTGCGTTATCCAGGGAATACAAGGAAATGGAACCAGCTACATGCCTACCAGCAGATGAATCGATAATGACAATGTGTTACACATACACAGTGGAATCTTACTTAGGCATATAGAAAATGAAATTATGAAGTTTGCAGGAAAACGAATCTGGAAATGATCTCAAGCCTGATAGCCTCTACTCTGACAAATCTCGCATGTTCTCTGTTCTCTGTCATGTGCAGATTCTAGCTTTTAATGCTTGTATATGTACATATGTGACTATGAGTGGCATAGGTTATGCAACTAGAAAGAGGTCCACAGGAGGGAAAAAATGCAAGTGGGACGAGGGAGGGGAGGGCAACAGGGCACACGTGACATGGCAGGGGAAGTGGTGGAAGACTCAAGGTGTCTCAGGGTGTAAGGAGAAGAGTCAACAAAAGCAAACTTTGTTTGAAAATGACATAATCAAACTTAATGCTTGGCACGCTAATTAAAAACAAATATTTAAGAGAGGACCTCAGGTGTTGGGCAGAGCTCCTGGAGGCAGTGGTCAGTTTGAATGCGGGAAGGTAGTTAAAGAGGGCCATTTCAGGAGGGTCTTTGACATGCAGAAACCATTTCATTATTCTTATTTTTCTTGGGGTACTGGGATTTAGATCCAGGGCCTCATGCATGCTAGGCAAGTGATCTACCACTGAGCTATATTCCAAACCCTGTTTAATTCTTCAAAGGAAAATTTAATAGGTTGTAGAGAACACAAACATGGTACAGAAGTACATGTGATAGCTAGTGTTTGTGGGAAACTTTACCTCCCTTCAGGACATGCTCTGACATTGTGTAACAGCTGCAGCAGGAGTAGCTGAGAGAGTCTGGGAACCTGTGAGAAGGATGGGGTCCATTGACAGACCAATCCCTTGTGGGATGATGCAGCCAGCAAGCTGAGAGGATGCAACGCCTTAGGAGAAAGGCCCAATCATACTGTGTAGCACAAGAAGATGGACGGCATCACTCTAAGACTCTCCTTCAAACAAAGGTCCTGGACCAAGAACCATTAGATGAAACTGGAAGAGTCTAATTGATGGCTAGAAAGAGGAAGTCACTTAGGGCACCCTGACCAGCAGAAATGTATCTAGAGGGATACTGTTTGAGGAGAGCCTTCTGTTTGAACCTATAGTGTAGGCGTTGTCTCAGGAGGACAGGGCTAGGAAGTAGAGAATCTCTGAAGGAGCAGAAATAAACAGGTAGACCTCGCTGATAGTGGGCAGAAAATACACGGCAGGGTTAGAAAGCAGACTGCCTCCAGTGAGGGGTTAAACTCACCCGTTTCTGATGGTTACTTTCTTCATCAGTGTGGGTCCTGACCAGGCTTCTGCCATCGTCTTGTTGGATTTGTTCATAAAAGGAGCTGGCTGTAGAGAGACAAATGACTCTGCTAGTATAAGCTAGGTGGAAAATAACAGCCACCACTATCTTTTCTAGTGGGTTTTAAGAGTAAAGACATATTTTCTCATAAGATGAAATATACATGTGGGAAGATTTCAGGGTCAGTTGATCAAGTACTTGTGGAATTTTATGGTGGGAGTCATTGTAGCTGCAGGCTATGACCAGCTAGCCAAAGACCTCAGTGGCCTCACACAGTCCAGCATAGCTGCTCATTCATGTCATCAGTCCAGGCAACTGGGACTCTCAACTACATTCAGGAATCTCCGATTCTTTTAAGTTCTGGTCTTCTCCTCTCTGATGTGGCTTTGGAACCACTCCGATGTGCTGTAGCCTGTAGGGGGAGGAAGAGAAGGAGCATGGAGAACTGATAGGATCATACAGGTCTGGCCTTGGAGCTATAAACACCTCTCCCTTCCGTAATCCAGTGGTTAGCGTTCAATCTTGGGGGCTCTGTCTAAACTCGGGGATGCTGTTAGCCACATGTTGCTCTCTTAGGAGAGAACTACAATGGGTTTTGTGAATTCTTTTTTTGTTTGTTTTGTTTTGTTTTTCAAGACAGGGTTTCTCTGTGTAATTTTGGTGCCTGTCCTGGAACTCACCGAGATCCGCCTGGCTCTGCCTCCCGAGTGCTGGGATTAAAGGCATGTGCCACCACTGCCCGGCTAGTTTCTACTGTGGCCCATCTTGTGAATTCTTCCAACTTTTCTGCACTGTCATTCTCAAAGTCTCTTTCTTCTTATGTCAGATGACTGCAGTGGTGGGATCACATCTAACCACGTGGCTCAGAGAAGGGAAGGAACCACCTCTTTTCCGGCTATTTCTCATGAACATAGAGGCTTTTCTCCAAGTCCCCACAGCATACTTTCTGTCATCATTCATTGATCACAATCAGGTCACCTTCTCTTCCTGTACCAACCCCCCAGAAGAGGAATGAGATTATTTTCTGATAAATTAATCTCAACCTCCAGCTAGCAGTAGGGAAGTAGGTCTTTGAAACACACAGTTGCTGGTCCGGGAGAATCCCCGAAAAGCATCATGATTCTACCAAGATGCAAGAGACAGCAATGTTCCAGTGATGGGGGAAGCAGGGACTGGTAGCAACTGGGAGAATCATTGGCCTTCTCCGAGGAGAGAGATGGAGGCAGGCAGACAGGAAGTTTGGTGGCATGGAAGGGATCTGATGTGACAGTTTTCTTGTCTCATACTTAAAAAATGTCCTTCCTTCCTTCCTTCCTTCCTTCCTTCCTTCCTTCCTTCCTTCCTTCCTTTCTTTTTCTTTTCTCTTTTGAACAAAAGCTGGCATGGAAAAGCTTTGGAATTTGTAGTGACAGTTGGAAGACAGTGTGGTGCTGGTTTAGATAAGCGAATCACAGTCTTGGTTTGCTGAGGGAGTGTGTGCGACTACGGGGCTGATAGGGAGGATAGCCAGGGGCTTCTGGATCTATTCCTGAAAACAGCCAGAGATTGCAGCATGGGGGAAAATACTTCTTGCCCATGGTAGAGGCTGCAGGCACTGTTGGATTCTTTGGCTTGTTCAGTGAATCTACCCTTTGATAACTGCAAAACACACATTGGCCTTTTCCCTCTGTAAAATAAAATGATACACAGCTGAAGAAATTCAAGGCAATGCTACCCAGGAGGGCAAGGGTCCTAGAGGTCAGGAAGGCAGGTTGACTGAATGAAGTAGGAATTAGTTCTTAAGAAGTCTCACAGAAATGTTGTTGCTGTGGAGGTTTCCATGGTGAAGATCCTAGGTTATCAGCCAGCTGGGAAGGAGCTAAATTATACCCAAACGACTGTCCTGAAGACTTTGAATGGTATTCCCACGGTGATCTGGGCACGTTCTCTGCCAGGTGCTATGCCACAGAGACCAAGAGCATGCCCTTTGGAGTGGACAATCCTGGCTTCAAAGTTCCTAGTTTCTTCTTAGTGCTTGATCTTGAGCTGAGGACTTAACTACTTTAGCCTCAGTTTCCCCATGTGTAGCATACATTAGTGGGATTTTACAGCGTATAGGGCATAAATGCAAAAGTGAGCAGTAGAGTTCTTGGATAGTAGAAAATGCTTCCGATGCATTCGTCTTGGCTTTCAGGTATTGTTGTCTATGACAGCAACTGATGAGCTTTGCAGAGGACAGAAAGATGAGTGGAAGAGCACACAGGACTGATGAGGAGGGCAGCCTCACACCCCTCTTTAGGGTCAAGTAAAATGGTCACAGTGTCCTTAAGAGGAAGAGCCTTACTTTTGAAATGTGTGATATCTACTGCATGCTTAGCTAAAGTTATTTTAAACAACTTCATGGGTTTTACCTAGTAAAATTTCTGTATGTTTAGCTCAAAACTCTTACTGTCCCTTAATTCCATCCATCTACCCATCTGTGATTGTTTGAAAGAAAATGGCTCCCAAAGGGAGTGACACTATTAGGAGGTGTGGCTTTGTTGGAGTAGGTGTGGCCTTGGAGAAAGTGTGCTACTGTGGGGGTGGGCTTTGAGGCCTCCTATGCTCAAGCTACACTTAGTTCACTTCCCATTGCCTGTGGATCAAGCTCTAGAACTCTCAGTTCCTTCTCCAGCACCATGTCTACCTGCAAGCAGCTGTGTTCCACCATGATGATAATGGACTAAACTTCTGAAATTGTAAGCCACCCTACTTAAATGTTTTCCTTTATAAGAGTTGCCATGGTCATGGTGTCTCTTCATAGCTATAGAAACCCTAAGACACCATCCATCTGTTCTCTCTCTCTCTTTCTCTCTCTACCCCATCATCTGTCTACCTACCTACCTATCATTTATATATCTCCCTCCCTCCCTCCCTCCCTCCCTCCTTCCTTTCTTTCTTCTTGGAATAGGGACAAAGGAGAAATTCAGAGCGAATGCAGATGAAAGGTGGGAGTGGAGGGATGGCTTCATGGAGTGCTGCTTCCTTTGTTCCCATGGAAACACAAAGGCTGAAGTTAGGATCCTCAGCACTCACTGACAATAACTGTGGCTCTCAAGAGGCTGAGACAGAGATACCCAGGGCAACCTGGCTAGTTAGGCTAGCTAAATGGAAAAACTCTGGGTTCACCTGGAGAGCCTGCCTCATTAAGTAAAGTGGAGAGTGATCAAAGAAGACACTGCCATCAGCCTTTGTCCTACACACACACACACACACACACACACACACACACACACACACACACACACTTAAAGATAAAAAACTAGCCTTCTTACCCTTCATTTTCTACTCCTTCACTTTTGTTTTCATTTTTAAAAGACTTGTGCCCTTGCAGGGCTGTGGAGTCACACAGAGTCATGTGCCTCTGGGTGTGTCCTTCCCCACCCCCCTTCCCCGCTATGCCATAACAGATGAGCAGACGGTGAACTGGTGTGTCTGATGGGCTCATCTGACCTGGCTGAGCAGTAGGGAACAAGGTGTGGGAGTTTAGGATAACAGGCATTTCAAAGGCTTGAGTGAAGCTGGGCTTCTAATCTCAGCAAAGCAAAGCAGAGATCTTGATCCCAGTGGTCTGGCCTGGCCACAGGGCAACAACGGAAACTCACCGGGAGACAAAGGAAGGCCTCAGAGGGGGGAGCAAGGCAGAATGGGAGAGACCCAGGGACAGGCTGCTGACGTTGTTTGACACAGGCTTTCACACTGTAACCCATTCTTGCCTTGGACTTGTTATCTCCAGTCCTCTGCCTCCCAAGTGCTAGACTTACTGGCCTGTGTCACTATGTCTGGCTCACGGACAACTTTAAAGCCACCCTCCTATCCCAGACACCTATCTGCCTAATCTGCAGGCATCCGTTACTGGCCAAAGCATTTATCTCTTAAGCTAAACACAGAGGTGGATGCAGGGTCTGGAAGATGAGATGGCAGTCCCCAGCAGCTCTGTTTGTAGAAGACAGAGACATTTGCCTGCAGACACTAGGTTAGATCTTTATTACGTTAACTCAGAGGTTGACTTGACTGCATCCTTTCTGCTTCAGTAACACAGAGAACGTCAAGTTGGCTGAATCATTTTCCTAGCCATCGTTCCTCACTCAAGTGCTGTGTTGTGGCTAATCAAGAGAAAAATACTGGCTCAATTTTTGAGCAAAGAATTAGGCTCAAAATGTGGCAGTTTGTACATGATCTGAATTTGATTCCAGCCCTTACTTTTTCCCTATGAATAAGATGTTTTTAAAAATAAAAACTAGGATGACTGACAATCAATTTTATGGGACACATCGTTCAGAAGTTTCTAGAGCGTGCCGCTATTTAAAAAAGTTTGCTCTGTCTTACTGAGTTTAGTTGTAGGTTGTGATTGGAGCTCCTAATTACACTCTGCAAACACGGAGATGTGGAAAGGAACTCAGCGGAAAAGTAATTGAGGGGCTCTCTACTGATTGTTTTCCCGTTAACCAGCTCTACTGGAATCACTAAGCCAGCTGTGGCAAGTCTGTTTAATAACCCTCTTTTCATTTCCTGGTTTCTTACTCAGTTTCTCTTGCACTCGTCATTCCCGGGCAGCCTGGATTCATTGTTTGCCATTTCCGCCCATATGCGCCTTTAAAATAATCGCATGTGGGTTTACGTTCAAGTCAGCCCTTGTAGCTGGTTTCCATGGCCAGCAATTATCAGTGGTGAAAACCCATGGAATAAAGGAGTGGGCTAAAGGACAAAGGGGGAGAACTAAGCCAGAAATATCCCTCAACAACAAGAGTTTACCAGGGTGCTGAAGCTATGCTTTACTTTTAATTAAAAGTAAACCTTTCCCCACAAAGGGCCCTTGTGTGATGAGGCACAAGAGGGCAGTGTTACGTTAAATTAAACTTTATGAAGATGTGATTAGTGGCAGAAACCTGAAGGGATTAGATTCATCATAACCTTGGATATGAGACTCCTAGCTGTGGTGAGAATGTGAATAGCCTGGAAGGAGGGGGCAGAACCCATCTCCAGGGCTCATAGCTATTGATCTGTTTCATGACATTAACATATGGACCGTGGTCTCTTCTGGAGAGGAAACCAGCCCTTCACATCTGAGCAGACCGGGGATTCTGCTGGCCACGACTGCTCTAGAATACTTCTAAACCACCTTGGATCTTAGAAGTCTTACTTACAGTTTGCTATTCATTCAAACAAATGGAACAAGAATGAGAAAATACTTAGGAGGGATATTTGAGAAGAGAAGAAACAGTATGCAGGTTGGCATCTCATGGATTCAGGGCTGCACTTGAGCATCTGGGTAGCTAAAGGCTTCATGCAAGTGCTCAAGCTAAGACCATACTAGCCAGGGTTCTCTATAGGAACTGATAGAGAGTGTGTAATTTAGAAAAGAGGATTTATTAGACCGGCTTGCACTATAGGGAATCAGTAGTCCAACAATGGCTGTATGTATACTAGAGAGGTTGAGAACTCAGTGTTTCCTCAGTCTAAAAATCTGAAGTCCTCGGTTTCTCGATGCTGAAGGCCTGGAAAATTCCTGGAGAGTCACTCATCTCTAGTCTACCTTGGAAGACTGAGAAAGCTGGAGTCTGATGGCCCAGCAGGGGTTGCTCATGGTGACAGACCTGAAAGCCACACTTTTCTATATGGGAGCCTCTTCCTGGAGGTGGAACCCACCCTGGGGTAGAAGCCTCTTTCCCTTATTAATCTTTCCTGGAATACCCTCACAGACTTACTCAGAGGCATGTCCCTTAGTTGATATCAGATTCTGTCAAGCTAAGATGAACTATTGCAAGTTCAGCCCTGACCAACTTGACACTCAACCTCCTATCCTGATGTTGTGCTTAATTTCTGAATGAAGATAACAACAAAAGTTTTTTTTTTTTTTTTTTTTTTTTTTGGTTTTTTGAGACAGGGTTTCTCTGTGTAGCTTTGCGCCTTTCCTGGAACTCACTTGGTAATCCAGGCTGGCCTCGAACTCACAGAGATCCGCCTGGCTCTGCCTCCCGAGTGCTGGGATTAAAGGCGTGCGCCACCACCGCCCGGCTACAACAAAAGTTTTAATTCCAGCTAATGATATCCCCCATACAGCTGAAATATGCTAAATTACCCCAGAACAGATGGCAAAGTTACCCAAGGAATGCTTAGTCTTCTAGTGTCCCATACCTAAATATGACAATACAGAGTCAACGATACAGAGCTACTGATATTATCTCAGTTGATGCTATATTATATGGTAGAGGGATGGAAGGTAAAAGAAAACAGAAATATCTGCTCAATGTATGTGCATATATGAATGAGCATATTCCTAACATACTAGAATAGAAACTCATGGTGATGAAAATCATTGTCTCTGTGACTGGTCACATGGCACAAAGCTGGTATTTATTACCATATTTCTCTACTACTCAATATGTATTTCCTCCATCCTCAACAAGCAGCTTGACTGTCTTGGGGGAGGGGTGACCCACACCTTCATTCCAAATGGGTCTGAGCCATTTGACACCATGCTTGGCTTTGCAGATCCCATGGATTTTAATACCAGACCATAATAATACCAAGACCCTAAAGCAGTGGTTCTCAACTTTCCCAATGCTGTGACCCTTTATATAGTTTCTCTCATGTTGTGGTGACCCCAACCCTAAAATTATTTTCATTGATACTTCATAAATGTAATTTTGCTATGATGATGAATTATAATGAGATATCTGTGTTTCCCATTGGTCTTAAGCAACCCTTGTAAAAGGATCATTCGAGCCTCCCAAAGGGGGTGCAAACCACAGGTTGAGAACCACTGCCCTAAAGTGTCTCTTGCTTTCAAGACATACTTGTGGAGAAGCAATCTAATTTCACACTGCTACTCTGGACCGGTCATCTCTGTTGACACTGTAACTTCTTGCTTAGTCTGTTGACTCAAGTGCATGATGAGCACCAAGTGGCCAGGGAGAAGTCTTAACTTCTACTTCAATGGAATGTTTGTTGTGCCTCATGGCAGAAGCACTCACTTCCTTAAGAACTAAGACTTCTAGGCCAATGGAACATACAGTTGAAGGGACAGGAACAAGAATTTTGTTAGACGGTGATAAGAGGTGGTGGTAAGTGGTACCACATCCATTTCCTGTTTTGGTTCTTGAACCCATGAATTCTGGTTCTGAGAGACACAGTACAATATAAAGGGTGCTGATTCAGGCATCTGTAACCTTCTAGAGAGGCCTGTCACAGGCCTCCAGGCCATTGTTACCTAGATGCTGTTATAACTGTGTCTTATAAGGTTTTTCTACTCTTCCAACAAGCTAGCTGCTTCAGGATGATGGGGAGCACAGTAAGAGCAGTGAATTCCACGAGCATTTCCTTTTGTTAATTTGAATATTTCTGCTTATACAGATTTAGCAAGAACAGAATAGACTTCCTACCGATTTCACTTCTGGAAACACCATGAGTAGTTAGCCAGTGCTATGAGCCTGCAGGAGTCAGAGCATTACAGATGCTGCCTTGTTTGTATCATCCCCGCTCTGAGTATCAACACCTTGCCTTCAGCAGTTCAGTGTTGACATTTGGCCGTTGCTTCTCTGTGATGCAATCAGACCAGCTGTAAGTTGTTCAATTGAGCAGTGACTGCTCTCATAGTAGGGTCTACATCCAGAGAAGAGTTCACACATCACAGAGCTCTTCAGGTCTGTGGTGGCCCTCTGACAAATCTGTTCCTGTAGCATTAGTAAAGGCCATGTCTTCTGGACTCTCTCATTGTGGAGGATTAGCTTTAAATAGCAAATCTACCTGAGCATTTCACTTCCCCAGAGTCTTTGAATTCCATCATCAACTCTAAGCCAAAGGATAGGCACTTCCATTTTATTCATACTAAGTCATCTTTAGACCCAATAAACCAATGAAATAATTATTGTACTTAAAAGAAAATTTTTTTGAAAGTACCTTTACTAAAAGACATTGCAAGCCTCACAGAAGAATATTATATTTGTTTTAAATTTCTTTTATTTTTCATACATGAATACTATATTTACATTATTTCTACCCCTACTCTGCCCTCCAACTCTTCCCATGTCTCCCACATTCCCTCTCAAGTTCATGACTTCATCTTCTATAATTGTTATTTTCCCTTTCCCCACACACATGACCTACTGAATCCATTTAGTTTTGCTCTTGTTACTTGGTTTAGGGCTGACCCCTTGGATTCAACAACCGTATGGGAGCTTCTCTCTAGAGAAAACTTTGTCTTGCTCTCTCAGTAACCATCAACTACATGTATCTCTTCATCTAGGGGTGGGGCCTTGTGAAATTTCTTCTATTGCATTGGTATGTCAAAAGATGTTAGAATTCCTTTAAACTTTGCAAACTGAAGCATTTAACCCATAATCTCTGCCCTTCTCCCTGCTCCTGCCTGCGAGGTGGATTCGTTCCCAGTCAGATCAGAGTACAACTTCTGCTCTCTACTCTGTTCTGTAATTGTGAGTGTATTTCCTCAGTGTATATCTTAATAAATTCTGTTACCCATTTAACAGACTCATGTGGATTGATCATAATACAATGGGATCATACTCCTAGGCGGATCCAGTTTTATGTTCCTTCCATAATTACCCTATACTCTCAGAAGATATTGTCACACAGTTTCCATGACTTAAAAAGTTTAAGTTCTTTAAGTGTGTAGTGTACCCCATCATGGGACACACTGTATACTTCATCCTAGGGGCCCTGCAGACACTTGAGTCTGGTTATAGGACTAAGGACAAAGGTGAGTGGTAAGGGTGGGTCCTGGGGGATGTGAGCGTTATCTTGCTTGTCATCTCTTTCAGGAAAGGATATTGCTGTTTCCATAGACAACGCAGAATTAATTCCTTCAGCAAATGTGGAGAGGCAATACTTCAGGAAGTGTGGGTGGGGACACATTTGCTACTACTTACTTGAGCAAAATAAACCCATCACAATATGAGAGTTCAATGTTCTTGGCTTCATCAGGGTCCTCCCACATACCTCCATCCCAAGTTATGCTCTTTTCCAATCAGTGTGCTCATTTTAACTGCTGACATCATCCAAGGCTGGGACTTAAACAACTTGTGTTGTGCACCAGCCAATCAGGTGATGAGGCTTGGATTTTTTTTTTTTAAGTGCTAGGCCTATGGCTGCTGGAGAAAAGGTTCTTAGGACACACTGGAGAAGCTGAGGAGCCAGTAGCTGCTTGGTCCATGTTGCTGGATGCCTTAGCAGTCTCAATCTAGTTCTGAAGGTCTGGAAGATTCATGTCAAGTCCTTCGTCATCAGTGAACGTTGGAAGGTCAAAGAAGCTGAAGTCTGAAGTTGGCAAAGGATGACAACGTGGTGGCAGCAGCAGGTGACTCAGCAGTGAGTGAGGGCAGGCAATCAACGCTGCTTTTTCCTTGGACCACTCTACTTGTGTCTGGGGTTACCTGTTGGGGCATGACATTGGAGGAGGATTGTTTCTCTTCAGTCAAGCCTCCCTGGAAATGTCCTCACAGACCTTCCCAGAGGAGTGTCTCTTAGTTGATTCCCACCTATCAGGCTGACAATTAAGATCAACTGTCATGCACTCCAAGGATCGTGAATTGTTCCGAATCCAGAAACTTCCCCGCTTTGTTTTGTCTGCTTTTATCATACTTCCAACTATTGCCTGATGAACCCTCAACATGTCACTCTTGTGGACTTCGTTTATTTCTAGAAGTAGCAAAAAGCAGAACTACAATGTTTATATATGAAAAAATGGTCTGCTGTAAGGTTTAGTATAAAATTACATTTTGATAAACAGTAAACAATGAACAATTTCATTATCACTATGACTCAATCTATGACATGAATGGTGTGGAAATAGGTTTAATGGTGTCTCCTCTTTCTCTCTCTTTTCTCCAGTGCTGGGGGTTGAACCCAGGCCTTACATGTCTTTGGCAAACACTCTACTGCTTGGCTCTACCCACAAAGCTCTTTATACTTTTGAGGTGGTTTATCCCTCAAAATACACTTAAACACAAATTCAGAAAAATTTACTGAAACTTTGGTAACCCTATAGGTATAATTATCCAACTAGAACACCTTTATAATTGAAAGGTAATGCTGATAATAATTACCCTGGGACTGCAGGCACAAACTAGGACTGTGCAAGCTGAATCAAGATGCATTATGACACTGGACAGGGTTTACCAAAGCAATAAATTCAGACTTGAAAGACAGAGAGACAGAGAGACGGATACATGAGACTTTATTATAGAAGCATCAGTGATACTCAGAACAGAAGCTCCGTCCTTGTAGCATCTCCCCAGTGTACATGGAAATATCCTCATGCCAAGCCCTGGCCACAGTGTCTTCAGGACTCCACCCCTCCCCCTGGTGTTCTTTTCTTCAGGACAGTTCTCAAAGCACTTAACTCAGGTGGGGAATGCTGCTTTAGTCTCCTGACATCAGTGGAGTGATGTTTGTGTTTCATTTGGGGTCTGGGGAAAGGATGTCATTCAGATGTCACCTGAATTAGGGCTGCCCAAACCCAGGCCAGTATAGATGTCCCTTCTTTGTAGTATTACAGCTTTAAAATTACTTTTGACTGATGGTATTTTGTGTATTATCTATAAAGGACAAGGACCCTGTCTCCTTTGTTACTGTCACTATCAAATGAGGACAGTGCCTGGGCAGAGTTGAATATCCTTGAACTAAAGAAGCTAGAAATTGATAACTTGAGATCATGATGAGTTATGGAGGAAAAGGCCAACCGGTGCTTATGAAGATATGACTTCCAAGGAAGACTTATAATTCACAACAACAACAAAGAAAAAACAGTTGTTGAACTCTTATGAGGTGCAGGGTCTGGCTAAGCACAGTGCAGTGTTGTAGCATCTAACCTAATAGTTCTAAGCAGTCTTTCTTCTGATTTGTATATGGAGAAACTGAGGCACAGAGAGTTGCAAGCATTTGCTTTAGTTAGAAGTCCCCAAAATGCCACACAGAGCTGTTGAAGAAGGTGTTGAGAGCACAGTGATGTGATGTGGAAGGCTGATGAGTACCACTCTGCTTCTGGTAATACAGTCTCCATTGATCAAGAGTCCTTCTAACACAACAGCCCTATCCATCCTGCCCTCCTCTTCTTCTTCCTTGATCTTCCAGGATCTTCATTTAGGTTGAATTAGGACTCCATGAGACTTCACTTTTAAGAGATTTTTAAAAAGATACATCTCCTTGGAGAGGTCACTTCTGCGACTTCAAAGAATTTTGAGGATCACCCATTAGAGCCACTTCCCACTCCAGAGAATACTTGTGGAGCTGGCACAGAGGGTGTGGAGTAGCATGAGAAGATTCCCTCTAAGCCATTGGCTTCTCTGGTTGGCATTGACAGTGAATTTACTGGTCTTTCTGCCTTTCTCTGGAAACTTCTGAAAAGCAGACATTTTGTTTGTCTCCTTCTTCCCTGGTTAGAGATAATGGACAGTAATAGACTGCCGTGTGTTAGCATCTTTCTTTCCACCCTATCACAGGAAAGAGCTAACAAGACAGATGTTAAGGTTTTGCAAAGTCTTTGCTTCTTCCCCAACACTATTCTAGGATCTGTTTCTGGTGATCGGGAAAGGAGGCGCTATAACAGATGAATGATTTCCCCAATATTGTTTAACAGCACAGATATCTAAGCACATTGTGTTTGGTGACGGGCCTCATTTTAACTGATCCTTTGGAATGGCAACAGATCAGCATTTTTAGCTTGCTCTGCATGTGTGCTTTGGAGTTCTATTTGAGAATAGTCGAAGAGTTGAAGTTCTTATTGACAGCGCCTGGTCATTTAGAGACTGAATTATGCCCCTCCCCCACCCGCTCTGTGGATGATCCGGTTTTGGTGCTGTGATAAATAAGCTCCAGATCTTAGCTGTAACATGAAAGGGTCCACATGCACTCTGACGTGTGTCAGCATTGGGTTTGTCTGGGGACTGTCCTCAGGTAGCCTGCCAGAAATGCTGGTGGAAAGGCTTGGTCTTGGTGTATACTTCTCTTGCCCCTGAAGAGCTGAGAAGGGAGCATGGGGAATCACCGATGGGCCTGCAAAGCTTGCCCCAGAGTAACACTTGCTTATGTCTCATACACCATCGTTTCTGTAAATTCAAAGAAGCTGGAAAGTACAAATTCAACATGGGCCTTGAAGGCAGAGGGTTGAGTATATGTGTTAAACAGTGTCAAGGATTTCCATGCTTGCGTTATCAAATACACACACACACACACACACACACACACACACACACACTCACATACCACTGGTGGGGGTGGGCTTGGGGTGGGGAGTGGGGATATGGTCGAAAGCTAGTATATCAAGTGTCCATGTAACGTGTAATGGCCATACATAAGCTCAAAATTATTTTGTCTGTGTTTCCCTCTATTCATGTTAAAAAATCGATGGGTTTTGCTTGATGGGAAGTGGAATTCCCATCCTCAGTTTCACGCTTGTGAGGGATTTGCAGCCTCGTGTCTGCCATGTCTTAGGGACAGGGTCTCATGTAGCCCAGGCTGGCCTGGGATGGACCACATAGCCGATCAGCTCCTGATCCTCCTGCCCCTCCTGAGTGCCGGGATCACAGGTGCACAACACCAGACCTGCCATGCTGATGGCAGCAGTGACCAAAAGAAGCTCTTCCTTGAGCAAATGAGAGGGCTCAGTGTGAGAAAGCATTTACCGCACACGCCTGACAACCTGGGTTCAGTCCCGGGACCCTGTGCTTGGAAGGAGAGAGCCAGCTCTTGAAAGCTGTCCTTTGACTGCCACACACACACACATACACACACACACACCCTGTCACAAATGCTCTCTCTACCATAGTCATAAATAAAACTTAAAAATTTAAAAAGCGGTTCCCCTTCCTTCTCTGGGTAGAGTAGTCTGTGAAGGTGAAGCTTGAGCTGCGGCTGCCATTTGCACCCACGAAGAGAGCCTGGTGCCGCCCAGGGCCACCGTGGGAAGCCAGAGGGGACAGGTGAGAGTGAAGGAGTGAGATGGGAGTGACAGATGGGAGCCAGGTTCTTGAAGGTGTGCTTGAACCCCTGCTGAATCCAGCCTTTCTCTTTTAGACTTCGCTTTGCATTTGTTCTTAAATGCCTCAGAGTGTAAGTGACAGACTACCAGAAAGGACCTAAATGCCACACAGTCATTTGCATAGTAAATTACATTTGACCCAAGAGTGGCGACAGGTTACATAAAGTCCATATATATTATCTGTCTTTCTCAGGCATCACAGTGGCACCCAGAATTCATGTGACTATCATTGTACTGACACCATCCTTTTCCAAGCCTTTATTTTCTGTATTTATTAAGATTCTTGAGGTTGGGAGTGTCCAATTCCCAAGTGAATACAAGCCAAGTAAAGCTGACCTGGTGACAGGTAAGTCTGGGGAGGCTCTTATACTAGAGTAGGGATTCAAATGTTTATTCTCTCATCTTGCAAGCAGGCTTTCTCCATTAGGCAAAGCAACCAGCCAACAGAACAAAATAAAACATAACAACAGCAACAACATCCCCCCTCCCACACACAAAAAAACAGAACAAACAAAATGCAAAGCAAAAACTAAATTATGTTATTCTAGAATCATGTTGTCCCAGTTAGGCTACTCTAGCAGTAAGAACTGCTTGCCTCTACCGGTTTCCCTAGAAGGGTAGGTTTCTGTCCTCCTTTAGAGAAGGCATTTGCTTGGCTCTCCTACCCCTTCCAGATCAATTGTTATCTCAAGGTAATTAGGAACTAATTTTTCCCAGGTGACCATGGACTGGCATGGATGTGGCATGCTTGACCACTTGGAGAATAACAGGTGGTTGTGGAGAAAGGCACAAGTTCCAGAAAACAAGGGGGCAAGGCAGGTAAAAGCATATCTGTGTTCATCCATTGACTCATCCATCCAAGTAGCAGAAATGGACAAAACAAAAGCCAGCAAACACATACAGATGCTTACTAACAGAGGTAATACACTAAGCTGTGTGAGTTCTAAGGATCGTTGGGCAGAAATATTGTCATTAAGGAGCACCTAAGACTCGTTAGTTTATAATACAAGTAAACATACAAATAAGCACTGGTATTTATCCCACAGATATAGATAGTATAAGGTTAGAAGTGCTAAGCATGTTGAGAGAGGTACAACAGGAAAAGGATAAAAGTTTTTAGAGGAAGGAGCTATTTCTACAGCTCGGAAAATTAGGAATGATTTCTCAGAGGTGATGGTTAAACGATGAGCTAATGGCACCTGAGAGAGCAGGGCTTGAATCCCAGCTCCCCTGGCTATTAGCTGTGTGGCATTAGGCAAGTTATTTTCACTCTGTAAACTCATCCTGCTGTCTCCAAATTGGGAAGATGGTCTCTGCCCTGCAGGTACACACCACAGAGACCTGGCAGGATCTGGATCTTCAGCAGAGTGTCTGGTGGGAAACAAAGGCTCAATCCGTGGCGGCTGCCTCCATTTTGTTGGGCTGTTTTTTAGAGCTTTCTAAGAAACGTTCCACCTGAAAAGGCTATGCAGCATCTTTAATAATGCTCCCAGATGCACTGAGGGTACCAAAGCTGACACAAGTGGAGGCCACCACAGTGTCTCTGAGGATGAAGGAAGCAGGGATCCTTGATTTGACATGATGGACAGTAGCCACATGGCGGGCGGCAGCGGATTGTGTTGTCCCCACCTATGGACCAAGAGCTTGGTGTTCCCTACTGAGGAGGGCAAGGAGACAACGAAAAGAAAATAAACACCAGTTATAGGGAAAAGGGCACTGGGTCTGCTTTGGATTAGTGGAAATGAAATGGGCGGAAAACATTTGGTTGTTTGATCATGAGAAGAGCTATTTTAAAAGTTCCAGGTTTGCATGCTCTCCAGAATAGTTATTCTGAGTAATAATGCCAGGAAGCCATGTGATGTAGGAAATAAAAAAGATGCAACTGGGACTTGGGAGAGGTGACCTGAGTCTTGAATCCGTCAGGTACAGCTCTGTGAAGGAGAGAAGCCACCTCAAGTTTTCAGCCTCTCTTGCCCTCAGGTGCATTCTAGGTTGACATTTGTGCCTTAGGAGGGGTGCAGGGTCAAGTGGCATCTGGGATAGAAATTATTGGGAAAGTGTGAGGACTGTGGGGGCAGTAAAGAAGTATTGGAGGCAGGGGAAAGGCAAGCATGTGGTAAAGTCAACATAGCTCAGGCCATCACATCGTAGCCTAGTGGAGGTTTTTAATTTGGATGTTTGTTCGAGCTGGAGCCCAGCCTGTCTTTGGAGGACAACTTGTGTGCTTTGTTAGGGGATGACTCTACATGCTTATGTTTTGAATGCTTGGTCCCCACTTTATGGTGCTATTTCAAAGCTATGGAGACTTTAGGAGGTGGGGTCTGGTTGGCAGAAGCAGGTCATTGCACGTAGGCTTCTGAAGATGATACCCTGGTGCTAGTCCAATGCTCTACCTCCTGGTCCTTTCTAAGGATGGAGCCACTCTGTGGTCATGCTTTCACTGCCCCAGTGAACCAAAGTCTCTCCAACACCATGAACCCAAAGAAACCCTTCCTCTTTAGGTCTTTTGGGTCAGGTATTTTGTCACAGAAATGATAAAGTAACCAATACCTGCTCTGAGGGTATTTCAATACTGTATGCTTTCAATGATGGAAATCCAACGAGAACATTGTAAGTGGGATCTGGCAGTTCTCCTAACTGAGTGTTGCCACGCAGTGCCACTGGCCACATTTGCACTGATGTTTTTATGACTATGATGGAGCCAAGAAGGATTTGCCAAGGCTAAGAGGGAATGCAGTCCTTACACATGAAAAATGAATTCCTACCATGGGACATACACAGCACACCATGGAGCTCTGTGTGCAAACACATTTTCAAGTGATGTAGTAGGTCCCAACAGCTTCGCTCTCTCTCCTAGTGTTCTTTCTACTAGTTGGGAATTCTAGATGTCTTGGCATGCCATTTTTAATTTTCTATGACCATATAAAACTTTCAAATTGAAAATGTTTGCCTGCTTTTGTTTTGCAATACACTTTGTTAATAGTATAACAAAATGGGTATTGCTCTTTAAAAGTTTGGGGAATGCCATGATTTTATTTCATTTTTGTTTCTAGTGAAGAAAAAAAAATCACACTGTGCTCGTTTAAGACACAATAACGTTCAATGGGAAAGTTTGCATTTCAAATGAGTACATGAAAAGATCCTCGCCAGCGTTAAGTTGATGAGGAAATGCAGATTAAACCTACTCCAAGACCTCACTATCCATTGAAATTCTTAAATTGAAAAGACCGACCCTTACCAAGTCCTGGCAAGGCCATGCAACATCTGGAACTCTCGTGATTCTGGAGGGAGTGTATCATGGTCCAGCCTAGTTGGAAAACAGTTGGCAGTTAAATTTAATATAGTTACTCTATGACTCAGCCATTCTGCTCCTAGATATTTATTCAGGAGGAGTGGAACCATATGTCCCCACAAAGACATTAGAAGGATGCTCACGGCAGCTTCTCTACCGTTCCAAAGAGAAATAATCAAAATGTTTATCAGTGAGTAAATGGATAAAAATGAGATCTAGACACACAACAGAATATTACTCAACAATAAAAAGGAATGAACCACCGACAAATACAAAAGAATGGGCATCAAAACGTGATTTTGTTCACATAAAACTCTAGAAAATGCCTACTAAGGTATTTGACAGAAAGATCCATGGTTGCCTGGGCATGGGGTGGAGACTGGAGGGGAGAGAATGGCAAAGAAGCTTCTGGATGGTGTGGATAGTGACCTTTTCATGGTGGTAATGATTGCACAGATGCAGCATATTTCCAAATGGATAAAATCATACCTTCAAATATATTCTGTGTATAATGTACTAAGTAATGGTGGTAACACACACACACACACACACACACACACACACACACACGTACACACGTCAAACTTTCCCATCAGACAAAGTTTCAAATCATAGCTTTGCCTTGAACTACTAGTATTCATTTGGACAATGACTTAATATTTTGAGTGTCATGAGTGGAGGGCTATGGTGGGAGATACCTCCTCCAGAGTGCTGTCCTAATAAGCTCTAGGAAATCCCTTAGAACACAACAAACACAAAGTTGATGATGGTTGTGAAGTGAGGATTTTGTCCACCTGAGAGCAATTTTAGGTATGTTTTCCACTAACCTCTTTCCTCTTGTTTCTGGGGTCACAGCACATGTCCTATAGTCATGATGTATGAATACTTGAATAAAATAGCACCACCATCACCTTAATGTGGCCTGCTAATAGTGTAATCACTCTGTGCTGGCTGCTCTCTCCTTCAGTGGAGTCAGACTGTGGGGTGAGGGCAGGAACTTAAAGCTCCCAGCGAATGGGGATCTACAGGTGTCATTGAGACCTTGGTCCAAGTGTGTTCCATGAACCAGGAGCATCCCATGATGCACCAGGAGCATCCCATGATGCTGGAGAGTCTTAGATGTGGAGCTTCTGGTTCAATCTCAGAAGCACTGGGTCAGAAGCTACTCTGGAGCAAGAACTCTGGGTGACCGACCCATGTGTACAGAGAAAATTGAGAGCTATAAAGTGGGGTGGGCTCCAGGAGTCTCTCTTTTATCAATATCAAGTCACGTATTTGAACACCATGTAGTGGCATTATACCCCATTGCAGATCTTATTATTGGAAGGAATCAAGGAAGCCAGGAAATCATTCCTCAGAGAGTCAGAGAGGCAGGCAGGCCAGAGGAAATGCACAGTGCATATACTTGCTCCCTCAACAGAAGGCCCTTCATTAGCTCTTTATAAAACGGTGATTCGGGATGACTGAGGACAAATTGATGCCAACAGAAACTTCATATTTATATACTTTGCAAGAGGCTCCCTTGAGGTCATTCATTTTCAAGCACTTTCCAAATTAGGCAATTAACTTGTACGTCTTTCTCTTAGAAACTGTATTTAATAGGTCAGATATTAGTTTGGTTTACTTGTTACTGTTTACCAAATGTCTTTTTTCTGGACTCTGTACATGAGCTTTGCTGCACTGTCACACTCAGTAAGGCCCTCACATTAAGCCTGTAGATACTTTTCATCAATAAACCCATGTCTGCCGAGGGCATTGATGGGAAACCCCTGGGTCCTTCCTAAAGGCCACTAGAAATGGGAAGCTTGACATTTGAAACCGTGCCTGTTTAATCAAAGTTGTGTGTGCTGCCGAGTCTAGGAAAGCAAAGATTAAAGGGCCTGATGGTGGTGGTGATGGGTTTGAGTCCTCACTTTATGCTTAAATGAATGAATGAGTGAGTGAATGAATGATTGATTCTGCTGCATAGAACGTTAGCATGAGGCAGGAGTGAAGGTTCAGAATGCCCTAAGGATCAGCAGAGATGAGGCAGCCATTCTGGAAATCCAGAAGGTATTCTGGTGGCACTCAGCCCCCGACTTAGAGGGCTGGGGTAGGGATGGAGGCCTGAGGAGAGGGGTAGCAGGGCAGGGGTAGGTTCCAGGGGAGATGAAGGGATTGATCACAAACATTGCAGCCGCGGGTCGTGATTTTGTCCTATTGTGGGACAGCAGCATTGTATTTGGCCTCTGTTGGACACAGCTCTTAACAAATGGTAGTCTATCACTGTTATCAACTTTGTGGTTACTGCTTTTTATCAAGTGAGAGCCTTTCCAGGAAGCAGCTGCCCCATGCACTGCCATTCCGTTATCTTTGAGTTACTTCAGACGAAGGGCTGGTTCTGGGCAGCCTCATTCCACAACTCTACAGCAAAGGCTGTAAACCACCTCTTTACAATTCTTCTTCTGCATTCTTTTTTTGTTATCTAGCTTGAGATTGATATTACTTTACTTTTGAGATATATTTTAACTTAAAAAAGAAATATACTTTTCTTGGGAAAAATAAAAAAATATATACAGGCAAAAATAAGGAAAGCTATTGATGATTCCAATCCTTGGCTGTTTAATAGTTGGGTAATTGGTGATATGGTAGCATCATTCATACTGTGAATATGGTCATCTTTGCCTGTTCACTTTTGTGTGTATTCTTTATTGCTAGAACCCTGTTTTGAATCAGAACTAGCAAAGCTGTTTGTCCCCAGTCTTGGTTGTGAACCCACTATTAGATTCAGGGGCTTCGGGGTGTTCCTTGGGGAAATGACTTGATGAACGGTGAACATTTGTCTTTCCAAGTATACATCGATCTTCTCCTGAGACCAAGTTTGCTCTGAGGTATGTCAGGGGTGACACCGAAAAGTGATATTTGAGAAACCCACCTAATAAAAAACGCCCCATGCAGCTTCAATTCTGCCCATTCCCCTGGAGATCCCTGAGTAGCTGCCTCCTCCAGTTCTGAGGTGCCCAGAGGAGTGAGCTCTCCATTGAGTAGGAAAGCTTCTAGAGAACTCTAGTTATGAATCCAGGTGCTTGGTGCATAGCATGAATTCTGAGAGATGTGACATTTTATCCATTAATGAAGAAAACCAGTGCCAACAAGTCATTCGGTTCTTAAAGACATCAGCTCTGACAAGAAGTGGAATCACACTCACCAAGCACTTTCTCTAGAACTTGGGAAGGCAGAGAAGGAACAAATTGGAGCATGGAGGCCTGATGCTGGAGAACCTCGCTTCTGCCCACCAAAGCATGCACACTGATGGGTGGATTCTTTACAAGCTGACAGAAAATGAGCATTTGGAAGACTTCAAATCCCTTTGGCTTCTAAGGACCTTGAAATTTGTGAGCTGCATTCAAATTCTGCTTGAGAAGAGAAACAGAGCCACTGCTGTGTGAGGAGAGAAATCATTTCCGGAGAGATCCCCGAGGAAATCCCATTGAGTGAGGCAATGGCTCTGGTTTTTCTGAGTTGCACAGTGTCCCTGGCTTCATGGCTCAGCTACCTGGTGTTTTGTTTTTTTTTTTTCAAGGCTTTTGAGTGAACAACGAAAACAACGACAGAGGGAGAGAACAGAACCACACACCCCACTAGAATTCTTGCAGTCAATGCTTTGTTTATAGTACACCACCAGCCAAAATGTTTATCGTATACATTTTGTGAAAAAAAAAATTTTTTTCCTGGATGGTTGTGGCACATGTCTATAATCCCAGCACTTAGGAGGCAGAGGCAGGCAGATTCAAGGCCAGCCTGGTCTACACAGAGAAACCCTGTCTCAAATAACTTTTTTTTAAAAAGTGTTTTTTTGTTGTTGTTGTTTTGTTTTGTTTTTGAGACCCTGTACATAGAGAAATCCTGTCTCGAATAATTAAATTAAAAGTTTTTTTTTGTTGTTGTTGTTTTGTTTTGTTAGAGATGGCAGCCTCATTTTTTTTTTTTTTAATGGACAAATACTTCTACAGATACTTTACAAAAAGAAATCACCAGATGGGTGATAAATATATGAAATTACCACAAAATGCAAATTAATACAACAATAAAATATTACTGCACACCCACCAAAATGGCTAAATTTACTATGTGTTTTTCAGGTGAATGTGTGTTCATCTATATAACATACATCCATAGAAGTATATCTTACGCTTATTGAAAGACCCAAGAATTAGCATAGGTACATCATTTTTAGAAATATGTATATAATATTTTTTATTGATTTTTTGAGAATTTAAAACATTTATACAATGTATTTTGATTATATTTATCCCTACTCCTCTCCCTACATCCTTTCAGATCTACCTCCAGCTGTATTATATCCCAATTCCTCTCTCTCTCTCTCTCTCTCTTTTAGCTTATGGAACCCAATTTGTACTGCCCATATTCTGATAGGTGTGGGGTGGGAGTCACATCCTTAAGTAAAAAATGACTCCCTCTCTCCCAGAAGCTATCAGCTGTGAATAGCTCCTCAGATAGAGGTGAAGGCTCATGAACCTTCACCCTTACATGCTGGAACATTGACTGGCTTGCTCTTGTGCAGGCATTGTGCAGGCAACCACAGCTCTTGTGAGTTCATGAGTGAAACAGTCTAGCTGTGCCCAGAAGATTCTGGTTTGCTTCAGTCCTCCCTAACCTTTGGCTCTTAAAATCTGTCTGCCTCTTCTTCCAAGATGGTGCCCGAGCCCTGAGGAGGGAGTAATCCACAGACACTTACTCTTTCTGCACTTGGACCACTTGTGGGTTTTATGTTAAGTACGATCCACTAGGTGCACAACTTTTAATAGGCACAAACTTGGAATCGAATAAAATTTTACCAACTGTAGAATGGGCAAATACATTGTGCAGCGAAATACTACATAGCAATATAAAGGAACAGACTACCATGCCATATAACAGAATGTTGACATTACAGAGATGTAATGTTAAACACTACAACACAAGCACCATGTTGTTCTGTGGTATGGTTTATAGTGTCAAAAACAGACAAATCTGGTCAGTGGTGTTAAGAATCTGCATGTTATTTCAGGTGGTAGAGGAAAGCAGATGAGAGAAACTTCTAGAACATTGATTATGTTCTATTCCTTGCTTGATTACATAGGTAAAACAGTCTGTAAAAAGCCACTGATCCATGTACATAGGTGAGCAGGACACTTTCGTGCATGTCTACCATACTTTAGCAAAATACTAAACTTTTATTTTAGGTATGAGTACCACACACATGCCTGGTGCTGTCCAAAGCAGGAAGATTTCATGAAACTAGAGTTATGGACTGTTGTAAGAAGCCATGTGAGTGCTGGGGAGTCAAACCTGTGTCCCCTGGAAGAGTGGTAAGTGTTCTTAACTGTTGAGTTCTTTCTAGCCCCTGCACCTTGTTTTGAAAATAAAGGTCCCAGAAAGAGATGTTTGATAAGCATAAGGCTATTTCTTCATGGATTGGGGAGGGGCCATGATAGAGTCAAGGACAACGATTTTGGATTTGTACCTTTTTTGCACAGTATGTGTGGATGAACATATTTTACTAGATGGAACCTTGTTATTCAAGGTGATGATGCCATGAATCATTTCAGGAAGGTCCTTGCTCTGTAATTCATCTTGTTTATGAATTAAGACATTCACTCATTAAGTTTGCTTCTAGCAAGGTGTTCCTGAACTCATACAAAGGAGCCATTTGCTTTAGCTCTGTTATTAATTAGTTAATATCAACTCAACCTGCATTCTTAAATAGCATCTGCAGCCACCACTATATGAGTTTTGTGGGGTTGCCAGAATAAATAGCTTAAAATAATAGCTTAGTATAATATACTTTCATGGCTCTTGGGGGTCACAAATCTGAAAGCAAGAGATTGGCAGGGCCGTGCTCCATGTCCTAAAAACTGTTCTGTAGCCTCTTCTCTTTTTGGCACTTGCCAGTTTTCCTTGGCTTATGGCCGTTTAACTTCAGTCTCTGCTTGTGTCTTCCTTTGGGTTTTCCTCTTCTGTGTGTCTTAGTGTCCCTTCTGCTTCCAAAAATAGGTGTAGGCAGATTTTTCTGTCCTACCTGTCAGCTTCCAAATAATCACACAGATACTTATTATTAATTATGAAAGCTTGGTCGACAGCTTAGGCTTGTTTCTAACTGCTCTTATAACTTAAAGTAACCCATTCCTATTAATTTACATGCTGCCATGTGGCTCGTGGCTTTCCCTGTCCTCCAGCATGTCTTTCTCCCTCTGCAACTCCTGGAGACCCTGCCTTTCTTCTTCCCAGAGTCCTCTGTGTTTGGCTGTCCTGCCTATACCTCTTGCCTAGCTAATGGCTGTTTGGCTTTTTATTAAACCAATAAGAAGGTTTCTTGTCAAAGACACATCTTCACAGTGTACAAAAAAGATTATTCCACAGCAAAAAAAGGACATGCTAAATCCAAGATATTTATTATGTTAAGACCCTTAACTCATCTTGACTGTGAAGACCCCATTTCTAGACAGCCTACATTCTGAGCTTCTGGGTGAACATGAATACAGAAGAAGAGTGACCCTTGTTTAACTCATATGGACAGGAACACTGGGCTAAGTACACAATAGGCCTGTACTGTTTGCCTCTTCTGCTATAGGCTACCCTTTACTTCAAAGTCAGGAAAAAATGACCTTAACGGTTGTAATGATACAACGATTTGCTGAAATTTTTATCATTTCATTCTCTCAACAATTGTGCTATTTTAATTTTTTTTTTTTTTGAGACAAGGTCTCACTCTGTAGAACAGGCTGGCCTTGAACTCACAGAGATTTGCCTGCCTCTGCTTCTCAAGAGCTGGGATTAAAGGTGTGTGCCGTGCCATATTCGGTGATCCTATCACCTGTGGCTACATAGAGAGTTTAAGTAACTTTGTCACAGTCACACAGGTGATGAGCAGTTGAGCTCAGGCCTGACCGCTCCCCAAAGCAGATAACTCTCTTTGTAAGTTACCACGTGAGGGTCTGGGGGATAGATCATTTGCCTTAGCACTGTGAGGACCTGAGTTTGGTCTTCAGAAGCCATATAAAAATGATTGTCAGGTGGCATGTGCCTATAATCACAGCAATATGGAAGTGGTGGAGACAGGGGCATCTGTGTCAGGGGTTCGTGGCCAGCCAGCCTAGCCTAATTGGTGAGCTTCTGGCCAATGAGAAACCCTGCCTCAAAGAAGGCTAATAGCATTCTTGAGGGTAAAACCTAATATTGTCCTCTCTCTCTCTCTCTCTCTCTCTCTTTCTCTCTCTCTCTCTCTCTCTCTCTCCCCCCCCTCTCTACTGGCAAAAACAAAGCTAAACAAACCATGTTGAATACTGCCAACCAATAACTGCTTGTTCACTGTTGACCAGACCATGAATGAGACCATAGAAGTTAGGATTAGACCATGGACCTTGCCTCTGAGAAGCTCATGACTAAGAACACTAAAGCAGACATTTTGCTCACTCGGTAGTGTGTAATGAAAACATCCCACATGCAAGGCAGGACATTAAGCACTGGTGAGACGTGAGCAAATATGATCTATGAAATCCTTGCTCTCTGGAAGCTTCAGTCTAATGGGAAAAGCATGATAATAAGTGAAAAGGGAGTCATTAAGATGGATGTAGCTTGTGATAAGTATTCCAAAGGGTAAAACCTGGGATGCCAACCACAGTTAGGTATGAGGCTTTCTATATGAATAGCAGTTTTACAGTCACTTTTGAGAGTAGAAGCAGACTTAGGTCCACTAGCTGATAGAAACCCCAAAGTATTTGAAACTGCATCTATAAAAAAGGAATAATAACCTTTGACATGGAAAGCTGTTTTGCCAATTTTATTGGTTAGTAGACTTAAAGGCTTTCTTTTCGATTTTCCAAAGATTTTGCAGCATGCTTAACACATAATTATAGAGGCTGAAGAAGAGGATGAAGTGGTGGGTGGTTGCTAAGGGTCCCTAGCTCTTCATCCTTCAAATACCAGTTACTGGAGCCCCTTCTCTGTACAGGACTGGCCCCAAAGCAAGCTCACAGTCAGAGTAGGAATACAGTGCCTTGCCCCAGGGAGGATGGATGCAGTGGGTTCTCTCTTTTAGAATCCTGTTCCTATAACTCCTGACCAAACATAATCCTTAAGCCAGCATCTCCTTTAAAAATAGTTTAAATTGAAAAAAAAATTATTTGTCTGTGTTACATATTGTGTGTATGTGTGATTTATGCATTTGTTAGTGTGTATGTGCATATGAGTGCCTGTGAGTGCATGTTCATATATGTGCGTACATGCATGTATGTGCATATGGATATATGCATGTGTATGTGTGCCAGAGGTCCAGATCTGAAGTCTTCCTCTATACCCTTTTGTACTGGTTAGTTTTCTGTCAACTTGACACAAACAAGGGTTACCTGGGAAGAGGGAACCTCAACTGAAAAAAAATCCCTCCATCTGATTGCCAGCATTTTTTTTTTTTTTTTTTTTTTTTTGACTGATGATTGATGTGGGAGGCTCCAGACCACTGGGGGCAGTGCCATCCTTAAGCAGGCGATCCAGCATAAGAAAGCAAGCTGAGCGATCCATGGAGAGCAGGCCAGTAAGCAGCATTCCTCCATGCTTTTGGCTTCAGTTCCTACCTCCAGGCTGCTGCCCTGACTTCCCCTCATGACGGACTGTAAGCTCTACGTTGAAACAAACCCGTTCTCCGAGTTGCAACAGAAAGCAGATTTGGACAGCTCCACTTCGTTTTGAGACAAGGATCCGCACTGAACCTGAAGCTTATCCATTTGTCCCGGCCGGCCAACGAGTTTCAGGGACACAGCTGTCTCCTTCCCATGCCCCAGCACTAGCACCATGGGCACAAGAACACACCTCCACATCTGGTTTTTTACATGGGTTCTTGGATCCTACCTCCGAACCCCACGCTTTCTCGGCAGGCACTTTTCTGACTTCCAATCCCCCTTTTCATTTTCTGTTCTCTAACAGTCTTTCCTGTTCCTTCAAAGCTGCTAGCTGCCCATGGAATCTCTCCCACCCACAGTAGCAAGTTGCATGTGCAGCTGTGGCTGATAGCAGCTCATTAAGTATCCGGAGGAAGTCTGAATATTGACGGCAGTGGCTGCTCCCTGGGCACAGCACACAATTGCAGAGCTGATTTCTCTCTTTCTCTCCCCACGGTGATGTGATAGATTTCATTCCTGGAGAGCTCTGTAGGCAAGATTTAAGTCGGTTTTTCCCTGCTGTGAGTCTGGAATAAAGTCTTCACAGATTGCCCAAGCAGGCTCAGTGAATCACCCTCACTTGCAGGCGTGCTCCTCCGCACTCCTCTGCATGCAGCGGACAGCCTGATTAAGCACAAGTCGCTCTCACCTTCCATTCATCACCAGCTGCAGGCACACCGCTAGGTCGCAGACATTCCCATGGGCCTATCACCTTAGTGAAAAGCCCTTTTCCACTGTAGCCTTTCATTGGAAGATGGTCCTTCAGGAGACCCATTGCAACATGCCAGGGTCACTGGGTGACTTCACTGGCTCATGATTCCTGGGAGCAGTTCGAGGGCATCGTTTCTGGGAAATTATAAAGTATGTGTTAAAGCTGATGGTTTAAAATCTAAAGTTGCAGTTAGGCATTCATTTGTCCATGCGTGCGTGCATGCGTGTGTGTGTGTGTGTGTGTGTGTGTGTGTGTGTGTGTGTGTGTGCATGCATGTGCAACTATGTGTGTGGATACACGTGCCATGACATTCATTTAGAAGTCAGAGGACACCTTGGGGGAGTGGCTTCTCACCTTTCACTCTCTGCATCTCAGGAATCAAACTCTGGCTGTCAGGTTCGGTGGCAGGGGCCTTTGCATCTCAGCATCCCAGCGACGGCGTTTGATGCGTGTGGGTTTATCTTTTGCTCTGGGTTGAATGAACAAAATGTCCACAGAGGTTAAAAATACTGTCTTAGGAATGCTTGGCTCTGTCCCTTGGCTTTTTTGTTTGTCTGTTTGTTTGGGACAGGGTCTTATGTATCCTGCTTTGGTTTAGAGCTCATGATCTTCCTGCCTGCATGGATTACAGGTGTATGCTGCCATGCCTGGAATAATGCTTGCGCTTGTGGTCTTGGGCAGGTTGTGTAACCTCTGAGATTCTCAGTTTGTTAATCTATAGAATAGCACTAAAGCCAAGGATTATCCAATGTTATGATTCATATAAATGTTTATTATAGGGACGGGCCCCTAGAAAATGTTTAGTATAAGTCAGCGTTTGCTAACATTACTACTGTACTGGTAGTAATACTGGTGTTATTTACCACCAGGCTAGTGCTTAACCCAACTCTGTCTTTTCTCCTAACTTGACTTTTCTGGAGGTTTGGAGGGACTGTTTCTGTGTGTGTATGTGTGTGGGGGGTCATGTGTGTGCACAGTGGGCATGTGTGTATGTATGTGTATAATAGGTCTGTCCTCACGTGCCATCTACCTTTTGTTTGATGCAAGGTCTTTCATTGGCATAGAATTTTACCACATGGTCCAGGACTAAGAGTTTCGGAGGGGAGGGGTCCACCTATTTTCGTCTCCCCTCTAGGATAACAGGTTCACATCGCTATGCCCACTCTTCATAGGTTCTAAAGATCCAAACTCGGGTCCTACTGCTTGCCAAGCAAGCACTTTATCAACTGCTCCATCCCCCACCTTTTGAAGGGCTTCATGTTGCTCCATCTGGACAGATCGTTAGAGGATGCTGTAGAGAGCTATGGTTTGAACGGATCTCCTCCAACTTCAGGGGATACTGCTGTGGTTGTATTAAGGGCATGGGGTGGTAAGAGGCTCCCACAGGTCTTCATGTGTGAGGGACTGTGGCCTTCCTAAAAGAGGCTGCATCCTGTGTGTGGCCAGCTTACTCTTCTGTTTGTTTTGTGAGCTTTTGACATGTTAGGTGCTGACATCCTGGCCTGTCCAGTCTGCAAACTTATAAGCCAACCCGCTTCCATCTTGATCCATTTGTAACGGCTTGGCTGCTTTATTATAGTAGCTCAACATGGACTGAGACACAGAGGCAACACATAGTCTTGTTAATGAAGCACCAAGGACGTCTGGGCCTGGACATGCACACCTCTAATCCTAGTACCTGAGAGGAAGAGGCGGCAAAATTTCAAGTTCCAGGCCAGCCTGGTTTACATAGCCAAACTGTGATGAAAGAAAACAGCAAGGACTAGGAACAGAGTTCTGTGGTAGTGAATTTGCCTGCCATGTCCAAGGCCCTGGGTTGGCTCTCAGGCACAGGGAATAGAGGAGAAAGCAATGCATTTTAAAGTCACAAAATATGTTTTTGGATTTATGATTTCTCACATGTTGCTTTTTGGGATCTAGGCAAGTCCCTTCTAAGTTTTGTTTTTCTTTCATGTATCCTTTAGAGCAGCGATTCTCAACCTGTGGATTGTGACTCCTTTGAGGGACGTTGAACAACCCTATCACAGGGATCCACTTAGACCATCAGAAAACACAGATATTTACACTACGATTCATAACAGTGGCAAAATTACAGTTATGAAGTAGCAACAAAACCAATTTTATGGTTGAGGGTCACCACATGAGGAACTGTATTAAAGGGTCACAGCATTAGGAAGGTTGAGAACCACTGGTCTAGATGATCTATAAGGTTACATAATGATTCGTCTTTTGTTATGGATAGTATGGAAAGAATTCTTACAGAGATATAGAAATAAGATGGCCTCAGGGGACAAAGGGGCCTAATGGGAGGGAGAGCAGCAAGAAAAGAGGGGTGAGAGAATTATGGGCTCATTATAACAAGACATTAAAATTCTGGCTTAGAAATAGTATGGCAGGTCACTTGGGGTTTTTAAAAACAAACTTTTATGAAGATTTTTATTCCTTCAGCATCTCCTTTCTATTAAGGACATGACAGAGCGTAAGCCTTGTGATGAATGCTCTAGGAACATCACCTTAATTGTCTTAATAAACCTGTGATTATGTTTAATCTTCACTGTGTGGACAAATGAGTGTGTGTCCTTGGAAGTGAAAAGTCCCCAAATTGCATCTTGCCCAGCAATATGAGAACCACATTCCTGAACATGGCATACAGGGGTCTTTCAGGTTTAACCAGCCCACACGACCACCCAGGAGTCCTGTGTGCAGCTGGGGTCTATGCTTTCTCTATTGTAGCCACGACTTCCTTGGTCACAGAACATACCATTCTCAAGCCAGTTCCTGAGACCTCACCTATCTGCCCCCTCTTACTGCGGTATCTCACGCCTATCTGCTTGTTTACCTGGACAATTTCTTTTCCTTAGGCTGAGCATGGATGAGTTCCCCTGTGATCCAGGCTTCCAACAGTTTACACAGAGCTTGTCACCTTGTCCACTGTGTTTTTGGACACCCCGAACATGATTCTCATACAGCAACTGCCACACCCTGTGAAGACCATCTCTAAGGTCAAAACACTAGACAGGGAACATTGATTGTTAACATGATGCCTGGCACATAGAAAGTACTCACTGTATGCTTATAGAGTGAATGAACAGACAGTCCCGTCATGTCTATTATTGCCTTGCTCCTGTCTTTGAACTTCCCTACCCTCCTAGGGATGTAGAGGAGTCCTTTGGCTAAATGATCAGTTTAGCATTCTCACTCATGGCATCTCAGGAGACATTTTGTTTAGAGGAGATTTCTTTCTTTCAAAGAACTCAGGCATATGGTTCTGCCTTGGCGTGGGACCTGCCAGGAAGCACTTGGTATTGTATGTGTCTCAAGAATACACTTAGGCATAAATTCCATACCAAGAAATTTACCCAGTGAATTTAACCAGTACTGGGGAAAATATTTTGTCTTGATATTCACCATCATGTTCTTATATAGCAGCAAACAACTAATGAAAAAAATCTAAATGTCTTACAATGAAGACTGGTTGAAGAAATCATGGTAGGCCTATATAAAAGAAGTCAAGTTACCTATTAAAGTAATCCTATGGATGAACATTTTTATATAGGAAAAATATTCGCATGTAGAGTAAAGAAGGCAGATTACACATGTTATATACAGTATGATCTTGTGTATTAATTTAGTGTAACAAAAGTTACCTTTAATTTGTGTTTATGTAGTATGACTGTACATACCTCTGGGTGGGTCTGTGCATATAATAAACTTGGGGAAAAGATCTGGAACTTTTATCCCCAGGTGGTAACAGGAATTCTCTCTGCCCGATAGCACAAAAGTCAAAAGTTCATACCTTTTTTCGATACATATATTCTAAAGTTGCATCCAAAATATATTTATATTTACAGCAGTGTTTGGTAGAGTTAATTTTCTAAAAACTAAATTTTTCATTACATTAAAACGAAAATCTCCTTCTAAAATTATATAATGAAATGATGCTGCCCCATCAAAGCCTTTCTGTCATGTATGACAAACTATTCAGAAGGTGATGTCCTTGGGACAATTCACAATTGGATTGCTGAGGTGAAGCATTATCTTAGGACAGGCAGAAGGAGAGGGTGAATTGTAATTGCTTTTTAAAATGGATTTTATGTTGCGAGTTCTAAATGATTGGTTTATAGCCTATTCGGGCTTTCAAAAAAGTTCCCCAAATATATTAATCTACAGTATGGTTAACTCAACTAGGTTCCATCAGATAGCCACAAGAGAGATGACAAGAAATTACACAGTTTCAGGAGAGTTGCCATCTGCAAGGCTAATGTAATTTTATAGACCAAATCTCACCAAATCCCCCCATCCACAAGCAGCCCTTGAGTGTGCAGCATCTTTTAGCCTCTGCTTCTTGGTCTTTAGAGTAAGTTCTGCTTTCCTGATTATATCATGAGTCTCTGGACATTAGCTGTGTCTTCTGCTTTTCTTTTCTAGAAAAGTGATATCCAGGTAGAAATTTGATGAGTAAAAAGTGGGCAAGTATCCTTGACCTATTTATACTTTCAAAATGGCATTCATTTATAACCCTAGAACCATTTAATCCAGCTAAAAATGTCCATTTCTTTGGCTTTCCTTGGAACTAAAACAAGAAAATGGTAACCATGGTTGTGTCTTATGTTAATGTGTAATAATGTGCAAGTTGGCTTCAAGAGAAAATACCTTATCTACCAATATAGTTTATTCAATTTGCTTGACATTGAATCAAGCAGATCAAACACCAGGTTATTGTTTGAGGGTTTTAATTCCAGTTCCTCTATGGCTACCTTCCCATAAGTTGTGTTGGATTCACCAAATGCAGGCTCTCTGCTTCTTTCCTCTTTCCATTACTGGATTCTAATTTAATATTTCTAGGGTAAGACCTAGACATCTAGATTTTTAATAAATATGCAAAGGGTTGTTATGCACAGTTAAACTTGGCAGCTTCTAATATAAGTCAACACTATTTAATTTAAAAGTAGTCTGGAAATCCATGAAATTTAAGAATTCTTTTCCTAAGCAAAACCAAGGAGGGATCAGCATGCTCTGCTCTTCTTCAGACAAGGGATGTCCCGATGTGATAGAGACACTGTTCTAGCTCTTGCTGGCTGTTCTTCTCTCCTGGGCAGCTTTTGGAAGATGTCTTCTTGCGAAGTGTAAAGTCCACTTGAGATCCCTGGGGAGTCCACTGTTGATAATGTAATGACTCTTCTCTTTCCTATCTCTAATGCCATGGAGGTATTAAAGGCAATGAGGGCAGGGAGGCAGAACCAGAAGGCGTTAGTAGAAATTACTTGTACGGTAAGGAATAAAAGGTACAGTTCAGCGGCAGATCATATTCCAATAGATACATACAATCTATTATTCTTCAATGAGCCTTTGTTTCTTCACTAACACAGGCATAGCTCACTAACTAGAGATGAATCCAGGGTGTGATGCATGGAGACAGCAGGATTCTGAAAAAAAAAATGTTTCATTAATATAACAATACAAGACAAAGCCTCCTGTTACTCAGAACTTTATGAACTGTTAGCCAAATAATCAAAGTCAATATACTGAAATACAAACAAAGCCTCCAACTGAAATGAAAACATGGAAATTTACCTAAAAGAATATTGTTTTGAGTAAGTAAATTTTGGGGGAAGAATGATGACTTGTAATGTTCAAGGTATACTGCCAAATCAGGAAAAAACTCAATTAAATGTAGGCTAGCATGAATCAAAAACTATATAGGAAAAGAATTGGCTTGTGAGAAGTATTTTGAAAATATTATTAGTGTTTATGATGACTAATCTCAATTGTCAACTTCATGAGATCTAGAATCACCTGGAAGATGGGCCTCTGCATATATTTGTGGGGTGTTACCTTGATTAGGTTAATTGAGGTGGCAAGACTTGCCCCCTGTGGGTGATACTATTTCCTAGGCTGGGTGGAGTCTATAAGAGAAAATAACTGAATGAAGGCATCCATCTCCCGCTGATTCCTGATTATGGATACACTGTAACCAATTGCTTCAAGCTCCTGTTACTGTAACTACCCCACTATTATAAATTATACCTTAGAAGTGAGGCAAAATAAACCTCTTTGCCCTTAAGTTTCTTTTGTCAGGGTATTTTATCACAGTGATTGGAAAAGTAACTAAGACAATGATTATATCTGCATGACATATATCAATTTTTACTTATTTCATTCTATTGTAAATTTTCCTTTATTAATCTTTGACTTAGTTTTTATCACTTGTAGATAGAGTTGAAACCAGTTAGGCAATATTCCCTGTACTGGCTAGTTTTATGCCAACTTGACACAAGCTAGAATCATTTGGGAAGAAGGAACATCAATTGAGAAAATGCCCCGGCCAGGTTGGCCTGTGGCATGTCTGTGATGCATTTTCTTGACTGATGATTGGTGTGGGAGGACCCAGCTCACAGAGAGAGGTGCCACCTCTGGGGTGGTGGTCCTTGGCACTATATGAAAGCAGGCTGAGCAAGCCAGTAAGTAGCAAGCCAGTAAGCAGCAAGCCAGTGAGCAGCATTCCTCCATGGCCTCTGCTTTAGTTTCTGCCTCCAGGTTCCTCACTTGAGTGCCTATCTTGACTTCTGGTGATGAATGTGACCAAGTTGCTTCTAGTCATGATGTTCTATCAAAGCAATAGAAACCATAATTAGGGCATTCCCCTTCTAGGCCTTAGGTTTATTTTCTGTAAAGGCCTAAGTATGTTTTAATGTGTTCATTCTGCTTTATGTTTAAAAAAAAAAAACAGTATAAGCTCCTTTTAACACTGTAGCACAATAGAAAAGGATTATTAGATTTTTCTCTGTATATAGATGTATCAGTTATCTCTCACTATAGAACAAACCACACTGAAATCCACTGGCACAGAATAGCAAGTGTTCGTCATTTCTTATGACTCCGAATGTCAGGTGGGTGGTTCTGTGGGTATGGTCCAGGCTCAATGAATTGCATTTGAACTTGTTCATATGTTTGTAGTAGGCTGGTGTGTTAGTTCAGTTCTGACTGGCCTAGGCTGGCCTCATATAAAAGTCTAATAGGCCTGGCTGCTGAGCAGGATGTTAGGTTGCCCATAATGTATTCCTGTTATCATCTGACACAGATTAGCTTGAAGTTTATTCTCATGATGGCTGAGCAGGACGCTAGAAAAACAAGACAAAAATCTTTCAGTCCTGGGTTTTCGACTGTTATGCATTCACTCCTTGCTGTTTCTGTTCGCTAAAGGAAGTCAGGAGACCAGTTCACACTCAAGGAGAAGAGAATCAAATTCAACACCTTCACGGGAAGAATAAGGGAATCACACATAAGCCCTAGAGGGGAATGATTGGGGTTGCTTTGTAATTATAGAAATACATTCTTTCAGAAATATTTCCTTTGAATACTATGCCATCTATTTTCTAGAGTACACACTTTTTAAAGATAACATTTTTGTATTTTTGTAGCTAAGTTTATAGAGATGTATATACTACCTTACAGTTATCTTATATCTCAACTAGATATTGTATCTTACACATAATTCCATGTTCAAGAGATTAAGTGCAGGTGACTTCTTTGGCCTTGACCTTCTGAGATTCTAGGACTGTACTGTTCATTATGAATCTAATTTCTCAAATCCTTAATCTTCACATTCCCCCATAGAACTGCCAGACACTTAAGTAGCTAAAAAGTCAAGCCTGTAATCCTGGGCGTGTGTGTCATGAAGCAAGACATGATTTCATCCTTGCTGGCTAGATAGTTACTTGTCATTATTATTATTAATTACAATGATAATTAAAAGAGTACTTCTGTTGAAACTCTAGAAATTGACTCTAATTAGCCCAAGGGAAATAGAATGCTGATTATTTTACATGCATTGCTCATCTTCCTGTTTCTACCAGTTTAGCAAGTAGGCTAAATTGGCAGGCAGAGCAATCCTGAGAATAGGCAACCTGGCTGACAGTCAGATTCCAGCAAGTCAACAAAGGACAACAGAAGGCTTTGGGGGCTCTGGCTTCTTACTCTTTTCCTGGTTGTGATAGGTCAATGCAATCTTAAGGGCTGCTCATTTTCTTCAAAGCAGGCCTCCACAGTTCTTCAGCACCTGTGCCCTGCAAGACACACTGTAGTAAACCTGAGTCAGTGTTCAGTGTTCTGATTAAGACCTTGCCTTTGAGGTTTTAACTAACAAATGGCAGCAGAAGCACACTATGGCAGTTATTGACTCTACGGTCAGGGACTCCTTATGAAAATGTTCACTTTCTCTGTTTTTCCTTTGGAATCGCCTGTATCTGTCCACTAATTGAGACTTGATCAGACTAATGGGATATGACTTAGAGACGGTGGTCTTTTGTATTTGGCATGAGGCAGATTCTTTCACTTACTCAGTTATTTGTTTATAAATATTGAACATTTGCTATTGGGTAAGCCTAATCTGTGCTATGGGCCTGTAAAGATGAATCAAACACTGTTGTGTTCTCAAGGTTTTACATTTTTGAAGACAGGCATAGATTCCTATAATGTGTTTTGAAGAGTTCCATGGACAGGCACTGATAGAATGTTCTAAAAGAAAAGTGATTTTTCTGTCAGAATAACTAAAATATGGCCTGAATCAGAATAATAACATAAATTAGATGGCATTTCTTTTTAAAGAAATTTTATGAGTGTCCATAAAACACTGTAAGTGCAGCCTTTTAAGTTTAAGGTTAGGTTTTGTAGAAGGGTCCTTCACAGACACAAAATGAATAGAATGTATGCATCTGAGTATGCGTGTGCTCACATATGTGTACATACACCCAGTTAGAAACATGCATTTATTAGACAGAGGGAGAGGGAGAGAGATTTTAAGGATGTGGTAACAATGTAGATTCATTTGAGCCATATTTAAACTCAAACATAATAACCATATCATACTCCTGCCTAAAATGACAAAAATAATCTTACATACAGCTCAAGAGGTTTTCCCTGGAGACTCGAAGTTCATGAATGATCTCTACCCCTATCTCTTTGAGAACCTTCGACTTTAACCCTATGCTCTGCTGTTGGTCATGCTTAAACCCTGTAAGATAAAGCCAGTCCTTTCCACTACCTCCCTCATATTGTGTTTCCTTCAGCAGGCTCCTCAGTTGACCATGTTTCTTTACCTGGGGAAGGGCCCCAAACCTTCCTTCATGAACACTAATCTTGCCTGGCTTGAGTTGCTGTGTTTTTACTTGACTTTACCCATGTGCTAGGGGATCTCTCAAACTTCTACTGTACTTCCTTTGTGGAATAAGTTTCTCCTTGGGACTCCTGATCAACCCCCTTAGTCAGCATGGTTGCTGTCTTCTTTACCTTGTGCTTGTGAAGTATTGGAAGCCCCAAGTAGCCAGGTGGCAGTCTTGACTTCCTCCACCCCCATGGAAGCAGTCCTGGTTTTAAAACTGTAAGCTCCAGATGAGTTAAGTTTAGGTTCTCAAGGGCAGGAAGCTGGGATTTTGCCAGTGGAGTGCTAAATGCATTTGCTAATGGGCACACTTCATTTCCTGGACCCGTGGATCCTGGTTCTGGGAGAAGTAGCACCATCTTGATTTAGGACATTCAGATTTCTGGAGTTCTTTACCCCAGTTCTGCAATATGTCCTCCCATAGCTGACGCTGCACTAAATCTCCACAGGCCATTCATTTCCTCATTTGAACAAGATGTGTAAATGGTCAAAGTACTAAGAATAAGAGACTGCGTGCTCGACCCTAAATCTGACATCCAAGGCCCAGTAAACATTGTGGAAAGACTGTAAGAGCCAGAGGATAGGCAGAATTGGGAAATGCTATCTTCTGGACAGGACATAGCCATCACATTCATGATCTTGCAACAGCTATGGTTAGATGCATAAGACCTGCACAGAGCAAGCCAGCCAACAGTTCAGTGTACGTTGAGGAGGTATTGTCCAAGCCCCAGCCCTTACTGAAGGGCTATTACCTGGAGAAAGTGGCGGGGAGAGGGAGAATGATAGTGTGCTGACACTGATGTGTTTCCCATGCTCTAGTGGATGGCCCCACCCCCATGGACATATGGGCAGTACTACTTGGACTTAATGAGTTATAAAAATAGAAGATGATATAAAGTTGGGAGGATGATGTGTTGAACGGACATGGGGACTTGGAGGGGGACCTAGGGGGGAGAATATCATCATATTTCATTGGGTCTATGCATGAAATTCTTAATAATAAATAAAAATTGTTAAAACTAACATACATTTATATGTAGTGGGTAGCCATTCCAGCTTTGATCTGGAAGTTCCAACCCCCAATGAGGCTTCAGTAACTGTCACACCTACAAGGCGGGGCCAAGGGAGGACCCTGTAGACCTGAGATCTGGATGCGCCGGCCCTCTTGGTTCCTGGACCCTGGACGCTGGAGGTAGACCGAGCAGAGTTCTCCAGAGAACACCACTGGACTGTGCTACACCTTTCCCAGACCCTGTTACCTATTCCTTCACTTGTGAGTTACCCAATAAAATAAACCTCCCTTTTAACTACGTGGAGTGGCCTTAATAATTTCACCAATATTTATAAAAAAGATTTGCTTCAGGATGGTGAAGAATATAGTCAAATCAGTGAGTTCTATGGTACTCACATCTGTACTGGGACTATATGAGATGCCATGAAGATGGATAAACATTTTGTAAGTTCCTAGATCAAAGTTTTGCTAGAAAGCATTGCACACAGGGAAGGAGAACGAGCATTCCAAACAAGTGGCAATTTCAGAACCAAATGCTGTGCCTTCCATGTGGAAGTGGTTCAGTGTAATCAGTTTTCACCAGGTGATTGGCTGATCACCGGGGCAATGGTGCCATATTGAGGATCCCCTAGTTAAAGTCCTACAACTCGTAAGGGAGTGCGAGTTCAAAGTCTGTACATTAACTGGCATTTCTCTAGCCTGTTTCAGTAAGCAGCAGCCCCCAAACAAGCAGAAAATGAAGCTGTCTTCAGAAAAAACAAATGAACAACCTCCACCCTAAATTTCCCAAACAAAAGCCAGACACCGAGAATGGAGTAGTGAAGTCTTTGGCCATATCACCCTGGATGCATCTGATCTCAGAAGCTAAGCAGGGTCGGGTCTGGTTAGTGTTTCCATGGCAGAATGAAGCAGTGAGTAAGATTCAAGAGAGACGATTTTGATAACTTTTTATGGGGGCACAGTAGGACCTTTCCTTCACCTGTGAGTTATATGTCAACTCATGGCATTTGTGTCAACTATGGCTCTTCCAATGGTCTTAAGAATCCTTTGATTATGGAAAAGTAATTATAACTGCCAAACAAGTGAGGCTCTGGCTGTCCCTCTACCACCACCTCCATTTTATTTTTTACCAAAGAAACATAGCTTTCTTTGTGTGTGTGTGTGTGTGTGTGTACAAGATGTATATACATATATGCATGTCCACATAGAGGATGGAGGTTAATGTTGAGTATCTTTCTCAATTGCTCTCCACCTTATTTTTTGGGACACAGTCTCTCACTGAACCTAAAGCTTACTGATTGACTGTCTACCCCGCCCCCATACCCTTACAAGCAGAGCCCGCATTTTACATGGGTGCTGGGGACTGAACTTAGGTCTTCATGATGGTGTAGCAGGCATTGATTGAGCCATCTCTCCTACCTGAAATTTAAGTTTTATCTGGTTTTATTGGGCCAGGCCAGCGATTTCTATACTCATCATTGTAGAGGAATGAGATTGAGATTCAATCGACGTTTACTATATTAGAAGCCCTGTTGACTCGGGGGAGAAAGGAGAGTAAGTGTAGGTTTATAGTTTATCTATCTATCTATCTATCTATCTATCTATCTATCTATCTATCTATCTATCTATCTACCACTAACATTCCAGTTTGCCTCGTCTGTCTTTTCATTTGTTTCTGTGGGCTTGGGTCACAAGTCAGTGTCTTTTCCTTCCTCTGATACAATTCTGCTCTGACTTTTGTCCTGAATTGTCAAATATTTTGTGCTAACATTGTCAAATACTCTACGTCTTAGGCTCATAGTAGTACGTTAAATGCACGTGTCTTCTACAGTGGCTTTTGAAATCAGTTAAGAGGAGACAGAAATGTGAATAAGCATCCAGGTCATTGTTTGCTTATTTACTAGTTTATTCTACTGACTAGCTACAGTACAAGCCTCCATACTGTCTTTAAATTCTAAAAAAAATATATTAATTTTTTAAACCTGTGTGTGTGTGTGTGTGTGTGTGTGTGTGTGTGTGTGTGTGTGTGTGTGTGTGTTGTGCACCTTCCCACATATACCATGGTATAAATGTGGAGGTCAGGGGTCAAACTTGGATGTTGGTCTCTGCTGTCCACCTTGTTTGAGACTGGATCTTATGCCAAGCTTGACGGTCTGTGAGCATCTGAGGAGTCTCCTATATCAGCCTCCTGTCTCCTTAGAGGAGTGCTGGGATGACAGATGTGTGCTGTTACATCTGGCTTTATGTGGGCTCTGAGAATTCAAACCCAGATCCTCATGTTTGCATGGCAAGTTCTTTACCGACTGAGCCGTCTCTCCATCCGTGTATTGTGTTTCATAACGACACAATTACTTTACTGGTGTACTTTTTTTTCTTCTGGAGTTCACTTACTGCCTGAGATCACCTTCTATCAGCTGGAAAAAAAATCTCTTAGTACCTCTTGCATGATGGGTTAATTGTCTTTGGCTACAATCTACCACAATAGTTACAGAATTCATCTCCGCTAGCAGCCGATCAACTCAACCTCCTACCAACAGATGGCATTAGAGGTTGTGTCAATAGTGTCATAAAGGCATTGATGTTGATCTTATTTGGAGTCAGAGTTATAAAAAGGAGAGTTCAACAATTCTTGGAAGTGTGTTAGACAAGCCTCCTGGTGAGGGTCCCCAGGAAGGTCAGAGAAAGTGAAGCTCCAGGAGCAGGCCAGAGTTTCCAGTTGTCAAAGTAGCTCCCTTAGTTAATGTGACCCACAGAGCAAGGAAGGCCTACAGCTCTGGCTCTTTCCCAAGACAAAGAATGCATTCCCAATTATGCTGTGGCCGCTTGAAAATAGGTCATATCTACTTTCCCTGTTCTTTTGCAGTGACCCTGTAATCTAAACCAGCTTCTTGCTCTCTATTTAATTTGGAAAAAAAATCATTAAAACCAAACAGAGCAAGAGCCCAATTAGGACAGCCCTGCTGGGGAACAGATAATTGTGGCTTTTCCAGAAAATGAGTATCTTTGGACCTACCTGGATTTGCAGAATAGGTGCCAAGCAACATGGGTCAGGGATGCTCCTGGACATCATCAAGGATTTCTCTCTAATGTCTCATGAAAACAACCCGGCGAGTCAGATGCTATTATCTTTTGTTTATAGAAGCAGACTCTGAAGCCCTGAGAGTTTAAGTAACTTGCCCAGGTCACAAAGCTAGGAAGTGGAACAGATTTGAAATGCAGGTCTTTGTGTCCTAGGTCTCCCTAAGACTGTAAGGGTCAAAACAGTAAGCAGAGACTATAAAAGTGCCGTTTAGTTCTAGTTTAGATGAGAAAATTGCTCTCCACCAGCATCGCACCCCTCCCTGTCTGGCCTGCAGCCAGCTGGTGTTCTGTGGTTCCTTCTGTTTTATGTGTAGGTTGATGACCTGGTGATAGTCTGTTTTATTTCATGGTTCAATGCGTTGGGAATTTTAGCATAATCATAATTGTCTCCCCTTCTCCTCATTGATGATATGCTTGCTTTCTTAGTAGTACGAACTTTACCTGAGGCTTATGTGCACAGTGGTTTTGCATTCCCAATGCCTTGAATGTGTTTTTGACAATAAATGGAAGATAAACAAGTACCACCCACTTGATCGGTGGGTTTAAAAGGAGTCAGGTGAGATGGTTCAGTAGGGAAAGGCACTTGCCACCAAGCCCAATGATCTAACTTTAATTACCAGAACCCACACAGTAGAAGAAGGGAACCAATGCCTACAAGTTGCCCTCTGACCTTCGTAAGTGTCCCATGGCAGCTGTATGCCTTGCCCTCCCAGCATACAAGTAAGTAAATAAATAAACACAATCAAAAGTACTGTCAGAAGATATTCATGAGGTCACTACTTCTACCATTAGTCAGTTGTGTGTCCTTGGGTAAGTCATTTTGCTGTATTGGACCTCTACTTTGCCATCTGGAAAAGGGGAAGACTGTACTTATAGATTTCTATGACATAGACTAGGCTTTTTGTCATGGCCTCATTGGACCCCTAGAACTGGGAACAAGTACCTCAATAGGCCCATGCATTTATACTTTCCTTTTCTCACACATAAGTCTGGTAACTTGCCTGTGTTGGTTGGCTTTCTATTTTATAACACGCCCTTCAAGCAATCATCTTGTGGAGAGAAGAGGCTTAACTCGGCTCACATTTCTGGAGGGTCCCATCAACAAGTGGTTGGCTGTTGTTTCTAGGCCTGTGATGAAGCTGTACTTCCTGGGTGGAGAACACAACAGAGCCAAAGTGCTCACCTTATGCCATCAAACAAACAATGGAAACAGGATGAACCAGGGTTCATAATACCCTTTGAGTGCTTGTACCAGTGACCTCTTACCAGGCCTCTTCTCTTCAGGACTCCATGCCTTCCTAATAGTGCCACAGGCCTTGTGTCACGTTGTAAATCCACACTACACCACAGCCCTTCAAGCATCCTCTTCCCATATGTTCTCACTCAGAGCTCCACACTTGTTACTCTCTTCTGGCTTCTGAATCTGAGGACCCCTTCTTTCTATAAGCTTGGTACCATGGTGTTCTAATACCAATTCATGAATTGCATTTCCTGCATTGCATTGAGTCCCACTTTGTGCCTGTGGTGCCTAAACTCCTACTGCACATGCTGCTAGAAGCATCCAAACAGACCTTCTGTTGATCCTCATAGCACACCATCAAAGAGGCAGCTGTCGTGACCCACACCCCAGAGATAAAGAAAAGGAAGGCTAGGGAGGACATTGTTAGTGGAGTTATCAGAGCCTGGACCCTGGCAGCCCTTATAAGCTAGGCTTGGCCACCCTTCTTCAACAGGACAATTAAACAGATGAGTGATACTGAAAAGCAGAGAAAGGGCAATTATGATTCAATGTAGCCACACTGGGAAGAGAGGCAAAGAGGTCTACTGACTTCTTAAGTGATAGGCAGAAATGCTAGCTCCTAGTGATGACCCTAAGGTCCCCAAAAAAGATGATGGAGCGCAGTCAACTCCACCTGGATTGTGATGGTAGTGGTATGTCTTTGTCATATTATTGACACATAGGGCATTTGAATTATACTTCCGGTTATAATTTATCCTTCTCAGATCTCTGATGGTGTAGCTTTATGCTAACAGGAGCAAGCAAGCCAACTTCTTCCTCAAGGCTGCAGTTACTTGGTCAGTTCATTTCATATGCAAAATCAGGCCCCAGGCCTCTCTTCTGGAGCTATTAGGTCTTCTGCTGAGAAAGGCAGGCACAGACAGTTTATCTTGCTGGCTGATTTCATGCTGATAGAGATAAATTCACAAAACAGGTTTATGAAGTCATGACTGCTCCATGGTATGGATGAGGAGAAGGGTTATATTGTAGATATGAGGCATATCTAGAGGGATCCAGACTGAACCAAACTGGGTCATGAGAGAAGAGAGATGGGGGAGGAGATAGAAGAAGGGAAGAGAGAGGGGAGAGGGTGCCAAGAGAACTAAGAGAGCACATAGTCCAAATGGCTAAGCTATATAAGAATCAAAAGCTGGGGAAGGGAAGGGAAGCTAGGCCCAGGCCTCAGGAGGGAAAGGTTTAGGGTGGGGGTGGGGTGAGAAGTGCTGGGAGGAGCCATAGGTAGAGTGAGACTTGTTCCAAGTTTCTTTGGCACCTGACATTCAGTACATCTTCAGAGTTCCTGAGGTGAGATTCAGGTTTGCATGGAAGACAGAAGGTCTGCGCGGTAAGTTGTGTCGGTCAAGGTGTGGATCACCAATAATCTGTCACTATCTTGGTGCCAGTCCCTCCTGCAAGGCAGTTTGATAAGTTGTCAGAACGGCATGAAATCTCCTCCTGAGAGACAAGATCCTTCCCCTCTTGCACCAGGCTTCACCCCCTTTCTTCTCCCAGCATGAGATTCCCGAAGAAATCCCAGTTTCTTCGGGACTGTTGTTGCACCAGTTAGCCAAAGAGAGACACACCCAGGTCTCTTAGTATAATTTTGTTTCTGGCAGGATGGTTACAGTATGAGACAGGGATAAGGTTGCAGTTTAGGGCTCTGACACCTTTGTTGTTGGCTGCCAGGCCACTTCCCTTGACGAATGGAAGGTGGGGTGACCATAGCTGTAGACACCTTGGTGGAATCCTGGGGGATGAGTCAGTCCTCTTTCCAAATCATATGTGTGCCTCCAAGAAGGGAAGGTGGGTGTGGCTTTGATCCTAACTAACTACAGTGTCTAGTACTTTGGATAAAACCAGTAAGGCACATTTGTGTTCATACATGAAGTTAGTCTGTCATACCTAACCATCCACAAAAGCATGGGGGCAGGACACAGAAAAGGCAAACGTGGAGGTTCTCATGGGTGGGTAGGAAGCTTTGACAATCGTGTCCCCTGTCACAGTGCTATCAGGCATTAATTAAATGTCCAGGAAAACCACTTCAAAATGGCATCGAGGACTGTTTGCACCTTAGAGTTCCTGGAGGTGTGCATCAAAGGTGTTGTTTACCACAGGTTCAGTCTTCCAGCCCCATGACTTGCCTTTCATAGAAAAGACTGAATGAGACAGCAGAGAGGAGACACCTATCCTTTCCATCCTTGCTTTCATTTTTGGTGGAGAAAGCAGTAGAGGGAGAGATGGATTTTAAAGTCACTACTTAAAGAAATACAAACCTTATACTGTGGGCTCAGATGCTTGGGAATGTCAGAAGCAGCATTAAGGAAAGTTGACCACAATTCTGGAGGTCAGAATCAACCACACAGTGTCAGCTCTTATGCTGATATTTTGGTGATGGGAAGCAGTTTTGTAACAGAACTCTTTGCTGACACATGCTGTTTCTCTCTAGTTCACATATCTTGCCTTAATAATTCGGTGGTGATTTGTTTTGTCTTCTTGTGTGAACTTGGCACATACGCAACTTGAGTCAAGCTGAGAGCATTTTCTTATGGCCTGGACCATTCCCTGTTGTTATTCTATTCTCCACTGCAACCTTGGCTTTTCTGCATTGGAAAGCTGCACACAAAAGAAACCTTCTGGCTAGTTGTTAGTGGCTGTTGTTCTCCAGGGGAAATCTAATACTACCTTTTATGTAGATAGGAAAATGGAAGTGTTTATTCAAGAATGAATAGCAATATATGCAAAATTGGGAACGCACCCTCTACATGTGGGAAGTAGTAACTTAAACTGTTTATAAAACTGCTCTTTGTACAGATACATCTCTATAATAAGTGAAACTATTTTTAGAATGAAGCACCCTGGGGTGTAAATCTCCTTTAAAAATTCTACATCTAGTAATTTTTATGCAAATAATTTCATTCTTTTCCTTGTGTCAAATGCAGACATCAACAGTCTTAAAGCTTAATAAGGAGCTGTCCTAATGATGCTGCTTTGTTTTATGCACTCATTTATTTAGAGGAACGTGCTTACAACAGCCAAATTCAATTTTACGGAGCAATTAATGATTAGAAAGAGGTAAGTCCAAACGTTCAGACAGACAGGGCCAAGTGTTTTTGATAAATATATAACTCCACATGCTTTCTCCGCAATATTAATCCACTCTGAACTCTACATCTTCACCCCCCCTGCCATACCTACACACCTGTGTGTGCTCATGTTCCCAGCAGATGCAGGTGAGTGTGGCCTCTCTGACTTGGATGGGACCTGTGTTCTAGGACATTTGCCCTTCAAACCAAGAAACCAAGAAAGTTGTACCCCTTGTGTTATGATTCCAAATGTTCTGATGCTGGTGCATGTGGGGCTTACAGAAGGCCTAGTACCTTCATTAATCTCTATCCCCTGCTCACACCCCCTCAACTACTCAACAATCAGATAAGTCAAAAGAGTGTGCCACTGAGGCAAACGTAACTTTAAAGAACCAGACTAGCTTTCACCTGTTTATAACCCCTGTATTAGTCAGGGTTCTCTAGAGGAATGGAATCAATAGAATGAATGTGCCTTATAAAGGGGTATTTATTAGATTGGTTTATAATGGCCATCTGCATTCCAAAGCCACAAGGATTTGCTCCATCCACCAAGCCTGATGGCTCCGTCGTCCTAATCCGGTGTTGGTGAGCCTCTGGTCTTGAGGCTGCACTGGAAAGCCAAAGAAGGTTTTGGTGGCCATGAAGGACGTGGTTCCTGCAAGAGCAGTAGCAGCAGTGACAGGGCCGCTCACTCAGCAACAAGGAGGGAGTGCAGGTGAGCCAACGCGGCTTTCCTCTCGGGCCTTCCTTCATCTGGGCCACTCCCAGAGGGTGCCACCCACTCTGAGTCTCCAGTTAATCCTGAAAAGCCCTCACAGATTTGGCATTATGCACTCATTTACTGAGAGAAACACGCTTCCAATTGCCAAACAGGATTTTATGGAGCGGAGGTATGTTCCCTAGTTGAGTCCAGATCTGATAAAATTGACAAGATTGACCACTATAATTCCCTATTATGGTAACATTTTGGTACTGCTTGGGTTTGGGGAAACAATACTCTAATTGCCAGAGAAGAATTTTCTTTCAGAATTAATTTTGTTCTGTGTAAGACACGTGTGGCTTTAAATTTGATCTTTGAGCATGCAGCAACTGTGGAGGGCTGCTTAGACAGCTTCTGAACCAGGTCTCAGTGGCCTCTGCCTCCTGGTACTCCAGCTCTGGTGCAACCCTTTCCTTTGACAGTGGGGTGGACCTAGTGGCTTGTTTCTCAGGAAGAGACTAGGGTAGTGATGGGTTGTCACTTCTGGGGTTTGGTTAAAAACGACTGTTTTACCTTCTCTCTCTCTCTCTCTCTCTCTCTCTCTCTCTCTCTCTCTCTCTTTTAATTTTCTCATTGTAAAGGTGGCTATAGACATATTGTGAACTGCCTTTCAGAGAATCCTATGTGACAAAAAAACCAGCTTGGCTCTATTACCTTGTCACCAGGCAGCTTGGCTCCTATGGAGCTCCCCTTCCCTGGTTACCTGACCTGTCCTGTTCCCCTTCATTTACCCAAAAGGAGACCTCCTCCTTCCCATCCCATAGGCCTGTTAAGCTCCTCTGTGACTTCCTTCTCTGCCCCTCCAGCTAGGTCTGCTCTTCCCATTGTACAGGTCTGCCTGGTTTCTCAAGATTCCCCTTGGTCTTGCACCAAATGCTGAGTAGCACACTCTCTTACTCCCATGTGGATGCCAGCTTTGGATCACTAGATATCTGTACTTAAACTGGAGTGCCCATGGATGCCACGAAACAAGTAAAGGGCCATGGGGGTGGATTTCAAGGGAAGGTGGAATAATGCTGGTGGTGGAAAGAGAGAAAGGAACTAACTAGGAAGGGTTAAATGAGGGAAGGATGAGAGGGCAGTGTAAAGGAGTGAGTATGGGGAAGGATAACTACATTAAAGAGCTTTGAAAAATGCCACATGTAGTCCTACTGCTATAGAAGTTTCCTGGAATGTGTACATATACATATATAAAAGGATTTAAATACAATCATCATATAACGTGGTGGTGGGAAGCAATGCCTCTCCCAGATACCATAGGCTATTAAATACAAAGCCCATTGCCTGGTATGAGTTACTTTTTTTTTTTTTGCTAGTTGTTGGTCAATGGTGTCTTGTAGTGGCCCACTAGAATTATAGGTTATTGATATTGTTCTTTATTACCACCCCCCCAACTTGATAGTAAGACACTATTACTGAGGATAGCATACTTAAGTCATAGAACATTGAGCTAGTACCAACGTGGGAGCTGCACCTCTATTGACTATCTTTCATAGAGCTGGATGGTCTACGCATGCTACTGGGTTAGAAAAGTCTTCAGTGGTATTACCTGTGAACCCTGGGAGCTACAGTAATGACTGACCTGTTAAGTTATGCCTATTGGTGCAACAACTTTCTGATTAGATTTATAGCCTTTTCTACAAAACAGAGCTCATGATTTGTACTATATACTGGAACAAAAACTTGTGACTGGGTGGGTCATGGACCCTAAGGGAGAACCTAGCATGTTTATTCCACTAAATGAGCATAATAACCAACTACCTACTAAGTTCTTAACTTTATACCTGTAGATTAGTGTACCTCTCAACACTCATTGGAGAAAATTCTTTTTTACAGTATATTGTAATTTATACAAAAACTCCAAGCTGGTCAACATGTAGGGAATAAGAGACTATGGAGTGCTCAACTCTAAATGCAATAACTGTATCACATTTCCTATTGACAAGGATCTAGGGTCATCATGGAAGAGAGTGCAGAAAAATTATAAGAACTTTAGGGAATGGATGTCTGCAAGAATGAGTATTTGCCTGGCATGGCAGCACCATTGTACATGTAAACTCACAGTGGCTGGAACTACATGCACAAGACCCACGCAAGATCAAGCCAGCCCAAATCCCAGCACGGACTTGGGAGGGGGTTCATGAAGTCTCAGCTCCATCTGAGGAGTTGCTGATTATTGCTGGCTGCTGGGGGAGGAAGAGCCAGTGTTCTTTAGGGATATGGCCCCTGAGAGTCTGCCCCTCCTCTAGTAGATGGTCCTACACCCAAGAACATACAGGCAGTGTTAAGTGGACTCAGTGTATTATTATTATTATTATTATTATTATTATTATTATTATTTTAAAGATTTATTTATTTATTTTGTATACAGCATGTGTGACCAGAAGAGGGCACCAGATCTCATTACTGATGGTTGTGAGCCACCATGTGGTTGCTGGGAGTTGAACTCAGGACCTCTGGAAGAGCAGTCAGTGCTCTTAACCTCTGAGCCATCTCTCCAGCCCCCTATTATTATTATTTTTAAACACATGAAAGTTGGAGGGAAAAGTGATGGGAAATAGGAAAGTAATTGTTGGGGAGTGAATGGAGGGTGGATTTAATCAAAACATATAGGCATGTAGAAATTCTCAAGCAATAAAAAAGAATATTCTAGAAAAAACTAGAAAAAGAGAACAAACAAAATACAAGTATATCCTTTTGTCCATGCCATGTTTGGAAATAAAGCTTCTCTACAGAACTGGGCGTGTGAATCCTGCCAACAGTGGATTGTAAGATCCAAAGGCTTACACCCAATGCACCTGCCAGACTAGGTCCTCCTCCCCATCCTGCTGAGTCCTTTATTGTAGCCTAAGAAATTTGGAGACGCATCCAAGTTGCTCTTGGATATCCAGCCTGAAGACTGTCAGATAATAAATGCTTTAAACTACCAAGTTTTGGACCTAAGAAAATATTTACAACCCAAAGTGATGTAACTATTGAATCAAATTTCAGTTCTTATCATGACACCAAAATTTGCATTTTTTATTCCTTTGCTTTTATCTAAATCAAGTATATTATGTATATCAAAGCATGATTTGCATATATTTTCTACATTGAATGTAGCATTTGTATAAATGCTTGCAATTTTAAATTTTATTTTAAGCTAAGGTTATATATCCATTTCTGGCATTTTCATGCACCCCTTTTAAAAATTTATTGAATTAGAATTATTTCTGCAAGTGAAAGAAAACAAACTCAAGCTAGCTTAGAGAGAGAGATAAAAGAAGTCTTATTAATAATTCACGTGTCTGAAAAGACCAATGGCTTAGTATGCCCAAATGGTGACATCACACCTTATCCAGTCTCTCAGCCCCTCCACACCTTTGACTCTGTGCCCATCTTTCTCTTATCATATTGTTCCTCCTCCTAGCAATGATGCCACAAACAAGAATGTAGAGAAAAGGGCTACATCTCTTTTGACTCAGTGTACACAGTGATTTTCGGATTACATTGAGTAGTGGATCTCTTTCCTTGGACCACTGTATACAGGGTGGGGTGTTCTGACTGGCCACAGTGGACTGCATATCTGCCCCATATGCCAACAGAATCTTGAGTTATCTAGTGGATAACTCTAGAAAAGTGTGGATTGGGGAGGGGCAAGTGTTCCCCTAAGGGAACAGTTTCTAGGTAGCCAACCCACCAGCAGTTCATGAGGTGGATTATTTCCTGGAACAGTATATACATTTGGTTACTTTTGCTTCACTGTGACCAAATACCTAACAGGATAACTAAAGAGAGTAATTACTTGTTTTTTTTTTCCTCTGCATTTTTTCCTCTGCACTATGTGGTGGTGATATGCATGGCAGAGCAGGTCAGTTAACATCGTGGCAGACAGGAAGCAGAGGAAATGGGATAAAGGAAGGGGCCAGGGCAGGATATAGCTCCCAGAGACAAGCACCAGTGAACTATTTCCTCCAACTAGATTCTGGCCCCTACCTTTGGCCACTGCCCAATAATGAATCCATCAACAGATTGATCCACACATTGGGTTGGAGCCCTCATGATTTTACTGTTTCTAGAAATGTCCTTGCAGACACACCCAGAGATATCTTTACTAGGCCACTCTCAATCCACTTAGATTAAGATAAACTGCCACAGTAGGGTTACTGCTTTATACCAGATCATCCCAAACTTAATGACACAAAACAGTTACGAAGTCTTGGGGTTGAATGGGCTCAGTTAGATTTTTTGCACTTGCAGCTTGAAACAGTTGCAGTCAAAGGATGGCTGAGCTGGAGCAGACTCAAAAGCACTACCAACCATGCATTTATTGCCTGGGATCAGGTGATCAAGTGGATGTAATTCTTTGTTCATCTTCTTCTTCTATGTATGGCTTCTATATATATATGGTTCTGATATGACGGCTGTAGTATATAGACAGACTTTTGACACAGTAGACCAGGACTCCATGAGTCTGTGACCATGAGGCAGAGAGCATCAGTCACCATTTATGAGGCGAGGCTCAGACATCACATGGCACCACTTTCTGTGTTTTCTTTGATAGAAGCGAGCTGTGTTCCAGGGGAGCACATTGAAACTGCACTGTGAGGAGATGAACACCAGAGAATTTGCAGACACATTTAAAAACTATCACATGCAAATTTCAAGAGTTCTCTTTCTTTTCCTTGCCTCTGAACTAGCACTTAACTATGAATTATTCCCTGGTAAGGTCAAGATGTGGCTCAGGTCCAAGCGTGTTTGACAAATGAAGATGACAAAGCCGTTAGATAAAAAGAATGATGTTTGTAACTTCGGGACTAGAGAGAAAAATAGGTTAATCCTCTTAGTCAGTCTTTCTAATGCAAGGCAGGATGTAAGTGACAACTGGTGAACTCGAAATGTTTGTCTACTGATGCTAGTGATCCTTGTGTGGGACAGCAAGCCACAAACCGTTGTATTTCTTATACAGACAGACCTGTTTTCCTATGTAAATAAATCGTTGTCGTTATTGAGAAAAGATATTCTAAGCAATCGATTGCTTTCTGCTCCGTAAGTTTTTCTGATCCTTTTCTCTGCTACAGTTTCTTGTACTTTGCCTAGGAGGTTCTGAAGTTATGATCGTGTGTGCATTCATACTTGTGTGCCTAAATGGTTTAGAATGTTTTACTAACAAAAGCAAGGAAGCAGTTGTCTTCTTATGCCTGAGAAAACTAATGGATGGTGTCATCATTTTATTTTATTTTACTTACAACAAACTTGAATGGTAAATTTAGCCAAGTTGTGGCACCTTTATGCTTCAGTTTCCTTGTTGGGCTACACTGGATATGGGATTTAATGTATTCAGAAACAAGCATGAACCTATAAGCCTTAAGGCTTGAGGTATTCAGTTTCATATACATAAAACAAAGCCTACTATGTGTCTCACCCAATGTCTCTAGTTTACAGATCTTAAAGTAGATGTGCTCAGTCCCCAAGGATGCCTTGGCACCTTTGAGTCACCGCCCGTACTTCCGATCTTCTCCGGTGCAAAGACATAGAAAGAGGTGGATCATACACAGTGGCTTTTCTGAGATCCTTTTTACACCACTGGCGAGAAAAAGGAAACAGAGAGCAAAGTGACAAGATGAGTTTCCTGAAATCACTTGGGCTTACTTGCTATGAGTGTAAGGGAGCAGAAAACAAACTTCATGACTGCTTTTCAGGGCTCAAGCGAGGCTCTCTGACAGCGAAGCTCTGTGGTAGGGAGGTGGTGAGGTGGAAAGTGGGCATGACTCAGGGACTTAACTCAACAGGAGCATGCTTCATTTTGTTCCAGCGAGATAGCTTTGTAAATCAGGGAAGTGGGAGCTGTGGAGTGTAGGTACCCCTCTGACTCTTCCTGAATCCAGTCACCTCTCCCCATGTTCCAGTAAAAGGCCACTGAAGGAGGACAGACCAGGGATATTTTGGAAGAGGATGCTCTTAATGTCTTTTATCAGGAAACGCTGGCTCCAATCTAGGGACACATCTGAGATCTTGGTCATCAGTAAGCCTTTGCTTTCAGGACCCAACTTACATATGAAGGAACCCCAAAGGTAGTGCTGACTGAGTTGATTTATCTGAGCAGCAGAATACAGTGTGGTTGCTGGACTCAGACTGGACTGAATTTGATTCTCAACTCTGCCTCTTTTGCCTGTAGTCTGGTAAAATGCTACATATGGTTTATTAACTAAGATCCAACCAAACAAAACAAAAGAAAGGAAGAAAGAAGTCATTCTCTGTATTTAACAATGGTAATATGCAAGGCTGAGATTTGCGTAATTGGTAACACGGGTGAATTACTGGATCTCAGCATCTGAGGTCAACCGGCACATAGCCACTAGTGAAAAGAGTTTGGTTAATAACACAATCCCGCCGGGCGGTGGTGGCGCTCGCCTTTAATCCCAGCACTTGGGAGGCAGAGCCAGGCGGATCTCTGTGAGTTCGAGGCCAGCCTGGTCTACCAAGTGAGTTCCAGGAAAAGGCGCAAAGCTACACAGAGAAACCCTGTCTCGAAAAACCAAAAAAAAAAAAAAAAACACACACACACACAATCCCTACCTGCATTCTAATATTTATCCTTATACCCACAGGTAAGTGTAGTTATCGCCCCAATCAAGGAAACTTCTGTTTGCAGCAGATGGAGACCACTGTAGGAAAACACGACTGATAAAAATGCAGAGTTGTGGACTGAGCAGGTTGTATTTATATGTTTAGGAATATATATATGTATATGAATATATATACAAAACAATAATTAAAGAAAAACAAAAGGCCATGAATATGAGAGAGAGCAGGGGGTGGTGGTGTCACATGGTAGGAGCTGGAGGGAGGAACAAAAGAGGGAAATGATATATTATAATCTCAAAACAAATTATAAAAAAGAAAATAAATGAAGAAAAAGTTTGGTTAAGTTTTAATTAGTTTTTTTTTAATCTTGAAAACAATAGGTTAATCATGTTTTTCCTAATTACCAATGCTTCTACCCAAGCCCAAATCTTTTGTGTGAGTGTATGTGGGTGCTGGGGTTTGAGCTCAAGTCTTCTTGCTTTCACAGGAAATGTTCTCACCTACTGAGCCACCTTGCCAGCCCCTCACCTAATTTTAACAGCCTTACTCTATTAAGAATCACTGATTAAAGCAAGTTTAACCAGTGAACACAAAGCTTAGTTCCTTATTCTCAATAAGCTTTTTGGCTAAATGAAGTTCTAATGCAAACATCTGTGTGAGGGGTGGCAATTATCATCACCTGGGGGCAAAGCGATACATAAGGCCCCGTCCTATAACTGGGTGAATAATGGGCCTCATGTCTCCTAATTTAAAGGCACATAGAGAAGTCAAAGCTGCTTAAACGAAGTGAACCACCCTGATCTATAGACGTTATTTGGCAACAAATAAGCTGAATTCTCTCATCCACTTCTGAGGTTTCTCTAAATAGGTAACTCCTTATGCTGTGATTTGATTTAAAATACCCCCTATGTATTTTAAAGAGTCGCTGCAGCCAATTCCATCTCTCCCTAACAAATGGCAAAATATCCAGAGAAGGTGTGTTGTGTGACCGTGAAACAGTACTTGATCTTTCCCGGGAAAAGCTGGGGTGTCCATGTTGCCCCTCGTACAGAGTTAGGTCTTCACTTGTTAGAGCAATAGACTCGGTCTTGGTCAAGATGGTACTTCATTTGTGTAACCCTTGACTTCAGGCCAGTTGAGCTCCGCATGGACTGGCCAGACCTATGCAGATGACTACTAGAGGACCGCTTACCGGCTTGCTTTCTAGTCTTGAAAAGTGTGCTTTTCTTGAAATGCACCCCACTCTGTCTTCCTACAGGATAGGTCTACCCTCAAGGACAGAATACAAAGAATTCACTGAACTCTTGTAAACAATAGCAAACAGCCATTGAAAGCAACATTTGATTTTTGCTCCTGAGTTGAAGAAAAGCCAGCATTTAAGATGATAGGAACGCAAGTTTCCTTGTTGTTTCTCAGAATTGCCACGCTTTGTCCCATCGCCAGAGCTGTGGGCTTCTGTCCTAACAGCTCTCTTATCCCAGCCTAGTCCTTGTACATTTCAAGGACGGTTGTGCCCTCTGCTTAACAACCACTCCCTCAGACATGCCCTCTTTGAAAGCTGGGCTGACAAAGGCATGGTTCTGGTAGATTCTTCAGAGACGGCAGAATGAATAAGCAGGCTGAAGGTTAATGTTTAATGTGACTGGGACGAGGGTGAGCATGAGGTGACAGAGAGAATTGAGGACAAGGCTGGAGAAGGCTACCCCGGCTGGCCAGCAAAGGCCTGGCTTGTAAGTTGGCATCTGATACAGGGTGGGAGCTTGCTCTTTGCTTTCAAAGGAAAGCAAGCAAGTCAGAGGGCAGGGCTGGGTTTGCAGTGAGGGGAGAGAGGAGACTGGAGGAGATGTAGTCAGTGAGAAGGTGGTCTCAGTCCAGAGTACTGAAGTAGAGATAAAACTCTGGGTTTTGCTGAGGAAAATGAAATTTTCTATGTCGAATGTTAAGACAATGGCCTGGCTTTGATCATACTGCTTGTTTTATGGGAAACAGACTGCAGGTGGTGGAGGAGGGGAGCGGAGAAGCCATTTGGGGCACCACCACTGGCACTTTGTTTGGACGACTGGGCATCCCATGGGATTGACAGGGGACTTGTTCTGAACCTCCTTCAACTATCACACTCTGCAGATGTTCTGTTTCTTTACAGAAAATGGTGTGGTATTTGCATATAAGTTACGTATATTCTTCAAAATACATTAAATCACCTCTGTTTACTTATAGCAAAGGCAGCCTTGTACACATAGTTGTTAGGATGAATTGTTGAGAGAATAACATCAAAAAAAAAAAAAGCAAGAAAAAAATCTCATCTGTCCTTGTTGAGTACAGGTGGATTTTTTTGATGTGAGGTTGAGTGAATCCATGGATGTGGAAACCATGGCTACAGAGAGAGCCTAACTCTACTTCAAATTCCTTTTGAGTTTCTGAGCTGCATTTCACAGACTGTCATTTTCTGACAATGTCAAGATGGCCGTTGTGGATCCTGGGGTTTAGCTGGTTTACATGTGCATTGAGTGTTCATAGAGGACTGTAGCTGATGTTTTCTTGGTCCTACCCAGCCCCACGGACCCACGACCCTGAGATTAAGAGTCTCATGCTCTAGCGACTGAGCTAGCCGGGCTCTGGGAGGCAGCAGTTCTATCTATGCCTCTATCAAAGCAGCGTGTAGCCCACAAGACTTTTTTTTCTTCTGTACTTGCTTAGCCATGGTGCTAAGCAAGGGGTAAGCACTTGGCACAGCACCACTATTGATACAACCTGAGGATGATACGGGCCTGTCAGAAGTGAGTTTTCAGATACGCTATTCAGGCAATGCCCCTTAGTCCCCCAGTGCTTATTTAATACAAGAATTCCTCAGGGCTGGAGGGGAGGAATGAGCTGCTGCTTTTTTTTTTCATTGTCCTCCTATTTGTTAAAATATTGGGGACACACACATGGCCTCAGCATCAGAAGGACTCTGAATAAATCTGAAGAAAGATCTGGTTATCCTTTGAGCAATCTGACTTGGGCATAGGGGTCCTGAGCTCAGAGGAGACACTTCTGCCTGAAATAGCTCATTTTGCCTTTCAGCGCCATGGCAGAGAAAGGTCACAAAGCCAAGCTTGTATCTGGGCTCTTGTTCGTTTGAAGGAAATCCTTGGAGTTCTTCCTAGTAGGGGTACAATGCTCAGTTTGGTCCCTAGAGTGTCCAAGGGGAAGTATTCCCATCATGTCAATATTCTTTTTAGGCTTCCTGTGGCTTGTAGCCAACTCAATAAGCATCCTGTAACCACGGCAACCAAGGGAGCACAAGTCTTTGTGATACCCAGTAATGGCAAGAGGCAAAAGAACCTTGGCAAGATCAAGATATGAAGCTTTTTAGCACTGTGCATAATTCTGATGAGTTCACTGTAGCTTGTTGGAAACGAAATGAATTGTACATGTGTTTCCAAGAGAGTTGCTCAAAAAAAGAGGAGCTTTAGGAATCTCAGTGCATTCCTGTTCACCCCCTTCTCTACTTGTTATCAACTGTTAATGGAATGGTTTATGTTCATCCTAAGTATTGCCTTGAACTAGCATTGAAAGTGACAGTTCATTCCACTGGGATCAACAACAGAGGAGAAAAGAAGGCCGTGTGTCAAGACCAACAAGTCCATTACATCTGCACCATGGTTATTCTGCTCTGCTAACACAGCTGAAGCGCAGGTGGACCCACTCCACAGAGCTTCCCAGTTCCCCAGTTTTTACCGGAACCCTCACATTCACGTGCTGAAACCCCAAGAGCTGTCATTTGTGGAGGACTTTGTTTATTTTTTAAGAGCTCCAGCAGTTTGCCTAAGGTTAGGTCTAAGTCCTTAGAATACATGGCACAGGGGACATTTTGTAGAACAGAAATGACTTTTATACTATGGAAGACGTTAATAAGTAGCAAGACTTCACACGCTGACCACTGACACTGACCTAAAAACGCCACCTCTGCTGACTTTGGTAGCACCTCCATTTCTATTCTCTAAAAGATGAAGCTTGGACTACCACACTCATCTTACAGTATCTAGATCAAGGCCTACATAAGCTATTGTGAGAGGGTATCAAGTGGACTGCTTCTCAGAAGTATGTGGACAGGGACCATCTGTAAAGTAGCTAGCATATTGGAACCTCTTCCAGGTGGTGTGCACTTTAATCCACTCAGTGTGCATAAACATGGCAGGAGAATATTTATTTATTTATTTAAAGGCTCCCATGTAGCACATGCTGGCCTCTGACTTACTATGTAGCTGAAGATGTCATTGAACTCCAGACTTTCCCACCTCTACCTCCTGAGTGCTGGGATGCTTGATTTAGGTAGTGCTGGTGATCAGCCCCAAGTGTCCATGCTAGGCAAGCCAAACCCCACTAGAAGAATCTTTCTTAAACCTGTCTGTTCACCTACTAGCAGCCACCTTGCTTTGTTTTGTCTTGGTAGTGGGGTTGAGGTTGAACTCAAGGTCTCTGTTAGATAAGGGGCCTATCAGCAACCTACATACCCAACTCTTTGTTTACTTTTCATTTGATTTGCTCTATTTGGATCTCAATCACTTTTTTTCTTTTAAAAAATTGTGTGTGTGTGTGTGTGTGTGGGGGGTTCACCATAAAGCACATGAAGGGGTTAGAGGACATTTATTTTGTGGATTTAGTGGTCCCTTCCACCTTTACAGTGTGTTCCTGGAATCAAACTCAGGCCATCGATCAGGCTTGCATGGCAAGCATCTTTAGCCTCTGAGCTGCATTTTGGTCCCCACTGCTTTTTTGATATTTGCCTGAAGCTGACTAGTTAGGCTTCACTGATTGGCCAGTGAGTCCCTGGAACCTCCCTGCCTCAGTCTCCCCGGTACTGGGATTACAGGCACACGCTGCCACCCCCAGCCTTTTAAGGTGGGTCCTGCATCAAACTTGGCTCCTTAAGCTTGTATTGCAAGTGGTTCACTGTCTGCTCCGGCCCTTTTGCCCTGGATCTCCTTTCCCACTGGAAGCTGCTGGCAATGGAAGGGTAGAACTGTGCTACACCCTTGTGCAATGCCAAGGCTCCCGTCTCACTTTGGTCTACATTACAGCTTCTCAACTGGGGTTGATTTTCACTCCTAAAAGGACATTTGACAGTCTTCACGGTGATTTAGTTGCCACAGTTTAGGAGGGGATGCTGGTGCCTCAAGGGTGTCAAACATTCCACCATGTATGAGTTAGCAAATAATGATCCTATCCAAAATGATTACAGCAGGAGACAGGGAACCCTGTTTCATAACGAAATGTTTGATTCCCACTCCTCATCTCTCGGGACTCCAATATCTTTGTAGTGGGCAATGGGAGGATTTAGGACCCCAAACACTAATTTGTCTTTACTTGTGCTTATTTTACATAGTCTTTGTTTCAGTATGGGATTCAGAGTAGATACTGAGAGCTAGTGGGCTTTGGAGTGAAATAAAGTGGGTTCTATTCTTTGGGTCTCCTGAGTACTAGCTGTGTGTCCTTCATCAAGAAACTCAGCAGCTGTAAGGCCAGTTTCTTCATTCATGAAAAAAGAAGGGTGTATTTGTGTGAGGATTAAACAAATGCACTTAAGCACAAAGGACCGTCTCTGGCCCACAGTTGCACTTGATACGCTGCTGGTATCCGCCTCGGAATGGCATCACCAGTAAGCGACTGCCATACACAGAGTGGGTGACTGCTGCATTTATTAATTTTATTGTTGGCAGTTAGGAGAATATATGGTGGTCCTGTATTACATAAAGATCTCCCTAATCACCATTCCCCCTGGGAAAAGTGTGTACTGTGCGTGTGGGTTTTGATCATCTGTACAGAAGCATAAGGAAATGAGATAGAAGCTCCCAACTGCCCAGAAATGCAACCGACGGGAGAGCAAATGCCTAACTCATACAAATTGAACAATTACATGAATTTTACGGATATAGCAGTTTGGAAAATTCTCATTAGGAAAGAAGTGGGGTCGGGGGGGACTTTCAGGTAAGACAGTGACCCAGGAGCCATGTCAGAGCAAGTGGCTGATTATAGTCAGGCAATAAAGGGAACAGAAATACCACATCACTCTCAGCTGTGTCTTCAGTGCCCAGGAGCCACTTGGTCAACACCCACATGAACTTCCTGTCCCACTGGGATCTGGAGTTGCTGCTGAGACTGAGAGCCACAGAGGGGCTGCTGCACCTGCAAAATCTGAGACTAGCAGCTGCCTGCAAACTGGGCGGAAAGACTCCTCCCAGGAAATCTACAAAAGCTGTGTTGTAAGGGGTTTTATGTGAGGGGTCCCCAGCCACTGCTGCTGGGGCCACAGTCAGCAGCCCAATGAGGAAACTAGAAACAGCAGAATCTAAGCATAAGCTTGAAAAGAGCGCCTACCAGCTCTGAACAGAGGCTCCTGGCTGCAAGTTACAGCTGCTGAAGTTGGGCAGTAGCATTTTTCTCCGCCTTCCTCAGCTCACAGAACAGGCTGTTTCAAGTCAACAAAGGCCAACTGGCTTCCTTACTCCTTCCTATTGCTGTTACAGCTATCACAGTCCAGAGGTTGAGCTGGTTTATGATGTCTGAGTCCATAATTTCAGCCTCTTTTTCTTAGTCTACTCTTAACCCGCTCATCTTTCCTTTGCCTTTGTTATTCCTGCTCTTATATATGCTTCTCTCTTCTTCTTCCCATATAGCAATCTGATAATAATCACAGTCACACTGTAGTATTGTGCCCAAATAACTAACATATTTGGGCTACACACAGGCCCATTTACTTCCTAAAACAAGTGTCTTTTTTTTTGTGGCCACCTGCTACTCTATTACCAGAGTGAGTTGAACATTGAATAGTGACAGTTGCTGAAGACAGTACTCAATCCACAAGGTGGAATAGAGATAGAGCCTGGTACTTGGAACACTAATCTAACCAAGAAATTATCACCACAACTGTAGGGCAATCTAGTCTCTCCTGAATACTACAAACACCTTCCAAAGAAAATTGAAGCCCATTCAGATGCAAGAGCTGCGCATAACATCCAACAGATAGAATCAGAAAAGGAACTGTTCATGCCATAGTGTAGTTAAAATACTGAACATACAGAACAAAGAAAGTATATTGAAAGCTGAAAGAGAGAAAGACCAAGTCACATTTAAAGGCAGGCCTATCAGAATAACTACTGAATTCTCAGTCAAAACCTTTAAAGTAAGATGGTCTTCTAATGATCTATTTCAAATTCTGAAAGACCACAATTGCCAAACCAATTTAATATACCTAGCAGAACTATCCATCATAATTAAAGGTGAAAGAAAAACTTAAAATAGTAAACGCAGGCTAAAGGAATTTATGACTACCAAGCCAGCCCTACAGAAGACACTGGAGAGAATATTTTTGATGGAAGAGAAAGATTATTTGGACCCAAGGGGCTACAGGAGGAAAAAACCAAAGACACTACAGCACTTGTTATAGAAAAGAGGACTAAGGAATCTCCAAATACTACAAAATCAGCAGAATGACAGGGACACACACAGACACACACACACACAGACACAGACACACACACACACACACACACACACACACACACACACACACACACACGTACATGCACACACACACATACACACAGAAATGATAACTATGATGTAGTGAAAATGGAACCCTTATTCCCTGTTGATGAGAGTGCAAATTTATGAAATAATAATGAAAATCAGGATGGAGAAGCCTAAAAAAGCTAAACATAGATCTACCATATGACCAAGGTTACCACTGGCATATATCCAGAAGACTTTATATCCTACTGCAGAGATGATGTATGGATAGCTTGTCTAGGTTTATTGTTGAGCTATTCACAGTAACTAGAAAATGGAATCAACCTAAATGTCTATCAATTGATTAATAGTCAACGAAAATATGACACATAATACACAATGGAATTTCATTCGACTGTAAAGAAAAATTAAATTATGAAATTTTCAAGTAAATGGATGGACCTGGAAAAATTATACCAAACAAGGCAATTCAGACTTAGAAAAATGCTGTTTGTTCTTTCTCATATGTAAATACTAGCTTTGAATCTTTAGATTTAGGGTTGGACTCAGTATCTGTAAAAGCCAGGAAGCTAGAAAAGGGGCCACTGGGGAGGAGAGTGTAAGAAGGACTTTATGGGAGGGTGGATGGTAGGAATACAAGTGGCATGGAGTTGGAAAGAGGAATAATGGAGTGAGAAGGTGTAAGTGAAGAGTGGAATGGGGAAAGTGCAGAGGAGGGGTTGGGGAAGGACACTAACATTCAGGAAGTTCGAAAAAGCTATATATAAACATGCTAACTATTATCAATTTTTTAAACTAGTACATTTAAAAAGAGTTTGCTTGTAGGTTCCGTGTTCCAGAGACACACACAAACAATACAGGCTACTGCTTTTGTTCTTACTTACCCACCATAACTTGATGAGAAGACCCCATTGCAGAAGACCCCACATACTTTGCTCACAAGACATGCAGAAATAAAACTGGAACTGACTTAGAAGCTGCTTCTCAAATGGCAGTTTTCATGGGACTGAAAGGTGCTCTACAGTATCCTCAGAGCTAAAAGTCATCAACAGTCTTACCCTACTACGAACAGTATGAACTACATTAATAACTAGCTTTGGCAAGATATGTCCATTGGTGCAATATTGGCATGAATTTTATAGTATCAGCTAACCACTTTTAAAAGCTGGATTTAAAACCCATTCCACAGGAAGGAATACATGCATGATATTGTAAACCCGGCCAAGAACCCATGGCTAGGGAGTTCATATAGCCCTTGCTACCATTGCTTTTCTAAATGAACATGATATCAAAATACAGTGTAAACACTTGTCTTTATACTTACAGACTACTGCAGATACCAGTCCTTGTCAGAGAATCTTCTTTTGGCAGTGGGCAGTGGTTAACACAGAATCTGACCAAGTGTAGCGACTAAGTGACTATGGAATGCTCAGCCTTAATTGGGGCATCTGTATCACACACCCTTCTCAAGACTTGAGGAAAATCACAGAAGAAAGGGGAAGAGATTGTAAGAGTCAGAGTCGGGGAGGACTTTTGTGAAACAGCATCTCCTAGATATAACATGCACTCATGAACTCAGAGCAGCTGTGATTACCTCTACAAGACCTCAAAAAGAATGTGACTGCCAACACATTAGGATGGAAAGGAAGAGTTAATGAGGACCAGCTCTCCCTAAGGGACTCTTAATCAGTGGTGGCTCAAGGAAGGGGTGTCGCTTTCTTCAGTGACAGACAAGTTGCCCATACTCCAGTAGATAACCTCCCACTCTTGCTCATGCAGACAACCCTGTTTGCACTCTCTTGGTTACACACACAGTGATATGGGGTATTAAAGAAGTATTTCTGTGGGAGAAAGAGGGTGATGAGACAGGATACTAGGGAGAGAAAAGCACTAAAATTCATTATATACATGTATGAAATTATCAAATAGTAAAAACCTAAATTTTTTTTTTTAAAAAAAAGGTGGGGAAGGAATTTGGGAAGACATGCCTCTAATCTTGAGCTAATGGCTCACTCCCAACTCAACTCTCCAGAAATGTTGTTGGTGTCAGAGACTCCAGGCAAGTTTCTGTGTGATTTTGAGATTTTGAAAGATGCTTGTGATAGAAGACCCCTGTGGTTTTCATTTTGAACTTGACTTAATTAAAAGCAATCACGCTAACAAAAGAGTGGGGTAGGGGGTCTGCTCCTCCCAATTTTTCTATTGTGTGGCCAATTTCATGTCAGATTTCTCAAAGGGTTTAAAAATATAAGACTGCGGAGAAAACATTTAATATAGTAGTGGCAGCACGGGTCAAGCCTAAAGAGTAAATCAAGCATGAAGAGGTATGGCATTGTAAGGTTGCAAGTTTTTTTTCTTTTAACTTTAGACACAATAGCCCAGTGGTATGGAGTTGGCCATTCCATGCAAGAGCATAATCACTAAGAAAAGGCTTTCATGAGGCACACACCAGAGGGTGTAGAGCAGCCCTTTCATTCTTCGGTCAGTTCCTTCTGGTTCAACACAAAGATAATTTAAGAAATAGTGCTGGCATCCTGTGCCTTCATGGAACCAGGATCCTATCACATCATGTGGTACCAAACAGATCCCAAAGCATTTCTCCAACTCAGTTCATGTACTTCCTCCCTAGAGCATCCCTTTGTGCTGAAGCACTATAGACCCCAGCTAAAGCTCCAATAATGGCATTTTGTTTAGAAATGACAGCCCCAGTGATTTCTCAGCTTCATTGCATATTAGAGTCACTGTTGGAAATGCATTAAAAATTGATGCTGAACAAATCTATGAGGAACCACAGTTTTTCTTCCTATTGTGAACGTGTGTATGAGATAGAGAGAGACTAGGGGAGGGGGGAGCTGTGCATGTGCTAAGGTGCTCACGGGGAGGTCAGAGGGCAGCTTCTTTGGTTATGAAACTTAACTTTGATGGCTGAACCCTCTCTCCAGCCCAAGAGAACAACTTTTGGCCGCCACTTCTCTCTTTCACTTGCTAAGGCAGAGTCTCTTGTTTTCTTCCATGCTGTGTATTCCAGGCTCCCTGGCCACTGAGCTTCTGCAGATTCTAATATCCGTGTCCCATCTCACCATAGGATTGCTGGGGTTATGGCTTCACACCATCATATTTAGCTTTAACCTTATTTTTACTTACTTGAGGACTTCATACATGAGTACACCATGTTTGTATCATTTCTCCTTCTCCTTCTCCGACCTCCAACTTCACTCATATCACCCAACCACCCTCTAGAATTCACAACCTCTTCTATAATTATTTCTGGGTTAACACACAATCTATTGAGTTCAATTAGTGTTGTCTTTATTTATGTATGTTTAGGCCTGACTACTTAGAATTGAGGTCTGGCCCCTAAAAACAAAAAGCAAAACCCTGGTTCTCTGTCCCTCAGCAGCCGTGGATTGCCTGCCTGTAGCTTTTCATCTAAGGGTGAGGCCCTGTGAGATTTTCCTGCTTCCATGTTGGTGTATTGACTGGTGTGGTCTTTGTGGGTCTTGTGCCTGCAACCACAATGTTGAGACTTCATGGGTGCAACTTGCCTGTTGTGCGGAAGACACAACCATGCAGTAACTAACCCAGTCCTCAGGCTCATACTACCTTTCCATATAAGGCTAAAGATGTCACTTGTGGGGCAAAACACCCAGGGTCACTTATCCTTTGCATTTTGGCCAGTTGTGTATATCTTTAATAGTCTCTCTCTACTACAAAAAGAAGCTCCTTTGTTGAGATATGAGAGCGTCACTGTAGGTCTAAGACAGAGAAGCCTATATTTATGGATTTAGGAATATATGCATACATCTATATGTATATGTATGTAACAATTAATGAAAAAAGAAGCCGTGGATTTGAAAGAGAACAAGGAGAAGTACATAGGAGAGTTTGGAGGGATGAAAGGGAAGGGAGAAATGATGTAATTATATCATAATCTCAAAAATTAAAAAATAATTTTTAAAAGGCATTTGGAAACTATATTACTTTATTGATATGATAGCAATAGGTTCTTGTTCTCCTATAGGGCCTATGTCCTCTCCAGTAATCATTCTTGGGTAGGTTTACAGTACCAGGCATGAGTTTCCTCCAATAGAGCAAGCACTAAGTCCAATTGGATAGCTGTTGTTTGCCCCAGATACATGTGTCACTATTATGCTCCTGGGGATGTATTACCTGTACTGAAGCTGCTGTGCTTCTCGGGCTTTATGGTTGGGAAGGACCATTCGTAGCTTTGCATCATTGGCAGCTTGCACAGCGCTTCTCCACACTATGAAAGCTAACCTTCAAGTAGGATGCTTCCAGGAAACTACCCATTTGGTTTCTCCAAATCTTGTGACTCAAGAGTATAGTGTCGGGGTACGGTCGTTGGCTTACTCCTTTCTGCCTGTTGACGCGCCCGAGGAAGCATCGCTGAAGGCTCTCGTTTCCCTGCCGTCATGTCTAAGTCAGAGTCTCCCAAAGAGCCGAACAGCTGCGGAAGCTCTTCATTGGAGGGCTGAGCTTCGAAACGACCGACGAGAGCCTGAGGAGCCATTTTGAGCAATGGGGAACACTCACGGACTGCGTGGTAATGAGAGATCCAAACACCAAGCGATCCAGGGGCTTTGGGTTCGTCACATACGCCACTGTGGAGGAAGTGGATGCTGCTATGAATGCAAGACCACACAAGGTGGATGGGAGAGTTGTGGAACCTAAGAGAGCCGTGTCGAGAGAAGATTCTCAGAGACCGGGTGCCCACTTAACTGTGAAAAAGATCTTTGTTGGTGGTATTAAAGAAGACACTGAAGAACATCACCTGCGAGATCATTTTGAGCAGTATGGAAAGATTGAAGTGATTGAGATCATGACTGACAGAGACAGTGGAAAAAAGAGAGGGTTTGCTTTTGTCACTTTTGATGACCACGACTCTGTGGACAAGATTGTTATTCAGAAATACCATACTGTGAATGGCCACAACTGTGAGGTAAGAAAAGTCCCATCAAAGCAGGAGATGGCTAGTGCTTCGTCCAGTCAAAGAGGTCGAAGTGGTTCCGGAAACTTTGATGGTCGTGGAGGTGGTTTTGGTGGCAATGACAATTTTGGTCGAGGGGGGAACTTCAGTGGTCGTGGTGGCTTCGGTGGCAGCCGTGGTGGTGGTGGATATGGTGGCAGTGGGGATGGCTATAATGGATTTGGTAATGATGGAAGCAATTTTGGAGGTGGTGGAAGCTACAATGATTTTGGCAATTTTAACAATCAGTCTTCAAATTTTGGACCAATGAAGGGAGGAAACTTTGGAGGCAGAAGTTCTGGCCCTTATAGTGGTGGTGGCCAGTACTTCGCTAAACCACGAAACCAAGGTGGCTATGGTGGTTCCAGCAGCAGCAGCAGCTATGGCAGTGCCAGGAGGTTCTAATTACAGCCAGGAAACAAAGCTTAGCAGGAGAGGAGAGCCAGAGAAGTGACAGGGAAGCTACAGGTTACAGCAGATTTGTGAACTCAGCCAAGCACAGTGGTGGCAGGGCCTAGCTGCTACAAAGAAGACATGTTTTAGACAATACTCATGTGTATGGGCAAAAAACTCCAGGACTGTATTTGTGACTAATTGTATAACAGGTTATTTTAGTTTCTGTTCTGTGGAAAGTGTAAAGCATTCCAACAAAGGGTTTTACTGTAGACCTTTTTTCACCCATGCTGTTGATTGCTAAATGTAATAGTCTGATCATGACGCTGAATAAATGTGTCTTTTTTTTCTTTTTTTTTCTTTTTAAATGTGCTGTGTAAAGTTAGTCTACTCTGAAGCCATCTTGGTAAACCTCCCCAACAGTGTGAACTTAGAATTCCTTCAGGGTGGTGCCAAGTTCCATTTAGAATTTATTTATAATTGCTTGGGTGGAGAAGGCATTGTCTTCAAAAACCTTGGTGTAGTTAAACTGCCAGTTACTGTTGTAACTTTAATGAGTTTTACCATTGAAAGGGTCATCCAAGCAAAGTCACAGTTTGGTTACAATAAAATGGTTGTGGGCACACCCTATACAACATCAAAATTGAATAATGGTATCAGATAAAATAACAGATGGGAATGAAGCTTGTGTATCATCCATTATCATGTGTAATCAATAAACAATTTAATTCTCTTGAAAAACAAACAAACAAACAAACAAACAAACAAACAAAAAAGAGTATAGTGTCTTCACAATAGGGTCTTACCTTCATGTTCTGGATGGCAACCAGGAGCAACGGCATTAGCCTATATGATTTGGGGGGCTTTCTTGGGGCCCCATGACCAACAACTTGAAGGGAGGTATCCCTTGCTTGGCACTGAAGTTTTAGTTAGTTTATAACCCCTGGTGTGGGGAAATTTCATAGAAATGCACACACACACACACACACACACACACACACACACACACACATATATATATATATATATAAATGTTTTAATATTAAGCTTGTAGAATACTAGGTTTCCCTGTGTTCATTTCAACCATCCTTAGTTTTACTTTTCTCTCCCCTCCTCTTCCTCTTTACTCTTCCTACTCCCTCCCCAATTAAGTCTAGTCCTATTTATTCCACTTCCATGTTCATAGCACCTGGGTTCTGCTATCCCCCTTTTTAGATCCACTTCTCCCCTCATCCAGTGGTCCCTTCCTGCTTTCCTGATTTTTGCAATTACTTCCAGTTATGCATTCAAATATAAAGATCTGTATTGGGATCTAGAATCTACACATGAGAAAGGACACTCAGCATTTATCTTTCTGGGTCTGCATTATTTTATTCATTGTAATATTTCTCAATTCCAACCAAATACCTGTGAACATTGTATTTTTTCCTTTACAGCTTAGTAGAAATCCTTTGTGTAGATGTACCACATTTTCATTATCCATTTATCAGTCGATATACATCCAGGCTTCTTCCATATCCCAGCTATTCTGAATAAAGTGACAATGAGCATGGCTGAGTGGGTATCTCTGTAGAAGGATACTGTGTCTTTCAGGTATATGCCTAGGAGTGGTATTGATTAGTCATACGGTAGACCTATTTTTAGCCTTTTGAGGATTCTGGACATTGTTTTCCATAGTGGTTGTATCAATTTGTACTCTGACCAACAGAGAACGAGTGTTCTCCTTTCTCCATATCCTCAGTAGCATTTATTATCACTTCTTTTATATCTCTCAGTCATTCTACCTGGAGTAAGAGAGTTGGTAAGGATGTTGAACACTTTTTGAGATACTTCTTAGACATTTTTTATTTTGTATTTAGAGAAGTCCCTGTTTAGATCCATAGCTAATTTTTAACTGGGCTATTTGTTTTCTTGATCTTTTGGTTTTTTGAGCTCTTTCTCTAGTCTAGATATTAGCGCTCCAACAGATGCATACTTGACAAAGATTCTCTCCCAGCCTGTGGGTTTCCTCTTCACCCAATTGTTTCCTTAGCTGTATAGAACCTTTAGTTTTATGAAGTCCCACTTGTCAACTGTTGCCTTTAATTCTTGGGCAAATGAAGTCCTGTCCAGAAAGTTCTTTCTTACACCTATGTCTTATAGGATATTGCCTGTGATTTCTTCTAGCAGTTTCAGTGTTTCAGGTCTTTCACTGAAGTCTTCAAGCCATATGAAGTTAACTTTTGTGCAGGATGATAGATACAAATCTAATTTCATTCTTCTACATGTGGACATCCAGTTTTCCCAGTACCATTTGTTGAAGATTTTTTTTTCCTGAATCTTTGTCAGGTATCAGAAGGCTGTAAGTACATGTACTCATGGTGAGGTCTTCTATTTTTTCCCATTAGTCTACAAATCTGTTTTGTGTCAGTATCACACTGTTTTTATTACTATAGTTTTATAATATATTATGACATCTGGAATGTTTACCCCACCAGCATTGTTCTGTTTGTGCAGAATTGCTTTGGCTTTCTGGGGTCTTTTTAGTTTCCATGTGAATTTGAGGATACCTTTTTCTATTTCTGTGAAGAATATTGTGGGAATTTTGATTGGGATTGCATTGCATCTGTAAATTGTTTTTGGTAGGATGCTCATTTTGCAATATTAATTTTATTGATTTGTGAGCATGGGAGGTCTTTCCTTTTTTTAAAGTCTCTCAATTTCCTTCTTCAGAGATTAAAGTTTTCATGGTAGAGGTCTTTCACCTCCTTCTCTATTTTTAATCCTAAACATTTTCTTTCTGTGGGGCTATTGTGAATGAGGGTGTGTTTATGATCTCATTCTTAGTGTGTCTTATTGGTGTACAAAAGTCTATTGGGTTTTGTATGCTGATTTTGTATCTTACCACATTTTTTAAATTATTGATCTTTCTGAGAAAATTTTCTGGTGGAATTTTTGAGATCTCTTACATAAAACATCATATAATCTTCAAATAGGGATTTAACTTCTTTTCCTATTTGTATCCCTTTAATATCCTTCTCTTGCCATATTGTTCCACCCAGTGCTTCAAGCACTATGTTGAAAAGAAATGAAGACAGTGGATAGTCCCAACTCATTCCTGATTTTAATGGGTTTTCTTTGAGTTTCTCTCCATTTAAGATGCTGTTGGCTGTAGGTCTGTCTTATATAGCTTTTATTGTGTTGAAGTCTGTCCTCTCCAGTCCTGCTCTCTTAGGACTTAACTTGTAAACTCATGTTGGATTTTGTCAAAGGCTTTTTCTACATCTATTGAAATGACCATGTAATTTTTGTCTTTAATCCCATTTGAGGATTAGGGTGAGTGCTGGCAGGGTAAGTTTAAGAGGCTCACATTCACCAGGCTGGGCTGGGCCAGAGCACAAGAAACGCTGCTCACATTGGGTCTGTGGGATGGATGAGATGTGGGAATTGATGGGGTAAAGTCTGGAGGAGGCATCTGGCTTTTTGAGAAACCATAATTCAATTAGCTTAGGATAAACCATATGAAAAAGTATCTTCCACATAATGTTTATTCTACAACTGGAGTGAAGGACCATTGCAATAACAAATTAAGCCCCAGACTTTGTAAAATTTTTCTGCTTCAAAATATTTGTGGATTATCATGCATCTCCATCCTTCACTATGACTCACTTTGGCATGTAGTCGTCAGACAGAATCTTGAGTTCGGGTGAAGGAACAGAGAGACAGCAGAGAAGAGCATCTGTTACTTGTGTAGATTCCATACCCAGAGTAATACTGACTATTCAAAGGCCTGTGCTGCAGGGGCACTGAGAATCGCCATCTGAACACGGTGACATTCTCTGCTGGTTTCCTCCTGTGCATTCACGCTATTGTCAACATTCTCCTAAAAACAACCCCAGTCGGGGGAGGAAAAGAGGCATGGAGGAACTGGTGATGATGGGTACTGGATGTGTGACTGTCTCACTAGTGACTGGAAGATTAATAATACAGCATGGATAGAAAAGGCAGACAGGTCTGGGCTTAAAGTACAAACAAACCAACAAACCAGATGTTACTCACTCCCCAGGGTTGTCTGTGTTCAGCCATGTTCTTGAATATGGAGCTATTTCATTAACAGAATGGCCTTTGCAAGAACTCTCTAGATGAACTATAAAAACCTTAGAACTAAAACATTAAAGCATTCATTGTGAACTAATGGTTCTCAATGCATTCCCATGGATCAAGTAACAGCCAAACTGTAAACTGTGGATCCTGAAACACAAGATGGGGTCACCATGACATTGTATATCATTAAACTGATGACCTTCTGCATGTCTCTTGGTAGCTGGGTGCCTAACTCCAGCCACATCCAATCTTCTCTGTTCCTGAGAGCCCACAGAGTTCCAGGGCTAAGAATGACCCTGCTTCAGCTGTTCTTCCAACTAGCATTTTTCTCCCAGAAAATCGCCTTCTGGTAATCCTGGTCTGTGTATGCTAGTTGAAAGCTGAAAATATAAGATGGTATATAACTAAAAATTCATCCTTCAAAATTTGTATATAATTGTCCTCTAACACGAGAAGCTGGCCTTGTTCCACATTAGTCAAAGATACTTCTTTGTGTTAATCCACCTTTGACTAATTTCACAAATATCTGAAAAAAAGCAAAAGAAAACAGATGAGAATTGAACTGGATACAGATCATATTCAGTGCTTTAAGAAATCTAAAGACCCATGAGTGACATGTACCTTTAGATACATTTCCAAGCTCCTCTGATTTATGAAAATATTTGTCATTTACTCCCCCACATACTTTCTCTGCAAATAATTCTCATAGATAAGATTTTTTGAAAACGATGAAATATTGCATCACCGAACTGTAATTTATAGTTTTGATGTCAAGAAGGTATTTGAGCATCATTATCACCTTCAAAGAGAAGAAGAGCCTGTGGTGAGTGAAAATGTACCTGTGGCAAAGGCGGGCTCTCGGTGAAAGGTCATCTGGGCTTTCCTCTGGACAACCTTCATTCCTGCTTCAGAAACACAGTTTAATGCTTACAAATGATTATGGACGGGGCTTCATATACATCTTTGAAACTGTCTTCCTAGCCCTTCCAAAACTGTGCCCTCCTTCATCTTTTATTTACTTACTTAAATATTATTGTGGGCTGGAGAGAGAGAAAGAGAGAGAGAGCGCCCAGCTGGTGAAAATGCTTGCCTTGTATGCAAGACCAGAGTTAGCTCCCTGTTTTATGTTTAAAAAACACTCTTGCAATTCCATCTGTGGGGAGGCAGTGACAGGCAGATCCCTGGAGCCGGCCCAGCCTATTGGTGAGCTCCAGTCTATTAAGAGAATCTGCCTAAATCAGAAAAGAGAAACAGTGCATGGCACCTGAAGAATGACACCAAGGTTGTTTTTTGACCTTCACACGCCTGTATACACGTGTACACTGACACACACATGAACACACATTCATACACACAACTATTGTTGGTCTTGGGTCAGTGCCAGAATTGTTTCTGTTATGTTTTTCTCTTAAATTGTTGATACATCATCTTTGCTGCAGGAAATATTTCTCTTTTGTACAATTTTAACATCACTGACTCTTTATTTTTGCATATTGTTCACACTCACTTATGCAAATGGCTCTGGGTTTTGTTTTATAGATTCTTTATTCTTTCTTGTATTCCCGCCCCCCCCCCCCCACCTCACTAAGTACTGTGCATTTAAGATCACCGTTGACCAACAGAATGCCAGCTTCATGCCTGGTTTTCTTTTCTAAATAGCTAGAAATAGAATGGTTGAACTTTAGGGCTCCTCCTCCTCTGTCTGATGGACTTCACTGAGCCCCAGTTCCTCCCAAAATTTTATAGGTCTGACCAGAATGAGCATGCAACTGGCCTGAGTAACTAGCACCGTAGCACAAGTGTTTGGGCCCTTGCTTTCAAGGACTCTCACTAGTCCTGAAAAAGATGTGGAACCTTCTTGGAATCACCTCTTAATTGCATCCAGCTATACCTTGGATCTAAGGCACCTCTTCACATGTTACTACGATAAAGAACAGTTGAGTATCCAACATACAGTTGAGGTTCTTCACCTTTGGACTTGTAGTCTAACCATTTGAACTTGTTAGTATGTGGCAAAGCCAGTTTGGCAAAACCACTATGGTCCACAGGACTGTGTGAAGCAGCAATACACGTCTAACTCCGCATGATAGTTAGCAATGGGCATCTACTAGGTACTGATTTTCCTTTCTCATCAGTGAACATCCAGTGTTTTGCCACCACAAACTGTACAACGAGCATCTATCCACTTGTCCCTTAGAAGCTGTTGTGGAGTCAAATTGTTAAGTCATGGGGAAACAATACATATATGTAATTTGCCTGCATTGTTTCTGATCATTCTATGAAAATTTGCCTCTCTACCTGAAGCTGAGTGACCTGGGATGGATCAGGTAACTCATGCTGAACAAATTTGGCTCCATCTGGAAAGAGAGCTCATCCAACCCTCTGACATGGGAGCTGAAGTTGTAAGAGCTCTGCTGGTGGCCTGTTTCTATCATCTATGCTTAGTGTGGCAGAGAGAGAGGGGTTCTTGTCATGGCTTGAATGTGAAATGGCCCCCAGAGTTTGCATTTTAAGCACTTTGTTCCAAGGTGGTGGCACTATTTTGGGAGATTGTGCAGCCTGGTTGGTGGCGGTGAGTCAGTAGGGTTATACTCCAGCCCTGCTTACTTCCCGTTCTCTCAGCTGTCACCTCACACCCCCACTGTCACAGTCTGAGCCGTCTCCAGTTACCGTGCCTTCTCCACTGGGATGCACTGCAGGTCTGCAACTGTGAGCCAACACACAGCCTCCTACCGTTAAGTTACTCCTGTCAGGTGTTTTGTGGAAGCAACGAGAAAAGCAGCTCACACAGCCCAAGGGAAGAGACTATAGTCCCCACTGAGAGACAGAGAAAAGAAACTGCCATGGACTAGCTGTCCTGATTCCTTCATCCTAGGGTTTGAGTTCCATTTTACTGACTTATTTCTTGCTATTAATTGTACAAGATATTCTTATATAGCCACCCCCCAAATCAAAATGTAGTGAATTTCTTTTAGCTGTGATCAAAATCCTTTTAACATAAAAGCAGCGACTCCTCCTAAAAATCAGTACCACAGACCCAAACATGATCTGAATGTTCTTGGAAGTTTTAATGCAACTTATGTCTTAGAAATTGTTTAGAAGCAATTATTTTCATTTTGACTGAAAACCAATTGTTATTCATTGCTTTTCTCATGAGAGATGAGACTCTTCTCATGTATGTGACAGACACCACTACCCATAAAAAGACATTAAATAATATCCAGCTTGTCTGAAGACAATTCTTTCACTGTGTGACTTTCAAAGAGTCTGACTGGCATCATGTAGGCATAAGAACAACCACCATTGTCCTATTTAAGTGTTTTCTATATTACTTTATACTACTCCTCTGTCAATCAACTCTTCACTTGAGTGCCTGTCCCTGTGTTTGAATGGTGTACATTCGGAGTAGGGTATCATGGGTTTTTCATACTGTCGCTTCATAAGGTTAGTTTCAAAATAGCTTGGTCCTCTTGTGGAATTCCTAACAGTGAGAACAGGGGCTATCTCCAGCTCTTTTACTTGCTTTTGGGAGCCTACTCCTCATACTGGGTCGCCTTGCCAAGCCTCAATACATGGGGAGGTGCTTAGTCTTACTGCAACTTGATATGTCATGTTTTATTGCTACCCATGGGAGACGTACCCTTTCCTAAACAGAAATGGAGGAGGAGTGGACTGGGGGGGATGGGAACGGGGGGGGGGCCTGGGGGGAAGGGACTGGGAGGAGAGGTGGGAGGGGAAACTACAGCAAGGCTGCAAAACAAACAAACAAATAAACATAAAAAAGAATGTCTCACTGAGTTCTAGAGTAAAATGCAGTGTTGGGTCAAAATCATGGGAGTTTGTGGGTTGAACACTACTGAAATGCGTTCCTTTGGGGCTGAGGAGGTGGTTCAGTTGTAAAGTACTTACTGTACAAGTGTGAGGATCCCAGAACCCACGTGAAAAGCCTGCTGTAGTCATGCATCTATAATCCCAGTCACAGCGGCAGATGGATTCCCAGGGTTTGCTGGCCACCTCATCTAGCTGAGAGGACATGCTTCAGGTCAGTAAGAAATTCTGTCTCATGGGAATAATACAAAGAGTAATAGAGCAGGTTGTCTGGCTTCCTCATTTGGCCTTAGCACTCAGGTGCAGGGGCACATGCATGCACCCATGCATGAATGCACACGTGTGCATGCACTTGCCTTTATCACGAAAAGGTAAATGAAGGGTAGTAGGAAGAAATATCTAATGCAGAACAAGGAAATGTAATGGATAAAATGCCAAGTGAAAACACTGAAGGTAAATGCCACTGTTTTGTGGTTTTAGTAAGAAAATGTCACCTCCATTTCAAGTTGGTTGTCAGATCTTTTCAGTTTCATTGGGGGCACCTCCAGCCCAGTGCACCCCCCCATCTCTGAGTTATTTCACCTTTTACATAGTTGTCACCCAACACTTCAGGCATTCTCTTCTCTCCCATTTTGTTCTTCTTGGTTCATTGCCCATCTGTTGTGCATCTCAGATAAAACGCAGCGAAAATTTAGATTTATGAAAAAGGAAAGTGAGAATCAGGTGGTTTACAGTTCAGGAGAACAGATCCTCAGTGGCAGGAATGTACCCAGGTCACAGGGGAAGGCAAAGGATACCGCGATGCTTAGGAATGATAGCAAATGGCTCTCCCTTCGTTTGGACATTTGTCAGATCAGCAAGCAAGCCTGAGGTTCCAGGAAGCAGCAGCCAAGATCTGTGAGTTTGCCGCAAAGAATCTTAACTTACTTCAGTTTGTAAGTGCTTGCTTTTCCCATGAAGATAAAAGGCAGAGTTTCAAAGCCGCAGTTCCTTCGCTCCTGGGAAATGTTCATAGGTTCATAGCTTTGTTACAAACTTTTAACTTCTTTCTCTTGCCTGAACAAATGAATTGCTAGAGTCACATCACATGCTCACATTCTTTTTTTTTTTTAACCTCTTTTCCTCATTTAAACTATGAAGTAAGTCAGAGTACCTGGAGGAGGATCTGCAATGCCTGGTTCCCAGGTTCTGGGAAGCCTCTCTTCTATGGCTTTGGACTTGTGTTTTCTCACTGTGAACAGAACTCATTGTCTGTAAGCAGAGACCCCTGGAGAAAGACATGTGGCTACTTGCCAGCTGCCAGGCCGACCTTCCTTTCTGAGAGTGGCCTTTCAAAGGGGTTCAGGATTGGAGCCCCTGAAAATAGTTTCCTCAAGAGCTGAAATTAAAAGCTGTCAAAATATGGGCACACGTGCAGCTTGATCAATCTAGAGATTCAAGAAAATTAATTTCTAGGGACCCCACCCTCCTATCTACAGACTTCACTATAGTTCACACACTTATATCACCTGCTTGGTTCCCATGGCAACTTTGTAGAGTCTCACTTAGAAGAAAAATAACTGGACACACCCCAGGCCATCCATGCATCCATCTGTGCATCCATCCTACCCATCCACCCACCCATCCATCCAACCATCCCATCCATCCATCCATCCCATCCATCTATGCATCCCATCCCATCCATCCATCCATCCCATCCATTCACCCATCCATCCCACCCATCTACCCACACATCCATCTACCCATCTATCCATTCCATCCATTCACCCATCCATCCATCCATCCATCCATCCACCCACCCACCCATCCATCCATCCATCAACCCATCTATCCATTCCATCCATCCATCCACCCATCCACCCACCCACCCATCCATTCATCCATCCATCCATTAACAAAAGTTTATCTCTACCTTCTATATCCTAGGCTCATGTTACATGCTGAGGATGTAATATCAACAAAAAGTTCTGGGATCTGCCAGGGATTTTGGATTCTGGTGCAAAAAACAGACATTATTTTAACTTACTGAATGACTGTGTGATTAGGAACACTCACAAACATATTTGAGTCCTGTAAAGGAAGGAAGTGCTCTGGACAAGAAGAGTCTCCCCAGTACGATCTGAAGCACTTCAGGGTTAATGGTGACAGGGAGGAGGAAGGTACTTCAGATGGAGGGCCCAGCAAGTGGAAGGCTATGGGAGAATGGGACACCACTGACCTTTCATGACCAAAGCTCAATTGGAGCTGCTGGACACACACACACACACACACACACACACACACACACACACACACACACACACGGTGTGCATGTAAATGTGTGTGTGTGGTGTGTGTGTGTGCATAACATGTTAGATGAGGTGTATATGGACATCTCTTTGAGAGCCCAGAGATCAATTAAGGCTTTTGTTCTTATTCTAAGGGCCATGGGAAACCATTGTCAGGTTTGAGAATGCAGTGCTGTGACAGATGTTTCACAAGGACATTTCTGGATGCTGAGTGGAAACGGATATCTGGAGGTAAGAGGATCAGTGTGCTAAGGAGAAGGAAGATGGTGGCTTTGGATCGAAATGGAGCTTGGGACATGGAGAATGAGTTAGCACAGCCAGGAGTCTGGGAATAAAATTGATAGTCCTAGTAACAGATTGAACTTGAGGGTGAGGGCAGGCAGGGCAGATGTCAAGAATGATCCCTTGATTTCCTTCTGGTGGTGTGACAGGAGGAGCCCTGTGAGATGGATTGTTATATAGGGGTGAAACTCTACTGCATCCTGGTCATCAGGGATGACACTGCCCGCTGTCTGACTATGTTTCATTTCAAACTCTGTCTGCACTGAATTACAGCTTGAGAAACATGATGCAGTGCAAATGTTTTCAAAAGTGACAGGTAAAAGGAGCAATCCCATTCTCCCAGGCACTGTGTGCCAGGCAGAGCTGAGTGCCAGACTTCCAGCGGCAGAGAACACTAGACCCTATCACTACCCAGTGAGGAAGTAGAGGCGAGAAGGTGCTGATGGATTGTAACTACTTTATTATTTTGGTTTTGTAAGTATTTTGAGAATACAACAAAGCTCTGGTGGGTGAGCACAGGGTTAAGGTGGTACCCTAAGGTAGGGTTTTCTCCAGAATGGTGATTTAAGTCAATAATAATTATTACTTAGCAATGAGAAATAGAAATGTTCCAGGTGAAGGACTTTAACCTTTTAAAGGTCCCAAGGCATGGAAACTATGAGGGGTCTATGAGTTCTTTTTCTACATTATGACTGTCAGGGGCTGGCAGGACACTCAGATGAGGACAAGTCCTGGCGGATAAGTGCTTGTGGCTTCCTTTAAAAGACATTTAAAAGATGTTTTTAGCCCAGATCTCTATTCCTTAGAGATCAATGGAGACAAGAGAAACAATTAGAAGAGGCATGGTGCAAGGAAGGGAGATTGTCCGGGGAAGGCAGGAGGAGCTGCAGGCTGCTGGGGGGCGGGGGGTGTAATGCAGGCCAAGGTGTCCCACTGGTGAGGGAAGCTGGGCAGATGTGATGGCAGGCTGCATGTGTGGACAGTCACTCACACCCCAGGCACTGCATCCATGTGGAAGTGAGTTTATTGTGGGATTTGGGGGGAGAGGAGGAGAAAGGAGAGAGAGAGAGAGAGAGAGAGAGAGAGAGAGAGAGAGAGAGAGAGAGAGAGAGAGAGAGAGAGAGAAGGAAACAGAGGGAAAGAGAGGGAAAAAAGGGTAGAGGAGAGGGGCGAGGGTGCACCCCTCATGGCGGGGAAGGGAGAAAGGGCAGAAGAGAGAGAAGAAGGTAAGGGTTTTTCCTTAAAAAAAAAAAAAAGGAGGCTTTTACATCAGATGCAGGGTGGCCCCAAGGGCAGGTTCAGAATGCTAACGTTCCTCCATTTTGATTATTATAAAAAGTTGAGTGTTGATAGTAAGTGTGTGGGGGGAGGATGAGGGCACCGACTTCTCAAGACCCATGGGACACCTTGGCCTGGCCAGCCTGGGCCTTCCGTGCCATATCATTACAGAGGGAAAGGGAGCTGCAGGCTGGGGGAAGTGAGAAGGGTTGACTTCAGTAAGAACTCCCTCTTCATCATCTGACTCAAGTCCTGATTTACCTTTCGCTTTGTACTTGACTCCATGGTCTGGGCTAGCCCCTAGCTCCCCTTTGGTCCTGAACCTACTCTGTGACAAGGCTTCCAGAAAGAGGACCACATGAGAACAGCTTTCCCAAGCTGGCTGTGAGACTATTGGCTCCTGTCACTGCCGTCTCCAGAGCACATGGCTGTCACTCTTATTCCAGATGAGATGGAGAGATAGGATGCCAGCATGGAACACTCTGTGGCATCATGTACCTTTCCTGACTGCTGTTCTAGCAATTATTTTGTTTTAAAGATCCTCTATGATTCCTTTTCTTCTGTTCTTTGTCCTCCTCCTCTCCCTCCCCATTCTCTCCTCCTCCCCCACCTTTTCCTCATGTTTTTCTGTTGTATTTCCTTCCTGCTCCTTTCCAGCCCCCGTGCTCTGCCTCATCAGAGTGCTCTTTCCTCATGGTGCATGTTCCTTCTACAAGCTATAAGCAAAGATGATCCACACAAAGCTGTCTGATTTAATGACCTCAAGGGCAGAAGTGTTAAGGAGCATTTAAACCATCCCCATTTCCTAGATACATAGAGCTGTATATTAATTTGAGGTACTTCCTTAGAATCAGATCACTGATTTCTTACACCAGTGGCTATTGAGGTCATTTGAGCTGTGAGCATGTCCTGAGATAGGTAGCTCCCTCTTGGGTGGCTCTGGGACAGTGTGGTATATTGCATCTCATCTTGGAGATGCAATAATCTCTCACTTGTTTGCTTCTGCTCCCATAACTATCCAAGCAATTGCTTCTCTGTGTCTGAGGATAGTAAAACATAAGTTGCTTTTAAATTTGTTTTGATACAATTTGGGCATTTGGTTTTATGAATTATCATGTATGCACGTATAGATGAGTTGTGTGTGTATATGTGTAGGTGAGTGTGTATATGTATAGGTGAGTGTGTGTGCACATATAGGTAAATGTGAATATGTGTAGATGAGTGTGCGTGTGTGTGCGTGTGTGTGTGTGTGTGTGTGTGTGTGTGTGTGTGTGTGTGTGTGTGCCTGTTTGGTGTGCTGAGGGAGTGAGGACAAGGCAGAGGAGACACAGTACAATGTCACTAGCACAGTGCATCGAGTTTGGAACACCAAAGTCAGAATGGCTGACCTAGGCTACCCGTACAGCCTTGTGTACATCACTCCTCAGCCCTAGACTCCGTGTCTTCACTTGGGAGACAGAAATGTCCTATGCTGGTGGAAGTTCTGGTTTAACAGTATGAACACATCATTCATACTTGTGAGGAGATTCTTCTGTTCTGAGGCCCTGCTCCTTACATGGTTCATATTCTGTCTGTTTGCTCATGGTATCTGACATGCCTGACTTGCTGGGCGAGAGTCAGTTATTGGGGAGCACATGTAGAAGTGGGAGAACAGCACAGAGGACTTCCCATCATCTAATGGTGACTTCTAGATAAGGTTGAGCATTCCAATGAGTGTCTTTGAATAACTAAGGACTGTGCTGAGCCACTGAAGACAAATCTGCAGTAGAACAGTTTGGTAAGAAACAGGTAATTAAGTCTTTTGTAGAACTGCTTTTTTAAAATGCTCATGCATTTGGGAAAACAGGGGAAGGGCTGAAGAGATGGCTTGGCGTTCAAGAGCACATACTGTTCTCGCAGAGGACCTGAGTTCAGTTCCCAGCACCTGAGTTGGATGGCTCACAACCTGGAACTTCAGCTCTGTGGGATCAGAGGCCATGTTTATAGGCACTGGCACTTAAGTGCACATACCACCACCCCATACATACTCACAAATAATAAAAAAAAGAAAACAAGCAGGAAGAATGTTGTGGATGATTTTTCCATCCAATAGCATAACATGGAGAATTTACTTATTTATTCACTTCTAAGTGATTTGAACAAACTTCTTTGAATGTGGTAATGGTGAGCTCAGACTCCATAGAACTGCTGACTCTACAGCACAATTCAAAGGGACTTTATGTATGTGTATATGTGTGTATGTATGTATGTATGTGTGTATGCGTATGTATGTATTTATGTATGTGTGTGTATGTATGTGTGTATTTATGCATGTGTGTATGTATGTATGAATGTATGTGTATGTGTATTTATGCATGTGTGTGTGTATGTATGTATGTATGTATGTATGTATGTATGTATATATGTGTGTGCATATGTGTATCCTGAGAAGGGGTTTCTCTGTGTAGCCCTGGCTGTCCGGAAACTCACTCTGTGGACCAGGTTGGCCTCCAACTCAAAGATCCGCCTGCTTTAAAGGTGTCACCACTGTCTGGCTTTTGTTGTTGCTGATGTTGTTTTGTTCTTTTAAACAGAAGGCTGCTGTGGGCAAGAGTCACTGTAGAGACACTGACTCTGATTTCCTTGTTCTTTCATCTGCCTGGAACACACACATTGATGAACGAGTCAAGACAAATTCTTCAGTGCCCACAGCTGTAATGCAACCTGCACCGTGCATCTGTATGATGATAACAGGTCTGCTGCCCATCTTGGTTTATTGATTCTAACATTCACTATTGCTGAATGATGAATGAACAGCACACAGATGTAAGTTATGCTGGCTGAGACATCCCAGCAACAGAGAGCACAGTTTGGAGATGGGGACTGAGTTGAACTAACAATAAGAAAGACTCTGGCTTTTGTTACACCCTCATCTCTAGGCCCGCTAGGGACTTAGAGTTCCTATTGCTGTGTGAAAACACTGTGACCATAAGCAAGTTGGGGAAGAAAGGGTTAAGTTGCTTACATTTCTATGTCACAGTCCATCATTGAAGGAGGACAGGACAGGAACTCAAGGCAGGAAAGTAGAGACAGGAGCTGAAGCAGAGGCCACAGAGGAGTGCTGCTTACTGGTTTGCTCCTCATAGACAACTTACAGTCATTGTGTAAAGCACCATCATTCCTAGAGGGCAGACAGGTATTATTAGACTGTTATAAATGCAGATCACTAGTGATCTGAATGAGAATGACCTTCATAGATCCATATGTTTGGATATTCGATCCCCAGTTGGTGGAACTATTTCAGAGGGATGAGGAGGTGTGGCCTTGTTGGAGCAGGTGTGTCACAGGGTTTGGGATCTCAAAAGACACACCCTATTCCCAGTGTGTCCTTTCTGCCTCCTGATGAGGGATTAAGATGTGAGACATCAGCTGTTCCTGTTGCCATGTCTTTGTTCCACCATCATGGACCTCAGCCCTCTGAAAATGTAAGCTCAATTAAACACTTTCTTTTGTAAGTTACTTTGGCCAAGGGTGTTTTATCACAGCAGTAGACAAGTAACTAAGACAGAGGCCGACATGCGTGCAAATTAGTCAAACAGCTGTAAGTTGTGACGTGTGAGAGACGGTATATTGAAGGGGATTTGGATTTCAATTTCAGTGTAAAGAGATGACATTTATAAAGCTTTTGAAGGAAATATTGAGGCAATGCTAGAGGCTGGAGATTTTGATTTTGCTAGTGAGTTAAGACGAGATTGTCGAATAGGACAGCCAATAGGCCTACTCAATACACTTAACATTATAGTCACTAGAGAATGCAAATCAAAGCTACAATGAGCGATCACAGGGAGCTATCACTTCCCATTTACTAGGGAGGCTGTGACAAAACGATAGGAATAGTAAGTGTGAACAAGGATGTGAAGTGCTTGCTGGTCAGATTGTAAAATTGAGGAGCTGCTTTGGAAACAGATAGGCTCTCGCGCCATTAAGTTTATCTCAAGTCCCAGCAATTCTCCTAGACACATATCTGTGAGAATGAGGTAGTTGTACATGAATGTTAATAGCAGTGTTACTCATCACAAGTAAATAGATATAAACTAAAAGACCATCGGTCGACAGTTGATAAGTGGAATGTTATACATGGAACGACCACCACAATGGGATACTATCCAATCATCAAAGGAGGAAGAAATCCTATTACATGTTACAAGTTAGATGAACCTTGAAGACATTAGTGAAAGAATGAAATTGTGAATGAAGAAAACCAGCTAGAAATGACAACGTATAATGTGGTAACTTATAGCCAGTAAAGGGGTTGGTTACAGGATCCAGGAGAGGTGAGGTGCAGTCCAGCGGGGTTCTCTGGAGAACTCTGACTTAGACTGTCTTACAGCATCTAGGATCACCACGAACCAAGAGGCCTGGCATGTCTGGATCTAGGGTTTTAAGGGCTCCTGTCTCAGCCCCATCCCAGGGGCAGGTCATAGGTAGGTGTGGCATTACAAGAAGCCTCATTAGGGGTAGTACTTTCAGGTCAAAGCAGGAACAGCTATCCACTACAAATGGTAGGACTCCTTTTATAGGAAATACCCAGATAGGCAACTCCATGCAGACAAAAGGTAGACTGGAATTTGTTGTGGTCTTGGGGTGGAGATGAGGGATGAATACTAATGAACTTGAGTTTTCTTTGGAGAAAAGGAAGAAAAGATTTTGGAATTGGATACTGGTGATGGTTACAAGACTTTGTGAATATATTTGATACTGAGGCACACACCAAAATGAGTGAACTTGGTGGTGTGGGTATTATATCTCATTGAAGATGTTAAGAAGTTCCCCCCAATTTCCTATTTTCCTATCTCCCTCTCCACAGCTACCTTTCACTACCCCCACAATCCCATTTGATCCTGGTTTCTGTGGTTACTCCATGTTATAAACTCACATGCAAAGATTCAGAGCTACAATCCACAAATGAGAGAAGCCTTGACACTTGACTTTTCTGGGTCTGCATTACTTCACTCAGTGTAACGTTTTCTGCTTTTAACCATTTACCTGCAAATTTCATGATTTAATTGTTCCTTTACAGCTGAGTAGAATTCCATTGCACATAAGTAGCACATTTTCATTACTCACTCATCAGTCAAAGGACATTTAGATTGTTTCCATTTCCTAGCTATTACGGATAGAGTAGACTTGGCAACGGCTGAGCAAGTATCTGTGGAGTAGGATGTTGAGTCCTTCTGGCATATGTCAAGGAGTACATTTGGATCACATAGCACTTTGACATTTTTTTTTTCCTTTGAGAGTTCTATACACTGATTTTCATGGTGGCTGCACCAGCTTGTAATCCTACCAACAGCGAATGAGGGCTCCTTTCCCCCACATCCCTACCAGCATTTTCTGTCAGTTGTTTCCTTGATCTTGGCCTTCCTGGCTGGGGAAAGATGAAATCTCAAAGTAGTTTTATTTTGCGTTCCCCTGACTGCCCTGGCACTCGTGAGGAACGTGTGTGTTGGACACATGAGTCCTGACCATCCGGGTGCCTCTGTAGCTCTCTCTCTCTGTTTCTTCACAACAGCCTCAGATCGACTTGCCATTGTGTTGAAATAGCTCTGTGCTTTCATTTCTCCCTGCTGCCACCCAGGCCCTGCACTCTTTCTCTTTTCCTTCTCTTTATATCTGCAGAAGAATTCACTAACTCTACAAACTCAGTGTCCGCTCCTCCTTGAGGCTCAGTTGCCTGACCCTGTAATACATGGCTCATGTCTTGTTTGAGCTAGCACCTGTGCCTTCTGCCCCTGCAAGATCCTGACATGTATCTCAAAGAACCGCCCTGAATTCTCTTCTTATCCTTCCCTCTACTCCGCCTCCCTTGCTTCCACCCCCTTCCCCCTTCCTTTCTCTCTTTCTTTCCAGCTTCTATTTCTTTCTTTTCCCATCTCTGTTTGACAACCAAAAGAAAAAGTCCCTAGATTTCTCTCTCCCAGCTGGTCTCTCTAAATCTCTTCACACTTGCTGTCTTAGGTCAGCTCTGTGACAGGCAACTCCAGCAGAGGTCCATCCAGTTTCCATTACCATGTTCCCCTCTCTCTCTCTGGGACTTCAGTTTTGCTGACAACTTTCAGCAGGATGTAGCAAGCAAATTTTGAGTACCTACTGTGTGCTGAGCCTTGGACTCCAGGTATATATAGCAAGGAGTGAAATAATCTATAGATTTTGATGTTATATAAGATTAGAGAATAGCAAGTACCCTGCAGAGACTTAAATTAGGTGATGCAAGGATGAGCGACAGGGAATATACAAGGTGGGCAGGGAAAAACCTATGAACAAATTGTATCTAAATCATGCTCTGAATGACTGGAAGAACCCAAAAGCTTTCCCTGCAGAGGGGAGAGTTCATGCATGTACTCCCGTCAGAAGGTCCTGGAGAGTTCAGTGGCTTAGTGTCTAGTGTGACTGCAATTCGAGAGGTACGGGAAGAAGAAGCGCATGCGCAGGCCTAGAGCCTGCAGGGACTTCTGAGGCTGGCCCATTACTACACAGCCTTGAGGTTCGTTGGATTGCAAGCGGGAGGCACTGGAAGCAATTTAACTCATGCTCTAGTGTAAAAATTGTTTGTAATTTGGGAATTTCAAGGGTTGCTATTTTATTTTCTCTATATTTTGACAATAAAGAAACTAATGTAGTCCAAAAAGCCAGAAGGGAAAGTAGAGAGTGATGAAAGGTGAGTTGAAGGCTCTTCACTCTAGCTGAGCATCGACGTACTAAACATACTCAGCACTGAGTTTCAAAGGGGAAGGCATGATCTAAGGATGCCACTGCCAGCCATTGCACATCAATTTTGTGGCCTTTGTTTCTGCATGCTCATGCTCAAATTCCAGCTTATTGACAAACGGAACGGATTCTTTTTTTTTTTCTTAATCAGGATGTATGTCAGAGATTTCTTGTTTCTTCCCAGAAAAGAGTGTACGCCTCCTAATGGAATTGATTGAAACCCTATTTTCAGAGAATCAGAGAAGCATCTCATCACACATTCCAGCCAGAATCTGAGAGGAGATTTGGGAAGAAACTATGTAATTTCAGTTAAACTCTGCTGAACAGAATAAAACATTTGATAATATTATTTCTTTTTGAATTTCAGATAGTCTGCTAGTAGAATTTATCTTAAGGAAAAACTTGTAGAACAACACAAAGATGTTCAACTGTTTGGAAAACAGTAAAATCTGAAATCTTTCTAAATAACTAGTATTTGGGAATGCTTAAATACTTCAGTGCAGGGTAATAGTTGGCATTATGTACAATCCATGTCTTAAAAGAATGTCCAGTGACAAATTTTTCCCATGAAAAATGGTTAGGAAGAAAAATAGGACAGCTTCCTCCCAAAGTTAATGGTTAGGTGGAAGAAGTTATAAAATATTGTGCATACTTTGACATTAATCTGAAATTGCATATATAAAAAGAAATCTGAACAAGCTGTGAATGTTAACAGTTGATGACTTTGAAAGAGATTGGAGTACAGAATTTTTTCTTTTCATTCTTATTTGTATTTCTCATTTTTCATTTATCTTTTAAAATTCTCAAAGTGAATATAAATGAAAAATAAATCAATACACCAGCAGTTAATTTATAAAAAAACAAGTTCAGGGATGGTGGAGAGAGCTCAGTATGTAAAGTGCTTGCTGTGAGGGCATGAAGACCCAAATTTGACCACCCTAGCAAAAATCTGGGCATGGTGATACACCTTGTAATTCCAGAACTGGGGAGATGGAGGCTGGTAAATGCTTGGGGCTTGCTGGCCAGCCAACTCACCCTACTTGGAAAGTTCTAGGGCAGTGAGGGATCTTGTCTCAAAAACCAAGATGGACTATGCATGAAGAATGATTGAAAGAGTTTTCTCTGTTTTTCACAAGCATGAGCACAGACATGAATGTGTACCTGCACACATATGAATGAGTACCTGCATACACGTGTACACATACATAAACATACTCACAAATAATGAAAAATAACTTGGGCTTTAGAGACTGGCTCAATAGGTAAATTTCTTACTGTTTAAGCGTGAATACCTGGGGTTGGATTCCCAGTGCACATGTAAAAATCTGGGCATAGTTACATGTACCTGTCATTCCAGTGCGGGGAGGCAGAGACAGGAGGATTCTTGGGATGCTTTCTGATTAGTCAGTCTGGCCAATTAGTGAGTGCCAAGTTTGCTGAGGAACCCTTCCTCAACTGTTCACAGATAACAGAAATGTGATACATATGTGCAATAGAATTCTATTCAGCTGCAAAGAAAAATGAAACCATGATATTTATAGGTGAATGGATGGGACTGGAAAATATTGTACTGAGTGAGTTGACTCAGACCTTGAAAGACATACCACATGTTCTTCTTTATCTGTGGATCCTCTCTCTGACTGTGCAGATGTGAACATATAACCTGGAGCAACCACAGAAACCAGGAAAGTAAGACGGTACCACAGAAGCGTAGGGAAGGAGAGCTGGAGACAAGCGCTGTGGAAGGGAAAAGGAGGGGACTTTCCTGAGGAATGGAGAGAGGGGAGGGCATACTGAGGGAGTGGGAGAGAGGAGGGATGAATAATACTAAAGATATTTGAAAAAAGTCATAGGGAAACATTATTTTACAGGATTACTCTATATCTCTATCTGTCTATCTGTCTGTCTGTCTATCACCTATTATCTTTCTATATAGAAAAAAATGTAAAGAGAGTTTGAATGATGTTATGTCATTTGGGTTGATAATGCCCTCACCCAAGAGTCATAGACTGCATCTACCCAAAACCCCAGTGCCAGGCATGGGAAACCTCCCCTTGAGTTGTTGGGCAGTGGAGTCAAAGAGACTCCCCAAATAACATAGATTATTATTGCTGTTGCCTTGGTTGCCTACCATACTTGAAAGTAAGACCCTATGCTAAGGACATCACATACTTATGACCCAGGACCTAGAAGACTCGAGCTGGAACTGACCTGGAAGTCTCCTTTCTGAGGACTAGCTCTTACAGCATGGGTATGGCATCTAACAAGGGAAGAAAGCATCCAATATGTATACCCAGTTGTAAATCTTGTGAACCCCAAAAAGAAAGACAGTCAAGGCAGGATAGTCATAAGGGTACACCTAATTTGACTTAAGGGCCCCTCCCTCAACAGAGGAAATTCCTGTGTGGTATTATAAGCTTAGCAACTACCCATAGCTAGTGAGGTCACGGTTCCTAGAGGAGAACCTGGCATTGACCCTTTCCTAAGCCAGTATAACTTTCTTTCTCTCTCTCTCTCTTTTTCTTTCTTTCTTTCTTTCTTTCTTTCTTTCTTTCTTTCTTTCTTTCTTTTTTTGTCTTAGTTAGGGATTTTATTCTTGTGAAGAGACATTGTGACTGACAGCAGCTATATATATATATATATATATATATATATATATATATATATATATATATATATGAAAACATTTCATTGAGGGGGCTCACGTACAGCTTCAGAGGTTCATAGTCAATTACCATCATGGTGAGGAGCATGGCAGCATGCAAGCAGACTAGATGTGGTGCTGGAACTGAGAGTCCTACAACTTGCAGGCAACAGGAAGTTGACTGAGACATTGGTTGGTACCCTGAGCACAGGAAACCTCAAAGCCTGCTGCCGCAGTGACACACTTCCTCCAACAAGGCCCTACTCACTCCCAGTATAATTTCTAATTGCGTTCTGAATATTTATTTTTATATGCACAGATATGTGTAGTTCTCACCCTTTATCAAAGGAGCTTCTTTTCGCAGCAGCAGGAGACCATTATAAAAGCCACAGGCAATCAAAATACAGAGAACAACTGGTCCTGGCCTGTATGGCCTCATTTGCTACATCTACAATACAATCTGCACAGCTACGGCTCAGGGAAAATTGCAGAATAGGGCCAGGCAGAACCAGAGTACCACAGCACCTGTCATCAGATAGTGTCTTCCACATGTGACGGGGAAGCTGCACCCACGAATTCTCAGAAATATTGTCACATAAACCATACCCACACAGTGACAACACTAGCTGACACCTCAATGTGGATGGTGGAAAATTACAAGACTCCAACCTTAGATGAAGAGTCACAGGCAATTAAGAAGAAAAACGTGATCAATCTTCTCCAGCAATAAGCCCGCCGATATGTTACCCAGTCCTAAGTGCTCAGCCCTAAACACATAAAGGAGGAACACTAAATGGATGCAGCAGGTGGTGTACACACACACACACACACACACACACACACACACACACACACACCAACAATAATGACTAAAGAAGAGGTCACAGATTTGAGAAGGAGGTGTAAGGTGGAGGAGAGATAGAAAGGATGAAAATACAGCACACACTTATAAAGGTGTCAAATGCTTTTAATTAAAGAAAAAGAAAACAAAGAATGCAGAAGAAGGCATCTGACATGCACGCATGCATGTAGCAAATCCTGGCACTGGATCTGGAGTGGATAGTCTGATGCCGCAGTCTGGATTTCTAGCAAATGCCTAAGCAAAAAATAGCAAGCCTGGTACCAGACACATGAGAACCCCACATAGATTTATTGTTGTGAAGTCATTACCAGCTTCTAAGTGAGGAATGGCGAGTGGCTGTCTTTCATTACCAATTTCCTATATTACAGATAACCTTATAGATTATAGGCTCTGTCATTTTCTATGACATTTTATGACTAAAGGACACACCCACGTCCTCTCCTTAGTACTTAGACAACTAGACTGTACCAGATTTTACCCCAGTTAAAATTTTTGATGGCTATACAGTGGAAAAGTCAGGTAAACCAATCTTATATTATTTTGTCTTAGGTTTGTGTCCTTGCTTCTGAGTTTCCTGTGTACTCAACCAGCTCTACTTGCTCTAACTTTCTTGTTCCAGTGGTTTTGGCCTAACTCTTGTCATGTATGTTTCTTAAAAATAAACATTGACTCTGTGTTTGAATTAAGAAAACAGTAGAGGCATGAAGAGTGCCAAACGAGGGTAGCTATGGCAGGAGAATACATCACATGACATGTAACACTATGCTTATTGCTAGGCATTGCACTACATGCAATGTGTTCATATTTACTTCTCACAATGGTCTACAACAATGGTTCTCAGCATATGGGCTATGACCCTTTGGAGGTCAAAGACCCTTTCATAGGGGTTGCATAACAGATATACCATATATCAGATACTTACATTATGATTCATAACAGTAGCAAAATACAGTTATGAAGTAGCAACAAAAATAATTTTATGATTGGGGTCACCATAACATGAAGAACTGCATTAAGGGTTGCAGCATTAGGAGGGATGAGAACCACTGGTCTACAAGACAGACATTCCATTTCCCTTCTTTATACAGAAGAGGCTGCTGTGCAGAGGAAGAGATTGCCCAGGATCCTGCAGCTGGGATTAGTAGTTTAATCACAGGTGATTTTTTTCTTTCATAATTGCTGATGACAACTTTCTTAGCCATCACCATGCTTCTGTTTCTTCCCCTTGTTATTGTTTTATTATTATTTTTCTTGTGCTACATGTTAAATAAGTTAAACACCCTATCTAAAATGATCTTGGACTTTGAACCTAGGACTTTACTAGAGCTTGGCAAGCACCCTATCACTGAGCTATTTTTCCAGCCTTTAAATACATTTCCTTATGTGTACCTCTGATGTTCTTTGTGAGAGAAGCAATCTTCTTCCTCCTATTAAAAAACCTCTTGACAGGCTGGAGAGATGGCTCAGAGGTTAAGAACACTGGCTTCTCTTTCAGAGATCTTGAGTTCAATTCCCAGCAACTGCATGGTGGCTTACAACCATCTATGATGTGATCTGACACCCTCCTTTGGCATGCAGGTGTACATGCAGAACAGTCCTACATAAAATATAAATAAATAAATTTAAAAAAACAAAAACGAAAACAAAAAAAATCTCTTGACTTTCTCTGTGTTCAGAGACATGAGTAAGTGTTGAACACCGTCTGCTTCCCCTGGGGGTTGTAGCTTTGAGTTGTGCTGGCAAAAATACGTGATGTTTCTCCACAGGGACCCTGGGAGGAGCCTCATCACCTTCATTTATTTCAGTAGACACCAGGCTGGAACATCCAGAAGCCTGCAGACCTGACACATACACACCTGTTCCCATTTATCTGTCACTGTGGCTTACCCTGTGTATTCCCAGACAACATAGCTGACATTTCGGTTCCTCTGGCACTTGAAAGTTATCGAGAGACCTTCTTGCCTTGCCTCACTCCAGCCTGTTCCCTGGGCATCGTCCACGGCGTCACCCTGGGAAGAACCCATCCGTGTGAGCTGACTGTGCTTTCATTTGACCTTGTCTAAAATCAGAGCCACATTGCAGGCACAGGCCCTCTGTTGCTGCCTGCTGCTTGCCAGAAATCTCTGACAGGTTGTCAGCAGTTAGGCTGCATTCTTTCAAATTGGGTATGCTCATTTTGAATGTATCAGCGCTCAGGCTTGGGTCATTTTCAGCTTAATTTTAAAGTGGCATCTTTTCCCCATAGACTTTTTATATTCATCTCCTTCATGTTGGTTCTGGAAAAGACAGGTTCTTTTCCACAGCTGTTTGGCATGATCTAAGTGATCACAGCATTTATGGCCCTACTTTCACTATGCCTTTCTCTTATAGCCCATTTTTCAGTGAATTACAACACATTTAAATAAAACAATCACTCCTGTCCTTGCACAAAGACAATCAATGCTCATTTTAGAAAGTCACTTGAAAAAAAAGAAAGAAAGAAAAGGAAAATTACATGCAGTCCAAGAGGGGAGAGATCATTAATGTCATCATGCTGGTGTCTTCTTGTGGCATGGACACACAGCCTGTAATTTACAGCCAAAGGTGTGTATAGCTATGCAGTTCTGAAAATAATTTCTGAAAGTTGGCTTCAGCTTGATCTGGGTGGCCAAGGATTAAAGACACTTCAATTTGAGGGTGTTGCTTTGTTTAGGAGAGCAGTGATTTTTTTTTTCTCTTATGAAGTTCCAATATGCATACATATTATGGTGCATAGTATTCGATGTAGAGTCTGGTGTTTACTTATATACATGTATATATAGTCCCCACCAAAATAAAAATGTATAATAGTTTAAATGTCCCTCTAAAGATACATTTTTTTCCCTACTCAATAGCCTCTATTGACTGGAAGATCAAGAAACCACCGTGCTGACTCCTGGGACCACACATTAGTTTTGCAGTTCCCAAACTTCAGGTAGATTTATCCACTAATTATTTTTTGCTATCTGACTTCTTTTGTTCATTCTTATATCTGTGAAACTCACCCACATTGTTAGTCTTAACAGTAGTTTGTTCTTTCTTTTTTTTAAAACCATATATATGCCTTCGTAGTATTCCTTGCCTGAACACACCACAATTTATTTTGCTGATGGATGTTTGGAGAATTTCCAGTTTTAGGCTCTTTTGAATAAATATGCTATTTTGACTAAGGCTGAGGCCTTTCTTGTCACTGCGTCTTCTTTTAACCTCCCCCCTCTGCCCTCCTAACCCCCACCACAGCCAATCTTGAAGGACTCTGCAAGAATCTTCTTCCAGGCTAATAATCTCCCTCTCCCAGCCTATTTCCTGGACCTGAGCTGCAACAACAGGCACAGTGGATTTATTTTTGTCAAATTGGCTCTTCTGTTTTATTTTTTTTCTCTAAGAATTGGAAACTCTCAACCTTAGAAGTCAAGTTCTCATAAGGCCCCCGATCACAAAAGGGATAGAAACTGGCAGGCCAGGTGCAATGTCAGATTGAATGTCACGGTCAAAGGGGATTTCTCTAAATATGAATGAACATTCTCCAGGTCTTTAGGAAAAAAAATTCATGTAAAATGAGAAAAGTGCTGTTCTGGGAGGTATAATCAGTTTTCGTATGTACAAAGGGAACTGGAGAGGCGAAATTTTAAAGACAATTCCAATAGTTCTGGCATAAGGAAGCAATAAGAAGGAAGGAAGGAATGTGAGAGGCTTTGTGGGAGAACGAAGTCTCGGGTAAGGGAAATGTGGCCATGTGCGGGACTGTCAATGAAGGCTACGAAGAAGAGAATTTTGACACCAGTGCTCTTTATCCAGATGGCTGGGATTACATTTCTCATTTCATTTGCTTGGGTTTGGGGAAAGATGAAAAGTGTGTAAAGAAGCATGCTTTTGAAAAATATAGATGTTAGGAGGAAACGCTGGTGTGTGGGGAAGCAGATGCAGACCCAGTTTAAGAGTGTAGTGGGATGAGAAAAAGGTCCATTGAGGGGTGGAGGTCATGGGTCTTTTATGTAATGAAGAGGAGTGAATTTGGAGGTAGATGCCATTGTATATTATTTGTCTATTGTTCACAATAAGTTGCCTCCAAATGTAGCATTTCAAAATCACTATGCACTTACGATTTCACAGACTCTGTTAGCCTAGTCCTCCAGCTTTGGGTCTTCCACAGGGCTGCCCTCATCTCCAGGTTAGTCTGGGAAGAGTTCTCTTCTAGGCTCTTTTGTGTGCTTATTCCAGGCTTTCACTCCTTGTGGCTTGTAAGAGGGAGATTTAGCTTTGTATGAGCCCTTTGGATCCTTGCAAGGTTGACATATCCACCAGGTGAATGACAACATGGCCGCACCATGGTAGAGGGCAAGAGAGAATGCCAGCAACAGAAGAGAAGCTAACAAGATGGAAGCTAGACTCTCAGATCTTCCTCATGGACAAAACTTTATATCAACCTGTGTTACGCACTTTGCTGACAATGATCGTCATTAGCCCTGGACCATTCAAAAGAAGGAGCTTATGTACAGGGCTGGGGCACATGGGGAGTCACTGTGAGCCCCGACAGAGTGCCTAGCCATGTACACTTCAAGTCATATTTGAGGTCCTGGTGCTCATATGCTACAGACAAACTGAACTATTTATTGGTACCTATAACTTTGCAGTTAGAAAGTTCCCGAGGAATATTAGAAGTGCTTTCCTTTGAGAGGAGGCCATATGTCAGTGGAGGTGTTTTTGGCATTTACTAATGCACTCAGTAACTTGATTTGAGAAGCGAACGACGCAATACTGTATAATTTCAAACACTTTTCTAGCAAAAATGTATTACCTTTAATTAGACTCATTTAAAGCTGTTAAGACTCTTGTCAGAAATAATTTTTAAGTGGTTGTGTCAAGATAAAAACAGCAGTTGTCAAGTGAAGAAAACGGTAATTTGTGCATATGCTGTCTGGTTTATGAGCAATTGGCTCTTTAAATGCTAGCTGAGCGTTTGTACTTACAATTCTTTTACAGCAGCCACCTTGGCAGTCAGGAATTCAAGCTGTTGGAATGCTATTGTTTGTGGTAAATATTTGTCCTATGACTAGGGAATTAGATTTGGTTCCTACCCTGTAATATAGACAAAAGCATCACTAAGAAGGGAAAGCATTTGAGCAATTGAGTTCACCAACTGGCTGAACTCATCACATGAGCAAGGCATTCTGGGTGATTACAGAGTAGAATAATAGCAATAATGAAGACCACTCCTTGGTGAAAGCAAATCAGGGGACTCCAGGCATTTGAAAAACCTGAATTCTGCATGTAATCATTTTAGGCTGCTCAGTTCTCTAGCAGACTCTTGTGACAGAGCTCTGGAAAGGGGCACTCTCACTTGGCCTCTGTGGCAAGGTTTCTTTATGGGGCCCCTAATGAAATTTTGGGTTACAGAATTTTTTGTTGGGAATGTGTGTTGTGGAATGGTCAGCAGCATTCCTGATGTCGACTCTTTCCATCTAGTAGCTCTGCCTCCTCCAATGTGAAAACTAGTTTGGACAACTAAAGGGTTTCAGACATCATCAAGAGGACTAGGATAGGAAAACGATCAGCACACAATAGGATCCAAATTAGCATTTGAATCAGAGAAATCTGAATTAAGAAGATGGAATAGTATCTTATGTTTTGTGTAGTGTATGCATATACATTTCTGTGTATATTTTCATATGTGTGCAGCTGTGCTTGTGAAAGCTATGTTAGGTGTTTTCCTCTACTGCCAATTGAGACAGGGTCTCTCCCTGAATCTGAGGTCACTGATTCAGTTAGAGTGGATGACCAATGTCTTTGGTAGGGTTTCTATTGCTATGAAGAGACACCATGACCATGGCAACTCTTATAAAGGAAAACATTTAATTGAGGTGGCTTATATTTTCAGAGGTTTAGCCCATTATCATCATGGTGGAACACAGTAGTATGCAGGCAGACATGGTGCTGGAGAAAGAGCTGAGAGTTCTACATCTTGACCCACAGGCAACAAGAAGTGGTCTGAGTCACTGGGCACGGCTTGAGAATATATGAGACTACAAAGCCCACCCCTACAGTGACACATTTCCTCCAACAAGGCTGTACCTAGTCAACAAAGTCATACTTTCCAATAGTGCCACTTGCTATGAGCTTATGAGGGCCAGTTACATGCAAATTACCACAGCTAACTAGCCCCAGGAATCTCCCAGTCTCTTTTTTCCCCAGCATTGGATTATAGGCATATGACACACCCAACTTTTTACACAGGTGCTGGTGCATCCAAACTCAGGTCCTCGAGATTTCAAAGCAGTGTTTTATCTGCTGATCCATCTCCTTAGCCTTATCTTACTCCTCTACACGGAGTTTATATATTTGTTATCTTTTCTCTTGGCCCCCTATAGCAAAATCCCATATGCTGTACAAGATCATTCACTTTTCTGTTCATTTATTGAATGCTCACTATATGCAAACTGATTTAACAATACAGTATGGAAGATATTGAGAAAAATAGATATAGATTTTTGTTACTTATGGTGCTAGAAGGCATGAGGTTTGGACATGGAGCATACATACACATACAGGCAAGTATAATGCATTTTGGGAAAGATTAGCTTTAGGAGGAGACAGAGCTAGAATTTTATGACATGCTGCGAAGGAACAAGGGTTCTCCCGTTGAGCCACCATCTAAGTCCCAAGTAAGTGGGTTCTAAAGTTGAACTTTGAGCTTGGGTTCTCAGAGTTGAATTAAAGAGGGTGAGGTTGACCTGTGGTGTGAGAATATACTGGGAATTGCAACCAGATGTCTTGGAACAAAACATCAGACCAGATGGGACCAGACAGGGGATTAGAAACTGAATCCAAAGTCAAAGGTCCTTAGAAAGAAGTAGCCAGATGAATGAAAGAGGACCAGAAATGGCAGAGCATGGAGAAGGCTCCAGAAACACTGGTAAGCATACCTGGTACCTTTGGAGAGAAAACTGTTCATGAATTCCATGCTAGACCGGCTTGATGGATTCCAAGAGTTCCAGCAGGACCACGTGTTAGTTTGTGTGGTAATGTATTCCCCCAAATATTGTGCATGCTAATAAACTTATCTGGGGTCAGAGACAGAGCAGCCACAATATTAAGCATGAGGATAGGCAGTGGTAGCACACGCCTTTAATCCTAGCATTCCAGAGGCAGAAATCCATGTGTTCAAGGATACAGCTAAGCATGGTGACTCATGCCTTTAATCCCAGAAAGCAAGCCTTTAATCCCAGGGAGTGGTGGTAGAAAGCAGAAAGGTATATAAGGTGTGAGGACCAGAAACTAAAGGCATTTGCCTGGTTAAGCATTTGGATGGTTAAGCATTTGGCTGGTTAAGCTCTCAGGCTTCTAGCAGCAGTTCAGCTGAGAGCCATTGGGATGAGGACACAGAAGCTTCCAGTCTGAGGAAACAGGACCAGCTGAGGAATTGGCAAGGTGAGATAGCTGTGGCTTGTTCTGTCTCTCTGATCTACCAGCATTGACCCCAATAACTGGCCTCGGGTTTGATTTTATTAGTAAGAACTTTTAAGATTCCTGCTGCAAGTTTGTCTTCCTGTTGCTGCGAGAAAATACTCTGGCAAAAGCAACTTAAAGAAGAAAGAACTTATTCTAGCTCACAATGCCAAGTTGTAGTCCAGAGTGGTGAGAGAGTCACAGTGAGAGGCACCTGAGGAAGCTGGCCACATGATATCCACAATCAAGAGCAGAGAGCGATGAATTTAATGAATGCATGCTAGTACTCAACTCAATTTCTTCATGCTTATACAATCCAAACTCCCCTGCCCAGAGAATGGTGCCACCCACAGTGGACAGAGCTTCCTATCTTAATCAGTGTAATCAAGAGAGCATCCCGTAGACATGCCCCATAGACCAACCTATGGTCTGCCAATCACTGCATGCTGCTAGTTCAGAAGTCCATCCCACAGAATGGTGGCCACACTTAGGGTAGGTTTTATCCCCTCAACCCAATTTATCAACTCCTTCACAGACATGCCTAGAGACTTGTCTCCTAGATGATTTTTGATCTTGCCAAATTGACAACATTAACCATCATAGGCGGTATGGCAATCAACAGATTTTTATCATGTCAGCCTATGTTCATCTACAGGAAATATAATCCCTGTTGCTATTTTACCTAGCCCCATGATCTCTGCTGCCCATTGAACATTCCCTACAATAACTCATCAACACAAACATCATATATAGCACCCTGGAGCTCTTCCTCCTCTCATTTTCGTATTTAAAGAAACCAGGGATCATAAGTAAGTAGAAAGTGCTTTAAACATTTATCGAAGTTTGATAAGAAAAAAGCCAAGTTAAGAATTAATTATTCACTATTGTAGTACTCAGCGAAGTATTATATGGCAGCTCATTCTACCACTATCAAGTTCAAAGGTGTATCAAGGCTGCTTTCAAGGCCAGTCCCCTGCTCTGCTCAGACACTGACAGCTGGTCACGAGATCTGTCCCACTTCCCACTTCCCTCTTGATACGTGTATTCTTTATCTCCCACATGTACTCACTGACCTTTCTAGACTAAGTGGTTAACATCTCCACCCTTCACCTCTCCCAGTGGTGTACAACAAAAGTTCAGCTGCTGTTGATGGAGACGGAAATCTACCTCGTGCAATGAAAGGTGGTGGAACCAAGCAGACAGTCGGGCCTTCCCTCAGCAGTGCTCAAGGGAATCTGTTCCCAGCCATGCTCCATTCACTGAGTCCAGAGACTTGGCAACAGCCGTTCTTTTTCTAAGTTCATTCCTAACAACTGACGGTTACTTAAAGCCTAGACCACGTTCCCAGGAGATGCGACAAAATAAGACTAGCTTCATCATCAAATAAATGTGGGCAAGGATTCCTATAATATTCTTCAACCTGGCCAAAGGAAGAACCCAGGCCACAGGAAAAAAAAATAAAGAAAAGACTAGGAAGAATATGAGCTTGGAGAGGGGGTAGAGGGATTGTGCAATGTTATCATATTGTTTATGTTTTGGGGCCCTCTGAGGCCAACTTTCCCCTGGGTTTTCTTGTTCTTGAATAAACCCACCATACCAGTTTGGTTCAACTCATTTAAAATTTAGTTTCTTGCACTTGTAACCAAAAACACTGTTAAATCAATGCATTCTGGTTGTTTGGCAGACACAAAGATGCCCAGATGGAGAAAGGCCTCAGCAATGGAATAAACTTTCCCATGAGTTCTACTTGCTTAGAGCAGAGCCTACCGGGAGCCCCAAGAGTGTGAGAGGAAGAGTGGGAAGCCTTCATTGAGCATAATCAAATTGGCTTCTTTCTTTTCGTGGGCTGCATGCTCCTACTGATGAAACAAGAGAAGGTGAGCTCAGAGAATGCGATTGGACTCTGAATTAGTTTATTGCACACACACACACACACACACACACACACACACACACACACACACACACACACACAGTGCTTCATTTGGGTAAAATAATACAGGTTAAGAGTGCTGCTTTAAAAAATTATCTGCTTAAAGAAATTATCTACTTGTTTTAATCACTTTTTCAAGTTATAAAAGGCTCTACATTCAAAGAAAAGCCAATATTTTTTCCTGGTCATCTGGCATGGTATATAGACTGTGGGTCTCGCCATGGTGGGTGGTGTGGAGTCTACCCACACTCAGTCCAGCACAACTCCTCACTCTGTGGGGGCAGGGACAGGAAGGCACACTGGACCACATTGGTGTTTATAGTTTCTCTTCAAAGACTCCTCCCAATAGTTTTCTTTGGGAAATTCAGTCAGTTCAATGTGCACATATCAGTGCTTCCTTTATGTCTTTATGAAAGGCGGGAGCTTAGACGGCATGCTTTGAAGTAGGATGCATTTGCATTCCTGAGAGAAAAAAACAGAAACTTTTTTTTTTTTTTCGAAGAATGGACTGGAAAACTGAAACCCAGGTAAGAAACACTTTACCAATTGTGGCTTCTTGTTAATTATTTCCTCTTTCCTGTTAAAACACAGTGCTTGCTTCGTTGCTTCAGGTCATGGATTATTGTGTCCCACTTTTCCTATCCTCTACACTCTTACAAGAGTGATGTAATGGTAGTTCCCATATTGATTAGAAATGTACTTACTGTTTGGGTTATTCATAGGTGTGTGAGATGTGTGCATAGATTAGCAGGGGAGGCTGGGGCAAGATGTGATAGCTGACTGATTCCTGGTCATAAAATTTTCTATACCTCAGCAACAGGACTGTGAATCACTAGCCTTAATTCTGGACATTTGCATGCTCAGTAAATGTCCTCTCTCTTGGTGTTCCAGAGCAAAATTCCATGTGCTACATCAGATCATTCATTATCCCAACCACTGAGTTAGTAAACAGTCTGGGAGTGCCATATGTCCTAATGGGACTTGAAAAATCTTGGCTGATCTAATGTTCTTGCTAGACTGGCTGGCCAGTGAATTCCTGGGATCCACCTGTCTCTGACTCACTGGGATTACAAGCACACATGGCCAGAAATACTATTTAGTTTATGTGACACAGGATGTGTGGGGCCAAATGAATGGAACTTGCTTATCCAGCGAGATGTTTTACTCCCTTGATGTTTAGTTTTTTTGGGTATTTTGTGCATTCTAGGTACTTACTCTGTCAGATGTGGAGTGGGTACAAAGGTTTCCATTCTACAGGCTTCTTGTTCACTTAGAAGATGGCATCCTGGTCCCATTTGTCAATATTTGGCCTTAATGCTTGTGTTACTAGGATCCAGTTTAGAAAATTCCTTCTTGTGCCTGTAAGTTTAAGCCTATTCCATCCATTTTCCTTTCCCAGATTCAGGGCATTAAGTCTTATGTTGAGTCCATTGATCCATGTGGGGTTGAGTCTTGTTCAGGGCGAGAGATAAGGACCTAGTTTCATTCTTCTACATGTATCTATCCCATTTGACAGGCACCATTTGCTGAGGATTCTTTTATCCAATGTATATCGTTGGCTTATTTGTCAAAAATCAGGTGGTCATTTTCACAATATTAATTCTGCCGATCTGTGAGCACAGAGGTCTTTCCATTCTCTGACGTCTTCCGTATTCTTTTAATTCAGAAATTTAAAGTTTCCACTGTAGAAGTCTTTTGCATCCTTGGTTAGGTTTGTTCTAAGATATTTTCTTTTCTTTGAGGCTCTAGTAAGTGGGAGTGCTTCCATGATCTTTATTTGTCTCACCATGGTGTATAAAAAGGCTACTGATTTCTGTAAGGTGATTTTGTATCCTGCCATTTTGCTGAAATTCCACAAGTTTTAGGAATGTGAGGCTTCAATTCTATTCCACTGGCCATGCGTTTTTATTACTTTAGTACGTAGTATGACTTGAAATGATGACAAAAACTGGCATGGATGTTGGGAAGGGGGAAATACTTACCCCCTGCTGGTAGGAGTACCTATGGTCCTTCTACTGTGAAAATCAGTGAGGAGGGTCCTCAACATGCTATGAAGATATCTATCACGTGATCCAGCTGTACCTCTCTTGAGCATCTAGCCTAAGAACTCCGCAGCTTGTTCATCCATGCCATTGCTGCTTTTCTCACAATACACAGGAAATGGAAACAACCTCTATATCTATCAATGGATGAGTGGATAGTGACTATGTGGTATATCCACACAACGGAGTATTATCCAGCTGTTAAGAAAAATGAGCTTTTGAAATTCTCAGGTAAACAGATGGAGCTGGGAAAAACCAGACTGAAGGAGGTAACCCAGGCCCCAAAAGACAAGCATTGCGTGGTTTCATTTGTGGGTGTTAGCTTTGGATTTTTAGTTACATTTTCATTTGGAATAGCTGCAGAGACTAGGCCATCAATAAAGGGTCATGGGGTGGGTTTTCAAAGTAGAGAGATAAAACACAGTGATATAATAGGAAAAGGGGAATAATAGAACAGGAAGGGTTAGAAGGGAGCCAGAGGGCAGGGAAGAGAAAGGAATAAAGGGAGGGATAATTAATACTAAAGATCTTCTAGAAAAGTCTTATGAAGAGCTACTACTTAAGAATCTTCCTGGGGCTGGAGAGATGGCTCAGAGGTTAAGAGCACTGACTGCTCTTCCAGAGGTCCTGAGTTCAATTCCCAGCAACCACATGGTGGCTCACAATCATCTGTAATGAGATCTGGTGCCCTCTTCTGGTCGGCAGTTCTACATGCTGTATACATAAAAAATAAATCTAAAAAAAAAAAAAAAAAGAATCTTCCTAAAATATAACATATATACATTTATCAAGGGTTTAAGTGGAGTTACCCTGTAATATGGCAATAATTTTCCCTAATAGAAATCACGGGCTAACAAACAAAATTCTCAGTGTTATAGGGTTAGTCAAGGAGGTTGTTGGCCAGTGAGGACCCATAGATTCCCAAATTTCACAGGTGATTTGCCATTGCCCTTGGTTACATTCCAGAATGTGACAGTAAGACTATCGCTGAAGACTCTACAAACTTGAGTTAAAAAACATGGAGAAATCAAGTTGGTATTGTGGAAGCATCATCCTTACCGGCTAGGTTTCCTGATATTGGAAGGTGCTGTGATTACTACTGGGGGATAAAAGTAGTCATCAGTCTTATCCAGTTGTGAAACCTGCAAACTATAACAAGTATCAGGCTGGCAAGATACACCCCCTGGTGCAACACAGATGTCTTGGGGCTGACCAGCTCTTTCTGATAGGATTTAAGGCTTGCTCCTCCTGTGACAGGCACCTCCTTTGGGAGAACCTATTAATATTACTCTGCTAAAGGGACATAGTAGTAAACCAATTCCTAATGACTTACGGTTATACCCACAGAGCAATGCATGTCTTAGTCCACGTCAGGGAAGCTTTTTTTCTTTCCTTCCTTCCTTCCTTCCTTCCTTCCTTCCTTCCTTCCTTCCTTTCTTTGCAGTAAATAGTGATCAAAGAGAGACCTACAACTCATTAAGAATAAGATACTGTGGAGTGGGAGTGATCAGTCCTTTTTTTTTTTTCCTGGAGCTGAGGATCGAATCCAGGGCCTTGAGCTTGCTAGGGCAAGTGCTCTACCACTGAGCTAAATCCCCAACCCCTGAGTGATCAGTTCTAAAGGAAAAGTCTTTATCACATCTTCCCCTAAGGCTCAGCGATCTCCATGGGAGACTGGGGGACAAAGATTCTAAGAGGCAGAGATGGTGACTGACTCAAAGCAAACAGTGTTTTTCAGACACAACAGGGCAGTTGCACGGACAAACTCACAGCAGTTTGTGACAGCATGCACAACATCTGGGAAAGCTCAAGCAATGCGAAGAGTCAGCATAAAGGGAGGAGGTGGACACGAAGGGCCACTTCTGACGGAGGAGCTATTGGTAAGTGATAACTGCCAAGGGAGGGTGAGTTAGTTGTTGCTTAAACGTGTGGCTCCTGGGAGGTTGACCACTTGCCATTGGCTATCTACACACTCAAGCGTACAGAAGAAGAATTTTAAAAAGGAGGACACAATATTGGGTGGGCTTAGATGTGGGAGAAGTTGAGGGGAGGGGTGAATACGATAAAATACAATATATGAAATTCTAAGAGAACTAGTAAAAATAAAATAAAATAAATTATACCAAATGGCGAGGTTGGGTGCAGCAGGACCTTTTAAAAGGTCATTCCATTGATACAATTAACAAGAGAGAGCTAGTAATGTGAGCTAAACTATTTGATTGAACTAAGCTAGTTATGTACTCTTGTCCCAAATGTTCAATCTGCCAATCGTCCTCTGCACCTGTCATGCATTATAATTCCCTCCATTGCTCTTTATTTTCAGCTAGCTGGTCAAGGAAACTTGGGGCATTTTCTGAAGATGCCTGGGCATTAGGGAGTATTAGCGTAAACAGGCGTCTTAAACTTGTTCCTGGGTGTATATAGGCATCCGAGTTAAAGGGCATTAAACCTTGAGTGAAGATGAAGAGGGCAGACTGAAGGGCTGGCTGGGCTGTAGATAGATGTGAAAGGGAATAAAGGTACCATCTGTTCTGAAGTCAGCCATCCTAAGGGAGTAGGAATAGCAGCAGATGGAGAACCAGGAGACCTTTGAAGCCACCGACTTTGTGCCCATCACTTCCCCTCCTCAGTCCCTTTGTCTAGAAAGCAGGGATAATAATTCCTGTCCTATGTTGCTCATGGGATTAGAGAGAGCATTCAATAAAAAATAGAGTGAAATGTTTTAAAAAGCCACAAATAATTCTGTAGATGTTAACTATCATATTCAGCCGTTGAGCTGAGAGACAATTTGTGGATCAAAAAGTCACTTTCCTGAGGACCTTGTGCACACTTTAATACCTCCCTCTTCTCAGGACTCTGAGTATCACTGTTAAGGGTTGATTACCTTCCACCGTCAAAAGCCGCTTGGCAACTTATGTTACTGTTTGGGGGAGAGTGTGCTGTCAGCTGCTGCGAACATGAACTTTGAAGTGATGTGGTTATAGATTTCACTCTCTCCATTGCAGTTGACATCTGTACGACCATGATGAAAGGCTTTAATTACAAGAGAAAGAGTTATTAAGAGAAAGGCACCTTCCAGACTCCAAATTATTCTGTCTGCCACTGTGGGCTTTGAAGTCAGAAGGCAGCAGATAGCTCTGGGCCTGCTTTCCCACAGCAGAGATTAGAGTGAGAATTGTGCTCCCTTCCCTTGCATCCTCAGTGTAAGCTGCCTGTGGACAGGATCCTGCTCTCACAGTTTGAATGGGGGGAGAAGTCTGCTAATTACTTCCAAGAGTTGCAGCCTCATTTAGAGTTTAAGCTTCCTGCTTGTCTGTCAGTGAAGATTTCTTCATCAACATGTTCATCTGCTCTGTGAAAGTGCCATGTGCTTCATACGTGATGTGTGCATGCACATGTGCACATGCACACACCTATTTTTTGTTTTCCTCTACTTTCTTTTATTAATGTTTTAGGCTATCATGCAAACTAATGGGTTTCAATGAACTGTCAGACATGGTTCTCATTCACTCCCCTCCCTGTTCTTTCCCCCCTCTGATGGGTTATCTTTTGTCCCTCAGTTAATTCTGCTCTGTTTTCAGATGACATGTAATCTGTTACCCTATTGTCCATCTTCCTTAGTAATTGTTCCTCCTTCTCATGATTCCCTATCTAGTTTCATGACCTGAACACACACACACACACACACACACACACACACACACACACACACACACACACACACACTGTGTAAAAATGCAGTATTTGTCTTTCTAAATCAGGCTTATTTCATTTGATACACTGAAAGACAAATGTTGCATGTTTTCTCTCATTTCTGGACATTGACTCTGAATCCTCTGATGTGTGTATTCCATTGGCAATATCATAGAGGTCAGAAGTTTAGTAAGGGAACTTTGTGGGGAGGGGAGAAGCTATCAAAGGAGGAGGGATAGGACACAGTATAAAAGGCTAGAGGGGAATAATAGAACACTTTTCTCACCCTTATTCTACACAATGCTTGAAGCGTTAGCCAGAGCAATAAAACAAGAAGAGGAAATAAAAGAAATACAGAAAGGACAGGAATAATTCAAAGTATCCTTATTTGTCAATGATATGATTCTATGTATGGGACTCTAAATACCCAACCAGAACCCCTGATTTCATATAACTACCTTTAACAAAGTGACAGAATACAAAACTAATATACTATAGTCAGTAGTCTTGTTATGTACAAATAAGAACCATGCTGAGAAGGAAATCACAAAAACAACCTCATTCACAATGTCAAAACAAACAAACAACAATAGCAACAAAACAACCAACCATACTAAACTAATAAACATAAAAGCTTGAAACAAACCTAACCAAGGAAATAAACCAAACTCTAAGGTGAAAACTGAAACACTGAAGAAAGAATTAAAGAAGACAGCCCTCTCATGCTTAGTCAATGTTTTAGAAATGCTTTTACTACCTAAAGAAACCTATAGACTCAATACAATCCTATTCAAAGTCCAATGCCATCTCTACAACAATAGAAAAAGAATCCCAAAATTCATATAAAAGCACAAGATACCCTGAATAGGCAAAGAAATCCAGAACAAAAAGAATAATGTGGGCTAGGTATTGTCTCATCTGACTTGGTTACTCTATAGAACAGAGAAACAAAACCAGCATGGTACTGGCACAGAGATAAGGATGTCGATCAATGAAATATAACAAAAGACTCAGATAAAAACCAGTGCAGATATATCTGATTTTTTGACAAAGATGCCAAAAGCACACCCTGGAGAAAACAGCCTCTTCACCCAGTGGTGCTAGGAAATCTGGATGTCCAGTTGTTAAAAAAAAAAAAAAGCCTAGATCCCTGTCTTGTCTTGCACAAAACAAAACATCTCCCAAGGGAGCTAAAACCTTAACATAGGACCCGAAACAGTGAAACTACTAGAGGAGAAGTTTGGGAAAGCACTTCAAAGTATAGACCAAGATTATAATAGCTCTCTGAACAGGACTCCATTTGCACAGGAGGTAAAGTCAGTCATTGACAAATGCGGCCTCCTGAAATTGAAAACTCTTATAGCAAAGGAAACAACAGAGTAAAGAGACAGCCTAGGATGATAGAAAAGTATTTTCTGGCTATGAAGCTTATAGATAATTAATATCAAGAATATGTAATGAGTTCAACCGAAGTAAACAACAAGAAACAAACAACCCACTTAACAGATGAGCCGAAGAAATAGACAGGTGCTAAAAGATGAAGCACGATGACCAAAGAACATAGAAAAATGCTCAACTTCACTAGCCATCAGAGAAAGACCAATAAATGCTATACTGAGAATCTCCCTCACCCTAGTCAGAATGACAATGACTAGAACAACAAGTACCAACAAATGAGGTATGTAGGTATGTAGACAGAAGTGAGTATTTCTATACTGCTGGTGTGAATATAAACCCATCCAGCCACTGTGGAAATCAGTATGCCTCCTCACATAAAAATGAAAGCTACATCCAGAATATGACCTACCTATACCACTCCTGGGTATTTACCTGAAGGATGGTGTGGTGGTTTGAATGAAAATGGCCCCCATAGGCTCACAGGGAGAGGCATTATTGTGAAGTGTGGGCTTGTTTGAGTAGGTATGGCCTTTTTGGAGGAAGTGTGTCACTAGGGATGGGCTTTGAGGTTTCAAATGCTCAAGCCAGGCCCAGGGTCCCTCTCTTCCTGCTGCCTGCCGATCCAGATGTAGAACTCTCAGCTGCCTCCAGCACCATGTCTGCCTGTGTGCCACCATGGTTCCTGGCATGATGACAATGGACCTAAACCTCTGAACTGTAAGTCAGCCCCAATTAAATGTTTTCCTTTATAAGAGTCACCTAAGTCATGGTGTCTCTTCACAGCAATTAGAAACGCTAATTAAGACAGATGCCAAGTCAACCTATCACAGATGTACACACATCAGCATTCACTGTAGCTCTGTTTATATTATTTCAGTTATAGAATCAACCTACACATACAACAACAGAGGAGTGAATGAAGAAAATGTGATATGGATATACAATCTTATTACAATGTCTGTTAGCCATAAAGAAGAATGAAGTTACATACTTGGAGGAATATGGATGTGCAACTGTAAATAACTAAGTCAGCTTCAGAAATTCAAGTATCACCTGCTGCCTCACATGTGTGGCTCCTAGATTTTATGCAGATAGATTAAATCATGTATATGTACATACATGTTTACAGGGAAAAGGGGACTAATGGAGGGGGGGTGGTAAGGGACGACATGGGGTTTGAGAGGGAAGATGTCCAAAGTTTACTCTATGAAAATGTCCTTATGATTTTAATGCTTTTGTTTGCTTTAAAAGTTGCCACATCTTCTCATCCTTCCATCCATACCGTTATTAACCGGGAAGGTCCAATTATTACCCATGTCACTTCCTTTATCCACTGAAGAGTAGTTTTAGTATGGACTATATGAAAAGTTTTCCATCCCCTCAAATTCTTTGGAAAATACTTCTGGAGAGGAAAAAAAAAATCTGAGTGAGAGAAGTGTAGAGAGCTTGCTGTTGGAAGGGATAGTGAAAGCAAAGGACGTTAGGTTGTTTACATTCTTGACATCCCAGGCCCACTGATCATCCATCACTACAGAGAAGTTCCCGCCAGCTTTTGCATCATGAACTGCGTTCTCTTGCTGCAGACCCATGGGAGCACACATTGGCCCAGTGTCCCTGAGGCGATGCTGACGCACAGCCTTTCAAGGGGAGGCAATAGGCGCAGGGCCTCACGATGTCACCTAGGAATCTCAGCGCTTGGACAGCTGACAGCATCTGTGTCTGCGTTTGCCAGAAACGCGCTGGAAGTCTGAAGGGAATTCTGCTGCCCGAAAGTACGTCTAAAGCAGGTCAAATTCAGCAAAGACAACACAGGGATTCCCACCATCACATCCCCGTAATTGTGGACACTAAAGAAAGTTAAGCATTGAATGGCTGTCACAGAACCTCTCTTAGCAGGTGGACTAACAATCATTACCCAATTAGGGGCAACACAACCACTAGTTCTTCCTTCCAACCTCTGACCAGGGACTTTGCTTCCAACCCTGACTTCCTGAAGCCCGGATGTTCACCCAGTGAAAACTCTAGGGGGAGCTATTTTGTTTGTAATGTGGCCTGCGATCTGTCTTTTCAAGTAAGCAAGATGTTATTAAAATTCCAAGTTTCTCTTAAAGAAAAAATTGCTCATGAAATTCTTCTGGGAACATCTCTGCCCATCATGTTGGAAACCACACACTGCTCACTGGTGTAAAACCTAGAGAAATGGTGCCCATGTCATTAGTTATATCAGTCAAGACTGTGGGTATATTAGGGGTAAGGAAAGACACACAGGCTTGAAAGCTAAGCAAACCTGCGCTATAAGATTTGAGTATGGAATGCTCACCATGAGGACTTAGTTGTTGAACATTTAATCTGCAGTTAGTGGAGATATTGGGGGACTTTCTGGAATCTTTAGATAGCAGGCATACTCACAGGAAGTTTATCAAAGGTGCAGGTTCTTGGGTGTTTTGTCCCCCCCGGCCCTTTCCTGTCTCTGTCTGTTTCCTGTCCACAATGAGGCAAAGCAACCCTCTAGCACATGTTCCCACCAGCATGATGTGCTGCTAAGTGTGTGGGTCCAAATGACTGTCCTCTGATCCCCATGAAACTGAGTCAAGTAAATTCTCATTCCCTTGAGTTTTTATGTGAGTTCTTTTGAATACAGTGACGAAAAGCTAACCGATGGGCCGGAGGAGGCATTGGGCGATGGCCTCATAACATGGTAACAGAAGCCTGTGTTCTCCGCAGCTCTTATTTGGATTTAATTTGACACCTGCAAACTCACAACTTGTACGTGCTCGAAAGCTGTTTCCACTCCCCCCCTATTTCTTTAGACTACGAGATCTTATACTCACCTACATTCCTGTGTGGATTTTGCCCCAGTAATTACCTCCTTGTTTTTTACACAGACTATTAGATCATAAAAGAGGGCACATACTCCATGGTGGTGCTGGGGCCCCCCTCCTCATTCCTGATGGGTCACTGATGGGTGGCTGCAGGGTGGAGCTTCCACAGAACAGTGCTTCATACTGCTGGGACATGTATTTGTGCCTGAGCACAGGTCAGAGAGAAGGCAATGACCAGGTGACATTTGCTTCTGTGAAGGGGTCTGGGCAGTGATTTGTAAAGCTTCTGGAACAAAAGCATCTATTTCCTGGCATGTCAAGGATCTGCCTGCATCTGTGGCAGGCTGGGAACTGCTCTGCCCTGACACAGACATAGTCTTCTGCTCAGGTTCAGACTCCCGCAGAATGCTATGAGGTACAGAAAGCCTATTTCTAAGCATCCAGGAAAGCCAAGATTGCTTTGGAATCTGTTTTATAAATCACAAGTGGGGCTGACTACGAGGCCAGGAAAACTGTTATGAGTTAACCAATACACGAACAGAAGGCAGAGGGGAAGGAGGGACTCCCAAGGACAGAGAGCATTTTACTCCTCATCTTCAGCTGTTTGGACCGAAGGCTCATAACGAGGAGCTATATCCTCTCAGGATATTACCTCCGAGTTTTTCTAAAGCCTTTCTAAGGGGGTCTCTTAATTTTTCCCTGCAGTGACATTTATACAAGTGGATCGTATTTGATACTATCCTGGCAGTTCCTTTACTTAAGAAAGGACTCTTGGTTTTTCCATAATGGCAGCATTTAAGTTACTTCATGCCCAGTGTTAAAATACTTGTCATATTTGGACTATTCTTAGAGTAAAGCTGGAGGGAAACTTGGGGACGATCACTCCAGTTCCCTCATCAGATGGGTGACCAGGTGATCACGTATGACACTGACTGCCCAGGGTAACACAGTGACTAGGTTCTGGGCTGTCTGGAGAACTTCTGTTTGGTATTTTCTTTTTTAAAAAACTATTGTTATTAATTCTTTGAGAACTTAACATCTTCATACAATGTATTTTGAACACATTCACTCGACTCTCCTCCCATAACTCCTCTCAGATCCACTATCAAATCCCCTTCCAGATGCACAACTCTTTAAAAAATACCCCACAAAGTCCAATTTCTGCTGGTCATATATCCAGGGGCCATCACTGAAGTGTGGGCAGTCTACTAGAGGCCACAGCCTTAAGGAAACTAACTCTACTTCCCCTAGAAGCCATTAACTATTAATACCTCCTCATCCAAAGGGGTTCATGAGCCCACCTCCAACCAATGCCAGAGCACTGGTTTGATCTTGTGAAAGTCTTGTGCAAGCAGCCAGCAGCTCTGTGGTGTTGTGAGTACAGTGGTCCTGTGATGTCCAGAGAACACTGTTTCGCTTCAGGGCTCTCTGATCTCTGACTCTTACAATCTTCCTGGCCCCTTTCCATGACGGTCCCTGAGTCTTCAGCATGGGGTCGGGGGGATGTGTATAGATGTCCCATTTGTGGCTATGCACCCTACAGACACTTATTCCCTACACTAGACCAGTTGTGAGTTTCTGCATTAATCACCATCTACTGCACAACCAAGCCTCTCTGATGGCATCAGAGAGCTGCACTGATCTTCAGGTGTAGAACATATCTAGACGACAGTTTATCATTTAGAAAAATAATAGTAGTAGATTCACTCCTGGAACCTTGGCACCTCCCGTCATGAGTTCTTGGTTAGATTTACGGCACTGGCCACATGTTTCCTCCTGTGGATCAGGCCTTATATCCAATCAGAAAGTGGTTGGTTATCCCATAACATACATGCCTGTTGTATTCATGAGCATACATGAGTGGCTAGGAAGGTAGGGGGGAGGAGGGTGTCAGGGGAGAGATAACTAACACTAAAGATACTTGAAAAGGTCACATGGAAACCTAGCAGTTTATAAGCTTAATATGAATTTGACTGGAATTACCCTCTACAGAGGAGGATGCTCCTTCCAGAAGCCGTAGATTACCAAATAAATAGCCCAGTTCCAGTTGTGGGATGCTTCACATTGAGCTGTTGGCCAGGGTATCCTGGAGATCCCATAGACAACACAGGCTATTGACATTGCTCTTGTTTGCTGTGCTGGTTTAAATGAAAATGGTCCCCCTAGGCTCATAGGGAGTGGTACTATTAGGAGGTGTGGCCTTGTTAGAGTAGTTATGCTTTTGTTGGAGGAAGTGTGTCACTGGGTAGGGTGGGTAGGAGCGGGACTTTGAGGGTTCAGAAACTCAAGCCAGGCCCAGTGATTTAATCTCTCTTCCTGCTGTCTTTAGATGCATAGAACTCTCAGTTACCTCTCCAGCACCATGTCTGCCTGCATGCTGCCATGCTTCTTGCCATGACAATAATGGACTGAACTTCTGAACTATAAGCTGCCCCCCATTAAATATTTTTCTTTATAGGGCTTGCTGAGGTCATGGTGTATCTTCACAACAATAGAGACCCTACCTAAGATGATTGTCCATCAGAACTTGAAAGGAAGACCCTATTTCTGAAGACACCACAAACTTTGGTCACAGAACATGGAAATAGCAAGTTGGTACTGACCAGGAAACTTCTTCCCTGCTGGCCAGTTTTCATAATACTGGAAGGTGCTATGCAGGCTATTGGGAGAATAAAGTCATCAAGAGTCATACCCAATTATGAACCCTGTGAACTACACAATAAGAGCCTGGTATGGCAAGGTTTATGTTTCCATCCTGATGACTGGTCAACTCTACCATGTAATCCTCAGAGACTGCTGGGTATAGTAAAGGTATAGCACTAATTATATTCATTTGCCAAAAAGCATGTGAAATGTTATTGAAGAAGAATGATAAAATTATGTCACTTGCATTTTATTGTCAAAGAAAATATGGCAAAGAGTGATTGAGTGACTTTCTTGAGGCAACATTGTAGATAGTTAATGGTGCCAAGATATTAACCCATTGTGTCTGTATAGCTGGTATTTGTTCAAAATGAAGGTAGTGTTGGCCCAGAGTTTCAGACTTCTCAGTCTGCATTTGTGCTATTCTGCAATGTGCTGGTCCTATTTCACTGGGTTGGGATGAACCTGGCATTTGGAAATTTGGATGTTTTAATGTTTGCCCAGCCTAAATGGAGAGACTTGTCCAAAAATTGTCCCTGTTTTTACACACAGGTAAGAAAGATCAAAATGACACAAGGATCCCAAAGGACATTGGAATATGTGTGCTTTCCAGTGGAAGCTGCAGCATCTTGAGAGGCTGCTGTTCCCCTTGCTTTCCTGGAGACTTTCCTTTACAGCTGAGGAGAGGCAGCTCATGGCCTCTCTTGTTGAACTAGAGGAAGGCTCAAGATGGTTCTTCATGCTACTTGGAATTAGTAATCATGATTTAAATAGTTGCTTTTGGAGAGACAGATTATAAAGTCATTCATGTTTGTGAAACAAAGTCACCAACTCAGGGTGCCATGATCAGTGATTACAATCAGAAAGTAACTCTTTGAAAGAAGCAGGATGAATGAAATAATGAATGAATGGTCCAGTGCAATTCAATGAGGTACAACGACACTTTGCATATGCTTTCTCTTCACCTGGTTATATTGCAGCCTTGATTTTTGCGGTCCTGATTATAACATGAACAGAGTGAAAGGCAGAGTGGAGACAGGGAGAAAAAAATGGGCCCTGGTGATGTCATGTGGATGTACAGTCTATTGGCTTCATAAGCCAATTTCTACCTTGAGCATTTCCAATGCAAGGGCTAATAGATCAGTGTCTCTCTCTCCATGTCCTGCACCACGTCCACATTTCTCTCTAACTTGTCAATTCAAGGTAAGTATTCATTCCTGTGAAAGACGCACAGACTTTACACCGACAGTAGACTGCTTTGCCTAAGTCACCCAGCCTGTCTTCAGGACAGAAGAGAACTGCTGGATCAGCTGCCTTTGAAGAATGGTTGTTTTATTTATTTTGCTATTTGTTTGTTTGTTGGTTGGTTGGTTGGTTGGTGAGGAACATGTCAGAAACTCTCCAGCTGAATTCTTCATGGTGCCTTGATTCTGATCTTCCATGCTCTTCTTTTCTATTCTCTGAGTGGTCCTTGGATCCTGTGCTTATAAAAGAGTGAGACATGACACATGTCTATAGGAAATACGAGTCTAGCAACCAGAAACAGATTGACAGGACAAAAGCAGGGGAATGAAGGGAAAGATCACGTTTGAGGCTGATTTTATTTTCCAAAAGTTTCTACAAATTGAGAAAGGCACAATTAAGAAGGGCTTGCTTAGGAGGCTGTGTGCTCCCAATTAAGATTCAAATTAATTAAAACCTGTGCCCACAGTGACAGTGTCTCTCTTCTGAATTAGAATTCTGGCACTGGAATTCACTGGCTCCGAAACTATCCTGACTCAAGTTCCTTTGTTTATCTGTGAACTAGTCAGTCTGGATCCAAAGATTTGGAGGTGTGAGTGATCATCTTGACCAATGTCATTTGCAAAACAATGGAGAAGTTTATCACCTTCCTTCACATTGTAGAACAGACATTTCCACAAGAAAGTCAAGATATCAAAATTATATATGAACGGAAGCCAGGCAAGTACTAGAAAATATCTAGCCTAAAGTTTTCTGCAACATTGTATATTAGTCTATTCATACTACTATAATAAATTGCCTAAATATAAACTTTATAAACAAAGGTTACTTAATTCAAAATTTTGCACATCCAGGGGCATGGTGTTGCCACAAGCTCAGCTCTAGTGAGGAGCCTCTTAGCTATGTCACATCATGTTGATGTCACAAGGGCAAAGGTCACACTGCTGAAGTTGGAGACCAGAGATAAAGACAAGTGCAATCCTCTCTTCAAATGACACACATCTAATTGAGTTAAGATTCTCTATCAAGTGCCACCTCATAAAGTTCCCACAGCATGCCACCATGAGAACCAAGCTCCTGATATATAATGTTTGGAAGTTAAACGTATCCAAACTGTATCAAACAGACACTGCAGAATTTTTTAATGATATGTTTTCTAAGCATTGTTGTTTAAATAAGAATTTTATTTGATTTGTAGAAAATACACCCTTTCTCTATACTAGAGATTGTATATCCATGGGTAGAGTAGAAAAACACTGAAAAGTCTTAGAGACTACTTATGGCTTACAATACCAAAAAAATATATTGAATATTATGAAATCATGAAGACTTCATTTTCTGTTTGTGTGTTATATGACCTTACTGTGGAGTCCCTGCAGAATGTATTAGTATAAATCATTTCAGAGGTCTAAAACCAACAAAATTTCAGAGGTAGTTTTTGTAAGTCCATGTGCCCTAAGCTGTGTGACTGGATCACTCTGTAGAACTTTCTCAGCAGTCTGGCTACAGAAAAAGGGCACATTGCTCAGGGCAGCTAATGACCCGACTTCCCAGAACAGTACTCGGAGTTACTTTGTCTCATGGAAAGAAGTGTCCCTTTGAAAATAAAACTGAAATCGTGTTGTTTCAAAGACTGTGCTATATGGTGTGATGATATTCCTTCCACACCCTCTCTCTTTCTGTCTCTCCCTCCCTCTCCTCTTTTCTATGCTAGAAATCAACCCACGGACTTCAAGTAATCTAAAAACGTGCTCTACCGCTGAGCTTTTAAACCCCAACCCTCACCACACTTTCTGTATTCCTTCAGGGAAGATTGGACATTGATACGATTTATCAGTTTTAAAATCACTCTGGCTTGGGGAGATGGCTCAGTGAATAACACACTTGCTGGATAAAAGTGAGGACAGGAGTTTGGATCCCCAGAACACATGCAGAGCTGATGGAATGGCATGCATCGGTAATCTCAGGATGCCTAGTGAGAGAGGAAAGAGAGAAACAGGAGAACCCCTGCAGGCTCACCAGCCCACGAGGGACACAGTGGAAAATAATAAGAGACCCTGCCTCAAACAAGATGGGAGACAACAGCCAGTATCTAAGGCTGCCCTCTGACCTCCTCATGTGTTCTATGGTAAATTGTACAGCTACGTTCATGAACACACAAATATGTACACCCACGCCCTCTTACCTACACCCCTCCACACCATCACATACCCACACACACGTATCTCCATGCCCCCCATCACCACACACACACACACACACACACACACACACACACACACACCATACACATGCATGTGTAATTTAAGTCTTTCATACCTGGGACGTTCGTTTCATTATAAGATAAAGATGGATGCACGCAATAAGAATAAAGCCTGTGTTAGACAAATAGGCACTGCTGGATAAATGGAGCGCTGGAAGCAGTAAAATGGTTGTCCTTGCGATCCAACGTTCCATTCCTCAGTTTCATAGTTCACCTTTAGAGAGAGGTGAACACACCATCTACTGTGCTCACCATTTCCTTTGTAGTAAATCCTACTGGTTTTATTACCATGTTTTGTTGACATGCTATGCAGCATTCGAGTTAAAAGAAGCATGGACAGGTTCAGTTACATCTCAATTTTTTAGGGAACTTTGCTCTTAAATACTGGGAGTTATAAACTGTCTTGTAGCAAATTTCATGAACCCACAGACATTACTGTAAATAAAGCGAGCTCTCAAGTCAGTGGCTTGAAGCCGCACTGGGATATCAACTTTCACAGCAAACTGTCAATTTTATGTTATAAATTCAGATGAGTGGTTAGCATTTTCTGCTTTGTCTTTGAAGCTGGATTGGTCTCTTTTCTCCGTCATGTCCATCAGAAAGGAGACTTTTCTTCTCATCTGGGCTTGCACATTTCTCTTTAGGCAATCAACACCTCGCCCCTGTCTCTGAGTGTCATGTCTTTGTTGTTATTCACATTCATCAACTTCTGAATGTTTTCTTCTAAAACTCTCAGGCCTCACAGGTTAAACTGTAACCAGTTATTGACGATATTAAATAACACCTTGTGAAGCCGCTCTGCAGGATCCGGTGTGGCTTTCCATCAGATCTGGAGGAAAATGTCACTATTAGTTTTTCCTCTTTACTATTTTGAGCAGTAGATAAAAAGAGTGAGAATATGTGTGTGTGTGTGTGTGTGTGTGTGTGTGTGTGTGTGTGAGAGAGAGAGAGAGAGAGAGAGAGAGAGAGAGAGAGACATAAACAGAGAGAGAGATAGAGACAGAGAGAGATAGAGACAGAGAGAGAGACAGAGAGAAACAGCAGAGACAGAGACAGAGAGACACAGAAAAATTTAGTTTAGAATCATTTAGGTGGGAAAAATACAATGGGGAGGGGGAGTTAATTTCTTCAAAGCATTCTCTTCTATGCACTGTCAAGAGGCATTTGAATCTAAACATGCAATGTATTTGTCAAAGAATCCTCACTACTGCCCTATTTTTTTTGTAAAGTAAAAAATCAAAATTTGAAACTATCTAAATTTCCAAATACATGGAAAGTTACAAGAAACCATAGTATGGAGCAGTGGTTCTCAACCTTCCTGATGCTGTGATCCTTTAATACAGTTCCTCATGTTGTGGTGACCCCACACAACTATAAAACTATTTTCGTTGCTACTTCATAACTGTAGTTTTGCTATTGTTATGAATCATAATGTAAATATCTGTGTTTTCTGATCGTCTTAGGCAACTCCTGTGAAAGGGTCATTTGATTTCCCCAAAGGGGTCACAACCCACAGATTGAGAACCACTGGGATAGTGTAAATTTTTTTTCCTTACAAAAGAAAGCATTTAATTTAATTTAGGGCTTGCTTCTAGTTTTAGAGGGTTAGTCCATGACCATCATGATGGGAAACAGAGAAGCAAGGCGCTGAAGTAGTAGCTGAGAGCTTTACATCCTGAGCCATATGCATTCAAACATATGCACTTAGGAGGGCTGTTCTCATCCAGACCACCACAGCCCTTACAGGAGTTCTACATGTGTGAAAGTAGAAATTGACTTTTTACACTGAATCGATTAAAAAGACAACTCTTGGAATGAGCAGAATGTCCCTCAGGAACATTCCGTTTTACATTTCATGAATGACCTGTGTATCTGTAATAAAAAAAGTATCATTTTCCCCGCCACTTCCACTCAACCACCTCAACGCCCTTGCTGACACTACGAAGTGCTCTGTGGCAGCTGTGAGGTCGATTCGGCACGTTCTGCCCCATCTCTGTCTAGTGAGAGCTTCCTAATGGTTCATGTCACTTGTGCGCATCTAAAGAATAAAGATGCTCAAATGTTCAGCAAAACTAAATATTCCCACAAACACATCCACTGCTCGGTTTTCCTTTCCTCGTCCTGCCCTCCTCTCTTCCCATCTTTCCCTTCTCATTTAATTCTCTCTTTCTCACACAGATTTACAAAATTTGACCTACTCTAACGGACTTCAGAATTATGTTCATTAAATATTTACTACCAACATTTATCACTATGGGCAATATATATGTATCCTTAGGCAAGTTGACATAAGTGCAGCACAACTTTCAAATGAATTATACAAAATGGAGAAACGTTTCAGTTCCAAAGGGGTTGGGACCCACAGGTTGAGAACCACTGGTATAGTGTATTCTTATATAGTATTTAAGAAGGATGAAATAGGCTCATTTATTCAGGAAACAGTATTAGAAGTAACCAAGCCAATTGCATTAGTTCTGTTCTAGTAGATTCATGTTTTTACTGACATTCATGTCCTGGGCACATCCATATAAATACATACAGACTCTAACAAGTAGTTACCCGAGCTGCAGGACTTGAGGGTAATTGGTGGGAGGCTTTTACAGCTACCTGGGAATATGCCTGCATTAAAAAAAAAATACGAGAATTTTGTATAAAGATTTTAAGATGTGCATGGACAAAATAATACATGATAAAGTTCTTTAATTTTTACAATTCTCATTTTCATGAAACCCCTCCTGGAGAAATTAAGAGACTTTCACAATGAGCACAGCTCTCTAGAATGAGAGGGGGTATGGATCTGTGCCATGACTTCCATGAGGCAATCTTGTATGGTGTTTCCTCACCCAGACTGGTCCCTATATTAACTGCTCAGACAGAAAGCCATGCAAAATCATCAATACCCATGTCTACAGCTTCCATGACAAGGTCCTTCTTCTTCATTTTTATTTTTTGTTTTGTTTCTTTATTTTGTTTGGCTTTGGGTTTTTCTTTTAAATTTGGTTTTTATTTGGGGGAGATATTACAAGGGTAAAGGGCAGATTTGAGGAGATGGGGAGATAAGTGGGGTCGGAATGCATGACGTGAAATCCACAAAGAATCAATAAAAGTAAAAAAATAAATAATATATAAGTAAAAATCATGCCCCTCCCTCAAAGAACTTGGAACTTAAATTTTAGAAGTTTAGATTTTGCTTTTCTTCAACACACACACACACACACACACACACACACACACACACACACACACACACTGTACTGAGTGGAAATCTAATACTTGTGTTTGGTTTTCAAGTGGGTTTTATTGTATGATAAGCAGGATAACTCTAGTGAAGAAGCAATTAACTGATGGGTAGTCCAATACTCTCAATCTACTAAATTAAGAAGTGGATGGAGGGCAGAGCTATTCATGCTTCATATTTAGTAGTCTGACCACCTAGACCCCAGAGAAGCCTGCTTGGCTCAGCTGGTACAACAGGGTGCTCACTGTGGTGTTTCCATGACTCAAGTCCACAAGACCATTTCTTCAAGCAGACTGGGAACTGCATTCTGTTAGTTCTACTGTTCTGTATCTTTTTATTATTACTGTTTGCATTGCTGAGGATCAAACCCAGAACCTCTTCATCCTAGGTAACTGTTCTACTGCAGAGCTACACCCCCACCTATTGTTTCCATTTTCATTTTCTTTTGGAGACAGGGTAGTACTATGCATCCCAGATTGGCTTCAAGCTTGCAATGCCCCTGCCTTAGGCTTCAAAGTGCTGGAATTAGAGGTGTGCACCAGATGACCAGCTATTTTACTTTTTTACTTGACCTCAATCTTCCCTTTCTTTCTGTCCACTCACAGATGACCTGGATAAGACACAGGCATGTGATCATCCCTGGCCTTGCTGGTGAGTAGCTCGCCCACTGTATTCTCTTTGCATAGCAAACAGTCATACTTACTAAATGGACGCTTTGTTTCCAGCTGGGAGGGATGTAACCTTGAGTGAAAGGGACTAAATAATGCAAGACAGAAAGGAGAGTGTCAGAGAGGCAGTTGATTTGGAGGTAAATTGTGATGCCCTTTTCTCTACTGTCACCTGTCACCATTATCACTGTCTCGGGGGTTATCTTCTGTGATGGCTCATCTTGGTGGTCAGTCTGACACACTTGGGGAAAGGGAACCTCAACCGGAGAATTGCAGCCACAGGATTGACCTGTGGGCACATCTGTAGGACATTTTCCTGATTGCTACTTTGTGTGGAAGAGGCTAGTCACTCTGGGTGCTGCTGTCCTTACGCAGGGAGTCCTGGGCTGTGTTTGAAGATAGCTGAGCAGAGGCCAGATGGGCTGTGATCTGGCAACGTAAGCCGAATGCGTTCTTTTCTCCCCAGTTGCTTTTGGTCATGCACAGTATTTACCACGGCGACAGGAAGCACACGAGAACACCTTCAAAACTATCAGTTACTTGGCATTTCCACGGTTAATCTTGATTGTCTACTTCATGAGATTTAGAGTCACCCTGGAAACAAGTCTCTGGGTCTATCTGCGAGGGATTATCTGGTTATTAGACTAGGTGATGTGGGAAGACTCACCCTAAATGAAGGCAGAACAATTTCACAGGATGGGTCTGGGACTGAGTGAAAAGGAGACAGTGAGCTGAGTATCAGTATTCATCACTTCTATGTTTCCTCGTGGTGGATACATATGACCACCACTTCCTGCCGCCATACATTCCCTGCCATGATGGACTGTATCCCCTGGAACTGTAAGACAAAAGTCCTTCTTCTTTGAAGTTTCTGCTTGTCGGGTTGCTTCTTTGTCAAAGCAACAAGGAAAGTAAGTGATACAGACATTGACTAGGAGCCAGGAGCCAGGTCCTGAGGTGGGTTTAGTATTTTATTTTACAACCTGCTGGGGTGGTGCTGTTATTCTCATTTGCATATATGAAGACTTAAGCCAATAAGGCTTAAGAAATTTATTCAAGGTCACACTAAGAATTACCTTTCTTGTTTCTGAAGAAAATAGTCTACTGTTAGGATTCAGTATCTGGGCAGGAAAACAGACTGTTACGGTATAATAAGGGGGTGGTCACAGAGTGAATTCTCCCAACAAGTCTTTCCCTCAGTATATACAGCTTATTAGTTTACAGGGGACCCTTTGGCTTTTTTGAGAGCTTGTATTGATTTCGTTGTGTGAGAAGATTTACAGACACAATTTGTCAGTCTCAGATGCCATTGAAACCTCCCCTGCTTTGGCATGGATAGGAAGGATGCTTGTGAAAGGAAGGCCAAGTAATGTCATCATTTGGCCTCATTTGTGAAATGGATGGCTGTGTTCCTGACACAGAGAAAGATGCCGAAAGCCATCTGAAAGATGAAAGGGATAAACTTGAAGCAGGATTGCTGTGAGATCACAACCTAAGTATCTAAAATGTTAGTTCAGACAAAAGGACAGCAGAGACCTGCCAGACTCTTCACGTTGAAATGGATAATTAGAATTTTAACAGTGTGTAGAGAAACTTTCTTTGCTCAAATCTTGAGAATTACCGCATGCTACTGGAGAGAAAGTTTTCATGCCTCTTGGTTATGGATATTGATACTATGTAGTGATTATGATGGTTTCATTTTGTCAGACCTTGCTATCTGGATACGTATGTTTGTTATATTTTATAGTAAAAAGTCATTTTCAAAGCTCCAGGCTAATTTCAGTATAAGTAGTAAGATTATCCTGACTTAGGTAGGCCATTCAAATAACATCCAGCCATTAGCTGAATCAAAAACAAAGGCATGCAGTGTACCAGTACTCGATCTCAGAGATCACCCTGTGTGGAGGATTTTGTGTCCCCCCCCCCCCCCCCCCCCGTCTGAAGCAGCTGTTAGTCTGAGTAACTGGGTTATAAATACAGAAAGATCAAGTGCTATTCTTTGGTCATACCCAGAAGGAGTATTTTCTGAAATCTTCTACTAATATCACCAATCAGATTTGGAAATTATAAGGATGGATTTTCCCAGGGGCGATCAGCTGCTGTGTAGCGCATGGTGAAATATAATAATTATGTTGAAATGTTGTTATTTCGTACAGCGCTTTCCATAAATGTTTATGTTCCACATAACCTTGAAAGTTGCGCATTGAGGTCTATACTAACAATGACAAAAAAATCCTTGATGTCTATAAAAAAAAGTCCAGACTGTAGTTTTATAGTTGTGTTAAGTATAAATATATAAAACGTGTGTGTGTATGATGGCGGTATCATACCAAAGGGGTGGGGATTTTTGGAGGAGTCTGAAGGAGTTTGGTTTTTCTCATTGCTTTGCTTCCTCTATGGAAGCTGCCACCGTATGCCTCCCTTTGGTAGCACGTCCACTGATACATTCTTTGGACGTGAAAAACTAACAAACATAGGGGGATCGCCCCTGTTCACTCTTGCCATGCACAGCATGAAGACATACACAGGTTTGAAGTCACATGTGTAACAGAGTGGAATTCCCATTTCCAAACCCATCTGGTGCATACTAGTGAGCCAAGGAAAAGGACAATGACAGCACCATGTTGTGATTTCAACCAGAAATAGATGTCCAAAGCATCACTTCTTTTTGAATTGAGAATGTTTTCACCTGCCCATTTCCTGTAAAGTGCATTTTCTACTGCTTCCTGTCTCATCTTTGACCCTGCTGATTCAGAATTCTGGAGTAGGAATGTCAGAAAGAAGGCCCTGGACCAGTCCCTCTAATGACAAACTAAAGATTTCTAAGAATTCAGTCTTCTAGAGAAGAAATGAGACTGACCAAAACAAAAGTCACCTTTTGTGGGGCTGGGGAGTTGGCCAGAGGGTGAGATGTTTGGCATATGAGTATGATGTCCAGAGTTCATATACCCAGAACTCATGTAAAAGCCAGGTAGACTTGGGCCTATAATATAGCCGATGGGAAGCAGAGACAAGGGATCCCTGGTATCGTGGGTTAGCTAGACTGCAGAAAGCCAGCCAGCTCCAGGCTCAGTGAGACTCAGTGGAGAGTATCCAGGAGGACACCTGCTGTCAATCTGTGATCACTATATACAATGCATGCCACAGCCATGAACCATCTACTTTGTCATTTACTGAGGATATTTGAAAGGGTGAGTCCAAAGAAATCTTTTCTTTCTTGTTTCTGTCAGGCTTTGTGGTCACAGTGGTATGAAAGTAAGTAATACAGTTGATAAATGAGTTCAACTATGTTGTAGGATAGAAGATCAACATACATACTCAATTTCTGTATATGCATTGAAAATGAAACTAAGAAAGCCATTAAATGTAGAAAAAATACCAAGGAGAATACAATTTTTAGACACAAATTTAACATAAAAATTGTGTGTGGGGGTTCTGGAAGAGGAGGATCAATGTGGATGGGAGAAGAAGAGGAAGGCAGGGGACAAGTAAAATGAAGGGCCATTTGAGAGGTCATGTGGAAATCTAATACAGTAGATCTACTGCTTAAAATCTATACATAGATGAAGACTATCTAAATGAAGTTGCTAAGTAACAGGGAGATGGAGAGCCAGCTGGATATCTCTAATCATGAAATGAAGTGTCCAATACTGGGAATGGGTTAAATCTAATTGAGTGGTTGGCTAAAGGGGTCCTATGGGGACCCCCAGACAACTCAGGCTATTGCTGGGGCTTTTGGTTGCTCTCTACAAATTGACAGTAAGGTCCTATTGCAGGAGACAGCACCTACACAGCTCATTGAACACAGAGCAGTTGAGCTGGTGCCTACCTAGAGCCTGCACTCCCACAGACTAGTGTTTGTAGTACTAGAAGGTATTCTGTACTCTACCAAGGGAGAAAGGTAAACACCAACCCAGTTACAAATCCTTCAATCAACAATGATGACCTGCCTGCAAGACGCACTTGTGCAATAATGGTGTAAAGCTTATGGGAGTAACCAGTGAATGTCTAATTTGATTTAAGGCCTATTCCACGAGTTGGAATCCATCCCCAACACTGCTCAAGTGGCCAAGAACTTGAGACTAGATAAGCTAGGGACCTAGGGGGAAAACCAAACACTACTGCTTTCCTAAAGGAACATAGCAATAAAATGACCCCTAATCACATTCTGCTATACTAATAAATCAGTGCCTTGCCTAGCCATCATCAGAGAAGCTTCTTCCTGCAATACATGGAAATACAGAGACCCACAGCCCGACGATGTACACAGAGTGAAAAACTTTGGGACACTTAGTTCTAAATGGGAGGTCTCCATCAAGTCCTTCCCTCAGGGCTCAGGGAACCTTATGGAAAAGGAGGCAGAAAGACTGTAAGATTTAGAGGGATAGAGAACACCATGGAAAAAAGGCCTTCTAAACACAGCACTACTGAAGTGTGCATGAATTCAGAGACTGAAGCAGCATGCACAGGACCTGCATTCGTCTGCACTAGATAGGGTCCCAGTGCTAAGAGAAGAAGTGGGCACAAGCTCACATTCATAACCCAGGAGCTATCTCCAATTGATAGCCACTCGCAAATTAAAGAGATAGTTTTCTCCAAGGGAGTATCACTGGGCATACAAACCATTCCTAAGGGCAGACCCTATGTTCATCAGTAGATGGCCAACCAAAATGAACTCAATGCAGGGAGAAAGAAAGAAAGAACAAGAAAAAAGAAAAGAGCCTTGTTTTTGAAAGCTAAACTCCTAGTTAAGGATAACCTTAGGAAGTGGAAATGTATTCCATGCCTATTGAATTGGAGGAATTAACTTTAACCTAATGGTTACTCCTCAGGTTGCCCTACAAGTTCAAGGAAATTCTGTTCAAATCTAAGGTGCCTTTCTCTGAAGAAATGAAAAAGCTGATCCTAAAATTCAGATGGAAACACAAGGGACCCAAGGAAGCTAAAACAGTCTTGAAAAGAAAAACGAAGCTGGAGAATTCATACTTTCTCATTTGATATCTGCTGTGGGATGTTCTGTATGTCAAATGTGTTGCTGATTAGTCAATAATTAAAACACTGATTGGCCATTGGCTAGGCAGGAAGTGTAGGCGGGACAAGGAGGAGAATAAAGCTGGGAAGTGGAAGGCTGAGTCAGAGAGACACTGCCAGCCGCCACGATGAGAAACAGCATGTGAAGATGCCGGTAAGCCACGAGCCATGTGGCAAGGTATAGATTTATAAAAATGGATTAATTTAAGCTGAAAGAACAGTTAGCAAGAAGCCTGCCATGGCCATACAGTTTGAAACCAATACAAGTCTCTGTGTTTACTTGGTCGGGTCTGACGGCTGTGGGACTGGCAGGTGAGAGAGATTTGCCCTGACTGTGGGCCAGGCAGGAAAACTCTACCTAGAAATGGCGTCCAACGTGGTGGCAAGAGTTTCCACCTAAAAACTGAGAAAAAAAAGATGCTAAAATGGAGCTAAAAACAGCTTCCTAATTGTCTCTCTCAAATGAACGGCAGCTGCCGGTTTGAGCTACTGGTGGGTTCCTAGAGTGCGTGCTCGACCTGCCTATGGCAGGAATGAGGCCTTTGCAAGTGGCACTTTGAGCTGCATGGTGGATTTAGCCTTTGCTGGTGCAGAGCAAAAGGGGAGGTTTCTGGGCTACACGCTGCTTGGCTAAAAGCATAGACCCCCGATAGCTCCCAGAGCTGGCGGTAAACCATGGCCATGTTGGGAAGCTGAGGTGGGTGGATCCAGCAGCCACAGCTGCTGCAGTTTAAGGCAATAGATTCACAATAAGACAGATTCAGATGTAATAGTTTACAATGTGTGTAAAAGATACGTAGGCTTGAAAGAGACAAAAAAGATGATATATAGAGTTATAGAAATAAATACATAGTTTTAAAAAATAAAGTCTTTAAAGAGACAGTAAAGGTAGTATAAAAAATAAGCCACGTAAAAATGGATATTACACAGAGAATCTGCATTGTGTTGTCTTTGGGACTTTTAACTGCAGAAAAATATTTGATTGTAAAAGCTGTTGAGTTATGCCAAAATGTATATTTTAAAGGTACCTTGACTTCAAAATTTGGATATAAGGATATGTTACTTTGGAAAGGAGACTCTGCTTTTGTTCCCACAGAAAGCCAGAGGCTATGGATTTGTTCCAGATTAAGATACATCAGGTTTGACCAGCCAAGACCCCCTGAAAGGTCTCTGATGACACCATGGCCCAGATGATCCAACATCCAGAACGGTTTGAAGGCATCTGGCTCAGACGATACAGCCTCATGAACTATTCCATAATCCTAAAATTTTCTTTGTTTCCCCATAAGATACAGTGCCCCCCTCCAGCAGGAAGTAGTAAGAGAAGCTACGCCCAAATTCCCAAATTATATGTAATTTTATTTTGTTAAGGTTAAAACCTTCCTTTTTGAAAAAAAAAAATGGGGGAAGTGCTGTGGGATGTTCTGTATGTCAAATGTGTTGCTGATTAGTCAATAATTAAAACACTGATTGGCCATTGGCTAGGCAGGAAGTGTAGGCGGGACAAGGAGGAGAATAAAGCTGGGAAGTGGAAGGCTGAGTCAGAGAGACACTGCCAGCCGCCACGATGAGAAACAGCATGTGAAGATGCCGGTAAGCCACGAGCCATGTGGCAAGGTATAGATTTATAAAAATGGATTAATTTAAGCTGAAAGAACAGTTAGCAAGAAGCCTGCCATGGCCATACAGTTTGAAACCAATACAAGTCTCTGTGTTTACTTGGTCGGGTCTGACGGCTGTGGGACTGGCAGGTGAGAGAGATTTGCCCTGACTGTGGGCCAGGCAGGAAAACTCTACCTACAGATATCTTCTGCAAATCTGCAGTAATCCAGACAGCACAGTTCTGCCATGAAGATGCACCAATGTAGATCAATGGAGTAGAACTGAGGGTCTAGAGATAAAGCTTGGCAGTTTTGGTTAATTGATATTTTTTTACAATAGTGCCCAGACATTTCAGGGAGCAGCATATAGTTTTTAGAAAACCATGTGTATTGGTGAAATTATTAAGGCAACTCCACGTAGTTAAAAGGGAGGTTTATTTTGTGGGGTAACTCACAAGTGAAGGGACAGGTAACAGGGGCTGGGAAAGGTGTAGCACAGTCTGGAGGTGTTCTCTGGAGAACTCTGCTTGGTCTACCTCCAGTGTCCAGGGTCCAGGAATCAAGAGAGCTGGCCCATCTGGATCTCTGGTCTTCAGGGTCCTCTCTTGGCCCCGCCTTGTAGATGTGACAGTTACCGAAGCCTCAATGGGGGTTGGAACTTCCAGATCAAAACTGGAATGGCTACCCACTACACATATGGAGATGAATGGATGTGGAGAAGAGAAAGATGTAGTGCCCTGATCTCATGTCACTCATAGGATGAACTCACATAGGAGCCTAGATGTCAGAATAAGAACTAACATTCACTTTTAGGAGATCAGATATGATGTACTTTCTTAGAAATGATGCTAAAAGCATAAATAGCAGGATATATATAAATTGGCCACCATCAAAATGAAAAACATTTGGAGGATACCATTAATAAAGTTAAAGAACAAGTAATGGGAGACTATATTTTCAAACAATATATTTAATAAAGATATAACAACCAAATTATAAAATAATTTTTATAAGTCAACTATTAAAAGAGAACTTGACAAAGAGTTTTTATAGATTTTTCCTTCAAAGAGGGCACACGAATATCGAAAAAGCACATGAAAGCATGCTCAACACAGGGGGCCATCAGGGAAGGGTAAGTCGAAACCACCTAAGCTATTGTTGGACACCCACCAGGATTGTTAGAACAAAAAGAGGCAGGAACAAGTGTTTGGAAGGATGTAATGAAAAAAGACTCTTGCACATCACTGGCAGCATTAAAAAACAAACAAACCAAGTAGACTAGTGGTTCTCAACCTGTGGGTCGCAACCCCTTGGGATTGCATATCAGATATTTACACTATAATTCACAACAGTAGTGAAATTACAATTATGAAGTAGCAATGAAATAATTTTTATGGTTGGGGTCACCACAACATGAGAACTGTATTAAAGGGCCCCAGCACTAAGAAGGTTGAGAACCACTGATGAAGACCCTTAGGGGAGAGTTTTGATCTTCAAGATAGAGGTCTCGTATGGCCCAGAAATTCTACTGCATGTACTCTGGAAATTGAAAATATATATTCACACCCCAAAATTTTTTAAGTGAATGTTCATGGTAACTAAAAAGTAAGCATGACTCAAATATCCATCATTAAATGGATGGAGAAACACAATGAACTGTTCGTATACAATAGAATAGTATTTGGCCATAAGACCATAAGATGGTCAAGTGGTGCCCTATCTTATAAAATGATCTTGAAATAGTATGCTAAGTGAAAGAAGTCTTTCAGAGAATTGTAGTGAATATATGTATGAATTACCCAAGATAGGTGAGTGTAGAAATGGAGATAAGCTAATTGTTGCCAGGGATGAGGTAGAAGATGAGGTGGGTTAATGGACATGGGGATTCTTTTAGAGGTGATTTAAGAGTTCTAAACTGAGTCAGAAAGATGGACTACTGACTAAGAGTATTTATGCAAGCATGAGGACCTGAAAAAAAAAGCTGAACGTGGCTGCATGCATAATGCAACTCCAGTGCTGTGAGGGTGGAAGCTGGAGAACCATCCGGACTTGCTGGCCACCAGCCTACCTTTGAACTTTTGTGAGAAATCTTGTCTCAAGGGAATGAAGATGGAGAGTGTCCTTTCTGGCCTCTGTACTGTACACATATGGCTCACCCATGTCCACACACACACACACACACACACACACACACACACACACATACACACACAGACATACACAACACACACACATACATTCTGGAATTGATGGTGACGGCTGTACAACTTTGTGAATGCACTAAGTCACTGAATTGTATGCTCTAAAAAGATTCTTCAATGGGAAAAGATAAAAGCGTTTCCAGCTTGTTCCCAAGCAATGCTCTCAGGGTTGTTGTGGAAGGATGACTCAGCAAAAATCAATATTTTCTAACTTACGTTTTAAAAAGAGCCAAGCCATTTTGTGATACAGCAAACATATTACATAAGACATAATCACTGCACATCACTGTAACAGGCTGCATCAGCCAAACAGGTTTCTTCCCAAACACCATCTGGAGATAGGATTCCCTCCTAAGTACAGCCACAATGTTTTGGTATTATATGCAGAGCATGGTCTGGCAGAGACAGAGCTGCGGAAGCATGGCAGATCAACACAGGCCTGCACACTTTGTACTTCATTAACAGCAGTAAAAGGCCCTCCTTCGATCCTTAACTGTCCAGCCTGGCGCTCTCTACTGATTACCTGCAACAGATAAGGGCTCGTCTGCCAAGTACTGCTAATTATTTTAGATTGTGAAATCTCACTGTGATTAAATTAATTAAAATCTGTCTCCCTGGCATCCTAAATAAAGCACCTAGAGTCTAAGCAATCCCTTACTTACTTTGGAGAGCGTCTTAAAAGGGAGTTAGTGACTCCCGGAAAAAGAACATCAAACTCCCGGCTTGGTGTCAATAAAAGATGCTGAACAACTCGAGGGGTGGGCCTTTTGGCGACTGAAATGTTTTAGGTCTCAAGTGGCCAGCCACATATTTTTGTTGCGGTTGGCTTGGTCGATTTCTTTTCAGGCAAGCAGCTTTACTTAATGTTTACATTTGATTTTGCTAGTACTGTTAACGCATTTCCATACCTTTGACTTGAGGGGAATATATTACGGAAGACAGTCCAGATGAGCTGATTTCCATTGCTGTTAGAAATAACAACATGCATTAAAAGGAAGAGAATACGTATGAAGTCTCAAGTTTGAACTTCAAGATTCTAATTTACATATTCATATGCACCTTTATATTTTACTATTTGATTACTGGCTTAAGTATCACATTCTTATATGAAGGTGATATAGGCAATATGGCACACATGATGAAGTGTAATTGTAAAAGTGGATTGTAATTTAAACGTTCCCTGAGAACAAATGGTGTATTGCTCATTGATAGACTGACAAGTCATTTCAGGAAGAAGCTGAGCAATAGATCAACCATAAGTCTTCTTCTCTGGTGAATCTCTTTGGGCTATATAAGATATACAGACATTGAATATATTATATTTATCTTTGATTTATCTCAACAAGACAAAGAGGGAGGCTTTGAACAGTCATCTGTAAACTGAATTATCTGGTATCATTCTTACATCTTAAAGAATCTGGGGCTAGGACTTCTTTGCTTATATCTGATTTATAAAGTAAAATCCCTATGTGGATATGAACATAGTAATCTTGAAGAGTAATTTAGGTTGTCTCCAGATGTCTCCCAGTGACTAAGTTTTTGCTAAAGAATATATATAAGTTACCAGTGAAAAGGAACTATAGTTTTAGAGTTTTGTACATATGTTGGTGACCAAGGTAACAGCACCGTCAGAAACAAAGAAAAGATCTGAAGACATTTCTAAATAAGATGGAAAGATACTGTCCCATTTCTGCCCAATGGGAGAGTCCTCAGAAGGAAAACAAATGGCTGGGAAATTGAGTTTATCTCAATTTTAGGAGAATTAACCCTGAAATGGAAATACAGTTTGAGATCCGGATCAGAATCTACTTGACCTCAGGGAGTTTAGGAGGCTAAACACTGGTTTATCTGGGTGCTAGATACCCAGACTGCATGGAGGCCTCTGAGTACTGTCATGTCAATCAATAATGGGATAGGACTAAGATTCCTGCGAAACCCACAGGTAAAGTGTGCTAGCCTGCCTCTAAGATGTTCTCCAGGGATCCCAGCCTCCCATGTGTACCCCTACCCTGCTGTTATTTCTCCTTACTTTGCATCAGGCTAGCTTTTTGAAAACTTGGAAAAGGTATGCTTTTGAAGCTATGTCTTAATATCCATTATGACTATTGCTTCGTGGTCTTGGGTTACTTCCTCTAGAAGAAGCCAAGGCCATGTCATGAGGACTCTCACGCAGTCTCAAAGAGAAGCCCACATGGTAGGGCCTGCTGACAGCAACAGCTCCAGCTTGGTAGTCATCGGAGGGAGCTATCTTGGAGCCACCAAGTCCAGCATGTCTTCGGTTAGTCAGAACCTTCTGACATTCTGAGAGGCTCTGACAGACCTTGGAATGCACCATCTGTGTGTTTCCTGACTTTAGGGACTATAGGAGGCAGTGCGTGCTATACCTTTGGATAATTATGTAGCAATACATGACTGTTGTGAAATATTTGAAAGGTGATCCAAGGAGCCTTCAGGGAGGGAGGGAGGGAGGGAGGGAGGGAGGGAGGGAGGTGCAAGAGTCAGGGAGGGGAGAGCTCAGTAAAGGGCATGTTAGGGAGTTAGCTGTGCTGTGGACAACTGGGCCCATTCCCCTGGCAATGCATTGGGGCTTGCTATTATGTACATGAGGACCATCTTGTCATGGGAAGGGGAAACTGTGTCTTGGCTCACTGTCTCCCAGTTGTCATTGATTGAATTTCTGTGGTGTCCTTGAATCCTCTATACTTGCTGGCCGCCTTGCCCTTGGGTTTTTACAGAACCCAAATCTCTGTCAAGAAGCAGAAAGCTGCATGGGCATGAAACAGGGAGCTGCCAGCATGAAGATGACCTACGATACTCACTGAGGCCGAAGCCAGATCAAGGTGGACCGAATGAATCCCAGGCCAGCTGATGGTGTGGGATGCTGAAGCTCTCTGCTGCATTCACAGCCCTTGTCATCGCCACACTTAGAGCACCACTCCCAATCAATTAGAGCCGGGATTTGAGATGAAGCCCACTCATCCTCTTCATCCTGGAATGTGCTCCCCGTTCTTTGTTCTGTCTCTCCACTCAACACCACTTTCCACCTGGTGCCTTCCTACTTGACTCTCAGAGGCCAAAGGTTACCTACCCAGTGACCCTTCCCTAAGAAGCCGGCCTTTGCCTGGTGAATTTTGCCTCCCTTTCTTTTCTAATCCCCTCCTTTCAATTGTTAGGGGATACCTGTCTGTTTATCTTCTGCTCATGCACTTTTGCTCATCTTGAACTTCTTTTATGTATTCTGAGTCCTAGTATATACTCTAGCATATATCAACACTTGGCGCACGTGAGCTGCAAGAGCAAGCCGAGGGGTGTGAAGAAACATACACCGCCCCTGTAATCTTCCATGATATCCTCTGTGTAGCTCTTTTTTACAGAGATACTCACAGATACATCTTTTATTATGGGTAAAAGAAAAATATTTACATACTGTTGGATTGCTTGGATTTCACTGTGTAGAAGGAGTAAGCCAAGTGAAAAAAATGGTTCTGCCAGGCTCACTGGGTTTACAAATACATAATGTTCACCCACTGGCTATCCAATCCGTAAGTTAACACATGTACCTTGTAATCCCTTGTAGGACACTGTCTTTCTAAGGACACGCGTGCCTCAACTGGACTCTCCATAGCAAACAAATAGAGTGGATTCTTGGCCGTGTGAAGTGCGGCAGGAGCTTTGGTTCCTATTATTAAGGTTTGAAGCATAATGTTTATATCTGGAGGGAAAAAGGGAGCAGCCCTATTTCAATGGTGGCATTGTTTGTAAAAGTGCCCAGGAATGCACCATTCCCGAACACTAACAGATGTCACTTTTCTTGTCCTGGATTGACCCGAGGCCCTCATCCATGCTTCAGTCTGCTGAGATTTAGCCAGTGTGGATTAAGTCATCATCTCCCTCAGGGCAGGACAAGGCAAAGCGAAGAGCTTCACTCTGGCGTATTTTGCTTGGGTTTTACTCTGTCAGAGGACTCCGTGGCTTAGATGGAGGGCATCTATCAGTTGCTGGGCCTGGAGAACCCCTTTCTGTCAGATGGCAAGAGTTAAGTGGCTTTTCCAGAGGGCATTATGAAAGGTGCTAACAGATGTTGATGTCAACTTTGTCATTAACATACTTCTTCAGAGCCACCTGAAGTCCCTGGGTTAGGGCTTTTCTTTCAGCCTTTTCTCATTACAGTTTAGCTGTGGTTTGTGAAACAGACCTTTGAAGAAACTTGAGAGCTATTTTGGAAACTCAAGCAAGAGGGAGATGTCTGCAGTTCTGAAATATGCCTTTGACCTTATCCCCTGTGCCCACGGGCCAGGGCCAGGGAAGGCAAAGGCAGATGTGATTTTTTTTCTTTCTTTTTTTCCCTGTGCTCTGAAAGTATAGTATTGCTCTTTAAAAATTAACAATTAATTCTGATACAACTACGAACATCCATAACATTTGCCACTCCAGCTGTAAAAGGTCCTTAACTTTTGATGTTAAGAAAGCCTTATCATTTTAATCACAGAACCACAAGAGTCCACTTACAATTCCTATCATGTTTGAAACTCTTGAATGTGTTCATTTGTCCTAAAGGAGAGTCTCGTTGTCAGGTGCTATACATCTTAAAGCTGCTCCATCCTGATGTTTCTGGAACTAGAGATGAAGAATACATGCTTAGGCTTTCTGTTTCTTATTTACCAGCTTAGGACTTAGTTTTGGAAGTGGTTCAGCATGCATCTGCCGTCTGCGAAAGAGAACTAACCAGCAGATCTCACACATCTCCTGACTGACACAGCCCAGTTTTCTCAGGGCTGGATTTAGCTCAGACTGAGAGTGATACTGAGCCCTCACAGCAGGGAACATCAGCGCCATGTTTTTGAGGATGCCCTTTGGCAGAAATAGTCCCACTTCCATCAATTACAAGTCATTCCTCAAATGACCCATCAGTATACATCCTGCATCTGCTCATCAAATACACCCCTTTTCCTTTCTTTGGAGAACACCTGCACTTCTTAGTCCACCCCACTGTTACTTTTAGGCAGGCTCTAGTGGTGGCCTTGAGACTGAGGTAGGATGAGTTCAGGCTCACAGTTCTCCTCATCTTAATGACTGACCTAGGAATGGACATTGACTTAAATTGGGTCAGTCAAACCTTCCTAAAGACTTCTGCTGGAATCACCAGGCAAGACCTGTATCTGCCCTAAAGATTTCAAATGTCAATAAATACGCTTAGAGTTGTCAATGGCTACTTTTGGCATCAAATAGAGAGAACATACCTTGGGAAAGGGACATTTCAGAAGAGAGCTAAGCCTAGCCAGAGATGATGAGAGACACTCCTTTTTAGATCAAGCCATGCCGGGGACAACTGAACTTGCCTTATTACTTGGGTCAGTAAAGCACCTCTGTGGTTATTGTTTAAGCTCTGGTAGTTGGAATTGGAACAGATATAAACTGCTGGGAGGCCCTTGGCAGAGTGGAGTTCCTATAGATGTGGTAGGGTGCTGGGAAGTGACATTGATAGGTCCATGAAGACCTGTCTTTCTCTATCACTCGAGGTCTTTGACTTGAGCACCCTAATTTTGACCACTGATGGAGGCATGGGTGAGTAAACCAGAATGAAAACAAGTACCTAGAGTTTTGTCTCTGCTCTGAACTGATCCAGGAACTGGTATGAATTCTTTCCAGAGCTAATGCCTCTGAGTTAAAAAAACAAATAAATAAGCAAACAAACAAACAACCACCATTTATTTTATCATCTTGCATTTTTTTACTATCTTTTTGACTGTCACACATGTGTAAATCATTTACATCATTTCCATCCCATAATCTCCCCTCCAATCCTCCTATATCTTTTCCACTCCCTCTTAACTTCACAAGTTCTTCTTAATTACTATTTTAATAGTAACACACACATATGGATACATAAATACAACCTGCTGAGTTCATTTAGTCTTGCTCATACTTATACGTGTTTAGGGCTAACCATCTGGTAACCTATCAGGGGCTCATCACTGGAGAAGACAGATTCTTTTTCTTCGCAGCCATTAATTCATTATAATTCTTCACTCGGGGTGGGACCTTGTGAGATTTCCTCTGCCCACATTAAGATGTCAGCTGCTGTTGTCACTCTGCAGGTCTTATCTAGGTACCCACGTTGTTAAGGTTTCATGGGTGCAATTCCCTGTCAGAGAAGATACTATCTCACAGCATACATCCTCTGACTCTTACAGTTTTCTCCACCTTCTTCCACAATGTTCTCTGCTCCTTAAGTGTCCTGTAGTGTTGTGGAGCAATCACCTGGAGCTACATTTTCTTCTCTTCCTGATAACCTTTTGTGGATCTTTGTGATGGTCTCCATCTGCTGCAAAAAGAAGCTTTTGGATGAGTGATGAAAGCTATAGTTAACTCTGGATAGCAGTGTGGTGATATTGTGTCCCCCAACATATTGTGCACCCTAATAAACTTATCTGGGGTCAGAGAGCAGAACAGCCACTAGACAGACATAGAGGCCAGAAAATGGTGGCACACACACCTTTAATCCTACCACTTGGGAGGCAGAGATCCATCCAGATCTCTGTGAGTTCAAGGCCACACTGGAAACCGCCAGGCATGGTGACTCACACTTTTAATCTCAGGAAGTGATGCCAAGAAGCAGAAAGGTATATAAGGCGTGAGGACCAGGAACTAGGTTTTTTAAAGCTTTTAGCTTTTAGCCTCAGTTCAGCTGAGATCCATTTGGATGAGGATTCAGAGGTTTTCAATCTGAGGAAACAAGATCACCTGAGGAATTGGAAAGGTGAGGTTGGATGTGGCTTGTTCTATTTCTCCAATCTTTCAGTGTTTACCTCAATATCTGGCTCCAGGTTTGTTTTTATTAATAAGACCTTTTAAAGATTCATGTTACATAGCAGGGTGAGGAATGGTGTGAAAAGAATTGCAGAGGAAAGAGCCCAAATCCCATTGCCCTGGGAAGAAGGGGATATGGGGATGAGGCTCTGTTGAGAATGTACTTGGAGATCAGCCCTGAAAACACTACATTGGCATATGCATCAATATGTTCATTTTCCTACAAAAGGAGGAACTGTGCATGGCATTCACCAAGCACTATAACCAAGAGATCCTCTACTTTTCACATAAGGACACTCCTCAAACCCTAACAGGGGCAATGCCTGACCCAAGCCACGGACCTTTTCTGGCTCCAATGACTTGTGTGTTCCTCCTCTCTCAGAGCAAGTGGAGAGTAAATTATTGAAGCTGGAGGGATGTATTTCCTTTCCATATAGAGAAGGAGCCCAGGCATGGGGCAGATGTATCTCTTATTCACACTTGGACAAAAGGTCTTGCCTTATTTTTGTTGATGATATTTTGGCTTTGTTATTTGAGATGGGGTTTCATTATGTAGCCCAGACTGGCCTTGAACTCACTAGCTAGTTCAGATTAGTTTACACTCATGATCCTATTGCCTTGTCTATGAATGCTTGGCTTATAGGCTTGTGTCACTGTGTCTAGGGTAAAGGCTTTCCTCTGGACAGTTTGGGAAGTGAGATTGGAATAAAAGTGTCAGCGATGCAGTCAGTCATGGGGAGACTGGCATCCACTTTAAGCATTTTAAAGCGCCATGTGCGTAGTCTTGGCGAGATCGTGTTAAACCATATAGCCTACAGCTCAGGGAAACTTGAAGCCTTCGAGACTTCCCCAGTCCTGTCATTATTTGCCCTCTGTCTCGGGTTGCTTAGCTTTCAAGGGCTTTTCTTCTGTAGGATTCTAAGACAACATTCCAATTCTTAACTTTTGCAGAAAGGCCATCATCTTCAATATGTTGAAGGACATACTTTCCTGGAAAAGCTGAGATACTTCCAGGGAAGGGGTGTGCAACTCATTCACAGCTCAGGACACATGACCTTCAGATACTACACATGATGTGACTACCTCCACAGTAGCAGCCGTCTAGGAAAGCATGCTGTGTATGCCTACTTGCCTGTTAATTCACCCCCACAGATTCACATCATCGTGCCTGACCCACCATTAGGGCTCCAGTCACTCATCACAACTATACATGTGTGCATATTGCACAAGTAAACAGAAAGCAAGAAACTCTTTGCTTATGAATACCAACATGGAATGGAGAATCTTAGAACTTGGAAGAGTAAAGACTTGGTCTGTTAGTGAGAGGCTATATCAGGAGCTCCTTCTCATGCTCAAGGCTGGGTCTATGTCCCACGTGACCTGACTGAGCTGTGCCTGCTCTCCTCTTGATCATGCAGTTGCTGCATAAGGAGGGCTTGTCCTGGTGGCCTTGGAAGCAGCGACAAGCTAATTTTCACTGCTGTGTCATCACATCTGTTGCTTGGAAATCTGCATAGTATTGCCTTGGTTCTAAATTTGGGGCATTCCCAGGCAGAATCCAGACTGGCCTCATGCTTCAAAAGCGAGCATAGGGATAGCGATGGAGCACTATAGGTCCCACATCTGGGACTGGAATCCCGTGTTTTCCACGTGGTTGAGAATCTTTTCATCCAACCTCTCCTTTCCACATCAGGGCCCACATAGACAAATCTTTTATGGGGTCAGCTCAGTAAACAAATTAGAAAAGTTGCTAGGGAAAAGACAAGAGGGCATGATAGTATACTGCACTTCCTGATCCTGTCGGATGTGAGGGGCTGTAGCTCCTGTGAACTCAACTGTCTCTTGCCTGCCATGATGAACTAAACTTCACCAAACTGTGAGCCAATATAAACTTTTCCTCCTTTAAGATGTCCTGTCAGGTACTTTGACCCAGGAATGAATAAAGTAGCAGATGGGTCTCCCACTGAATTTAACCACAGGGCTGGGCTACACGGTGTACTGGGTCATTTGACATGACTGGTCCTTTCCATACCGATTTCTGGGAATAATTTTTTAAAAAAAGTTATTGAGTGTAACTTCCCTCTCATTTCTAGAAGACACACTCTCACTTGTGATACTTCAACAATATGGCCTCCCAAACAAGACCTAAAGAATGACAGCATCAAAAAGACACGCTAATGGGGAATGGAGGAAATCTCATGGGAGTCCTACCTCTAGACAAAGAATTCCAGGCAACTAATAATTGTTGAGAGAGAGAGAATTAGTCTTTTCCAAAGATGTGCCCCCTAATTGATTTTTCTAATACCAAATGGTCAGCCTCCAGATCACATGTACACAAGCAACACTAAGTGGATTCAACAGGTTGTGTTTATGCACAGATATTACAATAATAATAAAGAAGAGATCTTCAGTTTGAGAGGGAGTGAGGGGAGACATGGGAGGAGTTGGGGAGACAAAGGGGTAAATTGTGTACTTATATTTTAATTTAGAATTGAATAAATGTTATGCATTCACTTCAGTGCCCGTTTTAACCCTTTGCAAGTGGTTGTGTGGTATTACGAGCAGAAAGCGTGACCCAGTCATATTTTTGTCTCTTTGCAACAGCAGGGTTAGTGATCAAGAAGAGTTTCTGAAAACTTTCCGACTTTGGACAAGCTGGTGGCTGGAGATGGGCACAGTGTCTGCTCCATAGTGTCATTGCAAGGATTAGCTGAGTTGTGAATGAACAGATTGAGAATGTACTGGAACCCCAGTAAGCCTAATGACTTTTGTTCATGTTTAGGCTATTTTGAAGTATTTTTAGTGAATTATATCTATCTTTGTATCTCCAATGGCTTGTAACCTTCATGAATGATAGCTGGAGAAAGATCTGGGGCATCACCCTATAGAACATGGAAGCAGATGAAAGTCCCATCCCTAGGTATTCTTGTGTGGCTATTATTTTGTTGTGAGCAGGAAGCCAGCAGTTCACACAGGAGTTAATAAAGAAGAAGGGAATGAATTGGTGGTTCTGACCTGAGTAAGATGGCATTTGAAATTCTCAGAGTGGCCCAGGTTTATTTAAAATGAGAACTTCTCCCATGTCAGAGTGTTGTGTACCTTCACTCTTATCCCAAAGATGCCATTGAAAATAGCAACTTCTGCTGCTATAATTGATGGGTCATTAGGCTATTTAATATCCTTAGAACTTCTATTAAGATATTTTAATATCTTTAGATTCATTCTTCAATTTTCATCACTGAATTTAGTTTTTCTTGGTTTTTATCTTGGTGTATAGGTGTGTGTCTTGGTTACCTGGTTACTTGGTTTCTTATTTATTGCTGTGGTAAAACACCATGACCAAGGCAAATTACAGGAGAAAGTAATTAATTAACTACAAAGTATTAATTTGGGGCTTACAGTTTCAGAGGGTTAGAGTCCATAACTACCATGGCAAAGAGCATGGCATGGTCCTGGAGCAGTAGCTGAGAGCTCACATCTTGATCCACAAGCATGAAGCAGAGAGAGCATACTGGGTATGTACGGCACAAGTCTTTAGAAACTTGAAGCCTCCCCCCAGTGACCCGCCTCCTCCAACAAGGCCTCACCTCTTCACCTTCCCAAACAGGTTCACCAACTGGAGACCTAGTATTCAAACATATGGGCATATGGGGCCACTTTCATTCAAACCGCCATCGCCACTCCCCCCTACTCCCCCAGCCACACACGTGTATTGATGGTTTGAATTAGAGTGGCCGTGTGTGTGTGTGTGTGTGTGTGTGTGTGTGTGTGTGTGTGTGTGCTTGCACTACATTAAGGTATGTATTTTCTATCAGCTGAACTTCTTGCTGAGGTGAAAACATTTTTTTGGGGGTTCTCTTGGCCTGATTTCTTTTTTTCTCTCAGATGAATAGGAAACGTTACCGTGTTTCTCAATTTTGGTTTGCTTTTTCTTAAGCTGTGATTTCTGCTTCTTGACTGAAACAGGAGTGGCTTGTTCATTATATTCTTCCCTTTGTAGAAAGTGTATCAACACTGGAGGCATCATGCTTGCCCCTTGAACTGTTCATTACACAATGTCTTCTCAATGGGCCACTTATGGTGAGCAACACATTTTCCGTGACATCTCACTGGACACCTGTAAACTCCATTGCCACTTTGGTTCTGTTCCGTCCCTCACTGCTGTGTTTTACTCTCCCATGTGGTTTCTAATCCATCCCAGGTGCTGAACCTCATAAATGTTATTTGTGAAGCCAACATGCTATATTAGAATGTCATCTCTTAATCTGCAGTGAATTGAGGGATTGGTTGGCATGTGTTTGTATCAACTCTTATTTCTTCAATGGAGAGTCTTTCCCATTTTTATGAACACTGCTAAAGAGGTCATCCCTTCCCTGGTAGCCACGTGGTATGTCCTCCAAGTTGTGACTTCTCGTGTCTTCATTGTGGTTGAAAAGCTCTTGGTAGCTAGGCATTTTGTTTGGAATTGTGATAAGAACTGACTTTTATGTTTACTGCTGATAAAGGGACTTTTTAGTTGTCCATTTGTGGATGTGGTGGTGGAAATCCTTTGTGAGCTGAAAAGAAAAGAGCACACACTTGGAGTCTTGGAAAGTCTCTATTAAGGCTCAAAGCAGCGAGGGTGGAAATATACTCAAAAAACACGCCATTCTGCACCATCCGACATTGCAGCCCCCAGCCACGTGTGGTCTTGGGTAATAATTGAAATGCAGCCTGTGTGTCCGAGAAACTCAAATTTCACTTGATTTCATTTAAGTCATTCCATGTGGCAACAAGTAATATTTGCAAGTCGTAGAAAGTTGATTATGAAGAGTTCTGTTTAAGTTTGCGAGTTATTTTCTTGTTATTTCTCCTTGTGTTTAAATCTACTTGGAAAAATTAATATTTCTTTTTCTATGATGTGCTTTAAGATGCATGGTCTCCTTTAGTCTCATCTCCAACTGCAAAGGAGTAGTGATTCCCACCTCTCCTTTACTGCTGCTAAAATGGAACCAAATAGAAGATCACAAAGGGAGTTGGAGTTGCAGCCTGAGGTCCCAGGCCCCTTATGGGTGGTTATATTTTTCTAGTGAGTTGTTTTACTTTTTCTTGAATGGCCTGCATGGGACCCACGTACATTTCTGTGAAGAGACTGCCACAAACTAGTACAAGCTGAGGAGCTTAGGACACTGAAAGTTACGGCCTCACATCAAGGCTCATAGAGGTCTAAGATCAGGACAGCGCCAAGGTGGCATCCCCCCCCCTTGCCCTAACACATGTAGAGGTAGGGGAGGGAATCTTTCCTCGCCTCTCTCCTCTGACTTGCTTGGCTTCCTTGGTGTGCTGACGTATCCCTTCTTATGTTATCCCATAGCTTCTCCCATGGGTGCCAGCTTCACGTGGCATACTATGTCACACTGGACCAGAGTCACTCTCCTCTTGTATGAGTTTAACTGACTTCATTTAGAATGCTTTACATTTCCAAGTCTGGGATTCGAACCCCAGCATGCTGTTTTTAGGAGGACACAATTTAGCTCAAACCGGGAACCTGTTTTGTTAGGTTTGGGGACCTGTTTCTGCATTCTCAAGGAATTTTACACTGAGATTTTTCTGGAAGCAGAGGAAAACTAGACTGAGAACCAGAAGGGCTGGGTGGTGTCCTCGGTATATGACTCCCTCCATTCTTTTGTTTGCCCGACTGTGAAGCTGGGAATGTCAAAAGCTGGGTCTGGTGTCCCCTTTCTCTTCTCTGTTCCGGCGGGCCTCACTAAGCAATCAGGAATGCAGGGCACGGCCTGTGCAAAGTCTTCCCTCCACAGGCTGAGCCCACTGATTAATTCCAGGACTGACTCGCTCTGCTCTCACACAACCCTTGACCCCACAGCAGGTGCCGGCCACAGTCCTTCCTGCAAGTTCAGAAGACGTGGAGGTGGTGGACGGCAGAAGTCACTTGACTCGCCTCTTCACGTTCCTCAGTACTTTTGAGGACAGCCTAGTGTGGCGGAATGGGTGCTCTTGTGGAAAGGAGGGCAACGTAAAGACAGTGGACTATGGAGAGAGGGATGGGGTTCAACTTGCTCTTTCCAAGGTCTAGTGCTGTGGGGAATCAGGTAGACCAGAGCTGGTCTGGGGCCTGATAGATTCACTGTTGGCAATGGGGAGTGAGAGTCTGTTTTCTCTGAGCCATATTCTGCCTTAATGTTCTCCCAGCCCTTCCACTGCCTAGTGATGGACACAGAGTTAAACCAAAGACCAATGAGATGTTAAAAAAAGATATCGGCCCTCAATGTTTCCCACTCTTTTCAGAATTGAATATTGCTTTGGAAACATTGAAGAAGAGTTCTACCTTTGGGCATGTCCATGCCCGTAGCTTGACATGAATCCCTGCTCTGAGCGAGGTGCTTGTAAAAGCTGTTAACCTAACCTGAGATGAGAACTCACAATTCTCAAGTGCCAGGTCCTGCTGGTCTCGGAATCTGCTGCTGCTCATTCTGACCAGCTCTTGCTTGGTGTTCCGGCTGTGACTGACTGTGTGTTCCTCTTCAGCTTGCCATGCTTCCGTCTTTGCTGGAGGCCTGGATGCAGTGAGGTTGAACTTGCCCCGATCTTTACCCTGTGTCCAGGACACCAGAGGGTCAATAGAGAAGAGTTTGTGACTATTTTGTTCTTATCTACAGATGAACTATTTCAAAATGACACCCGCAGCTACAACCCTGAGTTTCTCTGGAGAAACTGGAACTGGTGTTGTCTGCTGTCCTCATCAGCTACCGAGCTCCCCACTGACCTGCTCAGGTAGCTGGGGGGTTATTCGCTTCCATGTATTATGGGTTAGCTGCTGTTGGTTTCTCTAGAAACCAATTTGCTTAGACATATGAAATGATTTGATAAATGTATTTTTAACATGGTTAGGTTTTTTTTTTTTTTTTTGGTTGTTTTCAAGACAGAGTTTCCTCGAACTCACAGAGATATGCCTGGCTCTGCCTCCCGAGTGCTGGGATTAAAGGCATGCGCCACTGCCACCCGGCTGACGTGGTTGATTTTTAATGGACATTTAAAAACTGCTGTTGCAGTCATTGTGAAAACACAGGCTCTTTTAAAAGACATAACTTACAGCATGTACCTTTCTCTGTGCTTGGAGTACTCGAGGAAAAATGTACTTCCAATTATGACAATGCCAATTCCCTAAAAGAAAAAGAAGTCTACTAACTTGATAGAGGAGTTTCATTTAATAGTCGGTCATGGGTTCTGCTACATTTTGACAAGAACGGTAGAAGACGCCACACACGGCAGTGGTTTCAAGTGGCCCACGGCTTCTTTTCTTGCATCTTGGAAGACAGAGCCATGCAGCCAGGGGAGGCATGGCAGTCTGCATGCCTTTCACCTTGTTGCCTCCTGTATTTTTTTTTCCCGGGCACATTTGGTAGCTCAAGATGGCCACTCACTTCTGACTATTCTGCCTGCCTTCTAAGCAGCACAAAGAGAAAAATGTTACAAAAGGAACTCCATCTTGCTTTGAGAAAGTTTTCTAAAAGTTGTACAATTTTTTGTTGATATCCATTAAGTACTTAGTGCCAAGGTTGTGGCTAGTTAGAAGGGGGCGCTAAGAAACATAGATTTCATTTTAGACTATCTGTGCACAGCCAATAAAGAAATGTCCCTTTATCAGAGGAAATGTAAAAGAGAGATGTTGGTAGCCTCTGCTTAAGCATCATCTTCCTGTCCAGCTGAGATGCTGGACAAGCCAGGACTGGCCTGGGCAGCCTGCATATGCCCCTCTCTGACCTCTCCTTGCCTTTAGACCCTCGGTTTGCAGTAATCTCTTCAAAAGTATCCTAGTCTCTCTCCGATACACTGCATCTTTCAGTTCCTCAAACTGTTCCTTTCCAGGACCATTGCGGGCACATCCCATTCCTCCGGCTTAGAATGCTCTCCTCTTTATCTTCCACACACTTCCTGTTTATGTGACACATTTCATTGCTATCTATGACAAAGAAACCCGATAGTAACAACTTCAGAAAGGAAGGGCCTATGTTGGCTCTTGGTTTAGGAGATTTTTTTTTTTCATGGTTTGCCTGATTTATGGCCATCAGGTCTGAGATAACTAGGGCAGAAGCATTGTAGTGTGAGTGCAGGTGGAGAAAAGCTCGTCAGCTCAAGGCAACCAGGTGATGATAAACAGTTGAGAATGATACAGAGACAGAGGTCAGGTACAAGATACATCTTTCCAGAACATGCCCCCAGTGTCCTACTTTCTCCAAGCGGTACCCACAGCATGCACAGTTCTACCACTTCCAAAGAATCTATTCAAAAACTGAATCCATGCGTGGGTTAATGTACTCCTGAAGGCAAGCCTTAGTTATTTTCTTGCTGGCCCGAGGACTGGTCTCTGAGTACTGCTGGTAGTGGGGAGTCTCTTCTATGGAAACTTTGTATCCAAAGTGTTACACTGTTGACCCAGTCTAGCCTGTCTTCTGGCTCTTAGCTTGGGTTCAACATGTATCAGGTACTCTTCACTAGCCTTGGGGTCTGGAAGGTCCTGTGGTCACCTACTCTCGGACGGCCGTGCTCTCTTTGATCAATGCTGACTTTTGTTTTCAGTTATATACCTATATTAGTTCCCTTTTCATTGCTACGATAAAACACCATGACCAAGGCAACTTACAAGAAGGAAGGATTTATTTGGCTCCTGGGGGGATAAGAGTCTGTCATGGCAGGGAATTGTGGAGGGAGTAGCAGGCATCACAGCTGGAGGAGAAAATGAGGTCTCATGTCTTCAAACCATAAGCACAAAGGAGAGAGGGAGCACCCTGGGGATGGCACATGGCTTTGCAACCTCAGAGCCTGGTCCCATACTTCCTCCAGCAAGGCCACACACCTCCTGAACCTACCCAAACAGCACCACCAACTGGGAACTGCTGTGGAGATCGCTCTGTATAAATAAAATGCTGGTTGGCCAGTAGCCAGGCAGGAAGTATAGGCAGGACAAGCAGAGAAGAGAATTCTGGGAACAGGAAGGCTGAGTCAGGAGATGCTGCCAGCTGCCACCATGAATACCAACATGTAAGATACTGGTAAGCCATGAGCCATGTGGCAAGGTATAGATTTATAGAAATGGGTTAGCTTAAGATAGAAGAACTAGATAACAAGAAGCCTGCCACGGCCATACAGTTTGTAAGCAATACAAGTCTCTGTGTGTTTACTCGGTTAGGTCTGAGCAGCTGAGGGACTGGCGGGTAAGAGAGATTTGTCCTGACTGTGGGCCAGGCAGGACTGGAGAAAACTTCAGCTACAGGGAACCAAGTATTCATACATCTGAGCCGATGGGAGGGGCATTCTCATCCAAACCACTGTAATACCCATCCATGTTTCTACATGATGGCTTTCTTGTTTCTCTACTAGACTGTAAGTTCCTTGACGGTAGAGATTGTGCCTACATCTTTCATAGCCAAACTCACTGTGCCTATCAGCATTGGGAAGATGATGAATCTTCAATAAATGTGCACTGAATGAATGAGTACATCAGTTATCCACTGCTTCAATATAAAATATTTGATAATTTGAAGTGATACATTATAAAGAATTAAATGGTGTATGTTTGGAGTACATGCAGATGGCTGAATATTTAAAGAAAAAAATTGAATCAGCCTAGTGAATGGATGTGCTTCTACGAAATATTCTATTTTCTCTTCTATCATGATTTTCCTTTTATCATTTAGATTTAGCTTAATTGTAAATTCAGTCTACAAATTGGTGGAAATGGTTGTTTTTCTTTCGGGAATCAATTTGTTTATTGGTTAGCTCCATCCACAGTGTTTCTAATTGGTTATTTTGGCTTCATTTTGATCTGATCATGCAAATGAAGGAGTACATTTTGTATCTACTTTATGCAAATAACTTCATTCATAGTATGTCAATCTACACTTAGAAATGTGAGTAAGAAGAGTGCCTGTGTCTTAGTATATATTAGTTTGAGTAGGCCATACTGCACGAATAACTCTGTGGGTGTTTATGTGCAGGCAAAACACCCCCATACACAAAATAAAATAAAATAAAATAAAAAAGAACTAACATGAACGATGGTCCCAAGGCATAAGATGGGACTTGTGAAGAACGTAGGCTAGGATAAAAAGACAGAAGCAGGTCCAAGCATTCTCACAGAGGTCCCCTTCATGAAGGAGCTCTTAAACACTGAGTGGTTGGCATGGCAGTCACTGCCACACTAGAGCTTCGTTCCCTGCATCGCCGGGCCTGCAGGCCACCTGGCTTTCCCTCTTTCCTCCTGACGCCTTCTGTGCACTCTTTTTCTACAGTCAGGTGGCAAGGAATGCCCCCCCCACACCCCCACACCCCTAACTACAAGCCCGACTTTGTCATATTTGTGCATGTTGGGGAAATGGATGGGAAAAAAGGCTTTGAAATAAAAAAAAATCATCTTTGTACTTTTCAGATGTTTTCATTGACTGAGTCTCCCCATTATACTCTCATAGCATGGCAGGTCTGGCTCTCTCTCTCTCTCTCTCTCTCTCTCTCTCTCCTCTTTTCTCATCTATTTAAGGAAAATGGATTATAAAGAGAGTTTTTATTTGTACTTTCATCTGTTTCCTGTGTTTTCAGAGAGTGAACAAATGTCATTGGATTTCATCCCTCTCTCCCTTCCAGAGAATGCCCTTTCTGTGTATATGGAGACCTCCAGATATGTTATTGGTATTTCTTGGTGGAAGCCACTGATTCTTTATGCTTTAAAAATAATTTTTCCCTGCAAGGAGTGGAGGCATTGCCCTTGGACCAAGTTTGCTTAGAGGATCTCCTCAAAGTCAATTTTCTCATGATATCTTAAAAAGGAGACAAAAATTCACCATGTGTCAGACCTTTGAGTGAAGCATCATTTTGAAGACACCCCGGCTGAAATAGTGAAGTTCCGAGCTGAGTCCCAGAGAATGCTGGGAAAGGGCAGCAACCTCTGGTGGTCCAGGAAGCTGCTGATATACGCACATCATGGAGCAGTCTTTGTAAGACTGATGAGGAGTGACAAATGGAGGCTCTGGTAGAATGGAGTGGTCCATTAATCAAGGGCATTTGGATCTTTGAGCTTTCTGTGTGTGTGCTGGAATAAATTAAGGTAAAAGCTAATCCATCATGGCCACTGCAAGGAGCAGGTACATTGCTTGGAAAGTAAAAGGCAAGGAACAGGACGTGCATCTGCAGTGGGGGCGGGCTCCTTACCCCAGACTCAGTTGAAGTAATGAATGCCCGGAGGAAGCGTCTGGCAGCCATCAAGCTGTTGGCTTGTTGGTATCACACTCTATTGGCCTAGGAGTTCGAGTTAATGGGAAAAGAAAGAGAAGACTGGGATATAAGAAGGTACAGCGTGCAGATTGTATCAACACCCATGGGAGTAGAGAGCTTAGATGTCATTAGAAAAAAAATAATCTGGATGGCAACAGAGATTGATGGCAGAGAAGAAAGGAAAGGAAAAGGCCCTTTGAAAGTGCTTTTGCCTTGATCAAGAGGTGATTTATTTACTGTTTCACATGGCAAGAGGTATAAAATGAGTTTCCTGGGTTGTAAAGTGGGTGGGGGAGGGTTTAGATATGGCAGTCTGTTGGGGACTTAAGACAGTTTCCCGAACCTGTTGGCTCAACTGGTCTGACAGTTGAGCAGTATGAACATGTGGAGTCTGGAGTCACATGGGAGGAAGGACAGACATGTGGTGGCTAAAGGACAGACATGATGATTTAGAAGGAGACTGTGAAAGACATGGAACCAGACCGAACAGAAGATGCTGGGAGGTTTTATTTTTTTCAAGATAATAGCTTCTATTCACTGAGATTTAACCAAACGTATTTGGGGGCTGGAGATGTAGCTCAGTAGGTAGAGTTCTTGAGCAGCATGCATAAAATCCTGGGGTCAGTCCCCAGCACCTCATAACTCAGGTGCAGAGGTGTAACCTGTAGTCCTAGCACTCAGGAGGTAGAGTTAGCAGGATCAGAGGTCCAACGTCATCTTCAGGTGTATAATGAGGTAGAGACCAGATTAGGCTACATAAGACCCTGTCTAAAAGAAGAAAGAGTATATTATTTGGGTTACTCATATATTAAAATATGAGATAGATGCAAACTTGTGCCCATGTGCTAGTCAGTTGCCAGATATCTGTTCTTCCTCCCGCATTGATTCTAATAGATGGACTGCGGCACAGAATAGTTGAACAGTGTGATAAAAATACAGTGAAGCTGAAATGGGTTGGTTGAGATTTAAAACACATGACTGAGAGTTCAGACTAAGCTGCCACCCTGCCTGAGAGGTGGTATAGAGACCTATTTTCATAGGTATAAGTAGAGGTGTGTCCTACTGCCTCAGGCAGTAATTAGAGGGCAAAAATAAAGGTTGACAACTATGTCGTTTCCTACACACTTTCTTGATTTCATGACCTCAGAGTCTTGGCCCCGTCCTTTGTTTTTGTTTATTCTCTTTTCCCTTCCTTTACTTGTACCTACCTCTTAGAATGCGGTTTTCATATGCCTTTTCATTCTGCTTTGCTCCTTGTTTACATCCAGGCCGAAAACACAGAACAGTAGTTAAAGGTATGGTGTTTTATGCTGGGCTGCCTAGGTTCAAACCTGGTTTTCCTAGGAGGTTAACTGTGGTGGGATTTTTGGTGCTTCGGTTCCCTCTCAGTTTAGTTTTATCTATGGTGACGAACTAAACTAGCTCACAATTTTGCAGCTTAAAATGACCACAATCGTTTAGTTGCTCACAGCTCTAAAACTCAGCCAGAGCTTAGCATGTGGAGGTCTGATGTGTCTCTGATCTCTGTTCTATGTGTTGTTCATTGGGCTTCTGGGGGAGGGAACATAAAGGGGACAGGTGGGAAGGCTTGATTGGAGCTACATGAGGATCCAAGATGGCTTCCTTTACAGCCTGGAACTCAACTGGGCTAGATGGATCCAGATGATCTAGATAGTTGATCCCACATTGTTTTTTCACATGATCTCTTATCATTCAAAACCTAGGCTTCTCTGCTGGGTCACAAGACAGTAAAAGCAGAACACTGCAATGCACAGAAGGAAAAGCCATCTAATGATATGTTTGCTTGTTTGTCTTGTGTAGAGAGCCGTGCATGGCCGCGCCTCAAAGATGGCGCCGGCGTCTGGCTTCTGCCTTCCCGATGGCAGGTGTTCTCTGGTATAAACAACTCCTTATTTGACTTGGGCGTGGAATCTGGCTTGCTTGCGTATGTTTGACCCTATCGGCATTGTCCACGTGGCACTACGGGGTTGGTTGCCCAGTGGCTATAAAGGGCGTGGACTGGGGGAGTGAGAAGATGGCTTTCCCTGGGGTCAGAAGAATGTTCAAGGTTCCTGAATAAACTGCTTGGAGAAGAGCCTGGTGTTGCATCTTCCTTGCTGGTTGAGGCGGACGCGACAGTCTTGTTTTGTTTCTTTGTTAAAGAGAGTTAGACAGCCATTCTAAGTTTAAGGGGCAGAAATAGGCTCCTTCTGATGAGAGAAATCGTACATGGGACAAGGGAGGTGTCTTAGTTAGGGTTTCTACTGCTGTGAAGAGGTACCATGACCATGGCAACTTTTAGAAAATGTTTAATTGGGGTGGCTCACTTACAATTTCAGAGGTTCAGTCCATTATCTTCACGATGGGGAGCATGGCAGTGTGCAGGCAAACACGGCACTGGAGTTAAGAGTGCCACATCTTGCAGGCATCAGGAAGTCGACTAAGAGCCACACTGAGGGAAGCTTGAGCAAAAGAGACCTCAAAGACTTCCTCCCCAGTGACACTTCTTCCAACAAGGCCACACCTCTTGATAGTGCCACTCCTTTTGGGGGCTATTTTCTGTCAAACTACCACAGGAGGGTATGGTTGTTTGTGGGTATTATTTGAAGACAGTCTACTTCAAGGAGGATAAATGATCCTTCCTAATTGTGTGGTTGATGTAGGCTCTTCACATGATGGAATTTCTTATTTCTAACAAAAATGTAATGAGCCATCTAGAGGAAAGTTTAACAAGTTACAGGCTCTGGGATTCTCTGTGAGACAAATACATACCAGTGAGTATTTGGAGCATGGTGTGAATTTAATGTCATGATGCTCATTATAAGTCAAGCAGATTTGTAAAAGTAAGAAATTAAATGCATCTACTGGTTAGGTATGATCTTTACTTCAAAGTCAAACACTTGAAAAGATTATTGCAGGAATAAATTTGTAATTTTAAATAAGAGCTACTTGTAGGAATTCATAAAGTAGCTATAGTAGACAGTCTGGAATGGATGTTGCTCAGTGTATTTGGACATTCCTGCATCACATATGCCATTAATAAGGGGATATAATATATGTCCATGCCCTTGGTTTCTGAGATTGATCATGAGCCCTGAAGAGAATCCCATGATTAATATGGTGTATACCATCATTCAAGAAAGACAGAATCAGAAAGTCACCTCAGCAAATCTGGTCAGCTAAACATCATGAATTCTGTGTAATGTTACAGATATGAGGAGTTTCTCCTTTCTTTCGTGTGAAATTCTGAAAAACTTCTCTCCAAAGGTTTTCATGCCCTCTACCCAGGATCAGAACAGCACTTTAATCCTCAAGACCATCTCCATGGAAGGCTATTATTTGTTCATCTGACATAAATGAATTTAAGCAAACACACTAATTTAGACACTTGCTCTCAGTCACCATTCCTTCATGAACAGCCAGTGAGTGAAATTAATCCAGTCAGGAAGACAAAGCATGGAAAAAAGAGAAAATAAATAACTTCAGCAATAGAGGCATCTGACATCTTGTTTAGGAAGTGGTTAAAAACTCAGCATTCCGGAGGAGTGAACTGAAGAGTAATTTAAAGGTATGAGAAATGGTGACTTAAACTGTGCTTTCTTATGACTTACAAGTAATTTGCCACGCCTAGTTTTCATCTTTAGACCTAATCTCTTGGTGAGAGGAGACTCTTTTATACGTCTGTTGTTGGTATGCCCAACTACTATATCGAATTTGTTCACCCACTTGATTTGAATTTATTAAGTTGTAATAAGAGAGATAATCCCTGAAGTATAGTGACTTAAATTAGACGGGATATTTTATTTCTCTTCTGCAGAACAGTCCAGGTTAATGATGACATCCAAACTGTGGCATGTCCATCTCTGAAGTGGACAAGGAAGTGATTAGAGCTATTGCTGTCTTATACCTGCTAGAAAGAGAGAAAAGAAATGTAGGGAAGGGGAGCAACTTTTATAAATCTAGAACTCATTTTCATTACTAATGCTCACTTCCCATTGGTCAAATTTGATCACATGTCTGTAGTAAATAAGAATAAGGCTGAAAAAACTAGTCTCTAGAAGGCAGCTGTATGTTAACTCCTGAGTTGATTATAGAGTTTCTATCATCAAAGATAAAAAGGAGAAGACACTGCAAGGGTATTAGTAATTCATAATCTTCATTATACTGTGAGCTCCCTGAGGATCAGCAGTTTTACTCCTTCAGCGCAAAGCAGGCACTCCTTAACTATCTGCTTAACTCAACCAAATATTATCAAATAGACTTTTCCTGAATGTGCATTTACGCACATAAGTCTCCCTTCAAATATTAGTTCCACAACATAGTTCTGTGCATCGATTCACCTAAAGATTCATCTTATAACCTATACCAAGTATGCATTCAGTCATGGTCAATTAATGCTTATGAAATGTTCACCATATCCCCCAGACTTTGCTAGGATCTGAACTTACAGCAAAGAATGAGGCTAATCAAATTCTTTCCTTCCAGAACCTTCATCTAGTGAGGGTGACAGATATCCAATAATTGCATCCAAATAAGTAAGTTATTTAGAAAGTACAGTATATCGTGAAGGGAAAGGTCTAAGATGTAATGGCAGTCAGTATTTAATATGAAACCTAACTTGCTTGGGAAATTCATGGAACTCTTCCCAAGAAAATTCATGTTTGAATTTAGACAGTCGAGAAGTAATTATTGATCACCCTTTTATTTTATTTTAATTTTTTGTGTGTATATGTTTGTGTTCATGTATGTGTGCCTGTGTGTGTATGTGTGTGTGTACATACATGCAGGTGGGAAAAAATGTGGAGGCCAGAAACCTCAGCTATAATTCCTTAGGTACTACTGACATTTTTTCTTTTGAGACAGTGTCTTGTTATGTAGACCAGGATGGCCTGTAACTTGTGTAAACCAGTTTAACCTTGAACTCATCCATCTGCCTGTGCTTCTTGGGTGCTGGAATTGAAAGTGGCTACCTTTACTTTTTTGATACAGGGTCTCTCATTGGTATGGAGCTCAGTGAGTTAAAGCTAGGTTTGCTGGAACAAAACAAAACAAACAAACAAACAAAAAGAAAGAAACCAAACCCAACAAAACCTTAGGATCCACATTTCTCTATCTCTTGAATGAGATTATAAGCATGTAAAATCACACTTGACATTTTTTCATGGGTTCTGGGGTATCGAACTTGGGTCTTAATGACTGTAAGGCAGACATGCTACTGACTGAGCTCTCCTGCTCCCCAGCCCTTATTGAATATTTTCTAACTCCGGGGTACTTTTGTGGACAGAAAAGAGTATCAAATGCCTATATGAAAATATAGGGAAGAATGTCTTCATTAAATAAAATAGCATTTATATTGTCCTGGAAAGGACTTTCTGGAGTTCAGGAACATACAAGGAACTGAAGGTAACTAGTGTGTCTGTAACCAGAAGAAGAGGATGCAAGAGGAGTACAGAGCAAAGCTGGAGAAGCAGGGTAGATTTAAGGCATGAGAAGTTTTGCCATCAGACTAAGAAAGTGAGTTTTAATTCCATAGGCACTGAGAAGGCTTTTGAAGTTTAAGACAAGGAAGGCCATGCCTTCATTCATTTTCACTTATCAGATATTTTAGAGGCTTTATTATGTGCCAAGCTTTGACTAGGTAGTGAGTAGCCAATATGACAGATGCTTCCGGGACTAATTAGACTTTGCCATCAATTTCCTTTTCTTTAGTAGTGAAACCCTTGGTTGTTGGTTGGGTCTATGCAAAGCTAAAGACTACATTTTCAGTCCTTCCTTGCAGCAGACGATCATGTGTGGCAGATTTGGCTGGTGAGATATAAGCTAACATATTTAAAGGATAGGGCCCTTTTTGTTGTTGGTTTGTTTGCTTTATTTGTTTGTTTTTGCGTAATCTTTTTCCTTGCTATTTTGCAAAGAGAAGTGATAACTATATCTAGACATAAAAGCCTTGAAGAAAGCAGAGAAGTTAGATAGAGACACAGCCTCTTGGAAATCTGGAAGCCATCCTATCAGCCCACGACCATTTACCTCTGGACTACCCCATATGAGAGCAAAGCAGGCCCTTAATCTCGTTGACATCAACGTTAGTTTGTAACCAATAGAGAAGCTCATCTTACCTGGTGTAGTTGACAAGGTCTGGGTTCTCCTGGAGCTATATTCTACTGTGTCAAATAGGTAACAAAAAAGAAAGAGAAAGACAATTGGAAATCAGCACTGTGAGGAAAGTGGTCTTTGTGTGTGAGGATATAATGGCACAAAACATCTAACATACAAATACCAGGAGAGTAATCTCATAGAAATGCTGAGGACATCAACTACTTAGGCTTGCTTCTCCATGATCCTCACCCCCACAGTTTTCCCTTTAGCCACAGTGAAAGCTGCCCTGCCTTTGACCCAAGGCCAGAGGTGAATGTGCTTGTGTTTTGTTTAATGACAGACTCTGTACTCATCTAGCCTACCTCCATTTGCAAATCACAGATTGGAGGCTAGAACAGGGGCATTATCTGTGGCTCATCTAGCTTACCACCATTTGCAAATCACAGATTGGAGGCTAGCACAGGGGCATTATCCCCTGTTAGAGCTGATTAACCCTTGGAAAGCATTTAATAGACGTTTAGGATGAGAAGGCAATGATTTACTTGGGGCCTTTCCCACAGAGGCATTATGCTTCTTTTCCTTAGTATTCTGAAATTATCCCTTTAGTTGTGGGGCTAGAAGCCACAGTGAGAGTCTTTGGTGTGTATAGACCATGTTTCTTGACTTTGTTTTTTCCTTCCCTGAGTATCACTTTTTAAAAACTTTATTTAATCTTTGAGGATTTCACAAACACACACAATCACACATGTATATATGTGTGTATATATATATATATATATATATATATATATATATATATATATATGCACATATACACATAGATGCACACAATGTGTTTTGATCCAATCTATCCCCAAGTCCTTTCCCCTCCAACCCCTCTTAGACCCACCTTCCTATCTCCCTTCCAATTTCTTGAGCTCATTATTTTTAGCCACTAAAACCAACTTGTGCTATTGGTATGACTGTAAGTATATGGGCTATCCAATGTAGCACATGCCAAAAAAAATTTAAGAGCCAGAAGTTGTAGAGGACTGCTGTAAAACAGCGTTGTCTGGACATGACAGGTCTTTTGTACATTTTTCTCAACATAATATTTTTATTGATTATTTGAGAGTTCCACATAATACACCCGAATTACATTCACTTCCCAGTCCTTCTAGGTCTACCCCGTGCCTTGTGACTTCCCCCAAGAAAAAGAAGAACAGAAAAAAAAAATTTCAATTTGTGTTGCCCATATTGTGCATTTTAACTCATGGTGTCTGTGACTACATACATCAGATCTGTATAAGGTCAAGGTCATCAAAGCTCCAACATGGATGGGAAGGGTCTCACCAGGTTTCACTCCTTCCCGAGGAGCTATTGGCAGTTGATGGTTTCTGGGGCAGGAAGTGCCAGTCTTCTTCAGTGATAAGTAGGACTTTGATTCAGTGGGACTGATAGGCAAAGGTTTTCTTTTAATGGTTGAGGAATAAGAAAGGCCTAAGAAATTCTGTTCGGTCAATAGAATGAATAAGATACTTGATTTTGAGTTTGCTGAAATTATTTCGAAAACTCCCGAGGTGGGTATGGCAATACACATCTGCAATACTGCCACTGAGGAGACTGAGGCAGGAAGATCATGAGTTTGAGATCAGCCTAGGCAACACAGTAAGACCCTGCATCAAAAAGAAAGACTCTGGACCTGAGATCATTTGGACACTTGTTAGATCCACGAAACCTGTCCATCACTTCTGACTTGTCTTGTTGCCCTGTACTACACTTGTCTCTTACTGAATTTTAATCTTTCTATCAAGTTACATTGTAATTAGTATTTATTAGGGAGCCTTGAGGAGATGACTGAGACCATAATTTTAAGAACATTAGAACTTCTTGGAAGAATGTTTCATGAACTAGATAAGAGGTTTCCCATGAGAAGCACCAAGAGTCAGAAGAATCTTCCTTCAGTTCTAAGTTAATTCTTTGATTTGCTCATCTGATAAACAGCAGCTGTAGTGGCGATGGTCCCAGCACCAGTTCTCAGGAACTAGGTGTGCCTAGAACATCAAAATGATCTACTAAGAAGGACAGAGGCATGGGTAGTTATTGTTGTACAACAGTTGTCAAGGAGATTGAAACACTCTACCCTGCAGGAAAGATCATCAAGACAAGAAGTAAACAACTCAAAATAGCTTCAGGAAGTCCCTGAAGCTAACCAAATTCACTAGCACCTCCCACCTCCATGTACATAAAGACAGAAGTCTGCTGAGCGCCATTCTAAGGCAAGTCCAGCAACTGGAAGAAGCAGAGACCAGTGGAGTTGCCTGGAAGAGGCTCAGACCATCTGAACCAAAATGTTTCAGGTTTCCAGATTTTGTGAGTTATAACTTATGCTGGTGATATAGCTGCCTTTGAATAATTTCTACTCCTGTAAGTAACTCCTCATCCATATTTCTGTAAGCAACCCCAACAAAAGGCATGAGTTCACCAAGTTGGACTCCGTTGCTATTTATACTCTGATCTGTTGTGAGTTCCCAGTCTGGGGTGAGAAGATGAGTGTTTGTGTTTCCCTAGGAATAGTGTCACACAACACTTAGGAATGTGGAAGCTGATCAGTCATGCACTTAAACTTAAAGAAGGTATAAAACAGGGCTTAGGGGGATGGGGGATGGAGTGAAAAAACATGGCATCAAGAGCATGCTCTGTCACTGTTAGCTATGTAGCCTTAGGAAAGTCCCTTAATTTCTTTGTAGTTCAGCTTCTCCATCTGCCAAAGGAAAGCAAGGGTACTGTGACATTTAGGTAACTCCATGCATGGGGTGCATTTAGCCTAATACCTAACACCTAGTAAACATTAAGATGCAGCTTGCAAGTCTATTACTGATGATGCTTTGCCATTGTATGAGCAGTCTGTACATACTAGATGTCTTGGTTTGGCTGCCTCTGAGAAAGGGAATCTGAATCAAAGTTTTGTAAAATCAACAAAGATGTAATAGAATATCTTTCAGGAGAGATGCGCCATCTGGAAGGCATGAAGTATAAAAGAAGCACTTACAGATCCTCAGAAGGACTTCTTATTAGCGTTTAGGGGATTATGTAGCAGACAGTGTTGTTTGTATTCTGCACCTTCCATCTAGGGTATCATGGGTAAATGTCTACATCCTGTTCTTTTTCAATAGAACTTCATTTTCTCCTGGTTATCACCCTTCACAAAAAGGGTCCTCCTCTACACTCAAAGAATGTGTCCTGATTTCTTTGAGCCAATAAAGAATTTCTGTTTCTAAATATATTATTTCGGGACTAGGCATTGTGTGGTAGTAAGCGTACCCCTGTGTGAGTGAGCACTCATGACATGAACACAGCCATGTCAAGGACCCCAATGTCTCAGATCCTTGGGAATAGCAAGGCCTTCTTCTGGACTGAGCATGGATGTTGACATCGTGTGCCGACAACTATAGCTTCCTCCTCCTGGATGACTGCAACCTGAGACTCTTCCCCTACAGAGACCGCCTATCCAAGATTAGTTAGCCCACTCTCTCATTCAGTAGTTTATAATAAACGCACTGCTTATCTGGGCTGCTGGTCTGTCTCCATCAGAGTGCGTGACCCACCCGATCCCAGCTTTCCTGTATGTGTGTCTGTCATTCCTTCATTTCTAGTAGCCCTGATTAGACTAACTTAAGAGCCACGCAGTTTTCTGCCAGCATTGTATTGACTGGATCTGTATCACTGTGACTGAAGTACCTCATAGAAAGGACTCAATAGGAAGGAGGATAATTTTGGCTCGTAGTTTCAGACCATCATGATACGAAAAATATGGCAACGGGAATATGAGATGGTGTCAGAGATAAAGCAGAAAAGTACAAGGACAGGTAGAATCTTCCAAGACCCAGGTCTTCTGACCTACTTCAGACAGCTAGCTCCACCTCTTAAGTTTCCACAGTCCTCAAAAGAACATCACAACCTGGGGCACGTGTGCTCAGACCATGGGCCTATGGGGAACATTGACAATTCAAACCGTAATAGGCATGTTATTCAGTTCTGCTAATGAAAAATAATAACATTGTCTGTGGGACCTCTTAGAATTTTCCCAGAAGGTTCTAGTTCACTCTTGAATTCAGAAGGAGATGGTCTGTTTCCTGTGAGAGCTTGTTTGTTCTACATACAAGCCTGGAACTGCATGGCACCATCTTATGATTATGGCAAGTTAATGTGATACACAGTTTCTGTGCTGAGATTTGATGGAGTCCAAATACCTGACACAGGACCTTTTTACACACAAGACAATCTTAAACTCCCAATGAGCCTTCTTAAGTTGTCTTCAAGTGAGACATGGATCCTGACATCACTCACAGGTATCCTCAACTCACTGTTTCAACTATGAAAAGTACAGTAGTTAGGTTTTGCTGTTTATTATTTTTAGTCATTGTATACTTGTGAGCTAATCATTCAAAGCATTTTCTCCAAGAGAAAAAACTTTCCAAAGGATAGAGGGTGTCTCTTCTCAAATATGTGTGGTGAAATGAAATGAGGCTTTCACAGAGTGAACGCCTGGATCCTTGTCTTTGATCTGAGACTTGGTATCTGCGAGCTTTAGACAAATTACTTTTCTCTCAGCCTCTGACACATCATCTTTAAACTGCTGTTAATAACAGTGAATTCACCCTCCCCTTGCAGCAAAGATCAAGTAAGCTAGCGTGTACAGGATGTACAGTGACACTTCTGAAATGCTACAGGAATGCAAAACATCAGTGACACCGTTCTCAATTACGCCATCCTGTCTCAAGTCCACCGAAAGAAGGGGGCCTGCTGCTGACATTTTGGAGTGCTTTGACTGTTTGGTTTTGTTTTTTTCCCCCTAAATCTCTGATTCTCCAGAGGAGAAATTAAAATTGGTTCCCATTCCAGGGTAACATAAAAAGGACAACTCTGAGAGGTGATTTATCCTCTTTTTCTTAGAATATTAAGCCAAGCAAAACTCAGTAAAAGGAATTTACTCAATCAAATCCTTTTAGCACAATGTATGAGCCATTCCAGAACTTTCTATGGTTTCTATTGCATAGGTACAATATGGGGAAGTTCAAATACTTGTATCCCTGGTGGGAGACAGAATTCAATGTATAAATATAGGAAGGACTGTGACCATGTGAGGAGTTGGAAAGCTGGTCTCCAGACCAAATATCAGAGAGATGACATCTTTTAGAACCTGAAACTCACTTCAAAGGGAGTAAAGAAAACCCTTTAACATGTCTAAAAGAGAAGCCTTAGCATGTCTGTGGAGTGGGGCAGGCTGTTTTCCTGTTTGTGTTGGGCTTTCACTATTTTTCTGGGTGGTACCATTCTCTGGTCAGCCATGAGATTGGCAGGGTTTTGAAGTGTGACCATTAGAATTAGATTTTCAGAAACTCCTACTAAAAAAAAACAGAGAAGAAGAAATTTAGGATTTGACATTTCAGAGTCTCATTAATAGTGGTGGTACAAGCCAGTTCAATAATGAAACAGGATGGAAAATAATATGACTGTATCCAAAAAGGACTTCCAAGACTGGAGCGTTAAGTCAACAGTTAAGAGTATTGGCTGCTCTTTGAGAACCCAAGTTCGATTCTTAGAACACATGTGGAGGCTACAACTCCAGTTCCAGGGGATCTGACACCCTGGTTTGGCCTCTGAAGGCACAAGTCACACATTTGACACATAAACGTACAAGCCAGCAGAACATCTATACACATACAATTTAAAAAATAATACAAAAGGAACTTCAAAAATATAGCCATTTGGTGTTGTGGAAGCTGTAGGTCTCCATGGAAGCCATTGTCTCTACAGCATGGGGAGGAAGTATGTGGGTGCTAATTGGGATATTCCAAAAATCTGAATTATTTGTAGCCTTGGGATCCTTCCTCCAGGGAAAGTTTCTCCTTGTTTCCTCTGTCTAGTCTAGTGCTCCACCATGCAAAGTTTAAATGCCCAGCACTTCATGATAAACCACTTTCTTCTTTTTCTTATTTTATCTAAGGTGTTTGTTCATGGCCTATGGATGTTACATGGTGTTCGACTATTTGATCTGTAAGCTTTACCCAGGGTGGTAAAGAAAGCCTTGCAAAATAAATGGCTGATAATATTTAGATTTCCCAAAGAGAAAACAACTTTGTGGTCAAAGAGAATTCTTCGGTTTTCTCACCAGTTGACTCCAGGTTGTGTGGATTTAACCTTCTCTTTTCAGAGTGTTTGTCAGGGCCAACACCTCTTGGCTCAAAAAGCGCTTGAAAGAAAGAAAATTCATTCACTGGCAAATGTAATGATGAGGGCTAGCGCATTCAGAGAACTACTGAGAAGACAGATGTATAGGCTTCTGGGCGTTAACTCATCTGCTTGATGATTCCTGCAGAACTGACCACACATGTGTGCTGGCCACACTCAACTGCTCCTCCTTCCATGATGCTTTTGTGTAGGAGGTTTATTTCCTAAACTGTGTTTCTAGGTTACCAGTCTTTAGGAGAGCTGAAAGTTGCATGAGTATTTAAGTTGGAACAGCAAGCTTGTTTTCAGTGGAAAAAAAATCACACCATGATAAAAATTGAAACTCAAATACTTTCTGCATACATACAAAATTCTACTATGTGTATAGGTTATACCTCACTTTTTATAGGACTTTAATCTTGATTTTCTAGGCTTTGTTGAGCACTGCTTTTAGGCACAAAGAAGGTTAGTGTACCGTTTCTGAGCCAATATAATATTAAGATGGAACTAGCCTTTTGATATAATCCAGCAAGCTACCAAACACTGGGTATATATGTGTTTGGTAAAGTTTATTCTTCATGACTTGTAAATTCCCCAAATTAAGTTACAATGTAAACATGGTACTTTAAGTCATTATGACTATCCTTGTTTGGCTTACCATAAAATGAATTACTTACAAATAAACCTAGAATACAGAGCACCATGTTGAGTTAAAGCACAGGTAAGCTGAAGTTGAAGGGGTGTCCCAGGATCTGTTTCCTGATTCAGCAACATGCTGAAAATAAATGGGGAGCAAAACATTTACTTTAAGGGGTGGGGTCTAAAAAACGATGGCTCAGAGTAGGCAGTTCTAGATGAAACAGGCAATGCGAAGTGTCGGACTGTGAAAAAGTAGCTTAGATTGCCCCTTCAATTTCCTGTTTCCACAGACACAGGCCCTGATCTCAAAGCTCCAGCAAGCCGCTGCCATCTTACTCTTGACCCATGGCAGGAGCCTTTGCTTCTGCTCCCATTAAGGTCTTCATTTCAAGTGATTTTAGTATCTGAGTGCTGGCTCAAGCTAGATACGTGAAAGAGAGACTTCTTTCAGAGGATCCTACACTGCCAGTGAAGCGGTCATAATGGAAGGCAGCCAAGGAGTCAGTTCAGCCCTCCTGAGATCGGCGTTCCTAAAGCCAGAGCAACTGGAAATGGCTGAGGGATGCATTAATATGACTCTAACTTCTGAAACACAGGAGTGGGAGCAGAATCAAAGACAGATAAGGAGAGAGACAGGCAGAGAGGAGGACAGCAAGACAGACATACAGAAAGACACACAGAGGATGATCTTTTAATCTCTAGCCACACACAGTGACATCTCAGTTCATATAAGGAAAACAAAAGTCAAAGCAAAAATCCCAGGTCATTTTCCAAAGGAAATCATTCATCAGCAGTAGGTAGAGACAAGATATAATGATGCCTTGATTAAGCAGGAAAAAAATGCCCCAAGTACCACTTTATGTACAGGAAAAAGTTCAGATTTGTTAATATTTGCATCTAAGAAAATGTGCGGTAGCTACCCAGCTCATTGATTGTATTCTTTTGTTAGTAACTTACAGTTTGGAGCAGCGTTTTAGAACTTTCATCCTAAACTCCATTTTTTGAGGTGCCCATAAATACTGCAATTAGGAAACCCCTCGGGGATATGCATCAGGGAGTATGACCCCCCCCCCCCAAATGGGCAGCATCTTTCTTGCTTTATTCTGCCGAGAAAGCATCCTAAACCAATTCAGCATTGTTCTGACTTGGTTCCTGGAGCAGAGGAAGGTGCTTTTGTTCTCCTCTTCAGCCTTGTGGGGTGTGAGATGCTCAGGCGGAAGGACATGTCAACGTTGAGGGTAATTCAATCTTTCAGAGAAAAGGCAATGGAGGATCAAACAGCCCAGTGTCTTCTCAGGAGCAAATAGAAAACGCCATGAGTCTCTCTGCCCCCCAGGCAGATTGATGACTTGGTGTCTGGCGAATGTGAAGATTAACACTCTCCAACTTCTATTGTCTAGACCCGGCCAAGTCAGAAGATTAATGTCAACAGGGAGGCAGCCTGCACTGGATGCCGAAATCCAGATCTCACCTTCCACTGGGCTGTAGATCAAAACAGACTTCCTGTTAGACTCCTGGAAGGAGATTTGCAGATCGGAGAGAGAGATATCCATGTCAAAGTGAAAGGCAAGGCCAAAACAGAAAGGCTCGTGAGAACCCAGGTGGAAACAACCACGAGCATCTCAGATCTTGATGGGGCAACTATGGCTTCTCTTGGCTCAATAAGAAGAGGCTAATAGGTTAGCCGGGCGGTGGTGGCGCATGCCTTTAATCCCAGCACTCGGGAGGCAGAGCCAGGTGGATCTCTGTGAGTTCGAGGCCAGCCTGGTCTCCAAAGAGAGTTCCAGGAAAGGCGCAAAGCTACACAGAGAAACCCTGTCTCGAAAAACCAAAAAAAAAAAAAAAGAAGTGGCTAATAGGAGGATAGGGAACTTGTCGATGGTTACAACATAATTCCTCCTAGTAAAGGTAGAGTGTGAACTGCCGTTCAGTTTCTAATTTTTGGATTTAGAAACTTTTCATTGAAAGAAATTGGAGAGACTCATTTACCATTTCTCTTTTCCCTAGAAAACACTTAGATTCATTTATTTCACAGAAAGTGGGAGGACTAAGATTAGTCATGAAATGCACTTTGCTGAAATGTGAGCACAGAGCTGGCTGGAATTCAGAGCAGGAGTGGTTAGTGGTCCTGCCTTCCTACTGAAGAGTCACTGTGGGCAGGTTGTGAGTCGCCAGCAGCTGTCATTCACTCTGGGTTTTGGCCAATTCCTTGGCTATGTTGTTTATTAATTTTCATTGTTCACATGTTTACTGGACAATTAAGTACTGTTCTCTTTTTACTTCCGACACTGGGTTTTAAAGAACTGTCAGGGTGGAGGAGGTAAGGCCTCATCTGCGGGCATCACCTACTTGCATTTCTGTTCTGTACCCTAAGCTATGAGTGACTGGTGAGGATGTTGCAAGAGGGCTTGTAAGATGGCATTGAAAAAATCAGGGCAGAAATCACTATAGGGGTTTGAATCTTAGAAATGTGCTGACCCAAAGTGTGTCTTAGAATAGAACTCACGGGATTAGGTGTCAGGTTGAAGAGGAGGTAGAGTCAGAGGAGGGGAGAGCCTTGGCTGATTTATGAGCCGACTCCTCTTTGAGGTATTGGGTTTGTTTTTTTGTTTTTTTTTTTTTTACTTATTTTGTGTGTGTGGGTTTTTTTTGGTGTGTGTGTGTGTGTGTGTGTGTGTGTGTGTGTGTGTGTGTGTGTGCGTGTGTGTGTGTGTGTGTGTGTGTGTGTGTGTGTGTGTGTGTGAGAGAGAGAGAGAGAGCTAGGGTTCAATGTGGTTACTTGCAGAGTCCTGCCTGCCTCCAGTTCATTGAAATCGTCTGCTGTTTCACAAAGATTTTGACTTTTGCCCGTTTTGGCAAAACATCTTAATTATGTCAGAAACTTGACTTAGAAACTCTGTCCCGCCAGACTATTCCAACATCTTCTCTCGAAAGTGAATGAAGCATCCACTAAGGAGAGGATTCACATTTTAAGATTGTCAATGTAGGACAGAACCAGGAATTAAAAACAACGTGAAGTCAAGGAGCTGAGACATTAATGATACTCATTTCCTTCTAGAAAGGGACATTGAAAAATATATTGTCTTCAATAATTGAAGTATAAGTAAAAAGGGCCAAGAATAATTCAAATGTTTCTAATGCAGACACTTTCTGAATATAGCTGAGCATATTTTGAACATTGCTCCTGAAACTACAGAGGATTCACCGTCACTTATCTGCAAAGTATACTTCAAAGCTTTTGGCACTGTGCAGTTTTCTGATTTGAAGTTCTCTCAGCTAAAAAGCCCTGGCTAAGTGCCATTCTGCATAATACAGTCTTTTCACACTTGCAATTAAAATAAGCTAATAATTTAGCTTAACAATCTGGTGCTGCCCAAGAAGTCCTCCTCAACAGGCTGGAGTTTTGCCTGTGAACAGTTAGCCCTTAGTCTTCCCTCTTTATTGCTTACAGCTGGTCTTCATAGTGTTCAAAGCGAGTGACGTCACCAGGATTGTTAGGGCGATGGTAGTACACTGGTTTCTAATGATTTTAAAGTCCTCCGAAGCACTCTGTTCTTACCCCGAAGATAATTAACTGGAAATCAAAATTATTACTAGTTTGAAGATTGCCAGCCAGAATTCTTGTGCTTTGTTCATCTTTGTAAAAACAATTTATAATCCGTACTATTTATAACATGCTGTTAGCGTGCCACGTTTTTTGATATTCATTCCAGAAAGGTTATATAAGCCTTTCCTTCTTCCAAAGGAAGGTTTTAATCAGGGATTTTCTCTTGTGTTTCATCATTTTAACTTAAGGATGTCCCCCAATTCGTCTAGATCAGAGTTGTCTTTCAAGCGTTAGAGAGCGCACCTCTTCTACATCTGTCTTCCTTTTCTCCCACATCACTGCCCCATCCCTTCTTTCCTTTACCTCTCTGCTGCATCTTTTCTTTGTTATCATCTTCTGTTTCTCCATCTTCCTCTTCCTCTCTAAGCCATTGGCTTTGAGAAACTTCATATACCTGACATGAATTTTCCACTTGGAGATCATATAATAACCAATTCAGAAGCAAGAGCCAGCAATACTGGTAGAAGAGACTCAAACATGCAAAGTATTAAGGTAGCTTATGTAACTCCCGTCTCTTCTCTATCTTATTTATTCATTCGGCTAACACACACTTACTAGTCTGTGTGTGCCAGACACCCAGAACGTGAAATATGGTACTTAGGGCCAAGGAGAAGCAGTAGTAAAAATGGAATAGCCATGTAACTGAAATTGGGAGGTATGTGTTCGTGGAAGAGTTTGGACTTCTGTGGGATCATATAATGGAGGGAACAAACTCTCTAGTTGCATTGTTTGGGGTGAGCTTCTTGTGTAAGGCCACTGACACTAGGACTTGGATCATGGAGAGTTACAAGGGCAGTAGGCAATTTCCCATAGTCAGGGCCAAACCCCAAGACCTCTGGTGAGGAGAAAGATAGATTGGCGGGACAGTAATGCCAGCAAGGGGCAGAAGCAAGGGGGCCAGGTTGGTAAGGGACTACGAAATTTGCTCTAAGAATTTTGACCTTAATCCCCAGAGTCATGACAAAACCATTTAAGTAGAAAGTGGACAGCATCTTGCACCTCTCAGCATTTTATTTTCCCTTAAAGCTCCCTGGTCCTGGTGTTTGGCCAATTTCTGCAGTAGATTTGGCAGCTGAGGGAGTGGAGATCAGTGCTTGGGATTAGCGTATTAACTGTAATTAGAGTGTAGATACTGACATTCCAAGCCAGAAAAACATGCTGACAGTGGAGCATGGACTGAGCCTCCAGAATGGACAAAAGGATGCAATGCCCAGGTCTGCGGTAGCTCACCTGGGGGAACTGTGACAGCAGCCATCAGCCTACATGACTTCCTGCCTTTGCTGTCCTACCGTAGCTCATGGAACTCTTGAAGTGGGGCAGCTTTGACAAAGTATTTCAAAAGCACATTCAGATGAGCGAGTTCCCCACCCGTCTCTTGTGTGGAAGACTTCTGTGATAACCCACCAGCAATTACAGATACTTCTTTTAAAAATTCAGCAGACACACACACACACACACACACACACACACACACACACACACACACACAGAGTTTTGACCAAGTTCAGCACATTTCTTGTCTGTGTGTGTGTGTGTGTGTGTGTGTATTTTAAAATTCTCTTATCATGGTCTAATTAAATACCACTTTGAGAGGAAAGGCATTTTCTGAAATTGCTCTAAAATTAGACACATAGTAATATGTCCAAGTCAAATAGGGCAGCATCCAGTCAATAGGACACCAAAGGCTGTGGTTAAGTTAAATCAAAATAAATTTTTGTCTGTAGACTCCTAACTTTGAGTTCAAATCAAACATACACCAAAGAGCAAAGGAGGCAAGAAGGGCTGATTTCAAAAAGTTGCCATTTTCCTGACCTGAAAACTATTTTAAAAATAAATGTTATGAGAGTTGTTTCCATGTGTCAACATTGCTTCAGTTCTACCAGCCATTCTTTTCATGACTCATGTTTTTGTCTTGTAACTTTTTTGTTTTTTGAGACACAGTTTCTCTGTGTAGCTTTGGAGCCTGTCCTAGAACCCACTCTGTAGCCCAGGCTGGCCTGGAACTCACAGAGATCCGCCTGGCTCTGCCTCCGGAGTGCTGGGATGAAAGGCGTGCGCCACCACCGCCCGGCTGTCTTGTAACTTTTTGATGTGTATAGATTACACAGAGAAGCCTGAAGTTCTCGAGTTAGTGTATCCTACTAAGTGCTTTATGATTCCCTTTTCTACTATTTTTTAATTTAATTTATTTATTTTACATCCTGCCCACAGTTTCTCCTCTCATTCCCTTCCTGCTCTCCTCCACCCCCCCACCCACCCCCCCCCAATCCACTCCTCTGTTTCTGTTCAGAAAGGGACAGGCCTCCCATGGGTATCCAAAAAGCATAGTATCAAGTTGCAGTAAGACTAAGCACCTCCCCTCGTACTTATGCTGGACAAGGCAATCCAGTATGAGGAATAGGTTCCCAAGAGCCAGCCAAGGCGTTAGGGATAGCCCCTGCTTCCATTGTTAGGAGTCCCACATGTAGAGCAAGCTACACAACTGTCACACATATGTAGAGGGCCTAGGTCACTCCCATGCAGGCTTCCTGGTTGTTGGTTCAGTCTTTGTGAGTCCCTATGAGCCCAGGTTAGTTGATTCTGGGGATTTTCTTGTGATATTCTTGACCCCTCTGGTCATACAACCTTTCCTCCCTCTCCTCAGAAGGATTCCCTGAGCTTAGCCTAATGTTTAGCTGTGGGTTTCTGCATGTGTTTCCATCAGTTACTAGATAAAGGCTCTCTGATGACGATTGGGGTAGTCACCAATCTGATTACTGGAGAGATCCAGTTCAGGCTACATATCCACTATTGCTAGGAGTCTTAGCTGGGGTCATCCTTGTAGATTCGTGAGAATTTCCCTTGCATTAGGTTTCTATCTGACCCTGAAAAGCCCCCTCTTTCTAGTCATCTCTTTCAGTACTCTCCCCCTCCATCCACCTCCAACCTGATCCCTCAAGTTCACATCCCCACCCACTCCAGTCCACCCAGGAGATCTCTTCTGTTTCCCCTTCCCAGGGAGATCCATGTGTTCCCCCTTGGACCTTCCTTGTTACCTAGCCACTCTGGGTCTTGGATTGTAGCATGGTTATCCTTTACACAGGATAACCTTTACGTTTTATCCTTTATAGTTAATAACCACTTATGAGTGAGTACATACCATGTTTCTCTTTCTGGGTCTGGTTTACCTCCCTCAGGATGATTTTTTTCTAGTTCCATCCATTTGCCTTTAAATTTTCTGGTGTTCTTGTTTTTAACAGCTGAGTAATACTCCATTGTGTGCATGTACTACATTTTCTTTATCCAGTCTTTAGTTGGGGGGCATCTAGGTTGTTTCCAGTTTCTGGCTACTATGAACAATGCTGCTATGAACATAGCTGAGCAAATGTTCTTGTGAGATGATGGAGCATGCTATGAGCATAGAGTGGTGCTGGATGATATTTAAGCAATTCATTTAACTCAGTGCAAGTGCTGAAATACTCTGACTGCTACTGGAAATTATTTTCATTTCACTTCTTCACCATTGTTCTGGAAATACACAGCTTTGAAAATGCCCAGCACATCCTTTTCTATGGAATTAAGCTAATGTGATGTGTGGCTCTCACTGTGGATATTATCATTAAGTAATTAAGCACAGAGACTTGTGAAAACAAAATGGTGAGATAATGAAAAATTCTTCTCATTTGGAAATGATACAGAAAGGTTAACTGCTTATTCTGAGATGATGGGAATTGTGTTAAAATTTTAATGCCTTTGCCACTCTGCTTCCCGAAAGAGAGTAAGGAAAGCCTACAAATATGTGGCCAGTATAAAGCTCCATCCCATCGGATTTCACATTAATAGAATTATCAGTGGTAATCCTCAAAGATAGCTGCCAGGACATTTCAATCTTCTCTGAGGTCTCTGGATGAATGGTGATGGAGACACAGGACAGTGGTCCTTTGGCCAATATGCTTAGCCGCCGTCTCTCCTTCTGTCTTCATTTTCTTGAACTTCACCTACGAAGTCCCAGGGCTGACACTTTCTCTTTGTGTATTTTCTCCCGACTAACCTTTTCAGTCTGTCTGTTTAGCCTCTCACATTACTGCCAGGTCTCCTGCCCAGCCACTGCTAGGCTAAATCAAAAGCAAGAAGACTGCAAGTAAGGGCCCTTCTCCTTCAGAGTGTGAGGAGGTTGGGGAGGCACTTCCCATGCTTGGACATGTGTGTGGACCCCCTGGAGGGGGCCTATTAACATGCAGATTCTAGTTCAGCTTAGGCTGCCACCTAGGCTGTGGGTTACTCTGAGGCTCCCAGGAAAGTCTGTTACTACAGATCCCTGGACCACACAGAGAAGATCTGGGGCTTAGAACAGCCACAGTAAAGACTCAGAGATAAGGTATGTTGTCAAAACAAAGGTAGACACACTCCTGAACATTGGGACAAAGCCCGTTTCTTTTCTTTCTTTCTCTTTAACCTGCCCTGGTATGCAGTCCACCCTATGATATTTGCCTTGACGATATTAAATACAGCAAGGTCTAACTATGTGTCCTTTCTCTCCATTGCTGTCTTCCCTCAACACTTGAAATGTTTGAGGTGCCATAGTTCTGAAAATAGCCCCATTTATTCCAGATGTGCATGCATCTGGCTTGTGATTTATGTGAAACCAGAGGCATCTGAGAGCTTTTGTCTGACCCTTACCATCTTCAGAGATCCATTCTTCACTCCCAAGTACATCCTCCCCCACATTTGGTTATAACTCACTTCTGACAGGCCAGTTTGGATCTTAATCACAGCTCCTAAAGCTTTAGTTAACACAGCTTCATCCGTGAACTTAATCGGCAAGCTCGCCACTCCATCACTGCAGCCATTGATCAAACGACAGCCACTAAATCATACAGAGCCCTGGCTGATCCCGGGAAATAATGCCTGCTCTTGACATTGAGCTATCTACAGGAAACTATTTTTTGTTCCTTTTTTTTTTTTTTTTTTTTGGTTTTTTGAGACAGGGTTTCTCTGTGTAGCTTTGCGCCTCTCCTGGAACTCACTTGGTAGCCCAGGCTGGCCTCGAACTCACAGAGATCCGCCTGGCTCTGCCTCCCGAGTGCTGGGATTAAAGGCGTGCGCCACCACCGCCCGGCCTTTTGTTCCTTTTTAAAAGACTTATTTACCGATGTTATTTAAACCGAGTTACTTCAGAATAACTCATAACAGTTTTAAGACTTTTTTTTTTGATAATTGTAACACCTGCCTTTTATTTTAAAATGTAAATGTCTGGAGGCCTATAATATGAAAAGTGGAAATGATTCATTTTCCCTTTAATTTCACTATCCTCTTCAAAGGTACCCATTAAAAATCTTTTTTATTTACACTTCATATAAATTGTGTCAGACACATTAACTGCCCATTGTATACCCATGTATGTTCTTTTCCCTAACCCAGTTTCCTTGCCCACTGAATGAGCTCTGACACCAGCTGACACTCATACACTATAGACAGTAGAAACATTGTTATTACTGGGATGATGCAAATGTTGAGAACAAGTTCTCTGTGAGCTTCCTCCCTTTGTTAAAAAATCCCAATGGGCTGCAACCATCCAAGTGATATTGATAGGAACTCTGCCATCTGGGACCTTTAAATGACAGTGTGAGTTAGAATTCATCCATTCGTCTGCCTACCTATAGATGACAATTAATTCTAATTGTGGACTGGATGAAACCTGGAATCACGTGGAAACGGAATCTTGCTCTAGACAACACCGTTCCCTGGGTTTGTGCCCTGCACTGTCTATGAGAGAAAAGGTGAGCTGAGCATGTAGGCGTGCATTGTCCCTTTGCCCACGACTGCGGATGTAACCAGCTGCTTCAGTTTCCTGCCTCACCTCCCCGGGGTGATGGTCTGTAACCTGAAAGTTTAAGTTAGATAAACCCTTTCTCCCCTAAGGTGATTTTTGTTGGGGTGTTTTATCATAGCAGTAGAAATGTAATAAGGGCTCTATACGCATACAGTATATAAGCCAGGAATAAAACATACCTCCATTGTGTTTACTATATGCATAAAATATATAAGCCATGAACAAAACATTCCTTCATTGTGTTTACTATATACATGCAGCAATATAATCCAGGAGCAAAACATACCTTCATTGTGTTTACTATATTCGTACAGTATATAAGCCATGAGCAAAACACACCTCTATTGTATTTACTATATGCATAAAATATATAAGCCATGAACAAAACATTCCTTCATTGTGTTTACTATATACATGCAGTATATAAGCCAGAAACAAAACACACCTTCATTGTGTTTACTATATGCGTACAGTATATAAGCCATGAGTAAAACACACCTTCATTGTGTTTACTGTATGCATAAAATATATAAGCCATGAGCAAAATGTACCTTCATTGTGTTTACTATATGCATACAGTATATAATCCAGGAGCAAAGCATACCTTCATTGTGTTTACCATATGCATAAAACATATAAGCCATGAACAAAACATACCTTTGTTGTGTTTACTGTATGCATAAAATATATAAGCCATGAACAGAACATACCTTCATTGTGTTTACTATATGCATAAACTATATAAGCCGTGAACAAAGCATATCTTCATTGTGTTTATTTACTAACATGTTTCATGTGATTAGTCTTGAAAGCAAACATTTAAACTGTAACTTAGTGCCTACATCTATAATTATGATATTTAAGAATTGGTCTGAGGCTACTTTTTTTACTTTGTGTTTCTAGATATTAATCTTTGTTCCCTTGTTAATATTTAACAATTAAAGTTAGGGAGTTGTATCTTAGAACTAGAATTCCACATGTTTATAATCAGCTATTTAACATGTTCTGACAAAATTTATGTGTGTGTCTGTAAGTGTTCTTATGTTCATATGTATTCACAATAGTTATTTACAAGTTTAGACATCCAATATTATAAGATAAAACTGCTGGTAGACACCCATTACTATAATAAACACCTGAGATAAACTGATTATAAAGAGAAAAAGCTTATTTTTTACTTTTTTAGATTCTTCAGTTTTATTATACTGGGTTACATATAGCCATTTTATATAAATACATAATGTTCTTGAGCATGTCACACCCACAGCTGAGCACCCCCTCTTCCCTCCCCCTTCCCCGATCCACACAACCCCTTTGTTTCACTAGACAGTTTTATTTTTACTTTTGTGTCATTTATGCGTACATGATTTTATAAACAGTTAAAATTTAGGATCCACAAATGAAAGGCAATGTGGTGTTTGTCTTGCTGAGATTGAATTAATTTTATATGATCATCTAAAGTTTCCACACAGATGATATAACTTCTTTCTTTATTGCCAAAAAAAAAAAAAAATCCCATTGTGCTTATAAACCACATGTTCTTTGTTTCTTTTTTTACAGACATGTAGGGTTGCTACATAACTTAGAATTGTGGACATAGCTGCAGTCAACACTGGTGGACAAGCATCCCTGTGATGTTAACTTTGGATCTTTCAAGAAACAAAAACAAAAACAAAAACAGGAGTGGTACAATTGAGTCATGTGGTAGGTCTATTTTGAGCATTTTGAGGAACCAGCATACTCATTTCTATAGTGACAATACTAAATTTACATTATTACCATCAGTGTATAAGAGTTTCTGTGTTAGGATTTTCTTAAAGAACAGAACTGATACAATGTGTGTGTGTATGTGTGTGTTTATGTAGTATGAATGCATATGCATACATATGTGTGTGTATGTGTTTGTATGATTTATTAGAGTGGCTTACAGGCTATAATCTGAGCACCCAACAATGGTTGTCTCTCAAAGGAAAGGCCAAGGTAGTTGTCCATTTCCTGAGACTGGATGTCTCAGCAGTTCCAATCTGGTGCTGGCATCCCAGGGAAGTCCTAAAGAGTTTCTTGTCTTCAGTCTATGTGGGAGGCCAGAAGAAGTAGGTTCTAAAATCAGCAAAGGGATGCCTCAGCAGCAGGAGAGATGAACTTGCCAGTGAGAGCGAGGGCAAGCAGGCAGAAAGTAAAAGCTTCCTTCCCCGTGTCCTTTCCTGTGGGCTGCCACCAGAAGGTGTGGCCCAGGTTTGGGGTGGGTCTCCCCACCTCAAATGACCCAATCAAGAAAATTCCTCACAGGTATGCCTAGCTCCTTGGGGTTTTAGTTGATTCCAGATGTTGCTAAGTTGACAACCAAGATCAACAGTCCTAATTTCCTTTTGTCCACACCCTCCTAACATTAACTAATGTTCTTTTGTTGAGGGCTGCCATTCTGACTGGGGTGAAACAGATTCTCGGTTTAGTTTCTAATTTGCATTTCTGTGATGGCTAGGGGTGCTGACCATTTTTCATATGTTTATTGGCCATTTGTACTTTATTTTTGCATAACTGTTTGCTCATTTCATTAGCCCATTATATCGACTGTGTTGTTTCATGGTTTTTATAGTTGTGGATATATAGTTTTTTAAATTCTTTGCATATTCTAGATATTAATGCTCTGTCAGATATGTAGCTAGCAAAGATGAGAAAAGGCTAATTTTGTCTCGCAGTTTTAGAGACTCGGGTCCATCATTTATTGGATCCTTTGTTTTGGGAAAGGTAGCATATCATGGTGGTAGCAGGTGTCTTCATGAGTGCAGGTGCCTGAAGAGGCCCGAGGCATCCGATCTCCCTGGAACTGGAGTTGCAGCTGCCTGGTATGGGTGCTCAGAATTAAACTCTGACACTCTGGATGAGAAGTATGGGCTCTTATCTACTGAGCCATCTCTCTAGCTACCCTCCATTAGAATTATTATTTTACATTTTTAAGATTTATTTATTTTATGTGTCTAAGTGTTTTGTCTGCATGTGTGTGTACTGCATGTGAGCATCCCTGGTGCCTACAGAGGTCAAAAGAAAGTGTTGGATCACCTGGAACTGGAGTTATGGATGGTCGTGAGCTACCATTAGGGTGCTGGGAACTGAACCCCAATCCTCTGCAAAAACAACAAGTGCTCTTAACCACTGAACATCTCTCCACCCCCCATTTTAACAATTATTTTTAAACAATAAGCCTTGGAAAGATCCAAGATCCCAAGCACAGCAGAGATACTCTTGAGAGGCATGATAGCATTATGAATTAGTCATATTTTCCTTGTTAGTATAACAAAATACCCAACAGATACAACTTAAGGGAGGACAGGTTGACGCTGCTTTAACGTTTAATGAGAGTCAGTCATCACTGTGGGGAGGGCACGGTGGGAGGAGCCCATGGCAGAGGCTCATGGTAGCAGACTGGGAAGCTGAGATCATAGGCCAGAATCATGGGCATATACAACCTTTAAAGTACCACTCCTCATGACCTAATTCTGTCAGCCAGACCCTCCCTCCTAAAGGCCAAACAAGCTAGGGATGAAGTTTTTTAAAGAGTGAGCCTTTGGAAGACATTCCAGAGTTAAGCCATAGCACATTCTCATGTTGAAAAAAATTTTCATAATTAAAAAATTAGTCAAAGTTTAAAAATGCAAAGAATAATAAAATAACTATTTTTTGTTATTTTGGAGTGGAGCGATCTGTCCTTCAGAATACCACAGAAAGTCACATATCTGTTTCTACAGGGCATGTTTGGTACAGCTAATGATTGAAAACCAGGGCAGATAAGTCACAATAAATAATGCTACAGAAATGACTATATATATGTATATATATTTATATATCTATATATAGTTGTGTGTATGCTTATATATCTATATTTATATAGCTATAGATATCTATAGCTATCTATCTACCTAATTTCCAACAAATGGTAATGTTTTTATATTTTTAGTGGAAACTTTAAAGGTGAGAGTTCAGTTATCTAGGAGTTTTATTGTTGGAGCAAACTCACAGGAATACACATCAGACCATCTTTGCAGTTCTGCTCTGTGAGGTTAGGGGAAATCTGTCGTCTTTTAGGATGCTTTGTTTTAAACATCTTCATTAAGTTGTGGGTGATTGGAACTTGGTGCAAGATAACGCTGACAGAGAACCTGTGGGTATTGGCTGTATTTTGGGTCATCTGATGTATCATTCTTGTCTGTCCTCACAAGCACCCTGCCTTTCTTTGGGGAGATGAATTTTATGCGGTCACATGGCAGTGTTTCATTTTATGTGGGAGAGACGGGATATAGGGCTGCACAGCCCTGTCTTCATAAAAGCACAGAGGAGCCAAGAAGCACCTTCAAGAAGCACCTTCTTTCTGTCAGTTCCATCCTGGGGTCAGAAAAGGGAAGAGAAGGCGGAGGCTGCAAGGCGTCAGATGTGAAGACAGTGTGCCGACAGACACCAGTGATGGGCAGGGAGCAACCCTTGCTTTGTGCCTTTATATTTCCTTTCTTCTTGCTTCTTCCTCGGGTTCTCTACTTTCCTCCTCTACTTTTCCTCCTACAAAAGTGGCTTGCTCACTCCGTCTTCCCACTTTCCTTTTCTCTTCCTTTTCCTTTTCCTTCCTAGGCTATACTTCTTTCCCTTCAAGTGTCAATGAGATCCATGTCAGGAAAGCTGTTATCCTGTCTCTTTGGACTGTCATCAACGAGGCCGCTCTATCTAATAAGGTTTATTCTATCTCATTGTCTCCTCTCACATCCTTACCAGCTCATTATGATAAGATTCTCAATGGAAGGAAAATGTCCTTGCTATCTTTTCCACAGCCAACAATGTAATTCCCTTTTTGATGAGAAGAGAATTACCCACAGTTCATTGTGCTTCTTCACCTGATGCCCTACTGGGTTTGACTGTGAGAATGTGTTATGCCCAAACTCTGTCATCTGTCAAAAGATTTAAAATGCAGGCTTTGGTGGGGGCTCCAATAACCTGTTCATTTCAGTTGGTTTGGTCACTTTCCGGATGCTAATTTTCATATCTTTTGTCACCATCCCAACTGAATTCTAGCTGGAGCTGCACAATCCACAAAATATCAGGTGGTTTTGTCAACTGTGGGCACAAGGACAAATAATGTTAAGAGTCTCCCAGTCTCCACAGCCGTGTCCTTTACTTCCTGTCTCTTGTCCCGTCCCCACCCTCTCCAGTCCCTGCAGGGCACCCTCCTGTTATACTCTACAGTAGCAGTATTGTTAAAGAAACAATACACATAAGCACACTCTACTGCTGACTGTAAAACTCTGATCTGCCCATATCCATGGTATTATACACATGTCTATTAGTTTTCAGCCAAGAAAATGGTATCAGAAAGTCTTACTCTGTATACTTCATAGACAAAATGAGGTTATACAAATGCACAGTTTCCAGACATATGATTGATGCCATTGTGGTTTGTGTGCTCAGTTTGTGTGATGAATGGCAAGCTACTAAAAGAATCCATTAAAGAGAAGGGAGAAAACCTCAGGGCTATATTACATGGTGGTCCTTAAAGTCAGCCTTGAGCACATCTTCATGAATCTGCTTATTAACGCTACTCACAATGATATATTTTGGCTGGGTCATAGAAAATCTTGGGACACATTGTTATTGGTTCCAAATAAATGAAAACAAGGAAAAAAAACGTACTTAGAATGTCATTCTTATAACGAAAGTCTTAGATGACCTGTCTCAGTGTCTTTCTTCTTTAACACAGTTAATAATAGTTCTGCTCTGTGAGGTTAGGTGAATCTGTCATCTTTCATGATGCTTTAAGGTTGTGAGTGATTGGAAGGCGTGGAGGTCCAGAAGAATTGAAAGACCTGCTCAAATCCCACAGGAAGTTCTAAGCAATCCTCGCTCAGAATAAAGACCTGTACTCTGAGATAGTGTCCTTTATCTCCTTTCAAACTCATAACTAGTCATTTTTGTGCATGATAACTGTATTTTTGTGTTTCTGCACCCCTAGTTCCTTTTCAATCATTGTAATAATTTCAACAAGTATATATCCATCCACATCTTTTCTTGTCAATGTTCATTTCACACCAGAAAGATGTTTGAGGACATGGAGCTAAGCTAGTTTCCTACTGATATTAAAACAATGATAAACTCAGTGGTGTAAACTAATATTTTTCTTATATTTATTTTCTGAAAGTTGAAAGTCTTCTTTCTAGAGCCCAGTTGGTTCAGGTTGAATGACAGCTGTGCCATTCTGGACAACTTATTCTACATTTGTCTGACTCAGTTGCCTTTTCTGCCAAATGTGAGTATCAGCAATACCTGCTACAAGTTTGTTGTGAAAATTATACAGGTTAATTCATATTAAACATATAGGATAGTATCTGGCACATTTTAAGTGTATGGGTAGGATGGGGGGAGAGAGAGATTGAATTATTGATTTGAGATCCTTATAATGAACAACTATTACTATAAAAATATTGAGCAGCAGGAGCCTCATTTGGGAGCTTACATTTTTACTTGTTAAGCAGAGCTTACATTATTCATTCTCTAAATAATTTAATAGCTTTAATGAAATGGTAAGTGAGGTTCATAAACAAGACAGGGCAGGAAATTTTGAGCAGGGCATAACACAAGGAAGGGTTGAATCTGAAAGTTGAGTCCAAGTGTGGGTCATCCAGCAAGCAGGTTGAGTAAGGGTTGCAAATGGACTTAAACCAGTTTATTTATTCACACTTGTCAAGATCGGTTAATGATTGTAGTACCTGACAAGGAGCCTTGGGTAGGTGTAGTTGGTTGTCTTTTACTCTTTGATTCTTTTGGGGGCCCACCACCCAGCTCCCAAATAAATTCATGCACTGAGACTTATTCTTACTTATAAATGTCCAGCCTTGTCTTGGCTTGTTTCTGGCCAGCTTTTCTTTCTTTTTTTAAAATTTATTTTTATTTAACTTTATTTTATGTGCATTGGTATGAAGGTGTCAGATCTCCTGGAACTACAATTATGAGCTGCCATGTGGGTGCAGAGAATTGAACCCCAGTCTTCTGCAAGAGCAGCCAGTGCCCTTAACTGCTGAGCCATCTCTCCAGCCCCATAGCCAGTGTTTCTTAAATTATCCCATCTACCTTTTGCCTTTGAGCTTTTATCTTTCTCTGTTTCTGTATGCCTTTCTTTACTTCTTTCTCCATGACTTGCTATGTTGCTGGGTGGCTGGCTTCTGGAGTCTTCTCCTCCTCCTCTTTCTCTCTCCTTGATCTTTTTTCCCCCAAATTTCTCCTTCTATTTATTCCCTCTGCCTGCCAGCCATGCCTATCCTTTCTCTGCCCTGCTATCAGCCATTTAGATCTTTATTAGACCACTCAGGTATTTTAGACAGGCAAAGTAACACAGTTTCACAGAATTAAACAAATGCAAGATAAAAGAATGCAACACATCTTTGCATCATTAAGCAAATATTCCATAACATAAACAAATGGAACACATCTTTAACTAATATTCTGCAACAGGTAGGAAGTGTATGTCAGGTTCCCTATAACTCCAGAGGTACTTTGTTAAGGAGAGCAGGGCCCAAACCAACCTCTGCTACGCTTAGAAGCATTTGCTAATAGGTCTCTCCTGAACCCCTCCCCATGACAACCTTGCCTTCTGTTGTTTTGGTTCTCCACCTGACTCTATGGTAAGGATACTCAGAGACAGGCATGGGGTACCACATGAGGTAGCAAGCATTAGCTGTCTCCTAGCACCAGGGAGCAGAGCATCCCTGATGTGGGTCTACACCTGAAAGAACGCCCTCTCCACAGCAGCATTTTCGGCTAACCACATCACTAGCATCCCATGCCTCATCTCTGTAAAGGTCAAAGCTCTTTCCTTCCATTTTAATAGCTTCACTATCATCCACTTCACCAATGAACGAGTCATTTCCAACATCTATTGCACTCATTTGTGAATCCTCTGGTGTAGCTTTCAGGGTGTTTGAAATGCCTGGCTGTGAAGATGTTGGACTAGAAACTCCTGATTAAAACCTTTCACACGCTAATCTGATTAGCATTTTCCCCATGTAACCTCCTGATTCTAGAGTCCAGATTAGACTTAATTTAGATATGTAGAGCTGTCTGTTACACTATCTACGGAGACATTTTCCAGCTAATTATGCATGGTGGAGTAAGTGGTGGTAGCTGAGGCTTTGGGGATACAGTGGGCACAGGGTTAAAAATGAATGACTTTGAGTCATTCATGCTTCCGTTCTTCCCAATATCTTCTAATCCTCCTTCAGTATAACTGTCACCCACACAGGAACATTACCTCATCAGCTTCTCCCCTCCAATCAGTGTCTCTTACTGATGCTCATCTCTTTGCCTCTCTTCAGGAAAAAAAAAGTAATTACTTTATTTCTTAATTTTTTGTTTTCCTTTATTGAGATTAAAAAATAATTTGAAAATGTTTCAAATGTGTCTTGCACATAAAAGAGAATGCACACTGAGTGAAGTGTTTTACCCCTGTAATCCCATCACCCAGGAGACTGAAGTAGGAGGATCCTTGTGAATTCAAGGCTATCCTGGGCTACCTAATGAATTAGAGACCACCCCAGGATATACAAGGAGACCCTGTATCAAAAACAAAACAATACAAAGCACTTAACCCCTCATATCCTATACACATGAGAATGTATAAAAGGTATTTGTACAATTTAAGGAGTCAAAATAATACAGCTACCGGAAACACAATTCTAAGGTCTCAATATCCATCTTTTTCCCTGACAAAACTTCTTCCTGCTCTTTGCTACTCCGAAAATAAACACAGTATTTTTTTTATTAATCACTCTGCCCATATTTTCCATCTTCTTATGTATTAACTTCTAGTGGGTAGCTGTTCCAGCTTTGACCTGGAAGTACTACTCCCATTGAGGCTTCTGGTAACTGTCATGCCTACAAGGCAGGGCCGAGACAGGAGCCCTTAAGACCTGAGATCCGGATGTGCCAGCTCTCTTGGTTCCTGGATCCTGGATGCTGGAGGTAGACCAAGCAGAGTTCTCCAGAGAACACTGCTGGACTGCGCCTCACCTCTCCCGGACCCTGTAACCTATCCCTTTACTTGTAAGTTACCCCACAAAATAAACCTCCCTTTTAACTATGTGGAGATGCCTTAATACTTCCACCAATATTAACTAATAGCTTGATTTTGGAAAAACAAGAGAAAACAAGTTCAGCTATGTTAGAAGAAAGCCTCAAGAAAACAAAAAAACTGAACAGTATTTCTAGGTCATGGTCTGGCTTCATATTTTCAGAAAATTTACAAGAATCCCATTTGGAATAATCAAAGGGCAAGGTCAAAAGAGAGCCAAGTAAACAGGGTTTGCCACAATCAGTACAGTTGGATCCGGTTCTGACATCAGCTGATACAGGGGCAAAAGATGTGGGCTTTTCTGCATTTTCTTCTAAGTCAGCTGTGGCTTCCTTGGAGGAGTATGTTACTGCACAATTGTTCTATGTGAGAAAATGTCTTCCAGACGACAAAGAGAAAATGGAGAGAAAGGACTTGTGAGCACAATGCTCTCAGTAGCCAAGTACACCTGGCCATTCTACCCATTCTACCATCATCAGATGTCCTGGGGACAAGAGCCTCAAAATTTGCATCCTTTGGATGCTGATCAGATCTGGAATAGCTCTATCTGGGATGCTTGCCTATCACCATGAGCAGTGAAGACTGCTACCCTGGGACTCTGTTCTTTGTCCTTCGTCTCTCTCCCGAGACTGTTGATCTTTCATTGAATGTTCTTCTCTTCCTTGGCTTTTGAAGAACAGGTGCTTTTTGCTTTCTGACAATGCACATTATCTAAATGTGATCCCTCTAACTTCACCAGATTCTTTAGCTGGACATTGAATTCTAGGCTGAAAATCTCCCTTGCTTTCAGCGTGATGCTGAAAAGTCACACGTTGTTCTGATTTCCCACAGTTTATATTTGACCTGTATGCTTTTTTGTTTCTTGTCTGAAAACTTGTAGACTCTTACCTTTGTCCCCCAAGGTTGTATTTTTTAATTTAAATTAGTTTTTTGAGAATTTCATACAATATATTTTGATCAGATTCTCCCCTCCCCTACCGTCCCAGATCTACCCATCCAATTTGTGTTCTCTTTTCTTTTCGTTTTCACACCTACCAAGTCCAATTTTCACTGCCAATATAATCCTGGATCTGTGTCCTCCCAGTGAAGCATGTTTGATTTACTAGGGGTGATACTCTTAAAGAAAATTGACTTTCCTCCCAGCAGCTATCAGTTACAATACCTACTCAGCTAGGGGTGGAACTTTGTACCCTCCTCCATGTTGGGATTTGGTGTAGCTTGAGAGTGCACAGGTCTTGTGCACGTTGTCACAGACTGTGCGTTCCTATGTGCAGTTGCCCTGTTTTGTCCAGAAGACACCATTTCCTTGAAGTCATCCACTACCACTGTCTCTTATACTCTTTTTGCCCTCCTTTTCCATGACGATGCCTGAGTCTTGGTAGGAGGAGCTATGAACTAAATGCCACATTTAAGATGGCACAGTTCATGATTTCTTACTCTCCATACCTTGACCACTTGTGAGTTTCTTTGTTAATCCCCATCTACGGCAAATAGGGCCTTCTCTTCTGGTAAGTGGTGAAAGATATATTAATCTATGGGCTTAGCAACAAACCATCAGAAGTCAGTTTAATACCATGTCCATTTATCAGAATAGTAGTAGTACATCCTTCCCCTCAGCCTGGAACCTGTCTAGTCACAGCTTTCCTGAATTTGTTAAGGCAGCTTCTCTTCAGTCATCTGCTTTCAAACTACCAAAACATATTACTGTCTTTTCTTGTTTTCTCATTTTTATAGGCTTATAGATTTTAAATCTACTCCTAATTTTCTCCTTATAAAATTTTGGGAAGGTGAATAACATATGTGGTCAGCCTATCATTCTGACTCAAACAACCCCACTGTTCTCCAGTTCACTTTGTTCTGGGATCTGTTTCTATCACACCGATGAAAACGATCACATGGGACCCTGCGGCCTCTTTGGTGTCTAGCTGTCCACTGTTTTAGGCAGTCATTTCACTGACCTTCTAGACACCCTCCATCACTAATGCTCACTTCTCTTAGAAACCACTGTCTTTGTTTCTGCACTGTGACTTCGTCATTTCGCCTACCTCTACTAACTCGCTCCACTACCTGGCTGGCTTCTTCTGAGCCACACTATAAACCTGGTTCCCTGTTGTATTTATTGTCAATAAGCTGATTACTGTGTCCTAAGGAAAACATGTCCATTGATACTTTGTAAGTTTTTTTTATCTCTATCATTATTAATCCTTCCTCTGGGGTTTACTAAGAAATTATTCACTTTTCTATTAACATTTTTTCAGCTCACATAATACACTTTGTTGTAGATCAACTCATATCTTTATTTTCTTCTTGTATTCTGAGTTCTATTAAGGAAGTAATTGTATTTGTTTTGTTCCCCATTAGTCACACGGCATAGTATTCGTCACACGGCATGGATTCAATAGTACATAATGGATGAGTAAGTACACACACGTACGTGTATACAGTCACATAGATATGACCTGGATTTGAGCCCCACAGAATTTTGTTTCCATCATAGTGTGTCATTTCTCTCTGCTGGAGTCAGGCACATTTTAGATCAGTGATGACTGGTATGGATCACTGGCCATGTTTGTGTTTTTTTTTTTCTTCTATAAAAGTTCAACTACTTAGTAACATACATTTAAAATCATACAGGAAAAAAGTCATCAAGTATATGAGAAGGTTAAATAAGTTTATTTATAAGAAAAAAATGGTTCAATGTATTTTTAAAAAAACAAAAACAAAAATAAAAATTCCCACAAATTACAAGCATTTAATTTAATGCCCCCAATCCAAAATTTAGAAAGAAATGTAATTCTTACTTTCATGTCTCATTGTTTTGATAAGGAAGAAAAAAACACCATAATATTAAGTCAGCACTGATTTGTGAGTTCTGGCCCTGTTCTCCAGTCTGTGTTAATTCCTCACAACTTTCTATGTTATAGTATCATTTGAGGGATCCAAGTTACCCAAAACTGAACACTAGGGGATTTCCAACAGCTTGATATTTCAAACTCCTTTCGTTTTTCAGATTGCCTAAGGATGGTGAGGCAAAAATTATTAAAAAGAAAACAATGATTTTCCAGACCTTATGATATGGGAAGCCAGAGTTCCTTGTTCAGGGAACTGTGCCTCCCACGCTGTTGAAACAGCTTTGCTTTATCATGTGTTGAAATCATATTGTGGATTCCCAGACTTGCTTCAATGTCTGTGATGCCTGCATCTGTGTCTGAAGTGCATTCAACTGGGCTCAGATTAAAAGCTAATTCAGTACAAAGAGTGCTTAAACATAGTAGCTATACCTGTCCAATGAAAGAACCTCAATGGTGGTGAGAGAGAGAGTTGAAGAGACATGGTAGCTGAATAATTACTGATATGTTTTGCTCTTTCAAATTATCTGTGACATTTGGGTCATAAACATTTTGAGGAGCTGCTGTACCACACGAGCTCTTCTGGACACCCCATATGCTGCAGCACACCAGTGGATGGGTGGGCAGGAGGTAGAGAACAAGCAAGTAAATACATTAAAATACAAATACCTTTTAATTATAATTTTTATTTTTGAGGTTATACTATATCATTTCCTCCTTCCCTTTCTTCCCCAATCCCTTCTTGTATCTCCCTTGCTCTCTTTCAAAATCATGGCCTTGTCTTCTTTTAAAATATATATAGATCTTTTTCTTTAAATATATTAAGATTTATATATATATATATATATATATATATATATATATATATATTCTTAATTATTTAAACACAACCTGATCAGTCTGTCTAAGGTTACTTGTATATTGTCAGGGATGATTGATATTTGATAACCAATTGGTGTGCTCTTCCCTAGAGAATACTAATTCTCCTGTTCTTGGCATTTAAGTGCCATAGTTCATTGACTAAGGTTGAGGCTCCTGTGAGAGTTCTCCCTTCCATATTAGCGTGCCTATTGGCGTATCCTTGTTCCAGGAATGCTGAGGGAGCCATGTTGGCGATACTTCATGGGTCTAGCTTCATTGATGTTTCTGGGAGATACAATCTCTCAGCAAACTCCCTGTTCCTCTGGCTCTTACAGTCCTTCGGCCTCCTCTTCTGCATTGACACCTGTGCTTTAGGTGCAGGAATTATGTTGGAAAATAATACTGTATGTTTTAGAAAGAATGTGGGAATCTTCAGACAAGGTGGTCATGGACAAGCTTTGCAGGGAGGTTCATTCAGGTGGAGATGTGGAGAAGAACAAGGAGACAGTCTTTCAAAGACCTAGGAAGAGCATCCAGTGAGGAAATGGAGCCCCAAATCTAAAGCATTGCATAGATTAGTGTATGGGCAGAACTGGGCAACCAACATGGCCAGTGTTGTGAGGAAAGTGGGCTGGGGTTTGGAGGTAATGTTAGAACCATGCAGGGAGCTTGGATCTTGCAAAATGTTGAGTCCCAGAGACCATTTCTCAAGTCATCAAAACCTTCCAACCAGTCAGCCATTTTAAATGATTTTTATAACAATACTAAATTATTTTTTTTTCCTGTTTAAAACTCATTCTCTGATGGGCACATATTGGAGCTCTCCAGAAATTCCATATATTTTAATTGACTCTCTCAAATTGCTGAGGTCTCAGGGCAACCAGTAATCTGAAATCTGAGGAAAGACACGGACCTGCCAGAGGACATGGTCCCTGAGCCAATTCAAGATGCCAGAAATTTCAGTTAAAATTGTAATGAAAAATCTCACGGTAGAGGGTGACTAATATGCACATGAAGAATGCCGAGAAGCTGCAAGTCCAAGGTGGACTCTATAATAACCCTCAGGCTTTCCCCTACAACCTCCCCAGGTACTCATGAGAAAGAGATGGGATAGCTGAGTGTACAGAGTAAATGACCGTGGTGAAGGGGGAAACAATAACTCCTGAGAAAGCATAAAGCACAACCAGGAAGTCTTTCTTTGGGGGACTAGGAGACAAAGACATTTGGACAATATATTTGGGGTTAATGGGAAACTGACAGCATGCAATATCAGATGATGAACTTCGGTATAAAAATGGGGATTATAGGAGGCAGAGCCAGGCGGATCTCTGTGAGTTCGAGGCCAGCCTGGACTACCAAGTGAGTTCCAGGAAAGGCACAAAGCTACACAGAGAAACCCTGTCTCGAAAAACCAAAAAAAAAAAAAAAAAAAATGGGGATTATAGGGAACAATCAAATGGAGATGCTGAAAGTAAGAAACATTTTTCAAAAGTCTTTGACAAATGTATCAGTAAATTCAATAGAGTGAAAAAAGAATTGGAGAAATTGAAGAGAGGCCAATAGAAATGACCCTATCTGAAACACTACTATAAAGAGGAAAAAAATGAACAAATAACAAACAAAACAAACAAATAAATAAACAAACAGTATCCAAAAATTGTGGAACAATATTAAATGATTACTAATACCACATAGCAGGATTTCTTTTTCTCTCCTTTTCTTTCTTTCTTCCTTCCTTCCTTCCTTCCTTCCTTCCTTCCTTTCTTTCTTTCTTTCTTTCTTTCTTTCTTTCTTTCTTTCTTTCTTTCTTTCTTTCTTTCTTTCTTTTTTTGTTGCTGTCTATTTATTTATTATGTATACAGTGCTCTGCCTACATGCCAGAAGAGGGCACCAGATCTCATTACAGATGACTGTGAGCCATCACGTGGTTGCTGGGAATTGAACTCAGGACCTCTGGAAGAGCAGCTAGTGCTCTTAACCACTGAGCCATCTCTCCCTTTATTTCTTCTAGAAAGAAGAACAAGAATATTTTAAATATATGTCTGAGATTTTTCTAAAATTACTGACAGATGTCAGATTACAAATCTAAGCGGCTTTGAGAATACCAAGAAAGATTTAAGACTTAAACCTTATAATCATAATATTTGAAATCTTGAAGAAAAAAGAAACTGTGACCATCGTGAAAGAGAAAGGAAACATCACATGAAGATGAACCAAGACAAGAAAGCTCTCATGATTACACCACAGGTCACGACACGGACTCACATTGGTAAATTACCAAATCTTAAAGAAACAGACAAACAGAAAACCCCATCACTTGCCAAGTCTGTACACAGCAAAAATGAAAAAGAAAGACTTTAAGACTTTTTTTCCAGACAAAGAGAAATGAGAGAATTCATTAGTATCCTACAAAAAAAGAGAGAAAGAAACACTGAAGGAAGTTTTATAGAAAGAAGAAAATACCTAATAAAAATCAGATCTGTATGAAAAAAATGAGGAGATCTGGAATTTCAATGAGTGTAAATATAAAAATACTTTCTTCTCACTTTAAATTGTTCTACAAGAAAATGTATTGTCTATTTAAAACATAAGCATAAATAAACATATAAAGTAATATTGAAAGGATGAACCGGGGGTGGGGGGGTGGGGACTGGAATAGTGTTTTAAGTTTCTTGCATGCTTTGTGAAGTATAATATATTATGTGAAAGTAGAGTGATTAATTAAATATATTATAAACTCTAGAGCTACTACAAATTATTTTAAGAGAAATATAAAAATATCTCAGCTTTAATTTTTAGTATAGTAATGCCAATAGGTACTGCCTGGATCTTGGTACTTCTGACAGTTCGTCTTTATTGTCAACTTGACAGGATTTGGAATCACTTAGGAGACACACTTTTGGGTATGTCTTGAAGGACTTCCAGAGAAGTTTAGCTGAGAAGGTGAGACCTACCCCAAATGTGGGTAACACTATTCCATAGGGTCTGCTCCTGGACTGAATACAAAGGGGATGGGGAAAATGTGAGCTTGTATCAGCATTCACCTCTGCTTCTTGATTATGGAAGCAGCATGACCAACTGCGTCGGTCTTACTGCCAGGTATCCCCTCATAACGGACGCAGCCTTACACTGTGGGCTCCTGCCCTTTCTAAGTTGCTGTGGTAAGGTATTTTGTCATGGCAATAGGAGAGTAACAAATACAGAAATCCCAAGTAATTTTTAGGAGTGTAATGGAGTCCTGGTGTCAAAAAGGCATGAGGAACAATATCAGATGTAGAAGTGAGTCAGGAGGCTACTTTAGTGGCCACATGTGGTGAGTTGGATAGAAATAATGGCAGCTGAGATGGAGACAGTAGATGGATTAGGATAATATTTAGCTGTTGAATAGATCACATTTGCACATGACTTTCAGATGGAGGAGAATGATTAATCAAGGACAAAGAGGATTTTAAATCAAGTATTGATTAAATTATGGTTTTCAAGTATGCGTGTGTGTGTGTGTGTGTGTGTGTGTGTGTGTGTGTGTGTGTGTGTGTCTGTGTGTATCTATGAATTTACTACCAGAACACAGAAATATAGGATTTTTTTTCTTTTATCAATCTTAAACAATATTTGCACCCCTTTGTTGACTTTTAGATTCTTTCTACTCTAACTGAGTGGTGCTGTAAAACTCTTAGGGTGCATCCATCAAGAGAGAATTATATTGAGAAAGAGTGAATGGGAATAAAAAAAAATCTGGTGCTGTGATAGGCTATTTCCAATGATAACATTTCATGTCTTTCCAAAAGACCCTCCTGTCCAGTTGCCCTTGTCTCTCTCCAGCTGGGGGGCGGGGTCAGGATGCTTCTAATGGTGCTCTAGAGTTTCTTCTGTGCTAAGCTTATGTACTGCTATATTGCTCAACTGCAGTTGTAGTGCGCTCCTAAGAAGAGACTGCACACACACACACACACACACACACACACACGCGCATGGACACTTGAAAAGCATAATTTAATCAATACTTGACAGAGACAGAGGGAGAGAGGGAGAGAGAGAGAGAGAGAGAGAGAGAGAAAGAGAGGGAGATCAGTCTGGCAGCTAACAAGCATGCAATAAATGCTAGATGAATAAATGAGTTGGGGTGATTCTTGACTTGTCAATGTTTCCCAGTGTTGATAAAACACCATTTTTCATAATTGATGGGAATACAAAAACATCCATTATCCACCAGTTGCAAGTGAGATATGAATGATTATTTTCTTGGTTGAGAAATATCTTCTTTGATGTAATCCTGACTTTTATTGGCTAGGGCGAGTGCTGTAAGCTGGCTGGCTGAGATGGAAAGACAGTAGGATTAGAGTGAGGATAACTAATCCATGGAGGCTCCAGCTTCCTGAGCTCTGGATGCAACAGAACTTCCCACAAGATGCAATCCACACACTTCCAAATAGGCCCTAATCTGTTATGTATGTAATGTCTCTTTATGGAAGAGCAGCGATGAAGGCTATACTGGTTATTTTGGTATAACTAGGGCCAGAGTGCTGCTCATAAACATATTAGGGAAGAAATAGTCCTTTTGTCTCGTAGGTTTTAATGAATTTCTGTGTATCATATTAAAAATGGCGGGAAGGAGTCACACCATAAAACAGGACCCACGTGGGAGGTTTATTGAGGGGAGGGGAGAGAAGGGGCAGAGAAGGGGGCAGAGACTGGTCCCTAGGGATGAGAGTGAAGGAAGAGAAAGAGAAAGAGAAAAAAGGTGGACAAGGTCCGCCTTTCATAAGGAAACACACAAATGCACACAAGAGACGCTCTTAGTGGCTGCAGATGAGGATATATCCTGTCAGGACCCTAAGGCAGGCCAGTACAGATGCCTGAATGCTAACAGGGGAGACATGCAGAGCAGGTCTATTTACGTAGGCAGGTGTGTGACATGGTGGCTGTTCATGTGGTGGTGGTGGACCAGGGGCAGAGAGAACAGGTCCAGAGCCAAGAGCCAGGTTATAACCTTCAAAAGCCCAGTCCTAGTGACTTGCTTCCACCGCCCAATCCCTGCTTGGTAACAGTTCTATGATCTCCGCCAAACAGCAGGACCAGCCAAATAACAAAGTGTTCCAAGTGTGTGTTTGTGGGGAACAATGAAGATCTAACACAGGTTTAGACTCTGAACCACATTTCCTAAACTAACATCTACATAGCATAAACAATGACATTTTCCGTGTGTATTTTACCTGTGGAATTTCTACAGGTTCTGTATAGAACAATCAAGATGCAAACAAGTCTAGCATCTATAAGCAAATTGAGTGAGGAAAACTGAATAGTCTGGCATAACGAAAGTGGATCACAACATAGAGAATTACAGCTCAACTTGCATTTTTGCTCTTATCTTTTGTGTGAGAAAAATAATTTAAATGCCTTCTTATATGTTTGGGGAACAATGCTGTATTTGGAAGTAGATTGGCTAATTAAAGATGTATATTATATACTCTAGAGCATTGTCAAAATACTTTTCAAAAGGTGTAACAGTTGGGTTAGTGATAGAGCTGTCACTAAAGAGCTCGCAAACATGAGGACCTGGGTTCAGATCCCCAGTGCCCATGTACAAAGACTGGCATGGCAGTGCCCGTTTGTAAATGTCAGCACTGGTGAGGTGGAGACAGATGAATCCCTGGGGCTTGCTGGCCAGCCAGCCTGGCCTATTGATAACTCCAGGTCCCAGTGAGAGACCCTGCCTCAAAAAGCAAGGTGAGTGGCTTCTGAGGACCAATGCCTAAGAGTGGTCTCTGGCCTCCACACAAATGCACACATGTGCCCGTGCACCTTCCCCAGAGAGAGAAAGCAAGAAAGAGAGAGAGAAGAGAGGGAGGGAGGGAGAGAGAGAGAGACAGAGACAGAGACAGAGACAGAGAGGAGAAAGGGGGGATATAAAATTTGAGGTCCTCTACAATTGTCACACTTCTTATACTTTTCATGAGAATATATATTTTTTAAAGTTAAATAAGGTCTGGAGAGATGGCTTATCAGTTAAGACCACTGGCTGCTATTCTAGAGGACCTGGGTTCAATTCCCAGCACCCATATATCAGCCCACAACCACCTGAAACTCCAGTTCAAAGGAATCTGGTGCCCTCTTTTGGCCTCCATGGACATTGCATGCACGTGGTGTACAGGACATACAGGCAGGCAGAACACTCTTACACATACAAACAATAAGATAATTTAAAACATTTTAATGTTCTCTTCTGAATTCTTATCTATACCTCTACTGGCAAAACAACTGGTGTCATTAGAGACACAGAAACGAAGTTGAGCAGTGCTGACACAATTAATGAGTCAAAAGGTCCAAGTAAGTGGAGTCAGGGTGAAAACGATTATGCGGACAACTAAGAGTTATGGCCCACGTATCCTGTCCTTGGCAGCTGCAGTACAGACAGATGGTTCTGGGGTTCTGGGATAAGGAGACCATAGTATTTCCCAGGGACCTTATGAAACCACCTACTTATGTGAACTATGTCAACACCCTGGAGGAAAAAGCAAGAGGTAGGAAATAGCATCTGTCTGTGGTGCATCCGAAGTGAGTTGGGTAGAGTGGAATCCTTCCATTGGCATAGCGCATTTCTCCAGGGCAATCCTGAATGAGAAGCTGACAGGCCATGCCCTACTCATGTTCTTCCAGTAATGACAATACTGGGCATGTACAAGATGCTTTTCATTTTCACACGTATTATCTTGCTGAAGATTTTTTTTATATCATTCCTGAAACATATATGAATGTTGGATTTCAATCATAGATGAAACTTGCAACTGATTTTGAAGCACGTTGTAACCATAAATAGCTGTGAATGTACGCCCAAGAACACGTCCTGTGTAACAAGAACAGTGTGTGTCTTTAAAGTGCCCATGTGTGAAACCTGACAGTTGATGGATGGCTGTAGGAGGCCAGTTCTTTTCCAAGTCCCTCCCAGGAATCACGTGCATGTTTTTCAGATACTGAGTGTTTGGTATTGGTTTTAATTTGCAGCCAAGAATCTTTGTCTTTTCAGCTGATTCCTTTTCTTGTTTTTACCTGTATCCCCTTGAGCTGGAAATGTTAAAGAGAGTGATTAAAATCAAACAGATACTTTCTTTCTGTGGCCAACGAGAGAACATTCTGTAAAGTGGGGAAAGTATTGGTAAAAAAGGAACAGCATTTTTTTTTTAAGTAAAACCTTCCATAGTGAGATCAAACCAGGCATCTGCTGGGAAAGGAGAATGGCTCGAAGGTAGTGTAAAGCTGGGGACAGATACGAGCCACAGATGAAAACAGTTACAACTTACAGAGCTCTGTCCACCATGCTCACATGGAGTAGGTTGGTGATAGAAACGCAGCAAATCTCACAGCTCAGGTGCTGCGATGGAACTTGGGAGCCTGAGGTTTTAGTTTAAGATTCCTAACTTGGTCACCTGTGGTGACTCAGTGACCCTCTGTAGACCTAAATACTGTCCCGAAAATGGGTTGTGCTAAAGCACTCAGCAGAAATGTTAAGCAATGTATACAAGATCTCACACTCAGTAAACAGCAGTGTTGGGACCAGAGCACAGGGCTGACATTTCAGTGAGTTCAGGGTCAACACGAAGCCCATGCATTACTTGATTTGATAGCAAATCCATTTATCCCAAATCAGCCAGGCTCACCCAGCTCATACTGGAGTCATATTAATTATTGTTTGGGTGCTGGGATCAAACTCAGGTCAAATGAGCATGTTAAATTCATGCTATACCACCGAGCAACAACCCATGCCACAAAGAAGTACTTCTAGGATTCCCTTGTAGTCTGCAGATTGTTTTGGCCTTGCTTGGAAGGTAAATTCTGTGGATTTTATACCCCATCTTTCAGAGACATATGTTATGCCATCCTCAGGCATCCAATACTGATGCTGTTCTGAGCTTTCTTATATACTCTCTGTCTGCGTCTTTTCAGGTCAGATTGCCACAAATGTCTTGTGGGCATAATGGAGCACCCCTGTGTTTTGTGATGCTCTCCATTCTTCCTACCATCATACTTGGCCTTCATCCCCACCACTCACATGGTGGTGCTAGCTTAAGGGGATCTCAGCTCTCTCTTTGCATGTGACATCTTATTCTAGAAAACTCCCTAATCTGGTGGGAAACATCTTTACTTTGTGATGTTTCCTTTAGTGAGACACAGATCTCCTTTAGAAGGATCATAAATCATGACAAATAGTGTCACACTGGATGCCCTTCCCTAGAAATATCCTCCTCATCTCCAGAAGGAAGAAGAACATTGAAAACAGCCTAAATATTCCTAACCTGAAAATCTGGTATCAGCAATACTCCCAAATCCAAAACTCGATGAGTGAGTGCTGCCATGCACTCCAGGGGGAAAATTCAATGTCCTGAGGCTTTGTTTCATGCAGAGAGTTAATTAAAAATCATATAAAATTGCCCCCACAAGCAGGGCTTTGCTTCATGCACAAATTATTTTAAAACATTGCATAAAATTACCTTTGGTCTGTATGTACAAAGTTTATATGAAATAAATTAATTTCATATTGGGTCCTATCCTCCTCCAAGATATCTCATTACATATCTGTAATTGTTTCAAAATCTAAAAAGAATCTAAACTCTGAAATACTTCTAGTTCCAAGTATTTTGGATAAGGGTTACTCAACCTATCTCTACATAATCTATATTGAAAGTTCTCATCTGTTTAGAAGTCAGACTTTCACAACTTTTCCATATAAATATGCTTTTATCCTAAAGAGGTTATAAAAACACTTCTCTCTGATGTCAAAAACAAAATTAAAGACCGTGAGATTGGGACAAGGAGACTCCTTGTTTGGGGAGGACAATGGCCCTATAGCAAAAAGTCCCTCCCCTTTGCTCCCAGGCAGTACCTGGTTGTGTCTGTTGGCATCAGCTGCCAGGAGGAAACATCCTGTTCGTTGTCCCTCCCCTCACTGAGTGAGACTATTTCTCTGTCTGGGAGGGAGCCCCAGGCTGAAGTTTCGGAGAGAGCGTGCAGATGGCCTCTGTTTTGATACCAGCTGTGGCTCATGATGTCATGCTCCTACCTACTATTGTGTGGCTCAGAGCCTCAAAACCAAGGGGATGAACGAAGATGTGAAGGTCGTTTAATAGGAAACATATACCAGACTCATGGTGCACAGGCTTTTGTTCCTGCTGCTCAGTAGATATCGCCCCCATCCCTCTTTCTCTCTCTCTCTCTCTCTCTCTCTCTCTCTCTCTCTCTCTCTCTCTCTCTCTCTCTCTCTCTCTCTCTCTCTCTCTCTGTGTGTGTGTGTGTGTGTGTGTGTGTGTGTGTATGTGTACATGTGCATATGTATGGAGATGAGAGAACAACTCCTGGTGTCATCTACAGGAATATCTTCTACCTCCTTCGGTGCAGGCTGTATCATTGGCTAGAGATAATCAAGTAGGCCATACTGGCAGGGAAGCTAGCTCGCTCCAGGGACACTATCCCCCGTCCCCCCATCTCCAGCTCTCCAGGGCTGAGATTACAAGTGCTAGCTCTACCTGAAATTTTGTGTACGTTCTGGGGATCGGGATCGAGCTTGAGTCTTTAAACCTGTAAGCAAGTGCTTTCCCAAGGGAGCCATCACCCCTCCACACCATCCCCAGGTCACAGATCATTCTTAAAGGAGCCCTTTCTTGAAATTGTTTATAATGATCATCTAACAAATCCCAAAAGTATCCACACACTCCTGTGATGATCTTTTATTCCAGTTGCAATCCTATTACTGCCTCCTTTATCCTGTGATGTAAATAACATGGTGTTTAATGTCACTGGGTAAGTGCTTGGCTCAAGGTCACGTAGACAGCCAATAGCCAATCTGAGCCAAAATCTAAGGCTCTCAAAAATCATCCATATTTCTCACTACTTCCTTGAAACATAAAACCAAAATAGCCACAGAATAGAAGTAGAAAAGACAGTATGTGGAAAAGAATATTTCTTTAGACAGTTCATTTGAAAAGTGGAACCTTGTATTGCTGCTAAGTGGATGTTCTGACCTTCATTTACATCTGGCTGAGCCAATGAGCAGAAGTAAGCACAGTGCAGGAAGTGTGACCATCCTCATGCTGGGCCCAGCTAAGGCAGCTGGACAGCTTTAAAGAATTTGGTGAATCAAAGGTCCTCTGAAAGTGACATGGTGAACATAAGCATCCACCATCCTCAGCTTCAGTTACTTTATTACTGGAAGGACATGCTTGCCTCCACCTTCTTCTTAGTCAGTTTTTAAAAAATATCTATCAAATTATGAACATTGGGAACACTATGTTTACCAAGGATTGTGTTTTACACCAATCAACTTACTTAAGATAACAATCTAGGGAAGGGGAAAGGAAAGAGAAAAATGTATTAAAAATTTAAATCTTATACCCAAATGTAATAGGATTTCCAGCCAGAATTGTCTCTATGTCATGACCTCTGTCTTTCGTGAAGATTCTTTTTTCAGGCAGCATCTTGAAATTCTTATTTCTTTTCATCACAGGTGGATGGTTCATAAAATAAAAGAAAGATACTCTCAAGATTGCTCAGCTAAAGAGGAAGTTTATTTAGAAATAACCCAGGCAGTATAGAGTTACATTTTAGAATATAAACTTCAGATTAAAACAGAACTGAATTGGAATCCTATCACTTCCCCAGCTTTTGCTATGAGCTTTCCAACCTTGACTTCGCCATCTGTAAAACAGGAATGATAATAAATAATGCCACTTTGTGGCATTGTTTGAAAATGAAATAAAACAGCACATGCATAGTGCCTTGGGCGTGTGTTCACTAACATCAGCCACTATTTGCGTAAAGGATATTGAGTCTCCATAGAGACGAAGATGGAGAGTTGATAGGCATGGAAAATACTGTTCTCTCTCTGTGGCACATATTAAGTCTGTCTGTCTACATTTATTTATATTTTATTTATTTTCTTCATGGTCTTTTTTTCTTTTAGTATTTTCGCTCAACTGGACTCCCTAAGTTTCCTCATCCTGTCTCTTGGTTGAAATGACAATTGATTGATAACTATTCTTTAAGTCTACTGGCTCTGTGCCGATCCTTTGAAAAATTGAAAACCCTACCTTCAAATTAAGTGTTTTAAAGACAGCCTGATTGGTTGCTGTCCAGCCAGTGAGCTCACACTCAGCATCAGCTAACAAGCCACAGCCAAGCTGTTAGTTTCCAGGGTCAAGCCAGTACTGGTGTTCATTTTGAGAACCAGTGCCTTCTTCCATCAGCCCAAACTCTGGCAGGAGAATCAAAGTCTTAGATAAACTGCGCTCCTCTGCCTACGATCTGAAAGCTCTATTGTGTAATACATTTGGGTGTCTTGCGAGGTCCACAAAGGGCCATTTCGAAAGCTTTTGGACAAAGATAATTGCATCCGAAGGAAACAGCTGTTTCTATATTTGCAGAGGAACATACAATTAAGTGAATGGTAGTGAGGGCACTTGTTTTAATTTGAGTGGGTTACCGTGGCCTTTGACGGCTGCCCCTGTGCTTGCAAATTCATTGGACCATGTTCACATCCCACCTCCTTCCCTGTGTTTCACAGCTTCTGGCTGTGTTCCCTTCCTGCCTGGGTTTCACTGCTGCTTCTTCCTGCATCCCCTGTATTCCTGTATTCATTCAGCACTCACCTCCATTTTGTGGATATAATCCCTTTCTGCTCCAGGTCATGTCTGTCTATCCTGAGTCACCCCCATCCTTTAGGACTCTTTCTTCCTTGGCACGTGTTTGTGATGTCCACTTAGGTTTGGACTAAGAGAATGGAAAGTAGAAGCAGGATAATTTCTCATTAACTTTCTTTTACTTGTTTCTGGGAACCATCATTGCTGCATTTTGTGTGATGAAATCTCACAGAACCCATTCAAGTCCGTTTCAAAAGCGCGGTATTAATCTCTTGCTGTTTACATGTGAGCTTGGTTCAGTTAGCGTCCTGAATGTTTAGGTCTGTGGTCAGTAGCTGTGGTTTGCCTCCCGACTTTGTTTAGGAAAACAAAGCTGAAACCCCAGGGTTCCTTTCCCTGGAGCATGAATGCACAGTCAGAGTTTCTTCTTTGAATTAGAGGCTGTGTCCCAAAGTAATTTAGTCTGAAAATCTCTAAATTCACATCCATGGGAAAGTACAGTACCAGCACCTGCATTTTCACTAAGACCAGCAAACTACGTCAGTGTTTGTCTTTCATTTTCTGTCTGTTTGCGGCAGCCCGGCTCAAGTCTAGGGCCTTGCACAGGCTAGGGAAGATCTTTACCCCTGAGCTCCATTGGAGCTTCCAGTGTGTTTTATTTAGAGTTCTTAGCACTAGAAACTAGAAGAAAGAAAGAGAGGAGACCAGTGTAGGGCCAGTGCCTTTAATCCCAGCACTCAGGAGGCAGAGGAAGGAGGATCTCTGTGAGTTCGAGGCCAGCCTGGTCTACATAACAAGTTCCAGGACAGCTAGGGCTACATAATGAGACACTATCTCAAAACAACAACAACCAAACCAAATCAAACAAGCAATCAAAAAGCACGATCAAAACCAACCAACCAACCAAAACCACAGCCCAAGCATAAACAAAATAAAACACAAACAAACAAAATACCCTTAGAAGGAGGAAGAGCAAAGCATGGGTTTCTTCATGTTACTGTAGAGCAACTACACCTGATTCTTAGAAAGTTCCACACGTTGTTAATATCCTTATGGGATAATAATTAACACACAAAAAGGTGTTAGGTGTCTTATTTATTTTTAAAAACTAAGTCAATTTCGATCTTATTCTGAAAGCTCATTTTTATACACTCTGCCTTTATTGACACATCTGACAAGAATTTTTGAGCCTCCCTTTTAAATTAGGTTGGTGTTCTCTACTGCATATACCGTGATACAGAAAACCTAATGATTGCCCAGTCAGCCACTGTGCATGAACTCCTTGGATTCACATCTAATAGGGTCTCCTCCTTTCTGAACCCAAAGTAAGGGTTCCACAAAACAGAAGCAGAAGGTAGGTGGTGACCTCACTCATCACTTTCTCCCCGGGCCTGTGTCAGAGAGCTTGGAACAGACGGGAGATGAAGTATGTAAGTGCAGAATTCTGCTGTAGCTCTGGAAGTATACTCTGTGTTGGTTTGTCTTTCTGGAATAAAGACAACAGCAGGAATAGCCGCCAACAGTTTTTGCATGCCTACAATGTCCTGGAAACCATGCAATAGGTGCCTGAGCACATCCTTTTTAGTACCTTTTGCTATCATGGCAACACCTTTCTGTGGCAGGAACTGTTACTGCTTGCCTTTCAAGACTGAGGAATCCGAGGTTCTCAAAGGTATTCTCTTGCAGCCCCGGCTAATTTTAAGCCAACACAAGCTAGTTATTTGGGAAGAAGGGCTCTCAATTTAGAATTACCTCCAGAAGATAGGCAAGCCTGTAGGCAAGCCTGTAGGACATTTTCTTAATTAGGGATTGATGTGGGAGGGCTCAGCTCATTGTGGGTGGTGCCACCCCTGAGCTGATGGTCCTCAGTTCTATGAGAAAGCAGGCAGAGCAAACCAGGAGGAGCAAGCCAGTAAGCAGCATCCCTCCATGGTTTCTGCATCAGCTCTTGCCTCCAGGTCCCTGTGCTGTTTGAGTTCCTGCTCTGGCTTCCCTCAGTGATGGACTGTGTTGTAGAAGCATCGGAAAATAAACCCTTTCCTCCCCAAGTTGCTTTGGGTCATGGTGTTTTATCACAGCAGTAGAACCCTTAAGTAAGACAATAGCCCAAGGCCATCAGCTTTGAGTGGCAGAGCTAAGGTTCCAGCCTGGATTCCTGAGTCAGGATCTGCTGGGAAAGGAGCTGTCCCACTGAGGTGTTACAGTCAATCATCCAAAAATGACTTACCGAGCATCTCACGCCTGCCAGTGTCAGGTCCAGCTTGGTTACTGTGGTCCAGATCCCCACACGTGAACGGAGGAAACCCAGGTTACCGTTGGCTCACAGTTTTAGAATGCTTTCAGTTCAGCCCCATGGAGCAGGTGTGTTAGCTGGAGTGGCTCCATCTGGGGAAGCTTGTGCCATAGCTGTTCACATGATGGTAGGCAGGATGTAGGCCAGGACCAGAAGTCACTGCACCTGTCAAAGGCCCACTATTGACTCACTTCGTAAAGGCTCTAATCATCTTCAAAGTAGTGCCCAAGGTTGGGGACAGAGCATTTAAATCTGAGCCTGTTGGGGACCTGTCGGGTCCAAAGGCTATCACTGCCAGGGGTTGTTGGTCCTGAAGATTCAGCAGTGAGACATGGGCACAGTCCCTATTCTCTTGAAGCTTGTGTTTGGTGGTGAGCAGAAAGTAGACAGAGGTCAGACAATTGCAGTGGAAAGTGGTAGGTGCTAAGGGGGAGAAGTTAAGGGGAGTGGGGCTTCTTTTCATGAGGATATTAGCAAAGGCTCCTTGGGAAGGTACCAGTTCACATATTTCAAACACAGTGATGGTCTTCAAGGGAGGTGTACTGAGGATGTAGTGGATACAATTGCTTTTCTTTCCTCTTTAGAGAATCCCCAGCAGGTGTCTTTCCCAGGGTCTTTGAAGAAACCATTTGTACATGAACCCTCAAATCCAGAAGAACACCTTCCAATATCCTGGAATCCATACATTCTTTCTTAGATACCTGTTGTATGACAGAACTATTCCTGGGGAGACACAGCACACATGTTTACTCACCCCAGACCAAAGTATAGATATCACCAAAATCCAACTTTGAACCATGAGTTTTATTGGGGTTGCTTACAGGAATAGGGGTGAGAGGTTATGATCACTTTTATGATTCAAAGACAGCAGCATCACCAAGGCCAACCCCAGCATGTGTGACAGTTCATAGAGTTGGGAATCTGGAGAACACTACACAGCCTAGAGGCAGTGCAACAGGTTGGAGAGTGTCCTTTCCAGGTGCCTCAGTTGGTCTAAACCTCTTCCAGGCAGCTCAGCTGGTTTCTGCTTCTTCCAGGCAGCTGGTCTGGTCTCAGAGTAGTCTTTGCAGCTGGGCTTCACTCCCTCTTAGAAGGACTCTTAGCTTTTATTATTTAACTCAGGCAGGAAGGGACCTAGTGAATCCGGTCAGTTTCAGGGACTTCCTGAAATGACTTTGAGTTTGTTTACCTTCCTGTTTAAGGATCTCTCCTGGAGGATTGAATGCTTCAATCTCAGAGGAAACAGTACATCAGGCTTGAAACAAAGAAACACCATGGACTTAGAAATTGTAAGTGTCATGGTTAAGAGCTGATTCTGGACACAAATACTGTTTGTCCATCCAAAATTGGTTTGTCAAATGAATTTTCTGTTAGTATAAATGACCCCAGAAAATTCACTTGTGAAAGAAAAGCAGTGCCTGTTGTACCCAGAGTCCCCCAAAGACCATCAAGAAACCAAATCCAATGCAAAAGTGAAGAGTCTTTTTATTGTTGCTAGTTAACTCGGGCCTCTCCGTCTGTCTGACATAGCAGTAGAGCAGGAGAGACCCTGAGTAGCAGTGGGGCCAGGTTTTTACAGGGGGTAAAGCAAGGTGGCAGGGGTGGGGGTGGGGATGTGGGGGTGGTCCTTGGGGTCTTCAGACTACTTAGAAACAGACTCAGGATTGGTTTATGTGAGTGGCGATCATGTTAGTAACTTTTGATTAACTAGTGTTAGTAGGGGGTTACAGTTATTCATTTTGGGGCAGACCTGGACAAGTCCCAGGCTTGTCTTTGAGCTGCTGTGGATGCTGGCTGGCCTAGCACGTACTGACTGTGGGGGCTGGCTCAGTGGCCCAGGCTTGGTGCATCCTATCTCCCTGTCTCTGCTGGCAGGGGCATCAGTGATTCATTGTCTTTTGTTCATGACCCTCCCAGAAACTGTTTGCTCACTCTCAGAGAACTGAAATTGAGTCCTGATCTCTGAGAGAAGACAGAGCAGCCTGTTATGGCGTCTGCTGGTCCTTTCAGTGCCCCTGATTCACACAGTTACCCAGGCATATAAATAAAGCTCACAAAATAAAACATCTGTGGGTTGGGAATTAGTCAAAAAGCTTAAAGCATCATGGAGGGAGGTGAGAATAGTTTTACACACACACACACACACACACACACACACACACACACACACACACACACACACACATTTTCATCCCCCCCACATAGTTGTAAGAATTTCTAAGAACAGTAGAACAACTTCGTCCTGTGGAGAACTGATGAAGTTTGTCCCAAAGCAATGTATTTAGGCAAAAATTTTCTAGCATGTTTGAAGAAAATGGTAAAAAAAAAATCACAGGCGATATGTATAGCTTTTTAAAATAAACTGCATTAAAGTGAGTGATCCAACCTGGGCACCCAGTCCTGGCTTGTGATAAACGTGCCCTCTCCAAATCATAGTTTTTCTCATAGCAACTGCAAGGCAACCTTGCTGTCATCTGCCATTGAAAGCAACAGTGTCACATCTCCTTAGAAAGTGTCCACACTTCAGGTTACACAGGTTCCTGGTAGCCATCACCGCAGTTATTCATAATTGGTGAAGAGTGCCCCTCTTGAGCTCTGAGACCACTGAACGAGAATGGATCGCAAATGCCTGGTCCCAGATTCTTAGTGTCAAGATTCTATTTTCTTCCTGGTGTCATCTTTCCTTCTGCCTTCTCCTTCCATCAGTTTTTAAGAGTCAGGTAAGTAGAATTAATTTCTGTTTCAGTATCTCCAGCTGTTTTTCCATCATTAATTTTGCTTTTGCTCCAGAAGATTTCCTGTTCATTATAGAATAAAAATGAACACGCCTCGGGGCATTTCACATTCTCTTAGCAGTCATAATATTTTTTTACAAAAGCCCCTCCATACCTCCTAAAATTTAATATATTCTCTGAGCTAATTCCAGTCTGCTGATGATATGCCTGTATTACTAAAATCAAGACATGGCCCAATTTGGACGAGTGTCATTTATTCAGTCCAAATGTCTTCAAGCCTGCCCCTGACCAGCCAGCTATAGGGACCACGCTGTGAAGAACACAGAACAGTAATCCTTCACGTTCATGGAGACGTCTACTTCCTAAATCACATGCAGGATTTTATCACTCAAGCAGGAACAATTAAAATCTTTATGGAAAAACCTGGTTTTTCATTAGTGAGATGAGGAAAAACAAAGAAAACAGAATGAGTAGAAAAGAAATACTGGAAATGAAAGAGAATTTGTAAACGATGTGGTAGGAGTCAGAACGCCAACTCTTTCTAAGGAATTGGCTGGTGATTTTAGGTTGTCATAAAAGCCAGGAAAAAAATACTGGAGAGAGGCAGTGAAGGTCGCACGCAGAAGGAGACCAAGGTCTCCATTTCCATCTTTCAAGTTCAGCTCTGAAAAGCAGGTCAACAAGCAAGAGAACAGGCCGAGCAAACAAGCCACATCCGAGGACCAGGTCTGGCCTGTGGGCCATCACTTTAGAAATCCGGCATCCGACAAAATCGGCCAGCCAGCTCTGAATTATCTGGGCCAAGGTGCGGAGAAGTTTGCCCAGAGAGCTGGCAGAGATGACCCACTCCAAGGTCATCCCCAAGCTCTTGCCTCTCCCATTAGGCTGAGCGATAGTCGTCTTCTTAGGTGGTGTCTTGACTTCAGTGCAGTACTATTTCTAGAGCGCAGCAAAGTGGCGCCTACTGTCACTGTCCGTTCTGCTACATTTGGTCTGGAAGGAAGATGAGCAGAATGCCAGCATGTGGTCCTGCTGTAGCATTGCTGCTTAAACCTGCTGTGCTGAGCTCTTGTGTTCTGCGGCCTTTAGCCAGTCAACTTGAAAACAGTCATTTGTATGTGTGAGGTCATGTAACATGAAATGATGCTTTCATGACAGATAATATATATTACATTATGCTGTCTACTTAAGATTATAACAGAGCTGAAACATTCCTACCACCTAGTGACATCACAGCCCCATAACATCATGGCACCAAGTATCACTCATGAGTTTGTAGACCTATTGGGTGCCATTCATATATAACCACAGCTCATGCAATTATGTACAGCAAAAATTCCTGATAATGATAATAAAGGACTGTGTCATTGGCTGATATATTTATCATCTATATTTTAGTCATTATTTTAGATTGTGGTTTTCTGCTTATTGAAAAACAAATGCTGTAAAGCAGTATGCCATGTTATGTCCATACCATCTCTCATATCTTGTGTTTACTGTATCTTGATTATATTTTTGGTACTTCATCTGATATCCTGTTAACATTTTTCATATGGTACAAGGAGCAATAGGCTATAACATATACATATACCATCACCTAAGTATGTAAGAGGTTTCACTCTACAAGTGGTTTTAACTCAGTAATGTTTGCATAAAGACAAAATTACCTAATAGTTAAGGTTCTAGAACATATCCTCATATTAAGCAACACATCACTGTATAAGTGCATATGTATATAATGTACATATATATGTACATCATTGCTTATATAGGCAATGACTCTTTTTATATCCACATATGGATTTTAAACAATTATGCTCTTTTCCAATACTATTTCCTTTTACTCTGACTATGTATTTTTATAATATCTTACCATGTGTTTTTCTAATAGATAAGAAAGCCTTTTCCTGACAAGAAACACTTAGGCTTTTCTTTTCTCTTGAATATATAGGAACGAGACCCAGGAAACTATAGGTTAGTTTGATCATCATGTCAATTAAATGAGAGTGCAGCAACATTGATAAGGATGAAGCGTGTTTCTTGGATTAATGAGTGAAAAATTCCCTCCCTATGATTTCCTTCCCATTAGCATTCTAGCCATTAAAATGTCAGTGTCTTGAATGTTGCCTTTGAATTCCTCAGTGATGTACTCAGGGCACCTTACTTTGGCCTTACATCTTGGCGTTTTCTTTCATCTCTCTGTTACCAAATGTTATCCACCTCGTGTCTCACTCTGTCAGATCCTGTCTAGAAACGGCTCCCAGTGGCTGACTGTGTCACCTGTCTTAGGGAGTTTATTGACATTTTAAAGCAGAGCAAGAGACACTTCCTGATAGGCTTCTAGCTACATCTATACGGGTCAATGACTCTTTTTCATAAGCTCAGGGACTTGTCTAAGGGTTGTACAGTGCAACATAAGCTGTTCTCCTCAAGCCACATAACCCCAAGAGCAGCCATTCTCCAAGTGAGCTCTGCATCCTCTAGGAGCTTGATATAAGTGCAAATTCTTGGGACCAACCACAGACCAAATCAGAAAGTGTAGGTAGGATCTTGCGATCTGTGCCTTGCTGAGCCCTCCAGGCCATCATGAGGAAGGCTAGCTTTTTACTGCCGTGCTAGAGTGTTTCCCTCCGTAATTCTGTATGTAGTCTTATCCTTTTCCCACCTATCTCCCTATCTAAACTGTAAACCCTAAATCAGAAGTGATTTAACTCGGTTGTTATTACGAAACACCACTGAGGATTCTAACATCAATCCATGACACACAGGAGGTGCTCAGTGACGTTTTGTTGAACACATGAGTATGTGAATGGCTGGCAAAATGCCTTTCTTAGTAGTGATGCATGTGCCTGCGTGCTGAGACTTTAATAGCCCATTATAGAGGCAGGACAGATAGGACTACATAGGGATTAATGTGAGCTTTACTGTTTGATTGAAATCTTCACTCTACCATCTATTGGCTATATAATCATTGGGAAGTTGCTTATGCTCTCCCTGGGTCCTGATATTTTCATGTGTAATACAGGACGATGCGATAGTAATAATACATCAACCTTCTAGGGTGTTCTTTACAAAAGTGGTGGCAGTAATGTTTGTTACTTTACCTATGTGTGTCTTGTCTTCCCAAGCAGCAGGCAGTCCTCTGCATCCAAACCTGCAGACCCTGACAAGGGTCAGGGAGGAGTTTCTCTCTCACCTTCATCAGCATCATATGAACAGACTCCAGTTCACCTCCCAGTGTTGTTATCCTCATCCTGATTTACTGCACCATTTTTTTAATGCTCTTAACATTTGCATTTCAAAAAATGCATTTCAAGGCTCTCCAGTGGACCCTCTTGATGTGGCTGCGTCAATACTGCCTGCCTTGTGATACGATTTCCATGGCAAAGCCTTTCTGCAATCTTTTCTCGATTCTTGGCAGGAGTCCTGTGTTCTTAGTACCTTTCCTAAGACCTCATACTGTTGTCATGGTTAAACCATTAAGATACAAACAAATTGAGTCCCCCCCCCCCCCCCCCGTGCCACAAGTGGTAATATGCTATTTATTATCTCTTTCTGAGTAATCCTCACTCTGCTTTGAATGTTCAGCATTTTCCTTTCTGTGGAGAGCTGTAGGTTTGGCAGGAGTTCAAGGAAAGGCTGAAAATGCTTCTAAGAAACTATTTTAATCCCAAACAGTTAATGTTTGGAGAACAGGTTGGAACATATATAATATAGGCACCGAAGCATAGGCAATTATCTCCAAGAGGGGACAGAGAATAAGGACTGAGGTGCCCTGAGGTCAAGGAAAGAGGACAAACACAGTGGCCTCTGGTTTTCCAAGGGTCGTGGGGTCAGCTGAAGGACAAGAATGATAACACAAATGGAATAGAATGATAACATCCAAATGTGTGGGTGTGCTGATTCTCATGGCTCAAATGTGACTTTTGGAGCAGTTTGCCTGTCCAACAACAGCCATTCCGAAATTATAATAAGATCCAGAACACAGTGTCTAAAAACTCTACCAATGTTCTGCAAAGAGAGTGGAAGGAGAGGGGGAAGAGGAGGCTAATGCTCAAAAGTTCCAACATAGAAATCATTTGCGTGCTAGAGAATTTTTCCTTTTGGCCTAAATCTTTGAAAAAACACAAAAATAATAGCTTTCCGTCTACATTTTGAAGAACGGAAAGGGATGCTGGGGCATAGAAATTTTCTCCTGTTTAAATAATGAATATTTTGTGGGATGCAATGAACTGCCTCACAGTTCATTCTGCCATTGAGCCAACTGAATTCACACACATCCAGTAAAACATGATATATTCATGGTATATTATTGTAACAGTATAAGATATTATCATTTATTATGTAATCTCTACAGGGCTGCTACTTTTTGTATATGTGTGTGTGGGTAAGCATGTTTGTGTGGGTTTCACATGTAAGTATGTGCATGTGGTGGCCAATGGTCAACCTCAGGTCCTTCTTAGGAGCTGTCTACCTTGTGTTTTGAGATGGGGTCTTCTCATTTAGCCCAAACCTTGAAAATTAGGTTAGGCTGACTGGTCAGTGAGCCCTAAAGATCTGCTTGCTTCTGTCTCCCCAGAGTTGGGATTATAAGAAGGTAGCACCATTCCCGGCTCTTCATGTGGATTTTGGGGTGAGAACGAAGGAACTCACGTGTGTGCAACAACACTTTACCTACTAGGCCATCTCCCCAGAATCCTACAGTACAGCTATTTTTTGGTGTGATTTTCAGAAAGAAACAAACCTATCACCATGCAGGATCACTTAGGGGAGAAGCAGGCACTAAGGCAGTAGAAGCCTTGCCTGCCATTACAGGGGAATTATGACAATCTGTGAGAAGGCCCATAGATTTTTGTAACACTTTAGGACCAACTTCTGTGAAAATACACAGGGCCTGGAATTTGCCCTGTCAAAGCCAGACATATTTTTTTCATTGACTCTTGCTTTGAGAGTAGTGATTTTTTTCATATGTAATTTGCTTTTTATGTGAGGGGAGAGACGTTCTGTTTCTCTTCTTTGGGTGGTTGTCATATTCCTGTAAGAACAATCAATAGTGGGCCATTTATCTCTTGTTCCTTCCAACTCTGATGTGGGGTATAAGTATGTGTGTGTGAGCAATATGGATTTTTTTCGTTGCTCTATTTTACTGTCATGTAATTGGCTAGTGTGGCCTTCATTTACTTTCCAGAATACTTGGAACGTGATGACAACTCTTTAGTCTTTGTTTGTTAACTATACTCTGCCTATCTACCTTTTCATGTAATAATTGCTTTCAGAAAATAAAACAGAAATGGAATATTGCTTTGTTTAATATTTTTCCAATCAAATACACCATAGCACAGCCATCTGTGAAAATACATTTCAGCTTTCATCAAATTTGGCCTTAGCTTTTTTGAAGATTAATAATTCTTTTATGTGGGTGTGTTTCCATGGCTAATGTAATGTTGTTGGGCACAGACAAGGTTCTGCTTATGTTCCTGCTCAGGTAGGAAGGGAAAGGTTTGTTGAAGGGGAAATAATTGAGTATTTTCACTCCTAAAATTTTGTTTTGTAGAACAAGTGCTTTTGAAATGGAAAATAAAGTCGGGAAGCTTCTCTTGGTGGAAAATTGGAAGAAAAGGCTATGTTCACTCTTACTGCATGTGAGTCCCATTCTCTGCCAGTAGGACTGGGGTTCCCTTTCCATTCTGCTCTGTGTGACTGCCTGTTTTCCTTCATCGGTTCTCTCTCTCTCTTTTTTTTTCTTTTTCTGTCTTTTTCTCCCACATGCCGCTGTCCCATGTTTTTCTCAAAGCCTCACTAACACAGCTGTTGAATGTTGGGATGTAGAACACTCTGAAGAGGGCCTCAGGGTAACAGAGATCTCAGAGCAAGAAGAGTTTTAGTAAGACTACTTTCCCATAACTGCATAGACAGAGTCTCACTGACTTGAATTAACCTTCCACCCTCCATGTACTCTAGGATCTCCCTAGGTCTGGTGCAACCTGGACAGAATTCCATCAGTCTGGGAAGAGGTGCAAGAGGCCTGAGGGAACATCAGTAGGTCTGATCTGGAGGATCTTCTGCCAGTAATCAGGACTGTTTCGAAGGAGGTGCTCATGGCCTGAGGACAGCATTCTGTAACACATGATAAGGCAAGGCAATGCAGCGTGAACAACTTGGAGTTAGTCCGAATAACTTAGTTGGCTGTATACTATAGGAGTCATCAGTCTCAGGTCTGTTTCTGGCCTGGAACAGTCCAGGCAAAAGAATACTCTCTCCTAGGGGTACATACCTGGTAGAAAAGGTTGGCCCTGCACCATTTGGCTTGCACATCCAAAGGCTCCTCTTCCTAGAGCAGGCTAGCCCAGGAAAGGCAGTGTATTTCCAGCTAGAAGAGGCTTTTAAGAGGGGAGTTTTCTACTGAGGAGAAGATGTATTCCTCTTAGTCAATTCTAACTCTACACAACTTTAAAAAGCTTGTATTTTTTCTACTTTTAATTATATAGGCATACATTTCTGTTTTCAAGGTCACTTTGTTAGAAACCTGCTTCTAAGAATAAATATAGCTTGATCTTTAATATTAGATAGTGAAGAATCATATCAGATTTTTGCCTAAGGAAGTTGTTTACTATAAAATTGTTAGTTGTGCATGCTATTTTGGGAGCCTCTGTAGAATTAAAGCCATGAATATCATGGGACTGGGTTTTGGATTGGGTGGGGTTATTTGCTTACTTTATTGACTGCTACATTTTGGCCCTGCTAAGGCTTGAGAGACATACAGAAGAGATGGAGAGGTTCCGTTGCCTACATGGCTTCTCTCAGTTAAGCAGACAATCAGCCATTTTTATCTGTCATTCCAACAGTTTCCAAACATTGGCTTGAAATAAGTCTCTGTCGATCCTGCCAGCTTACCAAATGCCTCAGCTTGACCAGAAGCTTAGAAGACACCAAGTGCTCACACTATGAGGGAGTTGACACAAAGGATGGATGCTAAAACTTGAAGAAATTTATTATCACTGATTAGAATCTTATTATTTGTATCTAGACACAGCCTGCAATCAAGAAGGGGGTTATTTTGTGTGTACTTGGGGAATGAGGATGTTTATATGAGAAAAAAATTACAAAAAAAAATAGTTGGGGGTACTTGGAAGTTTAATTTCCTCCAAACTTTCTTTTCATGTTTTTGAAGGAAAAGGCCTACATCTTGTTTTTCCATAAATTAAATTTATTCCAGCATTAGCTGTTTCTCAGTGTGTCTCATGCTAAGGTGAAGAGGAGAGCTTGTACTAGTTCATTTATTAAGGAGAGTAATTTGAGGATGTTGATGATAGGAACGTAGGAGGTTTAGATCCACTTGGAAGTACAAGGACTCAAAGTTGAGACACTCACACACTGTACTGTCTCCCTTTCCGAAGTACACAGTTCTGTTTGTATTTTGTTCACAAAGCTGCACAACTCTCACTTCTGTCTAGGGTCTCAACACTTGATCACCCCTGAAAGAGCAGCCCAGACAGCCACCAGTCTCCTTTCTGTTGTATGCACTCGCCTATAGCTGACCTTTCATGGAAACTAAATCATGCGTACATAGCCTCTGTGACTGGCTTCTTTCACTTAACAGGTGGTTCCAAATACCCATCCATGTTAAAATACATTTCAGCATCCCATTCTTTTTGAGTGCTATTATATGCATATGCCAGGTTGTTTCTAGCTTGAGGCTATTATGGATTATACTGTTATGAGCATTTGTGGATAACTTCATGTGTTTGGACATACATTTTCATCCTTCTTGAGTGTGTATCTTTTGTAAGCCATATGGGGAGTCTGTTTATGTAAAGGATTTTTAAATTGTGTGTGTGTATGTATGTGTGTGTAAGCATGGTGAATATGTGTGTGGTGCATATACCTGTGTATGTGCTTGTAGAGGCCAGAAGAAGACATCCAGTGCCCTGCTCCATTACTCTCTCTACTTTTTGAAACTTTTGAAACGAGGCTTCTCACTGAACCTGGAACTATACTGGTGGCCGATGAGCCCCAGTGGCCCTCTTATTTCTGTCCTTCCACACCCAGCACTGAGGTTATGGGAGTGCATGACGACCCCCTCGTTCTTTACATAGGGTTGGGAACTGAACTCAAGCCCTCACGCGTGCTCAGAAAGCACCCCTATCCACCGAGCTGTCTCCCCAGCCCAGTTTAATCTTTATGTCAACTGCCAGACTGCTTTCTAAACTAGTACAAAAATCTTACGTTCCCATCAACAGTGTGTATACGGGTACTAGTTTCTCTGGATCTTTTCAGATACAGATCAAGATCAGTTCTTTGATTGTAGTTATTGTGGTGGGTCTGAATCCTATCTCATTGTACATTCTACTTGCATTCTCCGATGGCTAACAAGGTTGGCCATCTTTCCATATGCTTATTGGCCATGTATCTATCTTCTTTGCACAAAGGTCTGTTTAGAGCTTTTATCATTTCTAATTGGGTTGTCTCCTGGTGGTTACATTGGAGGAAATTGTTTCTAATAAATCTAGATACTAGCTCCGTATCAGATAGAAGCTATATTTTCCAATAATTCTGTGGATTTTCTGTTCACTTTCTTCGTGAAAATAGTATTCCTATTAATTGTGTGAGAAATCCATACAATGTGTTTTGATCGTATTCATCCCTCTCCCTCAACTCCTTACACTCCCACTTCCCATTCTCTTCCCACAAAAATTTCATGCCTTTTAATTGTAAATCCATTGAGTGAGTGCAATTTGTGCTGTCTTAAACTGACCTTTCCTCTTTCAGCAGCTATCGTTATTAAGAGCTCCTTACGTGGATGTGGGACTTTGTGCTCGCCTTCCCTCTCCATGTTGGAATTTTATTTGGCTTGATCTTTCACAGGTCTTGTGCACGCTGTCATTACCACTGTGAGTTCATGTGTGCAACTGCTTGTGTCCAAAAGCCACTTTCTTTGTAGCTATCCACAGCCTCTGGCTCATGTGCTCTTCCTGTCCCCTCTTCCATGATGATCTCTGAGCCTTGGGAGGACAGATTTTGATATAAATATTCCAATTAGGGCCACTCTGTGGTCTTTTATTCTCTGCACCTAAAATAGTTATGGGTCTCTGTGTTAATCTCCATCTGCTATAAAAAGAAGAGTCTGTGATGAGGGTTGGGAGACACACTTATAATATATGGGTACAACAATAAGTCCCTATGAGTGTGCCTAATATCATATCCATTTAGCACAATAATAGTAGGAGGGTCTCTTCTAGGGCCCAGAACCTAGCTCTATCCACAGGTTATTGGCTCTGATAACAATAACTGGCATGGGCTCCAGCTTGTAAAGCAGACCTCAAATACCACCACAAAGTGTTTCATTATCCCCATAACATTTGTACCACTATTGCACGAGTGGGCCTGTCTTTCCAGGTCGGTCATTATTTAGCTTACAGCATCCACAGCTGGATGAGATTGATGATTGCTTTTCTCCCTTGACAGCACCTTCCAGCACTATGAAACCTAGCCAGTAGGGATGAAGCTTCTAAGTCAGAACCAGCTTGATCTTTCAATAGTCTATGACTCAAGAATGTGGTACCTTCAGTAATAGGATCTTACTGGCAAGTTCTGGAGGGTAATGAAGAGCAACAGTGACAGCCTGTAAGTTAATTTTTGTGGGACACCATTGGTCAATAACTCCCAAAGAGATAACCCATTCCTGCCACTGCCACTGACTCCCAAAGGGTAACCCATTCCTGGCAGTGACTTATTTGCTAGCCTGTAGTGTCTGGTAGGAGCATTGTCCCCGTTGAAGTGTAACTCCATTTCAACGCTTTTTCCTATGTATGTATGTGCATAGATTAGGAAGCATCTACAGTAGTAGACTTCCATATGATGTCTTCAAAGGTCTTTGTTAGTTAGCATTCCACCTTCTCTCTTCTCTGCTCTGGCCCTCCCGTCCCTCATCCTATTTTCTTTTCCATTACTCATCCCCATTTACCCTTTACCCTCACTCAGGATGGCTGTTTCCAACTTTATCAACTTACCTGAAATTTTTATTTTTCTTAACAGTTGAGTAATATTCCATTGTATAAGTGTACCACATTTTCATTATCCATTCATCAGTTGATGGATATATGAGGCTGTTGCTATGAACATGCATGAGCAAATATCTCTGTAGAAGGATATAGAGTCCTTTGGGTATATATCCAAAAGTGCTATAGCTGAATCACACAGTACATCTATTTATAGGTTTTTTTGAGGAAATTCTACACTGAATTCCATAGTGGATGCACCAGTTTGCACTCCCAGCACCAGTGAATAAGTATCTCTTTTTCCCCACATCCATAATCACATTTATTGTCATTTTGTATTAATCCTAGCTGTTCTGACTGGAGTAAGATATAATCTCAGAGGAGTTGTTTGTGTGTGTGTGTGTGAGTATGTGTGTATTTGTTAAGTATATAGCAGGTAAATATTTTTCTGCATTCTGTAGCCTGCCAAACAGCAAGACAGAAAATTAACACACAAAAATCAGTGTTAGTTTTGTGGCTTGCTGTTGGTGAATGAGTTTATCAACTATAGAATTTTTCTGGTGGGATCTAAGTCTCTTATATATTCAACCATCACCTACAAATAAGGATACTCAGACCTACTTCTTTCCTATTTCTATGTCCTTTGTCTCCTTCTCTAGCTAAGATGTCAAGTATCCTCTATCCATATGTATGATATTTAGATAAAGAATTGGCTAAATGATAGGTGTTTACTTTGCATCTGATTTCTGGAGTTGCAGTGAAATGCAGTTTTCCAAATCTTGAGAGCAACTTTATTGCTTTTGTAACTTCCAAGAGGCAAAAGAGAATTTGGAAATAATCAAGAGGTTGGAGAAAACCAAGAACAAGATGACCACACCTTTTTCCTTCACTTCATAGAAAGGTGCCTTGGAGATTTAGAAAGTATGCTCATAGGGAAGTTAATTTTACTCTTAGATGAGATGATTGTAATTTCTCCTTATCTTACCCAAAGATCTCATTGTCTTCACTTTGCAAAAAGATGATAGATTAGATTGAGAAGCATGTCAAAATGAGATTTAGTTAGGGGAAGTACCCATGACAGAAAGGAGAATACAAGAGCAGAGCTTCAAGAGCTTTGGGCATGAAAGAAGTCTGCTCTGAGGGAGAAGAATAGAAAGGAGGTTTGATAGAAGCATCTTAGGCTGCTGTGCAGTCTGGGGAACACTTGGTAAGGCCAGTGGGGAATCTTCAGCTGACATTGCTATGAGTGGAATCTCACATCGCCATGGCATGGGATTGCTTCAGTATTTGTCCATTCGGTTGGGAGCAAACATGATGTTGATTTTAGGCTATGGTTTCAGATTGTTGATAAATTACATTTTCTGTAATTGAACTCTGTAAAGTATAGAATTGTTGCTGACAAAAATGGTAATTTTTGTTAAAATAGAGATTAGCTATAATAAGAAACTCCCAAATAGAGTCACTAACGAAGGTAAATTTTTATTTTTCTAGCAAACTGGAAGCCCAAACAGGCTATAAATGACCCAGGCTCCTTTTATCTTGTTGCTCTGTCATCCTAAGATTGTTCACACAGTTGTTGGTAACTCAAGATGGCTCACCACTGTGTCTACAGTACAGAGAGGAGAACAGAGGAAGAAGGGCAGAAATCAGCTTTCCATTGAAGAAAGGAGCTGACTAATGAATCTCTCTGTTTTACCAAAACTCAGTTGTATTAATTTTCTCTGGCTGTATCCAATGCTTCACATTTAGTGGAAATATATTTTTCTATTGTTCTCTTTCACGTCATGGACTGAAACCTTGAGGTCATCAGGTGTACACCTGTGGAGACTGTATCAGTTACTTTTCTCATTGCTGGGATTAAATACATGATAAAGAGCAAGTAAAGGGAAGACAGACTTGCCTTGGATTACAGGTTGGAGGATATGGATCATCATAGATGGGAAGGTGGGACTGTTGGTGACAGTGATCCGTAGTCAGGAAGCAGAGAGAGATGAAGGCTGGTACTCTGCAGGCTCTCCCCTTTTGTTCAGACTGGGACCCTAGCCCAATGAATGCACCCACATTTACAGTGAGCTTTCCCACCATAGTTAGCCCAGTCAAGAAATTCCTTCACAGACATGCACAGATGTTTATCTCCTAGACATAAACTAGAAGTGTTGTGATTTTCCTTCTACAGGATGTGACAAGCCTGATAAAGAACAGTAAAGACCACTCGGGTGATTGTGTGGAAATGTTCTTATGATGATGTCACTTAAGAACTTGGATCCAGCCCCACTTGAACAAAATATCTGAAGTGCTGGACATCTTCTTGTGCTGAACAGTATATGGACCTTTTCTACCGCTGTTATCACAAAGGTTTCTATTCGCCAGTTGGATGAGATTCTGACACACATAATCAAGAGGCCCATGAACTAAGGCCTTGAGAGATTTGCTAAAGAAAATGCATGATGTTATAAGCAAAGCCAAGGTTAGTACGATCAGGTCACCTTTTTTTTTTTCCAGCTATTATTACACTTCCTTTCCTCCATTTCAATAATGGCTGTGGACAAACCCTTTTGATTTCAGTCTGAAGTCCTTTGGTAATAAATCATCTATTATTATATTCTATATTATATAAAATTGCTTCTTTGTCATGTCAGCCAATCTTCATCTCTGAAGATGGCTTGAGTTGTAATGTGATTTCCTCTCATTTATCCTACAACTTTCAGCAACCTATCTGAAAAACATCACTGACAGAAAAAAAATTGTGACGACATTGACTACTCTGATTTTATTTGGGAGACAAGAGAGGCAAAGACAATCCTTTTTTTTTTTTGTTTGTTTTTTTAACCAACAAAAGTAAGGAAGATGTTGATGACCTTTTGGTTGTTGTTTCTGGCAGATTTATAATGCAGTAAAAAAATGTGTTCTGCAATCATTTAGCCCATATGGATGATATTATCCATTTCGGTCGGAACTGTTCGTGTCTTCCAGAGCTCTGAAGCTTTTTATTTAAGTGAAGGGCACTGCTAAAATGTTGAACTCAAACATCCCCCCCACCACCGAAGTTCTTTCAAGACCGTTATTATGAATAGTTTGGTTTTAAGAAATTCCAGATGAATGGTGTAAACCAAGATGAAAGGCAAAGCGCCACAGCAGCTGTGCATAAGAATTAGGCAGAAGTATGCAAATTTTAACCCCAATGATGAGAACAATGTTAAGCTGATGCTTCAGAAATAACAGCTACCCTGATCGAGTGATGACCGAGAGGTGCACAGGGTGCTTGGCTTCAAGAATTAATAAGCAAAGAAGTCCCTGGCCCTCTCTATGACGTTAGGCTAATTGTGTGAATACATCATTGTTTAGAGCAGTTTGCCATAGAAACAAACACTAACAATGACACGGTCACAGCACAGGTACTTGTCATTAACCATAAACCTGCTTTATAGAATTCTGAGCCATCAGCTCCCATAAAGCAAGGCACTGATTTATTTCTACAGAAACTGAATTCTTGAACTCCAGGGACCTTCTGGCGATGTTAGAATTCAGTGGCAAGTACAGGTCAATCTTTTCTACATCGAGATATGATAAAATGAGGAAAGCTAAGTAGCTTGAGAAAAACGGTAAAGGGAAGGTTCTAGAATGCACAAGTGTTGAAAAGAACTAGAAAGAATAGCCAGCACTAATTGGATACTCACTGTGTGTTTGGTGCATGGAAGTACTTTGTAGTCACAATATCATTAATACTTCAGAATATCTTCCAGGGTTGTGGACACAAAGTCTTCCTCTGGGCTTCAAAGCCAGGAAGAGTCAGGCTGGATGTCTTCAGGTATGGGAGGGCTTATAAACACTGTGGCATGCTGTTGATATCCTCAGACCTCTCCTGAAGCACTTGCCAGAGCAAAATCCTTAGAGCTGGTTCCTCTTGTACAAGCGCAGTTTACCAAGTAGACTTGGACGTAGCTCCTGCCAACCTTGCACATCTTCTGTTTTGATATTTTGAGGTTTTCAAAATCTGTACTTGTTTGCAAGCAACACTGTTTCTGTTAAAAGTAAGATAAAATATTGCAAGCACCCTCTTAAGCTGTCTATAATACAATACTTCTTTCTGAAACTAAACTAAACTCAAAAACTTACAGGCAAATACACCGTTACCCACTTCTCCCACCACTGTCCTTATTTTCTAATTGTCTTTTGGCAAGAATTCTATGAAGACTATGCCCTACATTTCAATCTGGCCATGTTTGACACTTCCTTCTCAGCTGGGGTGGTCAAGGGATGCGCCTTAGGAAGAATCTGACCAAGTAATCATCCTCAGAGTGCCTTAGCTTGTTTTTCTGCCACCTTTAATGTGTTTCTTTTATCTCATGGTTAGGAGCAACTTCTGGCTGCTGCATGCTGCCTTCCTCAGCCAGAAGGGATGGGGGAGAGGACAGGCTTTTCCCCCTGGAAGACAAGAACTAAAAGGAGCATGTGGGACTTCTCACATCTATGTTACTCAAGGTCACATGGTGACATCCCTTGGTGCTGGTATACAGCTGTGGCAGATAGTATTAATAGTTTTCCACTATCTGCTTTCTCTTTCTCTTCCTCAAAGGGCAAGACAATGGTTTCTCCAAAATTTGCTGACAAGTGGCTCCCAACGAAGTCTCTATTCCTGAGGCTCCTTTGCTGGAGCGACAGGATCTCTCAGTGCCTTCACTGGTCCAACACCTCATCTCAGCATTGGATCGGCCGTCTGGCCCATCACTCTGCAGTTTCAGTGTCACAATACTACCTGCAAAGGGACTCAATCTTCCCAAAGTCCTGGAACAAAATCCTTGGTGGCACTGGTGTCTGTATTCTCCACATTAGGCCACAGTAAGTGCAAGAGACACTGAGAAATACTATGTTTTGTTGGAATTCACATGTTCAACCACATTGTAGGCGTTTTAACAAGAAGATGATCAGGTTAGAAATTGGAGGACAAAAAACTTTCACTCTTATACACATTTCATAAGAGCATGTGGTGTAGTAGGACTGTACTCAGAAATGACCTTTTTGTTCTCAACTGCGTGTGTGTGTGTGTGTGTGTGTGTGTGTGTGTGTGTGTGTGTGTGTGTATATATATATATATATATATATACACACAAAATGAAAAACAATAGGAAAGTAATAAGCTTGGGACTCCACTTGACACAAGCATATCTAAAAATAGCAGGAAAATGAGTCTAACGAAGACTAAACATTAATGGCATAGAAAACATATTAAGATGGTGAAGAAACTCTAATCCCTGTTGCTTGAAAGGTAAGTGGATAGGGAGAACAACCCTTTGGCAAGACTTATAAACAAGAGAAAAGGTCAAAGAAAAATCTACTGTTGAGTCTGGAGAGATGGCTCGGAGGATAAAGAGCTTGCTAAGCAAGTATGACAGCCTGTGTTTGGATACAGAGAACACATGTAAAGCCAGATGCTGTAACACGTATCTGTAACCCCAGCACCCTCAAAGGAAGATGGGATGCAGAAACAGAAGAATCCCTGGGAATTTGTGGGCCAGCTGGAACTGGTGGAAAGTGAGAACAGGCACCAAAGGTGATCTCTGATCCCCATATATTTCACACACACACACACACACACACACACACACACACACACACACACACACAACTTAATTTTAAAAATAAAAATTTGGGAATTGGAAAAGAAATTTTATTAAATATAGGATGATGAGTTAAATACTGATAGGGTAATTATATGTAATTGATGCTAACCAATCAGAGGATTTATGTAAAATTGACTTTTTTTCTAGAGAAAAATTGCACTACTCTGAGTGAGAGTCAAAAACTGGGGAATCCGTGCAGTGCTTGCTTTAAGGAACCAAACATCTATCTACCCTTCCTCACTTCTACCCTCAACCACACGTAGCATTTGCAACTTGTGGCCAGCATCATTTTCAGTCTGAATTCTACGACACTGTTGACAAACAACATCTGTGAGTTCAAATGCTATGGAAGGAAAATGTTTCTTGTTCAAGTTATGAGGAAAGCCTCAGTGACTGCCCAGGTGTCCCTTTAAGCAGTAGGATTTACATTTACAGGCTTCTGGGAATATGGCTCTTGACCACTCACAGCTAAACCCTGGTCTAGGAATTGCCTTGGTTAGAAGGGAATGCCTTAACCAACATTACATTCCCCCACCCCACCCCAGAGAGAGGATGATTGAGCTTCCTGCACTCTACTACTACTATTACTACTACTACTACTGCTACTACTACTACTACTACACAGACACACATACACACACACATGCACACACACATGCACACGAGAGAGAGAGAGAGAGAGAGAGAGAGAGAGAGAGAGAGAGAGAAAGAGAGGACTTTCATCATAAAACTACTGTGTCTGTGATAGACTTTCATCACTGTGACAAAATACCTGAGATTAAAAAGAAGGAAGAGGAGGAGGAGGAGAGAAGAGGAGGAAAGGAAGAGGAGGAGGAGGAGGAGGAGGGGAAAGAAAAAGAGGAGGAGGAAGAGAAGGAGGAGGAGGAGAAGGAGGAGGAGGAGGAGGAAGAGGAGGAGGAGGGGAAAGAAGAAGAGAAGGAGGAAGAGAAGGAGGAGGAGGAGGAGGAGGAGGAGGAGGAGGAGGAGGAGGAGGAGGAGGAGGATGAGGATGAGGATGGTTTTATTTGGTTCACAAACCTTGGCAGTTTCAGTCCAGGGTCACCTGCTCTGTTGCTATAGCCCGAAATGAGGCAGAACATCATGGCAACAGGAGCCTATATGAGAGGAGATTATTTACCTCATAGAAAAACAAAAACAAAACAACAGCAAAACAGGGAAAGTGGGTAGAGATGGAGAGAGAGGGGAGGGGAAGACAGAGAGAAAGGAAAAGGGAAGGATGAAGAAGTGGAGGGTTAAGATGCATTCGTGGGTATGCCCCCCCCCCCAGGAATTACAACTACCCCACCTCTTAACCATCCATCACCTATGAATTCTTAGTGGATTAATCCACCGATGAGGTCAGAAGCCTCATGACCCAGTCACCTCTCAGTGTCCCACCTCTGAACACTCTGCTCTAGAGACCTAACTTGGGGCACATGAGCCTTTCAGGGATATTGCATTTGTACAACATGAAGATATCAAAAGTTTCTTTTTGAAATTAAAAGTAGCCTCCCAGAATACTATCTGGTATATTATACTATAACTTGAGTACGGAGCAACTCACAGGTAAGGAGAAAAACTCACCAAGATGTTCCCTTAGCTCATTAGCCCCAGAAGCTCTCCTCATATCAAGTAGTCATGGAGATTTACCTCTGTGGTAAGTTGTCTACTAGGTCTGAGTCTTGCCTAAGAAATATTTCAATCTGTAGGATTTCTCAGTAACTCTTTCTGTTCTCCACAGTGGCTAGTATGGAGGTCTACCTTTTCTCTAAGGTCAGCACAAAGAAAGAGAAGTGAGATTCTTCCTATAAAATGTGACAAAGCAGCTTGGGGACAAGCCTGCTTGCCACAGACACTAAGTCCTCAGAGGCATGTGGCACAAGGATGCTGTGGGCTAGAGGATGCAGGGATGCTGTGGGTTCCAGAAGAGAAGGGTGCCTGGAATGGTGACTATGAACTTTGCTAGGAAATGATGGAGTGCTGAACCTGGGGAGTAGGGGCGGGAACACAGAGATGGCTCTAGTGTAAATGAAGAAATGAGTAGAGTCACCCTACCAATGTGTGGCTCACTGGAGGTCAGGCTGAGCACCTGGGCTGTGATGTGATTGGAGGAAGCAGGAATGGGCATAGACCTCACATTGGAAATTATATGGCAGTTGTGACCCCATGATGTAGAGGGGGAAACTGTTGTGATTCGTATTTGTAAAATATTATTTTGGGTAACTCTACAGTTAGACATTTTTGTCCTTGTGTAGCAAATACTGGCATGTCTCCAAGTAGAAACGAAAAGCCAGAAAGCAGCTGACCAAAGGTAGAACGCAGGAGCATATTGCCATTTTTTAGGTACTCTCCCTGGAATGGCTCATAGAGAAGGAATTAGTCCAGGCTAGCCTTTTTAAAAAATACAGGAGAATGAAATGCTGGTTTGATTAAGGTAGCCATTTCTGTGTCCTTCTACTTTCTTGTCTATGATTTTCTATTAAAATTATTAAATGAAACTGTATTCATGTTCATTGTTTTAAAGTTTGAAAAGTCTTCAGTGTTTACGTTCATTTTTATTGATTTTTTTTAAAATAAAAGAGGCATTAAATGGTATGTTGGAAGGTCAACTGAAATATTAAAAGTAATATTTTCAAGTAGAAAAAGTCCATTATGAATAGTTGAACAATTAATAAGAGCCCAAGATACTTCCCATTAAATAAGAAAAACTATAAATAAAAATTGCATTTGAACACTATTTGAATTAATTGAGCCATCCAGTCAAACTAAAGTAAAAAAAGAAAATACATGCAGAAGTAAATGGAAGACAGGAATTATTTATTTGCCTGTTATTGCTAATATAATAAAGTCAAAAGAATCTGAAAACCATGTAGCAGTGGTTTAAAAAAAACGACAAAGGAATGATCAATGCATATGAGCAATGCCCTGTCCACTTTTATAAATTCTATATAGTACCTAGAAAGAGCCTGATGAAACAGATACAAAGTCCTTTAAAGAGAAATTATTCTAAATATGTTAAAGAGCCATGTTATAGAAAAAAATCATGTTATAGAGAAATCATACTCTTAATCTTTTCCTTAAAAAATTTTACTTTTGGACCTATGGGAGAATTCAGCCATAAATACAGTAGATCATAGCATTCTCTGTGTACTGGGGAGTTTGTAAAGGCCTTAAGTACATTTCTCACTTACATTTCAATGTAATGTGACATCAATAATTAGTCTTCATTATTGATGAGAAAATTGGGACTCAGCAAAGCTAGAGAAGGCTAGCCAGCATATCACTAACATGCGGGGCAGAGGGTCTACAGAACAGAGGTGTGCCTGGGAATGCAGACCAGCGCAGCCTCAAAGCATAAGCAGGCTGGGAAAGAAAGAGCGTTGTTGCTTGGCCTGGTTTCAGAGCAGTATGCTTAGAGGTGAGCTTAGAGTTAGCTTATCATTAGCACATAAGTGACTGCGGGCTTAGTGTGTGCACAGAATTATTAGTGGTCCTAGCAGAGCACACAGCCCCTCCTTTGGGAAGCTGGTCTTTCACAGGGGGGCAATTTGGGAGGGGTGGTAGTAGTGCTAACTGGGCCACTGGAGGCTTCCAAGAAAATGCAAGTCTTAAAGTCTTAGTTGTGACTTTATGTGTAAAATCTAAGTGAGCATCATATTCTGAACGATTCACATTCCTTTTCCTTAGCAGTAGCTGAATCAAAAATCTCCTGTGACACTTCCCATTGAATATATTAAGTGTTCATGACAAATGCATTGGTATTTCTGCTCAAGTTATGTAATTATCAAGTGGGAATTATTTCATAAAGCATGGATGACAGCAAATATATTTTTGAGTTAGAACTGAATGTGGTATCATCAAGGTAAAACACAGCATTGTGTTATTTAGGGCTTTCTATTTTTAGAGGAGAGTGAAACATATAGTTATTTAGACTTTTGACAGCACGGATAGCCTTTAAAATGATCATGGCAATGACTTTTCCCCTAGAATTATCCTTTTTCACACACACACACACACACACACACACACACACACACACACACACACGAAAAAAGGAGGTAGGCTATTTATACATGTATGGCTACAGTAATTATGTGATTTCTTCATCTAGGTTACATCAGTCATGGTCACACTGCATACCACACCTTTGGGCAATGGATTCTCTCCTCTGCTGCTTTATAGGGTTAGCTTTCTCCTAACAAAGGTGGTCTTGTGAACTTCCTCTGAAGAAAATGTCATTTTTCCCATTTGGTCAGGAGATGGCTTACCTTTATGGTCAGGACTTAGGTTATATGTATGTATCATGAGCACTGTATGTCACATTCTAGACCAATGGTTCTAACCCAGAGTTGATTTTCCCCATCAGCAAACATAGGACATGTAAAAATTTCATTATCGTCATGGGGTGGGGGGAGAAGAGTGTTGTTGGCATCCAGGGTGAGAGGACAGTTACACTGCCAAATACTCTGTGATGCTTAGGATAAAGCCCCAACAAAGAACTGTTCAGCTCAAATGCCTGTAGTGCTGAGTTAAGAAACCCTGATGAAGGAAAGCATAGCACAGTCTTCCTCCGCCTTTGGTAGCACGTGTAATAATTGTCTATTGATCCCCGAAAGCATTGCTCTATGACTGTCCACCTCTCCCATACCAACATTCATAGAGACCTAATATTTGGAGATAGCACTGTGATTCTACCATATGCTTTAAACTGTGTCCAGATTATATATACTCCCTAATAAAATGTAAATGACATGTCAATAGTTGTCATACTGTATTGTTTAGGGGATAATAACAGGAAAGGGTTTAGTGCAATTTCTTTAACTCAGAACATTTTCAGTGTGAGGTGGTTGAATATATAGATGAAGACCCCATGGATAAGAAGGGCTGTCTGGGGATAATCACGAGTATTTAGTACAAGCAAATGTAGGGTTGAAGTTATATAACACATCTACTGAGCAGCCTGTGAATAAATATTTAACAAGGATGTTCCCAGTCTTTACTGCCATCCATGATTTTTTTCTCCATGACATAAAGGTCAAACAGAACCAGTTTTGTAATTTGTGTTTGTTTATGTGTTTGTGTGTGTGTATTTTTGTGCATTTGTGGGTATTTGCATATGTGTATATGTACATGAATTTGTTTGCATGCGTGTGTGTGTGTGTGTGTGTGTGTGTGTGTGTGTGTGTGTGTGTGTGTGTGTGTTTCAGTGCAGGATGCATAATACAAAACGATTAATCTAAGAATCTAGAGAACATTCATGTACAGCTGCTATTAAAAATTCTGGCTGAAGTTTCCAAAAGCAAATATTATGAGTCCTTTTAAAGAGGTGCTTAACTAGCAGTATTCAGCTTTGATCTAGTGATCCAAGGTAAACTCAGCAACTTTCCTCAAAGTAGCAACAACCCAGCATGTCGAAATTAGACGTCTGATTTCCACAAATCTTAGCCAAGAAGTTCTACAGGGCAAACTCTTCTGCTCCATTTAACTAATTTGGAAGAATAAAGGCCCAGGCTGACCTGATAGGATTTGAACCCATGGTTCCAGGAAGTCTAAATAAGCCAAAGATTATGTTTGGCCATGGATCATTACCCCTGGCAGGGAATGCATACAGCTTCTAGCCTGTTTACATTGACAAAGCTTTTTAGATAGGGATTCAAATGCTCCTGAACAGCAGAGATTCTTGGTGTTCGCCTCAGTGTCTCAGGTAGATCCTTCTGAAAAGGCCTTTGTTGGGATCCTCTCCACACGAAGAACAGGAACTTATTCGTGACAGGAAAGAGGTGGGAGAAAGGCAAGCAAACAGTTTCCTTCCATCATAACCAGAAGAGTCTAGGGAGAGACAATTTCACACGGAGAAACAAGGCAAAGGAGGTAATTTTCTGCTCCCTCAGGCTGTGTGGTGAGGTAGTAAGAGTCAGAACCAAGGAGAAAGGCTTTAGGCTTGCTTGCAGTTTAGATAAGCACTTCCTGCCGTCCTTAGGCACATTGCCTCATCTGTTTCAGGAGCCTTGATTAAGTGTCTCAATTATACATCTGAAATAATAGCTGTTTCGTCAGGGGTATTGTGGCATTTAATTAAAGCCCATGAAGGGTAATGAGATTCTCAGATAAGACTTTGTATAAACATACTCAGAGATGTATGTCTGCATACATACATGCCACATACAGATGCCTGCTAGGCCACAGAAGCGAATTATCGGGCAAAACTCTCTCTACATCTCTTCAGGGTGCCTACCGTTAGTCTTGTTCCTCAGACTTAGAACATAAATTCCTTCAGGGTACTATTTTGAGGAGTTGTCTAATGCTTATGTGAGGTGCATTGCTTAAGGTTTAGCCAGCCCAGGCAGCTCCTGCTCACCTGTGATGCTGCTGCATTTCGTTGACCCTCGGACATTCATTTCCAAGTTTTCCAGGCTTTTCCATTACTACTGGTTAGATCATATTTCTAAGGATACTTTTTTGATTTAGTAATCTTGAGCAAAAACTTTATATGACTTTTATTCAGAAAGAAAAACCATTGTTTTCTAATATGCATTGATCGGAATATGTTTTTACTGAATTTTTTTATTAAAGTTTGTCATATTTTTAAATTATCTTGCATACCGATGACTTATGGAGATGAAGCAAAAAGATAATTCACAACTGAATTGTAGATAACTCTTGGGTTGTTTATACCTTATGTTGATGGCATATTTGGGTGCTTTTCTTTTAGGCAGCTTTAGTACAAAACACAGACACAGCAAGTTTAGAGTGATAGTTTGTTGTGACTTAGGCTCTGTGGGTCAGCTGAGCACTAGCGATGGTCTGAGCCAGGACTGGATGACCTTAACCTGGCGAGGCCGTATGTCTGTGGTCAGCTGAAGGTTGGCTGAGATTGGATGGTCAGTAACAGCCATGCTCACATATCTAGTGGCTGTCCATCTCTGCTTTACGACATTGTAATGACCGGACCACACATCTTCTCCCAACAGGCTTTGGTAGATTTGTTCTCCTATTAGGGTCAAAGACAAATGTAAGGCCTTTGAGACCCAGCTTGGAAGTGAAGCAAACTAACTTCTGCCACACCGTACTAGGCAGGCAAATTTGCAAGTTTGATTGGTGTTCTCTGTTTCTCTCTGTGACACCCTTCCTCATGGCCTAAATAGTACCTTGAGTTCCATCAAGTACACGCTGAGTTCAGGTAGAATCTGTATGATGATTCCTTAAAACATCTATGTCCTGATCATTAGGACCCATGAACTTGGAAAAGAGACTCTGTAGACATGCTTTAATTAAGGCTATTAAAACGAGATTGTTCTTTAACCACAAGTGTCCCTGTAAAAGAGAAGATCTCACTGTGGCAGAGACAGAAGTTAGAGGTGGTGGTTGAAATGAGAGAAAAGGATCAAATAATGCAGCTCCAGAAATGAATAAGTCAAGAAAATTAATTCCCACTTGAGCAGCCAGAAGAACTGCAGCCCTCCTAACCTTCTGACTTTCTCCAATTGAAACCAATTTTGAATTTCTAAACTCTCAAGCTATCAGAGAATAAAAGTACAGTATTTTAAACCACCACATTTGAGATAATTCACTACAGAAGCCATGGAAAGCAATTGTAGAGTTCACTAAATGTTCAGTATAACACTTCTATTTTAACTCATTGGTTCAATATGGTCACATGACCTTACATAGCTGCAAGAGAACTTGGGAGAAATGCATTGCTTTTGTTGAATATTATCAGGAACTCCTAAGAGGAGGATAATACTGAGAAATGCCTGCTTCAAGTGAGGAAGAGCTAGCTCACCATCATGCATTTGACATTTGTTGAGCATTTACCAACAAGAACCAAGAACTAGTCTGTGCTCTGGGTATGTATTGTTGAGCAAACAGACAAATTCCTGCTCTCACATGGCTCACATTCTGGAGAGGAGAAAACAAAGTAATGAAAATGTAGTATGTAAAACAGTGGTGTATGTGATAGGGAAATGAAGCAAGGTCTATGTGGAGAGTTAGCAGGTCCATGGCCGTTATTTAGAAAGGGCTTTAGAAAATAATGTAAGATGCAACTTATTTAAAAGAAAGAAAAAATATCCAACCAGGCAGTATGTATCATGATACAGCCAGCCATTCAAAATGCAACTTAGGATATACTGGAGATGACTTCTGGATTGAGCACAAAGAAGCTCTGTGGGTCCTTTCTCCTGTAGAATAAACGTAACTGATTACAATTCCTTTTTAAGGCAAGGTCTCTGGAAATTTTCCTTATGGCACATAGCAGATGAAGAGAGATTTATTTTAAATTAATTTACTGACTCATGATAAGAACAGTGAGAACGCCAGGCCCAGTAGTGCAGGCCTGTAACTCCAGCTACTTGAAAAGCCAAGGCAGAGGATTGTCAAGTTTAAAAGCTGCCTGAGCCAGGCGGTGGTGGCGCACGCCTTTAATCCCAGCACTCGGGAGGCAGAGCCAGGCGGATCTCTGTGAGTTCGAGGCCAGCCTGGTCTCCAAAGCGAGTTCCAGGAAAGGCGCAAAGCTACACAGAGAAACCCTGTCTCGAAAAACCAAAAAAAAAAAAAAAAAAAAAGCTGCCTGAACTGCAGAGCAGGTTCACAGCCAAATAGTATAATTTTTTACAATTTAAAATTTTTATTTTTGAGAATTTCATGTATGAATACTGTATTACATCATTCTCCCCTAGTTATCCTCCCTCCAATTCCTCTCAGGTCCCTTCCACTCCTCAGATTCACGGCCTCTTATCTTTAAATCATAATTGTTACACACACACACACACACACACACACACACACACACACACACACACACACATTTATGTATGCATGTATTTAAGTTTATAAACGTAAGCTGCCAAGCTCATTTACTGTGGCTCACAGGTATTTAGGACCTCCTGAGATTTCCTAGCCTACCAGGGGGCTCTTCCCTGGAGAAGACTGATTCTCTGTCTCTCAGCAACCAGCAATTGTCTGTAGTTCTTCTTTTGGGAGTGAAGCTTTCTGAGAATTCCCCCATTTATATTATTATAATCCTGTGTTAATTGTTCCTGTTCTCCAGTTTCCTTATTGATAAATGAAGGCAATAATAGTGGTCTTTTAACTGTGTTGGGAGGATCAAATGAATATGATTTTAAACTCAAGGTTTATCTTGTATTAATTCTGGCTTATCCTTTTGCATAGCAGGAAAAGCAGGCCGTAGAGTACAGGAGGGACTATTTCTTCAACTAGCACAGATCGAGATCTGCCATGTTAGTGCTGACTGCCATGTCCCCCTGTTCGGTAAACTCAAAATGTCCGATCGCCCATATTCTGGAGGAAGCCTAATGTACTTAGTAGCATAACAGAAAGTTGTTTTCTTCCCCTTGAGGGGAGAGGATCTTTCTCTCTCTCGGCATTACCCCTGCCACCAAGTAGTATCAACCTACTTCCTCTGGATTTCAAAATAAATTGAGTAACAGGATTAAAGGTCAGAAAAGCATTTGCCAGCATGAAGTAAAAGTTGGCTCTGAACCTATAAAGGTCCTAGCAGAGAATTTGGTATCAAGTCCCATGAGTGCAGCTCAGAGCAGCAAAGGAGAGCTACAGGGCGTTACAGGAGAACACAGAGCATGGGGACCTCACCTGTCCCTAAAAGGAGCCATCTCACCCCATGACTTTCTCCCATTCCTCCCTACCAAAGGGTCTGAAACTGGCCTTTTTGACGTTGGTCTTTCAAACAATCATGTTCTGTCTTTAAAAAAAAAAAAAGTTTTAAATGGCTGTCTCAGTAAAAGTGAAATCAATATTCTTTCAGCCTGGGCTTTTAGCAGATAATGTCTCCCCATAAATCATGGGCATAATGACACTGGAACAATTCATCATCTCATTACATTTACATATGATGCGCCACATTGTTCTGAGGCGAAGGTTATCTTCCCTGCCTGGGACTCCATCCAGAAACAAATAAAAGACCAAGCAACCTGATTATTTCATGATCCGTTTATAGACGCTGTTGTGGATCAGTTTCCCATCTGTCAGCGACTTTTTCTTTACAGTTCTCCTGTGTGCACACTGCAGGGACCCGTCCTCCCAGCTCAAGAATTTCAATAACTGTTAAAACTTTATTTGTTTGAGAGATGCCTGTCTAGACGGAAGATACTCTCTGTACTCTGTGCTTCCTTTGTATCTAGGCCAAGTGGAAGGTCAGTGGTAACCAGTCAGGCATTTATTAAGCACTTAGTGTGTGTCAGGTATGGTACTGAGTGCTAAAGACATATAGAAGAAAAAAAAAAGATGGATTTGTAGTCTTCCTGAGAGCACCATCATATTAGGGAAAGGACCAAAGGATATATGGGAAATGATCATGGCAGCATTGCTAGTGGTGAATACTGAGGATAAACGATAAGGTACGGTATTAGTTAGGGAACTCCAGGCTAGGGGGAGGGCTCAGCTGGTAGAGCGCTGGCTTTCAAGCATGGGGACCTGAGTGTAATTTGCAGAGCCTTGGGGGCAAGAAATCCAGGCTTTGTAGCATGTATTTGTAATCCCAATACTGCAGAGGCAGCAGGCAGACTCCTGGGGTTGCTGGACAGCCAGCCTACTTGATAAGTGTGGGGGCAGTGAGAGACCCTGTCTTAAAAAACATGGATCGCTCTTAAAGGATGATGCCCGAATGTATCCTTTGCGCATACACTTGTGTGCACACACACGTATGTACTCACACATTTCACTGCATACAAATGGGTATACACACACATATACAAATAAAAAGTTAGGGGAAATCCCGAGTGTGAAGGGAGTAGATTATGGAGGGAAGCTCTGACTTAAATGTTAGAAACATCACACTTGTTCAGAAACTGCTTGATGAAGGACTCAGTGAACAGAACAAAGGGAAGGGACTAATGAATAGCCATGACCCTCGCACAAGTCATGATGAAGGAACACTGGAATTCAGGCCTCTGTTGACCTGTGATGTTATCCCTTCACTAGACCTCTAGGACCCTCTATACTCCTGCCGGAATCCTGACCTGCGTCATCTCCTCAGAGAAAACAGGCCTCCCACGTGAACTTCCAAGTTCCCACTTATGGTTAACATCATCTAAGATTTGCTCTGTCAAGTTTTTGAATCTTGATTTTTTTTTCATCCGTAAAAGAGAAATAAGAAGGACCCTCTTATGGCTGCTGTGAAGATTAAAAGAGATCCTACATGCCAAAGCAGAGAAAATATGGAGGTTCAACAGCAGTTCCTTGGCAGATCATGTTGAAATCCCTGCTAGGCTGTTACTTAGTGAGTGACCTTGTCTCAGTTACTAATAGTTATGCTTTAACACAACATATGTGTTTCTAAAAATCACTGTGCTGTGCAGAACTGGGTAATAAAAACCACAGTGCTTATAAGGAAAAAGGGTGTTATGGGCACAGCACATTAAAAACCTCATCAGAGACACTTTACAAAAAAAATAGTTAAGAACATAACACATGGTATTCATGATTACACTTGTTACATAGCCAAGAAATACATGGATGCCCCCAATAAATACGGCACCTATTATGAAGATGATGTGACATTTACTCGTGGGAATTTCATGGGAAAGTTGGAGCTCGTGAGGTACAATGAGGTTAGGGGAAAGGAAACTTGCAGGGCTGGATGAAGAAGGTGGGGCTCTGAACATCCCTGGTGGGTGGTAGATGTTGGATAGGGTTGTGCTTCCTGTGCAGATGTTCCCTGACTTAGAGTGGGGTTATGTTCCCTAGTACACCCCTCAGAAGTTGAAGATGACATGAATTGAAATGCATTTAACCATTTCAAGCTAACTGAGCGCCATACAGCATTGCATGCTGTCGCACACCAGCTCTTTCTCCTGGTGCTCACAGAGCTGACTTGGAGCTGTGGCTCACTGTCACTGCCACATGTCATAGCTATTCCCACCACATAACACTGGCTGGGACAAGGTCAAAATTCAAAACCGAAAGTATGGTTTTTGCATCATTGTAAACTTACAAAATCGTATAGATGGGACGAACCATTCTTAGAAACAGTGAAGAGTCCAGGTAACCCAGCTCTTCTGGGTATAGTTCTCCATTAACTGGGCGTTTATTGCAGTGAGAATCACACATAAGCAAATTAGGGGGGAAAAAAATCACAGTTGTTTCCTAACGTACCAGCCGTATTTGAACAGAGCATTCCAGGATAGCCAGGTGTACTTACCGCCCTACTTCAGTTATCCCATCTATAAATGGGGATGATTGCGGTATCTGCCTCTGAGAGCTGTAATGATCACGGTCGCATTATACATGAAGCTTCTGGGTGAATGGCTTAGCGCGAGGGCTAATGTACAGACGTGATAAATCTCTTTCGGTGTTTCACTTTCCAGGTTGTGTTATATTTTATTGATGATTTTTACTAGAGGATATGCATCCCTTCTGGGTAAGTGAGCAATGCTCCTTGTCATGTGAGGCATGACAGACTCACATTGTCATGTAGTCCTGGTCCAGCTGCTCTTGTTCCTCCTCAAGCAGGCCTGTGTGGGAAGCCTGAAGGCCATTTCTTCACACAATGGAGTCAGAAAGAAGAGATGGTGTGGAGAGTCAGGAACCAAAGGCAAATAAAGACCAGGAGGTCTGTGCTCCCCAGCGCCCCCTAGAGGTAGACATATGTTAGACATAGATCCCAATCCCACTGTTACTGCTCCTGGTGCTGGATTGGATTACAAAATCTAATTTGAGCTGTAATCTACTTGATGACCCTTCAAAATGAGCATCAATTCCAGGACTTCCCCTGTCAATTGTCACCCTTAGGCCAGCATGCCACGAAACCCAAAAGACAGGTAATTTGCCTTTCATCCACCTTCTCCTTGGGTGTCTCTAGACAGCTGGCCTAGAACAGATGAAAGGTGGCCAGGACATGACTCACAGGCTTTGATTGCTTGAGCTGGAGAACAAAAGAAACAGACTTTCGTGAGGTACACCGGAGTTATTTGCATGAAGTTCATGAGACATTGATGCAGGTGGCTGTGTGGGTTTCTCTGGCATTTGCTTCTAGCTGGTTCTCCCATAAACTTCTCAGTCATACATTCCATTGGTAACTTACTCATGGCTTTTTTCCCCATGTGTATGTCCCAGTGTTACCTCTTGCTCAGCCTCTGTCCCCAAATATTCATTCATACTTGCCATGCACACTCTCCTTCCAAGAATGACCCAACTGCACATCTCCAGTATCACCAGCATTAGCTCTTGCCTCTGAGTCCATGCATTCAACAGTTCCCATTAGCCCTTCATTTCACCCTGTGTGTTCCAAGTCTTCTTTCAGACCCACATTCCCTCCTTTCCCAACTAAGATCAGAAGGGCATCAGGGTTAGGACGCACACTTTGGAGGCAGGCAGAACAGGGCCAGACTCTTGACTATTCTGCTTATGAAGGTAAAGACACTTCTCTAAGGTTTAGTTTTCTTTTCTGGGGATGACAAGAATACTGCCTGTCTCGATCAAGTCCCTAGGAGGATTAAATGAGAAAATGTTTTGAAAATACCCAGTGCATTGTCTGAGGGATTAAATACTTCATTAGTGTAGAATTGGGAACTATTAAGAGGTTTAACTTCTTTTGAACAATGGTGGTGGTCCAACAAAGTTACAGCTATAGTAGGAAATTTGCACATATTTATAAAATGATTATTTGTGATCAACGTTGACTGAATCCAGTATTATATATAGATATATGTGTGTATGTACATTGTATATATGTATGTATATACGTATGTACATATATTTATACATATTGCATATATGTAATTTGACTAAATTGGGGGAAACGTTGTACAGCAAAATGATGCATAACTGAGATAAAATACTGATGACTTAGGAACAAGGACCAGTGCAGAAGCTTTGCTAGCAGTCAAGCAATGCTGCTGCGTGTCAATCACCACCATCATTCTACTTTCAGTGGCCTGCCGGATGTTCATGCAGTTTGTGGAATGTAGGTTGCAGCTGGAGGTGGTCTCAGCAACTAGACTGATTGGTTGATTGATGGATTTGAAGTGTGTTATATGGAGAAGTGTTCATCAAAGTGGGGATTTGAAGGGACAAGCAGCATTAGTTATTGCACAAATTCTAATTGATCTTAATAAAAACCCTGTGGTGGTATTGTGTTCCCCAAAATATTGTGTACCTTAATAAACTTATCTGGGGTCAGAGAACAGAAAAGCCACAAGATACTTAGGCTAGAAAATGTTAGCACACGCCTTTAATCCTAGCATTCCAGAGACAGAAATCCCCCTGGATCTCTGTGAGTTCAAGGCCGCATTGGAAACAGCCAGGCATGGTGACTCACGCCTTTAATCCCAGAAAGCGAGCCTTTAATCCCAGGGAGTGGTGGTAGAAAGCAGAAAGGTTTATAAGGCGTGAGGACCAGAAACTAGCAGTATTTGGATGGTTAAGCATTTGGCTGGTTAAGCTTTCAGGCTTCTAGCAGCACAGTTCAGCTGAGAGACATTGGGATGAGGACACAGAAGCTTCCAGTCTGAGGAAACAAGACCAGCTGAGAAGTTGGCCAGGTGAGGTTAGCTGTGGCTTGTTCTGTCTCTCTGACCTTCCAGCATTTCACCCCAATAACTGGCCTCAGGTTTGATTTTATTAATAAGACTCTCTAAGATTCCTGCTACAAAACCCAGAGCCAGATATCAGGGTGAAAGTTAAAAGATCAGAGAAGCAGAGCAAGCCACCTCTCTCTTTTTTTTTTTTAGATTTATTTATTTATTTATTATGTATACAGAAGAGGGTGCCAGATCTCATTACAGGTGGTTGTGAGCCACCACGTGGGCCCTGGGAATTGAACTCAGGACCTCTGGAAGAGCAGTCAGTGCTCTTAAGCTCTGAGCCATCTCTCCAGCCCCCACAAGCTACCTCTTAACTCACCAACTCCTCAGCCTGCAAGAGCCTGAAAAGACCTGAGTTCCTGTCTCCTCCCACCTTATATTCCTTTCTCTGTCCAGCCATATCACTTCCTGTCTCAATCTTCCTAGTGCTGGAATTAAAGGTGTGTGATCCCAAGTGCTGGAGTTAAAGGTGTGTGCCACCACTGTCTGGCTGTTTCTCTTTTAGACTGGATTAATCTCGTGTAGCCCAGCGTGGCCTTGAATTCACAGAAATCCAGACGGATCTCTGCCTTTGCCTCCTGAGTGCTAGGATTAAAGGTGTGTGCCACCACTGCCTGACCTCTGTAACCAACTCTGTGGCTAGCTCTGTCCTCTGATCTTTAGGCAAGTTTTATTTATTAGATTACAAATATATCACCACTATTAGTTGTTTGTTTTATTCTATCTTGCTTATGCACCAGTATCTCCAGACTCAGGTAATATATATCACACATATGGTGATTTGAGAACTAACCAATACTTTAGCAAAAGTAGATGGATTCACTTCTGAGACTCATCCCAATATGGTCAAATTGGGTATGAGCAGAACCACTAGGCACCATGAAGATAATTCACTGGTATGAATTCACACTGGGGTACAATGGTGACTCAAAGTTAAATTGCAGACTGTCTTGCCCCATATTTTCATCCTCATAAGTTCAAAAAGCATATAACCCACTCCCTCTGTTCGCCTTTACTAACTCACCTGTAGTCCTCAAGCGCATCTACATACTGAGTCTATAGATGTACTACAAGGATGACTTTTAAGTAGCTTACAGTTGATTTGAGGTGAGGTTCATATGCAACTTTAAAAGCGTTAATGTGAACACTGGAAACTGGAAGTACAGAAGTAGGAGAATTATCTGGTTCAGCTTGTAGAGCTTGGGGGAGAAGACATGCAAGGCATAGGACCAACCTTTCTGAGCTCCAACAGGGATAAAGAATGCATCTAGGAAGGAGGAAAGATCAGGGCATCCTTGTAGGAACCACGGTCCACACAGATGGGAAAGTGCTGAAGAGCGTCAGCGTGGTGTTCCTGTGAACAATTGGAGCAAAGCCACCAGAGGCTCTTTAGGATACACATGGTTATAATATCATCATTCTAATTAGAGGGTCACAAATGGGACATTTTCCTGAGTCCTGAATGACTTTTAGAAGTCATACCAGAAATTGGGTTTAAACTAGCATATGGTTATTTTATGTAGAATCTAAACCATATGGTAGATAGATAGACAGATGACAGATAGATGGATGACTGGTAAATAGATATGTTTTAATATCATGTTTCCAGGGATACATTACAGAGAGTAGGTTATTATTGATTATCTTCAATTTTCCAAAGCATTGTTCACCACTCAGAAAATCTTAACACCAATGACAGCGATAGTCATGGAAATTTGAATCTGCATAGCAGTTGCAGTGTATAACTGTTACACTCATAGAAATTCTTCATACATACTTGTAAATGTGCTTAATTAGTTCCCATGCACAACAGTAGGTGGAAGGTAGAGGAACAGACAACTCTCCCGAAATCCACAAGAATTTGACGAAAGCGGGTATAGACGTCACTATGGCCTCTGGTGTAAGCAGGCCTAAGACATAATGTCTTTGTTTTGTTTGCTTTTCTGATATAGGGTCTTATTATGTAGACTCGGTTTGATATGTAGGCCTGGCTGGCCTAGATCTCATGTAGATCTGTCTGCCTCTGCCTCCTAGGTGCTGGAATTAATGATGTGTGCCTCCATGACCAGTGAGATGTAATGTTGGAATTTTTATTATGAATTAATTTCCTTTATTTCTTCTTCATCTTGAGAAGTCATCTAGCTAGTATTTTTTTTTTTCAAATTGTTAGCAATGCTATTATATAGGTGGGACATGATCATCACAACACACTCTGGCTTAATACATGAAGACTAGGACTTATACAGAGGCCTTTGTACTACCATCAGGAACTGGGATAAATACGAACCACAGAGACACTTACCTCAGTTCTGGCTCTCCCTCTCTAATCTGAGGTTGGAGATGTGTTCAAATGTATCCATTTTTAACTATTTACTTTAACAAAATGTGTCCAAATATATCCAATTTTAGACGTTTATTTAATAAGGTAGACTTCGGAATAGTTTGTAATATTTAAACAATTTGTATCTGCAAGGAATGATTAGAGAATAATAAAATCAGCCAAGAAATGGCTGTATGTGGCTTTGTCAGCATCTTCCATGAATCAAAATCTTTTCCTCATATTCAGAAACCTCAGCACCCGAAGGGATTCCCCAAAGAAGGATTATATACACATACAGTTTTCATGATAAGAATCACCCCACAGCTTTTTCCTCTGAGCTCTCTATGTATTTAAGCTCTACGAGAAATGCCCATTTCATCTCTTCACAAACTAAGCAAGGCTCCCTACCACTTCCACCCAATCCCCACCAGATGGCTGATCTTTCCCAGAGCTCCATGTTGCTCCGGAAACTGTCCCACGGGTAAGTCTGGATGGAGTCCACTAAGCCAAGCTTTGGCAAGAGACAGAGATCTCCTGTCTTCTCAAGAGCATAGCCAGATGAGGAGGCATGGGAATGAAAGCTCCTGTCTTGGAGGCACAGGTGTTGCTAGAGGGTTGGTGTCCAGTGGCTACTAGCACTGGCTTCTCCATGTTAGAGTGCCACAGCATGAGTCCCAGGGCTTGTAATAGTCTGTCAGCAGGAAAGAAACATAGTGCTTTTGCTTAGAAAATAAATATAATTGGGGCTGGGGAGATGGGTCTGTAAGTAAATTGCTTGCTATGCAAGTGTGGAGACATGAGTTTGAACCTTTAGGGCCCGTGGTTTTCTTGTTTGTTTGTTTGCTCGCTTGCTTTTAAGCCAGGAATGGCAGTATGCACCTATAACCTGAGCACAGAGATAGCAAAGACAAGGCGATCTCTTGGAGCTGCTGCTCAGCCTGTCTAGAAACCAGTGAGCTCCAGGTTCAGTGAGACCCTTTCTCCAAAAAATAAGGTGGATGTAGATTGAGGAGGACACTGGATATCACCCTCTGCTCACCACATGTATACTCATACACATGTGCACACAAAATAAAATAGTAAAAATTTTGTAAAAAAGTAAACATTTATGTGTTAGTTTTAGAAGCAAGAGAATGGGGCTGAAGAGATGGCTCAGTGGTTAAGAGCACTGGCTGCTCTTCCAGAGGACCCAGGTTCAATTCCCAGCACCCACATGGCAGCTTACAACTGTCTGTAGCTCCTGTTCCAGGGGATTTGATACCCTTACACAGACAACAGACAGGGAGACACCAATGTACACAAAATAAAGATAAATCTTGAAAAACTAAACAAATAAAATAGAAGCTATAAAATCAACAGGGACTGGTTGCAGAAACATAAACTGTGTCTTGCTGTTAGGTGGCTAATAAAAAGATCACGCAGGTATAATCTCAAAGACCCCTTCATTATTATGCAAGATGGGTTTCTTCCTATCCTCAAGTATCATTCAATGACCAGGCTGCAGAAAATATGGTGCTTATTTTAAACTGGAATTGCACCAGCCACCTGCCATGTTTCCTGTAATAACCATTAAGAAAGGTCGCTTTTTCCACAAAAGGTGTGCAGAGTTGACGAATAAATACAATTTATCCCTGGTGCTGATGTAGTTTGGATGGGTCTGAAACAACATTCAGCCATTTACACCTAGAAAATACTCTCTGTCATATATTACCCTCAGAAACCTAGAGCCAAAAGCAATTAGAGACGTTGGCTATGGCAGAGCACATCAAATGTACTGACCCATTTTGTTCTGGGTTTGGCATTGGTTAGATGTTGGCTGCAGCTGTCAACAGATTGATATTTTGACTTTATAGTTGTTTAAGAACTTGAGTCTTGCAGGTTAACATATTTGGGGTTGAAATCATAGGTTTTTCTCACTATCTCTAGGGAAGCTGCTGTAAAACATCAATGGCAGCATGGTATCATCAGATACTTTACCTATAACTAACACTCAGATGCCTATCACCTTTCCTTAAACTTTGTGCTCATTAAGCCTGGTGTTGTGGTACATGCCTGTAATCCCAAGTGCTCAGGAGAGACAGGCAGGAGGAGCAGTATTTAGAGCACTCCATGGCTACAAGGTGAGTGTGAGACCAGCCTGGACTCTACAAGACCTATTCTGAAAATAAAGTGTGCAACTGTTTTCAGCAAATTACATAACCATGTTCTAATCAGTAAAATGCTAATAATGGCTTCATATACAGTAATTCTTGTGGAGGTTATAATAGTAATAAGACATGTGACTTTTTGCACAGAGACTGTCCTATAACAAACACTCCAAAACACGTATAGAATTTTATAAAAATTTATTGTGTGTGTTCATGCTCAAGTGGGCATGTGTAATTTGGGTGGGGGAGCATGGCATGCACTTGCTATGGTACGTATGTGGAGATCAGAGCACAACTTACAGGAATAAGTCCTTTCTTTCCACCATGTGGATTTGAACTCAGGCAGTCAGGCTCAGTGGCAATCACCCTTACCTGCTAAGCCATTTCACCAGCCTATACTATATTTAAATTTATTTTTTAGATTTTTTTCATGTATAGAATTTTAAACCAAGAATTTCCACGGTTTAAAGATAGTTGTGGGGATGGATCAATTGGTAAAGTCCTTGCTTTGCTGTGCAAGGACCTAAACTCAGTCTTCAGAACCATGTGGAAAGCCAGGGTTTGTGGTGTGTGCCCTTAATCTGCCACTGCCCTTAATCCCTGCAGCACACTGGCCAGCTATTCTAGCCTACTTGGTGAGTTCCAAACCAATAAGAAACTGTCTCAAAAAGAAAAGGTAGACAGTATCTGAAGAGTGACATGTAAGGTTAACCCCTAGCCTCCACACATATGCATGCACATATGCACATGTTCCCACATAAACACACACACACACACACACACACACACACACACACACACACACACACACACACACAGAGAGAGAGAGAGAGAGAGAGAGAGAGAGAGAGAGAGAGAGAGAGAGAATAAAGATGCAGTAAGTTATGGTGGATAGTGGCTTTGTGACCTACAGCCTTTAGAATGTCCAAGAAAAATATATATACTCTCTCTATATATGCTCTTATCATAACACAGTTAGATCATACCTACTTAGAAGTAAACCCTTTTGAGGGTGTAGCTCAACGGTATAGTGCTTGCCTAGCATGCACAAAGCTGTGAGTCCAATCCCCATCACTGCACAAAGAGGGCCCCCATCCTGTAAATGGTGCAGGAATCTGGTGCTTGGCTGATCAAGGTTGTGTGTGTCACAATGAACATTCCTTATGAGCTACGAAAGAGCAGAAGTTCCTTAGGTACATAAAAGTGTCCTTGCAAACACAATGGGCTCAGTGAAACAATAAGCATGAGGCTAGGAAACATCTTCCTAGGAAGGCATGTCCTTTTTCCTCCGGTCTCCATGCCACCGGTGTTAGCTGACCTCGGAGTTAATAACAGTCCTGCTGCTTCCTTGTCCCTGTTCTCGGGGGCCTGGCTGCCAGCGAGGGAAAGCGTTCACTGGCTGCCAAAGACAGCTGTTGCTCTTGGGTCGGACTAAGTGCCTTTTTGCTGAGCTTCAGAACTCGGTGATTAATTTACTGAAAGTTCTGGAGGGTCAGTTATGTGGGGTCCCCACTGCTTGGAGAGGTGGTGGTGAAGATTAGTTCTGGGGAAAGAAAATTGACTGGCTATCTACACTGCTTTGCAGAACAGCCTAAATCAAGACAAACAAAGGATGCTGGCGAGAGAGAAAGGTAGTTTCACACTTGATTTATTGGGATAGTCACGACCTTCAAAGAGTCAGTGGGCTTGGGTAAATAAGAAGGTAGTATTTTTAAACTCCAGAATATGATTCCTCCACCCCCCTCACCCCCCCACCCCACCCACACACACTTTAAAGCCAAAAGCTGACTGTAAATGCAGGGTTGAGCTGTGGGTGCCTGCTTGAGCCCTGGTTATTTTACGAATTCAAATGTGACCGGGACACATTTTCCCATCTGTCCTAGCTTCTGCAGGATATGATAAGACTCCTTGCTGTGAGGTTTGTGGCGGGATTTCATAAAAAAACAAAACAAAACACAGGTGAGTGTGTGCACACTGCAAGTGCCTTCCTCGGTGATCCTTCCGTTGCTGTTAACTTCACTGACAAGGGACAGACAACAAATACTGTGTGAAAAGCTACATGTGCATCTTTTATAGTTCACACATACCAAGCTGCAGAAAATCCACTTCTCTCTGTAGGATGTCTTTTTGTATGCTGTGAATATGTGTTGCTCTGATTGGTTGATAAATAAAGCTGTTTGGTCTATGGCCAGGCAGCTTAGGGGAAGGCAGGAAATCCAGGAGAGAGACAGGAAGAAGAAAGAGAGGAGAGAGGGGCCACACAGTGGCTTCTGGGCATGATAAGATAGGTGCATTCATGCAGGTGCTGGGAATTGAACCCAGGTCCTTTGGGACATCAATCAGTGCTCTTAACCACTGAGCCATCTCTCTCCTCTTCTTTCTTCTTCTGTCTATCTCCCTTGGATTTTCCTGCCTGGATTCATCCCGCCCTGCCATAGGCCAAATGGCTTTATGTATCAACCAATCAGAGAAACACATATTCACAGCATACAGAAAGATATCCCATAACACTTCTCTTCTAGACATTCAACTTGTTGACTCTTATCTACTTTAAGCAATGAGACAAGGCTATACCTGGCAGGCAGAGAGTTTGAAATCACCCAAGTCTCTTGTACTTGGTTTTGATCTTAGCTCTGGGTCTTTTCCAAAGCATTTGGAAATTATCTGTTGGTACGATGAGTGAATGGAATGCCTGTCCACTGTCTGCTTTGTGCTTTTCATGAGCGCACTGGTGGGACAGTTCTCCTCATTGGGCGTGTTTGTTCTGCATGCAAACACGATCCTTTAAAAAGCTAACCACTTCTCTCCTTGTACCTGCTTTCTTTCAACTGCCGTAAAAGCTTGAGAGAAGTAAGGTTTAAGAAGCAACTGCAGGGAGCTATTTTTTTTTTTGTAAGAGTATGATGTTGACCAAACACGGCACAATCCATGGTGGAAACATGAGCTATTCTTTACAGTGGCCAGTATAGAGATATCCAAATAGATGCTTGAGATTTAAGGATAACTTTGAGAAACAATTTCTGGTATTTTGGTGTATTCTCCCTTCTCTGTGTCTCTGTCTCTGTCTCTCTCTACCTCTGTATCTCTGTCTGTCTCTGTCTCCCTCTTTCTCTCCCTTTCCCCTCTCAGTAGATTGAATCTAGCACCTTATCCACGCTCCATGAACCACCACTGAGCTACTCTCCCAGGTTCAACCCTTTTCTTTTGTGTTTAGCAATAGTGATTTTTAAAATTTTTATATTTTATTTTATTATGTATGAGTGCTCTATCTGCATGTACAACTTTATGCCAGATCTCACTATAGATGGTTGTGAGCTACCACGTGGTTGCTGGGAATTGAACTCTGGACCTCTGGAAGAGCAGCCAGCACTCTTAACCGCTGAGCCATCTCTCTAGTTTCTATAGTGACTATTATACTGATTGTTAACCTCACCCAGGTACTATGAAGAACAGGTAATACTTCATAACCATGTTTTGAGGATGTATCTTTATTCTTCCTTCAATCATAAGTTTAAAAAAAAGAGTCTCAGAGAGGTTGAGGGTTTGGTCTTAAGTTCCACAGGTGGAAAGTTGTGAAACCAAGCCCTGTGTTCAAATCTGACCAGCTCTGGGTCCTAAGCTCTAGGCTGCTACTAAGTAGACAGAAACTTGAGCATGACTTTTTTTTTCTGCATAGACATGGAAACAGAATTCTCCCATAAGTGAAAGTTGTGTATTTTCAGCTGGAAACTGCCTTTCTCCTCCACTGGCCACTTGAGCAAAGGTTCCTATGATTATCTATTCTTTAAGGATAATTCACCAATGAGAAATAGGACAAAGATATGAACGAGGATCTTGCATTCTTTAGCTCACTACAACGAAAAGAGAAAGAGGATCTTTCTGTGACAAGAAGATTAATTTCATAACCATTTTGTTGATTGATACAACAAATAAAAATAGACATGATATTTAACAAGAATGTAATGGAGTGAGAAGTCAGTTTGAAGTAGTAAAAAGATTAAGTGGGAGATGAAAGGAAAAAAGAGAGAACCCCTGATACACTTGGCAGTGACTGGGGAGGGGAAATGGTATGTTAGGGGTCATAGCTGGAGAGGGAACGGGTGTACAATGACCCTAATAAAGGTCGGTGATGAAACACTCCTGCCACACCAACTTCAGCTCTCTCCTACTCCCAGCCTCTCCCTTACTCAATTACACCTTGAGCAGTATGTGCGCCATGGCCACTGTCCCCTCCCTCCCTCCGCTCCTGGCAGTGTGCCGTCTTCTATCCTAGTCCAAGGCTATCATTTGTGGGTTTATCTCCTGCCTAGTCACTACCTGTTGGAGGTCCTATGTCTTCTCCCCATCTTGTTCTAACCAATCTCCCTGGCTATCTCATCTACCTTCCATGGCTTCCTATCACTTATAATCACTTGACTTTCATCTTGCCTTGATCTTGCCTCCTAATTCTTGGCCACAGAGCAACTGTCTACTCACCGTCTTTTGAAAGCTTTGCAGGTACCAGGTACCAGATGCTGAGAAGATCCAAGAATGAGTTCACAACCTGCTCCTTCAGGTCCCACCCTCTTACAGAGTTTCTCTCGATGAACAGCATCACGGATTTGTTGACTTGTTTAAGAAGAAGCCAAGTAGCTACCCCCACCTTAGCTCCATATTCATGACCAGCTCCTATAGAAATGATCCTCTAAGTCTCTCTAGAATCCATCACTATCTTCATTGCTGTCACCATAGTCCCAGTCACAATCTGATCTTTGTTGAAGACTGAAAGTCATCTTCTGACTGTCCACCTGCATCCATGCTCACCTCCCCAGTCTTCTCTCACGGTCTTCTATGATACTATAGCTTGAGTCATATCAGCCTCATCCTTAGAATTCTTCAATTACTTTGCACAGTGGTTCCTGAAGAGTAGTCTGGGACCCCATCAGTACCAGCTAGCAGTAATTTTTGAAATGAAAAATGTTGAGTCCTATTATGCTTTAATACATAGTAGATAAGTGAAGTGCGCACCTAGGGGTATGTGTGAGTGTGTGTATGTCAGGGGTGTTTCCACTAGGTCTTTGATTTGATGTGTGGGTTGTCTGATAAATTTGTAACAATGGTGTTATCAGGAGGTGGTGAAAGGTAGGAGGCTGGTCCTAGCTGGAGAAAGTAGGCCACTTAAGGGTCTATATGTGGGGGATATATCTTTCCCTTTTTGCTTCCTGTGTGTCTTTTTATCTGCTTTCTGGCTGCTGTGACATGAGTAGCTGTACTCTGTTGGCTTCTCTTATCATCCCCATGAGGGACTAAACCCTCTGAAACTGTGGTAGTTTGAATATAACTGGCTTCCATAAGCTCATATGGAGTGGCACTATTGGGAGGTGTGGCCTTGCTGAAGTAGGTGTGGCCTTGTTGAAGGAAGTGTGTCACTGTGGGGGCAGGCTTTGAGGTCTCTTTTACTTAAGCTTTGCTCAGTGTTGCCTGAGTCCACTTCCTGTTGCCTTCTGATTAAGATGTAGCCAGCACCATGTCTGCCTGCATGCCACCATGCTCCCCACCATGATATTGGACTGAACCTCTAAAACTGTAAGCAAGCCACCCCAATTAAATGTTTTTCTTTATAAGAGTTGCTGTGGTCATGGTGTCTCGTCACAGGAATAGAAACCCTAAACTAAGACAGGAACCATGAGCCCAAATAAATTATTCCTCCATTTAAATTGTTTACATATCCAAGTCATATCAGGGACTTCTATGGTACCTTGTTATTTCCTCTAGTATCTATTGCTGGGATAGCACATACTTATATATTGGTTAGATGAATGAATACACCCATAAATTAGCTTCCCCTAGTAGTATCTGCATATTGCGTCTGAGTCTTTGTGATCAGTTCCCAGTATGGGACTTGTTGAGATGATTATATGAGGTGATACATGGACAAAATCTAGCAGAGCCAGGCACTTATGTCTTTTATAAACCTGAGCCCTAATTTTCATCTTTATGAAGACTCCAGGGTTATTATCACTAATTATTCTACTTTGCATAAATTCCCACAGTCATAAAGGTTGAGTTGGAACCAGTTTAATTTGTGATAAAAATTTACATTTTAAAATTATAAGGCAAAAATATTTATGTAATTTATCCATTAAAAATTTCTAAAGCATTTACTTGAGAAAATTCTTTTTAGTCTTGCCATTGTTTATTGCTGCTACTCACTCATTCATTCAGCAATTAGGGGACACCTGGATGTACTGAACCATGTTCTGAGCGTGCAAATCCTGGAGCCTTCTAGCATTGGTTGTCTTGGAGTTGACAATCAAGTGGAGAACAAGACACTAACAGGTCTGTTGGGGCACCTTGTTATACCAGGGAATAATGTGGAGAAGAATGAAGTCAGTGTCTGAGAAACAAAAAGGTCGTACCAGGAGGAAGGTATTTTCCCACCTCAAAGCCCACCCTTGGCAGTCAGCTAAAAGCCCCAGGGCTCACACCAACCCAACCAGCTAAGGTACGCATTGCAAACCAAACAGCTGATTAAAAAAAATTCCCCTCTGTGGGAGCTAATTCTGTGTTTTCCTCTAAACAGAGTTTTCATGCAAACCAGCTAACAGGAGCAAGAGGGGACCACAGTAAGCCAGGGAGCAGCCTCACATTGCTAATCTGTCTTCATGCATGCTTAGGGACGGAGGATGATTTTCTTAAGGTCCTTTGCCTGATTTCTTTACCACTGAGCACCTGCAGGCGAAGATCATTTTTATAGTAGTTTCAAAGCAATCCCTTTTCTTAGTTTGCTACATATTGTAATTTTTTAATAGCATCAATATTCATCGCTGTTTGATGAATGTAAAGTTGGGGGGGGGGGGGGGATCCAGAGCTTTCCAAACCAGGGCTCGTCCTACCAGGGAGATCTGGTGAGGCTTTCAGCAAGACTGCCTTGCAATCTGTTCAATTACTTTATTTCAAAGGAATGCCCAGGTGTTGTTTGACCTTCAAACATATGGACTGCTGGAGTAATGAAAGTCTCACCTGTTCCCACAATGCCTAGGGAACAGGATGGGGGACTGCTTTTTCATAGTCTCTGAGTTTTGTGGCTTATTAGGTTTGGGCTGAATGGGTTACTTGCTTTAGTCTTCTGCAGAGTGGCAGGCTGCTGTTGCCTTTGTTGAAAGAAGAGCCAGGCGTAAATTGACACTAACCTTAACCACTGAAATATCGAGATGGGAGAATATTTGGAACACACAACAAGGGCTTAAGCTCCAAGCCTCACAAGAAATGACCCAGGGCACAAGAAGTCATAAGAAGACCCCAAACTGTGCCTTGGGCTTAGGAAGTGAGTGTGATGCTTCAGGTACCAGGGAGCCGAGGGTCCACAGGGGCTTTTTCCTTTTTTGGGTAGTAGAGTGACTGCTGTTGTTTTCAGACTTGTAGCCCTGTTATGATAATTTATGCTTTTCTCAGATTTTTATTGAGGAGGCTTTTTAACCCAGCAGCCCATGGCTTTTGTTCATTCATATTTACATTTATTCATATATTTATTTATTACTGTCGGTGTGCTCGACGTGTTTGAGGAAGGGGTGTGTGTGCATGCCACCAAGCATGTGTGGAGGTCAGAAGACAACTGTGTAGGGTCAGTTCTCTTGTCTCTGTGTGGGTTCCAGGGATTGGACCTAGGCCACCAGCTTGCCTCGCAAGCACCTCGGTCTACTGAGCAATCTCGCTGGGCCTATCCTGTGCTTTTGAAACCTGAACATTTCCCAAGAGTTGGGACTGTATTCAAAACAATTATCCTGTGGTTTTGTTATTGAACTTGGGGTGTCACAACCTCTGCACCCGGCCAGGTCTGGCCACCTGTCCTCAATAAGCCAATTAAAAGTGGGAAGCAGGAAAAAGGAGATTTATTCAGTGTGGCCATGTTGAGAAGTAGGATAAAGAGATTTAGGGAACTCCCCAAGTCTGTCTTCGGGCTCCTGAAGTGAGATCAAAGTTTAAATAGAGGACCAAAGATATGCACATTTTAGCAGTCCCAGTGACCATGCGGCCCCGCCTACCCCTGACCCAGGTTGTCTGGGTTTTAATGTCGTCTTGTGAGATGGCCTAACAAGCTGTTAGAACTGAGCTCCCCCTCTGGCTGGCACCTTTTCCCAGCATGAGATTCCCGGGGAAATCCCCATTTCTTTGGTCCATTGTTTCAACAATTTGAGAGACACAAGTGTCTTCAGGAACAACTTTATTTCTGCCAGGCTGGTAGCAGTTTGGGAGTTAGAAATATCCAGTTTCAAACAATAGCCCTTCCTGTTTGCTAATTGTGTGACATCAGGCAAGCGTCTTCAGTTTCTCTGAGTCTGACATTTCTTGACTATAAAATGAAATTTATAAATTTTACTTTACTATTTGACAATGTTTGCCTGAAATTTTTGTATAGATACAGCAAAAAAGGAAGTAATGGCCAAATACATCTGGGGAGACCTTTAGACGATTTTCACGTATCCTGTCAGACTGGGCCATGAGAAGTTTTATAGAAAAATAAAACTTTAATTTCATTGAAATCAAAAGGCCAAAATGTATTGGAGTTCAAGAAGCCTTTTTCTTCTCCATTGCAGGAAATGCCAGCATTTTATATAATGCAAATTATTATACAGGGTGATTATAAAGGTTAAATACAAATTTAAGTACGTGCTTTTTCTGTCTGTCCTGTAATCACCAAATAGTAGGAAGTATTATAAATATATAAGTATGGAACATCCATATACCTGGATTTTAAGTAGAGTAATTAGATCAGTGTTCCCAGTTAGTTTACAAAGCTCAACTCTGACATGGCTAATGGCCATGGTTTGTTAAGCGTCTGTCCTAAGCCACTGTATTGGTTGGCATAGAGTCAGTCACAGGTTCAATGGCTCCAATTATTTTTCCTTTTGTAGATGGGGATTGTGCCTTAAAAACAACAAGTGTTATTAATTTAGCTCCAGATCTGTCTGACCCGTTATTAGCTCTGTTGGGATTCTACAAATCCTTAGGGGTTTGTAAGTTGACAGTGACCTGGAAGGCAGTTGCAGTAGTTACCCCTAACCGAATCAAATCCTTGACCAACATGAATCATCACAAGGTTAAGTATGTTGGAAAGGTCATGTTCTAACCAGACTAAAAATCTTGTCCTCATGGAATTTTCTTTGTTCTCTCTCCTTGAAGCCTGGAACATGCACTTTCTTTGTCTAAAACATTGTTTTTTGTTGTTTTCCTGTGCTCTGTCACTCAGGTCTTATGACTGGTGCCGTTCTCAGCCCTACAGGTTAGAGCTAAGGCATCTTCTGACGGTCCGCTAGCATCTGCACGTGCCTTTCTTCAGCCCCTCCACCTCCTTGTCAGTCTTATCACTTGTCTGTCTTCCCAGTCGTACTGTGAGCAGCTCCTAAGCCTTGGCCAGCTTTGTATTCCCAGCATGAAACATGGCATAGATATTAACAAATGAAGGATGTCAAGTCAAAACGGCAAAATTATTAATGCCTCCATTGAAAGAGTCAGAATGTACCTTCTTTGTTACCCGCTCCATACAAGATTATCAAAGCATTACTTTTTAGAATTATTAGCAGAAATAATGTTGAAAATTCCTGCATGAAAATAATGTCTGTTACTAAACTACGTTGTAGTGGAGGCTGTTGCAAGAGATGGTCTATTTGGGGCTGAGTCTTGAAGAGACCCATAGAAAAGCAGGCTCAGAATCTCACTTTCCCCCCAAGTAGTTTCTCTTGTTATATACACCCAAGCCTCCTCCATGGGAGTCACACTGGCAACTTGTCTTTCTTACTGGATATTGCTGAGTGTGTTTCCACTGGAAACCCTTTAGCCAAAGGGTATACAGTGTGCTGGAGCTGAAAAGGATGGCAGATGTTGCCTCAAAGTTATGTGTACCAGCTTACTGTGTCTTCTTCCTGGACAGATGCCAACACTGTTTTGTTAGTGACAATAAGGAACAAGTTTTATATCAGAATACTGGTTTCCTTGGTTAATTCTGCATCCAGGATTATTAGCCTTTGAAAGGACACTCTCCTTTTCTAGCATGGCTTTTGTTGTTAGAACATCCTTGGTGTCAGGCTTGTGCTATTGAGTCATGGCTTTATAAGCAAGGCATCACCTTGGTTTTAAGGAGCTTCCTACTCAAAAGTTGGTAGGTTATTTCCTGCAAAGGTTTCCACACTTCGTGGGATATCTAGAAGGTAAAAAGGAGGCAGGAAATTGCTTCTCATGGACACATTCTCTAAAAGTAAATTATTTTCCGTTGTATTTTATACTGATGTGTTGATAAGACAATTGCACCCATTAAAATAAGAAAATGTTAAAGAAGTAGCACCATTGTGGAGGGAAATGTATGAAACATCAATGGCCACATGGCAGAAAGCTAGGGAAGGTGCCCAGAGTCTCTTATCATCTGTGAGCTGTACTCCTCACTCTACAAATATTGTAAAGGTCACCATTCGTGTTATGTCCCCTGATGCTACAACTGTTCCTGTGGCCCACCTGATCCTAACAACTGATTTGACCATCCAAGGAGCTAAGGAATACCAATTCCTGGCACAGAGCAGTAGGGGGTGATGTTCTGTCCACTTTGATTCCCCCAGGTGATCTATTCTAATTTGGCCTCTGTGCTGTGACGGTTTAATTGACTGCTCAGAGCTCCTTTGTTTAACTATACTCCGGCCAGCTCCTGAAGGAGAGGTCATTCTCAAGCCTCTTTTGTAAACAGAAGCATTTACTCTTCTATTAGCTGGCTTCTCGGTGTTTTGTCTGGGAGCTAACCTGCATGAGGTTTGTGGGTCTTTGAACTATAGTGTCTGCACCTTTGACCTATAATGGCCATATTTCAGCTCTCTTTCAGCTTTTAGCCTTCAGAGGATGAACTGCAAGAGACTCAGAGAAGACCAGAAAAGGCCTTGAAGATCCTACAGCCAGTCAAGCTTAGGCATCATATTTCACCCTCCCTTCCATGGACCTTTCTCTTTATTTCCCAAGTATGAATTTCTAACATCTCTAGATACCCGCCTTGTACTGAGTATAACCCTTTTCAGGTTGATTGAAATTCTTTCTGTACGTTTGTCCCCAACTATATTTTATGGTCTAGAGGACAGGGTTTGTGGTTAGTGTTGAAGGATATATACTACACCTTACGCAGTTCCCAGGAGACATTTACTCTCTATTGCAGTTCCCCCTTATCCATGAGTTTACTTTGCACAGTTTCAGTTATGGCCGATTATGGTCCAAGAATGTTAAATGGAAAATTGCAGAATAACATGTGTTAGATTACGCATCGCCCTGACTTAATGAAATCCCAAGCATCTTGCTCAGCCATGAATCAGCTTTGTCTAGCATATGTCCATCCTGCATTCACTACCCATTTGGCATCCAGACGCCATCTTGATTATCTGGTTGACAACCACAGTGCTTGGGTTCAAGTAACTGTTACTTAACGGTGGCTCCAGAAATAGGAAGCAATGATGCATCTCAGATGGGGTGGGGATGGGGGTATAAAGGGATTCTATTAACTGAAAAGGTGCAAGTTTCCTATTAAAGAAAATACGTGCTGGGATTATGAAAATTTATCTTAAGAATGAATAGAAACTATGGCATGGAGGGCTGTCTTACCTGTGTATATGGTGAGAGTGTTTGCAGTGTGTTCCTGGTGGTAAAGGAATGTCTTCCTCACATGCTGTCACCGATGAACCTCCAGCAGAGCATTGTCACTGAGTCCACACTGACACCTTCCTCTCAGAGCCAGACTGTTCGTGACCAACCCCAGCTTACTCTGCCCTGTCTTCCCCGCACTGCTTGCCAATGTTAAGGTTGATCACAAGCTGCCCCTCATCTTCGTGAATATCTTGGCCTATGAACTTCGCCATCATCTTGAAACTTATTTACCACTACTAAATGATAATGCCTGTCCCAAAAGGAATGTATATGGAGTGCTGATCACACAGCAAGCTGGAGGTCATGGGCTTTGCGTGTGCGGTCTCTTCCCATAACCACCTTGCACAGTGGTTTTGATTATCCTTTCAGGTAAGAAATCAAAAGCTAAAGAAAGTTAATTTCCAAAAATATATAGACCCAATAAGGCATAAACTCTGCTTTCCCCCCCATCTCATTCTATTCTCTTTACACTCTGAGTTAAAATGTTAACTCAGTTAACCAGTGTGGGGGCGGTTTGCTTTATGGCGAGTCTGGCTGGATCTTTGGACCCCGTTGAGCACCCTATAGCTGGAGGAAGCAACAAATAGTGAGGAGTATACGGATGCAGTTGCACGTGGCCAGGAATGGTCAATTACATAGTCCTTCAAGCTGCCTTCCAAGAAGCACCTTTCAACTGAGGGGGAAACTGAATAGAGTCATTTTGTAACCCCTCAAAGCAAGCTTTGATTCCTGCATTCTGGCAACTCTTAAACAATGGAGTGAGCACCCTTAGCACTGTCCACACCAAAGTCTGGATAGTTAACGTTTGTGAAGACACACAGAGTGTACTCCGCAACCTTCGCCACATAGTACACTATGACGTGTCTTCATGTACCAATGTATTCAAACACTTCTGTCTGTCTCCCAATCTCCCACCTCTCTTTTCCTTCCTTTTCTCCCTCCTTTTTTTTTTCATGTAGTATTGGGAATACAGACTTACTCAAAGGCCCAACCACGGAGCTAAACTTCCAGCCTCCGCATTCCCATTGTATATAGAGTAGGAAGGAAAAGAGTAATGATAGCGTGTATCTCATAGGGTGTATTTGGGATTAGATGAATCGAAGAAAACCATGACCTTCACTGCTGACGACAGTGCATTTAAACCGTGTGAGAGGGACAGTTTTAGTTTTCCTACCTCGGGAAGCCTAACGGGTGTCTAGTTTGAAGAGACAGACGGTGGTGCTGAGCCTCCTGCCACGCGCAGGACGGGCCCCTCAGGGAAGAATTATCAGGGCAAAGCTCGCATAGTGTTCGGGCCAAGAAAGCATGGGGTATATCTCAGAAACACCTGAAAACCTCCTTGGAAATACGGGCTTTGTGACACTCAGATGAAAAGACAGAGGGGATTGTGACTGTTTCACTCCTTATCTAAATATTTTGAAGTCATGGAAACTACATTTCTGTCCCTCTGCTGGAGTGTGCGGAGTTCTTTGTCTGATGTTAAAGAGCTTCGCAAAGCTGGCCTCTCTGCCTCGCCCATTTCCAAAGTCTCGCACCATGTGACATCACTAGGGGAAGTGGACTTTTATTTGTTTTTATCCGTTTTGTGTGACTTAAAAGCATCTTGAATTATTAAACCAGCTATTTTCCAGGCCTGAAAATGTTTTCAGTGTGTTGCCCCACATTTCCTGAGTCAGCACATGGACTGATCCAAAAAGACCTCAGGCAGGCAGGCCTCCCCCTCACACTGGTATGCTTCTTCCGGATTGATATTTGGGGTGTCCACACAAACTGGAAAGAACGTATGTTTCTCCCAGACCCCCATGGGGCTTCTGCTCAGGACGAAAAGTTTTACCACATTATTTTAGTCTAATGAAGAGAAGAAAGAGGGAAGGATCCAGGCAGTCATTTAACATTTTTCCTGATGCCTTGGACTTAGTCTAGCCAGAAGCCAAATGGTAAGGTAAACCCTCTAACTCATATTTTATGGGAGACAATAAGAAAATACTTGGAATTACAATGAAAGAATTTTTTTTCCTTCCCAGAGTCAAATGTTTTTAGAAGAGGCAGAGGGAAAAAATGAGAAAGAAAGGAAGAAAAATTACTTGAGTTAAATTGAAAAACAGTCAAAATATGGCCTTGTTGCAGCTGATACACCTCTCCTGACTAGTCCCGAAACACAGAAGGCGTTTGCAGGCATGGCTTTCTTTGCTAACTGAATGAGATATCTGTATCAAGAGTTTGAACGCTGCAGTCTTTAGCCCCACATTTCCTGAGTATATTATTGAAAATTATCAGACCTGTTTTGTTCATTACTAGGAAACTGAAAAATGACTTGAAAGAAAAGGCCATAAGGCATTCTGTAGCTGGCACAGGCTGACTCTTAAACAGATGTCTCTAGAGCTCTTGAGTCCATCATGGAGGGTCTTAAGCCTCAGGGAAGTCATCATTCATAATAACCCCGTGGGAACTTCTACTAAAACCCACTAGCTCCTAAGGGATGGATAGTTTCCCAGCCAAGTGTACTTGCTTCTGAAGTATTCTGGGCATGTAATTTGCTTTCCAGGGGTAAATGTAGGCACTCTTGGTTATTGTTTTACTGATAGACAGTCAAACTAAATAATGCTATCTCCTCATGTCTATCTGAATCCTGGATACTGAAATCCAGCAATTATATCCCCAAAGAACTAGGGAGGAAATAACATAAATCCCAACTGAGATTTACAGATCCAGGGAGGCCCTTAATCACCTGCACGGAGCATCGGGGACCCCAGACAGGGGCCTTGTGCCGAGATACATATGGCAGCTGAGTTCTTGCTCCTATTGACTGGTTGGCTTTGTTGTTTCTAAGACGTAAGTGCACAGCTCTTACTTCTCCTCTTATTCCTAACAGTTCATTAATAACCCTGGTTCCTTCTCCCCCAGCTGACTTTGAAGAACCTGAATTCATCTAGGCTTTCATTAGCGGTAATTCTTTAGCTGTCAGAGCCCAGCTGGACTGCATTGCTGAAGGGAGTCACATCACTTTGCTTCTAAGCACTGCCTCCAAACAATTAAAGCAGAGGAGCACCTGTGTAAATAATGCACTATTCGGCGATAAGAAAATGATTAGGCAATAGAACCTGAGCTGAATTTGTTAAAAATAGTATTTCCCTGCCGGGGTGTTTTGCACAACAGGCCTTTAAGCTGCGCTGGTCCCAAGAACAAGGTCAAGTTTTTCCCACCCGTCCTCCACGTTGTTTGCTGGGAAGCTAAGCTAACTGCTGTCCCTAGATTTGAGTTTGGTTGTGAAAAACTAAAATGTTAAGGAACTGTCTTGTAGATAAGCTGAAAGTGGGATTATAAGGTAAACCATTAAAGAGTAATTTTTCTAAAGCCAAAACATCTATATCAACAGATTGAGAATGGAAACTGATGCTGGACAATGGTCTTTGTCCTTGTTTATATTGGGGACCTCTGTAGTGGCAGTTGAACAGTAAAAATAGCAAGAACTTTGTAGTCAGAGAAGCCAGGTGTTTGGATCCTAACTCACCTTTGGGGACTATGTGATGTGTGACACAGTGTGAGCCTCAAGTTCTAGGTCTGTGAGGAAGTCATCGTCCTGACCCTACTTCCACACCACCCCTCATGTCCAGTGGCAGGCCTGGTGCCTGGTGGACAACACACACATAACAGTAAGTCGGAAAACCCATCACCTTTAGCTCGCTCACCATTCGGAGGCTGAGTTTGTTTGTGTTTCAAGTTGCTCTTTGGTGAAGAATACCTTTCAGCAGTGTGAAGTGCCATCATGAAGGGATTCTGAAATCCCCTCATCTCTCTTATGGTGCTCTATCCTGTTTCAGAAACTTCTTTTCTCCTGTGCCACAGGAGTCTGTGTAGACTAACCATCAGAAGACTTTTTTCAGGCCTGTCGTTGGACACTGAAAAGTGTTGATCCTTCCTACCCATCTGTTGATGCAGGTTTTGCTTTCACTGAGATACGTCTGTTTAGCTGAAGGACATCCACAAAGGTGTGCTTTTTGGACTTTTATTCTTTTTCTTTTCTTTCTTTTTCCCCCCTCCCTCATTCCAGTTGTCTGTGTGGATATCATGTTTTTTTTTTTTTTTTAAACTTTATTAGATTCTTGTTTTTAACGTAATTCTTTATTGATTCTTTGGGAATTTCACATCATGCACCCCAATCCTGCTCAGCTCACAGTCCCTCCATATCTACCAGTCACTCCTGCAGTATGTGCCCCCAAATTAATTAAAAACAAAACAAAACAAAAAACCCACCTCATTCCTCCATCTTTCCAATAACTCTTCATTCATCCTAGTGGTAGTGGGAGCTTCAGTGTGTCACACAGCACACCCTTTTGTTCAGTCAGCTCCACCCACAAAATGTTCATTGGTCTGTAGGGTAGTTTGAATGTAATTGGCTCTCATAATCTCATAGGGGGTGCCACTATTAGGAGGTGTGGCTTTGTTGGAGTGGTATGGCCTTGTTGAAGAGAGTGTGTCACTGTGGGGCAGGCTTTGAGGTTTCCTGTGCTCAGGATACCACCCAGTGTCTCAGTTGACTTCCTGTTGCCTGCAAGATGTAGGACTCTCAGCTACTACTTCAGCACAATGTCTGCCTACATTCTACGATACTCCTAGACATGATGATAATAGACTGAACCTCTGAAACTATAACTGAGCCACCCTGATTAAATGTTTTCTTTATAAGAGTTGCTATGATCATGGTGTCTCATCACAACAATAGAAACCCTAACTAAGACAGACTGGCTCAAGGCGTCTGGCACATCATCATCCCTGGACTCTCACCGAAACTCCTCTCAGATAACCTGTTGTTGCCTCCAGCCATGGAGCTCCTGTGGTTATCATTCTATGGGACCAGTCCCTTTATCCACTCCAGCAGGTCATAGATAGGGTAGATATTAGAGTGTGCCAACCTAAGGCCCAGGATGTGGGTCTGGGTGGTAGCTGAGCTGGTCAGTCAGGGCAATTGGGGTGTCCCCTTCAGGCAAGAGGCAGAGCCAGCTCTCCAAAACCCATGGGGAGGGGTGAGGCCTTCTCTCCCAACTAAAGGGGCAAACTCTCCAATGAAAGGCAAGACCAGGGAGGGGCTGGGCTAGCTCAGCATAGCCTTTAGATTTCAACACACATGGTTCCTATGACCCTCTGTGGTAACAAGGGTCATGGACCCCAGCTGCAGCAGAAACATGGACCCAGACATGGCCCTCCACAACAGCTAAGGCCTGGAAGTCACCATGGCCCCCTGGTGGCAGCACAGACCACCTAGATCAGTCTGGCCTCAGTGGCAGCAAGGCCCTTGAACACTAACATCATCTCAGGTAGCTGTCTAGACCCTGAGCATTTGCACAGCACTGCCCCCCCACCCCCCACTATCAGGGCAACAGGAGCAGATCCTGGCTGCTGCTGGGCCACAGACACTGACATGACCCACAGCAGCATCATGGGCCCAGATGACACCATGACTCCATGTGGAAGTGCAGGCCACCCAGATCAGCATGGCCCCAGTGGTGGTATGGCCCTCAGACACCAACGTGGTCACACGTTGCATCCCAGATCCTGGACATCTGTTGGCCTTTGGTGGTACAATGGACCATAGACATCAACACAGAACCCAACTATGGTAGGACTACGGACCCAGACATGGTCCTCCTTAGCAGCCCAGGTGCAGATGTCATCATGGCCTCAGGGGGCAGCACAGGCCACTCAGATTGACAAAGGCCTCATGGTAGCATGACCCTTGGACTCCAACTTGGCCCCAGGTGGTGGCTAAGATCCCTGGCACAGGCATGGCCTTTGATGGTATCAGAAGTCATGGACATCAACATTGTTTGGTTCTTTTAAGGGTCAAAGTTCATTCTTCATGCTTCAGTTTCTCCATGTTGAGTGATGACAACTAATAAATAGTATTATTCAGAAAATTCAATGAGTTGAATGTTATTTGAAAAGAGAAGCAGCCATAAAAACTTGGCTGTAGTTGTGATTCTTATTATTACTGGGAGAGATGGAGGCAGCCAACAGTACAGCTGGTCTACTGGAAAGAGCGTGTGTGTGTGACATAACAATCAACCCTCAATCAAGTCTTCTTGAGTCAAAAAAGTCACTATTAAACATGGTGTTCTCTTTATACAAGTCAGGCATGATTTGTATTAGATTTAAAATAGTGGTTTATACTCGTGGCTTCTGAACAAGACAAAGAGAAGTGGGAAATCCTTCGCGGTGATGCTGAATTATTTCTACAGGAAGATTCAATGGGGTTTAGACCTTGAGTCTAAAATTAAATAGTCACTAGCTTGAAAATTCACACGATTTATTCTCTGACTTCAAGTTGATATATTTACAAGGCTAGGAAAGGGGGAATAAACAGAAAATGGTTGTAAAAAGTCAATATTTCTTTACTCTCAGGTTTTAAATACATACGTTGAAACAGCAGAATGGAATATTGATGTGAGTAGACACATCGTATTCTTCAGAACTGTGTACTTAAGTTTCCTTTAAACCTGGTTATGTAGTTACTTTAATGGCATTTTCTAATTTCGGTGACCCCACTTGCTGATTTTCACTATGTGATACGAGCATAAAACATGAACAACCTAAACAGTTAAGAAGTAAGTCCCTGAAGACAAAGATGGCCTCTTCAGTTGAGACAGCAGAACTAATACAGCTCTGTACAAGACTGAAAAGAGTTCTAAACACAAAACTTACAGATAAGAGGAAACATCACTTGATTTAGCCTGAGCACTTATACTTCCTAATTCTTTAAGCAAACTGATCAGTACTGAATGAAGAGATGGGCTGAGATGATTCTCGCTGGAATAGGAAAGGCACTCTTAATGATTAAGCTTTTTACACACTTAAAACATAAATTTTCCTTAAGATTCCCCTCAAGTCGTATTGAATTCACTGAGCGATGAGCTTGCCTTGTTTCTTTTAATGGCTGTATATTCCCAAGGGTGTTAAACGACTCATTGTGCTGCAGTGCAGCTCTAATGTGCTTCTTCCCTGGGGCCTTATCACTTATCTAGCCTGTTGATTAACTTTGTACATCAATATACCATGGTCCAATTGAGGAGGCTATATGTGTGATAAGCATGACAATGATAACCCTGTAACATCTAAGCTGAGAAATGGATGGTGTGTTGATGAATGCAAGTGCAGGGAGTGAATTTCCAAGATGTGTTTTCTTTCTGTTCTTTCAAAGCCATAGTTGACAAACCCAAATGTTCCTTTCCTTGTATTTGTCAATGTATGATTCTTAAGGTTTGTGCCACTTTCATAAATATTGGTTAAGTTTTCCGAGGAAACTGAGGAAGTTATTACTCCAATTCTACTTTTTTAATACTTTATAATTAAACTTAATTGTTTTCCCCAATCTGGTTTAAATATTCTGCCTGTACCTCTCACACCTGACTTCCTGGTCAATTTCCATTTAAGTCTGTGCAGCTGCAAACTCTCAGGCAGCTATTGATTCAGAGTCTCCTTGCTAAAGGTTACTAACTTTATCCTCAGTGATGCTGTAAATCACATCTGGTACTATCTTCTTATTCCTTGTCAGTGACTTACAATGAACTTTTAGTTTCAGGCTGTTTAATGTGTTGACATCCATTCAACTGTCACTCTACAAAGACCTAAACTATTCCTGGAGACTATTGCTAAATTAACAATAATTGGCTACTGGATCGTAAGTCAGATTTTTTTTTTTGTTGGTTTGGGGTTTTTTGTTTGTTTGTTTGCTTATTTTTTGTTTTTGTTTTACATCCTGACCAAACTGCTTCCTCCCCACTCTCCTTCCAGTCCCTCCCTCCCACCCTACCCCCATTCACTACTCCTTCTTTGTTTCTCTTTAGAAAAAGGGCAGACCTCCCATGAATATCAGCCAGCCATGATTATATCAACTTACAGTGAGACTAGGCACCTCCTCTTCTATGAAGGCTGGACAAGACAATCTGGTAGGAGGAAAGGGTCCCAAAAGCAGACAACAGAGTCAGAGACAGCCCCTGCGCTCACTGTTAGGAGTCTCACAAGAAAACCAAGCTATACAACTGTAACATATATACAGAGGGCCTATCTCAGTCCCATGCAGGCTCCCTGATTGTTGGTTCAGTCTCTGTGAGCCTCTATGAGCCAAAATTAGTTGGTGCTATGGTTTTTTTTGGGGGCACCCTTGACACCACTGGTTCCTACAATCCTTCCTCCCCCTCTTCCCAGGATTCCCCAAGCTTTGCCTAATGTTCGGCTGTGGGTCTCTGCATCTGTTCCCATCAGTTGCTGGATTAAGCCTCTCTAATGATTGTTGGGCTAGGTACCAGTCTATGAGTATAGCATTAATATCATTTTATTGACCTTTTTGTTGTTATTGTTGTTTTTGCCAGTCATGTTTGGTTCTATCCTGGGTTTCTGGGCTATCAGGGACCTCATGAAACTTAAAAACTTCTGTAAGGCAAAGGACACTGTCAAAAGGACAAAATGGCAGCCTACAGAATGAGAAAAGATCTTCACCAACCCTGTATCTGACAGAGGGCTGATATCCAAAATATATAAAGAACTCAAGAAACTAGCCATCAAAATGCCAAATAATCCAATTTAAAATGGGGTACAGATCTAAACAGAGAATTCTCAACAGATAAATCTCAAATGGCTGAGAATCACTTAAAGAAATGTTCAACATCCTTAGCCATCAGGGAAACACAAATCAAAACAACACTGAGATGTAGTGGATATCTGTTCTGCCTATGACCTTAAAGTACAGGCCCTAGAAATGTAGTAGGTAACAGTTCTACCTATGACCTTGAAGTACCAGCACTGGGGTATGGCCTTGGGGCTACCCTTAAGACCAGAGAGGCATGTAGAGTACTCTCTTCACTCTCCCTTGTGGACGTGGATGGTGTGGACTGACTCAGGCAACAGAACAGCATGGGACAGTACCTCAGCCTTCCAAGACCCTATGACAATTCTCTTATTCTGTTTAGTGAATTTTCTTTCCTAATAAATTCCTTTAAGCAGACTCCCATGAATTTCTCATTACGGTGAGATCCCATCTTACACCTGTTAGAATGGCTGATAAAAAACACAAGTGACAGCTCATACTTGTGAGGATGTGGAGCAAGGGGAACACTCCTCCACTGCTGGTGGGAGTGAAAACGTACAGCCACTTTGGAAATCAATATGGTGGTTTCTCAGAAAATTGGGAACTGATCTACCTCAAGACCCAGCTATACCACTCCTGGACATATCCCCAAAGGACGTTCCACCATACCACAAGGACACTTGCTCAACTATGTTCATAGCAGCTTTATTCATAGTACCCAGAAACTGGAAACAATCTAGATGCCCCTCAACCAAAGAATATTTAAAGAAAATGTGGTACACTTACACAATGGAGTATTACTCAGCTGTTCAAAACAATGACATCATGAAACTTGTTGGCAAATGAATGGAACTAGAAAAGATTGTCCTGCATGAGGTATCTCAAACCCAGAAAGACAAACATGGTATGTACTCACTTATAAGTGAATATTAGCTGTAAAGGAAAACCATGCTATAATCCAAAGACCCAAAGAAGCGAAGAAACAAGAGGACTCAAGAGGGGACATATGAATCTCACTGTGAAGGGGAAATAGAATAGACAATGCTGTTGGATGAGGGGAGGGTTCTGATGGGGGAGTGGGAATGGGAACTGCTGTGGAATAATCCTCTTGTGAACTGTAAAGATTGTCACTTGAATTGGTTAATAAAAAGCTGACAGGCCTATAGCTGGGCAGGAAATTAGTCAGGAAAGCCAAACTGAGAATGCTGGGAAGGAGAAGGGCAGGGTCAGAAAGTCACCAGCCAGACACAGAGGAAGCAAGTTAGAATGTCATGCTGAGAAAAGGTACCAAGCCACATGGCTAAACATAGATAAGAATTATGGGTTAATTTAAGTGTAAGAGCTAGTTAGTAATAAGCCTGAGCTACTGGCTGATCATTTATGAGTAATATTAAGCCTCTGAGTCATTATTCATGAACTGGTGGGCAGAAGAGAACTGTCTGCTTACAGGGAACAGGAGGGATAGGTGGGGGGGATAGAAGGAGGGAGTGCTGGGAGACACAACTGGAATCTGGGGGTGAGCTAGAAACCTAGAGCAATGGAAACTCCCAGGAATCTATGAAGTTTACCTAAGACTCTTCATAAAGAGGATGCAGAGCATGAACTGGTCATCTCCTATAGCCAGGTAAGACTTCAGTGGAGGGATTGGGACACCAACCCAGCCACAAAACCTTTGACTTACAATAAGATGTGCTGGGGTAAATGTGGCATAGACATTGTGTGAGTGACTGTCTTCTAGAAGCCATCAATTGCCCATAGCTCCTCAGATAGGAGTGGGATTTCTTGGCCACTTCCTTGCACCAATGCTGAGATTTTTTTCTGGCTTGATCTTGTGCAGGTCTTATGCACACATTCACAGTCACTGTCAGTTCATACGTACAGCTGCCCTGTTGTGTTCAGAAAACATTGTTTAACTCTAGTCATACACTGCCTCTGACTCATAATTTTTCTGCCCCCTCTTCCATGATGATCTCTGAACCCAGAGAGGAGTAGGTCTAATGTAGAATCCCACATTTGGGGCTGAATACTTTGAAATCTCTTATTCTCTGCATGTTAACCAGTTGTGAGTCTCTGTTAATCACTATTTACTGCAAAAAGAAGCTTCTTTGATGAGGGCTGAGACATGTACTAATCTATGAGTGTAATGATTAGACGTTAGGAATCAGTTTAATACCATGTTCATTTAGCAAAGTAATAGTAGTAGGCTCTCCCTTCGGGTCTATGATCTACCTAGCCTTGGGTTCTTAGCCTCTTTAATGGTACGTGGCATGAGTTCTCTCCTTTGAAGTGGCCTTAAATCTACTCAGAAAGTGTTGGTTACTCTAATAACACTTGTACCATCTTTGCACCACTGGACATAGCTTCCCGGGCCAGTCTTTATTTGTAGTTCACAGCATTCACAGTTGGGTAAGACTGATGATCTCTTTTCTTCCCGGGCCAGGCTTTATTTGTAGTTCACAGCATTCACAGTTGGGTAAGACTGATGATCTCTTTTCTTCTCTGGTAGCATGCATATCAACTTCTACAAAAGCTAGCCAGTAAGGAAAAAGCTTCCAGGTCAGTATCAGTTTGATTTCTCCATGTTCTAGGACTCAGGTATGTGCTGTCTTCAGCATTCGGGTCTTACTGTCAAGTTCAGGGAGGTAACCAAAAGCATTGTCAATAGGCTGCAATGTTCACAGGCTGAAGGGACCCTACTGACTAACAACTCCAAGAGAGCTAACCTGAAGGCATTGGAAAAAGCAAAATCAGACAACATCCAAGAACCACAGATGGAGAGAGATAATTAAAACTAGGGTTTAAATGCATGAGGTAGAAGTGGAAAAACAATACAAAGAATCAATGAAACAAAGAATTAGCTCTGAAAAGATTAAGAATATTGGCAGATGGGCTGGAGAGATGGCTCAGTGGTTAAGAGCGCTAACTGCTCTTCCAGAGGACCTGAGTTCAATTCCCAGCACTCTCAAACTGCAAGATCTGAACCCCTCACACAAAAGACATGCAGGCAAAATACCAATGCAAATAAAATTAAATAAATTACCAAAAAAGAATATTGCCAGACTTCTATCCAAATTTTTTAAAAGGTGAAAGAAGATCCAAATGAATAAAATCAGAGATGATAAGGGAGACATTGCAACAGACACCGAGGAAATGAAGAGAATCATAAGGACACACTTTCAAAATCTATATCAACTAAACCAGAAAATCTAAAAGAAGTAGATGAATTTCCGTAAGTATGTACTTATCAAAATTAAATCAATATGAAGTTAATAATTTAAACAAACCCATCAAAACCAATGACATAGTGGCAGTATTTGAAACTGCCACTACTAAAATGAGTCTAAGACCAAATGGATTCAGTGCAGAATTCTCCTAGACCTTCAAAAAAATTAAAACTAATAATCCTCAAAATTATCTGTAAAATAGAAAATAAAGGAGCACTTCTAAATTATTTTTATAAAAGCAATATTACCCTGAGACCAAAACTGGATAAAGAAAAAAAAAGGGGGCGTTAGGTCCATTTTTCTGATGAACATAGATGCAAAAAATGAAAAATCTCAAAAAAATTCTTACAAACCTAATTCAAGAACCCATTTCAAAAACTCCTGCACATGAGCAAAATGGCTTCATCCCAGAGCTGAAGGAGGGCTGACTCAGCATGTATAAAGCAACAAATGTGATCCACCATGTAAACAGACTGAAGGGCAGAAACCACGTGATCATCTCATTAGATGCAGAAATGGCCTTCGACAACATTCACAACCTTTGTATGGTAAAAGTCCTGAGGAGAACAAGGATACAGAACACATCTCAACACAGTAAAGACAATATATGAAAATCCCACAGTTAATATCATGCTAACCTGAGAAAGACCTCAAAGAATTTCCATTAAAATCAGAAACAAGCCGGGCGGTGGTGGCGCACGCCTTTAATCCCAGCACTTGGGAGGCAGAGCCAGGCGGATCTCTGTGAGTTCAAGGCCAGCCTGGACTACCAAGTGAGTTCCAGGAAAGGCGCAAAGCTACACAGAGAAACCCTGTCTCGAAAAACCAAAAAAACCAAAAAAATTAAAATCAGAAACAAGAAAAGGATGTCCGCTCTTTCCCCTCCTGTTGACACAGTGTTTGAAGTCTTAGCTAGAATGAGAAGACAAGTGAAGGAGATAGAGAGATACAAGGAAGAAATCAATATGTCCTTATTTGCAGAGGTTACGGTTCTATAAATAAAAAACCCTAAAGACTTCACCAGAAATTTCCTTCAGCTGGTAAACACACTGAGCAAAATAGAAGATGCAAAGTTAGCCCACAAAAATCAGTAGACTGCCTATTTAACAGCAACAAATGTGTGAAGAAAGAAACTGGAAACAATCCAGGTAGTTTTAACTCATGTTCCTTCATGGCTAATGAGGTTGAACATTAGGGTCTCAAACTCCAAGCTTGCCTCACAAGGCTGGTTTCCCTAACTAGCTTTCTCTGGGGATTCCCCTTCTCCGCCTTCTGAGGCTGGAATTATAGGTGGCTGCAACACCCACCTGATATTTACATGGGTTCTTGGGAGCCACCACAGGGGTGCTAGGAACTGAACCCATGTCCTCTGTAAGACCAACCAGTGCTTTTAACCTCTGAGCTATCTCTCCAGATACATGGATTCTTGGCATATGAACTCCTGCCCTTGTGTTTGTGAAGTACGCACTTTAACCAGCCAGTAAATCTATTTTTACTAGTTGGGGTCCTCAGATGTCTTTCCTGCTCAAGTTCATAAAGTTTTATAGTTTTGGGTTTTATGATTTGTTTGTAGTGTATGTTGTGTATGGTAAGAGGTTAGAGGAAAGTTGATAGTCTTCAATGCATGTTTCATTTTTATAGCATTGGTGGTTGGAAAGAGCATATTTTGCCTTTTGTGTTCCATTCAAGATTATTGACTTTCTTTGATATTGAATTGCTGTTGCAAGCTTTCTGTGCATTTTTCTAGTTGTTTTTCAGAGGTGACTTCTTCAATATAAGTTTGTGTCTATGGCCAGAAACAGAGCAAGTATATTTTTTGAATGCACAAAAAGGGATATAGGGTGGCAAAAGATCCTCCAGTTAATTCAAGTGCCACTTCAAAGCTAATCCAGCACCTTTAAAAATACTAGTCACAATCAGGTTTGAGGAATACCAATAGAGATGGCTCTTTCCCAAATAGTAATTGTTTTTGTTGATTTATTAATATGTGTGTTTCATTTGAATTATAATTAAAATAGTTCAGTTTAGTGACTCATAATAAAACATTTGAAAAGTAAATTCTTCAATATTATCCTAATTGGAATCAAGAAAGTAATTCTGTTTTTCCAGCAAACATTAAAATCAACAAGGGACTCTTTACAAAGAAGCAGATATGTTTGGACAAATGATGTGTTCTTACATCCATTGGGCCCATCTTTCTACACATAGCCATGCTGCAACAGCTTTCACAGTCACAGAATGAAGAGCCCAGTGACCGATGGGATGCAAAGAGGAACTGTTGCTTTTTATTTGTACTTTTAGTCATTAACATTTCATCTAGAATGAGCATAAAAAATGCCCAGGCAAGATTCTTTCTCACCCAGGGTTACTAAGTGCTGAACATTTCCTTAGAGCTGATATTGAAACAGCAAATAAAACATTCTCTCTCTCTCTCTCTCTCTCTCTCTCTCTCTCTCTCTCTCTCTCTCTCTCTCCCTCCCTCCCTCCCTCCCTCCCTCCCCCCCTCTCTCCTTGATTTCTTAGAGTTTGTTGTCTAGTGGTGAATCTTTCTTTGATCCCATGTCTAGTTTCACATTGTCTAATGGCCTACTGACTACTGACCACCAAAGATACTTCCTGTTTACTTATTCACACATTGTCCCAAAACACTCAGGAAAGTAAAGATTTCTCTACAAATAATTTCCTAACTATATTAGTGTAATCCACTGGAAACACCCTAAATTACTTCATGCTTCCTACTGAGGCCACTCCTTATGCTTTTAGGCAGTGGTTGTAATGTTTGGAGGAAGGCCTCACTTTCTACAAGAAAGTACCCACAATCCACTGTAACCACATAACCTCCAATCTTTCTAGAATGCGATGTATGTTGTTGCTGGTAGACAGCTTTGTTGGGTGGGTACTTCTTCCATTCAGCTTTATGTTCACTTTCTTGCTTTATTTTTTTCATCTCTTGGTAGATTACTTGCCCTAAGTGTCAGTGTCCATTATCTGTATCAGTTATCAGTTTCTCTCTCCCTACTCAGCTTCATGCAGAGCTGGAAACTCTTCCTCCTTAAGCTCCTCTGGTATAAGGAAAATACTGTATTCTGACATTCCAGTCCTGAAAGGTGACTCTCTCTGAGATTTTCAATGCTTTTCACAGGCACAGCCACCCCCAGAGAGACTGCGAGGGGAGGATGGAAGAAATCCTCAAAAATGTGTTTGGGCACACTTGACTCTCTTTTGACTTACGATCAGTGGAATTAGTGAAGACTACTATGAACTCATGGAATTTTTCAGCCTTTAGAATTCCCAGATGGCTTCAAGTTGTCTTTGAAGCATTCTTATTTTACAATGTGTGTTTTTCCTTAGAGAAGGAGAAAAACAGATTGGGTCTTGTTAGAGGAGTTACTGAGACTTGAGGTTAGCTCCTTATTGTGGATTTGCTGTATCCCAGTCATTCTGTTATTTGCTATGGGTTTGACCTGGAAAACAAAAATATATCTAACAAATGAGAAAGTAGGATCTTTTGGGAAGCACTTAATTTCCCTGAAGCAGAGTTAAGACCCAGTTCTGATTGATACTAATAAAACTTTTCTATAGTAAGCTTGTTAATATTAATGTTGGAGTAAAAATCATGAACACAAAAATATATAGATTTTCCCTCATACATTTGTTTTGTAGCTGGACAAACTGAATTAAAGTGTTGGGTTTGCATCAAATTAACTGCGTGTCAATATGAATGAGAACTCCAGGTCCTTGAATTTTATTTATTTCATACACACACACACACACACACACACACACACACCCCACATACATATGCACAAACATTCAAATCATTCATCATTGATTTGGGAAAGATTGCTTAATAAAACTGAGAGGATCAACCATTACAAAGACTTCTAAGGGCAGAGTGATACCAGTAGCCTTGCAAAGATACTTAATTTCATTTTAGTCAACCAATGTTTATTTCAATATTAAATTATTATATGCTCTGCATCTTGGCTACTCAGATATCCCAAATAAACCAGACAAAAATAAATGTTAAGATTCCATCTCAAACTCAAGGAGAGTTTTTGGTCTGTGTAGATTAACTATGACATCAAGGAAAATGTGCAGATGGGCAGCAGGTGAAAATACAAGAGAAAATGTCTCTTTAATCAAAATATCCTGTTAAGAGTGCTGTTTAAAATGTAAAAAAAAAAAGTCTAATTAGAGGAGGTACATCGTCATGGAAGACAGGCGTGTTCAGTCACTCTCACTGCAAATGCAATTATGGCCAATTCCCATGAGTCTACCTAAGAGGAGGAGGGTGTGTCGAGCATGGCTAACAAGGGAAGCCAATCGTTGTAACTTCTTTTCAACATTTCCCTCGGCTAAACCTGTTTAGCAGAGTTGCTGCAAGGACTGAGACTGGCTGGCTCTAGTTCCTTCCTCTCCCCCCCCCACACCCAGCATCCCTCAGCCAGCCCCCTTCACCCTTGATGGAGAAGTTAGGAAGCCATGCAGTAGCCAAAACTGTGGGCGGAAGAAGAAGGAAGAAAAGTCGGCCAAAACCTTGAAAAGAAATGCAAGCTATTTTTATATATGCAAAATGGAAATGAACATACTGTTTTTATATCAGTATTCTGATCATACATACACGCACAACAAACACTTTGCAAATACAATTTATTAAAGCCCTGTGTATAAGTGAAAAAGAAATCCAGTTTTGTTTTTAAAACATTAAAAAATATAGATATGGTGGACATTTCCTTTTGATCTTTATTCTAAAAATTTAAATCAGTTTTTTTTCAGCAGGAACTCTGCCATCTAGACCCTTGCTTATTACACCAAAATGCCCAGTTTTGATGCAGTTTTGATGTTTACATAGAAATTTAGTCCGAGAAAATGACTATGTTCATTTCTTGTACGGTAGTAATTGACTTCCTACGAAGCACAGCAGTGCACGATCCAGTTGCAGTGACCAACTCATTGCCTTAGCTGGAAGTGTTGCCAACAGATGTTTTCAGTTGTGCAGAGAGACACCAGAGCTGTCTCCTCCTCCAGGAGTCAAGTACATCCAAAGACTGACCCAGTTTCATTTGATGCCCAATGCGCTGGCTCTTCAAGTTCATATACTTGCCTTGCTGGGATAGTCCAAGTTGTCGCAGCTTAAAAGGACCTTCTCAGCTCCTGAGGACCCTGTGGGGTGACAGCCTACTCCTGGTTCTATCCACAGCTCTTGTCCCCCTGCCCATTCCTGCCTCTTCAGATGCTGACCTTAAGCATATTTCTAACAAACATTCTGAACAATTTCATCTTGTAGTCCACTTTCTGAGGGAGCTCCCTCTGAGTTGCTTGTTCGTTTTTTCGTCCAGTAGAGTGTCTTGTAACGCCTCTTCCTTAAGAAACACAGATCTCTCTTTTAATATTGCAATGTCTATGTCAGAATTTGATAGTTTTCTGTTTTCCTTTCTCCCTGAACCTCTATATAAACTACGTTGTGATTGGATGTGTCTAAATTACCAAGTTCTGACAGTAGACTGTGGAGGAAGGAGACAGGTGACACTTTCTGGCCTGGTCTAGTAAATGCTCATGAAGGCCCCAGTACCCCTTCTTCTGCCCTGGTCAGCAGATTGACGGAAAGGACTTAGAGGAGCTTTCCAAAGTCTGGGGGATGAATAACAGGGGTAGAAGATGGAGAGAAGGTGGATCAATGAGACCAGGATGGATTATCACTCTCGAATTATGTGAGAGTACTTTTTATAGAAATTAGCCTTATTTACTCATTTATTTCTACATTACATATGCTAGGCAATTTCTTCTATCCCCTTAAAAGTTAAACAACTCATTGCTTCCTGTATATTATAAACCATACTTTCCTGAGTGTGTTATCATGTCTCCTTAGTTACAAGCGCTTGTCTCTGATGTAAATTCAGAGAAGTGAAGCTGCTAGGTCTGGAGATGTACCAGGTTTAAAATTCAATCAACATTTTAATACAATTGTCCAAGGCAATTGTAGCAACTTCTATTTTCTCTAGGAGTATGGTAGAGCACCTCTCTCTTGTGTTTTCCAAGCATGGCATATGCAAGGTCCTGTGCCAAGCATTTTACCTGTATGAACTTATTTGAGCCTTGCCAAAACCTCTGATACGTCACCTTCTATTGTTTACTTCTGCTTTTCAGATGAGTAAACTGAGGTCAAGTCAATTTAATGTATAAATGAAATAGCGAAGAATATCCTGAGACTTAGGGCTAGCTCTCCTTTTAGTCATGCTATGTTACTAATGAGTAACACTTGTTCAGAGTCCAAGGCTGTCAGATAGATTGTTTAATCAAATTATACTATATCTCATTTTTATGGGGCTAACATGGTTATGAATATATATTTCTTATGCATGCCCAAATATATTTTCATGGGTAGAAACACATATAGGAAGGTTAAACTTTTTCTCTCAGCTTTGAGGAAAAAATATAAAACCATAGAGATCTATAAATTGTTTAAAAGTTTAAAACAATGAATAAAACACAACCAGCAATAAAATCTGCATCTGCATATCTATTGTCAAAACAGCTGTAATCACTTGGCCACATCACAACTTGCTCAGTGTTTCTCCCTGAACTTCCTTTGTCCTAACCCTGAACATCATACAGGGGAGGGCTGTGTGAGCCTCAGACAAGATGGAATTTGGCCCAGCTGTTTTCAAAGGTTACACTAGAAACTCAAAAGGCCCAAAAGGGTTGCTGTGAAAACTGTCTTTGAAACCTCCATGCCATGTCATGTGTCTGTTCCAAGAACTGTGGTGAGGGTAAGATGGGTAATACACGACACAGAAGAAGTCCTTGGGCCCATCCTGGAGGCCCAAGAACATATTTGACTTCTCAGATTTCTCCCATTTTTGTGGTTTTTGAGGTTGCAATAGAATTCAGCCCTCTCTGGGTACAAGTTCACGCTGTCTTGACAAACTATGACTTCCTATGGCAGTGAAAGGAGGTTTTGATTTTTTTTGTTAAATGAGGATAATTTGATGAAATAAATAGTTTTTACCGACTGTAAGTGAATTGAGATTAGATTTTGTTAACATACACAGGGATGGATCCACACGGGAATGAAGCACAGGCAGGGACCCTATTTGAGGGTGCCTTTGCTTTGTCATTCCAGAAAATTCAGAATTCCTGTTTCAAACTTGGTAAGGTAGCAAAAGGGCACAGAAAAAAAAAAAAAACAACATAGGAGGTTAAATGGGCATATCATTCATTGTCAGTCAGTGGACTTAAGTTTGAGCTCAGGTATCCAAGTTGTTATCTTCTTTCTGGGATGATGTGTATTTATTCATTAAATCCAGGGCTTGTGTTGACTCATGAATGGGTTAGAAATTTGCTCTACAGTGGGATGGGAAGATTTTGAAATGCATTGGTAAGTTCAATTCATAAACAAGTCTCTATAAACTGAAAGAGCTGCAAATAAGATAGTAAGTGGACTATACCAATCAAGAATGAGAGGTAGACTATGTGGAAAAGGTTCTCCAAATTCGTAAGTGTGAAGGGAAATGGACTACACTAACTTCTCAAGAGAAACAAAGACAGAGAAGGGTTGGGGCCATTTGGAGTTTGTAGCTAGAGCATCCTGCAAAAATCATTTAGGATAACATTGAGGGTAGCATGGACTAAATGATCCCAGACAGTGGAATGTTACTGGAGAATTTTAAGCAAGGAGACAATGAGGTCTGATTCACTCTTCAGAAGCCTTATTCCAATGATAATGCATATACTACATTTAGAGGAAGAGATGAAAGAGAAAAGTGGGAGGAATCAGGGGAGAGGCAATCTTTAAAAAGCGAGACAGGCAAGAAACAAAAGCAAAGTGCATTTATTCATCTGTTCCTTTGTCATTGGCTGAACTCTTTTGGAACTCTGTCCAAACTGACACGAATGTGCAATGTTTGAATCCATGTAGCATGGATTCCATTAGTATTCTTGGTAAATTACAGGCAGGCTGGGAGGAAATTTTAATGTTTGTGAATTGTTTAAGGCCACAAGAATTCAAAGTATCTCTGTCTGTGGTTATACCAATGTGCAAAAATATTTGAATATCTGTGTTTGGGCCAGTGTGTATACATGTAATGCTGAAGGTCATCATGATAGTGGGCCCCTCTGACAGGAGTGTTAGGAGATGCTCTTGGCCTTGGACCTGTTACCATTTAATGGAGAAGCCAGTCAGTATCAAGTATAGCGAATTTCTGATTGTTCTGTGTTTGTGTTTATAGAATATATAGAAAGAAAGAGAGACATGGCATCTGTTGCCTAGTGGCTGTGTTAGAAGGGTTAAGATCCTTCGTGGAAAAGCTCTAGTGGAAATTTTTGACTGGCTCTTACATGTTCCAGTGTGTGTAGATATCATACACCACATGGACACACTGGCATAAGTTGTGTTGGGCTGATTTTTCTTTTAAGTATTTCACAGTCCTCCATAGATAGCTGTGACATTGCTTAGGTTTATCCATGGATTAGCTATTCTGGACATTGAAAGTCTCATGTTGCTCCTATGATCTTGACAAGTACTGCTGAACGCCCATTTGAGATCTGTGTCTGTAAATTTCAGGTGAAACCAGATGCTTTTTTAAAATGTTAAGGTAACCTAGACCTAGAGAGACAAACATCATTTCTTATTTGTGGATCCTAGCTCTGATTTGGATGTGTAACCAGAAATAACCCTTAAAGCCAGGGAAGTAGGAGGGCACCATGAGGAAAGCAGGGAAGAGGGATTGTAGAAGACAGGTGGATGGAAAAATGGGGAGGACTTTAACTGGGGAGGAGTAAATAACACAAAAGATAACTGGAAAAATCATAGGGAAACATTATTTACTAAACATACTTAAAATACATATATGCACGTATATACCTACACATTTGTACTTGTACATGTGTGCATAATAATGTTGTTGAATTAAACTTAAGGTCCCTTCAACAGGAAGGAGTTTAAGCCTGTTACTGTAAGCATAGTCAACTACCCATGGCTAGAGAGGTCTTAGACCCTAAAGGAGAACATTATATTGCCATTTTCCTAGAGCAGTATAATTTCTAACTGTATTCTAAACAATAACCACAAATAAGTGTGATGCTCAACCCTCATCAAAGAAGCTTCTTTTTGCAAGAGAGACTACTACAGAGACCCCATAACTGGAAAAAAATGCAGCAAATAAATGACTGTGGGGTGCCAAGCCCCAATGGACACATCTACAGTGCACCCCCCAACCCTGATTGACACGGCTACAATGCAACCCCCCAACCCCAACTGACACATCTACAGTGCAACCCCCAACCCAACAGACACATCTACAGTGCACCCCTCAACCCCAACGGACACATCTACAGTGCACCCCTCAACCCCAACGGACACATCTACAGTGCACCCCTCAACCCCAACGGACACATCTACAGTGCACCCCTCAACCCCAACGGACACATCTACAGTGCACCCCTCAACCCCAACGGACACATCTACAGTGCACCCCTCAACCCCAACGGACACATCTACAGTGCACCCCTCAACCCCAACGGACACATCTACAGTGCACCCCTCAACCCCAACGGACACATCTACAGTGCACCCCTCAACCCCAACGGACACATCTACAGTGCACCCCTCAACCCCAACGGACACATCTACAGTGCACCCCTCAACCCCAACGGACACATCTACAGTGCACCCCTCAACCCCAACGGACACATCTACAGTGCACCCCTCAACCCCAACGGACACATCTACAGTGCACCCCTCAACCCCAACGGACACATCTACAGTGCACCTTTCAACCCCAACGGACACATCTACAGTGCACCCCTCAACCCAATGGACACATCCACAGTGCACCCCTCATACCTAAGTGTCAAGGAGATTTGTCACAGAAGGGGAAGAATGACTGACTATAAAGGACAAAGGACAAAGTTGCCTGTGGCATCTATGAAATCCCAACAATATGGTTGCCTAAACAAAAGTGGCACAATGACACTAGCTGATGTGCTAACATGGACAGGGGAAAACTGACAAGGTCCCACACCTAGATGAAGAGCTGCAAGGAATCATTGGTTACTGAGAAATGGAGACTCTGTTTTCTTCAGGGACAAGCTTCCTGATATCCAATGCAGTCCCAAGTGGTCATATGATTAGTACTAGATGGACTAAGATGTCTGTACATGTATACATATATGCATATACACATATATGAATTCCTATGTAACAATAATAACTAAAGAGGAAGAGGTCATGAATTTCAGAGGGAGTCAGGTAGATGGGAGATGTAAGAGAGGAAGAAGGAGGGAAGAAATGATGTAAATACAGCACCCATGGAAGAAATTCTGAACACAAATGTAAAATAAGTCTCAATATCATGTTCTTGCAAGGCAAAAAAATTATATTCAATAATAAGTTTGTTTAGGGCTGAAGAGATAACTCAGTCAGAAAAATTCTATCTCTGGAATCCAGATGTGGTAGCCTGGTAGTTCCAGCATTGGTGAGTGAGGCCAAGACAGGCTGATCACTGGCCCGGTTAAGTTAGCTCCAAGCTGATGAGAAGTCCTTCCTCAGAAAAGGAACAAAGGAGTGGACATGGATAATGACAGAGAAACAACACACAAAGCTGTCCTCTGGTCTCCTCATGCATGTACACACATGTGTATGTGCACCTACACACATGTACCTGCACTCACGTGTACACACACACACACACACACACACACACACACACACACACACACACACACACAGAGTTTGTCTAATTTATTTCCCTTAGCTGTGGCTCAGGTCTTCCACTGGGCTGCAGTCCTTGAGCGCCTGTTAAAAGCTTAACCCTGTGTGGACGGAATCCCCAGCATTAAGCGAAGGGAAGCAGAACTGGGATCGGGGGAGACCGAAGTCATGAGGGAGATGGAAATAACATAAGCGAAGGAATCCTAAATTCCTTCCTCTTCACTTCCTCTGCCACTTCCAGTCTAGTTGACATGAGTGACTCTTTTTTTTTTTTTTTTTTTTTTTTTTTTGGTTTTTCGAGACAGGGTTTCTCTGTAGCTTTGCGCCTTTCCTGGAACTCGCTTTGGAGACCAGGCTGGCCTCGAACTCACAGAGATCCGCCTGGCTCTGCCTCCCGAGTGCTGGGATTAAAGGCGTGCGCCACCACCGCCCGGCATGAGTGACTCTTTACTCCACGTTTATGCTGCCTTCTTCAAATCCGAATGCTTAGTTGGGTATGATGGCTCATCTCTTTTTCACTGCAGGACTCGGGGAAAGGCAGGCAGGTCTCCGTGAGTTTGAAACCAGCCTGGTCTGCATAGCAGAGTTCCAGGCCAGTCAGGGCTTCAGAGTGAGATCTATCTCAAAACAAATGCAATTGGGAGGTTTAATGAAGCATCTGAGTTCTTGGCAGGTTCTGAGGGAATGGTGTGATCCAAGTGGTACTTACGGCATAGTTCATATCCCCCAGATCACCGAAACAAGTAACGCTTAAGGATTTGAACATCTTTTATCTTTACAATTGCATTTCTCTCCATCCTCCTCCTCTTCTGCCTCCTTCCCCCTCTCTCTCCCTCCTCCATCACCTCTCCCCACACTCCGTGTGTGTGTGCGCATCTGTGTGCGTGTGCGTGTGCGTGTGTGTGTGTGTGTGTGTGTGTGTGTGTGTGTGTGTGTGCAGAAATCAGAGGACAATTTCATGAGTCAGTCCCACCATATGGGGCCTGGGAGTCCCGTTCAGGTTGTCAGCAAACTCCTTTACCTCTTGACCTATCTCACTGGTCTAGATTTAGGCAGCTTATTTAATAAACAACAACAGCAAATAACTTTGATAAAGTTCTCCTCAGATGCTATGTCCTGAGCTTTCAGTGACATTTTCTCTTCCCAAGGAATAAAAATAAAAGAAACTGCTGTTCAATGGGTTTGTGTGCTACAACTTTTTGCTGTCTCGTTGAGAAAGCAATCCCACAATTTGGATCCCTCCCCCTGTAGAGTTCTATATAATTTGATGCAATTTTGACAAAATTATTAAATATTAGCAGCAGTGGCCTCAAAGCCCCCTCTCATTTGCATTTACTTTGTCCATTTCTGCCTCTTTGCTTTGGTGCTGTTCTTGATGCTGATTTCGTCAAGTGGGGCTCATCTAGACACTAACAGCAGCAGGCCACAGGCCACTGTAGGGAACTTTTGGATGTCTCTGCAGTTTTCCCAGGAGAATGATGAACATGTTTCCCTACTGTAAGGTAGAAAGAGCATGGACAGATCTAAGACAGAACTTTCTGGCCCCCATGGTGAGCCTTTTACAGTTCATGTAGGCCTGCATGTTCTTGGGAACAGTGCTGCTTAGTCTGAGGCAACGGGGACTCCCAGAGGGTGAATGCAATGCCTAGACATTTTTTGATTGTCAAGGAAGGGAAGGAAATGTAGGCAGAGACCAGAGGTGTGGCTAAATTTCCCAAATTGCACATGGCAGCCCCCCACAGCTAGGAATTATTTGATCCAAAATGTAGTAGTGATATCCTTTTCACTATTTGAATGTGTTCCCCAGAGGGCAATGTGTGGAAGGCTTGTTCGTCAGTCTGTGAAGCTATTAGAGGGTCATAGAGCTGTTGAGAAATAAAGTCCCGTGTGAAGAAATGAGGTCACTGTGGGGGAAGCAGTTGAAGGGAGTGCTGGGACCCTCACCTCTTCACCTATCTTTTTTCCTAGCTGTCATCCAGTGAGCAATGTCCCTCCACCGTGCACTTCAACCGGGAGGTACTGTCTCACCGCAGATCTGAAGTGAAACACCAAAAATAAGTCTTTCCACATGAAGTGAGCTAGGCACAAAGGACAGTCATTGAGGGACTCTGCTTTTACAAAGCGCCTAGAGTAGACAAATTCCCAGAGTTAGAGGCTGATCCCAGGAGTGAGCTCAAGGGAGAGCACAGAGTAATTTCTGATGGGGCCAGAGTTTTGGTTTGGGATAATTAAAATGTTCCAGAAGAATGGTGTCGAGGACTTTACAACCTCAGTGTCCTTATGCCACTAAAGTGTATGCTGAAAAATAGGTGCCTCATATACTTTCTTACATATACTTATTCTGGTAAAATATTTTAAAATAATCATAGTATAATAATAAGATTATTTTTTAAACACATATGCTTGAGGAAATAAGCATACCATAATTTATTGGATATATGCTATATACCATGCTGATCATTTTAGATAGCTTAATTAATTCAATCCTTTAAATAATTAATGATACATTAACTAATTTACTTCAAGGATTCAAACACTCTTGTAGATCATTATTCCCACGCAGCAATAAGGTAACCCCAGTTCACACAGGTAGGAGGGGGTAGATCTGGGATTAAAACATAGTTATCTACTTCCATTTTTTTTAAGACACAAGTGATTTATTTTTTAAAAGGCACTTTGAAAATGCCACACATGATTATTCACTACAAACTCTGAAGCAATGTGAATGAAGATCAGAAATGGATGAGTTGAAGATCCACACAAGCCAAGATGATCCCCAGTTGATGGAAAACCTCAATCACAACGCTGTCAGTAGTAGAAAGGGAAAGAGATGCAACGTAGGCCATCACTCCATTGAGCTCTGTCCACCTCACCCTCACCAACGGTGCCAGTCACACACTGATCAATGGTGCTGGAGAGATCTGCATTCTTCACTCTGGCTTTAAACTCCATGGAAAACACTCTTGAATGATGTCAAAGTCACCAACAGTCTGCAAGGCGTATATGGTGTATCCAGTACCATTCCTACTCTGATGGAAATAACCTGTCTGACTTGGCTTAGCACACAGAGTTAGACTAAGTACATTTAAAAGCAGTGGTGGTTACAGTGAGGTCTCTGAGGGCAGACAGAACATAGCAGGTCTTTATTCTGCATAACAACATTGCTAAATAATGACTTCTTAGGTACATTATTTGTCTTCTGGCTTAGATGAAGACCGAAGAATGTCCTAACCTCATTTCCATTTGGTCTGTAAGACTGGTCTATTTGAAGAACATAGCAGCTTCCACTTTTTAAAGGATATTTTCAAGTGTTTTTCTTCATACCCTGGGGCAACAAAACCATCCCACACTCTCAACAGATGATTTTGCAGCTGGGTCATCACAAATGTCAGACCATGCAAGAAAATTATCAAATGGAGACCTCCTATGGCCTGTCTTGCTCTTGACTACACAGTGGATATAGACAGGAGGGTTGGGTAGAGGTCTTAGACCATGTAGACTCTGGCTGTGCCTTCTCTGAATGGAATTCCTACAGCAGCACCTACTAGGCTGATTAGTTGGAAAGGAACCACAGCCGCAGTGTCCAATGCTTCTCTTGAGTTCCTTCACCAGTGGCCTGGCATCCAAAGCACCACATGTGCTTATGGATCCTGGGCATCATTGAGAACTGTGATGGGGACCTTGGCCTTCAGTGCACACAGTTGGGCAGGAGTCTGATGGGGTTTCTTTGCTCTACTCTTTCCTGAAGATATCTGAAATGCTTTACCATATTATGTGAGTGTGCTTTCAAGGCTAAGTGGCATCTGGTCTCTGAAGTGTCCTTGCTATTGGAACTCTGCATCACCATGGACACTGCCACAGTCCTCCAGTTTACAAATGACTTCCACTCAGCATCATTTTTGGATGCAGCTCTCCATAAGGTTACTCTGCCAATGCTGATTGGCTCAACAGCTACAGCAACAGCTATATCTGGAGAAGCCAGGATCTTCACGAATGCAAACAGGTTAAAATAAAGTCTGGCCATATTGGCATTATCTTCTGGAATACTGTGTGCCAGCATGGACTGAAAGCGCCACCCACTCCCCATTTCAGGAAACCCCATTTAGCTCAGATACATTTCTGACTGCTAGGCCAGCATCCCGGAGAACTTTTTACCATTCCTCTAGATTCCAACTAACAGAGGCAAGGTTTCTGGAAAATTCTGGGAGGCTAGTTTTGTGAGACATTGAACAGAGAGAGGTGGCTGGGAGCCATGGCGGGAGGTCTGAGGACCAAGCACGCAGGCCACATGCACATGCAGACAAGCACTGCTGCTCCACCTTACAGTTCAGGAAGTGGGGGGCGGGGCGGGGCGCTATGTTTACTTCATCGCCTGGTCCCTATGTGTACATATAGTCCCATGTTTTCTGTGTTTAGTCCAGACCTTAGAAGAATATTACTTCTTGCCTCCTGAAAGTAATTGGGAAGGAGTTCCCATTTTCTCGACACAAAGATGGGCACAGAAGCTCTGGAAGGGAGAAAGACTTGCTCATGCCTCATCTGGAGCAGAACTGGGATTCCGACCCAATTTAAAGCCAGAGTCTTGATATAACTCCCAACCTGAACAGCCCACGAGCTCCCTACTCAAAGATATATTCTTTTCATATTTAACATTTTCTGAGCTGCAGATTCACCTTATTTCATCAACACAGTACTTTCCAACACTCCAATATTAATTTGCTTGATATCATCAGAGAGTTTGGGAGTGGAGGCTCATGAGTATGGGGCGTTATATGTTCGCTTTAAAGTAGGACCTGTGTGAAGAGTACCAAAAGCTAGCCCTTCGGTGACAGATGCAAGAGGAAAGAACTCAGGCGACAAGAATGGTTGCTGGAGAGAACCTTCTAAAATCCTCCAGTGAGGTGCTGCTGAGGCCAGAAATCTGTGCTCAGGCTAAGATTAGGTCATATGCCAATTATTTCAACATTAGTACTCTTTAAATGCGTATGATATGTCTAGATGAGAATATACATAATTTGAGAAAGTTTAAGTCTTCCTATGGTCCCTCCAGTTACTGTTCCCTGAGCCCCAGTGTGGTACTTTCTCTCTTCGTGGGGTTATCTTTGCCCCACTCTTGAGGCCCCTGACAGAGAGAGAGCCCTGGGTCTTTGCACGTACACTGTTAGCTTGCTTCTTTAAGAGGTTCACAATTGCCCCCAGATTACAGGAAATGGGGCAGGACAACTTGGAGCCAAATGAGAGGCTCTACAGCCTATATCCTTGACCTGTGCAGATCTTAAGACATGCCCGGGAAAGACCAATGACTCAGATTTGTTTTGCTGTGAGTTCTCTAACAACCCCTGCTCCTTAGGCATCATAGGGAAGAGGCCAGTTTTCCTACAGCAACGCAACCTTTTATTAAAATCAAGTAGTCCTAGTGTCTTGACTAGAAAGAATAAATAACCTGAATGCAGCAAAAGAAATAAGAAAAAGGTTGGCACTATCTCTCCATCCCTCCCTTCCCCTTCTTCCTTCCTTTCTGCCTGCCTTCTTCCTGCCTGCCTGCCTGCCTGCCTTCCTGCCTTCTTTCCTTCCTGCCTGCCTTCCTGCTTTCCTTCCTTCCCTCCCTCCTTCCCTCCCTCCTTCCTTCCTCCCTCCCTTCCTTCCTCCCTCTCTCTCTCCCTTCTTTCTTTCCTGTCTGCCTGCCTCTTTTTCTCTCCTCTTCATCGCCCCCCACCACCACCTAGAATATCTTTCAGGAACCTACAACTAGATCTTGAAAATTTTACTTAAGAGAATAATTGGGGCTGGGTGGTGGTGGCACATGCCTTTAATCCCAGCACTTGGGAGGCAGAGGCAGGAGGATCTCTGTGAGTTCGAGGCCAGCCTGGTCTACAGAGTAAGTTCCAGGAAAGGCACAAAGCTACACAGAGAAACCCTGTCTCGAAAGAGAGAGAGAGGGAGAGAGAGAGAGAGAGAGAGAGAGAGAGAGAGAGAGAGAGAGAGAATAATTGGGAATCCCTTGGCAATTAAAATGTTTAAAAACTGCTGGTAGAAAAGGGAATCGCTTCCCAAGGACAATCATTTTTGGTGGCTCTAGAAATCAAATCCAGGAGCTACATCTCCAGTCTTTCTGTTGTTGTTGAAAAAATTATATCATTTCACAAAATACAGCCCAAGTTTGGGTGGCTAGCTTCAAGCACTCCCCAAATTTCCAAAGTGTTGCTGATACTGTCAAGCCACAGTGCAGCTGAGATTTCAGAGCTGACCTCGCTGTCCTGTAATATGAGCCTGTTTCCCCGCACAGGGTTTTGAATTATCCTCATCATCTAATATTCATGCTATAAAAACTCTGCAAAACGCTATTTCCTAAATAAATGTCAAGAGTCTAGGTGGCATTCAGTGAGTGATTCTGAGAAGAGTGCAAACAGTGTTTCCTTAATTAAAAGCAAGCAAAAATGATAGTTAATGAAATGTCATCATGTGAAAGGGAATGAGCAGGAGAAAGAAAGAGCTCCAGGGGAGACAGTGTCAGAGAACGGGGTGCAATTCTGAGATGAGCCCACATGGGAGGCTGGGAGAGAGTGCCCTAACTGCTGTAGGGCCACGTCCAACAATTGCCCACGTGCTAAAATAGGAGTCAAAACTGAGTCCACAGAGGAATGACCTGAAGTACACATCCATCCACCCACCCCTCCCTTTGTCCCTCCCTCCGTCTCTCCTTATTGCCCTAGTGAGACAAGATCTCACCATGTGGGCCAAGTTGGCCTAGAATTTTTGATGCTCCTACTTCCAGTTGCTGGAATTATAGGTATGTGGCGCCCTGTTCAGTGTTAGCATCCTTTTAAAGCAAAGCAAACCGTAGTAAATTACTGGGAGTCTATGCTATTCTTATTAAAATAATAGCAAGCTGCACTGGGCCACTATGTTTTCTGTGCTGAGGAATTTCTAATCGTGTTACTGAACATCATCATTTCACCGGATGAAGTTTGTGAAGAGGGTCAATACAACACACCAAATCTTTTTTGTTTTGATTTTTTTTTTTGCCAGAAATTGTTGTTTTGTGTTTCCTCCAAAGCATCAATCCACATCAGAAGAAAAATTAAGACCTTGCTGAGGTTGTCTGGAGGACACTGCCTTCCTTCCCATTTTGAATCAGAACTGTTATTTCACATGATGTAATGGGTGGGTAGGCAGTACCACAATCTTTTTAGCATTCCAAAGCTCCCAAGCACTAGCCAGAGCCACTGGGTCTCCAATTACCATTTCTCTGTCTGTAGCAGTCACCAGGTACTTCCATGGACAGGAGAAAGAAAGGCACATGACTTTGCATTAGCTTGTGTGATGATCCTGGCAGGAGTGAAGATATTCTAAAGCAAGTGACACCTTGCCCTTGGCTTTGGCTCCCAGACTATTGAAACAATGGTCCCCAAGGAATTAGAAGTTCCCTAAAAGTTTCATCCTGAGAAAAGGAAAATGCAGAAATCTCCTGCAGTCAGAAGAGAGGCTATGTTCTGGAAAGAGATTTCATCCAGTTCTGACTGCTGCTCAGGCCACTTTGCAAGACAGACCAAAGCTGAGAAACCGATGGGTTGGTGATGGGCAGGACCACACCTTGATCAGCACTTAATGGTTGTACATACCCCTCTAAGCCTTTGATTTAAACCAAAATCCCAGGTCAGGATCCTGAGATTGACTTGCTGGTGGTGGGAGAGCCACTGGACTCCTTTGCTTCTCTGCAAAATGTGGTTGCATTGAATAAATTCCCTTCCTCTGATAGTCACTATTGTCTTTCACCTCCTGAGGCTGAGCCTAGCTTGTTAGGGTTGCCTAGGCCCAGACCCTGACAGCTCTGACAGTAAGACACGATTCTCCCTCCAGGCCTAAACTTGCTCTGAGTCACATGACTGGAATACCACCTGCCCACCTTGGGTCTACTGCCGGCTGGAGATTCCCTTTGTTGTTAGTCTGTGCCCTTTGTGCCTCATTCCATATCATCACTCAGGCTATTTCTTCCCAGGTTGCAAACACACATCCTACTTCCAGGCATCTGCTTCAGGTTTCCTGGATGGCCGGGTAATGTGTTTGCATAACTCACTTAGCGTTAGACCATAGACTTTGCCAGTGGCCTTTGGAACACCGGCCTCAGGATGTTTGTTTTTGTAAGTTCTGCCTTATCTTACTTCCTCTGAAAAAGTCTCACTTTTCACATCTCAGCTGAAGCTTGAGCCAGCAGCTAGCTCTCCGAGCCCTGCCTAGAGAGCTTGCCCAAGTGTGAGGCTAAATGATCTGCAGTTTGAAAATCATAAACTCTCTGCCTTGTAGTGTTTCAGAAGGTGAGAAGACCAACCCAAGAGTGCAGTTGGGACACAGAGACCTGTATTAGCAGCATTCTGTTTCTACCCACTGCTTAGTCTCTCTCGCCAGTGTGGGGAAGCTGGCTGAAGTTCCGAGATTCTCATAGACATGGGATGCACGGGGGCAGCATGATAAAATTCAAATTCCCAACTCACATCTTCTGAGAGTCCAACTTCAAACAGCTGGAGGGGTCTAGGGCAATTATTAATTGATTCGTAATTATTTTACTTCTTCTGGTCAGTGTCTTTAGTTGAAATATCCCTCTACCAGTCATTTTGGTGAAATATAGATCTGAACAGGAGAAACCACAGTAAAGTGGTGGGAAACTGGCATTTGAACATCTCCTACCTGTGTTAACATCTGAACCCTGTGTTAACTCCTATCTAAATGACCGGAACCCATCATTTTCAAGTGTGGACAGAAGTTAATGTTGTATGAGGGTCTCATGGATTTGGCACAGTATGTTCAAGAGTAGTTTTTATTTTTATGTTGTTTTTCAAAAGCAGCACAAGAGAAATGAAAACAGATTTTGAATGCACAGATGGTGGGCCTAGAAACTAAAAGTAACATGCACAGAGACTGCAGTATGAACGACAGAATGAATTGCCTTCCTCTGCCATTTCTGACGATCTATAGCACATATCTCCTCTTGGCTTGGCACTGTCGTGAGCATCTTTCAGTAGTCTCCACTTCTTCAGGGAGGGGAGCTTCCAGACGCCTAGGTTAAACCCACAGCGGTAGTTAATTCTCTCAATGTGCTCCTCAAGTCTTACTGCTGATTTCTAACTTGATGTCTGTCTTCCTGGTAGAGACTGAATTCCATGAAGGGATGGGATCTTGTTGCCCACATTTGCCTTTATTCCTGATGAGCCTGGTATACAACCTCTGGGGATAAAAGTGTTTTAGGATGTGCTTTGCAGAAAGTCATCAGTGCTGTTCAGCTTTGGAATGGAAAGTCTAGAGACACCAACTTGCCTGCCACAGCAGGTTCATTCAAATGGAAGGCTTGGATGTCCTTGCCATGAACTTACTGACTCTTAAATTTTCTTCCAGCCAGCCCAAAAGTTTTCTGGAACATCTGAAGGAAATTTGGGGCCATTTATTAAAGAAGGGCAAAAACATAATGAGTTGGAGGAGTTAGACAAATTGCACAAGGAAACCCCAGATAACAACATCAATTTTTGTTCGTTTTCCATGGACGAGCTATCTAAATGATGCATTGCTACAGCCCACAGGACCTCTCAGGGGTGGGGGGAAAGCTAGTGGGGTTCAGACAAAATTATTTTATTTACCAATCTTCGAAGCTTCGCTGGGTTTCAATTCTTTCCCCTTCCTCACGTGGAGAAATTTCCTATCAGTGTTAATATCCCACAAAGAAATGGCGATTCACTGGGAGATTGAATTAAACATTATGTCAGACCCACTCTGAAATGTTGGGAGCAAAATTCACACATCATTTCCAATCTAGAAAAGCTGAGCTGGAGTTTTTCTCCGTTGTCTTTTGATTTCTGTTTCTAGCCCCAAACCGAAAGGCACTTTTATATCCTTTGACACATGTTTCTTGTGAGGAAAGAAACCTTTCAAGTGGAAGTAGACTTGGGAAGAAATATGAAGTCCTATTTCTTTTGGCATGGAGTCTTCGTTTCAATTCTGTTCATCTGGCTGAAGTTTACGTTGCTACGCTATAGAAGGACACCTGGGATAAAGTGAGGGAGGCTATGTAATCCTTTACCCTGTGTTTTCAATCAGCTTAGTTCTTACTATAATTTAATCCACAAGACAGTCCCTTAGACTGAATGTTTACTCTTCGTTATGAGTAAAGAAATCAGTACAACGCCGTAAAGACCCCCAGGTCCATATTAACAAGTATGTGAATGTGCACACAAGTACACCTCCATTCTTTGTTTATTTTGCAAAGCCATAGAGATGCCATATTTAAGGTTTTCTACAGATTCCTGTTTATTTCTTTGAACCCTTTTGTTTTCTTTCTTCCAGTAAAGAAAACACACTGAAAGGGAAGAAACGTTTTAGTCTCTGGCCAAATGCTGACAGCTTCAACTCCAGACTACCCCCAAGTTCTGTGAGGTCATTTTGCAGAGGCCGGGAACTCAGCCAGACTGATTAAACCCTACACTCTTGGTTGTTGTTTCAAGTTTATCAGGCTTGCCACTCGCCACTAGTAAGGACCCAGCCAGTGTGGGCTTCCCCTGCTATCAGATGGGCTAGGGTAGGATGCTATGTGGGGACAGTTATGCTTTCTCTCACACCTTTAAAGAAGTCTACCAGGGAGAATATCCCATCCTTCTCTAAGTGGGTAGAGCACTAAGATGCTTTCACTGCAGCAATTTGCAAGGTGTGTTCTTCAGGTGATAGTTCCCAGTTAGAGTTTCCTGCAATAACCCCATACTACTTTTACTTCTGGAAGGCACAGTATGTTCTACTCAGTTCTGAAACAACACATGTTTTATTTAAATTAGCCCTTTCCAAATTCACTGGCTTCAATGGGTCAGCCCACCTGCTCTCCAGCATATCTCTTAATAATTACAGGCCTCCACTGAAAATTCCTGTCTCAAGTCACCGGTCCCTTCCTTACTCACCTACCCTGTCCTCGCGTTAGGCCTTGTTTATTATGAAGATTAACCGTGGTAGTCTCCAAATTGCCAATATTCTGCAAGTCATAGAAGGCCTGATAAAAATGGGAACTCTTGCTCATTTCATACACTGTAATAGTTACTTATCAATACCCTTTCTACTTTATGTCATTCTTCTGTATTGCCTTAGTTTCCTTATCTGCCATAAAACTGTTAATTTTATAAATTCTTGATGTGTGACATGCTTTGCTTTTAGAAGTGTTGGCCTGAAGGTGAGGCCACTCTCCCTAGAGTCAAGAGTACCCATCTCATGGGGGAAAACCTGTACACACAACTTACCAATTGTGAAATCCTACCCCAAGGAGTTAGCAGATGTGTAGAAGGTAACCCCCATTTCATGTGCTGAAAAGATCCAGACGGATAAAGGGGTCCTTTCTACTGGCCCATTGCTGGCTTCCTGTCTGTGCCAGATACCCACTGTGAAGTCAAGCACTGGGCTGATGTCTTCTGGCCTGTTGCCCACTCCACCTGAAGCTGTTCCCAGAGTAGCGATGCTCTCTGTCATGGGAATGACCACCTCTTTGCTGACACGTGTCAAGTACATTTCATCTTTCCTGTCTTGGTCTCTGTTAGAGGGAGCAAAGAGAGGAGGTCTGAGGGAGGATCAGTCCATTCTCTGCCATGGTTGGGGACTTTTCATTTCCTTTCAATTAGAGTCAGGCTATCTTCTCTGTCTCTCGATCTGTTTGCTTGTCTACCTCTGCCTCTGCCTCTCTCTCTCTCTCTCTCTCTCTCTCTCTCTCTCTCTCTCTCTCTCTCTCTCTCTCTGTGTGTGTGTGTGTGTGTGTGTGTGTGTGTGTGCACATGAGCCCCACAAGCATGTGTGTGCAGGTGCACTTGTATGTGCACATGTGAGAAGACTGTCTCAATTACTGTTCTCAGTTGCCGTTAACCTTGACTTTTTTGAGACAAAGTTTCTCACTGTCCTGGAACTTTCCATGTGGGTTAGGCTGCCTGGCCAGTGTGAGCCCTTTGGGGATCTTCTCACATTTGTCCTTGTGTACCTCCAAACCAACAGCTGGAGCTGATTTTCAATGCCAGGATCTGACTGCAAATGCCAGAGACAAACATAGCCAGGTGGGTGGCCGTTGGCAGAGAAAAGTCACATTCAGATGGGCTTGTGGGTATTGGTAGGATTCCAGGTGTTTTCCAAATATGTTTTTAAACTCTAATTCTTGCCCCACTTTTAAATCTCTAGACTCTTTTGTCATTATTGTTTTCAATTAAATAGTTTATCTTCTTTTCATTTCTGTCTAAAGTGGCCCATACCCATTGCTCTGAACTCATCTACAAATGAGCAAAACAAAATAAAACCCAGAGCCCGATAACGCCATCATGTAACTAGAACTCTAGTTAGCACTATATGCTCCTCCCAGTCTTCCTATGCATAAGATGTTCATAATGGGAACATCTGTGTATAATGTATTGGAAACATCTCCTACTTGCTGATGCATCTTGACTCCTTTTAGAGGCCGAGGAATGCTATTGGGTGCTATCACTTCTGGAATCTGGGTTCTGCTCTGTGGCTCTTCGTGTGGTGATATATTTGATTCATATACTGTGGTAGCATGGCACGCTGTGGCTTAATGCTTTGCGGTTTTCCTCCTGCTATAAGATGAGGGTAAAGCTAATATCCTTATAGCAATATCTTTACATTGTACCCTCAGGTTTGTTCTATCTTTTTTTTAGTCTTCTTTAAAATATCAAAAGCACAGAATGTTATCATTTGATTCTGAAGTGTCTTCCACAGGCTTGCGTTTTAAATGTGTCTTTCTTAGTGAGTGGCAACTTAAAGACTCTTCAGCAGGGCCTGACTTGTAGAAGCAGGTCACTAGGAGTGAGCCTTTGAAGGTCACACCCTGGTCCCCAGTTCTGGAGCTCTCCTGCTTTGCCCTGGTGTCAGGAGTCTCTGCCATACACTGTTGTTGCCAGGAACTCTGTTGTGTATTTCCTGCCATGATGGACTGAGTTCTTCTGAATCCAGAGGGCAAAGTATACCTTTCTTCCAAGTTTGTCAAGTATTGTGGCTCCCAGGGACACAACAGACCACATTCAGTGATGTTTCATATCTCATCTCACATGACAGGCCAAAATTAAAAGTCAGGTGCCCCTGGAATTGGTGCCACGTCTATTCTACCACCTTCAATTAATTAAAGTAAGTCAGAGGACAGCCCAGAGTCAGTGAAGAGGGCGTCAAATAAGGCTTTGGTGCCAGATTCCATGTTTAGAGTGAGTGTCATGTATTAATATAGCTAACTGCATCAGTTTTATTCTCGAATGTTTACTTGTTCTTTTGATAACTGCAATAGACTGACTTAACTTTGTCACAAGAAATTATCTTCTGCATGTATGGTGTGTTTGTGTGAGTGCATGTTTGTGTGGGTGCACATGTATGGGGAAGCCAGGGGCCAACTTTGGGTATTGTTCCTCAGAAGCTTTCAGACTTCTTGTTTTTGTGAGATGGAGTATTTTATTGGTCTGGATATTAGGAGTAAGCCAGGTTGGCTGTTGAGTGAGCCCCAGGGATCTACCTGTCTCCCTAGTGCTGGACCTACAAGTGTGCACCACCACACCCTGCATTTTTGTGTGGGTTCTGGGGATCAAACTCAGATTTTCATGTTCAAGCAGCAAGCACTTTCCTAACTCTGTTATCCCCAGGTGATAGTGAATTAATTTTTAAGTACAGTGTATTACTTGCTTGCCTTGTTTGTTATTTTCCTTCTGTCTTACAGTTTTAATGGTGAGTTATCTTTTTCTTAAAAAGAATTCAGTATCACCCTTATATGCCAGTAGTTGAGGCACTACATTCTCTCCTTGCCCTATGGACATCCGAAGACTGGGTTGCCTTGATCTTTAAGTCCCATTGAGCCAGTTCCACTTCTCTTAGGCTGGCAGAACCTTAGAAGCCATGATTTCACCCAGTGACTCATTCCATTCCTTGTGGACGGTGCCACCTTCACACAAAAGCATTCATCACACCCATCACCGGCAATGAAATGAGTCTCCCGGGAAGCCCCCTCTTCTATACAGCCCCACAATAGCTGCATTGGAAGGATTCTGACAGCAGCTTCCTGCAGTCTGATGCTGCTCAGCAAATACAGGGTGACTAATGCCTCCCACAGGGAAGGAGATGCTTCTTTTCAGTGATTACCATGGTCTCTCTCTTTCTTTTTATTTACTCATGTGCTGATCATAACTTCCATTAATTTTATGAAAAGATCAGAATACCACCATGATGTTATTATAATACCATTTGGTTATTGTTACAATAGATGCTGTTTGAAATATTATAATTTAATATGCTAGACATTTTGCCATATGCTTTATAAACGATGTTGGACTAAACACAAAACTGGAGCATCATTCCTCCATTGGAGAGGTGACTGTTTGTGCTGGACAGTTTTATGTCAACTTGACATAAGCTAAAGTCATCTGAGAGGAGGGAACCACAATTAAGAAAATTTGTCCATAAGATTGGATCATGGCAAGCCTATAGGGTATTTTCTTAATTAGTGATTGATGTCGGAGGGCTCAGTCCATTGTGGGTGGTATCATGGCTGAGCTGGTGTCCTGGGTTCTTAAGAAAGCAGGCTGAGCAACCCACGAGGAGCAAACCAATCAGTAGCACTCCACCAAGGCCTCTGCATCAGCTCCTGCCTCCAGGTTCCTGCTCTGTTTGAGTTCCTGTCCTGACTTTTTGATGATTGTCTTAGTCAATGTTCTATTGCAGTGAAAAAACACTGTGACATATAAAGGTCTTAGAAAGGAAAGTCTTATGAAGGGGAGCATGGTGACATACAGGCAGGCATGGTGCTGGAGAGGTAGCCGAGGGTTCGACATCTGAATTGGCAGGAGAGAGAGAGAAAGAGAGAGAAAAAGAGAAAAAGAGAAAAAGAGAGAGAGAGAGAGAGAGAGAGAGAGAGAGAGAGAGAGAGAGAGAGAGAGAGAGAGAGAGAGAGAGACTGGGCCTGGGCCTGGGCCTGACTTGAGCATCTGAAATCCCAAAGCCCACCCATAGGAACACAATTCCTCCAACAAGGTCACACCTCCTAGTCCCTAATGACCAAGCATTCAAATATATGAGTCTATGTGATCATTTCTATTCAAACCACCACAATGATGATGGAAGTGTAAGCCAAATAAACCCTTTCCCCCACAACTTCCTTTTTTGTCATGGTGTTTTACCACAGCAGTAGAAACCTTAACTATGACACTCTTATGTCTGCAAGGTACTGGAACTGCTTTGAGCAAGAAAATAAGCAGAACGTGATATTGAACCTATTTGTAGGTCCAGGCCTTAATAGACTTAAATGTCTACTTCCTCTCCCTTAGAGTCCTCATTCAAGGGTGAGGCTAGCTTTCAAGTGGGAAGTTCAACAACTGGAAGCATCCCAGGCTTTGGGAAAGCCTACATTAACCACAGACAGCAGACAGACCTAACCAACCACGATCCACCTGCTCTAGCCATCTGTCTTAGTTAGGGTTTCTATTGATGTGAAGAGACACTATGATCACAGCATCTCTTATAAAGGAAAACATTTAATTGGGGCTAGCTTACAGTTTCAGAAGTTCAATTCATTATCATCATGGTGGGGAGCACAGGGGCCTTCTGCAGCAGACATGGCACAGATTACATCTGGATTAGAAGACAACAGGAAAATAAAGCTTGAGCAAAGGAGACCTCAAAGCCCAACCCCACAGTGACACATTTCCTCCAGCAAGGCCACACCTACTTCAACAAGGCCACACCTAATAATAGTACCACTCTCTTTGGGATTATGGGGGCCAGTTACATAAACTACCACACCATCTTCGCCCAGCTACCAGGCTTTCTAGTGGAGAAGCCCTCAGATGGGTCAGCTTTACTGCCATCTGACTATGTCCTGGAAAGGACTTATGGAGAGGAACACCATGATCCCACTTGTCAATGCGGATAACTGAACAAGCTCATGAGAAAAGTCTTCCTTAAGCAACTACAGGCTGACTTAACAGGAAACAAGATAAGGTATGATTTTATTTAACTTTTATTAAATCTTTTGGAGGCAGAGACTACCATGATGACTATTTTACAGATCAACAAAGAGAGATTACAAGTTTGCCCACGTTTGGTCTAGAAAGGCACAGCATAGGGAAAAGCTGCCTCCATGGCTATACCACCTACAGGTGCTCAGGAGGTCAGGGCACATGTTTTGATGTTTCTTTCTTCATTGGAAATAAAAGCATATGTTTTATGCTCACAGAACTCTTCCAGCCTAATAAATAAAAACAACAGTAGTAAAAATAAATGAGGCAGTATCTAGTGAATGAAGTTGATTGGTTGGACAAAAATAACCTGTGTCTAATCTGAAACTTTGTCCTGAGAGAGTGAGGAAGTTCCCTGACAACTCACAGGTTAAGGAGGCGGGAGGGGAGGTTCTTGGGCCACAGTAGTCCCCTGTGTTCCATATACTTTTTCTTTAAAACCATGGTATTCCCATAGTCAGTGGGAATTTGATGCTTAGGATAAGTATCGGCAATTAACTCTCTCTTTAGATCAGTTATTTTGGGGATTTCTTCTGTGAGTAGCATTGCCTGGTGGCTCTAGAGTTTGACTGAAGTCATTGACTAAAGAAACTTGGTGCTGGAGAGGCAGAGACAGATGGGTCCCTGGGAGTTGCTGGTGGGCTAGACTAGCCTTGTTGGCAAGCTCCAGGCCAGTGAGAGATCCTCTCTCTTACAAAATGGGTAATACTCGAGGAATAATACCCAAGGTTGTCCTCTGACTGCCACAATGTACATACATACACACATATAAATGCACACCTGTACACACACACACACACACACACACACACACACACACACACACACACACACACAAGAAATTGCAAGAGGTCCACACAAATTTGGACTCAGTTTCAGTAACTCCTGGATAGCTGCTTTCAACAGGGATGCAGAAGGCAATCCACAGGGAAATCTTTGAATAAACTGGACACCTGGACTGTATCCCATCAAACCACATCAGGAGTGGAGGAGAATCTGTGTGCTCTTGCACGACCTCCAGATGATTCCATTATGCAGGTGAGGTTGAGGGCTGTCCCCTTGAAATAGGCCCAGAAGTGCTAAAGGCATTCTTCCCTGGCACACGACTTTCCAGCCCTCCTCCCTGGCTTATCCCCCTTTCATTTAGTTCCAGAACTTTAATTTATTGACTTGTTCAGTCAGATGTCTGATGGTTACTGACTAGACAGGTAGCCTGTACCAGTGTGGTGCCATATTGATACCTGCTAACATGGACAGTGGAGAAGAATCTAACTTCTTTATAGACAAAGACAAGTTGGATTTTGTTTGCATTGTATTTGAGTTATTGCCTTCTTAGAGTAGAGATGCTTGAGATTTGAGCTGAAGGTTAGGGTGAATGAGCCCCCACCCCCACCCCCACCCCCTGCCCAAATGTGCATATGGTTGGCTTAGGCACTGTTGGTTGTAGCCCTATCTTGTAGGGAAAGGTTGTTCACTGTGAGCAGGGGTTACTTTATAGTGTAAGAGGTTCAGATAGAAAGGGAGAGGGAGAGAAAGAGAGAGGTGATACACTTCACACAACTCTACCCATTCCCAAAGTAATTCTTGTGTCCCCAAGGAAAACTATTAACTCTGCCACTCCTATAAAACTAAAGTGAAATATAAAATTGGAAAGCACTCTTTTAGAACATTGGCCACTGCTTATGGGAATGGCATGGTCTTTTGTGCAGACATTTTTCCCAGGGTGAAGCTTATTGGAAAAGTTATTGCTTCCTGCATCTTTTTTCATGGCTTATGAAGACCTACCCAATACAGTCCTTGACTTTTGACGGGGCCTCATTTACTTCCACAGGTGTCCTTCTTCACTTTTTTCTAGCCACCCTGAGCTTTCAGGACGCATGGCTCCTTCCTTCTTTCCTCCTTCCTCTTCTTTATTTTTGGACAGAGAGAGAGAGAGAGAGAGAGAGAGAGAGAGAGAGAGAGAGAGAGAGAGAGAGAGAGAGTTCATGTATGCATGTTGATGTGTGCTACGTGTGTGGTGTATTTATGCCAATGTGCACATACATGCAGAGATCAGAAACTGAGGGTTGGTATCTCTTAGCTCAGTCTCCATCTTGTGTATTGAGACAGTGATCCTCATTTGACCCCAGAGATCAACCAATCAGCTGATCTAGCTTTTTCTCTTACTCTGGAGTTCCCCTGCCTCAGCCTCCCAAATGCTGAGCTTCCAGGTGGGCCACCACACCTGCCCAGCATTTACCCAGGTGCTGGGGATATGAACTCCATCCCTCATACTTTCAGGGTATTCATCTTTCCCACTGAGCCATCTCCCCACAGGCCTTCCCAGGTGCCTCTTGCTAAGCCAAGAATGAACCTAGAGCAGAGCTAGCCTCATCTCAGAGAGGCTATGTCTACACTTGACAGTCACACTTGCCTTCCATTTGGAAAAAGCATCTGTTTGTCTCTGACACTTTCTTTGTATTTGTCATACTGTTACCTCTACAATGTCGGGACTTTAGAGATTCTCATTCCTGGAAACTAACTGTACATAGGTGTCCAGTAAGTAGCTTGCCTGAAGCTCCCTGCTGGTGAGAGAGATCCCCTCCTTAGTAAAACGGAATGCATTTTTTTCCTGATCCTCATGTAGCATCCTTCATAAGCAATATAGTCTTCTGAGAGACTGTAACAGTAGTCACAAGGCAATGCCAATCACTAAAGATGACCCCCAAATGCTTAGACTAGGGGTAAAACTGGACTGCTGGTGTTGACCTTAAACATCAAATTCCCATTGCCTGGTGAGACTGTTTTGTAAGAAAAAAAGTATACAGAGCTTTTGCTGGAGGGCAAAGCAGGGGTGGTATATATGCCAAATTCAGAATTTTCCACATTAGTGTCTTTCTTGGATATTACATGTTAAAATAAGATAGGAAAGTAACTGAGCCGTCCTCTTGGGAACAGAGGTTTTGGCATTTTAAAGGTCACATCTGTACTCCAAGGGAAGTGTATAGAAAATAGAAGCAGGTTCATTCCCCAAGCTCATGACTGGGGCAATTTGAGGACCGTGCTAATGTGACTGATGGACAATGTGGAACAACACAGGTTGATTGATCAGCAAAAGCAAAGCAGATACATCTTCTTCTCAGAGGAAATCAAACTGTAATCCCAGTCCTAAAGCTGATCAAAGCATAGGAGCTCTGTTTGAAGTGGATTTGTAGCCCGGAGGCCCGGCTCTGTTGGGTAGCCTTACACAATCCCCATCCCCAGGAGACCCTGGAGGACTGAAGCCTCATGCTCCACTGAGTGTGATTTGGAAAGCATTATCCCAGACACTGCTTCTCAGATCTCTCCTAGCTAAGAAAACCTGCCACAAGGAAGTTTGAGCTAATGAATGGCAGATACAGCAGGAGTCTGCTTTCTTTGGTTTCATTATCACCGGTGACACCAGATTGGCCAATTGGATCCTTCTGAAGGCATCTGGGTGTGCTGAAGCATCTTCTGGAGCCTCGATAGATCCGAGATATGGCCCCAGATCTGCATTTCTGACTAGTTGCCAAGGCCTGCTACAAGATGGGGCTCACATATTGAGACATCATGAGGCAGAGAGAAAGAAAATTGGGAATGTGTCTGGCTTTTGAAACCTCAAAGCTCACCCCTAATGACACACCTATTCCATTAAGACCATATCTCCTAATCCTTCCCAGGCAGTTTTACCAACTGGAGACCACGCATTTAAACACACAAGCCTATGGGAGCCATTCAAACTACCACATTCCACTTCCTGGGCCCCATAGGCTGGGGGCCATTACTGGGTGTGCTTTGAGAGTTCAAAGGCCCACGTCATTCCCACTTATCTCTCACTTTTTGCCTCCTTCTTGTGGATCAACACATAGCTCTCAGTTTATGCTCCAGCACCACGCCTGCCTGGCTGCTGCCAGGTTCCCTGACTATAAGATGATCATGGACTCACCCTCTGAAACTGTAAATTCCTGATAAACTCATTCTTCTAGAAGTTGCTTTGGTCCTCATGTTTTGTTACAGTAGTAGTAGTAGCTTTGCTGTGACTGGCCAGACCATCTTTGTTTGGGAGGAATGTGGAAGGCTTTGGTATTTTAGGCTAAGAAAGCAGTTGAACTCTGTAAGCAGGGCTTAACTGGCCATTATCATAGGAGCTTGGAAGATGGTCTTGCTAAGAACAATATGGCCTCTGGAGGCCCTGCTCAAGAGGTTTCAGAGGGGAAATTAATATTAGTAACGGGGCTAGAAACGGTTGTGATACTTTGCCAAAGAATGTGGCTGCTTTTTGCCCTTGTCTTAAGAATCTGCTTGAGGCTAAACTGAAGAGTTCTGGATTAATTTCACTGGCAGAGGAGATTTCAAGACAGCCTAATAATAACTCTGTCACTTGGTTATTAGTAATCACTCCTGTGAAGATCTGCCATGAAAAAGAGCATTTAGGGCAAAAAGAAAGACAAAATGTACAGTTTAGAAAAAGGGCACCAGGAAATTTAACACTGGAGACAAGGCTTGTGCTAAGGAGATGAGAGGCTTGATGGGAAGTGGAATGAAGGAAGTGGTAACCTCAGGGCAGGACCCCACCCAGCTAAACCTCTACCTTGTAATAAGAAAAGGCCTAAGGAAAACTGCTACTAAAGCAACAACCAAAACAAATCTTATGTAATTCAGGGAGATGGCCAGGTTCTATCCTAAACAGAGAGTGGAACATGACAGCTTCTGCCACGCGGTTCTGGGCTTAGAGTCATGAAGAATACAGGAGCAAAGGTCTTGTAGAATCTTTCCTTGTAGATGAGGAGAGGCACTGAGGCCAGACATGTAGGGGGGCATCCCCTGCATTCAGGCCCAGAGAGTCCATTGCATGAAGCTGCGAAAGTGAAGCCTGGATTGTGTTAGAGATCCAAAGATGTTGGAGATGCCAGAGCTGTGGGATATCTGCCAAGGAGAGTTGCAGACAGGGTGGAGAATTAGACTAAGAGAGTCAAGTGTGCTACAGTCAGCAAAGCTGTAAGAAAGAACCACCCAAGCCCGTTAGCATTCAACGTGGAGCTGCAGGATATAGTTTTCCCTGCTGTGGTCCAACATTTCCTGACTATGTCCCCTTTCCTCCCTTATGGAATGGCAATATATATTTTGTGTCATTATATGTTGGAAATACGTAATTAGACTTTTGATTTTTACAGGGGGTTATAATTAAAAGAGTGCCTTGAGTCTCAGAAGAAACATTGAACTTTTAAACTTTGTTGAGATTATGAAAAACTATGGGGACTTCTGAAGTTGAAATAATGCATTTTGCATTATGATGTGGCCACGTGCCTATGGGGGCCAGGGAGTGGAATGTAGTAGTTTGAATAAGAATGACCTCCATAGGCTCATAGATCTGAATTTTTGGTCATAGTGGTGGAACTGTGTGAGAAAGATTAGGAAGTGTGACCTTGTTGGAGGAGGTGTGTCACTGGAGGTAAGTTTTGAGGTTTCAAAAGTCCAAGCCATTCTCAGTTAGCCTTCTCTACCTCCTGTTTATGGATAATATGTAAGCTCTCAGCAACTGCTCCAGCACCATGCTGGCCTGCCTGTTGCCAAGCTCCTGACCACAATGGTCGTGGACTCTAACTCTCTGGAATTCTGATCCCCCAAATTAAATGCTTCCTTTTATAAGTTGCCTTGATCATGGAGCATTGTCATGGCAATAGGAAAGTAACTAAGACAGGGTCTTACCTCCTACTTCTAGGGACCGAGGAAGGGCAGCAGAAACAGTCTGTAATGTTTTGGGAGTCTCTTGGACAACTCTGGTCCCTACCTACATTCTAAATATTTCTCCTTGTATACACAGATAAGTGTTGTCTTCATCTCTCATCAAGGAAACTTCTTTTTGCAACAGATGGAAACCATCACAGAAAGCCACAACCAATAAAGTGGTTGGCCCTGCAAAAATGAGATCTGAAGTTGTCCTCTGGCCTCTTCGTGCATATGTGCACACATGTACACATCCCCATGCACACAAGCACATCCACAGCCACACCAACATGCACGCTCACATACACACCCCACTGTAATGAGTCTTTCTCTGGATCGCCAGCTCCCAAATAACAACACGGAGTTATGAAAGCTCAGACTTAGCTTAGGCTTGTCCCACTAGCTCTTATAACTTAAATTAACCAATTTATTTTAATCTACATCCTGTTGCCTGGCTCATTACCACATCTCTCCCTACTGCTCATGCTGCTTCCTCTGCATCTAGCTGGTGACTCCACCTTCTTCTTCCCAGAGTTTTCTCTCTGCCCTGAAGTCCTGCCTGCCTGTACCTCGTGCCTAGCTATTGGCCATTCAGCATTTTATTACACCAATCACAGCAATACATTTTGACACAGTGCACAAATATCCCACAACACCCCACACAAAGAGTGGAAATACTGTAGGCATAACAACAATGGCCTACGGATAGCAGGGGAAATGAACTGGAACCTGGCAACCTGGTTCTGTCTCTCCATTTATGCAGGGCGTAATCTTAATTTTGCTCCACTGCTTTGACTTTTTCTCAAGAATGAATTGGAGACACCAATAGATGTAATGTCATGAGGTTTTGTGACTGCTTACTTAATGGTTACTGTAAAATGTTTAACCCGTAGTCTACAGTACATGGTCAGAGCTGAATCCAGTAGTAGTCCCGTGGATGACCAAAGCAAGACAAATGATGCTATCAGTGCCAGCAGAGCCCACTGTGGGGGCTCCTATTAAGAGTTGCAGGTGGATTAGCTGTGAACTGCCCACGTCCTGGGCTTATGTAACAGGACAGAGTGGACAAACCTGGTTTTGCACAGCTTCCAGGTAAACTTTCCTATATGGTAAATGATGTCACTACTGTAGGGCCACAAGTTTATTGAGATACTGAGGAATGGAGTTACTGCTTGGAGGCCAGAGGACAACCATATAGAGACAGTCAGGGGGTGGAAAGAGCAGGGTGTGTAAAATGAATTCTCCATAGGCCTCTTTCTACAAGGTCCAAATATTGGCAGCCCAGCTTAGAGCCTGCTACAGATAATTGATACAAGGGTTTCTGGGGCAATGTGTTTTAATCATTGGCCAGACATTGTACGCAGGTTATTTTTAGCCTGACTACTAAACGGAAGAATGTGACTTTGAAAGGCATGCCTTAAGAGTTCTCTTGGGTAGCCAAGCTTGTGTCATCATTACTAGCAGGAAGTGTGTTTTCTCAAGTGTTCCAAGTTTTTGATATAGTTGTGATCTTCAAACACTCTGCTCCTTTACTGTGTGAGTAAAATTCTGTTTGTCTAATCAGATACCTTGAGTTTGTGGGGAAGTACTTGAGGAAATATGAGTAGCATAGACTAGCATAGATATCACATTAAATATTCTATGTTTAGAATATTTATAAAATATCTATAAAAATGTGTTGAGGTAAAAGTACTGCATATTATAAATCGGCATGACTTTTCCTGTACCTCAGTTATGAGTCAGAGTTGCTTTTTGTTTTGTTTTTGCAGTTGTAAGTGATAGAGACTAATTCGAACCAGCTTAGACTAAGGAGAAGTTACCAGATTTATAACTGAAAAATCCTGAGGATTCATGGCTGGCTGGCTGCATGCTCTCAAACAATGACCTGGTTAATGGACCTCTTTACCTCTTGGCTTCCTGTCCACTGTGTTGGCCTTACACTCTTGTGTTGACTCATCTTTGAATGTCCCCAGAAGACCTTGGCATAGTCTACCAACTTAGCACCCACACAAGAAAAAACAAAACCAGTAGCTTCTTGAACTGTATCATCACAATCTCTGGCTGAGCCTGGTTCATTTGGTGTCCTTCTTCTGTCAGTCAGAGAACTGTGCGAACCACACGGAAGACACATCCCACTCCCCACCATCAAAGATACTGAGCCTGTGGTATCTGTTAGGATTTGAATGAGAAATGCTCCTTATGGGCTCATGCATAGAATACTCAGTCACAGCTTGTGCCGTTGTCTTTGATGGTTATAGCTCCTTTACTACCTAGGACATACCAGGCAAATATAGGCAAATAACAAACTTTGAAGCTGAGAGGCCATCCCTTGCTCTCAGACCCATCTCTGATTTCCTGATCTGCCAAGATGTGAACAAACCAAGCTACGTGCCTCCCCATTGCCTCTCCCTGCCAGGATGGCCACACTCACTGAGATCATAAGCCAAAATAAATCCCTCCTTCTTTAAATTGATTGAGTCAGGATATTCTGTCACAGTAAAAACATAATACCCAGAGAGGATGGCATGGTCACTAGGAAGGGACCCAGTGTATCCCTCCCTGGGTATCCTTCCATCCCTACCCTGGGAGTCAGAATTTCCCATTGCTTCTTTCTGGCTAGTTTTCCTGAAGTGAACTCCCCCTCTCACACCATTGTGATCTACCTGCAAGAGATCTGCCCCTTGCCCACTGATGCTACTCCTCTGGCAGCCAACTGTCTGGAGCACATGAAGCCCTTTGAGCACTGTGTTCTGGATGCTGACTGTCTCTATGTGAGTGAAAATTCCTTAGAGATTTTCTTCCTGACACGTTGACTTCCTTTGGCTTCCTCGGTCTCCATGAAGGTCTGTCACTCAACTCCTGCAACCCTTTCACAGTTGTGGAAAGAAGGGAGATGCTTGCAGTTGTGGGCTGGAAATAAGTACTGCTTCTGGGGTTTCCTAGGAAACATAGAGATGTCTCTGTGCATCATCTATGCAGTGTTTCCGGCAACAGAAGAATAGGCCCACAGTCTGTCTTAGCCAGAGCTCCCAGAACGATCTACTCATAGCCAATCTGCAAATGCATTTACAGAACTAATTACTGAGGCATTTTCAAATGAGAATCGTTGTCCTTATGTGGAACAATTTACTTTATTCATTGAGAACTGACATGATACATGAAAAAAAAAAACCACCTTAGCGTATTAATGAGGCAGAAGGAAGAATTCCATTTGTCCAATGTTTAACTGAAGATCTGAGGATTTAGAAAGGGCCTGGGAGATAAAACAGGGACACTTCAATAAAATGTATATTTTTACTTAATATAGTGAATTAAGCCTCGTGGGGGGCTGATTGTAAAGGACCAACATTAGTGTTATGTGTTGTAGAATATTCTTTACACTGTGTAAAGATGTGTCACTGTGATTGGTTTAATAAAAAGTTAAACAGCCAATACCTAGGCAGGAGATATACCAGGGACGTCTGGACAGAGAGAGCTCTGGGAAGAAAAGAGGTGGAGTCGCCGGCTAGATGCAGAGAGAGAGAGAGAGAGAGAGAGAGAGAGAGAGAGAGAGAGAGAGAGAGAGAGAGAGAGAGAGAGAGAGATGCAGGAGAAGAGGTAAAAGCCACAAGTCACGTGACAAACATATGAACAAGTTAATTTAGGTTATTAAAGCTAGTGGGACAAGCCTAAGCTATAGGCTGAGCTTTCCCAATTAATAATAGGTCTCCATGTAATCTTTTGTGAGCTGGCAGCCCAAAGAAAAATCCATCTACACACTAGGGGCTGAAGAGATGATTCAGAAGTTAAGAGCATTTGGCTGCCCTTGCAGACCACTCAGGTTCAGTTCCCAGCACTCATGACAGGTAGTTCACAAACACCTGTATCTCCAGCTCCATGTGATCTGATGCCCTCTTCTGGTCTCTTCAGACACCCATACTTATGTGTACATATGCACACACAGACAATTATACATATATTCTAAAATAACAATAAATAAAAGTAATTTAAAAAAATGTCAATAGCTATGTACTGCTTGCTGTCTGTCAACCCATTCACTAACTCTACTTTTTAGAAGGGAAAATACTATTATTATTTACATTTTCTAGTTAAGGAAACTGAGGTACTATGTGGGCCATCTGCAAGAACAGCACTGCATGGAACCTTCAGGCCATTGTTATCTGGATCCTGGGCTCTAACACACTAGGAATATCAGATATTTTGGCAATTCATAGGCCATTTATTTTTAAATTTTAAATTAAATATTGAAGGCCTTTGCAGTGCCAGAGATTAGATGTGTGTGATACACTGAGAATTTTTGAAAAATAATTTCCAGATAGTACCTGAGAGGAAAAGCAACAATACCTAAAACTTACAGACACTTTGTGGTATAGCTTTTATAAAAGCTTCACAGGTTCCATTCTCTGACCTCACCCAGCTTCCTGAGTGAGGGACTGTCTCCAGTTTAGAATAAGGAATGAGGTTCATTGAGAAACTTACTGATGAGGTCTATGGAGTGAGGGGTGGAGCTGTGAATTGAACCACCCAGCTGCAACCTTTGCCTTTGATTTCTTGTTCTATGACAACCAACTGGATCCTGTCATCTTTTAGCAGAGACCAATCACACCCTCTTAGGATCCAATTACTTTGTGTGTATACATGTGCATGTGCCTGCATGTGAGCATGGGTGTAGAGGTCAGAGGTCAACCTCAGGTGTCATTCCTCAGATGCCATCCACCTTTTGGGGGGTAGGGCAGGGTCTCTCACCAGCCTGGAACTCTTCAATTTAAGTAGGCTAGCTGGCCAGAGAGCCCCAGGGATCTGTCTGTCTCTTCCTCCCAAGCACTGACATTACAAGGGTGTGCTGCCCTACCAAGCTTTTTTATGTGGCATATGAGAATCTGAATTCAGGTCCTCATGCTTGTTAAACAAGAACTTTACTGACTGGGCCATTTCTCTAGCTCCTAATTTACCAGGTGTTAGTCATCAAACATTATTATTCCCTGCTGAGAGAAGAAGAGAGAGTCTTGCTTTGTAGCCCAGCCTAGCCTCTGATTGTGATCCTCCTGCCTCTGCCCCCTGACAACTGAGATTCACAGGTGTGGATCATCACATCTTGCTTCATCTTGAATTTTTTTTTTAAAAGTCCTTTCAAAACAACTCACGATGAATTTTCCATATTAAAATTCAATTGTAAAAGGAAACAAAGCGGAGTAAGATTTGTGTTGCTGAGGAAAGGGGCAGTGCTGTGTGCTGTGGGATAATGCTTTTGTACACTGGTTTAATAAAACACTGATTGGCCAGCAGCCAGGCAGGGCGAGCAGACTAAAGGGATGCTGGGAAGAGGAAGAGCAGAGTCAGGAGTTGCCAGCCAGACACAGAGGAAGCAGGATGATGAGGCAGAACTGAGAAAAGGTACCAAGCCATGTGGCTAAACATAGATAAGAATTATGGGTTAATTTAAGTGTGAGAGCTAGTCAGTAATAAGCCTGAGCTAATGGCCGAGCAGTTATAATTAATATAAGTTTCTGAGTGATTATTTTTATAAGCAGCCTGGCCAGGCAGGGTCTGGCAGGGTCAGGCAGGACTGAAGGAAGTCAGGAACTGAGAAACTTTCCAGCTACAGCTGTGTTTTCATTCACCCTACACATTTCCCAACAGCTTTGGCTATCATGGTCTGTGTGGAGTGAAAGACGCTGACACGTATTCATAAAACACGCTCTGGTGACAGGCATCTAAAGAAGTACAGGACCTCTGCTACATTTTGACCTAGAGGAAAGGTAGCACCGCATTGGGAGGTTTGCCAGATGCACTTGTCCGAGCCAGTGAAGGCATCTTCCAGCAGATGGCTGTGGAAGACATGCTCCACCAAAGGAATACGATACTTATTAAAATGTCTATTGGAGAACAACTTCAACTGCACATGTTAAAGAATGTTACCTAGCAGATCCTGAAATGGTGCACCATCAGGTGGTTTCCAGTACTGGCTCGGGGGCCCCCTGGTCCCACCAGGTCCTTTATGTCTGCTGTGTTAGTCAGTTGCTAATAATTTGCCATCTATGCATCTTTCCCATTATCACAACATGGCTGCCGTTACTCCAAATGACATCGAGGTAGAAAGTGGGCAACAGAATGGTGGTGGAAAAAAGTATCTCCCTTGTGATGGTACTCTCTTTTTATCAATAAAGAAGGAAGTTGTACCAGAGGTTTCCCAGAAGACTTCACAGTAGATTGGTTATAATTGTGTCACACAATGATTTAGACCTGCAAAGAAGGCAGGGAAAGAAGTGGGTGCTCAGCTTCTTCCTAGCCTCACTGGGAGAGCTGAGCAGGAAGACACCATTGTGGTGATATATTGGGTACCCTAATAAACTTTCTGGGGGCCAGAGGACAGAGCCAGCCACTAGATTAGACACAGAGGCCAGGCAGGGGTGACACACGCCTTTAATCCTATCACTTGGGAGGCAGAGATCCATCTGGATCTCTGTGAGTTCAAGGCCACACTGGAAACAGAGCCAGGTGTGGTGGCACACACCTTTAATCCCAGCACTTGAGATGGCATGTCTTTGCTTGGGAAGCACACATGCCTTTAATCCCAGGAAATAATATGGCAAGACACAGAAAGGTATATAATAAGGTGTGAGGAAACAGGAACTCACCCTCTTGAGGCTGAGGATTTCACAGAGGTAAGAATGTGGCTGGCTTGTTCTGTTTCTCTACCCTTTCAGCTTTCACCCTAATATCTGGCTCTGATTTTTTTTTTTTAATAAGACCATTTAGCAGTTCGTGATACACACCACAGCTGACTTGGCCAACCTAGTGGTTTCTGCTACAGAGTGCAACAGTGTGACGTACCGTAAGCATCTTCAACTGATTTAACTGTGAGTACAGTGGCCACCTACTCACTGCCATGCACCCGGGTAGTTTGGTGAAGTTAACCATGAAGAAGTGGCAAACAAGCGGGAGATGGGGAAACATATGTGCTATTTATTGTTGTGAGGTTTGAAACTCTCCCCAGGGAAGTTAACAGACTGAAATCTGGGGGCTTACATCTTCCCATTGGAGTTATAAGACATGAATTTTGCAGTGGTTTGAATGAAAACGGCCCCCATAGACTCATAAGGAATGCCATTATTTGAGTTGTAGCCTTGGAGTAGGTGTGGTCTTGTTGGAGGAAGTGCGTCACTGGGGGCAGGCTCTGAGGTTTCAGAAGCTCAAGCCAGGTTCCATGTCATTCTCTCTTCCTGCCACCTGTGGATCCAGATGTAGAACTCTCAGTTCCTCTCTAGCACTGTGTCTGCCTGTGTGCTGCCATGCTTCCTGCTATGATGACAATGGACTAACCCTCTGAACTGTAAGCCAGCCCCAATTAAATGTTTTCCTTTTTAAGAGTTTCCATGGACATTGTGTCTACTCACAACAATAAAACCCCAACTAAGACAATTTTAAAAACAAAATTGCAGTGTGGGACTGGGTAACATACTGCTAGCTTCCAGGAACTTCCTTTAAACTAGTCAGCAGTTGGCCTGAATTAACTTTCAAAGCTTCATGTCAGTTATGATTTACAAGCTACAGAAAGCTCTGACTGGAGTTGGTGAATCTCAGAGAAAAATGAAAATTCGGGGCATCTCAATAGGAATGATGGAGAGTTTCAAGTCTGTGGAAACAGTGCTCTATGACTAACACACAGCCATATGCAATGCCCAGGTTCCAACACTGGTGGAGGGCTTTTGGTTTGCTGCTGGCACTTAGATGTGGGAGGATGGAAGATTATTGTGGAGTAGTTATGGAGGTAGGGTCAGCTTTTCAGAGGTACCATATGGTGGCTAAGAGTTCAGGCATTCAGATAAGCTTATTCTGGATTCTGTTCTCTGCTACTTAATTCTACAGTGGTTTTAGAAACTTTTTCAGCCTTCCAAAGCATCTCTTCACTCTCTATAAAGGTGGTCAGGGACAGAGACTATAGCTCAGTGACTAAATACTTACCTAACATGTACAAAGTACTTGGTTGAATCCCTACAATTGTAAAATTTAATTTACTAATCAATAAGTAAAATAAATAGCCATGCATAGTGACACACATCTTCAATCTCAGCACTCCAAAGGCAGAGGCAGGTGGATCTATGTAAATTTGAGGTCACCCTCATCTGCATAACAAGTTCCAGGCCAGCCTGGGCTGCACAGTGAGACTCTGTTTCTAAATAAAGAAATGAATAAATAGGTAGATGGACTCAACCTATCTGCCATGTATCATTTAGTAGAGGGATGAAATAATAGCGTCCACCTTTCTAGCAGCAGATTCCAGCAGACACTGTGCTATGCTCTGTCAAGCATTGCTACCATTTGTAACTTTGCTGATCTAAGAACTCAGTCTGGTCATGTCATATAGAACATGTCAGATTCCGAGGCACAGGCCTTCGCAAACTAAGCTTATAAGAGAGTGGTTTACAGTCGGGTGGTGGTGGCGCATGCCTTTAATCCCAGCACTCGGGAGGCAGAGCCAGGCGGATCTCTGTGAGTTCGAGGCCAGCCTGGACTACCAAGCGAGTTCCAGGAAAAGGTGCAAAGCTACACAGAGAAACCCTGTCTCGAAAAAAACCAAAAAAAAAAAAAAAAAAAAAGAGAGTGGTTTACAAATCTAAATGTCCATGGATTCTTATGGCAAGAACTGGTTGGACTCAATGTGGCACATAATGTTAGTCTTTATTCAGAATCAACATTTATAAATGTTGCTTAGATTGGTAAGCAGGTTTCTCAGCACAGAATCATTTATTTGCCTCAAATGCACATGTCTTGAGGTCCCAAGGATTAAACAATCTGAGATGCTTTGGCTTTAGTCAGTTCCACTCACTTTATAACACTTGTCAAAGCCTTTCACATCTTTATCAGCCTTCTGAGTTCTCTAGAGGACTTCCAAACTTGCCTGTGTTACAGGATCATGTGGGGATTAACTTAAATGTTACCCTCAACATAAACAGGATAGTGTTATATGTAGGTGCTTGCATGTGTAAACCCAGGAGGCAAACTTAGGTAGCATTTAAAGAACTATCAACAAGAATCTTTTCTCAGACATTTTGGATGCTTCCACTCTAATGGTTAACACAGACTTGGTTAATTTGCAAACGAGAAATTGTGAATACTCCTTTTATAGTTAAAGGCAGTGATTCATGATAACTGTTCCTCCTTCCATGAACACGGTATGTGAGTGGGAAAACCTAGCCACCTCTGTCTTCTGGCACTTAAGATGAAGTTTCTGGACTTAATGTAAGACTGTCACCTGACAGAGTCCTGTGTTCAGCTGCCCCACTCACCCCAGACATTCATAGGCAAGGTGAACATTTTGGGAAAGAGGTGAGGTGAGGTTCTGAACACTGAGTAGGGTTCTCCTGAGCTTGTCACCTTCGTGCTTATCTGCTAAGATATGCATGTGCAGGAGAGTAGGCTTTGATCTAAGACATGCTTGCACAGTGACTTCTTATCGGGAAACAAGTTTGAATCATAAAGAGCCCATCTGAAGGATAAAAATATTTATGAAAATAGCTATGTTGTTCAGCCAAGTAGGCTGAAGGCTTTCGCCATGGAACTGGCATTCTTACAACATAATTTAGAGAACAGAGGTGATAACTCATGAGCAGGGAGTTCAGAGAATACACATTTGGTTCTTTTTTTATTTGGAATATTTTCCCATTTTCTGATTTATTGGGTAATCTGCAAGGAAAATCTTAGCTATCAAAATGAAATCCCATTTGATTTTGTATCTAATGGCCTGATTTATTGAAATTTTTGAGTAAATTTGAGGAAATTCAGGGGAAAAAAATCAAAACCAGTTGCTCTACCTCTTCACTGGTAATGGTGATTTGCTAAGACGCTAGACTCTTGGGCATCAGCTAGATTCTTCTGCAGGCTTCCATGGTTTCCTGTTTATAGAGTATCATTTAACTGATTGGGGAAATCTCAATTTTAGAGGCATGGTGCTTGCTGTAAGATGGATGCTGGGCAAGAAAGTCCTTTGTGGGAATAACTCTGCTTTTCTGTAGCATCCACATATTTAGTACTCAGCTAGAACATGGAGAGCCTCTGGGAATAAATGCAGTAGTTGATTCCTGCCCAAATCCTTTTGAGGAGAGGAAGTGGGTCCTTTCTAATCTTTGACACACAAAAGCACATTGCTTGATAACGGATATTCCACTGAAAAAGCAAAATCCAAACAAACAGCGTCATTTTGCTCTAGCCTACATACAGTGTGAGTGAGATTCCAACTATGCGAACGGTGGGAGGAAAAGAAGGGCTTTCTCACTATCCCAGTCAGTGGCCACTGTCCACAATACGAGCATTGAGCTCACAAGGACCGATCCACATCCACTGCCACTTCTTTCTGCGCTCGCTCCGGAATTTGGACTTTAGTCCGTGTTTGTTGTTCCTGCTTTGGCTGTGGTGCCTGGGTGGGGGTGGAGCAGGGCTGCACCGGTGCTAGGCAGGCACTCATCCCTCAGTGTAACCTTTTCTTTGTGTCTGTATATCTGTGGTGTGTATGCGTATATGTGTGAATGCACGTGTGTGTGGGTGCCTGTGCACATGAGTATGAGTGCATTTAGAGGCCCTGGACCTCATAGCTCGCCCCTTTATTCAATGAGGCAGGGTCCTTCAACTGAACCCAGAGTGCACCAGTATGGCTAGTTTTGCTAGCTGGCTTGCTCCAGGGATTCCCCGTCGCAGCCTCCTGAGTGCTAAACTTCTAAGCAGGCCTCCACACCCAGCCAGCACTTATGTGGGTGCTAATGATCCATGCTTCAGTCCTCCTATGTGCTCAGCAAGCACCTTATCCACTGAGTCATCTCCTCAGCCTCCTCACCCGTCTGATTTTTTATCTTCTATATCTTCATGCTCTTGTTTTATGTGTGTACATGTGTGGGTGAATGGGTGGGTGCGTGTGCGTGTGGAGGCTAGACATCAGCATCAATTTTCTTCTTCAGTTGCTTCTGTTTTATTTTTTAAGATTGAGTCGCTCGCTGAATCTGGAACTCACCCATTGGCTAGAGTGTCTGGCCAGCAAGCCCCAGGCATCCTTCTGGCTCCACATCCTCAGAGCTGGGATTCCAAGAGCCCCATATCACCAAGTGCAGCATTTTATAGAGGGTTTAGGAGATGCAAACTCAGGTTCTCATGCTCATGGGGCAAGCACTTTACCAACTGTGTAACATCCAAAGCTCCTTGATTGCTCTTCTACAGAGAACTACAGTGTTCTTTTTCTAGACAATTTATCTTTGTGTCAGTGCTTCTAAGGTTTGGTCTTGTCTGTCATGAGCATCATTTTGAAGGCAAGTGTTACCATAGTCATTTCTTCTGGTTAAGGTATAAATGAGATCAGTGTCATTTTACCTCAATGTTGGCCAACCAGGTGCTCCTGTGCCTAGTTTGGAGCCACACAGCTGCAGACACATAGTCTTCTGTCTTCCCATCACACCAAGCCCTTGACCAAGGCCCTTCCTTGAGTTAGGTTCTTTGCTAACATCTTCACTTCTTTGTTAGACAGGGACCTTGAACACTGGCCTTTGTATCTCTCCGGCCCTAAGGATGTTAACCAGAGCTTTCTCCCAAGGCTAATGAAAACATCAGATATTCATTAGCCATATAAACTCATTTTCAGCACTGTTTAGGGCACTGTTGAAGGGGAAAGGCGTTGGCTTTGCTGGAGCCATACATAGGGGAGGAGGCTTGGTCCTATCACTACAGCAAAGTGAAGTGCCAAGAGGAAGACTGTTCAGAAAACTGGAGGTAGAGAGTGCAGGGTAAAAAAACGTGTGTGGGGATGCAAACAGAGGTGTAGCTCTGTCTTTGGGACTGAGCTCATTGAGGTTGTATGTGAACATCAAGAATTCAACAGCAGTAGGATTTCAAACGTCTTGGACTTCACTGTCTACCATAACAATCAGTAGCCAGATGTTATTTAAACTTAAAATTAATTAAAATGAGATGAAGTGAAAAATCTAGTTTGTGAGTTGTACTAAGCACCACATGTCAGATACTCAGTAACCCCTGGGGACTAGGAACTGTGCAGAACAAAAGCACAAACAGCATTTCCACTTTCCCAGAACATGTCTGGGACAGCATTACTCCTGTTTGTTCTTGATTCTAGAAGCATTAGTTGAGCATCATCTTTGTCCTTGGCCCTGCTCCAAGGAGGGTTTCAAAGCAGAAGTTCTGCAGCAGTCCAGTTCAGGTACTCACAGCATGACCACGGGCAAGCCACTTATCTTTATTTTTATCAGCTATAAAATCAAGAGTAATTTATGCAGTTCAGGGAGTTGTTGAAGGATTACATGAATGTGTTTGTCTAATGTGCCTGTTTATGTATACACATGTATATGCATATATTCATGCAAATATATTTAATGCATTTGTGTGTGCATACACATAGATATTTATATGTGCCTTAGCACAGTTTCTGAATGGATTCACTGATGGCAGAATATGAGGTCTTATCGATTGTTGGTGTCTCTTAGAGTGATGTTGATAACAACTGTGGCTCCCCCTGCCCAGTTTATCATCCAGCAAATTGATAATTGTACACTAAGCCAGGCATGAGGCCCATGACTGGAATTCTAGTGTTCAGGATGCTTAGACATGAGGATAACCATGTGTTTGAGGCAATCCTAGACTATCTGAATTTGAGGTCAATCACAGCCACTCAGTGAGACTATATTTAAAAAACAACACCAACTTAATAATGATAAACCATGTAATGTAGAGGAAATGAATGGGCTGAAGAAGGAGAGAGCGCTATAGGACAAGCTTTTTAAAGGAGGTGCCATTGACACTGAGACGAAGCGGGGTGGGGGAGATGTAGCTAGAGTTTTCCTGCCTGGCCCACAGTCAGGACAAATCTCTCTCATCTGCCAGTCCCACAGCCGCTCAGACCCGACCAAGTAAACACAGAGACTTATATTGCTTACAAACTGTATGGCCGTGGCAGGCTTCTTGCTAACTGTTCTTACAGCTTAAATTAATCCATTTCCATTAATCTATACCTTGCACATGGCTTGTGGCTTACCGGCATCTTCACATGCTGTTTCTCATCATGGCGGCTGGCAGTGTCTCTCTGACTCAGCCTTCTACTTCCCAGCTTTATTCTCCTCCTTGTCCTGCCTACACTTCCTGCCTAGCCAATGGCCAATCAGTGTTTTATTTATTGACTAATTAGCAACACATTTGCCATACAGAACATCCCACAGCAGGGAGATGCTAGCTTTGCAGAGCGGGGAGGAGTGGAAGAATGCCTGGAAGGGGGAAGTGCATTTACTGCACAGGAGGAGGTTGTAACCATAACACAGGGAACAGTGTGCAGTAGCTGGCTGGGGTGGAAGGTGATGCTAGAAAGCCTGCAGCAGAGAAAGGTGTCTAAATGTTCCTCCTCGGGCTATGTGAGGCCCATAGCGGAGGAGAAGCGAGAATGAACTCAAAAACCTTCAGGAGAAGGAAGAATTCAGACTCAGCTGGAAGCATGGAAATGGAGAGAAATGGTTAATTGCTAAGCATGTTTGAGGTAAAGAGCCAAAGAGACTTGCTGGAGAGTTGGGGAGCAGCATTCAGGTGATATTAGTGTTTGACCTCATGAACTAGGCTAGTGGGATTTTCATCTGCTGAGATAAGACTTGTAGGGAGTGTTCTTGTTGAAGAAGAGCTAAAATGACTTGAAGGCAAGAGTCTGCAAGAAATAGAAAATCTGGTTTCCAGATGAAAGGCTGCAGCTAGCTGAAGAGGATGTCGGCATCATTGGTGTCTAGGTGACACTGTGCATGAATGACATTTCATGAATGACATATTGTAGGATAGGGGACTGGTTTTCAACAGTTGGGCTAAAAGTCAAAGAAGGGAAAAGGAAACCAGCGGAACATAAGAAAATGTTGTAAATAAAAACCTTGATAGAGATATGCTTAGTATTCAGGATGTGTCAAAAACCTTACAATATAAGAGCATCTCAATTAAGCAACAGGAAAAAGACTCGAATGGCTATTTGTCTAAAGAAGATATACCGTCTTTGTACATTACAAAAACATAAATGAAAGTCACAAGGAGATGCCAGTCCACTAGGATGCTGTCTTAGTCGGGGTTTCTATTGCTGTGTTAAAGTACCATGGCCAAAAGCAACTTGAGGAAGACAGAGTTCATTTCAGTTTGCAGTTTACAGCTCATCCTCGGGGCAGGAACTCAAGGCAGGCACGCGGTCAGCAATAACTGAAGCAGAGATCACAGAGGAACAGTTTCCTGGCTTGCTCCTCATGGCTTGCTCAATTTGCTTTTTTATACATCCAAAGGACCATCAACCTCACAGGTGGCATCACCCACAGTGGTCTGGGTTCTCCTCTGTCAACTAGCCACAAGCCGATCTGGTAGAGGTGTTTTCTCAATTGAGATTCCCTCTTCTCAAAGGACTCCAGCTTGGGTCAAGTTGACAATATGCTAACCAGGACATGCTGTCAGGAGCAAATGTTGGCAAAAATGTGAAGATGTTAGAACCTTTATCAGTTGCTATAGAAGTGTACAAATGATTCTACTGCTATGGAAAGAATCTTAATCAAATCATTATAATTCTTATTAGCTATCATACTAGTGGATTTCTGTTAAGTCTTCTTCATGTATCTAAAGGCTAAAAATGGTGGTCTGAATGAAAATGGCCTCCCATAGGAAGCTGTGATGTAGGAGGTGTGGCCTTGTTGGAGTAGGTGTGGCTTTGTTGGAGGAAGTGTGTCACTGGGGGTGGGCTTTGAGGTTGCAGAAGCTCAAGCCAGACCCATGTCATTCTCTTTTCTGGCTCCCTGCTGATCCAGATGTAGTCCTCTCAGCTCCTTCTCCAGCACTATGTCTGCCTGCATGCTGCCATGTCCCTCCATGATGATAATGGACTAAACTTCTGAAACTATAAGCTAGCCCCAATTAAATGTTTCCCTTTATAAGAGTTTACTCTTGATCTTATTCTTTACAGCTGAGTAATATTTCGTTTGTGTATATGAATCACATTTTCTTTATCTGTTTATCAGTTGACAGACATCTTGGTTAATTCCATTTCCTGATTACTGTGAACTGAACCACAGTGAACATGAATTTGCAAGTGTCTCTGTGGTAGACTATAAAGTCCTTTCTACCCAGGAGTTACATAGCTGGGTCCAATGATTCTGTGTCTAGGTGTTTGTTTGTTTCTTGTTTGTTTAGAAACCTCCAGAGTGCTTTCCCAGTGGCTACAGTAGTTACTAGTTTACATTCCCATGAACACTGTGTATGGCTTCTCCTTTTCTCCATCCTCACCAGCATTTGTTGTCATTTGCGTTCCTGATCTTGGCCATTCTGACTGCCGTGAGATTACATTTTAAAGTAGTTCAAATCTTCAGTTCCCTGATAGCTAAGGATATTAAGGACTTTTCTTTCTTTCTCTTTCTTCCTTTCTTTTAAAGGTGTTTTGTACATCGGTGTTTTGCCTGCAAGTATGTATGGAGGAGTCAGACATCTGTGAGCTGCCATATGGGTGCTGGGAATTGAACCTGGGTCCTCTGGAAGAGCAGTCAGTGCTCTTCACTGCTGAGCCATCTCTCTAGGCCCCAATTTCTTTCTTTAGTGTCTTAAAGTTTCCATTGTGGAGGTCTTTCATTTTCTTGGTTATGTTTATTCCCGAGTTATTTTTGTTTGATTTTGGATGGTGTGGGTACTGGGAATGAGATTATTTCCCTGATATATTTTTTAGTGTGTTTGTCATTGGTACATAGGGAGTCACTGATTTGTGTGTGTTAATTGAAAAAAAAAAAAGACGGGGGCAGTTGATGGATGGCGAGTATGAATTGAAGTACATGCTGCTCCCAGAGGACATGGATTGTTAGTGAAAATTTCAGAGTCAGGCATAGGTTACCTCCCTGTGGGTTATCCTACAGGATTGGATAGGCCCCAGAGGCACCCAAACAGTACAGGATATTGCCATTGTTCCTGGATGCAAATGAGAACTAGATAGTAAGACCCTGTTGCTGAAGATACCACTCACTTTGAATCAGTACAGAAAGAAACCAATTTTGAATTAATTAGAAAATATTCACCTTGCTTACTAGTTTACATAGTTCCAGAACATGCTATGCAGGCTGCTGGGGGAGAAAAATCATTGTTCTTGCCCTGCTGTGGACCATTCATGATACAATACCAACCTGCTGGTAAGATGTGTGCACTGGTGTGAGAGTGGCATGATGGGTAAAAGGTTAAGTGCCTGCTTTCTAATTGGATATGAGGCATGCTCTATAGGAGGGATTTCATACCTAGTACTAGAAACATGGACAAAAGCCCATGATCAAAGCCCATGACTGGGAGATCATGGGCCCATGGAACCTATTGATGTTTTGTTAAGTGATCATGCTGTGAAACTACCTTCTTTGTGTGAATATGTGTAGATTTGTGCTGCTGTCAATTTTGATCAGAGAAGCTTCTTTTTGCAGTGGGTGGTGGTTCAAATGCCCATTTGTGTATAACTGAGCACTCAGCTATGGATGGATCATCTGTATTAATCTCCTACCATCCAAAGCTCTAGGAACTTCACAGAAGGAGAAGAAAGAACACAAGAGTGAACAGATGGAGAGAGCTATGAAATGCTTTCTCTGGACATGACCATGCATGCATCAAATCAAAGCAGCTGCAGTTGCCTACAGAAGACCCATACATGATCAAGCCGGTACATTTCCAGCATGGTTGGGGGAGGGGCTCCTGAGGCTCTCTCCATAGCAGAGGAGCTATTGGCAGTCAGAGGTGCTGCAGGAAGGAGAATCACTCTTCTTTGAATATAGCACCGCTGCTAGGGTGTTTGTGCCCCAGTGAATGGCCACACACACACACACACACACACACACACATTCATATGGGCACTGACTGGACTCAGGGGAGTACTTATAAAAAAATTAAAAAGAGGACATAAATTTGGGAAAGAAATGGGATGGTCCACAGGGAGTTGCAGGGAGGTAGTGATGGATGGATATGGTCAATGTACATTGTATGAATATATGAAACTTTCAAAGAATAAAACATTATTGTTTTTAAACATTAAAAACAGAGTATCACATGATCCAGCATTTTCACCTGTGTTTCTGCATTCAAGAGAAATAAAAACATTTGTTTGCACAAAATCTTGTACATGAATGTTGATAACAGCAGTTATTCATCATAGCCCAGAGGGAAAAAGACCAATGCTTATGACCATCAACGGATGAACATATAAGCACATTTTGTTATATACATAAAGTTCAATATTATCCAACCATAAAAAGGAATGAAGTACTTATGGGTGAACCTTGAAAACACTCTAAGCGAAAAGCAGACATAAGTCACATAATGCATGAATTTTTAAATAAAATATCTATAATAGATATATCACAAGGCAGAAAGGCTGGTGTTTGCAAAGAATTCAAACTAACGAATGTGATGGTTGTATAACATGATGAGTGTGATAAATGCCATTAGATTCTACATTTTAATATGTTTAGCACTATATGAATTTCACCTCAGTTAAAACATGATTTAAAAAAACACCATTGGATATGTATTCCTGGCAAGAAATGCATAACAAAACAGTATATATATGTATAGGTGCTATCAGACTTAGAGTATGCTGAAATGTCATACATTTGAAAACAGCAACATAAAGGACATGGACAAAAATTAAACAGCTTTCAGTTTAAGTAAAGATATCAGACAGCAACTGAAATCTCCAGGAAGAAATGGAGCAAATCAGACACGGTGAATGGGAGGAACAATCTAATACTCTGCAGACATGATCTTACTTTATTCTAGAGCCTATAATACACACAACTATATGATTACTAGAATGCATTTGGGTTTGGTAACCTGTAAATAAATGGCAGTATATAAAACAATAAGGTTGGGAAGGGTGGATATATATTAGGTACAAATATTCTCCACTGCATTAGAATCAAATTAGTATGAATTTGATATTATATTTTAAACAGCTAAAATGTATGTTGCCAGAAAAACTGTAACTGGTCTGAAAATGATTTTTAAATAGAGTTAAATATTGAAGAAATTGGAACACTAGAAAAATACCCATTCACTATAAAGGAAGACAGCAAGGGAGGGATGGAACCAATGGACAACATTATACTGAGGGTGGTGGCCCAAGCACAGAAAGACAAGTGTTGATGTTCTCACTTATACAGATCTTTACATCAAATCTTTAGATCTGTGTGTTTAACTTGGAATAGCTGTAAAATCCAGGAAAGGGGTCATCGGTGGGGAGGGGGAAGAAATACCATATGGAGACAGGGATAGTAGAACACAGGGGATATGAAGAAAACAAAGGGAATAGCAGCTCTGGAAGGAGATTTAAGTGGGGGGAGGGATGGGAGGGTAGGGAAGAGGAGGGGTAGGCAGAGGGATAACTAACACTACAGATATTTGAAAAAAACATATGGAAGCTTAATATTTAAAACTTCATATATATATGAATATGGATATATATGAATATGGAAGGATTTAACTGGAATTACCGAGAGGACAGTGCTTCTCTAAGAACCCAAGGGTTACCAAATAAAAAGCCATATGTATATATGTGTGTATACGTGTATGTACATATTTAAAGAACACAAAGTTGGAGTTGTAGGGAGGAGGCTAGATCTGGAAGGAGTTAGGGAAAGGAGGGAGTGACTATGATCAAAACATAATGTATGAAATTGGTAAAAAAAATAAAAATAAAAAATACTTTAAAAGAAAAATAAAAAGCTCAAGTACCAGGTGAGGTCAGGGGTGTCCTGAGAAATCCCCAAACATGAGAGGCAACTGCTATTACTCATACTTGTCCACCAGAACTTGATATTAAGACCCTATTGCTGAAGACGCCATACCATTTGGTCACAGAACATGGAGAAATGAAGCTGATACTGACCAGGAAGCTTCCTCCCTGCTGGTGAGCTCTCATAGTCCTGGAAGATGCTATGCAGGCTGTTGGGAGAAAGAAGTCATCCACACTCTTACTCAGCTATGAAAATCTGGAGCTACAGGAACAGCTGTGTGACAAATGTTGATGGGTGCAGGAGTGGTACAAATACTATGGCATCAACCAACTGCCTTCTGATTGGACTTCAGGCCTGCTCTAGAGGAGGAATACCTGCCTGAAATTACACATCTGGCCAAGAACCCATGGTTGGGGAGCTCACAGGCTCCATGGGGGAACTTACTACTATTATTTTTCTAGATGGACATTGTAGTAAACAGACATCTTTATACCCCACAGTTCTCACATCTCACAGGAGAAGTTTCTTTGTGCAGTAAACAGCAGTTAATGCAGGAACTCACAGTCCAAGTGCAGAGAATAAGAATCTGTGGAGTACTCAGTCCTGAGTGGGACACCTGGATCACACCATTTCCCCAGAGTATTCAGTCCTGAGTGGGACACCTGGAACACACCCATTTCTCCAGAGTACTCAGTCCTAAGTGGGACACCTGGATCCCACCATTTCCCCAGAGTACTCAGTCCTGAGTGGGACACCTAGATCACACCCATTTCCCCAGAGTACTCAGTCCTGAGTGGGACACCTGAATCACACCATTTCCCCAGAGCACTCAGTCCTGAGTGGGACACCTGGATCACACCATTTCCCCAGAGTACTCAGTCCTGAGCGGAACACCTGGGTCACACCCATTTCCCCAGAGTACTTAGTCCTGAGTGGGACACCTGGATCACACCCATTTCCCCAGAGTACTCAGTCCTGAGTGGGACACCTGGATCACACCATTTCCCCCAGAGTACTCAGTCCTAAGTGGGACACCTGGATCACACCATTTCCCCAGAGTACTCAGTCCTGAGTGGGACATCTGGATCACACCCATTTCCCCAGAGTACTCAGTCCTGAGTGGGACACCTGGATCACACCCATTTCCCCAGAGTACTCAGTCCTGAGTGGGACACCTGGATCACACCATTTCCCCCAGAGTACTCAGTCCTAAGTGGGACACCTGGATCACACCATTTCCCCAGAGTACTCAGTCCTGAGTGGGACATCTGGATCACACCCATTTCCCCAGAGTACTCAGTCCTGAATGGGACATCTGGATCACACCTCTTCCCTCAAAGCTCGGGGTCCTTTGGCAGAGGGAGCAGACGGGTTGTCAAGGCAAGAGGTTGGGGAGGACTGGAGGGCGACAATGCCTTCTGGATATGACAAGACCAGGGCCCTCACAAACTCACAGCAGCTATGGTTGTCTGCATAAGACCTGCATAAGATCAAGCCACTCAACATTCCAGCATGGAGAGGGAAGGTGTCCTGAGTTCAACCCCTCGATGAGGAGCTGTTGACAGCTGATGGCTGCTGGAGTCTGTTTTCTTTGAGGGTGTGACTGCTAGTGTGATAACCAGGCACTGGAGTGTGGTTCCACACCCATGGGTATATAGGCAGCATCAGCTGGACTGTCTATTATTAAAAAGAAGAAGAAGAAGAAGAAGAAGAAGAAGAAGAAGAAGAAGAAGAAGAAGAAGAAGAAGAAGAAGAAGAAGAAGAAGACTTCAAGTTGAGCGGGAACAGAGAGTGGAAATAGGTACGGGAAGAGGTAGAGGTAGGAGGGGTGGTAAATATGATTGAAAACACATTGTATTTATGTATGACATTCTCAAAGAATTAATAAAAACATACTTTAATTTTTTAAATCAAAGAAATGAAAATGCCATGCTATAAAATATCTACCCTTTATACAGGAAGACAGCAAAAGAGGGATAAAATCTATGAACAACATTTGAAGCTTTGAAAGCCAAAAGCAAAGTGGCAGAAGTAAATTGAACCTTAATTACAAATAATTACCCAATCCAGTCAGAAGGCAGGGATTATCAGACCATATTAAAACATGAAACAAGACCCAAGTATACGCTGCATAAATGAAACACACTTTAGATCCAAAGATACAAATAGGCTGAAAGCCATAAGAAGGGAAAGATAAACCATACAAACAGCAACCCTGAGCAAGCTGGAGAGGCTGCATTAATATCAGACAAAGGGGACTTTGAAATAAGAGCTAGAAAAGGGGAGACCACCCAGGAAGAAGACGGTAGCAGCAAGGAGCAGAAAGTTTGGGGTGAGACTCTGGGAATTCTCAAATTAAGAAGTAGGACAAAGAGGAAAGTTCTTTGCAAAAGAAAACCCATATGATTGCATTTCTCTAGGCCATGGTATGAAGTCCGTGCATTAGAACCCCTCAGCCCCCGCTTGCTCGCTGACCCTGCTGTGTTTGACAAATGAGGAAAGGAGAGCTATGAATAGTGACTTCCCAAGCCAGAGGAACAACAGCAGAGCTGAACCTAAAACTTTCTATTTTCTTTCTGTCTCTTTCTGTTTCACCCTCCCTCCCTTCTCTCTGTTCCCTGCCCACCCCGCTTCTCTCAGATCCCTTCCTCTCTCATGCTCAGAGGTCTTCGCGTTAGCCAGGGTGCTCTAGAGGAACAGAACTTACAGAATGAGTCTCTACTTACAGAGAAAGGGGATTTATCAGAACAGCGTACAGGCTGTGGTCCAGCTAGTCCAACAATGACTGTCTATGAACAGAATGTTTAAGAATCCAGTAGTTGCTCAGTCCACAAGGCTGGATGTCTCAGCTGGCCTTCAGTAGACACTGGAATCCCAAAGAAGTAGGCTCTAATGCCAGTGAAGGAATGGACTTGCTTCAGAGGCAAGAGCAAGCAGGCAAAGAGCAAAATCTTCCTTCTTCCATGTCCGTATATAGGCTTCTAGCAGAAGGCATGGCCCAGATTAGAGGTGTCTCTTCCCACCTCAAAGATCCAGATTAGAAGGGGATCTTCCCACTTTAAGCAAAAAATCCCTCACAGATGTTCCCCGTTTAGGGGCTTTAGTTAATTCTAGATGTAGTCAAGTTGACAACCAAGAACAGCCATCACGGTCTATCCCACTGTTTTTGGACCCTGGAAAGTATACAGGTGCAGTCTGCTGGGGTCTTTGTAGAACATTATCAAGATTTCAAGTCAATGGAAGTAATTCAAGGTGTCCTTCAATTATCTTTTCCTTCATGGATGACTGGCTAGCTTCCCTGGGTTTTAGTTTCCTTATCTTTCAAATGGAAAGCCACACTCCTCAGGAGATATAACTGCTAAGGATGAATAAGGAAAACACCCTACTTTTAGGAGTCCATGCACTGGATTGAAGAACACAGCCACCCTATCAAAGATCTTGAAGACTTGGAGAGACCCTAAGGGACATTTAAGAAGTAATGCCCCTGCAGTAAAAACTTGCTCCACAGGCAGAAAGAAACAATTAGGGAGAGTCTAGAGGCTCTACGACGTTGTGGTTTAGATGCCAAAGAAGAGCCATTGCAAATATCCCAATGACTCCAGATGTTAGAACCCACCAATGACTATGGGAAAGCAAGTGCATGGCCACTATCTTCTGGAAATGCCAATGACTCCTTATGGCCTGGACACTGCAAGTGTTTGTTGATGTTGACACATGACATCAGTGCCCTTGGGTGGCTTTTATTTGGGAAAACCATCAACAGACAAATCCTCTCATTCTCAGAGGTCCCTGAGAATTCAACAGAGATAAGCTAAGTTTATGGTTTATATCCTTCATAATGGTTTCCATGCTTCCTCACTGGCATTATCTGCGATAAGAATCTGACCCCAAGGCTAGTCCTGAGTCACCACAGTAGAATCAAATTCCTTTATTTAAGAAGGAGGGGGAAAAGGAGGAGGAGGGGATAAAAAGGCTCTTATATACAGAATTGTTTTTAGTAATGGTAAATAGTAATTGTTTAGAATAGTAAATCATTGTCACAATAAATACAAATGGAGCCAGCTCCTCTTGGAACATAAGCAGTGATAAGGAAAAAGATTAGGTGACTTGGGAAACCATAGAGCTTGAGGGAAGGTCTTAGAGCAGAAGGTCTCATCTAACTCACAAATGAAGAGTGAATTTGACATGGGACAATGTAAGGAGATTTATTGGTATCTTCCCACTGTTATGTGAGCATGGAAGGTTGAGCTAAACATTTTGTTTATTTATAAACTCCCTGCATGTTATGCTATTGCTCTGGGCTCAAGTTGCATTTCACACATCTCATTTCCTTTTTCAATTCTTAGCATTTGGGCACAGTAAGAATTCTGACACTCAGTGGAAGGTGACCTTGAGGGTTGTTGGCAACTTTCCTTATTACTGTCAATAGAAGAAAGAAATTATAGATGCATAAGTCTGCTTTTCTGCTGATGCCATATAGAGAACTCTCAGATAGCTCGGTGCTCATGAAAGAAATGAAGTTACTGTTGACCATGCTCTCTGTAGGACATTATAAGTCAATTAAATTGGACTACTTAAGTGCCCTTGGTGAGATACAGGTTTGCATGTTTATGTGAGTGCATATGGGCACCTGCACATTCGTGGAAGCCAGAGATCAACTGCAGGGATAAGTCTTCAGGAGGCATTCACCTTGTTTTCTGAGACAAGACCCTCCCTTGAACCCGTAGTTCATCTCTTCAATCAGATTGGATGGTCAGCAAGCCCCAGGATCCAGTTGTCTCTACCCACTCAGCACTGGGATGACAAACGCATGCCATCATTCCTGACTTTTTTATGTGGGTTCTGGAAATGGAACTCGGGTCCTCATGCTTATTCTGCATGTACTTTATCGACGGAACCATCTTCCCCACCCCTCAGTCCTCTCTCAGTTTGGCGTTCATGATGTGGAAAGTAAGGAGCATCATGACTTCTTAAAAGAAAGTATAATGGTGGAGGGGGAATGGAAGGTGGAATCCCTAATCACCCTCATTGCTATAATTCATCACCTCTTTAAATGTTTAAAAAATCTTTGGGTTTTTTTTCTTTTTAATTAAGCATGGATGGTACTATGAAGAAAGAGCAAACAAACTTGCTGGCATTTATAGTCACCTTCTATCACCAAAAGTGTTTACTTCTGTGTATGCAACTTATTAATATTAAAGTATAATGTCCATTCTTATTTCTTGAGGACTACGAGTCAGCTAAATATAACACATTTCTCTAAGTGTAAATGAAAGCCAACAGTGTTTAATATAGAAAACCACTCTTAAAACCTAACTTGCTTTTACTAGAGCCTAATCTTTCCTTGAGATCTTATTTCATTGTAAAGATTTTATCCCCTAAAACTCCATTCAGAACGCACTAAGCAGATTGTCATTAATGAGGGCCCTGCATCGTGGTACCCTGCTGGACTCCGCGCTGGAGCTTTAGAACGGTGGTGCTTCCCAATCACAACAGCGATATCCCAAACTGCTCACACGGATGTGCCAATGGGCCTGTGGCATATCACTCTAAGTCCCCCAAATCCGAGAACACTGGTTGTATCTATTCAACAAAAACATCGCCTGTTTAGAGAGATAACCAGAGAAGCAGAAGCAAATCAGCTCCCCAAGTGCTTTCCCCGACACTATCTAGTTATTCTTCTCTGTAACCTACCACAGAGGCACCCCTAATGCAGCTACTTAAAGAAGGAAGCGGGGGTTACGTGTGTGAGGGGGTAGTTTCCAGAAAGGGCTGCTATATCAGGAACTACTCACTGCCCATGTCAAATTGGGATGAGCAGGAAGTGCCTTTCAGTGGTTTGTCTCTGGGAATGGGCGTTTCCTCCTCAGCACCAATGATCTGATCAACGGGGCTTCTTAAACTGTCCAGGAATCCTAAGCTGAGTTGACAGGAAGGAGTTTTTTTTCTTCTCATTCTGACAAATAAAATAGCCATAGGCTTCCTACAAGGAGGCAACATCAGTAAACAACACAATAGTGTCAAATAGTCCAGTTGTTATTCCAGCTTTGGAGGTCCTCCTCAGGATCTCAGAATTACCTCTTCTAAAGTAAAGGAACATGACCCACTGGTACCCATCTCATCTTGGAACATGGACTCCTTTGAGAATCTGCAGAAGTAATGCTTAGCTTCTCCTCCCTGAAAAACACACAAAAATAAAAAACTTCCATTAATTATTCCTATTCACAAAACCTGCTTTTGCCTATTCAGGTGGGGGAAAACAGACACAATAACGCCAAGTTGCCTGCCCGCGTTCCTGTAACCCTGAACTTGGTCCTCTTCCAATTACTCATCGCTGCCTTTTACACTGGATTATACCCGGGGGTCCCACAGCCACCTGAGGAAGTCACATCCAGGTTCTGTGTGGTCCAGCTTTCTTCATCCCTGGAATAATGTCTCTCACACGTATCTATACATCAGGTACTATGCCAGCTCATTCTTTTCTTCTATATCCCTGACCTCAAGCCAAAGAATCAAAACAGAAATCTTGCCTATTGGTTTCACTGTTGGAAAAGTCCCACAGAATATTGTTTTGCTGGTGTCTTCTGTGATTAAGGTGAAGCCCTTTCAAATGGTTCTGGCTGTAGTCAGAACACTCAGTATTTTTCTGATCAAACCTAGTTCCCTTCTCAGTACTGGAAGCATGTGCTTACAGTCAACATTTGTGTCCATTTTCATGTTGACAGAGTTGTGACCTCCACATGACTTTCCCGAAGAGACATTTCTATACCACACTGTTTTTTTCTTTAAGTCAGTGCAATTGGTCAGGGAAGATCAACAGGTGGGTAGTAGTGCTTATTTTCACAAGCAGGAGAACTTGAGTCCAAATCCCTGGCACTCACATAAAAAGTGGGGTGTGACTGTGTGTGCCTGTCATCCCAGGCCTGGGGTGGCCAATGACGAGAGGATCACTGGGGTTTGCTGGGCACCAGCCTCGATCCAGGTTTGATAAGAGATCTTGTCTCAAAGTAATAAGTCTGTCTCAAAGTGATGGACACACAAAGGTCTCCTTTACCCTCCAAACATATATAGTGTCCTGTGTACCAGCACACACACACCATACACACAATACACATTATATAAACACACACAATACAAAACTAAAAAATATCAGTACTGCTGCTTAATCAAGCAGTTCCCCTTCAGAAATACAGTTTTATCCTTTTTTCAAAGCAGAGATCACTTCTCCCTGGATCTTTCTTTCATTGCCATGTTAAAATCCCCATCCACTTTTCTTCGTCCCAATTCTTATAGCTCATGGTGCTATGTTCATGTGGGAGTTAGTGGTTGGTCCTGTTTTTCTCTTCATGCATCCTGTCACTTAGTACAATCAGGCAGGTTTACAGCTCATTATAGACTTGCCTCTTGATGGGTCAGTTTAAATGAAGGTTGGTTAAGAAGAAAGAAAGAAAGAAAGAAAGAAAGAAAGAAAGAAAGAAAGAAAGAAAGAAAGAAAGAAAGAAAGAAAGAGAGAGAAAGAGGGAGGGAGGGAGAGAGGGAAGAAAGAAAGAGAGAGAGAGAAAGAAAGGAAGAAAGGAAGGGAAAAAAAGAAAAGAAGAAAGAAGAAAAGGCCATTCTTCAAATGAGCCCAAATTCTCAGGCGTTTTAGTAATGGACTATTAACAGCAGCCCAGTTTGTCCCCATACATGCTGAAAACATGGAGCCTGCCTTGGATATGGATGCTTTAGCTAAGAATATTCCTCTCACTTCTATTTTCTTTCACTGTTGAGAAGACTTTAGAAGGTTGCCTTTCAGAGTGATAGCATGAATACTCAGACCAAACCAACCAGGCTCTTTCTATAAATGAACATTCCACGAGCCTAACGTGGAGTAGCATCCATTTCACAGCTCAGCCCTAAATGCCTCCTGGTTGTAATTAAGTACTTCAAAGTCTTCCAAACACCCTTTTAGAAATGACTGCCCCAAATACAAAATGATGTCCAATCAGATGTAAATCATCCCACAGCAGGGAGGGAGAGGCACGGGAAGTAGTCATCAGCACTTGGACTAATCAGAAAGTCTGGTCCCCTGATGAGGATTTTCGTCTTCTCATTTGTCATTCTAGCCACTGAGGTCTCAAGTGGCCAATTTGCTCCCTATTGGTAATCAGCTGGTTATTTTTACTCATTCCTCCCTCTGGGACTGTCAGACTCCTTGGAGCAATTCATCACCCATTGGGGCCAAACTCTTCTATGACGGGAAGTGAGGGAAGAAAGATAGTATTCTGCGAAAGATAAAATCGAAGAGTATTTCATCATTTATATTCAGTTTTTAAACAATGATTTCCCCAATGAGGTAAGTAAAATAATGACACAGCCGCGTAGATATGGGGGGGGGGGTGGGCGGAAGAAAACCAGCTCCAGGCTAAACACATTATGCAATGGAAATTGTCTCCGGCTGTGAAGTTTGTTACTCTGAAATGACGTGTTCCTAGATTGTCTTTACAACTCCCCAAAGAGTGTCATCTTACATTCATTACTTACTTTGCAGGAAGCTGCCTCTATGAAAATTAGAAATGCAGAAAGGAGCCTATTAAGGCTGTAAGAGACATTAGTGGTTATCCTAAACCATGCTACCCTGCCACCTGGGAGGGAAGGTAGCCTTTGAAGGTTATTTGGTCCGAAACAGGACAGTGACTGTGTTCCAGAACATCCCTCCTTCCACTGGCCCCCACCAGGACCTCTCACTTACAGCACCTCGCTTGAGAGTGTCTCCTTCATTTTCCTCCTTACCTCTAGCAGTTGCTGTCTCTAACAAAATCACTTCCAAACACGTTTTTAGGTGTTTCATTTCTCCGAGGTCACCTTGGGAGCCACACCAAGGACTGTGCTTCTCATTGCAACGGTGTCTCTGATGTCGGTACATTTTCTAACTAGTGGGTGTCTGTGTCCCTCTCCTCTCCGATTTCCCTCAGCCATTCTGAAGAAGCAAATTTCAACCCCTCAGGGCCGACTGTTCCCCACAGCCAGTGGTTCATATTCCCCCAGTGCAGGCTCAGCCTTGAAAAAGATGTTAGTATGACAGAAATTGGCATTTTCCTGGCATTTCCTTTGCCCATAGCCAGCTCTTTATTCCTTGGAAGGAAGCTAAGAGTTGAACAGCCCTTCTAGCTGTTTCCTTAGAGACTGCATCTGGGCAGCAACATGATCTGAATCTTGAAATGCTTGCTTTCCTCCACCAATTTCACTGTCTTGAACCTCTTCTTGTGTCTTTACACTCTATAAATGCTGTCCTGGGTGACTTTACTTTTAGGTGTGCCTTTCTATAAAGAGAATGCAGAGAGACAGAGAAAGCACGTTTACACACCCATATCAAGTGTTCTAGCTTTTCATCTGCTAATTCCCTCCAAGCACGGCTGTTTGCACACTAAGTGATGTCACCCAGCAGCTGTCTTGGACTGGAAACTGAAATGCCTGTGGATTTCCAGTCTTTTGTCTTACCTATCCAACGATCTGTCTCCTTTCCAAAATACTAGAGTAATAAAGAAATGCTTGGCTCCCTTTGCTGAGAATTGAATCCTACAGCTTTAAAGAAAATCTTTCACAATTTACTCACCTAATGTCTTATTGTAATTGTCTGATTCAGTTTGTAATTGTCCAATTTAATTCTAAATTTGCTTTCAAGAATCATTAACTATGATTTCTTATGGAAATGAACTTTTATATTTAGTGAAAAAATAGATTTTTATACAAGTCTATTTTCCAATTTGCAGTTTTGGGAGAGGAAGTGTGTGTGTGTGTGTGTGTGTGTGTGTGTGTGTGTGTGTGTGTGTGCCCATTAGAAAGTGTACATTAGGGTGGAAGAGATTATAATTTATCTGCCCAGTGTCCCCAGGTTTACCTAAATGAGAACCTTTATATTTGGTGTAGTATAGGCTTGTGGATCTCTTAGTACAGTGAGCGGAGCTTTCTGTATCCCATTTTACACAAAAATTAGTTTAATTACTTATTATCTTTTAATGAGTATCCTTATTATTCATTCTTACTAAATGGCATACTATTACACACACACACACACACACACACACACGCTTTACCAGTGAAATCCCGATTTCTAAGATTCTCTCCCTTCCTCCTGATCTTCTACATCCTGGTCTCTGTCACCATGACAATTTGCATCCTCTGCTCCTTGCCCCTGTTTTGGTGATTGTGTTCATTCTCTATTCCCCCAAATGTTTGTTTATGCAAGACTGAGACAGTCACCAGTGAGTGCTTCTCCAGATTGCATTGGATCACCTGGGGGCCATGCAGACACTGCTTGAAGCACAACACAGTCTTATACACTTTATCTATTTAACCAACACCCAGACTGAGGAAAGAATCCTGCAATTGGAGGGCACTTGACCTAATCATAGCAAACAAAACAGGAGCTCCTATTTTGCTATCTCCCCGCTCCCCTTTAGGTCATCCATCTTTTATAGATGTAAAACAAAAACTGTTAGCTGGTGAAGGTTCAGAAAGAACCATCCAAGCCAAATGAAATTAAAGAACAGGACCATCCTTTGTCTCAGATCAGTTGAAAAGAACTCATGCCGATGACCTAAGATCCTATCAGATTTTGTGTCGGCTATTCTCAGTTGCCAAGGGAGCCTTCCTGTGAGATGGATCCATCCTTCGCAGGGAAGCCAGCTCTCCCAAACAGTCAGGAGCACACCACTACAACGTGCTTCCTTACAGGAGGCTGTCACACTTTCTACAAAGCCGTTTCTTAGCATTTAGATGAAGTTAAAATAGCATGTCTCTTCAGGGACTTAAAATCTTGCTTTCCCTTGGGATCCTTGCCTTGAAAACGTCAGCGAAGCTCAGAAATGACTAGGGAAAGGCTCCCTGGCTGAAGGCCAACCTCAAGTACAATGATTACATCATGAGCTACGCCATAGGAATTACTTTCCTGGTTCTTGTATAGAAGCTGACACACAGGACTGTGCTTTTCCTCCTCTCGTGTTACGATCATCTGCAGATGTCAAACTTTCCTGTCCTGAATGGGTACAAGCTGTGATATTACCATTCAAGGACTTCCAGTAGCAGCAAAAGGAAAATTACGAACCAACTCCCCTCGGAGAGGAAGTGCCTATTCAAACAGCCGATGTTGGCGGTGAGCACAGGCAGCGGCTACCTCCTTCCTACCAGGAATGGCCCAGTCTCCAGCACTGCTGCCTCTCCAATCACGGGCTGTTAAGATTGGCATGGTCGGAGGATGCTTGGCAAAAGCAGTATTTGGCACAGTCTCACTTATCCCATAAGCACTCAGGGAACGAATTGGCTACGTGCATTTCCCCCAAAGACAGAATTGTGCTTGTTCATTGATTCTGTTTAATTTATAACAAATGCCTTAAAAAAAAAAAAAAAGGGACACACACAGCTTGGAAGTCTTCTGCACATTCTAATGACAAATGTCCCCAGGATTACAATCTCTTTCCTCTACTGGAATGGGTTGTGGCCAGGGAAGAGGTAGAGCATATACTGCAGACAGGAAGGTCCTTTGCTGCGTCAGCTAATATATCCTTCTCTCATTTTGAATCCAAGACTGAAGAGAGCGTCATTGGTGCTACCGTTCTGTTCATATTTTATTATCTCCCAAGAACCTTAATTTCTAAGCTCTGGTGCCTGCTCTTTGCCCGGGTCACATTTGGGATGGAATAACTGGAGGTTCCCAAGAAGGGGGGCCCCTCCCTAAATGCCTTTCCCTTCACCTTTCCCACACTCCTTGTTTTTAGGGTCAAGACAAGACACTCTTTTTTTTTTAATGGCTTATTTATTTTTATTTTAAGTGCATTGGTATTTTGCCTGCATTTAAGTCTGTATGAGGGTGTCGAATCATTTGGAGCTGGATTACAAACGGCTGTGAGTTGTCATATGGGTGCTGGGAATTGAACCTGGGTCAACTGGAAAAGCAACAGTGCTTCCAACCCCTGGGCCATCATCTCTCCAGCCCCAAGACAAGACACTCATGCTTAGGGTGGTGGGGCTGCCTTCCTGCCAAGGGCTCTGCCTGGGTGGCACTTGAAAAATACTGGATAGTTGGATTCTTCTCATTGCTAATAACTCCAAATGGAATGCCTTCTGTGACAATAGTGATAAAGGTTCAATGTGGCCTTTTCAAATCTCTTTTCAAAACACAAGTAACCCTGATGAAGATCGTGCATTACTCTTGTAGTTGTGTGACAAGACACCCAATAAACAACATAAGAGAGGAAGGCTTTGTTCGGCATAGAGTTTGAGGGCGCAGTGAGTTCAGCATGGAAGGTAGTGTGGCAGGAGATCAATGCATCCACAGTCAGGAAGCAGAGAGAGGTGGAAGCTGCTGCTCTGTCACCTTCTTCTTACGGGTGGGTCTTTCCACCATCTTCGCCTAACATAGAAGCTTGCTCACAGACACGCCCAGAAGTTTCTCTCCTCTGATTCCAGATACTGGCTAAACTGGCACTATTAACTGTCCCAGATGGCATGTAAGTCATTGGTATCAACATCATTACTTTATTCCTTCGTGCAATTTACCCTCACATTTGTAGGCCTGTGCTCTGCACCAAGGGGACAGCTTTTAAGAGGGTTACACATAGTTCCTTGCCTGTACAGCCCCATTTGCTAGGACAGACTCTGGAACAGCAGATATATCAAAGTGTGATATGTGTAGGAGTCTTAGCAAGAGGGGCTTCTAAGGACTGGGCCCGAGACCTTGACTACGCAATGTGGGTCACCTCTCTCTGTTTGTTATCAGATTCTCCCCTGTGTGCTACCCCTGATGAGGATGGTACCTACTGGCAGGCATCAGGGCACACAAAGGCCCCGTTACCATGTCTCCCCTGGGATCTCAGCTGTACTATGACACCCTAAGTTGGCCTCCTAATGAAATTCACATGCCACCTTGGAGTAAACATAAATTCAACTTAAGATAGAGAAAGGGGAACAGACAGACAGAGACAAGAAGATAAGAGAATCAACAATAGAGACCAAGGGGGAAAAAAGATACATGGAAATGAGAGAGAGAGAACATGATCATGCTGAACTTTCCAGTAATCCTACTGACAGACATTCTTCTTTGTCTAGGAGAACACATATATAAAGCTTGACACAGGACACCTGGACATGAGTCACATGCCACACTCTCACCACACACAAACTGGCTTTTGACACATTGTCTCTGTATCCTCATTTGCAAAATAGGGCTTGTAAAGATTCAATCCCACAGACTGGGCTGTTTCAGCACTGGAATAAGATCAGCAAGTTCCTGCCCACCAGCTGGGCTCTCAGTGGGTAGAAATGCTTTAAAACACTCCCACTCGTTGCTCTTCATGTAAGTGTGCATATGCACAGCACGTATCAAGGACTACTCTCTGCCTTGGAGTTGCTAGAGTTAAAAGGTAAACCAAGGCTGTGAAACTCTGGGGTACCAGAAAGATGGGATGTGGACATTTTTCTCTCAAATGTTTTCTTTCTCATCATTTCCAGTGTGTGACCATGGTGTTCCTAATATCTCCAAGCTCTCACACATCAGTCATTTCCATCTGTGCTGGTCTGTCTTGATAAGCTTGTTATCTAGTGATCATATCCAAGTTTGCAGGAGTCTACATGTGTGTTCTTTGGCACGTGTTCATGAACATCCTCATGAGGCTGTAGGGAGATAGAACATACTTGCTGTCTGAATATACTTATATTTGGCAGGCAAAGTCCTACATTGTGTGGCTCTAAGAGCCCATGGGGATGGAGAATTGCAGCATGAGGAGATGAGGTCAGACTTAGGGGAGACATCGATGAAAGCCATGCTTGCCAAGTCGAAAGCAATCAAGTTTGTGAACAGTTGGTTCCTGATGAGCACCTAGAAGGATGATAAACTAACTTCTTACCTTTGGTGCCTGACAGTCTACAGTTCATCAGCAGAAGAGAGTTCGTCTTAGGGAACTGAGAGTAATGAACTTTTAGAAACTGTTCCAGTTTGGATTTCATGTGACCCCCCCCCCCCAAAAAAAAGACTTATTGTAAAAGTCTTGCTTTCCAGCTTCTAGATCTACAGAAAGCTAATTGGACCACAAAGACTCCACAGTCTATTGAGGGATTTATAATGTGAATGGCACCATGCTATCGTTGGGAATGGCAGAGACTTAGAAGGTGGAGCTGGCTTGGAGGAAGCAAATTTCTGGAATGTGTTCTTGAGGGCCGTGTCTTGTCGATGGGTCACTCATGAAGCGAACATCTGTGCCCTACTATGCTCTTCCACTGTGACATTCCATCTTACCACAGGCCCAGAAACAATGGAGCCAGCTAAACGTGGACTGTAGCATCTTAAACTGTAAGCCAAAATAAACCTTTCCTCCTGTTCAATATTCTCTCAGGTATTGCTCTGGGGAACTGCTTCTCCACATCTGTTGTCTGCCCCCACTAAAGAACAAGGCCATTAGGACCATGCTGCAAAAGAGCACGAGCAGGAGGACTGAGCAAGGAGAGAGGCAAGCGAACGCCCAGATTCAGATCTCCTGGTCTCTCAGGGAGTGAAATAAGGTGACATACTTGAGTCAGGGCTGACAGTGCACAGTTCTTCCTAGATTTACAGTCCCCATCAGTCCAGGACAGAGGAATGAATGAGGAATGTGCTAGAAGGCAGAAGGTCGGCATGGTAAAGGGGCAGCCAGATAGGAGGGAAGGCAGCTCAATTGAAGGAAGGGCAGGATATTGGCAGGCTGAAGAACAGTGATGAGCTGGACCTGAGTTTACAATCCAGCCACACATCACTTATTAACTGAATAATCTTGAACAGTCTCTGTTATTCTTGTTGAGACCCAACTTCCTCATCTGAGAAATGAATGATATTGTTCTACAGCTACTGTAAGAATTCCAAGAGAAACTATGAGAAAGTACTGGTCCCTAATATATATTGGTACTTAATTTGCAGTAGGTCTTTATTTTTCATTAATCCATTTGAGAGGGTTAATGACCACAGTATAATTTAGACCTCTTAAAAATCTTTCCTTCTTTCCTCAAAGGTGACTTTATCACTGACTCTTGTCCAAATTGCTCTATTTAGACTGTGAGCTTGTGTCATAGGCCCCTTGCCACAGCTACTCCACCTGCAACCAAACTCTCCACCCTTTGGTGCTGCCTTACTTCTGTCCCGTGGGACCTTCACGTCTGGTGGGTCACATAGCTGACTTAGATTCATTATGTCCATTCCATGTCATACTGGCATGAACTTTTGCCTCTAACACATTGTTTTTGCAAGTAGAAAGCAACATGACAAATAGTAGATGCTAGGCAATATCTACTGGACACATTACAGAATAATCAAATAATCACTAAGGTAAGGGCCCAAGGCTGGTGTTTCCTGAATGTATGTAATGTTTTGGAAATTCCTATTAGATCCTGTTTTCTCCCCCATAAAATAATAATGATGCTCTTTTTCTCAGGCTAGATTCAGAGCATGGCCGACCAAGCATGCCCACCAAGAGCAGCCTACCATCTTTCAAAATGGGAAGAGGATCTGGAAGAAAATAGCAAGGAGAAGCTTCCTCCACACTGCAAGAACATCAGTGTAGGCTTCAAGATGCCCAGGGAAACAACCAAGACACATATACTGACAAGAAAACTTCCTGCAAATGTCTCCAACTGAGGGAGGCTCTTGTCCATTATGGTGACCAAGACGAAGAGGCAGAGGGGCGTTGCCATCTTTCAGGACCATCTCCACTGCATCCATAGGGAGGGCTGTTCCAGGAGACAATGTAAGAATGTGCCTGTGTGCCCTGTGCCTGCTTCAGGGAAGTGAAGATGGGCAGCATCGTTACTGTGGCCCAGTGCAGGGTCCTGAACAGGACTGTATCCTTCAATATCTGGGGTTACTAAGGGCACTGACACCAAGAAGCAGTTCTATGAAGTCTGAGACCCAACGGTATCTGACCCCAAACAGAGTTATTCTCCCACTCAAAGAAAAAAAAAGAGCAACAAGTATTGATGGTAGTGGTTTCCAAGCTCAGAGAGTGAAGTGAGATAATCCCTGAGGAGCACTGGGCAGTACCTCCGGGGTGTAATCACTACTAACCAGAACAACTAAAATACATGTTGAAGAGTTTCTTGATTTAAACACTAGAATCTACAAGAAGACAATGAACTTTCTTTCAGACTTCTGGACCCTGGGCCTACACAGCCAGTCATATGACTGCCTTCCCTCGGCACCTCTCTTTTCACACACTCCTCCAAAATTGCATACCACGTGGTGGCCAGTGGGAGGGTCAGGGGCTGTCACAGGTTTGTCCCACAGTTTGACTGGTGCTGGGATCAGGTCAGTGCAGCTGCCCACAGCTTTGTCACACTCCTATGAGTCTATCTTGCGATGGGAATGAGAATCATTGTCACCGGCCTTAAGAATCTGATAACTCCACATTTTCTCAAACACAGACCAAGGCTCTTCATGCCAGCAGACATCATCATCTGGAAATGTGTGTGTGCTCATGCACGATTGCATCCCTGAGGCTGGGGATGTGCAAAAGCCACATAAGTTTCTGGCTAATGGGGAAGGCAGCTGTCACATTTTCCTACATCCCTTCCACTCATACATAAACCTTAAGGTAGATTACTGGAATGCATTAAAAATGAAGCCTGAAGCCAGCTCAATTCTTAGCTGTTTTGCTTCTTTGGGGAAGAAGCTTAACCTTTCTAAAAGTAATTAAAACTAACATTTGTTTACATGTCAAGTACTTCATATGTATTAGTCATCCATCCAGCCATTTGCTTGTTTAACCAGCATTGATTGAATGCCAGCTTTCTGCCAGGCACTGTGGACACAAAGTTGAATTGGACATCTTTGCATCTTATATCATAAAATTTTAATATTGATGATGGAGGTAGGGAATGAGCAATCATTTGCATATCTATTTAATCATAATTTGTTGTCAGTTCATTCATAAGGACTTGGTAAACTTCAATTGCTTGACTGATGAATTGTGATCAGTACTATAAAGCAGGTATCTAGGGTGATTCCTTTTTCCAGGTTGGTAGGCAATGGCCTAATCTGAAAACTTGGCCAAGACTTCTAAGGAGAAATAACCTTTGCATTATAAATTTGAAAGTTAGATGAAGTTTATATGTGTAGTCTTATTTTGGAGATCAAAAAATAGTAACTCAGAAGGTCATATAACTTGTTGAAAGAGCTGGAGTCTAAAACAAAACAAAACAAAAGAAAAAAAAAAAAACAAACAAACCCAGGACTGAGTACTTTGTCTAGAGGAGACTGCAGTTCTAGAAGTAGGAAAGTTCAAGACCAGGGACAACCTCTGAGGGAGCACCATAGCATGTCATAAGACGGCATATGGCATCACACGGCAGAGCAAATGTTAGAGCTGAGTGACACTCCTGCAGGAGACAGGGTTGCATGGCGAGAAGGAGGCAGCTGAGCAATCCCAGGAACCTGATGTGCTTTTACAGAAACCAACTTAGTTCCTTGAGACTCAGCCTAGCTACAGGCGAGCATCCATCCTTCAGGAATGGATCTGAAGGCTCAGCTGGGAAAGTACTCGCTCAGAAATACAAGGGCCTAGTTCAGATCCCCAATATCCACATAAAAAGCTGTGCCTGGAATCCTAGCCCTGGGGAGACAGACAGGAGAATCCCGGGAGTTTCTGGTCACCCAGTCTAACTGAATCAGTGAAGTCCAGGTTCAGTTAGAGACCTTATCCCAAAGATAAGGTAGAGGTCAAAAGAAGGAGATGCCCAACATTGACCTCTGACTGCCATGAACACGCCCACATTTGTGCATAGGCACTCATACAGAAAAATATTCACATACATGAACACACACACACACACACACACCCCACAAAGAACTGAGCCCCATAATCTAACTACCTATTCTGCTCCCATCTCTTAACGTTCCAACACTTTTCAACTGGGGGCATGAAACCTTGAGGGAACAAATAAGTCCTGAGCCCTAACACACTGTACTTCCTGGTGTCCATTTTTGATAGATCCAGTTCTAACTCCAGACCTGATGTTCTTTCTGGCCGGCTGTGGCTGATGTAATTAGAAATATATTTTAATATTGCTAAAAATATTTTTTTCCGAAGCCTATAAAATCTGTGGCTGGGGTCTCTGAAGAGATTCTGGTGAATCTGGTCCAGTGGACTAAGAAAAGTCAGTGTACATTTGTGTGGGTTCCACAAGTGATTGGGTGCAGAGCACTGGGGAAAATGTTGTCTGGGCCTCCCCGCCACTCTACTCCAGGACTTACAGCACTTCACAGTGCTGTAAGGAAATACCACTGTAAATCAAGGCTCTCAACGTCACCCTCAGCCCCAGCACTCTGGACCTTGGGATCTCCATGAAGCTATGGCTACATCAGTGCTTTTCAACCCTCAGTAAATGACAGTCATCTGCCCCAGTCTGGACAACTGGCCCTGAATCTCCAGGGAAAGAGTCCAGGAATAGGCACTTACTGGAAGTTTCCATTTGATGGAGTCGCAGATGATCTCAAAGGTCCCTTCTGACTTGGAAATCCTCTGCATCTACGAAATAAGTCAACACTACAGAACAGTGGCGAACACAGGCAACACTTGAGAAAGCTCAGCTCTGGGGAGTGGGGCTGGGTGCTGACGCATAGCCAAGACCCGCTGCTCTCCTTGGCAGTGTCTTTGTGAAAATAGTAACCCTTTTTTTTTCTCCCTGACTGATTTATGTGACAGTTGGAAAGCAGCTTCCAGAACAGCATGTTCCTCCCCTCAGACTATTAACATAAACGTGCGCATGGGCTCCGGGCTCCCACTTCTCTGTGTACACTAGGCTTAAGGGGCCTTGAAAGCCGCAGGCCAGCTGAAGAAAAACCAGAGAGAGGAAGTGTTGTTAGAGACACAAGAATGAAAAGGGGAAAAGGACAGGAGGTTGCTAAGAGACAATGTCAAGCTGGGCCATGGGATTAACAGCCGAAATCAAAGCAAGAACTTAATGGTATATTCTTGCAGTAGCAGCCTTCTCCAAGCACAACGGGGAGAGGGTGATTACCCAAGTAATTCCACTCCAAATCAGGCGGAAAGGGCCCCCTTTCCTTCTTGGCCAGATGAAATGTAAAGACCAAGTGATTTAAAAAATAATACTAGCTAATACCATCCTCAGGCTTAACTGAAGGCTGCCTTGCGATCTTTTCTTTGCTGCTGAGTACTAAGAATCACTAATGCCGAAATTATTTTCAACCTGTAGGTTGAGAGTGGTCAAACATTTTCCGAGATGTATTTGGGAGGCTATGGTTTACCAAATGACTATGATGATATTTCATAGCCCCGTGCTTTTGTTTCACATAAATCGGTTTGTTGGATTTCAGCAACAGCCTTGTGAACTGGTTGTTTGCCCCCTAACCCGGCACCTTTGCAGAAGAAAAGGCATCAAGAGTCTCAGCAATTTGTTCAAAACGACTCAGCCACTGGGGAACAAGGAACTGGGGCAGGAGTTCCTAGGAACTGGATTTGAACCTTGCTCCGGCTGACACCTCACACTCTGACTCAGTTTTCACATGTGAAAAATGGAGACACAACGTACAGAGCTGCTGAGCTTAAAGATAATACAATACACACGCTATATGTTCCCAAAGTAACTGTAGATGCTATGCTCCTCCTCCTCATTATCATCACCACCACCACCACCATCACCACCACCACCACCATCATCATCATCACCATCATCATCATCATCCTTGTTTTGCATTTCATGCTTAGAATTCTGAGATACACAGCAAGGAACAAGTGTTTTAGTGGGTTTAGGTATGCAAGAGGCTAGTTAAATGGTGAACCTCCTTAGAGAAATGGAAAATCTTGCTGCCATTCATTGGGCCAAACACCCACCAGCTACCAAGGCAGCATCCTTTTGGGGTTTATGAAGGGTCAAGAGCAAGAGACTTCATGGGGTCAGGTTCTGTTTTACAGCAGGTGCTTGGTAGAGCGGGAGGAACTGGTGACTTCTGTCTGACTAGCTACCAGAATCCTTTAGGGGCTTGGTCACACAACTTTCTAAGCCCTGGCCCTTGAGTGCCTGAAGCCACAGATCTGTGATGGCTCCTGAGAAACACAGGCAAATGGAAACTTGCAGCTAACACGAATCATCAGCCTGCTTCTGAAACCACTGGACATGGAGCACAAGCTTTAGATCCAGAGCTTGGGAAGCAGAGGCAAAGACAGAGGCAGATGCAGTCCAGTCTCTATAAGTCTGAGGCCAGTTCACACAGTGAGTTCAAGATCACCCAGGGCTACATAATAAAAGCCTGTCAAAAACCAAAACAAAGCAACTAAACAAACAAAGGAATGAACAAATCCTACCACCCCCTGGTTGATAAGACTTGGAAAGCCTTCCTATTCATTTACGCCTGGAGGATTCAGAGGAACTGGTGGAATTATGTTTTGATCCAGAGAGACTATCACGGTCTTCCATTGCGCAGGTACACACCAACTTTCAACCTTCCTGGGCTCCATGCTTCACGTTTAATACAGTGGCCTGCACTGGTGGAAGAAAAGACCTTGAGAAGGGTTTGTGTGAGGGCAGTGCACAGACTTGTATACCAGACAGGCCTGGGTTCAGATCCCAGTGTGGAATTAAGGAGGGAGAGAGGACACACTCTAGCTGGGAAAAAGAAAGATATGGAGTATGGGGGCTGTGGGCCCACCCTCGAAGGCCATGATATTCAGAGTATTTAATGTCACCACCATCAGCTACATAATGCAAGTGAAAAGCCAGCAGGAGAAATAAAATCCTCAGTTATGGTTTAGTAATTGCTTTCAAGACAGCAGGAAATAAAAACGCTCCCAAGTCCTTGTATAGTGGCATGTTTCCCTTCGTGGACTAGCATGCACATGAGTTACATTTTCATGGCTGGCTTTAAATTAGCCTTAATTTCTCTGTCAAGTAGAGTTAAAGTTCACTGTAAGATATTTCATGGCTTGTCTAAAAGTGATGATTTCAAGTCTTCTAAATATTTATGCCAGTGTTATTATTTAGGAAAATAACCAAGAATAAAAGGCTAGTCTTCACCGCTATTATTGGTCTGGGGTTCTAACATATGTCCTAAAATAGTTCATACTTGGAAATTGAGTTCTTCATTAAAATGCCACTGCAATTAGATATGTACTGGAAAAGAATATGAATGCTGGCCTCTTTCTATCTACATAATCAGAGACAATATTCATAAACTCTTTAAATATTTTTTCATTTTGATTCAAAGATAATTGTATCTGATTTTGATGGTTTCAAGGAAGGTAGAATGAGAGAACCAATATTAAGTGCTGGTAAAAGTTTGGCACATACTAAAGGCTTACAAAATAGTAGCACTCATCTTTGTTTTGGTCCAACTCAATTTACACTAAGTATCTGTCTCCTGTGGCTAAGCACCAGTACCTCCCTGGATTTATGTCCTCTCATCTGTGAAATGGGAATAATGATATACATTTACAATGTTGTCAATGTGACATGGGTGATGACTCCATGCAAAACACCTTGCATCCTGCATATTAATCAGTGTTGACTTATGTGCCATTTGCAGGGATGATGTGCTATCTTTTTTGTCCAAAACTCTTAAATCTTTCATTCAAAAACCATACCATACATTCATTGGTATAAGTACATCTCCATCTATTTTGGAGCCCTAGAAACATAGTAGCCCAAAGGTGTGTTGTCACCACTTTCGGTTCTCAGGGAGGGCTTCCCTTCACTGAGGAAGAGGCCAAGAGCCAAGTGTAAAGAAGCAGTGTTGCACCTAGTGAGACCCCGGGCCCTTTTGCCTAGGGAACTTCCGTTATTATCTTCTAAAATGTTATCATCAACCATAACACTGACTGACACCAGATACAATGCAAGAGACTAAGGGCAGAGTGATTGTGTTGGAGATTTTATGACAACTTGACAGAAGCTAAAGTCATCTGAGAGGAAGGAACCTCAACTGAGAAAATGTCTACATATGTCAGGCTATAGACAAACTTGTGGGGAATTTTCTTAATTAGTCATTGATGGGAGAGGGCCCAGCCCAGTGTGGGTGATACCACCTCTAGGCTGGTGGTCTTGGGTTCTATTTCTTAAAAAAAGAGCAGTCTGAGCAAGCGATGGGAAGCAAGCCAGTAAGCAGCACCCCTCCATACCCTCTGCATCAGGTACTGCATCTCTGTTCCTGCCTCCAGGTTCCTGGCCTGTTTGAGTTCTGTCCTGACTTCCATCAGTGATGGACAGTGATGTGGAAGTGTAAGCCAAATAAACCCTTTCCTCCCCAAGTTGCTTTTGTCATGACATTTCTTCACAGAAACGATCAACCTAACTGGAACAGTGATAAACCGCTAGCATCATCTCTCCCCCATGGACACTCCGGATGAGAGAAAGAGTGTTCATTTATCTGGGGGTGATGGGGCTTGAGGAGGACAGAATTTTGATAGGGAGATGGGGAGAGAAAATGCCTTGCCTAAAAGAATACCCAGAGCATACGCATGGCTGATGACATGGAGTCAACTAGAGGTGATGTGAGAACAGTGAGATGGGACAGGGAATCCAGGCCGGTACCCAAGACCTCCAGACTCACGATAAGATGTGTGATAGACACCATGAGCCACTGAAAAATTCTGAACAGGGGTTGTCATGATCAGATCTGAGTTTTAGGAAATGCATCCTGGCTGCTTCGTGGTGAAAAGGATAAGTAATATGGAGCAGAAGAGGGAACCTTCAGTTTCTTTTATCTGCTATCATAGTAAGTGCTCCGTCCTCTGAAGTGAGTGTAAGAAGCAAGAGTATAGGGAAATGTGAAATTCAGTGTGGCTATTTCTTCCTGGGGCATTTAGAGGAAGTACATACGGTGCTCACTAGACATGACACATAATTTCTGCAGGAGACAGTTTCCAAGATTGTGGTCAATGGACTTCACATCCTGATGTCTCTACCCTTGAATAACCCTTTCCTCACGAAGGGGTGCTATACCCGATACTTCCTTTTAGCAAGAAGAATGTAGCTAAAATAATGAGAGGAGACTTCCATGGTTGTGCTGCCCAAGACTGCTGGCATGGTTTCCCTGTCCTCACTTGCTAACCCCACCCTCTCCTTCGAGCGTTCACTTTGATGAAGCTCCCAGTAGAGAGGCCCCACATGACAAGGAACTGAGCAGTCCAACCATGCTCAAGAAACCAGATTCCATCACTCATCACTGAGGAAGCCTGAGGACAGCGCCAACCTTAGCTGGGAGAATCATAGCTAGAGGCAGCGCCTCCTTGTTGCTTGAGAGACATCGCAGTACCAATGAGTTAGATAAGCTATGCCTGGCTTCCTGACCCACAGGAAATGTTAGGCCAGAATTTGTCCGGTTTTAAGCTCCTAAGCTGGGACCAGTGTGTTACACAACACCTGGCTGGATCCTCTCCTGTGACGTCAGACATCAAGAGAAGGCACAACCTTGAGACGCGTGAATGACAAATGTTATCGTAGATGGCCAAGAGAGCAGAAATAACAGTGGATGACAAGGCAGGAGAAAGCTTTACTTCTGGCCGGTAGGCAGGTGCTGTGATTCACAAAGAAATCATGTGAGCATTCTGGGCGGGGTTAGGGAAGAAAGGGTGTCAGGGTCCGTGTGGGCTTACACACACCCCTTAAGTGAGGCTCTCAAGGTTAAACTCTAGTTTCCACTACAGGTAGTAGCGTGACTTTTTGAGGATTAATAATATGATCTGGTTTTGCTTTCTATGTTGTGCTCAGATTCTTGTTTGGATATTATGATCCTGCATTCCTAAATGCTCTCCCAAAGACATTTATTAATGAGTTCAGCAGCTGGCTCTGCAGTCCCCTCCACATTCTTCTTTCCCTGTCTCTGGATTCTGAACCCAATGGTGCAGTCCACAAACCCTTAATGCGTGTGTCTTTTCTATTCATCATCTGTCATTTTTTTGAGCCGACTTGGAAACAGTGTGGAAAGTCTAGACTCAGTCAGACCTGAGTGTACACTCGGAATGTCCCCAGCTACTGGGTCAAGTTCCTTGCTTGTTTGTGGCCCATCAGGAGTTCATGGGTTGTGACAGTTCCCTCTCTCCAGCCTAAGCCTTCTCATTCAGCTTAGAACAGAACTGTCAGGGAGTAGGGAGCTACCACTTCATTGCTGTGTGGGTTCAAGGAAACGGGTTAACCTTTCTGAGGCTATCTGTGGGACCGTCTTGAGGAAGGTAGCAGAGCTAAGCAAAGGCCGAGCACAAACTCCCAAATGCGCAGATCTGCGATAAAGCAGCTAACCTTTGTGGTTTCTTACCTGCCCCGCAAACACTACGCTCCTCCAGAAGCTGCCAAGCCGGCAGCTGCCTGAGACATGTCATAAATAGCCTGCAGAGCAATTTGCTTTCAAAGAGAACCAGGCAAGGGGGTGGGAGGAGGCGGCCAGCAGTGGGCCCAGCCCTAAGTCTGGACAAATTTGGCAGCAGCAAAGATACACGCGGCTCAGCGTGTGTCTCTGCAGGGCCTCACCAGCTCAATACTGTCCTGAACCCCTACCCCTGCGTTCGTGAGCAAGATCAGCTGGGGCTATTCCATGGCACCTGTACCTATCTATTCTAAAGCTGGAGTTGCCTGAAATTGCCTTGCTTGATTTCTTTCTTTCTTTTTTTTTTTTCTTTCTTTTTTTTTTTAGTGCCACCACGGCCTTCCCCACCTTCTGCCAAGTTTGTTTCTCTTCTTAACTTCTCTGGATGCAGGAGGAACAGATGCAGGGACTATTTGAAAAACTATGCAGCACACCGAACAGCTGCTGCTGGCACTCCACACCGTTGAGCTTAGAAAACGATGTGAGGCTGGTGGCCGCACAGGTCACACAGCAGCGTCTCCTGTCACCAGATACTCGGCTTCTTCATTTTCATTCTGGAAAACGACACTGATCTCCTAGCCCTGGGTGGTGATGTGGTTGGCTCCATCTTACGGTTGAGCTCCAGGGTAAATAGCGGACAGCCTCCTCCAAGAGGCCCTTCCTGATAACCCACAGCGTTCGGTCCTCCCCATCCTTGCCATCATTATTACCTGCTCTTCAGTAACCTATTACATTTTCTTCTCAACGCCATAAGAGTGTGTCTACATTTAGGGTCAAAGCACTGGTTAGTAGCAGCACCAGGATTGGAATTTTTAAAGCACAGTTATGCCATCCAACATGTTCGTCAAGTATTGCTGTTGAGCACTTGAACCGTGGCAAGTCCAAACTGAAGTATTCTATAAATACAAAATACATCCGAGAGTTGAAAGACTTAATCCCAGTTGGGTAAGCCTTATGCAAAATGCTTGGGACCCAAAGTGCTCCGTTTTCCAGGTTTTTCACGTTTGGGGATATTTGCATAGACTTATTGATTGAGCACACTTAATTCGAAAATCTGAACATCCTCGGAGCTGATGTGATCCTCAAAAGGTTTTGGTATTGGGGCATTTCAGATTTCTGAGTTTTTCATTAGGCATGGCCAACCTGTGTGATAATGAGGAGGTGGTTATTAAACTATGCCATTAGTGTATTTTACATTGATTGCAGTATAATGATAATTTTATACATTAGGTTAAATAAAGTAGAATATTGTGATTAATTTTGGCAGTGTCTTACATTTCAGTTGTATTTCTGTGGACAGCACTGATCTATCCCTTTCATTACTGTACCAGTAAGAACTGAAATGCTAGTAGACTTGACAAAGTGTCTCTACGGGTACTACTGGCACCAATAATTTGGACTCCTTTCTATGGGTTTCAAAGTTCATTTGTTTAAAAAGAATAGAAATAGTGTCTTTTTAACATTGCACATCCATTAGGTATCTACTCTATACAAACCAGTATGCAAGATGCTTCTTCCTGCAGGTACAACCTAAGTTAATCAGGAAGGACCAGAAACCTAGCACAAGCTGCCCAGTATAAAAGGTTGAGTGCATAGAAGACTTGTGATATAATTCATACATTTGAAGGGAGAGCTGAGTGAATGTCAGAGATGAGGATCCAAGGTCATACCCTTCCTCTCTCAATTCTACTTCTGTGTGAATTGATTCCATGTTTTCTTAACCTTTTCCTCCTGTGGACATCGCTAGAGGCAAGTTGGAGGTAGTTTTCAGGGATGTCTTGAGTATGAACTCCAAACAGCATTCTTATTCATTGGCTGTGTTGATCCTGTGAGGATCCCTGGTACCAATCACAGGTGAAATATGGTGACAGGTCAGTCAGGCCAACCAACCAGGTGGTATCCTGTGTTCAATCACCTAAACAAACAGGTTGGTTAAGTTGATGGTGAACCCACATTAAAACCAAATAACTAAAGTCAGGGAAAGTGCATTTCCAAAGCAAAGGGGGCTATTTTTGAATTAAGGAGATCTGCTTACCACACAGAGAGACAGGTTCATGAGGCCCACATTACTGTTTTATCTAGGGAGAAATTATGGATGTCTTGGCTGAAAGTAAAGACTGTGACACTGGCATTGAAGCTTCCGAACAGGAGGAAAATGTAACAGGAGATTAAAAAAAGAAAGGTGCTGTTTGTTTGGGGTGTGTGTGTGTGTGTGTGTGTGTGTGTGTGTGTGTGTGTGTGTGTGTGCTGTATGAGAATAATGAGCCTTAGACATGAACCTTCCTTTAAAACGATAGTTCTCAACCTAAGGGTCACGACCCCTTAGGGGGCTCAAACAACTATTTCACAGGGGTCACCTAAGACCATTGGAAAACACAGATCTTTACATTACTATTCATAACAGTAGCAAAATCACAGTTGGAAAGTAGCAAAGAGAATAATTTTATGCTTGGGGTTAACACAGCTTGAGGAACTGCATTAAAGTGTGGCAACATTAGGAAGGCTGAAAATCGCTGCTCTAAAGGCATCTTTGTCCATGATGTCTGTTCCGGATCCCAACATGCTCATGCAGTCGCTGCTGCAAGGAGTGAGCTGGACCTCTGCACCTCTGACTTTTGCGCTGCTGTCATGAAAATGCCAGACAGAAACAACTTGGCAGAGGAAGAGTTTGCTTTGGATGACTGCTTCCGAGGTTCTCTGGCCGTGGTGGTGGGGAAGACATGGCTGTAGGAGTGTGTGGCAGAGGCTTGTCACACAAGAGATCAGGTAACACAGAGTGTAGCTTAAAACTAGGGGGCCAGGCTCCAGCCTGCAGAGATGCACCTCCCTGATCCACTCCTGCCAACCAGGCCCCACCTCCGAAGGGCTCCAGGACTTCCCAAAACAGCACCACAACTGGGAACACCTCACACATGAACCTGTCGGGGACAGTTTATATCCAAGCTCTAACAATGTCTTATCACCTCTGGAACACCGCTGCTAACAATTTATTGAGTTCTAACAGTGCAGAACAGAATTAAAACCAGTTCTGGTCTGCTAGACAAATGGAGCATCTCACTAATATTATCTGACCATGCCCTGCAGAGAAACAAAGTTTTTGCTCTTTCTCCCTCTCTCTGTGTCTCTCTGTGTCTCTGTGTGTGTGTGTGTGTGTGTGTGTGTGTGTCAAAAAGAGACTTTTTGGTCCCTCCATAGGAAATGTGTTTTCTCTTTGTTGGGGGTTGGGTTTCCCATTTCCAGCTTCATGCTTTAAAGCTGTCAACTCACCACTCACCTTCCCCCATCTCCATACACACAGACTCTCTCCCACAAGAGTCCCACATTTGGACACATTTCTTTAGGATGGAGAATACTGGGCTTCAGGACCAGATGAAACTGCAGATTCTGAATAGATCTTGGCGTGGTTGATAAGCCCACCCATGTCTTGGAAGCCCAGTGGATATGTTGAAATACATATATGTATCTATTCTCACTTCATGAAGAGATGTTTGGAAATGTGTGTGTTACCTTCCTGTATTTCTGGAATGATAAATCGTGAGTTTTTAACTCTCCTATTTTCTTTCTGGCTATTCAGTTCCATCAGTACAAAGAGATGAGACTCTAACTTTTCAGCCAGGATGCTGGGGTCCTATCTCAGCTACTAGGCCAGAAAGAGTGGGGTTTGCTGTGCATGTCTGAAACTTCATAAAAGTAAGAGTTCGTTTGTGGCTGGGAGGCTCTCGTTTCAAGAAAGGGGTGGAGAATAAGGATCGTTTACATGGTAACTCAGGGCTAGTGTGTACTGCACCCAGTCATCGTGTTCTTGGACCCCTTGGAGCTTACATTTCCACTACGTCACCTTCACTGTGCTTCGTGGAAGTCACAAGCAGGTGGGCACCAGAGGCTGACTTAGCATCAATCGCGTGCTAATGTTGGACAAATCTGGGGAGTTTTCTTTACATTAATCCTCATGACACAGGATGCAGCTTTTCTGATGTGGGGCACACTGATCCTTTCTACAGATCACTGGACGTTAGGTCTCTAATATGTGCAGTGTCTCGGGAATAGAGCTATAGAGAGATGTTCTTAAAAAGGGGTGAGTAGTAGTTGGGGAACATGTTTTCTTTCCTGGAAGCTTTCATGTTTAATTAAATCTGTGAATTCCACATTTTTCCCCTTCTTATTTTAAATCCCAGCCAACTGGGGCCTTGCCTTTCTGGCCCAGACAGCAACCTACATGTCTAGCTTTGCAGGTAATGGTGGTGATTCATTGCTGTAACCGAGGGAGGGAAGAAACACACACAGAGGGCTTCTCTCTCGACAGAGTACAGAGTGTCGTGTTTGGAACAGCCGGTAACTTCTAGTTAAACATTGCCAGGTTTATTTTAAAGGGACATTCCATGGCTTTGTTTGTGTGCATTTTTGATTTTTATGTTTGAAGTTATTTCAGAGCAAAGAAAAAAAAAGTTAATGATTCATACACGTAACCAAGTGTGGGGTTGTAATTATTTGCCTAGGTAAGACACCGGTAACCATGAGATCAGAATACCCCATTCTGTTTAATTTTAGGCATTAAAAACAGACAGAGCTTTTAGCGATAAAATCCTTGGTTATTTTTTTGTTGTAACTCTATTATTTTTCTTATTCTATAATGTATGAGTTCTCTTCTACAATGTGATCCACAATATTGCCTTGATGATTTGAGTATCCAGAAAACAAGTAATTTGATTTTTATCCTGAGGTGAAAGAGGAAATAATTTGGCATTCAATGAATAATACGTTTATCTCCATAATTAAACACCGGACCAAGTGAATCAGATATTTAGTAAATCCCAAAATATTAGGCAAGGAATTCAGGATTCAGAGTTCTCTGCCTTGTTACTACCCCGTGGCCTTTGAACAAGCTGTTCCACTGCCGACACCTCCCTGTCCACTCCCTTTTCTCTGAGTATCTCCTACTCATCATTTCTCAATTTAGTACCATGTCCCGGAGACTGCCTGGCAAGTTTAGTCCTCATGGAGTACTCTCATTTTTCTTACAAAAAATTATAACTCATCGCATCTGGTCAACATTTATGGTCTGTGTCGAGGCAGTCATCGTGAGGTTAGGATGGCTGGAATGTCAAGTGTCTGCATTTATAAAGACTCTGTTGATATTAATTAATCCATTTAACTGATATTCCATTCCATCTTGGTGCAAGGCCGAAGTGGAAAATGATTCCCACTTAAACCTTAGAGGTTAAGGAGTCCAACCTCTGTCTCCAGACGAGGTCTATCTTGGCTTTATGATTAGCTAAAACTTCCATCCCATAAAGGGTGCTGATGACCTCTGAAAGTGTATTATGACACTTCAACACTGCTTCTAATGCAGACTCAAGAAACTGTCAGTACACACAGGTGACTGTGATCACCCCCATGATCCTCCTCTTAATCCCTCCCTGTGTTTGCCTCCCACGGTGAGCGGGTGAGTGGTGAGTTAGGATTGGCCTCTGCTAACTTCCTAGGTTGCTATGCAACTCCAAGGTTAGACCACTTCAATGGTTAATCTTGATTATCAGTTTGATTGGATTCATGGATGCCTTGGAGATTAGTAAAGCCTACTTCTAGGGTGTGTCTGAGAGTGTTTCCAGAGAGACTTAAGGGAAGAAGACCTGCCCTGAATGTGGGAAATGTGAGTTGTGGGAGTCCCGTCCCAAGTCTTGGGGCCCTCACAGACTAAAGACAGACAGAAAGAGACATCCCACTCACACAAGCATGCAATCTTCCTCTCTATGTGTCTCTTTCTCTCTCTGTCTCTGGTCTCTCTGTCTCTGTCTCTGTCTCTGTCTCTCTCTCTCTCTCTGCCTCTTCCTATGAAATCTCTGAAACTGTGGCACACAGCGAAGCTTTCCTTTGTGAAGTTGCTTTGTTCAGGTGTTTTGCACAACAATGACATAGCTAAGTCCTTAAAGGCATGGCCATGGCAGCCCTTGCCTGGATCTTCTAGACCCCAGTTGCGTGAACTGTCTGCCATCACCCCACACAGTGTTTCATGACTGAATATGGAGGGCACACACACAAAAAAAATCATCAACAGTAAAGAGTTTCTGAAATCACAAAAGGTTAATTGGAATCAAATATAATGAACCTGAAATGTTTCTGGCAAGTCTCACCCTTGGTGTCCTATGATGTCACTGCAGCCTTGGTTTTGAACTCACACGTCCATCATGCCACAACACAATCCAGCACACTCAGATTCCAGACTATTGTACATTATAAACTGCAGTGGGATATATATATATATATATATATATATATATATTCTCTGATTCATTTTGGAAAAAACAAGATTTTCATACATGTTCCCACTGTCATGCCTTAACATGTAAATATTAAATGATCTATCCTTGGATTACATTATACTAGAATGTTTGCTACTAAATAACACTGTTTGTGTTGCTGACTGAAGTATCACTAAAAACAAACAAACTAAAACATTCGGTGAATTTGGCCTTGAGATTAAGACAGAATTTTCAACAATTTCTGAAGTGGTCTTAAACATGTTTCCGCTATTTTGTACTACAGAGTGATAAGAAACCTGCTCAGTGTTGATGATCACAAAATCAAAATACTGATCAACTCTGAAAAGTACTGATATTCTGCGTCTTGTACTAGTGAATATTCGTGAAAATATATGTATACAAAATAATTATCTTTAAATAAATTTATAGTTATTATCAGCAAATATTTGGTTTATATTCTTATCTTATATACCTACATATACAGGATAATATAGAAAGTTCTTATGGGTAGAGGGGCTGTGGGTAGAAAACATTTAAGAAGCCCTAATTCAGAGAACACATTTTGACCAAATCCAGCTGTCATGCTAGCAAGCATAGGAGCTGTCCTTTTGTCTCACTGCCATGACAGAAAGAACTGAAGGAAGACCTGATTTGGATTCACAATTGGAGGGCACTGTCCACTCTGGCAGTGAGGTCATGGCAGGAGAAGTTTGAGGCAGGCGTCACACTGTGGACACCATCAGGAAGCAGAAAGTGATGAGTGCTTGGCTCCCTTCTCCTTTTTATTCAGGACCCAGTCCATGAAACAGTGCCATCCAGCACGAGCGAGAGTCTTCCCACCTCAGGTAACCTAATCTAAATAATCCATCACAGGCATGCCTAGAGGTTTATCGCCTAGATAAACCGTTCTCAATCTTCCTAATACTTCGACCCTTTAATACAGTTCCTCATGTTGTGGTGACCACTCCCCAACTATAAAATTATTTCGTTGCTACTTCATAACTGTAATTTTGCTACTGCTACGAATTGTAATGTAAATATCTGTGCTTTCCAATGGTCTTAAGTGACCCCTGTGAAAGAATCGTTTGACCCCCCTCCAAGGGGTCATTGATTCACAGGTTGAGAACCACTGCCCTAAATGATTCTAGAACCTTTCAAGTTGACAATGGAGATTAACAGGTTCTATGGAGAGGTCCATATAGAAAGAAGCTGAGGCCTTCATTACCAGCTAGGGACAGGATCCTTCAGCCTTGGAGCAGTTGCAGAACCTTGAGCTCGAGGTTTCAGGAAGAAATCAAAATATGTCTGATAGAATTTTCAATACTTCATACCTTGTCGGTAGCCTCTTTAGAAGGCTTCCAGAAATGAACATAGGAATGCACTGCCTACGTAGCACTTGCCTAGAATGCTTAATGTCTTGGGTTCAATACTCAAGACCAGGAAAAATAGAGAAGGTATTTTGTGGGAACTGAGGTACTAGCTCAATAGGTGAATGCTTGCCCAGCAGGTTCAAGAACTTGAAGTCTACCCCCAGCCCTTGGGTGGTGGGAACAATAATAGTGGTAGCAAAGAAAAGTTGTTTTCATTTGTCTAATATTGATGATGGAAAGCTCAAACATTGACTATTCTTCACAACTAGACTAATGGGATGAATTCTGTTCAATTAAAATCAGTTTCTTGGGTCAAACAATAGTTTCAATAACCTCAGTCACACCAGCAAGCTGGTCTTTATATTTTTCATAATTAATTTTTAGTTCCCAGAATACTTCAGTCAATGGTGGCTTTGTATGCCACACCTGGAATTGGGTTTTTTGCATTATAACCGATGGTTTCTGAGAGCATTAACCCTCAGGGTAGGAGAACTTCAATTAAAGCGCAATGTGTATTATGAAGCTTATGAAGTTGTTGGTCTCCGTACAGCTTTTTAGATCCTTAGCGTCAGTCATTCTTTCCTCTTCCCAAGTTCCTGTTCATGTAGCAAGCATGCTCTGGCCTTTCCTCTCCTGAGAAGTTTTTGTCAGGCTCCAAACAACTCAAGTGAAGCGCAGGCATGGCGGCGGACAGAGTGAACACCACCTTCACGGGAGACAGTACCGAGCCCTTTGTCTGGTAAAAAAGGCAGACGATGCTGGGCTGCATCTACTCCCGGCTTAAAGGACATGTGTGTTGTGGTGCTGCTTCACACCTGGCCCCGTTTTGTGTCATGGAGCACTTGTCCTTCTTATTTGTATTCTTTGTTTTGCAAAGTTGTTTTTGTTTGCTCGTGGTTTTCGTTTTTGTTGTTGTTGTTTGTTTGTTTGTTTGGTTTGTTTGTTTTTTTGTATTTTTTTAGACTGGCTTTGGTTGGGGCCATCTAATCCGTTGCAGTAGCTAGCCTTTGTTAGACTGCACATTATACTTTAAGGTCAGAGTTGTTCTTTTTATACTTTTCTATTTCCTGTCTTATACTCTTATTATAGAGATAATAAATCTCAAGCGATACACAAGTATTTAAGGCAGATAAAAGCCACTTCTGTCCCCTATAATTAATAGTTTGGGTTCCATATCTTTCAAAGTTCTAATGTTTGTGTTTTCTTTGTACAAGTAAGAATATATGTAAATTTTTAAATAGATTATTTTTTTGTATAAACAAGCTCACTTAATAGTATTCTGTAACATTAAAAAATCTCAACAATATAAGGATATTTATTTAACAGCAGTAACTTACATTTACTGAGCTATTCGGATGCAAAATCATCTTCCCTAGTTCTCAAAACAGTGCCATGTGAGGGCTACTGTGAATGTCTTAGAGAGTGATGGGGTCTTAGAGAGGTTTAGTGTCCTGTCTGGTGCCATATAGCTAGTAAGAGGCGAGCCAGGACTCAGCTTCCAGCAGTTGTACATTAGACAAACCTTAGCCACCATCCATCTCTCTATCTAGAACTGTGTCTCTTCAGAGCAGTTCCCAAATCCCTCTGATTTACCTGTGCTGCACTCTGTGGGCATTTTTCCTGCCCTTGAATGGGCATTATCCTTCTTAGCACCCTCCAATCACCTCCCTACGCTGGTTACAGTTTTGCTCTACTGAGGCCTCAGAGCAGCGATAGTCCTTTCTCTCAAGGTATACTTTGCCTTCTTAAATTGTCTGAAGGTAGAGTTAAGAACTCTATACAATCTGGGAGCCCTATTCATGAAATTTGCTGGACCTCATCTCTTAGAAATAAATACATCTGAAGGGCAATAGTCCCTTCTTTTTCTTTCCTACTCTGTCTTGGACTGTTCATGCCTGACTCAGTTCATTCATGGTCTCCTGCTGAATGTTTCCAGCAATGCTTTGGGCTTGTTCCCATAGCTTTAAATTTTTCTCTTGAGAAAGAAGAAAATCTGTTTGCTCTGTGGCCTGGAATTAGAAGGAGGATGGGAGGAGATCTAGGGGCATAAAGAGGTGAAGCAACTGGACTTGGTTTACAGACTAAGAAGCCAGTGTAATGAGTCTCTAAATCCATACCATGTCATGACCCGGACCACTCCCAGATAGGACAGTGGTTATACAGGGAAAAGCACATTTTCTGAGAATAGACGTAAGCCCTCAGACAGGAGGTGGGCCTTTTGCTTTGTTCTTGGCACAGGGTAGTATGTAGTTTTCCTTTTCTGGGATGCAAAAGGCCATCATGATTTGGGAAGTTGGTAGCTTCCCAACTGGCTTGGTGGCAGGGAACTCTGGGACTTTACAAAAGAGGTTGATCTGCAGCTTGTGGAGCGCCAAGTGTCTGATGATCTCTGATTCTGGAACTTACCAAGCAGTCCTCATAAAGCAACACCAATCACACAGTGTGTACAGGTAACTGTGCAGTGTTGTCATGGTAACCATGCAATGTTGTCATAGAAGCTGTTTAGATAAGGGAACTAAGCAGAAGTTGTGGCTGGAGGAGAGAATAGACTTAATACTGAAGGCGAGCTGCAATAAGCCAGTACTGGTTCTCCACAATAATGGAAAGAGAAGGATTCTGCAGTCATTCCCAGAATCCAAGGGAAACAGCTCTAAATTTGATTTGTAATGTCTGAAACATCATGTTGCAGAGTGTGTGTCATAAGGACTAGTGAAGGAGTCCTTTTGAAATTGAACTCAGCTCTATTCCTTGTTAGCTGGAATTAGAACCTTATATAATTGACTTAATTTTATATCCCCAGTTTTTCCGTATTTGTTTATTGACTATTCTTTTGGAATGATAAATTTTTATTAAGGTATCTAAGCAATAAAAATTGATAAGTGTAAACTGGACAAATGAGTGGAAACTTTATCAATAGAGAAATATCACTTAGGCCAAGACTAAAGCAGATATGTATGATTTTAGCATTAAATACTAAATTTGAAGTTAATTTCCCCTTCTGCCTTTTATTTTCATACTGACTAGGCTTATGGATCTGTGTGACTGTGTCATAAGCTTTAGTGTAAGTCTGCCTTGTTATTAACCGAAGTTTGAATTAGGCTCTAGACTTGAGTAGTATTTTCTTAATTTACTAACTTCAAAAAATTTATTTTATGTGTCTAAGTTTTTGCCTGCAAGTATGTCTGTGTACCACATGTGTGCCTGGTGCCTGCAGTGGCCAGAAGAAAGCATCAGATTCTGTGGAACTGGAGTCAAAGACAGTTGTAAGCTGTTGAGTAGATTCTGGGAATCAACCCCAAGCCCTCTGGAAGTGTTCTGAACTACTGAGCTATCTCTCCAGAATTATTTCCATAATTTTATAACCTGAGTTGCAAAAGACAGACATAATAGCGTAATGCCAGTGTCGGAGGTGGGTAGAGTAGAAACAGGTGGATCCTTGGAGCTCATTGGCTAGTCAGCCTAGGAAAATTGGTGAACTCCCAAATTCAGAAAGAGACCCTGTGTCAAAATGTAAAGTAGAGAGCAATTGAAGAAAACACCTGACATTGACCTTCGACCTCTTCATGTACACACACACACACACACACACACACACACACACACACACACATGAGTACACAATTATACACGTACAGGTGCACACATGAACATATGCATATACTACATACTACATATGTACTACACATATATATATACACAAAACCTTCATTTGCAATAGCGTGTCTCTTATATTACTAGAGGCTAAAATGAGATACTCTGGTTTTTGTTGTGTCTTTGGGAAAATTATTGAATGGCTCTGAGGTTCAGTTTTCTCTTTAATTAATTAAATATTATTTATTATAGCAGATTGTCCTGACAGTTTATTTAAATAATTCAATCCTTTTGAAAGTATCAGAGGGACTATTTATGGAATTAATAGTATCAGTTATTCTTTTCCTGCAAATAGCTTATGATTTCAGTTGGTCTAGGAACAGGTGAAAACACATTTCAGAATGACATGAAATTGACCACCCCTGTGACCTGCTTGAGGCCTGCGTCTCTTATGCCTACCCAACAAGCTCCTTTTCTAGGTAGAGATCGCAGAGTTGTACCAACTTCATCTACCTGTATGGCATTCCTGCCTGTCCCCCTTTTCAAGGTAGAGACCTTTGAAAGACTCTCACCACTTGAAGATGAGACCTGAGCACCTCCTCCAAACACCAGATGATTGCCTGTGGGAATCCTCTAACTCTACAAAATGTCTGCTTTTAGACTTAGAAATGTCACCCATCCCTAGTTAATCTGGGACCACTTCTGATACCAAGAATCAACACTCAATTATCCCAAGACTGAACGCTAAGGACCATTCAGTTGGTCTACAACCTGACAAGTTGGGATCATAGGAAACAAAGATCCAAACTCCCACTGATGAAGAGGGGATGAAATACCCAGACTAAGAAACACTAATAACTACCTAACTCCAGATGTGCAGGTCCCACCGCAAAAACACAAACAAAAAATGAAGACAGTTTGTCTCCTCCAAAATTTTGTACTCCCATAGTAATGTTCCCTGAGAAAGGAAATTTAGATGTTGTACAAGACAAAGATTTCAAAATAGTAATAATAAATATTACCAAGGAACTCAAGAAAGATAAGAATAAATTCTGAAGTGAAGACCGTGAAAACACAAGGAATTGAGTGAAATAATGAAAACAATTCATGATATGAAAATAGAACTTAATTAAGATAGAATTTCTGAAGTAAAGCCAAGCAGAAATAAAACTCAAAATGAAAGATTCAGAAAGTCAATTAAAAAAAAAAACCTAGAGGCAAAGTGTCAACAATGGATTGGATAAAATGGAAGAGAGAATATTAGGGGGTTATTATTATTATATTATTGATGTTTTGCCTGTATGTATGTCTGTGTAAGGGTGTTGGATCCTGGAGTTACAGACAGTTGTGAGCACCATGTGGGTGCTGAGAATTGAACCTGGGTTCTCTAGAAGAGCAGTCAGTGCTCTTAATCACTGAGCTATCTCTCTTGCCCCAAGATTATCAGGTTTTAAAGACAAACTAGAGGAACTGAATCACTCAGTTAAAAAAAAAAGTTAAAACTGGAAAAAAAATAAAACAACTATGAACAGAGCATACGGGAACTCTGGGACGTGATAAAAAAAAAAGACTGAATCTATGAATTGTAGGTAGAGAAAAGGAAAAGAGATCCAAATAAAAAGCACAGGAAATACTTTCAATAATGATGGAGGGCACTCTTCTCTAAGGAAAGAGATGTTTGTCAAGGTGCTAGGAGCATATAGAACGGTAAATAGAGAGGATCAGAAAGAAACTCATGTCATCATACAAAAACCGAAACACTACATACATCGAACAAGGAAAGGATACTGAAAGCTTCAAGGAAGAGCAAGTCATGTATAAAGGTCCATCAGAATAACAACTGAGTTTTCAAGAGACTTGAAAGCCCTCCAAGGCTTGCACTGATGTTCTCAAGTTATGAAGGACCACAGATGCCAGCCCAGACTTCTGTACACAAAACAATCAGTCATAAAAGAAGCAAAAAGGACATCTTTCCATGATAAAAACAGATTTAAGAAATTTATGACCACTAAGCCAGGTTTACAGAAGATACTAGAAAAAATATCTCAGTGTGAAAAAGTTAAAAGTTTCCAGCACCTAGGATGTCCATAGCTCCAGTTTCATGGTTCTGATGCCTTCCTCTGAATTTCAAGGACACCGGGTAGGCACATCCTACACACACACACACACACACACACACACACACACACACACACACAGAGAGAGAGAGAGAGAGAGAGAGAGAGAGAGAGAGAGAGAGAGAGAGAGAGATCCATATAACAGTTCATCATCAAGGCAGTGAGGGCAGGAACTCACACAGGGCAGGAGCTGATGCAGAGGCCACTGGAGGACTTACTGGCTTGCTCCCATGGCTTGCTCAGCCTGCTTTCTTATAGAACCCAGAGAACCACCAGTCCAGGAGTGGCACCACCCACAATGGGGTGGGCCCTCCCTCATCAATCACTAATTAAGAAAGTGCCTTATAGACTGCCTACAACTGGATCTTGCAGAGGCATTTTCTTAATTGAAGTTCCCTCCTCTCAGATGACTTGAGCTTGTATCAAATTGATATAAAACTATTCAGCACATCAACTGTCTTCTTCAATTGTTTTTGAACTGGAATGTCTTACTAAATTTGGAGTCCACCAGTCCCACTAGACTGGGTGACCAGTGAGCTCCAGGGATCCACCTGTCTCCACCCCAGCCATCCCAGGACTGGGATGTTCAGACACACATAAAATAAAAGCAAATAAACACTTTTTAAAAGAATTTGCACAACAAATTCATTATAAAATGAGATCTAAAAAAAACACAACAAAATATCAGGAACTAATACACATTATACAAGAATAAATCTCAATATTAACAGTATCATTTCCCCCAATATAGAGACACAGTCTATCAGAGTGATTAGAAAATAGGGTCCCCAAGAAACATATCTTACCATCAAAGATTGACACCACCTCAGGGGAAGGCATTCCATGAAACTAAGAAACAAGCAAAGGTAGCTATTCCAATATCCAGCAAAATACACTTCAAGCAACTAGTTGAAGACATAAGGAGGGTCACTTCATGCTCATTGAAGACAGATCCACGTACAGGATGTTACAATCCTAAACATATATACTCCCCAGTTTCATGAAAGCAATACTATTAAATCTAAAATCACAGATTAAACACAGCATATTATTTGAAGGCAACCTCACTACCTTATTCTCACCAATGAAAAGGTCATCTGGAAAAAAATAAGCAGAGAAACTCTGGAGTTGAATTAAATCATAAATCAAATAGATCTAACAGATATCTACAGAAAATTCCACCCGAGCACTAAAGAATACAGGATATTCTCAGCAGCCCATGGAACTTTCTCCAAGATCAACCACGTATTAGGATATAAAGCAAGTCTTAACAAATATAGGAAAATTGAAATCACATCCTGCATTCTGTCCGAACACAATGGAATAAAGCTGGATATCAACAACAATAGAAACTACAAAGAGTACACAAACTCATGGAAACTAAGCAGCATACTACCAAATGTTAATAGGGCAATGAAAGAAATCAAGAAAGAAGTGCGAAAAGTCCTAGAATTGAATTTTAAAAATGTAAATATGCCTATTACATGATACATTATTCATATATAAATATTTATTCCCACATATATAACTGAAAGACTTATATAATAAGAGTTTTTAGACACTGAATTAAAAACAACTGAAGATACTAAAAGATGGAAAGTCTCATGGATTTATAGAATATCATGAAAATGACCATCCCACCAAAAGCACTCTATGGATTCAATGCAATTCTCATCAAAATTCCAATGCATATCTTCACAGAAATTGAAAAACTAATCTTAAATTTCAAATGGAAACAAAAAATGCTGAAAGTAGCCAAAACAATCCTTAACAAATAATTGTTGGTGGGATCACCATCTCAGATATCAAGTTGTGCTTCAAAGATGCAGCAGTAAAAATGCATTGATACTGGCTTAACCACAAACTTGTTGATCAATGGAATGCTATTGAGGACCTGTGGTGGTATTGTGTTCGCCAAAATGTTGTGCTTGCTAATAAACTTATCTGGGGTCAGAGAAGAGAACAGCCACAATATTGATCATAAAGGATAGGCAGTGGTAGCACACGCCTTTCATCCTAGCATCCCAGAGGCAGAAATCCCTCTGGATCTCTGTGTGTTCAAGGATACAGCCAAGCATGGTGACTCATGTCTTTAATCCCAGAAAGTGAGCCTTTAATCCCAGGGAGTGGTGGCAGAAAGCAGAAAGATATATAAGGTGTGAGGACCAGAAACTAGAAGCTTTAGGCTGGTTAAGCTTTCAGGCTTTGGAGCAGCACAGTTCAGCTGAGATCCATTTGGATGAGGACACAGAAGCTTCCAGTCTGAGGAAACAGGATCAGCTGAGAAATCGGCGAGGTGAGGTAGCTGTGGCATGTTCTGCTTCTCTGATCTTCCAGCATTGACCCCAATAACTGGCCTCAGGTTTGATTTTATTAATAAGACCTTTTAAGATTCATGCTACAAGGACCCACATAGAAGGCCACACTCCTAAAGTCACCTGATTTTTGACAAAGAAACCAACAATATTCAATGGAGAAAATACATCATCTTCAACAAATGGTGCTGGTCAAACTGAATGGCTCCACATAGATGAATGAAACCACGTCATTATCTCTCATCCTGCACAAAACTCAACTCCAAATGGGTCAAAGACCTTGTGGTAGTTTGAATAGGGATGGCCCCCATAGACTCTTATGTTTGAATGCTTGGCCAGTGGGGAGTGGCACTATTAGAAGGTATAGCCTTGTTGGAGGAAGTATGGCCTCGTTGGAGGAAGTGTGTCACTGTGGAGGCAGGCTTTGAGGTCTCATATGCTCAAGCTAGGCCTAGTGTCACAGCCTCCTTCTGCTGCCAGTGGATCAAGATGTAGAACTCTAATTTACTTCTCCAGCACCATGTCTGCTTACAGGCTGCCATGTTTCCCACCACAACGATAATGGGCTAAAGCCCTGAAACTGTAAGCCAGCCCCAATTAAATGTTTTCCTTTATAAGAGTTGCCATGGTCATGGTGTCTCTTTACAACAAGAGAAACCCTAACTAAGACAGACCTCAACATAGTGCCTGATACCCTGAATCTGGTAGAGGAGAATATAGGGAATATACTTCAACCATGGGCAGAGGAAAGGGTTTTTAGAACTAGACCCTGGTACATAGGCATTAAGACCAACAATTAATAAATGGGACCTTATGAAACTGAAAAAGCTTCTGTTCAAGCAAGTACACCATCACTTGAGAGAGGAGGCAGCCTACAGAATTGGAAGCAATCCCAGCATGGAGAAGAAAGGTAGGTGTGGAGTCCCAACCTAGCCGAGGAGCTGCTGGGAGTAAGGCCATTAGTTTTCTTTAATAGTATGGTCTCTGATAGGTTGACCACACACCCAAGAGATATAGAGACAGCACATATTGGACTTGATGGGTTTTTTTAAATGGAGGGTGAAAGTTAGGGGTGTGTGGAATAGTGTATAGATCTTGGAGGAACTAGAGAAGAGGGATAAATATGATCAAAATACAATGTATGAAATTCTCAAATAATTATTTACAAAAAATGAAAATATGACATTAAATGACCATAGTACCACATCTTATAGCTTCTTAAGTGTCTGTCAGTAAGATGATCTAGAGCAGTGGTTCCCAACCTTCCTAATACTGTGACCCTTTAATACATCCTCATGTTGTGGTGACCCCCAAGCATAAAATTATTTTCACTGCTACTGCATAACTGTAATTTTGCTACTATTGTGAATCATAATGTAATTATCTGATATTTCTAATGGTCTTAGGTGACCCCTGTGAAAGGATCATTTGACCCCATATGGGTCACGACCCATAGGTTGAGAAACAACGCTCTAAAGTCATTCCTGTCCAACCACCCAAGAATAGGCTGCCATATAAAATGTGGGAATCTCAGTTCATTTTAATTTTTAGTTTCAGATAAGTAATCAGTGGAACATATTTACAATATTTTTTTTAATTTATCTGAAAATCAAGCCTTATTTCTGTGGTCTATATGTGCCCCCTTTAAAAGTTCATGTGTTGGAAACTCAGCCCCAAATTAATCTGTTAATAATATTTGGAAATGAGGTGAATGAGAAGAAATTAGGATACAATCAGGTCAATAATGATGACATGAATTGTTTTACAGGAAGAGGAAGGGTTGTCAAGGTGGTATTATGGGTAACGGCATGTGTGGTGAAGTCCACTGAGTGATCTGAGTTTAATCCCTGGGACCCAGGTCTTGGAAGGGGAGAATCAATTCCTTCAAGTTGTCTTGTCACCTCCACACACTCACTGTGGCACTCTTTCCCCCAAATAAACACATGTGATAATAATAATAATAATAATAATAATAATAATAATAATAATAATAATAAATTAAAGTAGAGAGACACCAGTGCTGGCACACTTGCTCTGTTTCGTCAGAGCTGGCATGCCTGCTCTGTCTCACCAGGGGATACCCTACCCTGGTGAAGGCAGGGTAGGTATAATGAAGCAAGCTGGCCCTCAGCAGATGCTGAGACGATGCCAGCATCCTTTTGAGCTTACCAGGCTCCAGGATGCCGAGCCACTATAAAATGCCATTCTTAGACATTACCTGGACCCAGGTCTTTTCTATAACAACTCAAAATAGACTAACCCTGAGTAGCTGAGATCTGTGACATTACTGAGTAGGAGAAGTGGTTAAAACTATGACACCTATTGGATGCATTAATAGTAGTATATAAATTATGGGGCCCACTGTTTAGCATCGTGGCATTGAAATTCATTATATTTGTAAGAACACCCAAATATTTTCAAGCATATTATCTCCTTTGCTCGTTTTCCCAGCTTCTGAGCGGGCAGGGTTGGCATTTTCATACCACTGGCAGAGGGAGGAATTTAGAACCCAAAACGAAGAGGCAACTTAGTCCAAGTCACCTCGCACAATAAAGAGTGGGTATGACCCACAAGCTTGGTTCCAAAGTCCATGTTCATTTTCTGACCTGTGACTTCTTTCCTTGTAGATACATTCTTGCATCAGAACTTCTGACAGGGTCTGATTTTGTTTTTTATTAAATTAAGATCAGCATTCACATCCAAAGACAACTGGAATGTTCTTTGGTATAAAAATTCCCTCTTTGTTGGATTTTTCATCCCTGTTTATCTATAAGGTAATAAAAGCAAATAATTCACAAATCCTGGGGAGAGATCAGAAAAACAAATCTCGCTGCTATTTTTGTGCTATAAGCACAGTGAGCAAGTGCTGTAATTGGTAGCAAATGTTCTGTAGCCTGTGCTGTTTCACCATGCTAACCATAAAGCAAAGGGCGCTTCACCTCAGAAGTCTTTAAGACTCACAGCTATCATTTCCCCATGTTATTATAGCAGTTTAAATTTTCGGTAGAACTCCAAACGGTCATTTGGAAGTCAATTGCCTCCTGTGCTGTGTGTCTCTGGATTATCACTAATACATGATTTGCCCATCTTTGAATTTCTTTCTACTTAAAAAAAGAAAAGAAAAAAATGTTTATGGAAAATGCTGTGTTTGGAAACCTTAAGCGGAAAGAGCTTTGAAAGATCAGGCAGGCATCCAAGCTGACCTCAGGCCAAAGTCTCTATGAAAGCTGATGGTCTCCAGCCCACTGGTACAGGACAGTGTGGGAGGAACGGACAATGGGTGGAGCCATGAGCATTTTTGTCCTTCTGGAATACCTGCTGTTGGGACAGAGGGTGGGAGGCAGGGGGATTAGTGACAGGCAGCAATCTTGTGCTTCTGTACAAGGACTAAAAGCTCAGCACCCACAGTACATGTAAGATCAGCAAGGAAAGAAAGTAATTAAATGTATGGATTAATGCCATTATTCATTTAAAAACAAGCAGAGAGAATAGAAGAAGAAGAAGAAGAAGAAGAAGAAGAAGAAGAAGAAGAAGAAGAAGAAGAAGAAGAAGAAGAGGAGGAGGAGGAGGAGGAGGAGGAGGAGGAGGAGGAGGAGGAGGAGGAGGAGGAGGAGGAGGAGGAGAAGGAGGAGGAGCAGGAGGAGGAGGAAGAGGAGGAGGAGGAGGAGGAGGAGGAGAAGGAGGAGGAGGAGGAGGAAGCCTGAAAGGGTAGAACACACAAATTGAAACGGTTCTTTTTGAGCGACTAGTCAATATGATTCCACTTGTAAGCAACAGATTTCCAGACGAGACAAGTCTACATGAACACAATGCAAAGGAACCCACTGGATCATGTATAGAGGCAACTGATAATAGCTCCAGACAGGGCTAGATTGGTGTCTTTAAAGTGTCTCTGGGCTAGCTCACTTCCTGCTCCTTCTAGCAAACTGGCATCCCTTCTCTGTTCTTCAGACTTACTAAGCCTGTCTTCCAGAGCCCCAGGAGATGAGAATGTCTTTCAGTAGCTTCAACAGAAGCCCCAGGCAAGAGATTTGTCCACGGGAGCTTTGAGAGCCCCTGTCCCATACCTAGGGTAGAGAGTCAGCTCCAGACCATCCATGTAGATCAAATGGGACGACAGAACAATCTGGAGACTTGGCACCCTAAAGAAAGAGATGAAGGCCAAGCAAAACTGTGTACTCTGGACTCTGACTTTTACCTGCTTTTTGCTAGACTGTTATTTTCAGAATGACTTGTAACAATCCTGTATTATATATTGTAATTTATCACAACGCTGTGATAAGATTCAAGGTTTTATTTTGACAGGTATTTTGAAGCAGGGAAGGGTCTAGCACCTACAGGGTCCTACACTTTAATGCCTACAGCTGCCTTCTAAGTAGATAGCTGACAGCTCACAATATCAACAGTGGCTACTCTGACCACATTTGGGGTTCCCATAGATAACTACCCTAAAAATAAAAAGAGCACAGGCAGGCCCTGTTGATGTTCACCTGTGCAGAGGAGGATGCAAACAGCACTTTGCCAACTGTGCAGCTCTATGCCTCCAGCCCCTCACATACTACCTAGGAGAAATGTGTGGGGGGGGGGCTATTAATTTGTGAAACAAAGGAAACAGAGTGCTGTGTGCATCTGCAGAGTCAATTAGCTGCTCTCAAATCTTTAGCAGGAATCTTAAATGTTCTTATTAATAAAAACAAACCTGGAGCCAGATATTCAGGTGAATGCTGGAAGATCAGAGAAGCAGAACAAGCCACAGCTTCCTCACCTCAGCAGTTCCTCAGCTGATCCTGTTTCCTCAGATTGGATGCCTCTGAGTCCTCATCTGAATGGATCTCAGCTGAACTGCTGCTCCAAAGCCTGAAACCTTAACCAGCTAAAAGCTTCTAGTTTCTGGTCTTCACAACTTATATATCTTTCTGTTTTTGCCATCACTCCCTGGGATTAAAGGCTCACTTCTTGGGATTAAAGGCATGTGTCACCATGCCTGGCTGTTTCCAGTGTGGCCTTGAACTCACAGAGATCCAGAGGGATTTCTACCTCTGGAATGCTGGGATTAAATGTGTAAGTGCCACCATTTTCTAGCCTTTGTATCTAGTGGCTGTTCTGTCTCTGACCCCAGATAAGTTTATTAGGGTGCACATTATTTTGGGGAACACAATACCACCACACAAACCAAAGGAGCCAGTGAGCAAAATCACTTCTCTTTCTGTGCTCCTGACGTTCCCAATTTGGATGTATCTTCTGACATTGATTTCATTGTGCCTGCAACTATTAGGTGGTCAAATATGTCTTTCCTCTTCAAGGGGCCGTTGTAACTGGCACCTGGGACCTGTGACTTACTCCTTCCTAGGGAACATATAGCAGTTATGCAATAGCTGTGGTGACAGAGAATTGAGATTGAGCCAGGCTCCTGAGTAATGCTTCCATGGAGGACAGACGCCCCTGTTATAATTTCAGCCCCAGGGCAAGGCTCTTCCCTCTCTGCTCCCCAACTCGGCCTTGCTAGATACTATAGAACCAACAACCAACATTGCCATTCAGGGAAATGATCCCTCACAACCCTCCTCATGGCACAGAGTGGTATGTTGTAGCTGCATCATGGGAATCCTGCCTCCAGCCACTTACAGTCCAAGGAGTGTTTGCATTGCCTGGGTTGAGACTATACATCAGAAGCATCTCTACAGAGATACTGAGCCCAGCTCCTTCCAACAAAAAAAGGTCATATCAAGAATGTGTCCTGTTTCCTGAAGCTATTGCCTTTTGGAACTGGGACTGGAGAGCCTTTGAAGGGAAGGTTGAAATGCAGTCTGTAAGGACTGGCTTTAATTTGTGAGATGGCTTGAGATCTTGGGAAGAAACGTCCAAGAACAGAATGCGCCCTACTGGCCTGGTCTTCCAGAAACACTTCGGGGGACTTCCTTCTGGAGGTGGCTCAGAAGTCCAGGCTTGTGGAGCAGTGTGAGTGTGATTTGTTGCTTTGGGAAGCTACTTCCTTAGAGACTAAGAAATTTGGGGAAGAATATATTAATTTCCACCTCCATTAAAGAAGTGATGGAGGACACTTGTCATCACCCCTAGTTCTAGGGAGGATGGGACTGATGGATCCCTAGGGATCCCTGGCCAGCCAGCCTAGATAGTAAGAGATCCTGTCTGGAAAAGAACATAAATGGCACTGGAGGGATGACATCTGAGGTTGGCCTCTACACACACACACACACACACACACACACACACACACACACACACATACACACACACACACTGACAACTTCTGACTACAGCCTTCCTCACCTAACTTTCTCTATTCACAGACTGCCTTCCTCTGTTCCTGAACTATTCCAGTTCTGTCCACATCATGTGGTCTTCGCATTCACCGTCTCCTCCCCCCCAACACATACCCGAGATGCCCTTTCTCCTGTTCCATCCTATCAAGGTGAGGTCAGCTAATAATTTTCTTCCTCCAAGAAGAAATCTGTCACTATGTCAGACATCATTCTCCCCTGGCTCCTCCCTCATTATCCTTTTTAAGGTCTTTGCTATGCTTACCACTCTACATGGTTGTTTTTCTCTACAGGGTTGATATTCCTAGATTTTAGCAGAATGCAATTTTGTTAAGAAAGGGGCCTCAGAGCCTTTATGCCTATGCTTTCTAAGTAACATCCTGTGCTCATCATCCCCAGGGCTCAGTTAGGATACGATCCTCTGCCCCTGGCTGTGGAGAGATGTCTACTGTTTCACAAATAGATAAAGTTAGAACCTGACTACATTTGGAGTATTGAAGCCTCTTTCCTGTGGCAGCACCCTACACATTATGATTTTCCAAGGCTATTTCTGCTGAGCCTGAAGTTTTATGTGCCTGGTATTTGGTGGCATTTGTGGGAATTCCTTTTGGAGTTCTACCAGCTATAGAATAATGTTGTCTCTGTGTGTCAAGCTAAATCAGAGCCTTTTAGAATTCATAAGACCACTCCGATGCATTGGGCATTCTCTTCTCCAGTTTTTGTTTCTCAAATACTACTTCTACTGGGCCTTACCGTGATTCCTGTCTGAAACCGAGAAAGGTGAGGAGGACGGCATGCCTCACACGTTATTGTTACTCTCCCATCAACACTGTCAGTGCTCCTGCACAATGACTCAAAGGCACCCTGGCAAGCACCTGCTGTGACCATCATCATTGTTAGCTAGGTAAAATGGAGAGACCATAGAGTTGGTTCCTTTCCCCAGAAGAGGCTACCCATTTACTATGGCTGCTGAGCTTTAGTGGTAAGTCACCAGCTACTTGCTCCTTAGACAAAACATCTGTGAAGCACGTTCCTCAACACAGTCCCGAGTACTGGTTGTCCAAAAATTTAAATCAGCTCCTTAATGCAACTTGAGTTGGTTTCTATTTCCAGCCAAGCTTCCTGTCTCCCCTGCTAAAACTTTTTACACACTCACCTTCTAACTAAAACTGCTTACATGAAATCCTTATCTTGAGATTTGTTTTTGGTGCAGTCTAATCTAAGACAGCATTCTATAGCTAAACATGAAAAATGAACTTAGATACATGTGCTACAACACTCCTCCCCAAGCCCTCCCTTCTATGACCTTTGGCTTCTCTAATAGGCTAATATGCCTTGTGAAATTCCCATGCAGGGCTTGTGGCAGCGTTTCCTGTAACTGTGGAATCTGAAGGGATATTACCCTTTCTAAAGGAAGTGTATGTAATTGGTATACCTTAGAACAACACACACGTTAGCAGTTACTTATCCCAGCCAAGGATATTCAGAAGTATGCATCTGGAATCCCAGAACTCAGAAGGCTGAGGCAAGAGGATTATGAGTTCAAGGCCAATAATGAGATATTATCACAGTAACAACAACAACAACAACAACAACAATAATAATAATAATAATAATAACCACTTATCCCATTCCTGCACACATTTTTTATTTGGTAGTAGTCCCCTGAGCTTGGAGTTTTGTGTTGTTGCAATTGAAAGGCAGGAGCATCCCTTTCACAACAGTCTACATATTTGTTTGGCAAAAGTGACTTTGGGTAGACTTGGGTAGACTAAAGCTTCTGGTCCAAAAGCAGCAAGATGGAAGAATCTTCCAGAGTCCCCCTTTTTCCAAGCAAGTCTCATACTGTAGTTGAACAGCCACTCTTGACCCTCATCCTTCGTCTTTGTCATGTTGAACACCACAGGATTAGAAATGAACTGATGATAGGAGCCGGCATATCGTTGGTTAAAAGGGTGAGGATGGTACCTACCGCACTCACAAGTGAGACAGATAGATGCAGGGCCTCATAGAGCCTCAGCCCAGGACAGGATGGCCAACATAGAACTGAGCTGTGAAAATAACCCATCTCCACCCTGATTATGGAGTGTACCTTTTCAAGAGATGATGTGTCAGGCCCTAGTCTCGAAGCAGGGACATTTAAGGGGAGATGTGAAGGATGAGGAGGGGTGACTGTTGGTAGGGAGCCTGGAGCCTAAGGGTAGGAAGACACAAGCCTTTAGGGGACCAGTTTCCATTGTCTGAAGATGGCATTGATGCAGTGGTGGAGATGAGCGTGGGCCAGGTTCAGTTCCCCGTCCTGGCTTTCTGAACTCAGCTTCCCGCTTGATCCTGCTCTGTAAGGGGGAGGCGGGGAAGAGCAGCTGCCTGGGGTTTGTAAGGAGGACTTAAAATTAAGGTTTGTAGCCGGGCGGTGGTGGCGCACGCCTTTAATTCCAGCACCCGGGAGGCAGAGCCAGGCGGATCTTTGTGAGTTCGAGGCCAGCCTGGTCTCCAAAGCGAGTTCCAGGAAAGGCGCAAAGCTACACAGAGAAACCCTGTCTCGAAAAACCAAAAAAAAAAAAAAAAAATTAAGGTTTGTAAAGGACTTAACAAATATCCTGCTATGAAGCAGGCTCTCAGGAAGTGCTGTGTCACATTCATTTACATATTGCTCACATTCCCCTTTCTTCAGGGAGAGCCAAGACTCAAAGTTGGGTCTTTCTGGTGGGTCCTTCCCTATTAGCAGTACCGATGTATGTTTCAGGTTGACTGTATTGACTGTCTCTCATAAGATTCTATGAATTATTAAGTGGCCCCTATATAAAATGATTTTGAAAATATCTAGAAATTAAACATGCAAGAAAAGTGGTTCTAATATTTTAGAAAGAAAATGCATTCTTTAGATTTTAATTATCATTATTATGATTTTATTTTTTGAGATAGGTAGAATAGAAATTTTTTTTTTTAATTTAAGGTGGTAAAAATGCTATTGCTATACAACAGAACTCTGGATGACTTAATGTCATATTTATAACTCTTCCTCCCAGAACATGAAAGACCTGCTAAAGCTCTAGGTGTTCCTCTTGGCCCAATACTTAGGAGTTACTCATTTCCCTGGTTCTGGAAAGGAAAGCCATGTGTAGGATTCACCTTCTACCAGGAATTGACTTCAAAGACTATGAATCAAACTCAAGAAAAAGTCCAGCCAGTGCTGAAACTCCTCTTTATAGAGGAAGGGGTACTTCCTGCTTTTAAGGGAACTCAATATGAAGCATAGGAGTGGTCCACTTCCGGTCCTGGCAAGCATCCCATCGCTCAGAGCATCTGTGGATCCACTGGCTAGCAGCAGCTACATGTGTGTATGTGTGCACAAGTACACTCACATGCAGGCACACTCACACTTATGTCCACACACACACACAACACAAGGCAGCTACATTTGCTTCATTTCTTTACTCTGGCTGAAAGGCTTAAGGCATTTTCCTGAATACATTATATCCAGAACTTGGTAACACCTTAGAGTTATTAGAGAAATCATTTTGACCCAGAGAGAAAGCATATGCATGAAGGGCCTTATTTGCAAGGTGGTAGCCACAAATATACCACCAGGCTGTGGGGTCAAGCCCACCAAAAGTATGGCTCAGGCTTCATAAAGAACAAATAGTTACATGAGCCCTTCACTGTCTAAACATTCCTCTTCAAGCATCCATCCTCTCCCCGCCCCCCCCCCTTTCTGTGTGTGTGTGTGTGTGTGTGTGTGTGTGTGTGTGTGTGTGTGTGTGTGCTCATGTTCATGTGTGTGAATGTGGAGCTATACCATAAGATACAGAGGGGGATCAGAGGACAACAACAGATGTGGGTCCTCATCTTTCCCCTTGTTTGAGACAGAGTGTCTTCGCCGTGGTCTAGGCTAGTCTAGCTGGTTCATAGGCTTTGGGAGTGGGGGGCAGTTCTCCTATTTTAGGCTCCCATCTCACTTGCGTGCTCTGGGATTGCAGACATATGTTGCTAGACCCAACTTTACACGGATTCTGGGGATCTGAACTCAGTTTCTTATGTTTGCATGGCAAGTGTGGTACCCGCTAAGCAGTGTCTTGAGCCCCACTTGTCTCTTTGGGTTTTGGTTTTTCTATACAGATACATCATCCGATCACAGTGTGTCTCAGACTGACTGACTGAGCCAGAAAGCGTTTGGTGAAGAAACTGCTGTGGTATTGAGTCAGAATGCCGATGCCAAATGTGGAACTTTTATGTGGATTAGGATGTTTCAGCAAGAGAGGGAGGGAGGGAGAGAGAGAGAGAGAGAGAGAGAGAGAGAGAGAGAGAGAGAGAGAGGAGAAGAAGGAGGAGAGGAATGAAGGAGGGAGGGAAGAAAGCAAGGAAGGAAAGAAGGAAGGAAGGAAGGAAGGAAGGGAGAAAGGAAGGAAGGAAGGAAGGAAGGAAGGAAGGAAGGAAGGAAGAAGGAAGGGAGAAAGAAAGAAAGAAAAAACTTTCTTGTCAGATTCACCCCTCCCTCTCTCCTCAGAAAACCTGCAGCCTGGGTTGCCCAGCCTTTGTCTCCCAATCAGTACTTTTTGTAGCATCCTGAAACATCTCAGGGGGCAAGCATTTATTACATGTCTACTATATTTCCTATACTGCACAGACATGCTCAGAGAGGAGAGAGAAATTAGCCACTTCTCCAGCAGGCAGACTCTTGGCAAATATTTCTGAGGTAAATCAGGATTTATTTGAAGCTTAAGATGAGGATGTGGGCTCCAGATGGCACTTGTGTGAGTATAAACTTTTAAGTAAAACATGACTGACCTCAGAGTGTAAGGAGCACGTTTTTGCAAATTATTAGACCATCTGTCATTTGAGGACATCTGAATAATGCCTTCCATAGGAAATTGGAGGAAATTATATGCCTGTTTTTGAAGGTCTCATTTCTGACAGAATATGCTCATGAGGCATTTCATTGATTTCAGAGGGCAGACCCTCAGGGTATCTAAAAGGTGTGCTGAAATCCTCAGAACCTCATGATTCCCTTCAACAGCCATGATCAATCACTGCATTAAAACAATAAATAAATAGAAGAATATTTCCATGTGTTGGCATGCAAAGATATTTACAATGGTCTGCTTAGTGCCTGGAACTTGGATATTCCCAGACTTGCTGGTGTTCTATTTGGAAGGATCTGAGGCCATTGAGAGAGAGAGGGGGGGGGGGGGATGTATTCTGAGGACTTTAAAATTGGCAGTCATGTCTCTTAAGGCCTGGATTTATACTCAAAAGCATCATCTTTCCTGTGTTTCTTCTGTGATACCTCCTTCTTCATCTCCTCCCTGGATGATTCTTTCACTGTGCAAGATTCTCTTAGGCAAATCTTATTCACCCAGGCAGGCATCGCTTGAGTCTCTAGATGGCAGCCCCACTGCGATCATGGGAGCATATATCTGCTAGGATCTGAGGACTGTTAGGGGATAGTGTTAATCATCCCTGTACCTCACTGACACACACGATAGAGTCTGAAGCAGCTGTGATGGGATGAACTGGAAAATGGAGATTTGTCTAAGACACTAATGCTGTTCTCATTTGTGTGTGCACATGTGTGTGTGTGTGTCAAAGAAGAACAATGATATATACTTAATGATTACCTGAAAAGTGTTTTGAAATAAAATTCAAACATCACCTGGCATAGTTCTTAAATGTCTATATTGGGAAGTGGTACAGTAATATTAGTGTAGGTGTACTATGAGATTATAAGCATATTTTATGGACCTCCTTTATCTATTTATTATTATGGGTGGGGGCCACATGCATTCCTCAGCATGAATGTGGAGGTCAGGGGACAATTTTGGATTACCTTTCTTCTTCCGGGAACCAAACTCAGGTTGTCAGTCTCCAAGGCTCTTCCACCCACAGAGTCTTCTTGCCAGGCCCTCATGTGACGTGTTTATGAACAGCCAATGGAGTGGTTCAAAGTGTAGTTTTATGGATCGGAATGGTTGGGTTGGGTCCCATGACCTTGTACAAATAACCTATGCTGTCTCTAGATTTCAACATTATCACTGTAACTGGGGACATCTTTAGCTCATGAAATTATTATTTCGGTGGAATCAGTGTAAGTGAACTGCCCAGCTTAGCACATGGCCCAGAGTCACTGCTCAATAAATATTAGCTATTTTCATTATCAAGCAGTAATCTGCGGTGGCATTTGGGAATCAAATAGGTTTTAAATCAAAATATATAGCTTTGTTCAACTCAACAAACTTCTCACTCGTGTTTATTGTGTTGAGTAGTATGCTGTGTGCGGGATGATGAACTTGGGATGACGGATGGTCTTCTCATTGAAGTCTCAGATATCATGGAAATATATCATGGAAAACCAAACAGAAGCAAGTAATTAACATAGGGTATCTATGTGCTGTTTCTAGAGTCGTAAACAAGATGTTGTGACAGACATGCCAAACAGATATGTTGTTAATTATGGTTGAGACTGACTGCCTTAGAATGATGTTGAGAAGAGGTCTGTGATCAATTAATAATTTTTAATAATTAATAAGGCAGGAAACTTAAGGGTTCTAGTACTATATACAGATCTATTGAGAAACAGATAACAGAAAAAACATCCAAAAAGAACAGACATTTCCAAGATGGTAGTTCATATTCTTGGGTGAGTAAAGAACGGTAAAGAGATAAAGTGAGGCCCGGTAGAAATAATTTGATCAGTGATTCATCATGGATTGGACAGCTCCAAACTAGAAGCGGCGCGGAAGTCCTTAGAAGGGAATGTAAACTGAGGATTTTGCAGGACAAACACAGAAGTAAAACAGAGAAAATCTTTGGTTACAGTCATATAGCTGTTGTAATTGGTCTACCTCATTGGAAAGTCCCTAGTTATATAATTGTGAGTTTGTTTGTTGCTTCTGATTCATTGAGCGTAAGTTCTCTTCCTGGTTTTCTTATAATATAAGCATTTATAAGGAACAGATCACTCTGCATAAGTAATCAAGGTTGTGGCCAAGAGTGTAGCTCCATGGTAGAGCTCATGCTTAGCATGTTCAAAGCCCTAGGTTCAATCCAGCAGAAACAACAACAGAGCCATCAACAAAAAAGCAGCAAGTTTGAGCTTTGTCTGCTGAGAGAGGCTTCAGGCCTTGTTTACATTGGCATTTACTTTAGCAGGGATCATATCAGATCCTGGGTCTGTTTTACTGCTTATTTGCTCGATTGCTTGAGTCAGCTAACTCGAGCTAGGTAGGCCCTGCTATGTTGCCCCTACTCATCTTGAACTCATGGGACTCAAGAAAATTCTCCTGCCCCTCCTGCCTTCCGAATAACTGGGGATACGGGAGGGAGTGTACCACCCTGCTCACCTGTGAGCTCCAATTGGCACTTGCTGCCTTTGTTTTGTACAAGTTGCTAAGCATTTCTGAACCTCATTGATCACCAAGGCAACCCAGAGATGCTTATTGTGTGGATTACATGCAAATACTTGGCAATGGACTTGGCTCTGAAAAGGTGCTTAACAAATGATATTAATCATTGCTACCGTGATCAAGGACTTCCTAAACCACTTTGGAATCATGATGTTGCCACTTTATTTTCTGCTCACTCAAATCAAAGACTCAACCCCATTTAATATTAAACTGATAAGAACAGATACTACATTTGATTTTAGCAAAAATGCTGAGAAGCGATTCAACCCCGTTTGAAATTCAGGAAAATGGCTCAATTTTTATCTCATCCAAACCACAGCTCCCTCTATTGTCGTTGTCCTCAGTTGCCTTCCAGAAACTGAAGACATTATTGCTAAAGACATCACACATGTTGGGTGGAGGACTTGGAGCTGGAACTGACCAGAAGCCTCTACTCTGAGGATTAGCTCTTACAGTACCAGAAGGAGCTATATAAGCTGCCAAGGGAGAAATGTTTCACTGTGCTGTGACACCCACAAATCCCAATGACCAGAATGACAAGATATCCCAAAAGGTGAGTTAGTGGTCCTTCTATCCTAGGGTAACAATAGTCATCTAACTGGATGTCAGGACTGCTCAGTAGGATGGAATTCATTCCTAGTACTGTATATCTAGCCACTACCCTTGGCTGGAGAGGTATGGACCCTAGAGGACAGCCACTACTGCCGCTTCCTAAACCACTATAATTTAAAGTTCCATTCTAAAGACTTAAACCTAGAGATTAGTATAGCAGGCAGAAAACCGTTACAGGAAGGCACAACCGTTCAAAATCCAGAGAAGAGCTGACCACGGGTTATCCAACTCCATTTGACAGACGTCTTCTACATAAGACAGGGAGGCTGCACCTGGGAAATCTTAGCAACCTGGTCACCTAAACAAGACCTGAACAATGACGACACCAATTGATGAGCAAACACAGATGGGGGAAATCTCACAGAACCCTACCTTTAGAAGAGCTGCAGGCAATTAGTAGGTGCTGAGAGTAGAAGAAAGAGTCTTCTCCAGGGAAGAGCCCCGTGATAGAATATCCAATCCCAAGCGCTCAGCCCTAAGCACACATATATGAGCAATACTAGATGAGCTCATCAGTTGTATTTCTGAATATGTGTGTGAATATATTCACATGTGTGCAATGATAATAACTGAAGAATATGAGGCTGTGGATTTGAGGAGGAATGGAAGGGTCATGGGAAAACGTGAAAGGAGGAGAAAGAGGGGAAATGATATGAATATAGTAAGCGAATTAAAAAAAATAATTGGGTCCCAAAGAGGAGACCTGGAGAGAGAACTGGGCAAACCTACCTGCTTTCCAGTACAAAGGTTAGTGTCCAATAGTTCTCCTTTCAATGACTCTCTTTAAGGAATGCATCATACCTTTTCTCTAAGTAAATTGTGAAAGTCAGAATTGTATTATCTATGAGTTCTATAGATCCTCAAGTACACAGAGTGAGTATTTAGTAAGTGATAACAATGAGAATAACCTAAGAAAATATTGACTATGAAAACTGTTTTGTTCAGTCTATGAGTCATGAAAAGTCAAACTTCAAGTATCTAACACTGCCTTGTTCCTAACCAGCTTTCTGCCATGCGACCATTCCTCTTAAACATGATAGGCAAGAGAATCATCCATATCAATGGCATCCATATCAATCTGTTAGAAATAATTCATTTTCTGTGTCATGCAGACAGCCTTGTGTTCCAGAGATGCACAAAGGGCTCCCGACAGAGCATGGTCTGACTAACTCCTTCCAGCTTCATGATGGTGTCAAAGCTTCACTCACTCAGGAAAAGCCTCACTCTGAGTTACTCATTTCGATCGCTTCCTGGGCTGTAGTTCTTTTCTGTGAATTTGGTCAATGACAGTGAGTCACAACTCCCAGGCAGCCTCATGACATAACCGAGATTTTTGCATATTGTGTTTTGTGTTTTTTGTGTCCCATAATTTCTGAAAGATGCCCATCTGCATGTAAATAAGCTATTTGATACTATATTATAAAGTGGGTTTTACGTTAGGTGATGTTGGCAAATGGAAGCAGCCAGGACACAGCTTATTTAAGGTACACCGGACTCATCAGTGATCTTCAGTCATTTAGAAGTAGCAAATGCATTTTGACCATATGGAATGTTCAGCTTCTGATGGGCTTACTAGAGGGTGTAATCCCATGGTAAATCAAGAGTATCTGTCTGTCACATATAGACCCCGAGCCCACACCACCTGCTTGAATCCAGCAAGGCTTGAGATGGTTAAATCTTGGGCACCTGAACACAACTCTCTAACATACTTTTATTGTCTTCTAAGTTATGGATGCTGGCTATGGAAGCAGGTCAGTCTGTTAAGTGCTCGCACTCAAGCCTGAGGACCTGAGTCCACTCCTCATCCAGGAACTGGTAAACCTGATACTAAGGAAGTAGAAACAAGTGGATCCTTGGGGCTCCCTGACAAAGTGCCTACCTGGCTCAACGAGTTCTAGGCCATGAAAGACCCATCTCAATAAGCCAGGCAGTGACTCCTGGGGAGCATCGGAGATTGCCATCTGCCCTCCATATGAATAGACATACATATATTCACCCATGTACCCCCCCCACACACACACATATACACATCACAAATTATGTAGATCATGAACTCAGGGTTACATTAAGTTCAAAGACTCAAAATTCAGTGCTTCTGATTCCAAATCTCATGTCCCATGCTGTACACTCCAAGAGATGCATGTATAGTTTTAATGTTTATAAATATCAAACATTCTTATAGTTTGTTGTTTTAAGGCCTCAACAATGTGTTTGTGTAGCTCTTGCTATATTTGCTCAGTTTATTCAGATTTTCCTATCTGAAGTTTGATTGACTCAGAGCACACCTAGGATGACTTACAAATTCTGAACCTGTGAGTATCTAGCAGAATGCTGACACACTCACCTTGTAAGTCATGGCTATAAAAACGAACAATTAGCTGATTGAAATCACTCAGTGTAGCACATTTAACTATGCAAATATCCACTTTATCATTGCCAGGAACTCTTACACTTAGATGTTTTTAACCATCAAATTATTTCACAACTATTTTGGGAATTTAGTTCATCTTTATCAGGACATTATCAGCTCTATGTCTGTGAACATACTGTGTCTTAAGTCATGACTGGCACTGTAATAATTTATATGTGTACATCATTTCCTCTTTGGTAAAGTGGACAATAGGAACTTAATTAGGAAATTAGTTTACCCACTGCCAATAGACATATTTTGCTCTGTAATACACCCTTCATTACTTGATTTCAAAACTTTTGTCTTCCACAAAAGGAAACTGGGACCACTATGTGATCCTTAGAGATTCTACACAAATACAATCCCCAGCTGCCTTGTCAGGTTATAAAACAAAAAAAATCAGCTTAAAACAGTTCTATCACAAGATCCAGCTATACCATTCTTGGGTATATACCCCAAACCAAAAGACTTACGTCTTGTTACAAGGTATTTGTTTATTCATGTTCATTGCTGCTCTTTTCATAATAGCTACAAATTGGAAACAGACTAGATTTCCATTAAATGGTGAATAGATAATGAAAATGTGGTACGTTTACACAATAGAATATTATTTAACTGTTAAGAAAAATGAAACTACAAAATTTCCAGGTATGGATGGAGCTAGAAATAATCGTCCTGAGTGAGGTAAACCAGACCCAGAAAGACAGATGTTTCATGTTTTTTCTCATATGTGGATTCTAGTTTTTATGCTTTTTATATTCCATTCAGAATACTCACAGTATTTAGCTAGAAAAGGACCAGGGGAAAGAGGAAGATATCCCAAGGAAAAGGAACTAGAATATAATGTTATAAAGGGATAAGGAAGAAATTAGAATAAAAGAATGAAATAGGGTGGGGATGGGAGGGAAGGGTAGAGGAGGGGATGTGGGGAGGAATAACCAACACTAAAAGCCTTTTTAAAAAGCCATATGGAAAACCACTACTGTAGAAACTCCCTAAAATACATACATATATAAAAGAAGTTTAAATGGAATTACCATAAAATGACAAGACAATACCCCAACTAGATACCTTATGCTACCAATTAAAACCTCCAGTTCCAGAAATGGGTCACATCTTTTTGACTTGTTGGCCAATGGGATTCTAAAGACAACCTGCACCCCCAAATATCACAGACTGCTGCCAGTGCTATTAGTTCCCCTCCCAAACTTGATAATAAGATCTTATTGCTAAAGGCACCACATACTTATGGCAGAGAACATGGAGAAATCCAGTTGATACTCAACTAGAAGATTCACCCCTACTGGCTAGTATTCATAATTCTGGAAGGTATTACACGTGCTACCAAAGGAGAAAAGTAATCATCAGTGTCATCCAGCTGTGAACTCTGAGCTACAATAACAACCTGCCTGCAAGATATGCTTGCTAGTGCAGCAGTGGCATGAATGTACGGGAGTAACCAACCACTTTCTGAAAATCGGATTTCAGGCCCAGTCCATGAGATAGAAGCAACAGCTGAAACTGTCAATGAGGCCAAGACCCTAAGGTTATGTAGCTCAGAGGCCCTAAGGGAAAAATCACTACTTATATTTTGGTAAGTGAACATAGCAAAAAAAGAAAGACTCCTAATGACATATTGCTTATTACATAGATCTGTGTATCACTCAACCTTCATCAGAGAAGCTTCTTGCAGTAAACAGTAATTAAGATAGAAACTCTCAACTGGTCAATGTGTAGAGAATAAGAGACTTTAGAATGTTTAGTCCTAAATGGGATGTCTATGTCACACCCCTCTATTCAAGGTTCAGGCATCTTTGCAAAAATAGGGGCAGGATGATTGTAAGTCTGAAGTGGTAGATGATTTCAAGGAAATGGTGTTTTACATACACAACAGGACAGATCCACATAGGAACTCACAACGCTTTGACGACATCCACAAGGCCTGTATAAGTTCAAGCTAGAGAAAATCCCAGCATGGAGAAGGGAAAGGGAGCAGGAAGTCCTACCCCTAATCAAGGAGCTATTGGGAATTGATAGCTGCTGGGAGAGGGAGAATCAGTTTTCCTCAATGGAGTGACCATGTATCACTCATACTCCAGGGCAGGAGCCAAGCTCAGGAGCAGTGCACCAACTCAAAATGGACTCTGTTTTTTTTTTTTTCTTTTCTTCTTTTGAGAGAGACAGGGAGAGGAAGGGGGAGAGAGAGAGACATTTAAATGCCTATTAATTCACATTATAGACTTGGTCACATATGTGTTTAATTAGGTAGTGTACATTGTCTATATGTTTTCTAATTATGTGAAAGAACTGAATAGATGTAGTGAACTCTATACAAAGACACACTGTTGAGTTCTGTATGAACACACATTATGTATACACACTATGTGCATAAACATATACATGCACACACATGCACTATGCACACAATCAATCAATCAGTCATTTTCTTTATCTCATTTTTTACTTCAGGACAAACAATAAAATCACTCTACACCTATTGTTAATGTGAAAAGTGGTTCTTTCCCATTCGAAGACTGTGAATATAATGGGTATTTGGCATGGTTCAGGAATTCATCCTATCTGAAGTTTCTATCTATGCAGTTTGCAGATAGCAAGTGTCACAGAGATGATAATGCAATGCTCTGGAAAGCCCCTCTGTGGAATCTGGCCCCAGCTAAGGTGGAGTAAGCACACTTCTCCTGGTTTCGCCCACTGAATGTAGCTGAAAACCTCAGACAGAAGACAGGCAGCAAACAGAAGAAGCAGCACGCCGTGTATGATCTCAACACGGAGTTTCCTGGGTCCACTAATCTGGGCCCAGTAGCAACATGAGTCCTGAGTTAGTGCATGGGGCACAGAAGAGGCCACCCCAGCAGAAGTTGTCCCCCTAGTCTGGGTGACAAGGAGGGAGCTCTAAGAGACAGAGGAAATAATGGAATGTGTTGAGTTCTTTTTCTTACTTTCTCATTCTGGTCCAGAAGCTATAATCCCAGACAGTGGTATGCACAGGAGAGTCCAGTCAGGCATCACCAAACGCAGAAGGAAGAGAATCTGCTGGCTGAGCAAAGCAAGTGGGCTCTGGAGAGAGGAGAAAGGGAAGGTTCTGGGGGATTTTCTTTTTCTTCCTCTATCTATTTGCTGGATTCCCTGGCAGCAGCTCCAGCTGTGAGTAAAAGGAAGACTGAAGTCTTTGTTTCTAGGAAAAAGGACTGGACAGTGTAGTGGCCCCTGTCAGTCAAAGAGCATCCAGTAGAAATGATGTGTTTTATGCAGTCCATTGTATCTAAACAACATTTCAAACAACAAAAATATTAGTTGATGTATCAATTTACACATACACATATAGCAGATTTAATTTCATGTATATGTAATATATATATATACTTGTATGTGCATGCATATGCATGCATATATGTGTGTGTCTGTGTATGTACTAAGGCCTCTGCTACTCTAGTTCTGTGTGACTTTTGGGCATACAAAATGTGGCAAGTCAAAATTGAGATGTGCTCTCAGGATAAAATTCATATTAGATTTTAAAATGCATTTTGAAATACATTCTCCAAAGTCGGTGCCACTGATTACTTTTTTCTTTAGTCAGATCACTAGATATACAATGAGTTCCAATCACATTGCAATATTGTGCTGTGACAGAAGTCAGTATTTCACTATGGGACATTTGGGAAGATATTGATTCAGACTAGGGACCGGGGGACAGTGCCACTGAGTGTCATGGATCCTTGAGAACAGAGTACAGTTGGAATTATTAGTCATCTGGGGGACTGCTTTCCTGTTGAGCAGGTGGGAGTTGACTTGGGAAACCCTAGAACAGTGGTTCTCAACCTGTGGGTCAAGACACCCACAGGGGTCGCATATCAGATATCCTGTGTTTCCTATATTTACATTACGATTCATAACAGTAGCAAAGTTACAATATGAAGTAGCAATGAAATAATTTTATGGTTGGGGGTCACCACAACATAAGGAACTGTATTAAAGGGCCGCGGCATTAGGAAGGTTGAGACCCACTGATATAGAGGGAGGAAAGGTGTGGACATTCCTAAGACCTCTGGTACAAGGCTGCCAACGTTTGCTATTACCAATAAACTTAGAAGGAGACAGGCTGGAGGTCCCTGTGGGACTAAGAATGCTGTCAAGAGAGCTTGCCCTTCAAAGCCAGGAACCAACTAACAAACAGTGTCTGCAGAGCTAGTAGGTGACCCCCCACAGCTAAGGAGTATCTGTTCATTAGCATAACACAAAGCCTGGTAGATAGCAATCTGGTCTAGAAGTTGTCAGGCCCCAATTCACTGACTTTTTTTTTTCTCTAGGAAACAGTCCTTTCGACTTGTTGGAGGAAAAGCTGCTTTAGGTGACTGTCTCCCCACCCCTCAATTATGCTGAACTAAGTGTTAAAAATAATAACCCTGGCTTGTATTTATTTAACTGCTTATAATGTTTCTGGGACTGTATTGGGGGCTCTCTCATTCATGCTCTCAGGGCACACTGGTCTGTAGATATTAATAACTTCCTTTTCTACTAAGGGAAGAGAAGCTCAGCTCAATATTCCTAGTCCATCAGCTACACAGCCGTGGGGTCTGACTGGAGTATGGGAGGCTGGCTGCCAAGAAGCTGCCCCACTGTAGCCTCAGCGGTGGGCTGCTTTCTCAGCTACCACAGCCTCCAGGCTCCTCAGCAACCCCGAACAGCCTCGCAGACACAAGGATGCCTGCCCTTTCCAGCCTGCCGGAATCAAGTCCCTGTGTTGCCCCTGAGATCTGGGCTTATGTCAGAATCCACGGTGTACTCTGAGTCGGGCGTGCTACTTCGGAAGGGTGAGCAAGGAGACCTGCTCGCGCCCATTCTTTGGGTAAATGGAGGCTTGTTCTATCACTATGGAAGTTTCTTTTGCCCAGAGCAAAGGCTGGATTTTCCTAAATCCCAATTCAGATGCATGGAGACTCCACCCTGAGGACGGATTGCTATACCCACACACTCTCAACTTCTTCTCGGCTTCCGTGCTTTGAGAGTCTCAAATTGGTCTATTTACCTCATCAGCTTTGTTGGAGTGCAAGGCACAAAACAGCCACCCAACCAACATGGATTGTTTTAAATAGATGCTGATTTTCATCTCCACCTGCCTCTACCTACCCTCGCCGCTCCCCATGCCATAGCAAATATAAAAACATATCTGCTTCTTAAGTCCCTAGGAAGTAAAACAATAAATGAAACTCGGAAGCTGAGTAGGAAGGAAGAATCACCACGAAGTGTGTCTAAGGAGGAAGGGGGTGGGGCACAGCCTGAAATCATTAGGAGCCAAGGAAACCCGAGTGTGGGAACAGCCTCCAGACGTGAGGGTGCTCCAGAGGCTTCCTGAAGGACTTGCATGAGAACTATTGAACTCTGTGTTTTCCAAACTGGAGGTCATGATCTTCGGGTCAGGAAACCATTTTCATGAATCATGACCAGAAATATTTTTTATCATAAAGCTTAATCAAATAGGATGCAGAGTGCCATATATATTTCTGTTTCACAGCATAAAGTTTACTTCTCTAGGAAGCTGTAATCAGAGAGATGAAAATCCATTGCTCTGTTTTCTGATTCCTGAGAGGTTGCCACTCCCTTGTCTGTATTCACCACACCCTGCTGACCATGATCTTTTCCAATGCTGGTAAAGGTGATGGGAGAGTACAATACTCTCATCCCCAAAATCACCTTTCACCTTTCCCCTGTCTCTTCCTCCAGTGAACAAATCATGATAGAGTATTTTGTTGATGAGGATAAGAGCTAATACACATGTCCCCTCAAATATAGGCAATTTATACATATGATCCACATTTAATCTTCCTCTCATTGCCTTCTAAGCTGATAGCTGCCACTAAAAGGCCCCTCTCTGCACCCAGGTGAAGAATATTGGCCAGGCTTGATGTCATTATTGACAGTCACTTTCTAGGAAGTTGGTTAGGATAAGATTTGAACCTTCTCCTGCTTGTACACATGTGCGTGGTGTGCATGTGTGCATATGGTATGCATGGTGTGTATGTGTGTGCATGTGTGTGCATGATGTGTGTGTGATACATGTGTATTATGTGCTTGAGTGTGTGAGTGTGGTATACATGTGGGGGGGTGTGTGTGCCTGCATGTGTGTGTATGATGTGTATGATACATGTGTGGTATGCATGTGTGTATGTGTGATGTGTGTGATACAAATGTGTGATGTGCATGTGTGTGTATGGTATGTGTGGCGTGGGTGTACATGTATGTGCACATGGAGGCTTATAACAGCTGTTTTCCCTGACTCCTTTCACTTTGTTTATTGGGCCATGGTCTCTTGATAAACCCAAACTCATGGACTCCAGCTAGACTAGCTCCCAGCTTGCCCCAGGGGCCCTGCCTCTGCTTCCTTAGTGCTGGGATGACAGGTGACCACCACCTCCCTGCTGCTCTTGATGCTAGTGAAAAGTGCCTGTACTGGGCAAAGTTTAAGACGTGGCAGCATGGATATGCAAATGTTATTAGCATTGCCCAGTCAGACTATGCAGTCTGCTTTCTGTCTTTGGGTCTCTGTCAACTCCCGTTTTAGAAGAATGGAGTTTTGCATTTCCTGGTTCCAGATCAAGTGTTGCTGTCTTGCCTAGCCTCTGCATCAGATCCTCAGCAAGGTGTGCTCACCTTCACAGTTTATTGCACAGGAACATCCCAGCACCACATCTTGCCAGATCGCCTGTGCTAGCTTTTCATGTCCTCTCTACTGTCTAGTCTCTTCGGGTCTCTTTCAAATGCAAGCTACATCAACCGCCTGTTCCTGTGTTTCAATGGCTTCTCTTTGCTGGGACATAAAGACAGTCTTTGTTAGGGCAGCTTAATGTCACCATGGTCTAAGTACCTTCTCCCTCTCAGTTTTCTTTTTTTTTCCAAATGTAATTATATATTTATTCTGTTACTTTTGGCGTCATTTCAGCTAAAATTACTAATGAGTATCATAAAGGTTTTTAGGGGTTTTTTTTGGGTTTTTTTTACATTTTAAACTTAAACTTTTTGGTTGGCAAAGAAATGAATTCCATTATATTAATATTCTTTCTCTCTCATTTTTTATTAGATCTTCGATAATTTCATACAATGCATTTTGATTTTATTCATCCCCCTCCTTCAACCCCTCCCAGATCCATCCTTCTTCCCTCCCTAGCCGATTTTGTGCCCTCTCTCTTTTTATTTTTAAGACCTATCAAGTCCAGTCTGTGCCATCTCTATATTCTTAGAGCTGTGGTCTTCCACTGGAGTGTGGGCCTCTTACCGGGGTCTACACTATCAAAGAGAGCTGACTCTCCCACTCTCTGCAGCTGTCAATTCTCAGCTAGGGGGTCAGACGTCTTGGTATTATACTGTTTGCTCAGGACTTCTTTCACTTCCGGTGATGATCCTTGGTCCTTCCGTGTCATAGGCTGCGCTTTCTCCTGGCATCATTAGTTTTGTTGACTCCACTGGAAGAGGTCCCTGTCTTTCTAAGCAGGTGGCTTACCATGCTATCTCAGAGCACCTGGGGCTTTGCTTCATACTATTGTTCCCCTTCATTTTACACGTAATATAGTTCTTTGACTGATGTCTGTCTCCCTCACTGGACTATGAGCTCTGGTAGGGTAAGCATAGTGTGTGCGTGCTTTTTGCCCCAGGATCTAGAACTGTGCTCACAGAGTTTGGAGGCAGACATTTCACACTCAACTTTTTTGACCTCTTTAGAAGCATGTGTGTGAAAAGCCCCCAGGTGCTCACATTTGTCCTGGACTCTCAGATCAGTGGGGGAATACCCAAAGGCAAATCTCCAAGGGATTAAAGAGCCAGGTTGCAGAGCAGGAAGAACCTTTTGAGCATGAGTGGTGATGTCTCAAAGCCCTGGTATTTATGGTTTCTGCTTTATTTGGTTTGGACACAGACATTCCCTCTATCCCCTTTGGAGTCTGCCATTTCCTTGTTTAGGGTTTTAATTAAGTCTGCTCCTAATGTGCTACAAACAGCCAGGGAAAGAGAGAGAGGTATCCACTTTATGGCACTGTGGGAACTGTCAGCTGTGCACAGTGCAGCGAAGCTGAAGGATTTACTGTGTATATAACTCCACGGCAGATCCCATGTGCTGTTAGCCTAATCCCAAATTTCAAGCTCTTCCCTGTGTTTTGTGTTTCCGATGGGATGTAAGGATAAGTAGCAGCAAAAACAGAAATCAGACTTATCCACAAACAAAGAAAATTATCTTCTTCAGGCCCCTTATTCCAGCAATGGATGGCCTATGCTGTGGGGATGCTAGCAATTAACTGTGGTAGTAACAATAATTGTCTGGAGTGATAGCCTTGACGGAGCTTCTATTTTAGCGTGTCACATGCTTGGCCTACAGTGCCTTATTTAACATCTCCAACCATCCTAGGCAGGGCTCCGTTGGACCAGGGAGGAAAGTGCAGTAGAGAGAACCCAGGCTCTTTTCTGGAGACCACACAGGAAGCAACAGGTGGTAAAAGGATTGGGAGCGATGCGCAGGATCTTTCTGTCTCCTCCCCTGACCACCGTTTTATCTGCCCCTTTGGTCTTTCATCATCCCTTCCATAAATCTTTTATTTCCAGGAATTTATTGTATTATGGTCACTGGGGAATCCAAGGATGATGACTTATGAGTGGCCCTCTCCCTGGAAAAGCTGACCACCCTGTGGGGATGGAGACTCGCTAATTCCCTCACTGACATCTTGTCTCTTCCCTCTCCTTTTCTTCCTTTTTAGTTAGTTGTTAATTCATTTTAGTTTGTTTCAGCAGAATACTACTCATAGTCCAAGCTGGCCTAGACTTCATTATGTATCCCAAGCTGGCCTTGAACTGAAGGCAACTTTCTTTCACCAGCCTCTCGGGTGCTGGGAGTACAGGCATAAGCCCCCATGCCTGGTTTCTTACTAATCCTGACTGAGCACTGCTGTGAACTTAGGCTTGTGAGACCTTATTGAGTCTCAGAACTATTTTTTTTTCTTTTTTTTTTATTTTATTAATTTATTTTGCAATACAATTCAGTTCTACATATCAGCCACGGATTCCCTTGTTCTCCCCCCTCCCGTCCCCCTCACCTTCCCCCCAACCCCCCCCCCCCCCATTCCCATCTCCTCCAGGGCAAAGCCTTCCCCACAGACTGAGGTCAACCTGGTAGACTCAGTCCAGGTAGGTCTAGTCCCCTCCTCCCAGGCCGCGCCAAACAATCCTGCATAGGCCCCAGGTTTCAAACAGCCAACTCATGCAATGGAGTCTCAGAACTATTATGTCCAAGTTTATGCTCTTACCTGACACTTTTTATAAATGAGAAAATGGAAGCCTAAGGTGAAATATCTTACCCACGGATTCAGGAAGGCACCTAAGAGCTAGTTGATTTGGGTAATTTACTCAGGCCAGATGAAAGAGGGCTTCAGGTTTATCTGACTCAGTCACGTGTCCATACATAGTACTAAACTACAGCAATATGGAGAATACATGAATAGAGGGACCTTTGGTAAACGTTAGGAGCACTGGGTGCACGTAACTTTACCCAGAGAAGCTGGAGAAGGCCTCTTGAAGAATTCTAGTGCTAAGAAAATGTAAAAGTATAGAGTTTTTGTGGTAGCTTTGTCCTTTACATTGCATTAGCTGTACACACAGTCTGGTAGCTCTAGTTCCTTGGCTGCCCAGTTAACAGTCTATCTTCTTAGAGTGCGAAGGATCAAGTCAAAGGCCTTGCATAAACTAGAAACGTACTACTCTATGACTGAACTGTCCCCAGCCCTTCCCCTGGAGGTTCTGATTCAAAAGGTCAGGACCAGATTCCAGACACATCTGCATTTGTAACAAGTTCTCAATGTGTTTCTTTACTTCCTGTTCACCGTGACATCACTGAGCCTCAAGTGAATAGATAAACTATAGAATTCTTTTCAACATCACAGGTCTCAAAGCTAATGTTTCCCAGTGAATATGCCATTAAACCATTCAGCTTGAAATAGGATCAACTATCTTGTTCTTTGGAAAGCTAAACAGTAGAGAATTTAGATTTTCAAAATTGTCTTGTCTCGATCACAATGACTCAACTTGGAGCCACAGACAGTGTGTAAATAGGTGGGCTGGTTGGGTTCCAATAACATTTTGTTTGCAAAGTAGGCGGTAAACCAGATCTAGCCTGTAGATTATACTTTGCTGACCCTAAACTATAAAAACCCGTGTTACAAAAATAAGATTATGAAAGCTGCAAACCATATGTCTTCATGAATATTGATAGTATATATTAGCATTGGAAAGGTTCGGAGAAGGCCCAAGAAGTTTAAAAAAAAAAAGGTTTAATTTTGGATAACCTTAATTTCTCAAATTTATTTAACCACGCAACTCTATAGTGAAATATTGACATTCTTTAGAATTGTAATTACATTCTTTACATTCCAGAGAGCATACTTATAAGTAGGCAGCTTTTGAGAACAATTTGTATATGGTGCTTCAACTTTGCCCACTAGAGGTAGTGTCCATGCCTTAGATAATGACCCCAGATTAAAATGAAAACATTCTCAGTGCAAATTCCTTTGTCTAGTTTTCTCCTCAGAGGTACTACTGGTTTTGCTTTGATGATTTCTTGTTTTTATTTTGTTTCTTTGTGTGTTTGTTAGATGATTCTTGTTCTGTTTCTGGAGAATATCTCAAATTTCTGGGCTCATGTGATCATTCTGCCTCAGTCTACCAAGTATTTTGTATCTGACCAAGAATGGTTTTGAAAGAAAATGATGAAACAGATATTTTAAAAGGGATGACAGAAGACATTATGGAAATGAAGTGGTGGGGTAAGCAATAATGGACTAATTAAGCACTTGCTGATTGTATGAAAGCTTTGATCTAGATTTGTAATTCTCACCTGGAATGAGTTTGCTAAGCGAGGTGTGGTGGAGTCATTTATAATTGTTGTGACAGGAGGAGGCATGTAGCGTGAAGACCCCATGGTGGAAGCCAGCAATGCTTCTGGGTACCTACAGGCCAGGACAGTGCCAGATGTCCCTAGAGCCAGAGACAAGAACGTTGTCTGATTTCTGCCAAGCTGGGAAGTCGCAGGGTGAGGAATATTTGCATGTTTGAGAAATCACAAAAAAACAAACAAACAAACAAAAAAGACTAGGGCAATAAGAAATGTAATCTTGTTGCCTCAAGGCTCAATTACTCAAGTGAGTAACAGTGTGAACATACTCCTAAGAACTGGGGTATAGTTACTCATGGCAAAGGCAAACAACTTCAGTGGCCACTCAAAGCCAATGACTCCATGAGTTCCTGCCATGGTCTTTCACATTACTCTCCCCTCCTGCCACTTCTTTCCTTTGTACCTCATCACCCTTTGTCTGCTGCTGATGCATTAGGTAACTGTTCTAGAATGTTGACCAGCCCACAAATGTCTCTACAATGACCACTAAAATACTCCCCATTAAAACCTTGCATTCCATCTGATGACAGCCTGGCCACTTACAATGAATTACCTTTGTGACACTGGGCCGGTGATTTTAATCTACAGGTCTTGGTTTCACCATCTGGAATGGGAACAATACTTAATTCAGTCAGTTCCACTCAGACATAAGCCATAGGCTCAAGATTGTGCCTGGAGAGTTGGGGGATCCCAGGAATGCAAAACCTCCCAGGGAGAATATGTTGAGGAGATGGGATCTTGTGGGAGGAGGAGGCAAATTCCTTGTTTTTATAAGGCAGCCCAGATCCAGTTTCCCCAGCAGCTAGAAGAATGCTGCAAAGTGTGAAAGTGGGCTTAAGGGGGTCTGGACAACATCAACAAAGGACAATCATTAGCTCTGATGCATAGTCAGGGGATAAAATGAACCAGAAGTACATGAATGGCAGCACTTTAGGAAGTGAAGAGGTCCTAGAGCTGCCTCCAGAAGGACAGTGAGGATGGCCATGATCAAGATGCCTTGAGGATATCATCAGGGCCTCTGCTCTCGGAACAGCTGATCATTCTCCTGTCTGTTAGTTAGGAAATATGACGCCCTTGTGCTTCATTTTTATCTTGTCTAAATTGAGCGGTCCGTTTGAGACAGTCCGTGAATAAGGAGGCTGTTTCTGGAAACACGATGCCCCTTGGATTCTCATGAAACACTGAGAGCAGTGCTCAGAAAATAAAAGTGACAGACTAGCAGGAGTCTTTCAAATGGCACTTCCTAGCTGTAGCGTCTGGTATGGCTGGGGGTGGCGAAGCTCCCAGCCACAAGAGGTTAGGCGGTCCTTGCTGCCTTTCATCTTTTGCTCCTTTGGGTGACATCAGCTCCTTTGTTCTCTTTCCATCTATACCACTCTGGCAGTTCAATTATTTCACAGAGAGAGGAGAGATGCTCCTGGAATTGGAAATGACAAAAGAGAAGCCACAATCATGATGAAACTCCCTTTTCAAAATCTCGGAGTCTCGTGGAAATGAGCAACTGCTGAGCGTTATGTACTCGCTATCCACAAACACCAGGAGTTAAAGAATAAAGAAGGAATAATGAAAGACACAGCTCTGATTCACTTATATCCTCTCCCTGACATTAACAAAAGAGCAAGAGGTAGTATGATGTGAGTGTGGGTCAAAGGTTGAAGACATCCAGTAGAGTACTAAGGAACTTTAGGGACATCCCCAGGAGACTCATAATGATTGCCCAACTCGTGAATGGCTGGACAATATGAGTTTGTTTGTTATTTCATAGCAAGGACTATGTCCTAGATGATGGATGTTTGTGGCAAGTCCTAATTTATTTGTGCCAGAGTCTCCTCTTTGCTTTTCTTAAGTCTATTTTCTACAGTGTTTCTAGAAAGATGATAAAGAGAGTGAAAAGATATCATTGGAATAGAGAAAACCTGAGGTTCTTATCTTGGCTCTACCCTTGGTTAAGTGAGTGCTTTGGTGGACCCATGGCTTCACCTCTCTGGGATTTAATTTTCTTAGTCTTCCAGTGAGGAGATTTTACTTATCTCACTGGCTTTTCTGATGGAATGAAGGAAATGATGTACTTTTAAGTGACAACTTATTTTCTGGTCAAATAAAAATGAAACTATATTGATATCCCAGGTGAACTGTTTATTGAAGATACTTGAGCTGGAAGTGGTTTGCTTCCTGTGTGAGTAGAAGGACAGTGTTCAGGTCCACAGAACCCATGTAAATTTGGGATAGATGTAGCAGCCTCTCTGCAATTTCAGTCTCAAAAGGAGAGACGGGATTCCTAGAGCAAGCTGGCTAGCAAGTCTAGCCTTTCAGGTAGCTGTGTGTTGACTGAGAAAGGCTGCTGGTAACAGGTTACTTTCTCCTTGCTGTGATAAGACATCATGATCAAGACCATTTCCAGATTGAAGAGTTTATTTGGGCTTACGGTTTTAGAGGGTAAGAGTCCATGATAGTGGAGTAGAGCCGTGGTAACAAGCATGGAGCCTGAGAGCTCACATCTTGAACTTCAAGCACAAAATAGAGAGAGAACTGGAAATGGCGTGGGTTTTTTTCCAGTGACATACAAGGTCAACAAAGCCACACCTCCCTAACCTCCCCAAACAGAGCCACCAACTGGGACTAAGTATCCAAACATTTGAGTCTATGGGGGAGATTCTCATTCATGCCACTACCTTTATTAATACCATGAGAGAGCAATCAAGTAAGAATCCACAAATTGGCCTGGGTTTTCACAAATACAGACATATGTGCACAAGTGAGTGCATGTGTATGTGCACACACACACACACACACATACACACACACACACAGAGAGAGAGAGAGAGAGAGAGAGAGAGAGAGAGAGAGAAAGGTATTTAACATACGTCATAAAGAAGGTGAACTTATCTTCGGTGTACCTGCTCATCAGTGGCAAACCACATTGATCACCGTTTTGACCTGTTGCTTGGTTAGGTGGGTGTTCAAAGCGGGAAGACACAGTGCAGGAGAGCAGAGCCAGCAGCCGGGGTCAGGGCACTTGCAGGAATCCAGATCTGAGGGCAGATAAATGATTTTTAAGGAATCCTTGTAAACACAGGGTTAATCTCCCACAGGTCAGATCTGGTTCGTGTTATCATTTCTGGGTTTCCTAAAACCAGTGACTCAAATCTGGGCCGCCCTTTTAGCCTGGGAAATCTGTAAAGCGGAAACTAGGGGGAAAGGGCCCTTTGTGATTCGTCTCCAAATGAATCACTAGTGCTTAGAGCCAAATTCAATTTGGGATTCATTCAGCTATGTTACCTTGAAAAGTGGAAGCACCCTGCCTTTCCCTTTTCCTCTCTTTGTTCCCTCCCAGCCAGGGCTCCCTCCCTCCACTGCACCCTTCACCTTTTGCACAAAGACCTTCAGAATTCCAAAATTTCAGTGGCTCCCTGGGGAAGAGGCCAGTGGACCTCCCACTCCAGGACCACCCTCTAGTCTTTCCTCCCAGGTGCCGAGGGGAAAACTTGACTCCGTTTTTCCTTGGCACAACAGTGGTAGTCTGCTTCTCCTCTCTTTCAGTAACCCCCATGAGTCAGGTAATCACCATTGTTCAGGAGAGTGAGCAAATGCTTGGGACACGAGACTAGTCCTCATGGGTAAATGAGTCTCTGAGAGCTGTTGGTTAATTGTGTTAAAGGCAAGGTAAGTTTTTGCACATCTCCAAGTAGGCATTCCTGCTAGAACACCCAGGCAGAACACATAAGCAAACAAAGGCATCTGGGAATTATGTGAGCATAGGCTCCGCCGGTCCTCCGTGGGACCCCTTGGGGAAGTGCTGGGGACAAGGATATCTGGGCTATTCCTAACTGTCTTCTGTTCTAAGATCAACCACTACAGTGCTTTGAGGAGAGCAAGGGGAATTCTGGGGCAGGCTTTCGATGTTGTCTCATCTTCTTCAGTTCAGTCAACTCTCCCTGAATACGGGAGTTCTGTTTTCTCATCTACTTCAGTTCAGTCAACTCTCCCTGAATACGGGAGTTCTGGAACCTATGGCTCTTACTTAGGTCCCATCCTTACCCTCTGAGAACTGCCTTCGAGGGGGAAAACAGATAGAAAGATACCTGTATTACAACATATCCACCTTCTCGACAGTGCTGGCCTGCCTGATTGTACCCTACCTTCCCATGATTCCCTGGAAAAATCAACAACTAGACTACCGTTTTCCCACCACTTTTCTTCAGGCTATCTTTCCTTTATTAAGTGTAGTTTCATCCTAACCAATATGCTCTGGGACATTATAGGTAGATATGCCATTACACTATTCTATGTGCACATTAAAATAAATACATATACAAGGAAACCTGTTCGTCTGTGTACCTTACACCTAGTATACTCCCATCTTCCCTATGTGCTGCCCATGGGAGATCTTGGTCACATGGTGTGCTATGTACAGATATGAGTCAGATGTCTCACAGAGGCTCAGGCAGAGTAGGTCCGGGGCACAGAGAGAAGGGAATAGGTGGAATGGACTTCCTTAAGGGCTTTGAACTGACCATCAAAACACGAATAGGAGTTTGCTAGAGATTCCCAGTGGGAAAGGGGGCTCCAAACACAAAGAACACAGATGTCTGGCTTTAAGGTAGTGGGAGAGGAGTAAGGACAGGATATTTATCTAATCAGTATTTTATGCCTGCTTACCTTAGTCACATGTCTATCAGTTTTTTCTGTGATGCTGAGGCCATTTACTAGGAAATTTGATAAGCAGTCCCTCTCAGATTGTTTACACTGTAGTTAGCACACACACACACACACACACACACACACACACACAAGCCTTAGATTCAACCAATCAAAACAGAAATCTTTATGGAACAAATGGGCTCTTTGCTGTTGTTGTTTCTCCCTAAGCAAAATGGTATAACTGTGCCCATTTATACTATAGTGGGTGTTAGAAGTAATCTAGATGCCCGAAAGTGGGTGGCAAGATGTGCTGAGGCTATAGGCTTGAGCAACTGCAGACTTTCATATCCCTGGGGGGTCACCGGAGTAAATCCCCTGCAGGCACAGAAGGAAAAGTGCACAGGCATCGGAGATAAGCATTCCAAGAGAGTGCACACTTGAGGACCAGAATAGCAACACAGATAAGCGTTCAGGGGAGCTCAGAGGGGGAGCGTCCCTAGAAGCCCAGATTGTGAAAGGCATCCCAGGAGCTGGGGACCATGAGGAATGAGGTGAAATCTGGAGAGCAGAGTAAACAATACTTCAGGCTGGAGGAACAGATGAGAAGAAACAGAGGAGGGGAGACAGCGGAGCTAAGATGACAGACCCACAGACCCTGCCTCCATCCTCGCCGCGAGGCGGATGCAGACGCTGGGAACAGCTCCTCACCCAAACACTTAACCCTGTGCTCCGGTGGCTGTTGGGGTCTGTGAATTTTGTGAATTCTTGTGTGCACGGGGGGGGGGGGGGGGGGGGGGGGGGCTGCGAGTATCTCTACTTCTTGCCATGGCCTCCAAAATCACTTAGGAGTTTCTCGGTGTCTTCAGCTTCATGATCCCAGCCTCCTATTTTGTTTCTTTAGACATCTGGTTTTTTTTTTTCTTTCATTACCAAAAGAATACAGTTTTCACAATCTGGAAAGAACACAAAAGTTCTCAGAATGATTAGATTCACTTGCTCATGGGCGCTCAGTAAAATCAGGCCTCTCAGTGAGGTCAAGGTCTAACACCCACCAGAGCTCTTTGCCAAGCTCTCTGCCTCCCTGGGTTTTCACGAGGTTTACATGCCTTCCCTGGCTCAGAGTCTCTCCTCCCCCATCAGGACTGTATCATCTCAGTTCAGGGAAACCCTCGTTGTGTATTTCTCCCGGTCACTGACCATGACTTGGGTGCACATTTTTTTTTTCCCTTTGACACTTGGCTCTGCTACCTACTATGCCATCCTCAAGAGTCACTGGGACTTGTGGAAAGGGAGCTGGCTGGCTTCATGGGCCTTCAGCGCATCCCAGGCTTACAGTACGGTATTTCCTTGCATTAGCATGACATCAAATGATGTTGAAAAACAGCATAACCCTCTAAAAACCCAGCCCGCTTGCAAGTCCACTGCGGCTGCATAACGATTACACCAACCGTCTTTCCTTCTCTCTTCAGTATGCCACAATCTGGCGGGGAAGATAGGCAAAGCTCACGCCCTCCCCTCCTCATCTCATTGAACAACTCATGGCCAGCCTTGACTGATCTTAGCCCTTCCATTCACAGTCCCTCCTCAGACTGTTTTTCAACAAATGCTATATATCATACAGTTTTGCCTTTAAACATTCCAGCATTGTTCAGGATTTTAAATAGACTTTGATATATATAAATAGCCTGGGGCACTTGCCAGGTCATAGAAAAGTCTGATGCTATACAATACCACATGGGGCAGGCTGATAGGAGCAGCCCTAAGGTTTTTCTCTGAAACATTTCTTTGTTCAGTTGTGTTGGTTAAAGTCTCTTGGATCCTGTGAACTCGGATCGTTTGAGTCAGCTCTGTGGGATTAGCCGTGCAAGCTCAGTTCTGGTATCTAGCTTGTTTTGTAAACAGGGGCCTGCTTCAGCACCATTAGGATGGTAAGGAATCATTTGGACATCAACTGCATTTCACACTCACTGACTCACAACTTAATCATGGAGATGCTCAGACGAACGCAGAACGCAGTGTCCAATGGCCTGCACTTCATGGGAACAACGCCCTACATGCATAGGAACATCCTGCACCATCCACCATCCACCTCAGCTCACCAGGTGTGATGAACCACACCCATGCATGCCTGTGCTACATCTGGGGGTCAGAGAAGCCCCTTCCACCACTTCCCATTAACTCACAAACAGCAGCCCTGCTGGCACCCACTTCCACAGGCAAATGCTAGGTCATTGACAAGGCTAACTGCAGTATATATTGCTTACTTACATATCTATGAAACATTTAGCACAAGTTAAATTGCACTAGTATTTAATCAGGTTTTATCTTTTTTTTTTCTTTCTGTAATTTTTGAGTATTGTGCACAAATCCAGGGTTTCTCTGCCCCAGCCCTACTGAGATGCTGGCTGGGTAATTCGTTGCTGGGGGTAAGTGAGGAGCCTGTGCATTAAAGAATGTTTAGTAACAGTCTATCCTGTCTGTTATTCACCAGGAATACCCAACTCTGAGCTCCCCCACCACACCTTAGCAACCAAAAAAAAAAAAAAAATGATTATAGACATTGTAAATATCCCCTGGGGATAAGGGTCTAACTCACATAAGGTTTTTCTGAGTGGTTGGGAATGGCTGCTCTGACTCGGCTTCCCATAATCTCTGTGGTATTTACCACACTACCCGAATAGTATGCTGAGTTTTAGGAATATGTGTACATTGTAACAGAGCCATTCTGTAGCTTACACAAATATCTGTAAACAGGTCCTCAGGCTAACATGATTTACGGTGTGCTATAAGATTCCACCAGCTGTGCGTAGAGCTAGAAATGCAAATCCACAATTTAATCATGGATGGCTAACAAGATCTTTCCTTTCAATGTCTGCAAATCTTGAACCATACCAAGTCTTATAACAAAAACCATGCTGGTGGCAATGGCTACCATTTACTGAGCCAATTCACTATGCTATACCTGTGCTGCATTCACAAGAGCTGCTTCTGGGGGCCACTGTCCATCACTCCTCACTCTTTAATAGACGAGCACCCTCAGGAAGAAAATTGAGGCCCTGAAAATAGAGTGATCTGCTTAATGTATGCCCTTTACCTGAGAAAGAGAGGCATCAGGTCAGGGCTGTAAGCTACCTTTAATGCTTCTGGAACCTCTTCTCTTAAGGATACCAGCAGCTACTTCCTAAATACCTGTGCAATTTCCCAAAGTAGTGACTATCATTTATAATTCAGAAGGGTCAAAAGTTCCACCATCCTTACGCAAAGCAGCTAAGTGAGACAAAAATTATCTCATAGGACTATGGAGAAACTGTAAAAATAAGACAACAGAAAGGGGGCTAATTTTATAGAAACGTGTCCATATGTTAGGATTTTTAAATTTATTATTATTGTATGTATGGGTGGTGACTGTGTGAGTGCAGGCATGTGCATACCACAGCGTGCATATGGAAATCAGGGGACCACTGTTGGGGAGGGGGGTGCTGGCTCTCTTCTTCCAAATCCAGGAAACTAGGTTGGAATGGCAAATGCCTCTAGACACTGAGCCATCTTGCCTGCTTGTCTTTTTTTTTTTTTTTTTAAACAAACAAGCAAAACAATGAAAACATAAGAAAAGCCTTGTTTGTTTGTTGAGACAGGAGCTCATCTATCCCAGGCTGGACTTGACCTCACCACGTAGCTGAGGATGACCTGGACCTGTTGATCTCCTTTCCTCTACCTCCCGGGTGCTGAGATTGCAGACCTGAGCCACCCACCCCCAGTTATTTGTGATGCGCGAGATCAAACCCAAGGCCTCTACATGCTAGACAAGGCCTCTGCTGTGTGACATCACCAGCTGCTCTCATGCTTTAATCATGCAACAGCGTATGTATCGGTTTCTACATTAACAAAACCCCAAAGACATTATCTCAAATGAAGAAGAACTGCTGTGTGCAAGAACAGGGGGGTGGGGGTTAAACTATAGTTCTTATATGCTCAGCCAGGAACACACATTACATACATGTAGGTGGATTTTTTTTTTTTAGAAACATCTTTAGAAAGGGGAACTGTGGAGAAAGATGTAGACAAAGACTGCACAAGAGGTAATAACAGAGGAACTAGATACTTAATGAGTTCAAGTTGGATTAAATTCTGGAATACAGAACCGACTTGCAGATGTGATTACAAAACCACTGTTAGTACACTTAAAGGAATCAGGGACTGGGATCGAGGCCAGGGTACTGGAGACAAGAATATGCTACTCCAGTTTTTAAAAATGAGAAAAATGTGGATTCTAAAAACTAGAAGGCAGTGATCGTAGGGTACGGCATCCGACTATTTACTCATATTTTAGGAGCTTTTAAGAAGGAGCGTTCAGCAGAGATGGCTGGGAGCCTGAAGGACTTCACTCAGCCCACTGCCCTAAGCTGCTTCCTCTTTCAATGGTTTGCTTTTGATAGATCAATAAAATATTCCAGACAGTGTGCATTCCTGCAAGCTCATTTGATACACAGATGTGTGTGCTTCTTTGTGAAAGCACGGGCTAGATAGGGATTTGGAGATTGGATCCGCAGCTAACTGAACTGTGAATAATCACTACCCAAGGCTCCAAACTGCCTCCGCTGTCTGCTCCGCTCAATACCTGGAACACAAAACCCAAGCAGATGGCCACCGTGGCTAGTCTCACTTGGAAAGGTAGAGAACTTTGAGTGCTTCCAGGGTGGAATCCTGTTCATGAAGACACACCATTTCAATAGCTGAGCTGGTGTTTGTATTTTGACCTCACAAGGTCTATATTGCCTTCTTAATAAGCAATAAGGATTAAAATGAGGACTCTAATTAAGGCCGAAGTTTTTCTCCCATACAGTATGTGGATAAATGTTTCCTCAGAATTAGCCACCCTGTTCTGGGTTCCGTTTCCTCTCCTTTACTTGGACCTGGGTGGACTTTTCAACCAGTGTTGCTGGGCCAGACTCCCTGAGGGACTCCATTCCTCTTTTTCCAAAAACATCATCTCTAAGGCCAATGTGAGGTTGGTGTTTTGCCCGAATAAGAAAAAAGGATTTAGCCCATTTATTTTACTAGTTCAGCCACAAACAGATCTTTAGGGATCAAAACCCCTTGGCTCTAAAAATAAAGGATTTCTTTCTGTCTTAAGTGTTCTCTCCTTTCCGTAGCACTTTGTTTTGGAAGTAAAGAAAAGGAGGAAAACATGAGAAAGGGAGAGGGGAGTAAAGAGGCGGGAGAAAGAAAAAAATTTTAAAGGAAAAAGGAAGAAAGGAAGAGACCCACAAAGCAAGGAATGAGCTGAGGAAGCCTCTCCCTTGTGTGGTATAACCAAATTCCTCTTCAAGTCAGCAGGGCAAATTTAAATGGTTACAGTTCCCCCAGCTGTTTGGTCTGAGATGCTGTGTAAACATGCCTGCCCCTCATCTGGCCCCCAGGAGGCTGGAACCTCGGGAGGGAATCCTGCTTTGCCAAAACCACCATGAACTCTGCAGTAGGGTCCTTTGCCTGCTTAGTCAGCAGAAGCCACCAGAGGAATTCAACTGTTTCCAATTTTGTTTCTTCTCAATGCCAAGAGGGGAGTGCTCAGGTGAAGGGTGAAGTTCAGGAACAATACAGGTCCAGCTTAGAAATGGGGACACCATTCTCAGATCCTTCCTGGTATTGTGGAGTCCAAGCTTGTGGCAAAATTATTATTCCTCTCTGGTGTCATCCCATGTGCTCAGGGAGGAGGATTTGACTGGGTAGAAAACCCAGGCTTTGTGTTCTGCTGTTCTTTGTGTGATTTTTCTTCTCTCTCAGTACTATATCCTGGCATTTTTCTATCAATGGAAACTTCTGTGGTCATTAACGAATTTGACATACTATTGAGCAATATATATTATTTGTCACGAGAAGGTGCCTGAGATCTATTGGTTGCAGAAACACATTGTATCATTACAATTCACATCAGTTATCTGTAGAAAGTGGTTTTGATGTTTCATATTTTTCTTTAGTTAGATTCTTTTGTTTAGGATTATAGATAACATGTACAAAGAGCTTCCTGTGCACTGGTACCATAGCATTCCATATGTATCACCCTAGTGCATCCTTGCAAAAGACCCATGAAGTAGCTGCTGTTCTATTTGATAAGGCAACCTTCTAAAGAATGATGAAGTCAGTCAGCCTTGAACCTCAAACCCACACTAAAGGCCATTCTCCTAAGCACCTGTGATGATATTGTTTTCTAAAAAAAGCCCCAAACAAACAAACAAATAAGAAAAGCAGACCGATTAAACATAAATTCATTCTGACAACTTTTCAAATCTGTTTCCAAACCAAATGCAGGTACTTAAAATGAATTGGCAAGCAAACTCCTGCTAACATGCAAAATGTCCCTAGTGCTTAATTGTGTGGCCTGGCTTACCACAGGGATCATTCTGGTGTTTGTGTGCACACTTTGTGTAGCCTCCCAAAAAACACAAAACCTTCGATCTGATATGCTAACTGCTACTCTTTTAGTGACAGGATGGTATAATTTTAGATTCTTCTTTTGATCCATGGTATTTTAAATTTTTCTGTCATAGCAAATACTACTTTTGTAGGGGGCACAGGCAAAGGACAGGGGCCTTCAACCCCACCTTCTAGCCTCTCAGTGCACCACCTCAGTCCTCTGTCCTAAGGACCTACTTGAACAATTGCCCATCTTTCCCTTCTCTGTCTACCTGGGGCCCTGGGGACCTCAGGCCACGTGGGATTCAGCTTTCTTTAGACAAAACCTATGCTGGTGCCTTGAGGCAAGGCACACAATCCAAGACCTCCACAGAGTTGGCAAAATACTGAGAGATAAGGCTGACTAAGTTTTACATCTCTGGCCTGTCTACACTTTGGCAGCTCAGAGGCCAAGGACTGCTTATCCGATGGGGCTCGTTAGTGGTAAAATCCCTTGATTCCTGGGGCTCAGGGGATAGGCTGATCATTAAAAAATCATGTTAAGATGCCTGAAAAGACCTCCATGAAGGCAACTTCATAATTTCTCTTGTTACTGAAGGAGAGGCTGTATACCAGGGAGAGCTGAAGGCGGGCAGGTGACCTGCCTCCTCATGAATGTGCTGCTCTTCTCTGGGTTCCAATGATGATGTATTTAGTGCGTGCCTACCATAGTCAAGATAATGTTCCAGTTGATTGGCAGGGTCTATGGTTTGAATCTGAAATGCCTATGGTTTGAATCTGAAATGTCTCTATCAGGTGTGGGAGAAATCATCCAGTTGCTTTTCACATAAGTCTTTGCAGACATTTTTAAATTCCCAGCCAGCTAGTAGCTAGAATTAAAAGAATGACTCTCTATAAAGGACATTCTGAATAAGGCAGCTCTCAAGAATATAAGAGCAAGCAAAGGTTACTAAAGGTTGAAATGAACGAAGGTCAGAGTTTACTACAGATAAGCAGAAACTTTGAAATGGTGGATGTGTTCCTCATTTGATCACTGTAATGGTACATGATGGTCCACAGTGGTCCAAACTTGTAGGACTATTATTCTTCATAATTGTGTTTGGGGATGGGGAAGAAAGAGAACACGACATCCAACATGAACCATCTTGGACTTTGTGCCTGTGGACATTTTATAATTAGAAAATGGGAAGCAGAAATAAAATCTTCCCCAGTACTTTACCTGGCATTTCAGAGGCTGACCCCACAACAGCGGCTCACATTCCATACCAGGAGTCGGACCACTCAATAAGATAATCACTCTTGCTCATGTCTCAGTCACACCTACTTTTACTTACTTCTGCCTCTTGGTACTACAGCCATAATAAAACAGCATAAAAAGCTGTTTTTGCCTAAGCTCTGCTTTGAAAGGGACTTGGAGGAAGACACCAGCCATGTCTCTGTAACAGGCTTGCCAATAGAAATTGGGGCTGATTTGGTCCTGTGTCCCCTGTAGCATACTCTTCCCAAGTCTTCTTTCCTCTTTTCTTGGAGCTGGACCAAAGCTATAAACTGGACTAACGTAGGCTGAGAAGAGGCTTTGAGAGTGCAAGCACTGGAACACTTGCCCAGCATGTTTACATGCCCAGGTTCGACAACTCCACACACCCCCAAACTGCAAAAGAAAACACAAAACCCACATAGATAAATCCAAACATTCAAAGAGATGGGGGAATAATGATATGGCAGGATTTTGTTTAATAAGAATGAAAGAAACCTGGACGTCGGAATGGAGCTTGGTTCATGGAGTGTTCACCTAGCATATGGGAAGCTCTGCATCATCCCCAGCACCACAGTAAACCAGGTGCAGTGATATGTGCCTACAATCCCAGCACTGAGAGGTGGAAGCAGGAAGACAGCAAGTTCAGAGGCATCTTTCGTTAAATACTGAGGTCAAGGCCATCCTGGGAGATTTGAATGCCTGTCTCATAATAAGTGAGATACTGAGATCTTTGTCTAAGGGAAGCTACTCTATTTTAAGGTCTTTTTTCTTAAAGCAACATAATCCTTAATCCTGCATATTATCACTGAAATTGCAACAACCTTAGGGGTACATGGGTGTTATCAGTAATGAATCTGGAATAAAGGACTAAAATTAGTTCTCAATCTGTAGACAACTTCTCTCTTCTAAGAAAATGCTGCACTTAGCTTTGTATTTACATGACCACAATTGGGAGGAAGGATGGAGAGTATTACTACCCAAAAAGCAGGAGACCAAATGAGAGTTTGGGGCTGGAAGTTGCTGAGTTTTATACATACAGCACTTGTGGGATTTTCCGTTCCAGGGAGATAGAGATGGAGTAGCTGATAGCCTTGGAGACACCAATATTTGAAGAAATCTAATAGATAAGAGGCGCACAGGACATCTGCACTTGGATTAGGGTTAAAGAGGAGTCTCTAAGTAGATCCTTATTTTTTTTATTTGTATTTATATGCATTGGTGTTTCGCCTCCATGTGCATCTGTGTGAGGGTGTTGGGTCCCCTGGGACTGAAATTGCAGACAGTTGTGAGCTGCCATGTGGGACCTGGGAATTGAACTTGGGTCCTCAGGAAGAACAGCCAGTGCTCTTAACCGCTGAGCCAGCTCTCGAGCCTCTTATTTACTTGTTATTTACATTTTAATGTTTTCTTTACTGAGGGTGGAGTATGTGCCTGTGTGTGAGTGTCTGGAGGCCCAGAAATCAACCTTGGTGTCTGGCGTCCTCTATTATGCTGTACCACCTTGCTTTTTGAAACAGGCTCTCTCACTGAACCTGGAGCTCACTGATTGGCTGGACTGGCTAACCAGGAGCTCCCTGGATCCTTCTGTCTCTGCCCTGTCCCCCTCTCCCACCCACCCCCCTCCCACCCCCCCCACCATCCCCCCCCCCCCCACCCCCCCCCCGCCACCACAGTAGGGAATTATAGATGCCTAGGCTTAGCTTTTGGGGTAAGTTCCGGGGATTCAAACTCCCCAACAAGATGGTAGGAGGTAGCCTATGGTCTAGTCTCCCTTCCTGGAGCTGAAGCATGTAACTGGTGTGTGTGTGTGTGTGTGTGTGTGTGTGTGTGTGTGTGTGTGTGTACATTTGTGTATTTAGGGGGTGCATGTGGATGCCAGAGCACAACCTCAACCTCAGCCTCAGATGTCATCCCTCAGAAGCTATCCACCTTCATTTTATTTTTGAGTCAAGGTCACCAAGTAGGTTAGGCTGGCTGGCTAGTGAGCTGCAGGGGTCTGTCTTTGCCTATGCTAGTTGTGGGGTTACAGGCACACGTTTCCTTGCCCAGCTCTTTCACGCGGCTCATGAGGGTCAAACACAGGTTCCCGTGCTGACAAAGGAAGCACTTTATTGACTGAGCTGTTTGGAAACTCCTTTTCTGACCATCTCCAGCTAGAGGAGGCAGCCCCAGGGGTGGTGTGTGAGCCCAGGTAACAAAGTCTTCGCTGACCTTGAAAGATCATGGTTTCTACAGCTAGAACTTAATCAATAAGCAATGGGCAGGCGCCTCCGCTGCTCTGCTGGTAACCACAACTCCATGCCAACGCCTCTTCTCTCCTTGTCCTCCGTGTTGCCTGATGAACGTGGATAGCTTAGGGAATGAAATGACAACAGAAAATTAAGCCATGAGGGGAATCTAAGAATACATTGTTCCTCTAAGATCTATTTTATAACTTAAGAAATCCACACCATGTTTCTTTCTCTGTAAACACCATTGGTCCCAGATAAGGAACATCATTCTAAGAAAACTCACATCCATCTCCCTCCTACTCCAGTACCTTTTGCCCCCCATTCAAACTGTCTTTTGTTTGTTTGCTTGGTTGGTTTTGGTTTTTCCAGACAGCATTTCTCTATGTAGCCCTGGTTGTCCTGGCTGTCCTGGAACTCACTCTGTAGACCAGGCTGGCCTCGAACTCAGAGATTCCTCCTGCCTCTGCCTCCAGAGTGCTGGGATTAAAGGCGTGTGCCACCACTGCTCGGCTCTCTTTCATTCTTACTGTCTCATCTTATCAATATATGATGTAACATTTTGTAAGACAAGCCCAGCTCAGGCTGAATTTCAGTCATAGGAGAAACCCCAGTGGGTACTGTCTGTAAGGATGCATTGCTGAAGTTACAAAGCAGTTAGCTGGAGAAAAGGAAGTGTCAACATTCAAACGCACAAGACTTTAAAATCATAATCTGCCAAACAAAACGCTTTCCTCGGAGCTGAGTCAATATCCTCTCAGGGACAGACCTGAAGAACCAGACAGCTGTGTCTGTTTAGAGTTTCCCATGTGTCTCTGCTCTCCTTCCCAGCTCTACCCACAAGGTTGGGGCTTCCTTTTTTTAAGCCTCCTTATTCCCAGCATGGGACTCAAGTAGTGAACGAGAGAGCCAGCTGCCATGAAGACGTTCTTCCATCTGCCCCTCTCCTTGTCTTCCCCTCCTCCGCACGCATTCAGATGTTGCTGTCTTGTTATCTGTCTGCAGGAAGAAGTTAGAGTTGACCTTGTCATCCTCGGGCTCTATTTACCGGACACGGCCGCCTCCTAAGCAGCATGTTTGTGAAAATAAATACATATAAATTACTTCAGATAAGCCTCAGCAAAGCTAACGAAGTAGTAAGCCTCCGTTTCCTGGTGGTAAAACAGAGGAGGAGGAGGAAGCTGACCGGACTTGCCAAAAGCCACACAGCTTAAGCGGGGTTTTCAGGAATTCGAACCTCTCCCTTCTGTAAGAAGCTTGGGCTGCCCTGAGAACCCTTTAGAAAATCATCAAGTATGTTCAAGTAGCTTTGGCACCCTTTCAATCATGCTTTTTTACGTTTTCAAAATTATTTTTAGAAAGGGCACGAAATAGTGGGTTTCTTGATGGCATTTCCTTACGCGTGTATCGGTGCACTCCGCTCTTATTTGTCTCCCCCACCCCCCTCCCCGCCTCCCCTTCCGCCTAGTCCCTCTTCTCCCCTCACATCGTCCTCCCATTGTGTTTGTGTCCCACACACATAAATGGACACATATGCATATGTGCGCTAACTCTGGGTTCTGCATTTGGGGGATCATGCAATATTGGTTTCCTTCTGTTACCACTGGCCTCTCTTGATCCCTCTTCCCTGTACCCCCCAAGTCCCCTTTCTGCCGGTGTAGGTATCACATTTTCCTTACCTACCCACCTGTTGATCGGGATCTAACTGGTTCTCTATCTTGGCTGTTATAACTAGGGCTGCAGTGACCATTCTCTGTGCAAGCATCTCTGAGGCACACTATTAGATTTCTTCCTGCATATGTCCTTGAACTACAGAGTTGGACGCACAGTAGCTGTATTTCTAGTTGTTTTGAAGAACCACCATGCTGACTTGCATAGTGCCTAAACTAGTTTACAGTATGCTCTTTTCAAGTTAGAGAAATGCCCTTCCAACTTCTACTGTCTCCCAAACTGCCTAGGGTCTCAAGAATTCCAAGATCATCTTCTCTTAAAGACATTTATACTTGATAGGAAAGTCTTAGGGGACAAAAGACCTGGGAGCTCTAACGCACGGACCTGCTGTGAGTCTCAGAGCTTTTGAATCAGGCAGGGAAGAGCTGGCCTGCTCTGCTTTGGTGGAGGAGTCTTTCCTGAGACTCTTCAGTGGCGGCAGTGAGGGAGCTGCTACTTGATGTCTTAGCAAGCCCACACCCCCTGGCAACACTTCTCAAGACAGATGCACACAAATTCTCTGGTTTACTCAAACCAAAGCTATAATTCTTTAAGGCCACTGCTTTAAATCCACAGAGTCTGAGGAAGTAGCGGGGGCAGTTTTATAATACAGCAGTTCAGATCCCTGGCATGGCTCATGTCACATGGACCAGGTGGTGGTTTTCTAGCAAATAAAAACATGCTCTTTGGCTCTTCATCCCCTTGGGTCCCCAGAACATGTCTTCTCTCTGCTGTTGACAATCCAAAACATTCCAGTTGGCAGAACAATAGACTTTACTCCTGGTAGACCACTGTGAGTTGACTTTGGACAATGATTGTTCTATTTCCAGAAAGTTGCTGGGGATGGAGGAAGGAGGCCTCAGAAATCCAGCCACAGTTAGATACCACCTCAGGGGCTTTTGCACCACAGACCTTCAACCCCAAGCCTAGAACTGTGTGTGCAGATCATTTCCAACTGTGTGTGCTGGCCTCCAATGCTGGAGGCAAGGGGCTGTTTTCCGCACACTGCTCAGCTCTAGAATTATGCATTTGAATTCCTGGTCCAGAAGACCTTGTGTGTACTGACCTGTGAGCCACGAGATATGGTTCAACAATAAAGCAGTTGCTTGCTTTTCTTCCCACAACATTCTGTTGTATGCAAGAAGGAAGTTTGGGTAAGAGGTGTTCTAGGCATGCTATTGGCTTTAGATGTAGGTTTGTGGGGAAAAAATGTTTCCCTAGAGGTTTTCTATAGTAAGTATATTTTCCTCTGTTACTAAATGAGCAATTAATGTTTTAATATGGAGCTGGGCCTTATGTTGACAATTTATATGCACGAAACCACCCTCTTCTTTCCTCAAAGCAACTGGATTTTTCCCCCTAAAACCCACTAGGAGGACAGCTTAAAATAAGTAAACATTTGGGTGGTCTGTTGATATTCACAGAGCACATTTGAAATGAACTAATTTGCCTTCTATGAGAAACAGATTTTAATGCTGTTCAAAGAGTTACGTCTTTGAAATGAAGTAGCGCAAGTTGTCTTTGCATGCCCTCTGACTTGTTTAGGCTGTAGTCCTCACGACAGCATGTGCTAATGAGGGGGAAGAGGTTGCCAGATCTAGGGCCAGAGGCCAAGAGGGTCTTAACCATCAGCAGCAAAGAGTAATAGCAGTCTCTGTATTTCTGATAACACCCTAGGGGACTGACCCTTGTAGAATGCATTCTTGATGCTCTGGGACTAGCTAGCTTCAAGTTGGGTTTACTAGAGCCAGACCCTAGCCAGAAAGCCACAAGGAAGGGGAATCATTACAGGCTTTTCTGCTCCCTCAGATTCTGTAATCCTTTACAATATACCAGTCCCTGCATCTTCAGCCTAAGGGATCTTCGGGAATGCTGAGCTTGCCAATCTCTGGACATCTTCCTAATGCTCCTGTTTCCTAAACCACTCCCATCCCTCCCTTAGTTAACAACTTTCAGTACAATTGGTTAGCTGCCAGCGTCCTGAAAAGTGACTGCTGGCTCTTCCTGAGTAAGCCTAAGAAGTCCTAGGAGTGGTCTAATGCTGGCTCTAGAGTGGATGGATCTGAAACAGTCCCCATGGATTGAACCTTTCCTAAGTTTTCTGGTGTTCTATGCTAAGCCTTGCAAGGTAGGATCTCAGAACTGGAGACTGAGCAAGTATCCTAAAGTCAGGGCTCATGGGACAGGAACCACTAACAAGGCACTTAGAGACAAAGCTTGGCAATCTCCAAAGGAAAGAATTCTTAAACAGAAATATTACACATTACTTTTGTAGGTATTTTTATTAGTATACATTAATTATCCAAAACAATGGGCCTTTGTATGATATCTTCATACGGACCTATCCACCTTGCTTATTTCTCTATATTTATGAAATGTTTTCTATTAAGGGTACCTGGTGGATGTGGACCCTTTCTTTGGTTAATAGTGGTTATGAATCTGTCATTAACTCTTGCTGTTTCAATGGCAGTAACAGCTAAGCACCATTTGGCCCTGCAAATATGTTAGTGCTGAAGTAATGGTGACTTTTTCTTTTACTGAGATAGATAGAACATGCCAGAAACTTCACCCCTTTTTGATGCAAATCATATGGATTTTAGGATGTTCTTCAAAGTTGAGCAACCACGGCTGCTATGAAATTCCAGATTTCTGTCATCATTCCCAATTGAAATCCTGTAACTGTTAGAGCCCTTTCCTTCCCAGACCCTAGAAACCACTTGCTTCTAGTCCCTATGGATTTGCCTACTCTAGAATTTCATGTAAATGGAACTATGCCGACTTTCATAACTGGATTCTTTCACATAGCTTATTATCTTTAGGATATATTTGTGTTATAAATATAGTCTTTGGCTGGGCAGTGGTGGCGCACGCCTTTAATCCCAGCACTTGGGAAGCAGAGAGAGGCAGATTTCTGTGAGTTTGGGGCCAGCCTGGTCCACAGAGTGAGTTCCAGGACAGGCTCCAAAGCTACAGAGAAACCCTGTCTCAAAAAAACTAAAACAAACAAACAAATAAATAAATGTAGTCTTTCACCCTTTATGGCTGAGCAGCCTCTCACAGTATGATTATACAGTTAACCTTTTCATTGGGTGATAGGCATTCAGATTGTGTACAGTGCTTGATACTACTATCAACATTTGGGTAAAGATTCTATGTGGGCATGCATACCAAATCTCTTAGGAACTATGTGCTTTTGACTACTCACCCAGTCCCTTCTTCATCCTCATGGTCAGTGCTCATGGTTCATATGTGCTTAAATAATACCAGGGATGGCCATTTGATCAAAATTAGCCAATGAAAGAATTCTGTACTCCTGGTCATGGTTATCAGTTCATTCCCTAAGGATCATTTAAGGTAAGCCAATGTCCTTTGCTGGACTATTATGACTGCCCAGATATAGGCAGAAGATATGATCTCCCAGGAGGGTAGCTAATCATGTAGACATGAGAGCTCCCCCAGCGGGGAGGACCTATTCAAATGACGGAGAGAGGTATTTGAATGCCTATATCCTCCTGGTTCTGAAGTTACACGACCGAGTTGGCATTGGTTCCTGAGTGCTGAAGAGTGCTTTCTCCCTACTGTCTGCTTCCCAACTCCTCTCCTCTGCTAACTCCTTCCTCAGGAACCAGGAGCATACACAGAACCATCGCCTGCTATGTGCTGAACAACGGAAAGGCTTGTTTCTGTGTTCCTCGGGCCTGGTGAAGAGAGATTCCAGGCTCCCAGGGGTGCCTGCCAGACTGCTTCAGGTTTTGACATTCTTGTTCTTGTGGCAGTGATGAAGCTAGGAAGAGAAAGGACTCCTGCTGGCTGCCCCCTAACCTCTTGCATTTTCTCTTGGAACTCGTGTTCTTCTCTTACCTTTAGAAAGCAAGTTTGGGGGTAGTATTTGGAGCATGCTTGCAGTTCTGGTGCCAGGGGCAGTGGTTTGCATGTTCTTTCTGGGTTATGGCGATTTTATGTTTACCAAATGAAGTTTTAAAAGCTTTTTTTGTTCTGTTAGTTTTCAGAGACATTGAACTCACGGTGTGATATCTCTCACAGGCATGGGCATTTCTGATGACACACGGAGCTTAGAAAGAACAAGCAAAGTCAGGACTGAGGTGGCACTTTAATGTTAGAAGAATTAAAAGGAAAGTGTGTTCAAATCAAAATGAGATAAATCAATGGGAAGAATGTAGGCTTGTAAGATCAGATGGATCAGAGGCAGTATTACTCCTCCCCCACGATCTTGTTGGCTTTCTAATGTGATAGAACAAGTGACACAATTATCGACCATTGATATGACCTAATTTCATCATTGCAACATTTCTGTGATCTAATTATTGTCATTACCAGATGAGAAAACTGATGTTCAAAGAAATTAGAAAAATGGCCCAAGATCATATAGCTCATATATGGCATTAATCTCCATCTGCATGTACCAAAGCCTTCAAAACAATAACGATAAAATTCCATATATGTACAGCTTAGGTTTTATTTTTAGTTGTGTAGTTTTGATTACTCAAAAGTAATCAAGTCATAAGTATTATGTAAATAAAAAGAGAAAAGTCTCCATCATTCTCATTATTATTTTCTGTGTCATCTCTAACTTCTTGCATTGTCCTGGCTGTAGCTTCATGGACCCTGACCCAGTCTTCAATGTCTGTAGCCCACTGTTGACTTGTTAAGGAAGCTGAGTGTTTTTCCAAGAGAATAATCTGCCCAGTATTTAATGTTGACTCTCTTTAAATCAAATTCCTACTGTGTGTAGTTCAATCTCTTTGTCAGAGTATATTTTGTAAAGTATGAGAAACAAACTACCTCAGATATACACATCTAGTACTTAACTCCATAACAAAAGACACAGGAGGATGACTAAGAGGGCTTAAGGATAATCTATCAGGTTGATTATACATATGCAGTCAGTTAAAAAGGCTAGACATGGATAAAGGAGAGCCCCATAGCTAGCTGATGAACTATTAGCTGTTGATGGCTTTTGGAGAAAGGAGAATCATTTTTCTTCAGTGATGTATCTATTGATAAGCTGTCCATTCTTCAGTAAATATAACTCTACACCATGTTCGTTCAAGCAACCCTAATTAAACCCAGTAGGTCATTAAAAAATAAGGTAAGAGGGGGACTTGCTGAGAAGAAGTGGGTATAGATTAAAATAAATTATAGACATGTATGAAATTATCACAGAGTGAATAAATGAATGTTTTTAATTTCAGAACAAGATTGTAAATTTTGATCCCAAACTGATTCATTTTAGGGCAATTAACTGCAATCTATAAGTTTGCCCTTTTCTTGAACAGAAATTATTTTCACAGCTAAAATCAGGCAACCATCCAACTTCAGGAAGTCTGGACTCTGATTAACAGTCAAATTTAGGGCAACTTTACATCCCCTTAGAGAAATTATCTGAACAAATTTTCTGTAATGAAGGAAATATTCTCTGTCTCATCTGCCTATGATAGCCACTGGCTAGCTTCATGCAGTCCTTCAGCTTTGGATATGAGTGACCAGGGAACTAGAGTTTTAACTTCATTTAATTTTGTTTGATTAATGTTTAAATTTGAAGAGCCCTATGGGACTAGTGACCACATCATTGTGTAGTCAACTCTTGAACTGAACATCAGATGACCTAGCTATATGAACTAACTAGAACAGTTAGTATGACTTTGAAAGAGCTCAGGGTAATGTTTGCCTTATTTCTAAGCTTGGGGATTGTCATATACTTTTGTCAACTTGACACAAACCTAAACACATCTGGGAAGAGGGAACCTCAGTTAGCAATTGACTCCATAGGAGTGGCCTGTGGGCATGTCTGTGGGGAATTTTCTTGATTGCTAATGGATGTCGGAGGACCCAGCCCAGTGTGGGCAAACAGGTCTGAATTGTATAAGGATGTGAGCCCAGCATGAGCCAAAGAAAGCAAGCCAGAAAGCAAGATTCCTGCATGGTCTCTGTTCAATTCCTACCTTTAGGCTCCTTCCACGGCTTTCTTAGGTCATAGACTATAAGCTGTAAGCCACGCACACCCTTGCCTCCCCAAGTTCATTATGGTCAGCAGTGTTTCATCACAGCAACAGAGAAACAAAGGCAGTCAGGGCTATTTTTTTCCTAAGACCTTTTTCTCCCTCCTATATTTCCTTCTGTCAATCTGCGTATTTTTTTCTCTGCTGAAAAAAGTGGGAAGAGACGAGTCTGTTTATAGATGGTTGCCAATGGTGGCTCCCTTCCAGCTTTCAGCTCCTACTAATGCCTCTCTGGGGAAAGAGGACGCAGTCTTGGGGGCACTGCAGTCAGAGTGGTTACAAGCTCAGCTGGGGACAGAGAGAACTGACATGTCCCCAGGAGGTGAGGAGTAAATGTCACGAGAAAGCCCTTGGAAATGGTTCTCATCCCGTTTCCCCATCAAGGACATTGGGGGATGAACTGTTCTCCAAGGCTGGACTTCAGTGTTACTGATGCTTGAGATGGGATTCTGCTGAGGGAATCCCAGAATAAGGAGGTCACTGGATTGAATTGTTTATCAGTGAATAAGGGTCTTCATACAGGGACCAATATTATCTCGTAAGAAAGTGGGGGTGGGGAGGAAAGAAAAACATATTTTCTTTGTGGTAAACCCATGTAAAAGTAATTGTGGGTAGGGCAGCATTATTTATGAAGCAGGGACATTTTCAAAAAGAAAGAGGTAAGAAAGTGGGGTACTGGGGAGAATGCCCCTTCTAGAGACTTGGCATACTTTGCTTAGAATGGATCAGGTCATTGTGTTTTAGGAACTTTTCCCCAGTCTGTGTTCCCAGCTCTCTCAGGGTCTTTTGTCCTTATTGAACTCAGTGCTCCTCCTTGCTGGCTCCTCAGCCCCCTCACACTTTCCTGCTCAGAGCTGCCCATGGCTCTTTCCAGTGTGTCTTCAGCATGGGATCCCAACACTGATGTTTGACTTGCTTTGCTTTGAAGATGGCCTACAAATAATTTGTTGTTCTGCCCTGGATTTGGGGGTAGCCTGTCTCTGAATAGGACATAAGGCCCAAGGAGTCTGTGCTTGGAATCCATTTTCCAGGCCTAGCATCCCATGAGGCTGATTTCTTTAATCTTCCTATTTCACGTTGCTCCAAGTAAGCTGGGGCCTTCACTGGAAGGTTAAGTAAACTTTGATGGAAGTCACAAGAAGTCCCAGAGAAAGAAAGAGAGTTAACACAGGAATCCTGGCTGCTTTCAAATAACCTTGGAAAATTTCTCTTCAGTATTTCTAAGCCCTACTAACTTTAAAAGGAAGACTCTGGAGATACATGTCAACTATATCATAAAACCAGAATGCCTCTCATGCCTCCCCACCCAAGATAATGGAACTAAACAATGGGTTTATTGCTCTGCTGCTCCTTCTTCACCAACACAGTTCCTGAGTTATAATAAACACGGTTTATTGAGTAATTACTGTGACTCAGCCAATGTGTAAGAGCTGTCAATGAAAGGTCTCCTTTAATACTCAACACACAGAGCTAGTAGTGTGTTTCCCTCAGAAAAGTTAAATGTTTCACCCAAGATTACTCATCTAGCCAGTATGAGAATGAAACCCACAGGCTAAACTCTAGGTGTGTTCCATCCTATGACCCAACTCAACAAGGTCTTGAGTTCCAATCCAAGCTTTGAGTTTTAGAGAACAAATAAATTGTTTGGCCTCATGAGTATCTGGTCACTTAATTGTGAAATGAAGATAATGATATTCCCTTAAAAGGTTAAGGAGTTGAGTGAGACTTGTGAGAATTTATTCCTGGACTTTAAAATGGTGGACAATATGTACTCTGTTATCATTTTACGCATCCATTAGTTAGTGGCATATTGAGTTAATAGGATTCTAATTGATTGACAAAGTACACTCAGAGTGTAGATACAAAGCCTCACTATCTATAAATGGAAGACATTGGTGTAAAACCTCCTGGCTTTGGACTTGATCCAGCATGACTTAGCTCTGAACGACAATGAGTAGTTCACTTAAAGCTGGCCTGGCTAATGAAATGGCCAAGTCCCAGTTCCCTTGTTTTGCCCTGGGTTTTGACACTCTAATTTATTTTACAAAGTGTGTAAACACACAGGTATCCAAATAAAAGACAAGACAACGGCACTGCTTGTTTTATATATGTCCAAGGTTTAGGCTAAAAAACATGGCATGAATTTGAAGAACGAAATAATTTTTGCTTTATTCCAAGTTTTAGATGATTTTTCTGACTCTACCTGTCCTACATTATTAGTGCTATTCCAATGATTCAGATGAACTTCCTAACTTTGAATGAGACTTCTCCTGATTTAGGATTCTCTTTTCTGACCCAGAGCAAAAAAAAAAAAAAGCAAAATGGACTTAATTGAGATGACTTTTTGATAGCAAAGTTCTGTATTGTTTCAGAAAAGCTAATGTCATGTGCCCATAATCAGAGAGATGCCCCTCTGAAACTATCCCAGACAGGAGGATACATTTTTGGAGACATAAAATTCAACACATTGTAGAATTGTTCCACATAGTATTGGTACTTAACTTCTAATTTTTCAACTTCAGGAAAAATGCTTTCCTAGTTTAAACAAAGCCTTCTTTAAGAGAAACTGCAGAGAAATGACTAAGTCTCTGGAAACTGACTTGGCAGCACTGCTGAATATTCACGAGGTTGAATTTTTAAATCATTCTCAAGTCAAATTTCGTGAGCACATCAGATTTCAGCAACCGAGATGCAAACAAGTCAAATATATCCACAGATATTATCACAGAATCCGATCTATGCTCCATGTCTTCCCTAGTGAGCCACTGTGAGAGAATCTGCACTGTCCTGTAACTTGCAACTAGCAAGATGGTATTGAAACGTTTGTTAATGATGATGATGATGATGATGATGATGATGATGATGATGATGATGATGGTGATGATGATTGATGATGATGATGATGATGAAGGAGGGGAGGGGAGAATAAAAAGAAGAGGAGAAAGAGGAAAAGGAGGAGGAGGAGGAGGAGGAGGAGGAGGAGGAGGAGGAGGAGGAGGAGGAGGAGGAGGAGGAGGAGGAGGAGGAGGGGGAGGAGGGGGAGGAGGGGGAGGAGGGGGAGGAGGGGGAGGAGGGGGAGGAGGGGGAGGAGGGGGAGGAGAAGAAGGAGGAGGAGGAAAGAAAGAAAAGATGCCTAGCACTGGTAGGGTAAGTGAGACATGGCAGGCAGAGTTACATTCTTTTCTTTCTCAATAAATTTGACTCTTCTTTTCTCCGGGTATTAGTAATGCTCAGAAGACATTTTCAAACACCTGACCTCCCTATCTAAGGCCAGCTAAGGGTAAATGACCAGGGATAGGGATTAAGCAAAAGGACAAACCAAAAATCAAAACAACCTAGGAACATTTAGCTTGGACTTTGCTTCAGGGAGAGGTTAAATACAATATATGGCCAAAGAAATATTTACCCAGTAACTCCTACCTGTCAACATCACCAACTTGGTATTAAAACCCCCGTCCTGTATTTAGGAAGCAAGGAAAAAGCTAAGGAAAGACAAACTAAAGCAGCCATCTACTTACATTCCAAAGGACACCAAACCTTCCATAGTAAATTCTCTAGGTCTCCTTAGAATGGGATTGATTTTGCATCTTGGGAGAAGAAAGGCAGGAGAGAAAACTTAAACCCTTGAAGTTGACGCATACCATGCGATGAAACAAAGCCTTAGAAATTTGATTAAGCTGACCCTTGATTTTCTCTTCTGAAGGAAAAAGACTATCTTGATTGTTTTTGCTGACTGTAAAAGCCAGGCCTACCTCTAATCATGTTTCTTACTGACGAAGCCTCAGAGGGTATGGGAAAAGATCAATCTTATCATGATATGGCTTCCTGTTTTAATTTGATTGATCCAGAAAAAGCTGTATCATGTGGAAGGTTTCAAAGGGCCTTCAAACACAGGCAGGCCATTTCCTTGGCCGCAGCAGGGCTCCTGAGTCATGGGCCTTAAGGTTTTCTTTCTGTTTTTTTTCTCCTCCCTCTCTGGGTTCTGCATATGAATCAGAACACTTTGTACCACGGAGAAATAATATAAATAAATCATGTGATAAAATGACCTTTTTGAAATCACGTTTTGGCTGGAAGATGCTTTTTACAGCTGTCTCCCTGCTCTGACTGCAGACACCAGTGGGAGTGGAGCTTTTACAAGTCCCACACTGAAGTCTGACATCCAGTTGAATCCAATTCTAGGGAAGCTAAATTCAACACACTTCCCTTTCCCTTTTTTTTTTCTTTTCTTTTTGGCAGTTTGAAAACGCATGCTGCCAGCGAACTGGCATGTGTACAAATAATATCCTTATCTTTGGCCTTCAGCATTGCTTCTGGAGAGAAGAAGGGGGTTCTGGGAGAAGGGGCCTGCGAAAAAGGATCTGGAGACAGATTGTTTATTTATTTATTGCATTTGTTTACCGGCATGATTACGCTAGCTAGCTGTGAATTGTTGGCTACAGCGGCATGTAAGGAAGGCAGTGGCCTGAGAAGGGACATGGGAGTCCTCTTTGTCTGCTGTACTTTCACTGAAAAGTGTGACAGGTCTACATATGCCAGGAGCTGAGACACAGATCCTGGGGGCAGGGCGGGAGAAGAATGGGGGGGCTGCATCTCATCTCTCCAGGTGTCAGAGCTTTGAGGAGGTATCTGACAGACCACTCTATTTGTCAACATTGCCTAATCCACATGTCAAACAACATTTTCTCCCTGTTTCCAGGACATGTCCTGTTTGTGTTCCTTTCCAGAAGGATTAGAAGTCACAGATGTGTGAGTCCCCAAAAGGACTGGAGAGGCCACAAGAGAGGAAAGCATGGCCGGCTGGCTGGCCTTCCTACCTTCCATTTTACCTCAGTAAGTTTTTTAATATAGTTATGGCTGAACCATCTTCTATCATTGGGAGCAGAACAAGAAGTAGAAATTAAGCATTCTCTCTCTCCAAGCAGTTCCGGAATGTCCCTGTCCCTTTGCTCTCGTAGGCACTCTACGTTCTTTTGGAAGGATGCAAGGAATAAGTCATAATTTAAAAGCAAGAAACATTTACTTTCCTCTAAGTGACCCATGTGTGACTCCTGCCTGGAAGCTAGCCCCTCCCATCCCCCATTCTCCTTGTGATTTTTCTCTGGTCCCCTCCTTCGGCTCATTCAGCTCTTCTTCCACTTCTCGGAATTCTTCAAGTGCTGTTTACCCCCTTCCTTTTCCATCCACTTCTAATTCTCCTTCCTCCTCCTCCTCCTCCTCCTCCTCTTCCTCTTCTCTCTCCCTCTTTTCAAAACAGCCTCCATATCTAGTCTCTTTACTTTCTAACGTAGAGATTGAGTTTATAGATTTCCTCAGAATCCTAGCGCAAGGCACAGCATGCTGAGGTGGACATGGAAGAGGGATGGAGCCCACCCCTTCCGTCCCTGCCCTGGACTTCTTCCTGATCATTAAGCTGGAAATACAGCTCATCATGGGCCAGTTCCACCAGGAACTGTTGAAAACTCTACAGCAAAAAATAAATAAATAAATGAATAAACATATGGTAAACTAAAGCAGTCTTGGAAACTGAGTTAGCCATATCTCAGCAGTCAAACTTCCTTTTCGACAAGAAAAAAGTGCTTTTATGTGTTTTGAGGTCAAGTCATAAAAAGCAGATGCCTATCGTTTTGTTTACAGTTTGAAATTTGGTTATGCCTTGCATTGGGGAAAAAGATGCTGATAAAAAACTCAATGTCAACCATTTAATAAATGTAATAACTAGATAAAATACTTCCTTTCCATTAAGGACAGTTGACATGCTAGCTAAAGTCCCCTACAGATTCTATAATGTTGCCACCAGTCAGCCATTTTTTTTTTTTTTTTTTTTTTTGGTTTTTCGAGACAGGGTTTCTCTGTGTAGCTTTGCGCCTTTCCTGGAACTCACTTGGTAGCCCAGGCTGGCCTCGAACTCACAGAGATCCGCCTGGCTCTGCCTCCCGAGTGCTGGGATTAAAGGCGTACGCCACCACCGCCTGGCCAGTCAGCCATTTTTGACCTACAAAAATCAGACTTTCACATGGTTCCACACAATGGACCGGCTTTCTGTAAAATTTTGATTTGGACTAAGTATTTCTGTAGTTTCTAAGTCTTGGAGAACCCACAAGGACTTTATCCCTCACTCCTGTTGTCAATCCTCAGGATTCCTAGGGATTGGATCTTTTTCTCTGATAACGATGGTACAGTTCACCTAAAGATGCCAACCACAGGTCAACAGCTTCACTCTCACTGATCTGGCACAGGTTAGAAATACATCAGGAGACTCAACGTCTTGACCCAAACTATGCAATTCTAACAGCTGCGCGTGACGTGCCTGAGGAAGACGTGATTGTATAGATTAGAGATGGCACGCCATATTGTTGAGGATGGGATCAGCCTAAAATACTCATTTTCACCAACCCTAGATTTTTAAAATGAGAAAACGGGCACTGGAGCTGAAGCTAGCCTAGCATACACAACACCCTGAGGTCAGTTCCCAGTACTGAATGAACGAGACAGGTGACACATGCCTGGAGTCCCAGGATTCTGAAGGCAGGAGGGTCAGGAAGTTGTTCTCAGCTACATACTAAGTTAGAAACTAGCCTGAGCTAAAGGAGAACCAGTCTCAACAAATAATAAAAATCAATAAAAGAAAGAAAAAGGAAACTACAACACACTTGTAAGTGAGTTAGTTAAGGTTTCTATTGCTGTGAAGATGTGAAGAGACACCATGGCCCAAGATAAACATCTAATTGGGTTTGGCTTGCAGGTTCAGAGATTTAATGCAATATTATCATGACAGGAAACATGGCAGCATGCGAGCAGGCATGGTGCTGGAGCACAGAGTTCTACATTTGGATTTCCGGGCAGCAGGAAGTGGGAGGGGGGGGGAGATTGGGCGTGGCTTGAGCATCTGAAGCCTCAAAGCCCACCCCCAGTGGCACAAATCCCCCAACAAGACCTCACATACTCCAGCAAGGCCACATGTCCTAATCCTTTCAAATAGTGCTACTCCCTCAGAGCCTATGGGGGCCATTTTCATTAAAAAAAAAAACCACCACAGTAAGCATCAGGACCAGCCCCTCACATGGTACCTCAGGGTGCAAGTGTTTGTACCTTTGTGCTTAGCCTTAACTGTTGCTGAATGTACAAAACCAGAGAGAAACTTTCCCTGGGTTGATTACCTGTGGGGAAACCTCAGAAAATAGAAATTTCCATTACACTGAGGTAAAACTCCAGGCCAGCGAGTGTTGAGAAGATTCATTTGCTGTCTATCAACTTCCGTGTTTCTTCCCCAGCCCAGGCTGAGTGACAGCCCTTGCCCCCCTCTTGGTCCTACTCTAGCTTTTTATCAATTCACAAGGAACTGGTGAAGCCATTCTTCCCTACTCACTTCACCCCAATGAGATTTTAAAACTGTATATATACTGTACATCTGTTTATACAATGAACATGTGTGCTTTGAATGTAAAATGAATAAGAGAATTTGATATAAGGAATATCAGATATTTGATACATTCAGATTTCCACAGTACTTTTCCTTCCTACAAAGCTATTTACAGTTTGTTAAAGCCTCTGCTTGGTTTTGGCTGATTTAGAAACATATTGGACACAGCACTAAGCAGTTTACCAAGCCAAAAATAAATAAATACCACATATCAAATTATAATTATTTTAGTTTCCCACAATATGAAGTATGAATTTGAAGAGAGATACAAATTTGTTTGAACAAATGTGATTGGCTTGAATAGAAGTAGTCATACTCAGTCGACCTTCATTTAGTTATTGCTCATACCTTTGATGCTGATTATTTTATACAGAAAGAGATTTATTTTGCTCACAGTCTTGAGAGCTGACAATCCAAGATCTGCTGGCCCCACATATTCAAAAAAACCCACTGGGTACCACAATATGGCAGAAGGGCAGAAGAGACCTGACACACAGCTTCTTTGTAACAGCCCATTCTTGAGAACTAACTCTTCAAGATTAGCATTCATCCTTCCCAAGAGTAAAGCCCCAGGAACCCACCTCACAGTATGCTCTGCCTTAGAGGTACCATTGCCTCATGATTGACACACTGAGGACCAGGCTCCTACCACATCAAAACTAGAGCAACTGTCTAATAAGACGGCATGCCTTCTAATCCCAACAATACAGCAGCTGTAAGCAGAGATTAAGATGTGCATCATCTCTGTGATATTTTTAAAGACTTAGCTCCAAATATATGGCATGAAAAGACTGCAAAGGAGTGCTCACCAGCTCATAGTAAGAGTTTTCTTCTGAAGTGCAGTAGCACCTTGACCCACATGGAAACGGATAATTAATGGTCTTGTCTATTTGCCAGAAGAGAGACAATGACTCCTCCTATGTGATTCTATTTTTGCCAAGTTGATATCATTATATCCTTTCCATGATGGAGTTTGATTAATCAATGAATCAAATATCAAAAGGATAATGACTTCCTCTTTTAAACTCATTTTTTTTTTTTTTTTTTTTTTTTGGTTTTTCGAGACAGGGTTTCTTTGTGTAGCTTTGTGCCTTTTCTGGATCTCACTCTGTAGACCAGGCTGGCCTCGAACTCACAAAGATCCGCCTGTTGGGGATTAAAGGCATGTGCCACCACCGCCCTAAACTCATATTTTAGTTATGGTGTTTTATTAATTTCCAATTGTCTTCCCCTTCAATAGCTCTAATTTAGTAAATTCTTCCTTTGAAACTATTTTTAACATCTTTCTTAGCTTGGGCCTATTGGTGTTGGGATGGTTTGGTTGATTCAGATGGCAGCTTCCTTTTTCAAAATGATCAATCAGAATGTCCTTTGATGAACAAGAAACCTAGAAAAACAAATGATGCTTGTCTAGAAACTTTTAGGTTATATTAAGAAAAAAATTATGTAGATAATATGAAGAATGACTCATTCATGACTAGGCTGATGGACAGGAGGAGGCCCTCAGGCAGCAGCAAAGTGCCCCATGCTATACACATACAGTGAGCAGGCCCTTGAGTGGCAGCGGGCTAGTTCCAGACTTGCAGGTCAGATTCTTTTATACATATACAAGTATATTTTTAGGAGGCTTCTCTAGCACTGGGTTTCCATATGACATTTTCATGTAGAACCTTTTAAGAATTTCCAAGTCCCCAGGATTTGATGTCTAAACAATCAAACTTGTCGTGGTCTCAGCCCTTGAGTTATTTAAACATGGAAGCCTAAAGTCATGGGTAAGGTGATGGGACAGTAGAACTCAAAGTCTCAAGGCTTCCTGTTGCCACATCATCTAATCCAGAACTCTTTAGGTAGGGCTGGGGCTCAAGGTCCTAACCTTTAATGTGTTTTCACTCTCCAGCAAATGACCTGCCTACAGTACTTAACAGACACAAAACCCTAAAAAATACATTTTTGTTGTTTTTCTTCCCCAATGAGGAAATTTAAGCTCAAGGTGTTTAAAGCTACCTGCACAAGTCCTCTGTCGGATCACAAACCCTGGGCTGAGACCAGGGCATTCATTCTCAGCTAGGGCAGATTCTTTTTCCTTTCTCAATGGTCATCGGGCATCGTCTGGAAATGTTTCTGGTTGCTCCCATTGGGGAATAGTGCTACTGTGACCAGTGGCTGCTGGCTGCTCAGCGTCCTCTATTCCAGTGGTTCTCAACCTTGTTAATGCTGCGACCCTGTAATACAGTTCCTCATGTTGTGGTGATCCCCAACCATGAAATTATTTCATTGCTACCTCTTCCTAACTGTAATTTTGTTATTTTTATGAATCACAATATAAATATCTAATATAGAAGATATCTGATATGTGACCCCTGTGAAAGGGTTATTCGACCCTCCCAAAAGGGTCATGGCCCACATGTTGAGAACCACTGTTCTAGATGATAGGACCATCACTGTGTACATACAATAGGCCAGAGTATCACTGTTGAGCAAACTAGGCCTAGGGTCTCCAGCACTGTCCAACAGAGCCCTTGCAATGATGGATATGTTCCACAAATCACTTGAAGTGCTAACTGACATGGCTGGGATGAACTGAATGTCAATTCCTTTCATTCATGAATACTATGAGTTGTCCATTGTTATTGACCCAGACACCTCAGGTCTTAGCTATACTAGTCAGTCCTTCCTTGTTTGTGACACCATGATAGTAATGCTTTCACAAAGTTATGATTAGAACTGAATACAAGAAGTATGTATGGATTAGGTGAGTAGCTGCTGTGTTAGTATCTAGACATGAAATCTATACAATTTGAGTATCTTTATCCCAAAAGCTTAGGCACAGAAGATCTTTTGCTTTTGAACTTTTTTCCCCCAGATTTTGTACTACTTGGATAGTTATAATGAGATATCTTACATATGGAATCTGAGTTTCAACTCAAAATTCATTTGTGTTTATATATATGTATGTGTGTGTGTATATACACACTATACAAACACACACATTCTCTAGAGGTAATTTTGTACAGTATTTTAGTAATTTTGTGCATGACACAAAGTTTGAATACATTGAAGTGTAAGAGGTCAGGTATTAAATCTTCCACTTGTCTAATTGTGTTGGCATTCATATTTCAGATGTTGAAGCATTTTTTTATTTTTTAATTTTAGATGTTCAGATTAGAGATGTTTGACCTGTATCCGAATACTGCTACTAAATGTTTGCATTTGTTTATTAGATACACACACATCCCTGAAGCAATTTCCCAAAGCATAGTTTTACATAATAACTGCATGTTTAGAAATTCTACAGATGAGTAAATGATTAGTTACCTAATCCTGCTTAGTCCCTATGTGCCACCTCCTGCAGCTGCCATACATGCCAGGACCCCAGATACGGGAGACTCACTTTTCTAGATCCATGAACAGCAAAACTGGAATAAATACATGAGGATATTAGTGTTAGCAGGGCCCCTTTCTCCTACCACCAAGGGCAGGTTTCCTTAAACATCAGTACTGTTGATATAACCATAGCGAGATCTGAAAATTAAGCTGCATGTACACATTGCAGAAGTGCATCATTTGATGCCTTTCAGTGTCATGGAGGCCAAATCTACTTCTGTAGCTTCAAGGTGATCCTGGGAGAAAAGAGAAGTGACCTGTTAGGACATCGTGTGGGCCCAGGGGGCCAGGCAAGTTCTCTAGTGATGGCCCTTGGAGGCTGATGCTGGGGACTGGACTCAGATCTTTCTGCTGTGCGGGAGTAAAATTGGTTCTTAAATCTCAAGGTATCCATGTCTCAGAGAAAGGAATTGGTTGATGAAAAGTCTTGCAAACTTAATATTGGACTAAGACCAGTTAGATTCTCTTTGCATTTATATTCCCATGATCTTTGGGTTGAGCTTCCCCTGGAACAATGTCTAAACTCAGAAAAGAGTCCAGGACTAAAGAATGAGTCAGAAGAAAGATAGATGGTCTTTCTTTCCCCCTCTTTCTTCTGGGTTTTGTATCCCTTGTCAACTGTCTAGAAAAGCCCATTCCAAGCAGCGTGCATGTGAACCAGGCTTCTCTTTGTACTTATCTGCTTATTGTTTTTACCTTAGTAATTTTCTTCATAACCTTCAGGAATCATGACTACATGCTTGTAGAGCCACTGCCCAGTGTCTCAATGTCTAACCATTGCTATAATGTGCCTGAAGGTGGAGACAGTTTCTAACCTCTTCACCAAGGCATCTTCACAAGCTAGCACAGTACCCGAATCACAGTCGGTGTTTATTGAACATTATTTGGATGAGGGAATAAATGTAAACCAAATGGATTTGCACTGAAACACAGCCAATTCCTTTTCTTACTCATGTAAGCCATAAACCACTGCCAAAAGATAGTTTTCCATGTTCTACGAATGAATATTCACAACTTATGCTTCTTCCCAGACACGAGGTAAGTTTGATTTAGAAGCAGTTTTCCAAATCATAACTGTCTCTAACTTTAAGATCTAGGAATAAGGCCTCCTAGGATGAGGCCCTTAAAGGGAAAATTACTCAAGCAATTATGTAAAACATGCAAATGTTAAGTCTAAAGCCCACTTAGATGTGAGTTCCTGGGGATTCTATTTCTGGTAAGAGGGTGCAGTAGGTCCTCAGATCAACAATGTTCAACAAAGCCCCTATTTCAGAACCTTTGGATATATAGTTGCCGAGACAGCCTTCTTGTAAGCGCTGAGCACTTATAATAATTCTACTATGCCTATTGGACCAGGGGTCAGGGATAAGTCACAACAAATACCAAGGTGATGCAGGTTCATTTAAACTGGTAAGTCTTCTGATGGAATGGCCCTGTATAGTCAGTTGGTAGACAGACGATGTTTTTTTTGTTGTTGTTTTGTTTTTGGTTTTGTTTTGTTTTTTTTTTTTTTTTTGCATATGTGAGGGTGTTAAAGCGGGCTGCTAAGGTAGTTCCTCTCTTTGGTACATTCTCTCCCCTCTGCAGAGGAAACAACTGAGGCTTATTCATAACGAAATGAATGGATGGTCACTGAGTCACCCAGAGACTCCTCGTTGGCAGCTGCAGAATGCTTTTTCCTGTTTCCTGTCTGTTTGTAATATATCCATCCATATAGCACTGTTCCTGGGCAGAGAAAACCTTTAACTGTGAAAGAATTCTAGAACCCTGCGGCCTGACGTCAGCATAAACATTAGGAAGAAGGAAATGGAAATATCTTCCTTGGAACACACCTGTGAGCCTCTGGTACTAGAGCTTTGTGAATGAATGGCCGTTCTCTCTCTCCTGGTGGTGTGGCCTTTGTGAATGAATGGCCCGTTCTCTCTCTCCTGGTGGTGTGGTCAGAGCTAAACTGGCACCAACACAGCTGTTCACAGCTGCTCACAAGATGTGAGCAGGCGATGGTGTCAGCCATTTGTCCTCACTTGGTGCAGCTTCATTCGGTTCCTCTGAGAACGGACCCTGACACTGTGTTCTAGCAAGGATCTAATCTGCACATCTGAAAGGCATGCACGGACCAGATTCCCTGGAAGGAGGCAATGCTCTGTCTGACTCTCCTCTCAGTACCCGCCCCCACCCTCGGAACACACTGAGTCCTCAGTACCCGCCCCCCACCCTCGGAACACACTGAGTCCTCAGTACCCACTCTGACCCTCGGAACACACTGAGTCCTCAGTACCCACTCTGACCCTCGGAACACAGTGAGTCCTCAGTACCCGCCCCCACCCTCGGAACACACTGAGTCCTCAGTACCCACTCTGACCCTTGGAACACACTGAGTCCTCAGTACCCCGCCCCCACCCTCGGAACACACTGAGTCCTCGGTACCAGCCCCCACCCTCGGAACACACTGAGTCCTCAGTACCCACTCTGACCCTCGGAGCACAGTGAGTCCTCAGTACCCACCCCCACCCTTGGAACACACTGAGTCCTCAGTACCCGCCCCCACCCTCGGAACACACTGAGTCCTCAGTACCCACTCTGACCCTCGAAACACACTGAGTCCTCAGTACCCACCCCCACCCTCGGAACACACTGAGTTGAGAGGGAATCTTGACAGTGTGTTTTTAATAGCCCCTGAGCAGGAAGTGAATTGAGGTGGAACAAATGTCCTCATTATTTGAGGAAGAGTCACAACTGCCCTGAACTGCTCAGCTGTGTTAACTGACACCAGAATGCTCTTCACCAAATAGTTCAATGTAGTATGACAACCAAAAGAAAAAGAAAAAATTGAAAAATTGAGCGTTTGCTACATGCCAAAAAGGGCAACCAAAACATTTTCTATTTACTAGAGTGCAAGTTTCATATTTTGCTCCTGAATGCCTTTAACATGGCTGGCACAGTTTTCATGTTCAATAAATGGTGAATAAATGAATAATAATGCACACAGAAAATCAATCTACTGAGCCACCCATGATAGACTGGTAGTAGCCCCCTCGTGAGCTGTACCCAAGAAGACCAGGGAGCCGCATCCAGGTACAGCAGAACTGTGACCTTGAAAGCAGTGTTTCTCAAGGGCGGGAAAAGGTCAGCTCCAGTGAGTGCACTGTGCATCTGCCCTTCATGTGCTAAACACAACTGCCACAGCTCCTCTTCCCCTTGCACCTGTCAGTTTGGGGTTTTGATTTTTTTTTTTAATGCTTTGCTCTTAATTTCTGAACTGAGTGGCTATCAGGGTCTAATTATAATAAAACTCTCTACCTTCACAGTTTCCAGCTCTTCTCCATCCATGTACTTCCTCTTTACACCCTCAAAGCTTGTGGTTTTGTTTTGGTAAGTTTCACAGTGTATCCTGTTAAATAGAAGAGCATTAAAACACATTTAATCAGGTATGGGGGACCATGCCCACTGTCCTAGCATGTAGGAGACGATGGCAGAATCAGGAGCTCGAGACCAGCCTGAGGTACATGAGACTTTGTCTCAAAAACAGTGGGGATGAGATGGCAGAGGGAGATATCTTGAGAGCCTAGTACCTGCTGAAACAAGCGTGGAGCCCAGAGTTCAACTCTCCATACCCATGTAAGTGCCAGGCTCTAGTCCCAACACACAGAAGGCAGAGAGACATGAGATCCCCAGAGCAAGATGGCTAGCTGGATCAGCCAAGTTGGAGAGCTCAAGTGAGAGATCTTATCTCAATACATAATGTAAAGAGACCAAGAAGATGCCTGCCATCAAACTCTGGCCTCTTACATGTCCACACAAGTAAGCATGCATGCACAATCACATACACAATAAACCCAAACACATAAAACGTAAGTGTCTAAAACTCAATTAACAATGCAGCCCTCTTGCATTTAACTCTATCAGAGTCAAAAGAACAAGTTTGGGCATTACTTCTAAGAAGAAACTGCAAAACAATGCTATTTTCTGACTATTACCTAGAGTTTCTCAGTTAGGGGTTCAACTAAACCCATCCGAAGGCCCTTGGAGAGTAACTGTTGTGCCCGTCATTGGGGACAGAAATAATCCACCATACCTTCTGGCTGCAGAAGCCAATCTAGTTGATCTCTGAACGGTTAGGTCCAAAGGTTTGCCAACAAAACAGAGCCAACTTTTCCCTTCATTCAGCTTTTGAATTTTTAATAAGTGTGCATTAATTCACAAATTGGAGAAAAGAATTCATGTGAATATACGAAAAAACACATGTGATATATAATTAGATGGCAGTGTTTTTACTGACATCTTTCTTTAACATTAGGAGAAAATGAACCAAAGGATTCATAAGTGGATGTCTAGTTGTTCTTCCTTAAAACTAAGACCTAATGTGATGGAAAACTTGAATTTAGCTATTTTAAATTGTAAAGGGAAGTAAAGAATGGATTCCACTTTCAAGTTGCATAGCATATTATTCCCATAAAGTTAACATGGCATAATATCTGATTGATAAAATTCCTCACTCTCTATTTTTTTCCTGGAAATATTTGTTGGAGAAGTAAATAAGGATATATCTATACTTAGAAACATATCTTGCTGGTATAAAAAAGATTTGTTTATTTTATTCATTGTGTTTGTGTGTTGCCATGGAACAATCTTTGTACACTGTAAATATGTATTACTCTCATTGGTTAATAAAGAGCTGATGGGTCTATGGCTGGGCAGGAAGGGATTGGGCAGCAGAGTTAAACTAAGAGAATTCTGGGAAGAAGGACAGAGTCAGAAGAGATGCCAGCAGACACAGAGGAAGCATGACACGTATAAAGTGAGGTAACAAGCCATGAGCCACATGGCAGAGGGTAAATAAGAAATATGGGTGAATTTAAAATGTAAAAATTAGCTAGTAACAAGCTTGAGCCATTGGCCAAGCATTTACAATTAATTATAAGCCTCAGTGTGTTTATTTGGGAGATGCCAGCAGGACAGAAACTTTCACCTACAGTGTGTGTGTGTGTGTGTGTGTGTGTGTGTGTGTGTGTGTGTGTGTGTATGTGTGTGTGTGTGTGTGCCTGGGTGTTTTGTGTGTGCACCATGGGTGTGCAAGAGCTTATGGAGGTAAGAAGAGGGCATCAGATCCCATTTAGAACTAGAGTTATAGGCTATTGTGAGCTGCCATATGGGTGCTAGGAACTGAACACTGGTCCTCTGTAAGAGCAACATGTGCTCCCAAGTGCTGAGCCATCTCTCCAGCTCCTTGGGTTTTTGGATTCTGAAACAAAGGTTTAAATTCATGTCCCATACTGATAGCAGAGAACATGAGCAGTCTTTAAGCCACCTTGAATCCTGAGCACTCTCACTTTGAAACTTTCACAATCAAATAAGTGCACAGTGAAATAAATACATAATTACGTCACTAAACAAAGCTGCAGTATTCATTCACTACTGCAGTGGGGATAAGAGGACACATTGTAATTCCTTTAAGTTGCCTGTATTAGCACTGACTGTTTAAAGCTACAATTGCACATGCTGCCACTCAAAGAGCGAGACTGGGAAAACCCCTTAGCCAAGGAGACAATGGAACAGACAGCAATATGGCAGACAGGAAATAGACCCGGTTATGTACAAAGCATCCATCTCAAGCCTAATTAATGCCTCTTGGGGACTAATTTCTCAGTTTGGGATTCAACTCCATGTATCAGGATGGATTTGTGAAATGTGCTTCCTAACACTAAGAAAACAAAAGCCTCTCATATGTGAATGACTTATTGATCGATCAGTGGGGATGAGGAAGAAGAAATAATTTGAGTTCCAAACCTATGAACAGAATTGGAAAGATGCCAGAAGAGGAAGGCTGGGGTTGGGTGGTAGCTAACTACTTAATACACAAATAACTACCATGCTAAAAGGAGGTCTAGAGAATTGGTTTATGTATTAGTTATTTTTTTTTCTGATTGCCATGACAAAATGTCTGGCGAGGAGAAACTAAGAGAGGAAGGGTCTGTTTCATGTATTCTTCCAGGAGCTACAGTCCATCATGGCTGAAAGGTGGAGTTTGAGGCACTGGGTCACATTGCATCCACGGTCAGGAAGCACAGAGGTGAATGCTGGTGCTCAGCTCACTACCTCCTCCTTCCTCAGTCCAGGACCCTAGCTCATGTCACGGTGCCACCTACATTTAGGGTGGGTCTTCCAATCCAAAACCATTCCTCACTGAGGTGCCTAGATGCTTGTCTCCTGGTTGATTGTAGATCCTGTCAATTTGACAAGCACTGTTAACCACAGTCTAGCTCAAGGCTTATGGCTGAGGATGGCTGTCATTGGCTCATGTGTTGAGATCTGACTCCCTGAGCCACCTTTGTGTTCCCTTGCTTCATAGGTCTGGGTTTCCAGTCAGAAAGATAAAACTCAGCCCTGGAGAACCTCCATCTGTTGTCCCAAGTCTGTCTATGGGACAGCCTTCTGTAACTGGTTGGGACTGAACCTGATCTTACCAGACTGGAACAGGAACTCGCTGAGCAAGCTTAATTTTAGAGACAAGGCACTGTATTCTCTCCCTGTTCCAGGGCTGGAGTGTGATCCTCACTCTTGCTCACTCAATTTGGAGGATGAGACACTATTCTGGAGACCATGTCAGTGCTTCTGGAATTTTAATATTCATAAGAATTGCCTGATGGTCTTTGTGAAATAGACTGTTGGCCCTTGCCTCAGAATCCACAGTTCAGTGGGTCTGGGGCCCAGTGATTTATTCAAGCAAATTCCCAGGTACTGCTTTTCTCTAGGAACAAACTTCTGAGGACCACTGTTTTAGAAATTATTTAAAATGAGGTTTATTTTATTTTGCCTTAATACTCCTTTGACCCGGACTGTTTCTATAAAGTACAATAAAATAAGCTGCTAGAAAAGTGAAATGATGCAGAGTTATATGCATATAAACTCCACTGACAATCTGGATCCCACAAGCAACATTTACTGTTCTAATTACTATAAAAATTTCCAAAAGTGTCTCAATTCTTCTTAGTGTCAGGCCTTGGCTCTGGGTCTGCCACAGCTCCCTGCCTGACGGGCAAGCACTGTTTAGACATCCCTTCAATGATTAATTGCCTCACAAATTTCTGAGTAAAATCCAAAGACCCCAAACAGAAACCACAATGTCCCATGCTGGCAGCAGAAACTAGCAGCCTTCTTTTAAAAGCTGTTTCGACAGTTTCATGTACATGCAATGTGTGGCTGTATTCAACACCCTATTATCCTGTTATCACCACCCCCACCCCCCCCCCCCCGCCACACACACACACACACACACACACACACACACACACACACACACACACACACACTTTTCTTCTCACCATCTCTTTCCCAACTAGTTCTCCAGTGACTGCACCATCCAAGGAAACGACACTTCCTCCTGTAGCAATCATCAACATGTAACAGTCAAGAGCTCCCCTGGAGAGTGAGTCCTTTGGGTGCCCCTCTGCTCATGATGCAGTGCTGAGGCCCCAGTCTTGGGCAGGGCAGTGTTCACCACTGTTTGTGGTTGCAGTGGCCATGCCACAGTGGATAGCAGCACTTCATGGCACTCCTCTCTACCCTACTGTTCTTACAGTCTTTCCACTCTTTTCCTGAAGTTCTCTGGGCCTTGGAGGGATGATGGAGATGTCCCATTTATGGTTGAGTGCCCAGCAGTCACCTGCTCTCAGCATTGTGACCAGATCAGTCTTTCATGGTCTCATTATTAAAGATAAATATGGTGAGTTACTTTCGGGCTGATTCAGTATTACAAAAGAAAAAAATATCAGTGTTGCTCACTGCACAGCGTTCTCAAGATGTATCTGTTGACAAACTTTTTATTGTTGCTTTTTAAATATTTAAATATAAACATACACATTCATGAAATATCATGTTTGATATAGGTATACATTACATGATATTTCATCATATCCTCAATTACTAGTCACTTGAAAATTTCATGGCATGCACTTCCAGATCCTTTTCCGGTAGCTTGTCCTGGGTAAAATGCATTATTAGTTGCAATCATACCACTGTGCTGTAGCATCAGAATGTGATGCCACCATTGAGATGCAACTCAGTATTTACTCATCTGTCCATAGTCTCTTCAGTCTCTAGCCATGCTTGCTCTGCTCTCAATTTCTGTGAGTTCTACATGAGTGAGGTCACATGGTATTTCTCTTCCTCTGCCTGACATATTTAATTTGACACAATCATCTCCAGATCCATCTATGCCACAAATGCCACAATTTCTTTTTTTAATGGATGAATAGTATCAACTATGTATATGTCTTTTTTTATTCATCAGGGAGGGGGCAATTGCATTTCTCTGTATTTCTTAGTTTCTATGTATAGTGCTACACTTGACATGGAAGTGTAGATATCTCATTATACTGCTTTCATTTTCTCTGGATATATATGCAATGTGGGGTTACTGCGTTATCAACTAGTTCTCTATTTTGTTATTGAGGAACCTTCACATTCTTTTCCATCACCACTGTACTGTTTACACTCTCACCAACAATGAATGGGGTTCCATTTCTCCACATCTCACAGTGCTTGTTATAGTTGGTGTTTTTGATAGTAACCATCCTTGAAAGAGTGAGGTCTTACGTTATTGTGAGTTTGATTTGTATTACTCTGGTGATTTTTTATGAGTCCTTTTTCTCATCCTGTTGGCCATTTTATAGACTATTGAGAAGTATCTGATAAAATCTGTTGCCCAACTTCCAGCCAGGACTTTTTATTTTCACTACAGAATTTTTAAAAGTCCTTTCAGAGGAAGGTGCTAGCAAACAAGCAGTTGTCATCAGATCTTCTTTGCTGTCGATGAAACAGGCCTCCCCTTTAAACACTGTCGATGATGGGCAGCGTATTCTGAACCCTTGCTGTGTGCTGGGAACACCGTGTTGTTGCTAATGCATGTGCTTTACCTCTGCTCTTTACTATAGTCTAAGCAGCTCCCAAGCAAGACAGTCATCCTCAGCACAGAGGAGGAAGGTGAGGCCCTAGAAGTGCAGCATCTTGTATGAGATAACCCAGAGTGCAGGTGCACTGGTGCCTTGTCTGCCTGTGTCCTCACACCTGGGTTCCACCCCAGGCTTTTCCTTCAGAAACCCAGGCCAGGGCAAGCTGTGTGCTTTATGCAAAGCCTCCTGGGAAAGCACTGGGAGACTTGGACTACAGGTAGGGCTCTACCCTTGCTAATTAAGGCTGGAGGCTTCACTTTCTTTTGTGAACAGCAGTGAGTTCTCAGCCAGTTTTCAAGAATGAATGCTCCTGAGAGATCAGGAGACATCCTACAACAGATGGGTCCTGTGGTCAGGTCACTTGGGAGGGTGTGTTGTCTAGCGTTACCATCATATTCTGAGCTGCTATTATGAGCCAGGAACAACGGTAGATTGTTTATAGGTTGTTTATTATGGTGTTTATGTGTGCGTCTCTCTGACCAAAATACCTGGAAGCAACAGCTTAAGGGGAGAAAGTTTTATTTTGGCACACAAGTTCAAAGTACAATCCGCCCTTGTGGAGAAGACATGACTCAACTCAGTGGTGATGGGAGCCCATGGCTGAGCCTTGTTCACATTCTGGCTGTGGACCAGGAAATAGGAAGAGAAGGTTAGAATCAGAAGAGAGCATCATCTTCCCATCTACCCCACATACTGACATCCACAGTATCCAAGGCCTTCAAAATGATGCCAGAATCAAGCTTTAAAAATAAGAACCTGTGGGGAAGGGTTCAGATCCCACCATCACAGAGACTGACTAGAATATGGGCTCTTTTGAAATGGATGCAGCTAGCCACCATATTAAAGGATTGATTTTATTTAACTTAACATTTCCCCAAACTTACAGGTAAAGGAATCCCTTTCTTATACAACCAATATCTTAAATGACATAGATGCACATGAAAACAGACTAGAAATAAAACTCTAAAGGTTTTTTCAGCTCCCACATTCTGTAAATGTATGAATGTTTTTCTTGCTCAACACAGCAGAAAAAACAAAAATAATCTCAAAAATAATAATAGCTACACTTTATAGTACATGCTGTCATTAAAACCCTACACTAGACCGGACACCCAAATGCTATGCAGGGTGCTTTATACAGACTGACTCACTTAACAGCTATAGCCACTGCACTATGACAATTAGAGTAGTTATTATCTATAATAGGTATAGACAGTATTATCCCATTTTACAGATGGGGAAGCTGAGGCCCACAAGGAACAGCTGTCCTCTGAAAATGAGCCCTTTTAGAGACTTAGGTTTTTCTGCTGCCCCAAGGGCAGGGTTAGGAAACACTCAGACATACAAATCCTTCCTATTTGTATTTGATTGCCCCATGCTCATTAGCATATCAAAGCCCCTAATGTGACTATAATCTGTACTGTTGAACATTTCTGACTTTTTCTACTGTCCCTCTGCTTAAAAACCTGGCTCACATTCATTATTCCCTTGATCAAATTACAGACAAAAGCAGCCTTCAAATTAGGCTTATTAAGATTTATTTTTAATGAGGAGATAATTCCTCTAACAACACAAGCCAGACTCGTGTGGGTATGATTACACAATCAGACTGTTTTCAAAAAGAGTAAAGAAAAGCAGGTTTGTGCCTCCCTTTACTCGCAAGGAGTTCAGCCGGCCTTGATTAACTCCATGTTACTTAAAAGCCACACAGTACAGGGGAGAGTATTTGGGAACCCCCTGACCCAGGATTAAACCATCACTGTGACAGAGGGAGTTTCTGGTTCAGGAATGTGGACAGCTTAGAAGGTGCATGTCCTGAGCTGTGGTGCTGGAAGTCACCAGAGGAAGGCCAACCTGTTCCTTCTCCTGGCTGCACTGTCCTACATTCCTGAATTCCCTGCCCAACCTTCTGTGGTTTCCTGAGTCGTTCCAGAGAAAAGATTTGATAACTAACCCAAACATTTTGGGGTCTCTCTGCATGATTTTTATGCTTATTTTAGTAGTAGAAAATGAAATAAAAAGAAACTTCTCATACTTGCTTTCTAAATTACCCTCAAAGTCATCTTTAGACATCTATATCCTACGGCCATTCCTCCTTTTTAACTCCAGGTAAACAAATCACTTTACTGTAAGAAGTAATTTATCCAGTAATCTCTTTATATTTAAAAACTACCCAAAAGAGTCACTGATGAAATGATCTTATTATATAGTTCATAACAAGGAGACCTGGGGCCATCGTAGACTCTGTGATCCCCAATGTTCCTCTCTGGCTCTTTTGGTCTCTCATTGTGACACTGCTAAGACAGTCGATCAGCTTACCAAGGGATTGAGCAACAGCACATTGTTGAAGATGTTTGCGCAGAACTGTACTTAGCAAGAACATCAAGGCATAGCTCCTAACCACAGGCAGGGCAGACAGATAACGGCAGCCCTCGGGAAGAACAAGAGTTATCAGCATGCCCTGGGATGCTTCTCCTTGTCATCCCAGACTCAGCCAAGTGGTTAACCTGTTTGTGTAAACATGGCAGGAAGTGATGTGCAGCGTTCAGGGGATAAGGGAATGGATCACGGATAATGGAATGGTCCAAAACCAGGAGACCAAGTCTAACTTGTCCTAGAACACCGTGGCTCTTATTCCTACCAGATGTGCGTACACATTTACACATTCACACGTGACTCATCGTGGACTCTTGCACACTTCATCTGTGTAGTAAATGTGTCCTCCTCCGGTTCTGTCAACACTCAGTGTTTGTTTTTGCTTTTGCCCACTGACTTGTGATCTTTTCTACATACTGTGTTGGATTTCTAAAAGTCTCTTCATTCCAGCATTCACGTGGCTTTTTTCCCCCTCTCTGTTCTCCTTTGCTAGCTCAAGTAAATCAGGAACAGTCACTCGAGGCACCATTTCTAAAGCCATCCACCCCACTGGTTCTCCGTCTCTTTGAATTAGTTATCTTCAGATGTAACACTGAGTTATTGGGTTTATTCTTTCATTCTTTTTGATGGTAAAGAATACACCCATCCTGCCCTTTCCTATATCTCCTACCCACAAAGAATATGATAAAAATAAACACCTTATGTTTACCTTGCTTGGCATAAGTTACTTACTGGTTCACATTTCATCAGTCATTTTGGTTTTCATTTTCTGCTATAAATTCCCTTCACTGGAGGTAAAAGTTGAGTTTTTAATGTGGATCCCAACCAGTTTTTAAGGAATGCCTCTCACCTCCATTCACGTGCTTTGAGTGTGGTTTTACTCACCGTCTTTCAGTGAGTGCTGTAGGTAAAAATGCTGGAGACCTTCATCCTTTGAAACTTCACTTAATATTTCTCCCAGATGAATGTATTGCCTCACAATAGGGCTCTTTGTCTCTCACATTTAACAGGCTCTTTGTCTAGGCTGGTATCCAGCAGCCCAGAGGAAAATGTCAGTGCTCTCTGCTTAATCAGTGTTTGATTCTTGGCTTGTATTTCAATAAGGGGGGTGAAATGGTAATTCAAATGTCGTCGTAGTTACGTCTTTGTCCCCTCTCCTAGTATATGTTATGTGAATCTCAACAACACAGAATTTATTTTTAACCTGTACCAATCCCCTGGAGAAATGTGCTATTCATTTGCCAAAGGGCTGAACAGCTGCACTGACATGTCAGACACCAAAAGCATGCATATCTCCCCCCATCAACAAGGTCATTTGATTGCACTTAGCTGCTTCTTCCTTCTTCTTTTCCTCCTCCTCCTTCTCATCTTCCTTCTCCTCCTTCCTTTTTCAATTCAAAATCGTCAGTCTCTGTTGTTTAGAGACTACTAGTTCCCAAAGTCCATTTTGTGGAACATAATCCATAATAGAATTTTTCTAAAGCATGGTTTGTATGGATCGAAGTGCTTGAACAACCAAACATTAGTATCTTCAAGATGGAGAAAACATATCAGAAGAACATTCTGATTCATTTGATTGACTAGTTCCTCAGTCTCTTTGGCTGTAGTAGTGGCTCACAGACAGGGGTCTCCAGGTCACCAGGTAACTTGTTAGAAATGCAAAGTATTGGATCCCAACACCAAATTACGGGATCCAAAACCCTAGAAGGGGAAGGAGGCCTTGCAATCGGTTTCCCCAGCTCGGATAGGGATTTTGGTGTACGTTTAGCTTTAAGAACCCCTGGAGGGGCTGGAGAGATGGCTCAGTGATTAAGAGCACTTGTTCTTGCAGTGGATCCAGGTTCAGTTCCTAGCACCTACATGGTGTCTCACCACCATCTGTCACTCCATTTCAGGGGATCCAATGCCCTTTTTTGACTTCTGTGGGCATCAGGCATATGTGTAGTACATAGACATACATGAAGGCAAAATGCTCATACTCATAAATTAAAAATAAATAGCCAGGTGGAGGTAGCACACACCTCTAATTCCAGCACTCAGGAGGCAGAGCCAAGCGGATCTCAGTGAGTTCGAGGCCAGCCTGGTCTACAGAGCGAGATCCAGGACAGGCACCAAAACTACACAGAGAAACCCTGTCTTGAAAAACCGAAAAAAAAAAAAGAAAAAGAAATAAATGTAAACATTTTTAAAAAGTGAAAAGAGCCACTGGAATATGAAATTCTTAGGTTAGGACTAGCTTCCATGGTCTTGGGGGGTCATCACGTTTCCATCATCTAAGGAAACCACCCAGTAGATCTGAGTGTGGCCCAAGATTTAACACATGACACAAGTTGCTAGGTAACACTGATACTGGGAGTACACATTGAATAGCAAGACCTCAAGACACTTATAGCCTGAGACAGGCATGGCTGATGTGGATAAAGGAGACTATTTGGACAGGTTCTTATAATGAAAATCACAGGCAAAGTATTTCCTATTGTCCACCTAACCAGACGTCCTCCAGTTCTCCACACACAGTTGTTGAAAGATGAGTGGAAATGGCAACCAGATGTTCCCTTATCAGGCCACACCAGGTGGTAAAGGAGGAGGTGGGGCTAGAGATTCTCGAACAGGGGAATTATTCTTGCAATTACAAGTGGAAAGGTAACATTGTATGACATTGACAACTTGCATAACTACCTAGAGACTCAGTTTCCCCAATCGGTCAAAGCAGTACCTGTGCTCTTAGCTATAGTAAGAGCAAATATCACACTCTTACAAGATGCTGACAAAAATAGCGATGATGTCATTAAAATGAAGTAGCTCGAAGTCACCTCATGATTGAAGAGGATGTGAAAGCCAAAGTTGGGCCATCTTGTGTTCTCTGTCCCTGGGGAATACAAATTGCCTTCTCATCGTGAATCTCTTTGCATAGTGCTGTGTGTCATGAGAACCTAAGGACATACACACCACTTTGTTAACTGCAGACTTTACAGGCATTTGAATTGCCTTTGATCCATTATTTTTTTAAAAAAAAAAGTGTGTGTGTGTACACACACACACACACACACACACACACATATATATATATATATACTGGAGAAAAGACAAAACCCGTAGTCCCCCCTAAGGGTTTATAACTTCCCCTCATCTCTAAACATTCCAAGGAACATTTCCTATTTACTTGGGCTCTGTGCCTGCTGCTGTGTGGGCTAGGTGATGGGCAAGCTTGCTCAGTGGGAAGAAGTTAGCTGGATACAAACTAGAAAGACCAAGGACCTACACGTGAGAAAACCAGGTCTGTGGATACTAAGGTTTGGTCAAGGAGAGGAGTCCGTAGAGGTGAGTGGCTGAGGTCACGTTTGAAGATTAAGGGAGAATGGTACACTAGCAGCTGCCGTTAGCAGAGACACTAATAGAGGAATGTAAGGCTACATCAGTGGCCACGAGCTACATTTTCTACTGCTGCATCTCTTAGAGGAAAGTTCTAGAAGAATGTAAAATTTATTTTTATTGATTTGGGGATGTCAGAATTCTGCTTTTATTTATTAAAACAGCATGGACACTAACTTTGAGGTGATATATTATTACCTGAGTAGCATGTTTCCATATTTTATCAATACAAGGATTTGTTATATTTATAATAAGAATGACTAACATCTACTTCCTCCCTTAATAAAGGAACTATCCCTTTAAAATTTAAACATCTAGATTTATCTAAAAGAGAGTTTTTCAACTGAGGCCTCCTTTACCACCCTCACCAGAAGATATTTGACAAGAGATAGATATCATTTATTTGTTGTTGTGTTACTATTTATAAAAGATTTACTTATTTATATTTATGTGTGTGCCTAAGTGTACATATGTGTACCCTGTCCATTCAGGCATCTGTAGAGGCTAGAAGAAGGTATTGTATCTCCTGGAATTGGAGTTACAGGTGGTTGTGAGCCTCTTGACTTGGATGCTGGGACCCTAACTTGGATCCTCTTTAAGAGTGGCCTGTGCTCTTCATCCTGGGCCATCTCTCTAGCTCCTTTTCTTGCTATCTTTGAGACAGGATCTCATGGAGGCCAGGATGGCCTTGAATTGGGGATCTTTCTGTCTCCACTTCCTGAGAGCTGGGACTGCAGGTGTATACACTGTGCTTGATTTATGTGGTGCTAGAGATAGAACGTGGAACTTCGTGCACACTAGAAACCCAAAGCATTATGCTTACTAGGCAAGTGTGCTACTAACTGAGCTGGAGCCAAATTTCCAAAGCTTTGCCCAGGTTTACCTTGAGCTCTTTGTTATTGTTCTTGTTGTTTTTAGAGTTGTTTCTCTGTGTAGCCCTGGCTGTCCTGGAACTTGATCAGCAGACCAGGCTGCCCTCAAATTCAGAGACCTGCCTGCCTCTGCCTCCCAATTTCTGGAATCACAGGCATGAGCCACCCACTATGCCTAATTTATCCAATCTTTATAATTGAGCCCAAGGCTTTATGTCATATGAAATATTCCACCAGCCAACTGAGCTACATTCGAAGCTCCAGGTACCATTTTGGTTACCACAACTTGGGGGAGTTGCTAGCATCTGGCAGGGAGAAGCCAAGGAAGCTGCTAAACATCTGTAATCATAATTAAGCCCTTGCTGAACAAGGACTCGTCTGGCTCAAAATGTCTGTGGCACTGGAGATTCCAATTAGAATATGCTTTGGGGACAAAATCACCTCCATATAATTTAGGTACTTTCAGTAATTGTAACTCTAAGGGACATTTTCTACATGTATCAGATAAGGGGGTACGTTCTTTTATTCTAGTCATGTCAGTCCCAATAATGAGCAGTTTTGGGGGACAGTCTTATTATAGTAAACTCAATTGACAAAGAAAATGTCTAATTCTATGCCATCATATTTTAAAGTTTTCTTGCAAGTAACAAAATGTATCCTGTTAGATCTGTCTGGTGTGGTCAGTGCTTCCCATGCATCTGCCACCTTGGCAAAGTTATTGCCAAGCAGGTGAGGGGGCAGTACTGCCTAATGGTGAGAGCTCCAACGAGTTTGTGTGCAGGCTCAGCCCTGCCACCCTTAAGCCTCGTTCCTTCCCATTTCCTCTAAGGTTCCCTCTAAACTCTGAACTGTTCAATCTGAAGTCTGGCTGACAGCCTTCTCCATGAGGAATGATGCCCTTCAGTTCATCTTTGAAACAACATTACATAAAGACCAGGTCAGCCTCAAGTTCAAGAAAGTGTTCCTGCTGCTCCTGAAAAATAAAAGTTTTTTTTTTTTAAGAAAAAAAAGGAAAGGAAAGGAGGACTTGCCAGTGTTAAATTATGTCTAAATGGAAACATAGTGTTTTCCCTACTATGAGAAATCTGTATCCAAATAGAATTTGAAAAATAACAAAGTGTAGCTTCCCACAACACAACAGTGAATCAACACTAACATCTGTTGGGTTTGTTTTTTCATATGCCAGACCAACATCACATTACAAGCCATGGCTAGTACTCACTCACTCTCCTTGTTATCCCCCTCCAAACCCAAGAAAAATCGTTTTAAACACACAAAACAATTTGCATTGACTTCATTGTAACAGAATGTAAAGCAAAACACATCTTTGAAGTTCCCCACACAGATGGCTCCTCTGGGCTCTCCCATAGTAAATGCTTAGCGTAAAAAGTGACTGAACCACAGGAAGCTGAGGAGACCGCAAGTATCTTATACCACACAGAGAAGGCCCCAGAATGCCACCAACCTACGGGAAACGCACTGAACCCAGACATCGCTATAAACCACTCCATCACTGGGTCTTCTGCAGCAACTCTGTCTCTTAATGTGAACTTGCTGGTAGGCTTTTACATCTGAGCAACAGGGCCTGCTCTCCTGAGTTTCATTTTTCAGTAGGAGAAAGGGATATGTGTGCTACTTTGGTGACATCTACTACCTGGTTCCCATGGTAACATGCAGCAGGTATCTTGCAAGGCTTCCTCAGGTCTGGAGTCATACTGGGCAAACTGTTTTGACCTCAGCACTTAGGAATATGTTAGAGTGTTATCCAGTACACACAGCTAGCTGCACAGACTCTCAAAAGAGCCTATAAATTCCCCATTAATCTACAACTTTATGTGTAGTGTATAGTAAAGTTCTTCTCTTCTGTTCTTGGCTTCCTTTTAGCTCACATGCTGGTTAGCAGCCCTTACATTGACTTCGTAGCCCAGTATGAGAAGTTAAAGAAAAAGATTATGATCTTCACGACAACTTTTAGTACTAGCAGCACTCACCGGCAATAAGCCATAGTCTTACACAGTCCTAATCTGCGCTGCAGCCAAGTCATCCTCTGCCCTTCCTCTGGAGCCATGTTTTCACTGTGTAAAATGGAGCTTGTTTTTCATCTGCTTCACACTCTCTAGTGGGGACCAGGAGGATTTGATCAGTAAAGCACTTGGTGCGTAAGCATGAGGATCTGAGTTTGGATCCCCAGCACCAATTTAAAAAGCTGGGCATTGTGCTACATGCCTGCAGTTCCAGTACAGGGCAGAGACAGCCAGGTAAATCTCCCTAGACCGAATCAGTGAACTCCAGCTCTCCAGTTTCAGTGAGAGACCCTCTCTCAAAAATCGAAGTGCCGAGCAATAGACAAAGACACTCAACGTCAATTTCTGGCCTCCTGATCCACACACGCATCAACACCTGCAAATATGAACAAGTACTCACATATACACGAACACACATGTGCTTTCCAACGGGTCCTTGTTCTCCTTTGGACAAATGCCTTCATATAGGCTACAAAGCTTGTTGATATATGGCTAGCACTCAACTTCTCTATCTTTAGCTCTCGATGACAAGTCCTGCGTCTGCCATCCACTTCTGTGTACACATGTGCACAGAGCTGCCAGTGTCCTAAGCGATTGTTGACTTTTCCTGCTAGGACTTGTGTAACCAGTGCCTTCTGCCGGATCCCGGGTCCCAAAATGTGCATTATGCACATCAAAGAAAGGCGTAAAGTTTTGTTTTTATTTTAGAAAGAAGTCGGTTGATGTTCTCTAAATCTTCCGACATAGTACTCTTAGAGACTGTGAACATTTTTATGGTGGTCATTTTTTGCATGTATTTTGTTTTTCCCTGAGACAGGGTCTCCTGTCATCTAGGCTAGCCCCAGGCTTTCTATGACTGAGGACACCATTGAGCAGATTCTGTTCCTTATGCCAACACCTGCCAAGTGCTGAGTTTACAAGCATGTGCAACTGCACCATGCCATGTGTATGCAGTGCTGAGGATCACACCCGGGGTTCATGCTGAACTGCACCTTCACACCACGGTAGGGGCTGTTAGCTACAGACAGGACCCTAGGGAACTCAGCTGACAAGACAGTTGTGGAAAGGCATCTTAAGAAGGACACAAGAAGAGAGGAGGCAAGGAAGGTCCCATTCTTTCAGCAGCAAAAGTAAAGGAACCTTAGTCTCAAAAGTGGAATTGGAGCAAAGTCCCATAGCACGAGCCTGGTAAGGATCTTGGTGAGAAGTAATGGTTACCTCAACACAATTCTTAAAGTGCAAATGAAAATTCTAAACTCAATGTGTGCTATAAAAAAATCATACCCAAAAGACAATTGATGAATATTAAATGCAAGTTAGGTTTTTAAAAAATGAAACTATAGTGAATTTTATGTCATCATATTACTGTGGTTATTGCTTTTTCTTGTAGGCATGTTTGTATGCATGTCCTCATGTGGCTAAGTGCATGTGTGTGTACCAGTATATGCAAGGCCAGAGTTTAACATTGGGTGTCTTCTTTGTTCACGTTCCATCTTATATATTGATGCAGGGTCTCTCACTGGAATCCAGAGATCACCAATTCAGCTATTCTAGCTAGCGAGCTTGTTTCAGAAATGCCCCGCCTCTGACTTCTGAGAGCTAGGGGCTGCCACACCCACCCAGCATTCACTTGGATGGTTGGAATCCAGCCTCCTATCCTCATGGTTTCATGGCAAAAATTTTACCCCCAGATCTTTGTTAGATAAACTGAAATATCGATGGGTGAAGTTGCATTAAAAGAACATATTTTAGAAAACAGATAAAAATGAAAATGCCGAGATGACAATAAGACTAATGAGTTATTTTCTTAGTTCTTATGTTTTATGCATATCCTAATAAAAAAGTTTAAGTGAAATCATTATGAGATAGATTAGGAAGGAATATACTTGATATCTTAGATTGAGTTTCTTGGAAAATTGGCTCTGAGGTAGAGAAGTGCATAGGAGCTAGTTCTGTATTCTCTTGAAGAGGTTACAGGAAGTGGAAACAGGCAGAAAGTGATGTTAAACTATGACACCGTCCCAGGAAAGACCACAACTCCCACAATGGGAGCTTTGGAGCTGGCATGAGGAAATCAGGTTCTCGGGCACCTCTTCTTACCCTCCTACTCACATACATATGCAGGCCAACCACTGGAGGGACACGGTCTAGGACAAGGCACTCTGGCTGAGGATAAGCCCTACAGAGTGACTTCTGGAACCAAGACCATGAGCGTTCAACAACAGGGCTAGCAGGAACCTTAATCCCCAAAAGGGAAACTGGGCAAAATACCATGACATTCACTCCACTCATTATCTCCTCACTCTTTCTTCTCTTTGTCTACTGTGTGTGTGTGTGTGTGTGTGTGTGTGTGTGTGTGTGTGTGTGTGTGTGTGTGTGGGTACATGGGCATGTATGCATGTACATTTGTTTTATATCCACATGCATGTGTGCTTGTGTGTACACAGAGGCCAGAAGGACAACAATGATTATCTTCCTCTGCTCTGCCTTGTTTCTTTGAGAGGCTATTTCAAGGAATCTGGAGCCCCTGTTTTTGGTTAGTCAGGAAGCTAGGGAGAAATACTGTCTCTGTTCCACTACCCTCAGCAGCAGGATTATAGGCACAAATGGCCATGTCTGTTTTGTTTTGTTTTCTCTTGTTTTGATGTGAGTACTGGGGATCCTAACTCAGATCCTCATGCTTGCACAGTCCATGCTCTTACCCACCGAACCATCTTCCCAGCCTCATCTCTTCATTCTTACACATTTACAATGATGACCTGTTTTCCCTGTGTGTCACCTGGAACCAATGATTGTGTTTGTGTATTGCTGGCTATTGCAAAGAGTGGTATATTTGCATAAAGAGGGCATGTTTTGACAAGACAGATCTACTGCTTTAAATTCTTCTTGCAAGTGGTTTTCATTGAAATAGCAGGAAACTAATGTCCTCTTAAAACTTTATTAAAATCATCTGGATATACTCAGCCTAATAAAAGCACAAAGCATGGCTGCTGGACTTCCTGTAGCTGAAGATAGGGAGAAAAAGGGCTTAAGCAGCATCCTACATTTGCAACCATGTAGACAGATATGTTGTAGGCATACGGAAATATATCTTTAATGAGGTAGACTTACTAATAGCATCCCTGCTCCATTTCTGGAGCACAACATTTGGTGTCCTATGGTATTCTGTCTCACATGGTCTTTTTGTTGCCTGTGTGTTCATAAACATCAGCACCATCTTGTTGACCTGTCACCTCATCTTGTTTAGTCCCAGGCATTTCACCTCTGGACTGGAGAAAGCCTACTTACCAAGTGTGTCTTCAGGCTTCCGAACCATGTCTGCTTTATCTTCTAAACACCAGAGGCCAGTTCCATAATCTTAACTCAATGCTACGTAGCCATGTTAAGACTAATTGTTAATCAGAGGGATGAGGCAGCCATATTTAATGAGCTCATTCACGTGGAAGTGGCCAGGCTTTCCTCTCTCCTTTCCCCCTCAGCCTCCACTTTCTCCCCTCTCTCTCATCAGTTCCTCTCTCTCCTCTTTTTTTCCTTCTCTTTCCTTTCTTTATTTTTTGAAATCTGGCAAAAAAAAAAGAAAGAAAAAAAAAAACCTTTTTGAACTTTTTTAGAAAAATGGCACCAGTATTCATTAAGGACACAAATGTATATAAATCACAAACATGCTCTCCAACTCCAACATAAAACCTTAATTGCATTTTATTTTAGACCTTTGAAATGCAAAGGGAAACATAGAACACAGTAGGGAGAAAAGTCCTTTGCAACCAGGAACTAGGAGGAAGTCTTGAATAACATCGCTGTGGCCAATGTACACAAGCTGAACACTACTTTTTAACCTATGGCCATGGACATTAAAGATGAATATTTTGCCTGCGAAAAATCAATGTCCCAGACTACTTAGAACTGTTGTTTCTTTGTGTGGTGAAGTTTGTAAGATGTCTTTTAAAAAGGCAACCTTTGGGGGAATAGATTGCTTCTCTCCCCTGGCCTGTGCAACTAGTTGGGAAGGGACCTGAAACAAGTGAGCAGATTACAGGTAGAGAATGTGGAAACAGCAGAGCTGGCGAGTGAGACGGTTCACCTTCATGTGAAAAAAATAAAACATCTCTTCTGTTTCCTTTTGATCTTGTAAAAACATAAAGGCTTGTTTGCTCTTTTCTTGGCTAATAGACTGAGTCTGAAACAAAGAAATCTCATTTTGAAAGTTGAAGTCAGAAGAGCTCCACCGAGGAGGATGGGGCTGGCCTGGAAACGGTACAAGCTGTTAGATTTATGTTGTGTCTGGCCGAGAGACTATGATAACCGAGTCTCCAGGGGCCTTCTGCAGTTTAATTTTGATGAATGACCAGTTTGGTAAATATTATTTACATTACTGCAGTTGATGCCGTTTCCTTCATGTTTGAGCACCCCACGTCGTCGTCGTCTTCTGTGAAATACGTTCTCAAGTTAATCCCCACAGGCTGCCGCTCCCCATTGTTAATTCACAATTAGGAGGATGATTGGTAATGAGCGAGCTTTGCTTTGAACTAAAAATGAGAACATGAGCTCATCACTCAGTAATCCAGAATTGTAACTTTTTTTTGGCCTGAAAAACTTCAAAAGTATATTTCTGGTGATCTACAGAGATGGAACTAATATTTTTTAAACTTGCTTCTGCTTTTAAAATACAAATATAGTGTGTGTGCGTGCGTGCGTGCGTGCGTGCGTGTGTGTGTGTGTGTGTGTGTGTACGATATGCACATGGTACACATGTGAGCACGTGAGGTGAATGTTCACCCATGGGTACTCTTGTTCCTACATGAGCATATGGAGGTCAGAGTTCAGCATCTGGTGTTTTCTTCTCTCACTCTCCACAGTACTTTCGGAGGAAGGGTCTCACACTGAACCTGCTGCTGTCCTGTGTGGCGAGGCTAGGAGTCCCAGTGATATGCTGTCTCTGACCCACCCGTGCTGGGGTTACAAACATCATCACATCTAGCTTTCACATGGGCATTGGGGATTCGAATTCAGGTTCTCATGCTTGCACAGGCCAGCGATCACTTCATGTACTGAGCCAGATCCCTAGCCCTAAAAACAAGAGTAAGCAAAAGAGGATTTAAGCAAGACATTCCAAGTATAGTCTCATTACTTAATCCACTTGCATTTGTGTCCTCTACTCTTTATACTGGTGTGTTCGTCCATTTATTGGTTGCTTGTAAAGCACTTCATGTATGTCCTCCCGTTTTTTGGGCAAGGGTCAGTGAACACATTCATCATAGGCCAGGTGGTATTAGATTTAGAGGGTCCCATGGTATCTGACACAACCTCTTAGCCCCCACATGGAAAGCTGTTGCAGATAGCACATGAACAAAGGGGCTGACAATGTTCTAATAAAGCTTTATTCACAAAACAATGGGTCAGAATTAGCCCATTGTTAACTACATGGGCTAACTGTAGTGCTACCACAGACTGTGAAACTGTAGACACAAGTTAAAGAAAAACGTCTTATTGGATACTGCAATGTGTGTGTGTGTGTGTGTGTGTGTGTGTGTGTGTGTGTGTGTGTGGCAGGGGGCGTGTTGATAACTACTAACAAAAGAGAGTGACTAACGTTTTTCTCATATTAAATTAAATTAATTCAATTAAACTTCAGTGTGATGCTTTACTCAGCTATTTTGTGAGTATTCTCTGTACCTAGTCAGTCATCATGTTCACTGATTTTCCTGCCTCCTAATAGCCTGCCTAACTAACTGGTATCCCACATCTCAGTTCAACCTAACTTATGGGAATATAAATGAGAGAGCAATTCTTATCAATGGGTCTGTCTTATAATTGATTCCTCCTCTATTCTTTGCTTCCACTTTGGACAGGGAAACCCAAAAATTCTGCTCAGAAAAAAAATGATAAATGCAAAAGGTGTTGACTGTTGGCTGTGGAGTTAGTACCTGTTTCTGGTGCTTTCCTACAGCTTTAGGGGACCCTGAAAACCAGATCCTGAAGGCTGGAAGTTCAGAAAAACGTAAGGGAACAGACACTCAGGACCCCACACTTCCCAGTCAGAGTTTGGATACTGTGACCATGTACCAGCCCCTTGCCATTTATTCACTTGGGAAGAAAGTCTCCTCTTGGAGGCAAGCGTGTTCTTCTTCAAACTCATCATGCATTATTTTAATGCCAAGTGGATACAGAGGACAGTGAGTGGGCTCCTGTTGGGAAAGTCTCTCTGATAGCATGACACAATCCCTCTGTCTAGGAGATAGAGTCCTGAAGGGAGGGGACAGGTTTGAGGTAGATGGGGATAGAAGACAAAACAGGCGGGGCAAATCCTTCTTCCTCTCTGCTTGACATTTGGTGCCAACTCTGTCCCAGGAAGCAGGAGCACCAGAGAGCTGCTGTGTCCAGTCTGCTTGCTAGCTTTTCTCTTTGGAGAGGAGCTTTCCTGGAGCTCTCCAATAGGGCGACGGGATTCTCCAGATAATAATAATGACAAACATATCTGAGTTTCCATGCATGAGTTACAAATGTTACTCAATCCTCATATCTGACTTACTAGGTAGCACCATTATCATCCTCATTTCATACACGGAGAAGCAGAGTCACAGCAATACAGAGAGACTTGTACAGCCAAGCCTTCTGATGTACCTAGCCCTGGGATTTGTGTTTTCCATGTCACTTCTCTATGACTCCTATGAGACTGAGAATATGCTACTAAATTCTTCCATGGAAGAACACATCCAAGTCATAGCTAGTACCCAGGCCTTGCTCAAAGTTTCACTATCTCTGACAAAGGCATTGGAAAAATTAGCATCTGTAGATACCCAATGTTGCTGCGCTATGTGTACCAATCACTGCATTTGGCAGATGTGAACACAAAAGCCAATCTGTGCCAATAGATTCAGTCATTTAGGGAAGAAAACTAGAATTGTCATCTCTCTTGCTTTGGATCTTGTATCTATTTTCTCAAATTGTGGTACCCAATATTGAGGGACAACGATGTAATTAATTCTCATCCCATGACCCCAACATAATGTATGGGCAATAGCAATAGCAAAAAGGAAAAATAACTGTGCCCTACTATAGGCATTGTTTGGAGTAGACCATATGCATTATTACTATTCCATTGAGGGAACTACTTCAAGTTATAGAAGGCAAAGGAGGAATGAAATTTGAGGTTGTCAAGTGGGCTTTTGGTATATAAAAGGGCAATGACTATTTTATTGGCTACATGACGTCTTAATAGACAAGTCGAAGATTTGATTACAATGGTCTTTGATGTTAACATCAAGCAATTTTGCCTTTCATGGAGCCACTCACAATAGTTGGTAATTAGCATTGTCTGGGAGCATTTAAAGGTAGAAGTAGCTCAGAGGTACTGACTGCAAAATAGCAATGCGAGATTAGGTCAGGTCATTGCACTTGAAGCCCATTTTGATCTGTCCACCTCTTCGGCATGTGGACATACCCGATAGCAAGCCACTAACACCTGTCACTTGCACTATGCACACAGCCCCCATACTTTCAGCCCCCTCCATATAGTCTAGTCTACTCATAGGCTGCTTTCACAACACACATACTGGAACCTTGCTGAAAGTCGTGGCTCTCCAGTATAGGACGTCTAATGCCAGCCTTTGTTTTCGGATGGGAAGGAAAATCTGCAGCACACTGGAAAGTCGGAGCCCTGCTGTCCTTGAATCCCTGCTCCAGTCTCCTTCCATTTCTGTACCACCTCTTCTTCCTTGGCTGCCTCATGCTTCTTCCTGATTTGGGTTTCATTCTCTCCTGAACCCTCCTCCTCTGTCGTGGTTGTCCCATTCATAAACATTCCTCAGGCTCCAGCCTGAACGCTGCCTGCACCTTAGACTTTCTTCCCTGTTAGCTTAGAAGCAGTTCCCCTGCTAGAAGTTCATACACCATTCCCTTCTCATATTTCTTAGCACATATCTCAATCTGTATTTATTTGGGTTTTGTAGCTACTAATTCTTCTGTCTGATGTCACAGGACCAGAAGTCTGTCTTGTTCACTGCTCTAATCTCAGTGCCTCACATCATACCTGGAACATGCTTGGGACTGTCTGTGGACATTGAATCTTGGTGATATTGTGAGCCTCTCTAAGTTTTGCCACCCAGGCTTCCATGACCAGGTGTGTGGTCAGTACTGATACCATTGATGAGTAATTTAAATGCTGTTGATTTGTATCCAGTGGATATGATTGCATGGACTGTGAACTATCCAGCTCCATTACTGGATTAGAAACATAAAGCACAATGGCTCTTCATCGGGTAAATGAATGAATAAATGGATGGAGGAATGGGAGAAACCATTGATTGGTCATTAATACAGTTATCTACTGAGGTAAGCCATATTTGACAGACAATAATTCCTAAAAACTACAAGTTTCCATGTGGATATAAATGTCTTTATAGGTCATATGTCAGAGCTCCAATTATTTTGATACTACATGTGTTCCAAATGAAAACTTTTCCCTCTTCATTTGAATTCCATAAGTACTTTTTATAATCTTGAACTTCACCCTCCAGGTGACAGTATGACATCCTGTTTTGACTTTTTAAGCGTACAGGGACCTCATTTTTGATTTGCAGTGAGAAGGAGCTAAAAGCTGCTCTCATTTGGGAGCCAGAATGCACTTTCAATACAGCATTTTCTCCAGTGGGACCCCTTGAGTGACAGCTTCAGTATTACAGCATGATAGTGAATTAAATGCAATCATCAGGGGAATAAAAATGTGACATCCAGAAGAAATGTCTAGATCCTGGTGCTGAGAGTCGAATCAGCAACTTCAGATAACTACACGTCTGTTTGCCTGTGGTGCCATTCTCCAGGTCCTCTCACACAGACCCTTCTGTGTCTACCCCAGGCTTTAGTGCATCTGAAACTGATCTGTGCTTGTTAGCAACACCATTTATCAGAACACTTAAAAAGGGGAATGATGCAAGAATAAAACAAGGTCTTCAAAACAAAATGATTCAGCTGGGCAGTGAACAATTTGCCTACCAGGCATGAGGCTATGGTTCTGATCACCAGCAGGGCAAAAAACCCATCCTTCCCTCTCCTCTCACCCTCATTTTTAATTATTTTTTGATTGATTGATTGACTGTGGGGCGGGGGGTGGGATTGTTTTGGACAGAGTCTCATGTATCGCATACTAGCTTTGAACTCACAATGTAGATGAAGTTGACACTGAACTTATGATTATCCAAACTCTACCTCTTGGGCGCTGAGGCTACAGATACAAACACCATGTCTGCTTTATGCACTGATAGAGGAAGACACCTGACTGACCTCTGGCCTCGGGACAAGCACACACACATTTACATACACACAAATACCTATAAACACATGTAATGCACTATTGATGACATGCTAAGTAAAGTCATTTAATAACAATATTCTGACATTGGTACTCTTACAGGGATCAGCAAATGAGAGGTTCAAGAAATGGAGGCCACTGAGGGGAGAACCGGGCTACATCTCCATGTTTACTGACTGTTGGTGACGGCTGTCATGGTACCATGACAGATGGAATCAGAGTCAACTAGTTAGGACGGACCTTACCCAGCCTACAAAGTTTGTCTCATCACAGAAGAAGTTCACTGAGCCCATTCTATAATGACATTAGACGTCTCTAAGAGAACGTTCAGTGAGATGCACACACGGAGGAGAGTGATGCTTTCTGTGTAGGTAGCAAGAAAAGTTCTCATCTCTGGATGCTGAGGTTAGAGACATAATCTACATTTCACTCTTTTTGCTCTGTAGTTTCTACAAGAAACACACATTGCGTTTATAGTAAGCACATGAATAAATGCTATGGGTATCTCTTTAAAAAATCACCCTTTTCATATTTCACCCTGTTGTCCTGAGCATTTTCTTCACCACCACTAAGAATTTTGTGATGAGCTGGCTGTGTAGAAAGCTGCTCTGAGTGGAATGGGGGGTGAATGCGGAAGAATTTGTTTCCTAACACCCCCACACACACACCGCCACCCCCACCCCAAGTCAAAGGAGAATATGGAAACAATGTAGTGGAGATAGGAAAGCCTCACTAGCTTTGGGGTAAGCAGCCAACTGGCCATCGGAAGTTTTTTGTGGTTATTCCCATGTCTTATTTCTTTCTGTTTCCCCCTAAACAACAACAGGGATCCTGAATTGTTTTTGCAACAGCTTGCTGTATATGGCTTACACATACTATGCTGAGAAAAAATGGTTTTATTTAGCCTGTGGGTGGCAGTGCTTTTGAAATTCCTCAGTGAATGCAGAATAACAGCCCATTTCTGGCTATAACAATAACATAGTCACCATTATAATAATATAACTAACGATTTTGGAACAATTCTTTTAAGAAACAGCAAGCTCACAATCAGTGCATTTTATCCTCTTAATGAATTTTCAAGAAAGATCCTGCCAGCCCATTTTCACCTGAGAAAGTAAATCTCTATTAAAGGTGAGGAGGTGGCTAAACAGGGAGAGAGAGAGAGAGAGAGAAAGAGAGAGAGAGAAAGAGAGAGAGAGAGAGAGAGAGAGAGAGAGAGAGAGAGAGAGAGAGAGAGAAGAATCATGGATGGCATGACACTAAGAAGTGGTGAGAACGTCTGATTTTTGCTCATCAAATCACTGAGAGTATTATCTAGAGTGGATAGAAAACACAAGCAGATTAATTTTAGGTGATGCTAAGAGACTTCTTATTTAAAATAGCAATTTGGGGAAGCTTTTTGGTAACATGTGCTATAAATCCAAATTGATTTTTTTGTTCAAGTAAATACTGAATTTCACACAGCAGTCACAGTGCTGATGCTCACACTTCAGCTGACACTATTTATTAGTGCCACATGGAAAAACACAAGACTAGATGGATATGTCCTTTTTGTTCTAATCAGGGAATTCGGAGAAGTATATTCTCACCAACTGAAACCTTTGTTTTTGTTTTGCTGTCTAAATTAAAGCAAGTATTGCTGGAATGCTGACTTAGCTACCATAGGTCTGCTGAGATGTTGGGAGATGTCTGTATCTGTCATTGGCCATTTTGTAGTACTAAATGGAAACAGAATTATTTTAGCATTTTGAAATTAGTATTCCCTAGTTATGCCAAACAAACACCTAACTTTTGGCAAATACTTCTATCTCATAGGTAGAACTGAAAGTCATTTTCTATCTGTCCACAAATGCAGTAAAAGAAAATATTAACTTGGCCTTTAGAACCAAAATATAAATGCTGGGACATCATCTTATTCCAGCAGTGTGGTAGTGCTTAAAAAATGCTGCTAAGGATCTGGACAAAGAGGATGCTTATGTGCTGGTGGTGGAAATGTAGGCTAGTATAGCCATTGTGGAAAATGGCACAGAGGTTCCTCAGACAGCTAGGGCTAGAGCAAGCATATGTTCAGCACACATCCAAAGAAAATGTGCTCACCATACTGCTGGTACATCTGCTATTCCAATACCCACAATAACCAAGACATGTCTACCAAGGGGTCCACTGATAGATGAGTAAACAGAAGCTCTCCACCACACATAAATACACACACACACACACACACACACACACACACACACACACACACACTGAGGTACAAGAATGAATTGCTGCTGTCTGTGTCAAAATGGATAAAGTTGAAAGACACTTTCTTCAATGAACTATCCAGGCACAGAAAGACAAATATGGCGTGTTCTCAATAATTGTGGAGGCTAAAAACATCATTGACTTCTTAAACTAGACTCCTGGTCATTAGGGGCTGGGAGGGAGAGTGGCCACGAAGAGGCTGTGCAATAGTCACCAACACACAGGAATGTACCAAGACTGCTATATTTAATAAGCAGGAGGAATGGCTGCCTGTGTTTTGTGTGCAAATGGGCTAACTGTGGCCTGCAACAGTTCATGATATACTTCAAAATAACTAGAAGGCCTTGATGCGTCCCAGTGCATAGGATGATAAATGAGGAACTGGAAATGCAAAATACCCTAACTTGATCATTACTCATTATATACGCATGCATTAACTTACTGTGCTGAACTCCATAAATAGGGACAAAGATGTACTAATTGAGAACATGTTAAGCCAGCAGTTTACCCCCAACTCATGGGAACTTCTACTTGAAACACACTAGGAGATAAATAAAAAGAGTATATTTTTAAACCTTTACAGCTTCTTTCATTGAAAATTAATAAAATTAGATATCCTACTGTTATCTTCATTTTATAGAAAGAACAACTTGAAGTTCAGATGGCTCAGGAAACATGCCAAGAGTACTGGGTATGCTTGCAATCCCACTGCTGAGGAGACGGTGATAGGTAGATCCCTGGCCAGTCAGCCTAGCCTGCTTGCTACATTCCATGCCAGTGAGAGAGCACTTAACACCCTTTTCCTTGACCTCTGCGTGGACACGCATACATGCTTACATACCCAAACACGCACATAAAGACATACAAAGAAATAAACATACAAAGGTCACACAACCACCAAGAGGCAACATAAGATACAACTTCTAGACTGCAGGGCTGGATTTCTGAGTTTGGGTACTGTTGACATGGAACCTGCATAGTCCTTTGTGTCCTGGGGGGTGACATGTTCCTTCAAGAGTGCTCAGCAGCCTTTTGATGGCAGTAGTAGTTTTTCTTTCTCCCCAAGCTATAACCATCAAATGTCTCCGGACTTCTAGGTCCTTCAGGGGCCAAATGTCCCTGGTTTAGAACCCCTGCTTGGAGTTCCTTGTCATCAACACTATGTTTTTTGTCTTTTCAAGACAGGTCAAGGTCACCTCTGTTCAGTGACCCAGGCAAGCTCTTCTCCACGTGTGCACATCTGGATCCCAGCCAACTTCAATTCTCTCTCATTTACCTTGGAAGGAAATGCCAGGCGCCCACAATCTGAGGTGACTTGGGATATGGATCCAAAGCTAAATGAATAAAAAATAATGAATTGCCCTGCTCTCATTACCAGAAATCTGAGCTAGAACTGGATCCATGTGCTCAGGGTGGGGACTGTTAAAGGGGAGCCTGGGTGGGAAGACTTCAAGTTCTGAGTATTCACCGTTTCACTTGGAGTTAATTTGATGAGGAAATAGAATAAGAATTGCAAAGTCATCAGAGTTGATGGGTTTTTCTTTATGACCCCTGGCACCAGAACAGAGGGTCTATTTTTGTGGGTTTTTGAATTTCCAGAATAAAGGGAATAAGAATGTTTAGGTAATGTTTGGATGGTTTGGAGACTGTTCTTACATTAGTGATAGGTCAATTAATATCAGAACAGTTCAAAGAAGCAATTATTTTAATTTATAAATTATTTCAGAGGTAGGAAGCTGCCATCCATTAATGTGGTTTGCACAAATCAGAGCGCTCATGGTTATGTGTGTTTGTGTGTGTACCTCTCTCTCCATGTCACCCTATCTGGCCTGAATTTCCAGACCAGATTACATACCTCCCTGATTACATATTTGTCTCTAGGGCCAAAAACATAAAGCATTGCATTTTGACAATTTGAGGCCTGGCTGAAACTTCCTTCCTTTTTGAGTTTTTGCTGAGAAGTAGCGAGCGCCACAGATGATGTGGTTTCTAAAAATCACCTTCTAACCTTACACTGTAAATGGCAGGGTCTGTGAGTGGAGGCTCCTCAGTAGGTTACCTTGCTTCTTGGGGATTGTGCAAAAAAGAGAGAGCCAGAGTGATTTCTGGGTAGAGGGAGCATAGTGGACAATTAGCTGGTGAGCTGCCTCCAAATGTCATTTAAAGTCATGCAAATCAAGCATTTTCCTTTCTTTCTTTTCTTTTTTTAATGTTGTTTTTTATTTGTTTTGTTTTTTCTAGACAGGGTTTCTCTCTGTAGCCCTGGCTGTCCTGGACTCACTTTGTAGATCAGGCTGGCCTTGAACTCACAGAGATTTGCCTGCCCTGCACCACTATGCCTGGCCTCTTTCTTTCTTTCTTTCTTTCTTACTTTCTTTCCTTCTTCCTTCCTTCCTTCTTTCCTTTCTTTCCTCCCTCCCTTCCCTTCTCTTCTCTTTCTTTTTAAAGTCCTTTCATTATTATTTAAATTCTTGAGTGACTGGAACTGGAGATCTAGATGGCTTGGTAGTTAAGAGCACTTGCTGCTCTTGCTGAGGACTGGGACTCAGTTACCAGCACCCACACGAAGTGGCTCGCAAACACCAGGAACTCTACTTCCAGGGGATCTAAAACATGCTTCTGGCTTCTGTGGCACCCACATAACATTAAAAAACAAAACAAAACAAAAGATCCAAAACAAACAAACAAACAAACATAACTCCTGTGTAGCAGGAATCTTATCAGGTCTTATTAATGAAACAAACCTGGAGTCAAGTACTAGGGTGAATACTGGAAGATCAGAGAGACAGAACAAGCCACAGCTAACCTCACCTGGCCAACTTTTCAACTGATCTTGTTTCCTCAGACTGGAAGCTTCTCAGTGCTCATCCAGAATGAATTTCAGCTAAACTGTGCTGCTCAAAACCTAAAAGCTTAACCAGCCAAATGCTTAACCAGGCCAAATGCTTCTAGTTCGTGGTCCTCACACCTTATATATCTTTCTTCCTTCTACCATCACTCCCTGGGATTAAAGGCTCACTCCCTAGGATTAAAGGCATGGGTCACCATTCTTGGGTATATCCTTGAACAGATGGATTTCTGCCTCTGGAATGCTAGGATTAAAGGCATGTGCTACCACTGCCTATCCTAAGTATCTAGTGGCTTTTCTGTTTTCTGACCCCAGATAAGTTTATTAGTACACAATATTTTGGGGAACACAATACCACCACACTCCTGAGTGACAGCAAAGTACCAATCATTGTGCCCAACACTTGAGCTATGAAAAGATTCAGGTCAAATGCAGACTTAATGGGAAGCAAACTAGGAAGCCCGGTATTGGGGGAAACCTGCTTGCTGTCATGGGTAAAATACAAGGTGTCGGAGGCCCCATACCTATTCTAGAAGTTTTCAGAAGGAAAGGACTATCAGTTCAATGCTGAAATGAACAGATGTTAGCCCAGTGACCTGGAGCATAGGAGGTGGGAGCTGGGGAGGAATGGGAAGGCATCGCAAGATCCAGAAGCAAGAAAGTTTCTGGCAATCTCAGAAAGCAGAGTTCAAGAGACAACAGTTCAGGGCAAAGAAGGGGGTGGGGAGTGGAGCCAGCAATGTGAGTAGGCACAAGAACATTAAATATTTCCTAAATCATGGTAGAAGACATTGGCATATGTCATCAGAATATGGCACATTGGCACCTCCTTTGAGCTGAGGATTAATGGAAAACAATTCAAACAAAAGAGCATGGCTGAGAAAGGGATGCAGGAACGTGGTGGGGGAGGTGGGACTGGGCCCATGCCAGTGAGTATGAGACCAGAAAGAGGAGCCTCTGAGGGCTCATGGAACTTTCAGAATTTAGTTGTGACTCAATCCAGCTAATAAGAAATCCACCAGTAACCCATTCCATTCCATATCTTTCTCCCCCTAATAATTTAGGATAGCATTCTGTTGTCAGAGACCAAGATGGGGGGGGGGAGGGGGGAGAGAGAGAGAGAGAGAGAGAGAGAGAGAGAGAGAGAGAGAGAGAGAGAGAGAGAGATTGTATTTATAGGCTGCACTAATAAAATTTTCAGGCATTTGCTGAGTTTGTTGAGTCCCGGCTCCCGGCCTGGTGGTACTGCTCTCGGGCTGACTATTGACTATCTTGCTTTTAGAGAACACTCCTCTTAGTAATGGGGCTGGTCCCAGGAGAGCCAAGCAGGCGTTCACACCACAGTCAGCTCCAAAGACGAGAAACAGCGAGGTTACTTAGCAGATCATTCTTTACAGAAAGGAAGTCTCTTCAAAGGTGACACTTCAGCTAAGATCGTAGCAAAGAAGAGCCCACCAAGGTAATTCCAACACACGCCCAAGGCCTTGGGATGAAGTGATGGTGAGCTGGAGACTTTGGAAGAATATTAGGAGGGACATGGTAAACCATAGTGTGGCACCTAGAGACCACCCTGGGGGGACATGTGGATGTTAAAGTCACTTCCTTAATGATTAGACATTGGCAGACCCATTCCAAAGGTTGAAATAAACCGTCTGCTTTGAGCTATGACGTATCTGTGTGATTGGCGCAAATTGTTTATTGTGAGATTCCTACATCCTACCTCCAGCTGAGAAAGCCTTTGCTGTGATATATTTCTGTGGGAAAGCAAAGCAGATGGCCTGAGGAAAAACCCTTAATTAGAACAATGATTACACCACAAGTCCAGGCTGCTAGGTGTGTCCAGGCTGCCAGGTGTCGGTCGATGGTCCAGACCTTTTCTGGAAAGAAGAGCAAAATGAAGCGGCAGAACTTTCCACTTAGACAGAGGAACACACCCAACACCACCAGGACCTGTGTGAACTGTGGGCCAGGTGCCTCATCAGTAATTAACTCAACTCTTTAATTACAAAGAGTGTTTAGGAAACTGAAGTGATGAGGAGATCAGCCTTGGGGATGTCTCTGCTCCAAGGACTGTTCTGCCATTGCCAAGTCTCCCATGCCAGCCGGGAAGGGGTGTAAGGATTTATAGGAAGGAGACAGTTCAGTGTGTTAAGCACTTGCCACACAAGTGTGCGGACCTCAGTGTATATCCCTAGACGCCACATAAAATCGAAACACAGTAATACACACGTCTGTAATCCCTGTGCTCCCATGGGAAGATGGGTAGTGGAGACATAAGAATCTTGAGAAGTTTGAAATACAGCCTGCTAAATGCAGCAGTGAGACCTGAAGCAAACAGTGGAAATGGAAGACGAGTATCTATGATTAGCCTCTGACCTCCACATCCTACACCCACACCCACACAAACACCCTCATACTCTCCATTCTCTCTCTCTCTCTCTCTCTCTCTCTCTCTCTCTCTCTCTCTCTCTCTCTCTCTCTCTCTCTCTCTCATACACACACACACACACACACACACACACACACACACACACACAGGAATTTATCAGCAGACAGTTGTGGGTGTGAGACTGGTTTCTACTTCCTACTCAGGGACAAAACATCTTAGCATCAGTTTTCTGAGTCTGTAAACTGGGGATCATTGTGCTCGGCTCACACAGCTGATGAGAGAAACCCCAGCACATGGTGTAGACCCTGTCACTTACATTTGCTTGGCTTTTCAGCTCCATCAGCCCCGTCTTTTTGGGAGAATACCAGGCTTTACAGCCTCCAGCTATAGCACTGGTTATTCTGTAACCCTCATCTTCCCCTGGAAGAGAAAGCAGACTGCTGTTGACTTGGCTTCATTTTATCACCACCAAAGGATGGCAGTTAATCAAGGCATGGCATGAAGAAAACCATGAGATGCTCTTCATGATGAAAGCCTTACCTAAAGGCTCTTGTTTGTTATTGAAGTACTGTCAGTGTCTAGCAAAATTTAAAAATACAAAACAAGATGTGGGCTTGTGAGTACGTGGAAGTTGAGGAGGAGAATTCTTAGCGCTGTTAATTTATGTTTGGCTCATATAACAAGTTACATCACACTGTTTTGAAAACATTACCATAGTACCATTAAGTTTAATCTTCTGGTCCAATGACATTATCACATCCAAGTCGAGAATACTTGTTGCTGTGAAGGTATATTAACAGCTAGAAACTTAAATAATCATTTTATTTGGATAAATTTCAACATCAGCACTCCCTACTTGGTGTATGTTTTATGAAATCTTAATATTCAGAGACAACAGGAAACTGAGTGATCTTGAAAGAATATGGGCATGGGCCTGCTTGGTAATTAACTGCTAACCCTTCCCACGACTTGGACACAGTTTTGTAGTAAACCCGGCACCTGTGAAGTCTGGCATTTGAGTCCCAACTCTACCTCTTATCAGATATTTGATCTTGGCACAAACTGTGTTGTCTCTAAACCTCAGTTTCCTTCTCTGTAAAATGTGGAAACAACAATAATATTCACCTTATGAGCTGTTATTAGACTAGAGCCCCAGGAGAGTGGTTGGAACAGAATCCACGGCATAGTAAGAGGTCCGAGAAGGAAGGCATCATCCACCGTTAGCTGTGCTGCCCTCAGCAGGCTGCCCTAAGCAACCTGGACTCTAAAAACTTCCTCTGTAAAATACAGGGCTCCCTCCTGGCCCTTCTTCATGCCCTGGCCCTCCTCCCTTTCTCTGTTATTCAGTCTTACTATAAAGCCTGGAGTGGCCTTGAACTCATAATCCTCTTGCCTCAGCCTCTTTCATACCAGCATAATACAGGCTTTGGATTAGAATCAATGTTTCCCAAATGTAATAATCCTTATATGGCCTTCAAATTATTTGTCATTTTTTTGTGAAAAATATAGTTTTAAAAAAATGAAATTGCCCTTGGTGTATCTGTGTAAATTTAGGAATTTAAAATAAATATGTCATTCTGTGAAGTGACTGTTTGGTATGGGGATCAGGGGAAGCCTTGAGTGAATGAAGTCCTTAGTGAATCTGTGGGTTTGACATGGATATGGCTATGTCAAGGACCCCAGAGCCTTAGCCCCGTGAGAAATGGCAAAGCTTTCCATGGGCTAGGCTCAGGGAAATGCCAAAGTCTTACTTCCTGGTCCAAGTGTTAACAGTGTGTGCAGAAAATGCCCACCATAGCTTTCTCCCCACCATGGATACTTACAGCTTGAAGACTGCTTCCTTCCAGAGACTGCTTCTACTGGGATTAGCTAACCTGCCTCCTTGGTTCAGCTGTATGCAATAACCCCTGCTGTGGAATTGTCTTTCTGTACTCTGTGAATATGTGTTACTACTATTGGTTAATAAAGAAGCTGCTCTGGCCTATGGCAAGACAGGTTATAGCTAGGCAGGAAATCCAAGAAAGATTCAGAGAGAAGAAAGGAAGAGTTGGGGAGACGCCAGCCCACCCCACAAGGAGCAAGATGCCAGCAGACTGGTAACACCACAGCCACGTGGCAATATATAGATTAATAGAAATGGGTTAATTTAATATCTACTAGCTAGCTAGCAATAAGCCTGAGCAATAGATCAAACAATTTGTAATTAATATTAAGCCTCTGAGTGATTATTTTATAAGCTGTTGCAGGACCACAGGACAGAGAAGTGGCCGGCTACAAACCCTGCCTCCCTGTCCAGCTGTATATAGTGAACATGCTGAGCTTCTAGGGTGCGGCAGCTTCTCCATCCGATCTCCCCAGCTTTCCTGCCTGTGTGTCTTTTCTTTCTTTATTTCCTCTCTGTATCAATAAGGGCCAAGTACCTGGAGCCCTGCAAGGATACGGCAGCTTATTTTTCTTTCATTTTGGTTTTTTGAGGCAGCCTCTTCCTATAACCTAGGTTGGCCTCAGACTCACTATGTAACCCAGGGTGGCCTTGAACTTGTTTGGTCCTTCTTCCTTCAGTCTCCTGAGTGTGGGAATTACAAGGCAATACCAACATGCCCAACTAATGGAACTGGCTTTCAGAGCACAGAGGATCACACCACCCACCTTTCCAATGTGCAGTTGTACAAGACTCCCTCGCTGGAAGGTAGACCCAGCCACAGACCTCATGCTTATAGCCCATGAGTTACCAGAAGCCCACACCCCCGAGACACCTCTGAAGCCACTGTGCTAGCTGTCTTTTAATTCAAAGGTAGCACAATAGAAACGCCTGTGAAAAGTAACGTTTTCTGAGGCAGAGGAGGGGACAGAGCTTGAAGCCAAACAGCTCGTAACCAAATGACATGAATGCTCGTAACCAAATGTGTTTCATGATGAAACAAGTCAGTCATTTAACAACTGTGTGCCTCCCTTTCCCCGTCTACAAACTCAGGGCAAGAAAGCTGTCTACTCCCAGCGCCAATGACCCCTTTAGATGAGTTAACACATGAAATGAATGGTCTTAGCATACCGTAAGCCACCACCATAAGCAACTATGCTGTACTATAACCAATAGGAGTGTTTATCGTCTCGGAATTCCATTTTGTCCCTGAAGTGTCCAGGCAGTCAGTCCAGGATTCTTGGCACCTAATTCTATAATAGACGCGTGATATATCTGGCTGAGATGTCTCTTCCCACAAAGTTGTTAGAATAGTCTCTCCCTTGAAGGATTGTAAGTATGGTAATAGCTACACTAGATAGCAGGTCTATATTTGAGCAGCTTTAAATATGCCAACAGTCCAGAAGAGCCTATGGAGGAACGTGTAGCCAGGCGGCTAGTTAGCCTAAACAGAGCATCGATGTGAGACCCAAATGCTGACTGGTAATTCTCCCCTGCTTAAGCAAAAGCGCAAGGGAAGAGAAACCCATTTCTGTTGCTACAGTTTTCCCACCAAGAGCACTGAAGAATATTAGACACAATGTGAACCCCCAGATGTCCAAACAGATCACTCATTCACTTGGTTATATAAAAAATAAGTCTCTCTGGCCTACCATATCTGAATCCCTTTCTATCTCATACTCAGACTCTGCCTCTAAATCTTCACACACCTGCATCATGTGACATCCAAAGTGAGCATGATTCCTTGAAGTCTGTGGGATTTTTGCCCCAGAAGAAATTCCATTAGAGGAGAAGCACCGTGTACCGAGATTGGAAATGGAATACACAGATGACTTCGTGTGGCAAAGCGACGCGGCCTTCGTATTGGGAGAAGCTCAAGGGGCAAATAAAGTGTTTCAACTGCTCGAGCAGAATTACCGCATGCTGAATTATTCTGTCTCAAGGAGAAAGTTTGAAAACAGTGCACTGGTAATTACCCTCTCAGACTCACTGCAGCAAATTTGAATAGACTATGCCTTTAGGTTGGATGGGACCAGACTTTACCCTGTGGTCAATAAGTTCCTGTGTCAGAGAACTATAGATATATAGGTGGCTAAACAAATCCCAACCAAGGTAACACTGGAGGTGAGGAGGGCAAAGCCAAATGCACTGTGCTTTTGTTCTGCTTGAAAGGAAGAATCCGAAGCTGCCGGGTGCTGCTTTGGTTTCTGTTATCAGGGGACTAGCTGTGAGGCAACAATTTTCTCCTCAGAGATTTCCTGATCTCCCAGAATCCACTTGGCATGTTTCTCATGGTGAATTTGCCATTTCTGTGCTTGCAGTCTGTCTATTTCCAAATAAATTAGTAATTTTTTTTTTTAAAGCACACTGTAGTCAAGAATTGCTTGGTAACTGTAGTGGGTAGCCATTTTAGCTTTGATCTGGAAGTTCCAACCCCCATTGAGACTTCAGCAACTGTGATGCCTACAAGGCGGGGCCAAGGGAGGCGCCTGGAGACCTGAGATCTGGATGGGCAGCTCTCTCTGTTCCGGGACCCTGAATGGTGGAGGTGGGCCAAGCAGAGCTCCAGAGAACACCGCTGGACTGCGATACACCTTCCCCAGACCCCGCGACCTACCTATCCCTTAATTTGTAAGTTATTCTATTAAATAAATCTCCTTTTAACTATGTGGAGTGGCTTAATAATTTCACCAATAGTAACAAGTACAAATTCTAAGAGATGTATGAGTAGATGATGTTGTATGACCACCACTGAATGTGTTCACACAGAGCTGTATGGCACAGTTCACTACATATGCACTAGACGGTGTGTACTTCATATTTGTGGTTCATCTCTAGCAAACATCATGGGTGCGCAGAGCTGTGGAGATAAGATGTTATTAATTCAGAACCCACCCAGTTAACCCTATCATTCTACTGGGTTATGGTTGGCTGTTGAGATGTGTAACACCGTTCTCCAATTCCTTTTTTCTAAACCAAATCCATCCTTTTGACCTACTCAGATTATTAACCCGGATGCATTAATCTTTTCATCCCTTGCATTGTCTTGTTATCATTTTTCTTTCTGAAGCTTTTCTTTTTTCCTCCCACCCTGCCTAGTCCTGTGTGGACGAGACTGGGGCATATTCCAAACATAATCAGTTTCCTGATTCAGATTCTTCAAAGAGAGCTGTGCCACCCTCAAAAAGATCTGATTTTGTCTAAGCCAAGCAAGATTTGGCTGTATTTATTATGCCCAAACAACTCCCCTGAATGTAAGAGACTAACAAAATTTTCATATGTATTATAGCTATATATTACATACATTATTTATGAAAAAATTATCATGCCAGGCACCATTTTAAGTTTTTAGCATGTCATAAGTCCCCCATGCTTATACATTTATTGAAATTCCCCACTCAGCAATGCTTTGCCACTTCTATTTTTTTTTATGAAACACTGTCTTATTCTTTGAAAATTTCAGTGTTCAATGTAAATTGGTCATACTTACCCTCTGCCTCTACCTCCCTCTGGCCTCTCCCCAGTTAATCTCCCTTCCTGCCTTAAATCCTTGTCTATCTGTCTGTCTATCTATCTATCTATCTATCTATCTATCTATCTATCTATCTATCTATCTATCTGTCTTATCTATCTACACACATATAACCCATGGAATCCATTATCATTACCCAATGCAGTGCTTTCTATTTTTAAATGAATTTATTGATATCCAACAAATCCATCAATATTCTTACTACTTATTCTTTATCTACTGGAATATAAATTCACTGATGTCTCTAATGTCTAGAATAGTCTTTGACACATAGCAGGACTTTAATAAATAAGTGTTTAATTATAAAACTGTTTAATGACTGAAGCTGAAGAGGTAGCTCTTTCAGAGGACCCAGGTTCAATTCCCAGCACCCACATGGCAGCTAACAATTTCTAATTCCAATTCCAGGGGATCTGATGCCCTCTTCTGGCCTCAGTGGACACCAGGCATGCACAGACATACATGCAGGCAAAACACACACATAAAATAAAAATAAATAAATTTAATGGAAGTGAATCTTTAAAAACTGATTAATGAATTATATTGCATTTTTAATGAATATCTCTTGAATTCCACAAGGTCCTCTAGCCCATCTTGCAAGACTCACAATCGTGCATAGGTAAAATGTTTGCTTCCCAAGAGTCCTTTTAAATGAAGGCTTGATTTTCACATCTGTGCTCTTGCCCAGCAACAGAGGACTAGATCGAATGACCTCCTGAGAGCCCCCTGGCCCTTGACATTCTAATTCAATTCCACTTAAATGTCCTAAAAGTAATTTGTGGAGAAATTCTTTTCCTCCTCCTTTCTGGATTGGAGTTTGCATTTATCTAATTATTTCCTTGGTGGATTGACCCAGCTTGAAAGGAGCACCATGTCATCTCCCCTGGAAATGCTCTAAGCCCTCACTTTATAAACCGGGAAGACTAAAGACTCAGCTCTCTAGGGAATTAAATTGCATTCGAATAAGATTAAGGCTTTTTGACTGACAAAAGCAAGGACAATCAGAGGCTGACCAAGCCAAAGCAATTGTCCAGCAAACTAATTCAGACATGTTATTCACAAAAGGACTCTCACAACTGGTTAGCGAAGAAAAAAGGGTGCCCAGAAAGGAATGCTGGGCTGGACTGAGTTAGGGCAGAGTTCTTCCTTCAGATCTGAAACCTTGTCCCTCCCCTCCAAGGTGCCGAAGGTGTCTGTCCTTCCTCAGTTCTGTTGACTGTGTCCCAACACCTCCCAATGACCTCAGTGAGAATCTTTAATGGGGATGGAGGGCATTGGCCCTCTGCAGTGTTGGATGAGTGGAGAGTCAAGGTGGAAACAGTGTCACCAGGCATCAGAGGATGAGTGTATGTCACTCCTTGACTTGAAGCATGATATTTTGATCTCTTACAGGATATAGATGCCTTCCAAAAAATCACTATTTGGGGATAATAAAATAAAGAGCATAAAATTGCAAAAAAAAAAAAAAAAAAACCCAACCCTAATTCTATTAGAATCCATGTAGCAAAATACACCCCCCCAAAAAAAACAGGTGAGTAGTATATTTATTCATTAACATATTAAATTGAGGGGCAGCTAAATACAGTAATTTTACAGTGGTGACAAGTTTAAATGATAGTTTGAAGTATTTCAACAAACAGTAGTATAATACCAAAATATCCACAGTTGTACACATTTTGTATGAAAAGTACAGATGTCACAGGTAAAGCCAATGCTACTGTGGCTTGTTCTCTACATTCATAATGGAAGGAAGTGTTTAATTTCAGGTACATTTGATTGTAAGTAATGATGAACGTAATCTTCCCATTCAAGTTCAGGGATACCCCTCACCTTCTATCTCGAGTTGGGAACCCCTGACGTAGACACTAGAGAGTTCTCAAACCCTTCCATAGCTAATAAACAGTATCCCCACCTTCACTTGTACTTAATGATGTTTACTCTGACCATTCCCAGTCTTCTTGTTGGCCAGGTCAGTGAGGAGAAGGCTTGAATAACTGGAAGGCGACCAGCCCTGTCCTGTGTGCTTTATGCTTAGAGAATAGACCTCTTCAGACTAATGCAGAAGGATTGCCAGTTGCCATAGAATTCTGGCTCTGGTTTGCTCAACTTGCCCCTAATGTGGCCACAAGTATTGCTCAAGAAAAACAAGCCCTGTACCCTAGAAGCAGCTCAATCCTTGACAAAGCAGGATGATTAGTGGGTGCTTTAGAGTTAGAACAGAACTGTGCGATCTCCACCAGTGCATTTAGCTCTCTGAAGCTGAGCCTCTTAATTTCCATATTGGAATCACAACACTGTCAAGGCTGCAATGAGAAGGAGGTGAGGTTGTATATGGAATGCGGTGTCGGTCATAGTCTACACGCTTAAGACACGCTGTCATCTGTAATCATTGCTGCCGCTGTTGGAGCAGCTTCCTTCTTTCTATTGATCTTACCTTCCTGTGTGCCAAGGTAATATGCAGAATTCAAGACCCTCCACAAAGTCTGCCTTTTCATGAAGACTTTGGTAATTCCAGATACACATGAAATAGCATGTTCCGCTAAACCCATGAACGTGACAATCACGATTGATAATGTATCACAGTCCAATGTAGTATATGATGTCTCTAGCAGGGACTGGTATACAGGAGGCTGTCTCTGTAAAGCATCTTCTTCCCTCCCTCTCTCCCCCTCCCTTCTTCCCTCCCTCCCTCCCTTCCTTCCTTCCTTCCTTCCTTCCTTCCTGATTCTGCCCATTCTTCCATGATCATTCTCAACTCATTATTTCCACAGTTACCCCTGAGGTTCAGTGAGGTTTCTGGTTTTCTGTTATGAAACTCTTTTCTATTAAGACAGTTACTTGAATGCTTAATAGAGTTATTCTTAACATTATATAAGCTACATGAAAAAAACATAATAAATCAAACAGAACCTGGTGGTAGATGCATGCCTGCCATCCTAGCACTCAGGAGGCTGAGGCAGGCTACTTAGGAAAACTGTCTTCAAAAAAATAATACATCAAAAGAGAGATTCTTAGGAATTGTGTGTTAGCTCTACACAGCAGCCATTGATCCATCTTGACTTTGAGCTAAGAAGTGGTAGCATCGCGTGTTATTTCTTTGCCTCATTTGCACATGTGTGGCTCTGTAAATGTGGTTAAGTATATGTTCCTATATCTTTTATATAGTCATTGTTATAAAGAAGCACGTTAATTGAGGATGACAGAAAAAGAGGGTTGAAATACCATGTAAAATAAATGAAGAAGTTATATAACTAAGTTTGGGGACTCAAAATAACATCGTTGCTGTGAGATCCGTCAACTAAGTATCGAGAATAGCACCGTCCTACAGGGAAAGCTCAGTTTCATGTGCCTCTGAAGTCCCTGAAAGGCAGTTAGGCAGAAGTGATGTGTGGCTATGCACTAAAACACTGCAGAATGAAATACACACTAGATTTCAAAGACTAGGTAGTAAATAAAGGATGTAAAAGGCATCATTAATCATCTACATTGTGATCACACAGTGAGAACACAGTAATTTGGACATATCAGGTTAAACATATCTAGTATTACCATAAATCCAAAGTTTAGCCAATAGCACAAAAACAGTGGTAAAATGGCTTCTCTCTCTGGCTCTTTCCAGTGTGGCTACTGGAAGACTTAATGCCTCATACACGAAACAGCCAAGAGTTCCTTGACAGATGAGTGAGTAAGTGAGTGAAATGAAGAATCATGAAGTAGAACAGTAGCCTTAAGGAGGAGTGAATTCCCTCCACTCTGACATGGATAACCTTTAAAAGCACATCCTGGGAAGGTGAGGAAGTCAAGCCCAGCATAGGAAATAGTGTTGGATTCTGCTTTCCATAGCACCAGTCGTGGGTAAATCCCCAGAGAACGAAAAGGACGGTTGAGTGATTGAGGGGGAAGGGAAGAGCAAACAGAAAACTTGTCAAATGGCTGTGGAATTTGTATCGGGAGCTCTGGAAATGCGGAGTGGAGAGGCATATACCAAATACTGTTCAACTGTGCTAAAACGGATGGAATGGTAAATTTTATGTTACACGTATCTTGTCATAGTCAAGAACCTCCATATGGCTCACTCATTTGGCTCCCATTTCTGTGGGTGAGGCTGCTCTGGAGCTTAACAAAGGATGGAGAGGCAAGTCCTACCTACCACCCTACTGTGGTCACCGAGCTCATCCTTTGCTATAGGAAACCACAGGACTTGAGTGCTGAGCAGCTCAAAGAGCTTGGGCCATGCCAGGGCCATGACACCTTTAGTCTCTCCACCTGAAAAATAGGGACAGCGTGTTGCTCATGGTGCTATTTTAGGCCTAAAAGAGTGTGTCTGTTCAGTGAGTGGCACAAACAGAAGCGATGCTGGACAAGTGCTACTCACTGTCAACACAGGGGAAACCAGGGCCTGTGGGTGCTGTCAAGATGCTACTATTGCAAAAACGCCTAAGGAACACCTCAAAGGTCCAAGCAGTGTCACCCAGTGTTTCTGGGCAAAAACTTCTTCAGCAAGCATAGCTTCCACTCTGGGCACTGTGAGAGAAGGGCGGAGCTCTCTTCCATAGGAAATGTGGACTCTGGCTCAGTACATCAAGTGTTTGCCACATAAGCACTTGAACCTGATTCCCATTCCCTGGATGCAGGTCCTGTGGCATGTGCTTGTGATTCTGGTTCTGGGGAGGACACAGAATAAGGCCTCAAGTCCCTGAAGCTCCCTAGCCAGCCAGCTGAACTGAATCAGCAAGCCCCAGGCCAATGAGAGCACCTGACTCAAAACACAAAGTGAGGTGTTTCTGAAGAACAGCAAGATAGGTTGTCCTTTGGCCTTCCCACACACATATCCATGTGTGTTTGTGCACCCTTTACACGCATGTGTGCACCACCCCCAGCAGTGTTCTTTTTGAATTCCTGATTCTAATGTGCATAGGCAGAGCAGCTCATAATGTGACGTAGACTTTCCTGAATAAAAATTCCTCCTGTCCCCAAATGTGCACCAACAACAGCCAAGCTAGAGAGGTGCAGATTGTGCCAAAATGCCTCCTTTTGTCACTAACAAAAACAGTGCGTTCCATGGGGACCAGGCCAGGCAAGCCAGTCAGCATGGCTGCAATCTGCTGTGGTGGGCTTTTAAAATGCATACCCTCATATGTGCCCATACTGGCAAGAGAGAGTGAGCCAGGCAGTTCAGCAGCCTCACCAGGGTGATGGCCAAGAGAATGCAGGTAGAAGCAGAGCTCCAAGCCATCGGACTGCCACAGAGCTGGGCACCACGGGAAATGCAACCTGCCAGGAGCCAAGAGCCATGCTGACCTTGGGGTGCCTGTTTCTGAAGACACCCCAGATGCAGACACTTGTGTTACTGCCTCCCGATGACAATGTATTTTTGCAGGGCAAGCTGAGGTTATTCTTTAGGATTCTTACTGTCCCAATGTGCCTTGCTTATGGAAAGGAAACACCATGGATGAATTCCTTCCACATGCCCAGTGTAGACAGCGTTCTGCTTATACTAAAGGTTCACTGCATCAGAGATCAGAACCAAAGTGTCTGTACTTGCTTTGTTCTAACAACTGTGCTACACAGATCATCCCACTTGATACTTTCAATACCTGTGCAGTTTGCAGTAGGCCGCTTTACTCAACAATCCCATAGCAATTGAGTTGCTTTAGGATTCATATCCAGTCTGCTAACCCCCAAAACCATTCTCTTAGGCACTGTACTGTATAGTGTGTTCATTTTTAGGCCACTAGAGTTATAACACACACGACCAGAACCTTGTGTACACTCACTCCTTAGCCCCTTCTGAATTTCCTGTTAACTATGGTACTGGGGAAGACAATTTAAATGACCCATGACTTGTCCATTTATGTTTTCACTGTTGTTTGAGAGACAGGGTCTCATATTGAAGGCCAAGCTAGCCTCTAACTCATAACAATGCCCCTGCCTCAGCCTTGCAATTGTTGGGATTAAAAGTGTAAGCTGTTCCATCCAGCTGATCCAAGGCCATTTCTTTTCTAAAATTAACAATGGAGACAGAAAGGAAGATCTTCATCTTAGTGGGTCTCTATCACTGGGGCTATTTTTGTGAGTTTATCACCTGTCAAGTAAGAAGAAGAAAGCCCCTGGCTGACTGCAGATATCAAGCAGCTTGTGTAAGCAAGATTGTCCATATCCAGCCCCCACAGCAGCTACTGATGAGCTTCACAATGAGCAATCACATCTTCAAAGCTAGCAAAAAGTCTAAGGAGGAAAGTTATTGGCTGGAATTCAAAATTGGTTGCTCCGGGGTGTTCAGTTAATGTAGCCACACTAGCCAGTGAGATAGTTCAAATGTAGTCAGTAAGTCCCCATCTCACAAGCCCTCCAAATGCTCCTTCTACAAGATGGCCATAGCCACTGGAACTTCTGGACCTACCTGTCTCACTTCCTGCGCACGTCCCAGTTTTTCAAATGGACAATCTCATTAGCCAGTGCTTCCTCCCATACTGTCTATCCCTTGTTTCCAGCCTTGTCCCTGGCTTTCTCCCACTCTCTAGCTAAACTCCTGAGATCACAGTAGCCCATCCATATTCATGTTCACAGCACAAGGAGTAGAGAGGAAAGGACACACTGGAACACATCTTGACCCTGCTACTTGCATCATTTAGCTACCATTTGAGCTATTGTTTGAGCACCGGGGTGTGTGTGTGTGTGTGTGTGTGTGTGTGTGTGCGTGTGTGTGTGTGTGTACACATGAATATACACATGCATTTATGAAAAACCTCTAAGAGTTTGAAGTCCTGTGGATTGACTAGATGTGATCTGTAGATAAGATTTTTAAATATTCAAGAGTGTGTATAGCTATTAATTCAGTGCTGAAGTATAGCTCACTTGTTAGCATGCGTGAAGCCCTGAGTTTGATTTTTCAGCATCTTGAATTTTTTTTTCAGCTCAAAGATTAAGCCAAAGAAATAAAGGAAAGAAGGAAAGGAGGGAGGGAGAGAGGGAGGGAGGGATGGAGGGACAGAGGAAGAGAGGAAAGAAAGAAGGAAGGAAGGAAGGAAGGAAGGAAGGAAGGAAGGAAGGAAGGAAGGAAGGAAGTTGGTTGAGTATTCTTTCCCTTCACCCCTTTATCTTCTTCTACAGCTCCCCTTGGATACTCAGAATCTCAGATTGTCCACCGCAGGTTCTCAAGTTTGCATCCTCTCCTCTAAGTACACTTGGTCCTCTGTCCTAGTCGAACCTGCATGTCAGTTGGGCTGACCCCAGCAAGCTGTCCACACTGAGCTATGCTGCTTCTACTTGGTATTGAGAAACGGATATTAAAAAAAAAAATCTCTTGGGCTATGGTGCACCTATTTGTGTTGAGCAATGCCTATGAAAATCACTCTGGAGAGGTGGCCAATTCGATTTAATTAACCGTTTTGTCAGACTTAGGCAGGTCTAATTAGATTTGATTCATCTCTAATTTAGTACCAATGAGCATATTTCGATGATTCTTTTACGTCTTGTGGGCTTTGCAGAAGACACGTGCTCATCTCTTCCCCTTGGGCTCTTTCCTCCCTGTCTTAAGGGATGCCATGATGATTCATCCTAAAGTCTGTGTTCTCCCTGTCTCCCTGAGAGCTGAAGATGGGATCTGGGGCACTGGGGTAGCTCCTGGCTGAGGTCCACCTCCCCAGATTATTCATGTGGAGCCAAGATTGGTGTGTGTCCAGCCACAAAGAACCAAAACCAAGGCCCAGGGGGAGACTCTGGTCAGAAATAATTGTGGACAGCTCAGCTGGCGCCTCTGACTTGGAAGCTTCAAGGAGAACCACATGACTTAAGTCCAAGTCCAAGAAGCCTTAGACCCTCTGCCCAGCTCTTATGCTCACCAGGAGAGGCTCTCCAAGGAGCAAGTGTCTCTCTGATCTGGCTAAAGCCTGGTTTTTGAGTCATCTTTTTTTTTTTGAGCTACCCTACAAGAGGTTTTAGAAAGTCTTGAGATTTTAGAATAAACAGCAATCTCCAACCTCTAATTTTCTCCTTCTGAACTCCTTTAATTATCTGATTGGTGTGAAGTTGATTGTATACTGTTAGTATAACCACTGAGTACCTATTTCACACACACACAGTGTTGGGAGAGGCATGAGGGGGCCATAGAGGTGGAGAAGACACTGTAATGGTAACTTTACATTGGGGCCACCTTGATAGCTGATGTTAAAGGCAGAGTCTTTAGGAAAAGCTTTTAGAATTCTGAGGTTCCACAAAGACCATGGCATGGAATGGTGGGATCTAGTCTTGCTGTCTGTGGCAGAGAATCCTTTCTGACAGCCCCTTATATAAGAGAGATGGTGTGCTTTTTTGTCACCCATTCCACTGTAGTAAAATGTCAGCCAAAGGAAACCAGCTGCTACTATTTCCTGGGTACCAGGACTATGTAAGATGTTAGGTAGGTATTTAATAAACAGTTACTTTCATATTTTAAGAACAGTCAGTATTGTCCCATCAGGGTCACTGTTTTTTATGCCTGCAGCTTGATATATGGCATCTTCATCCAAGCTCCAGATGCAGATACACAACTTTCTATTTATCCAGTGTGTGATAAAAGAAGCACTCAGCATGCTCAAAAGCCATCTCACACTTCAGTCTCCTGTTCTCAGAAAGTCAACTGTTGGTAGCACCTTAATTTATTCAGTCCATTCCAACTCCACAAGCCACATCACATCTCCCTCCTGTGTAGATGGGCTGAACCAACGGATCTGACAGAAAGTGATCAAAACCATGCACAAAGTCCTGTCTGTAAATAGCTCAGAGGCTTATTGGCTGTCATCCTGAAGAAAGAAAGGGATGCTTGCTGCTAAGTGACCACACACAGCCTATCTTAGTAGAGTTTAGGCTCTCCTAGGTTTGGGGAGGTCACAGTCAGGGAAGTTGCCTAGGGTGTAGTAACTCAAGGACACGGAGTGACATATGAGATTTACTCATCTCTCATAGTTATGACCAGGTCACGGAAGGCATCTGTGTGTGGGGGGGGATATGTTCTGATAAAGGCTATAAAATTGTTACCACTTGTAATTATGCTCAGGACACACAGCATCGAGGATGAACTGAGTGGACATTATTGAAACCCTCGTCAGCTGTCATTCCGTTCCTCGGCCAGCCAAGGAAGCTCTCGGGAACCTCAGCTCCGTCCTTTCTTTGAGTTGTTTGTCTATCTGTGTGACTTTAGGAATGCTCTTTTGAACAATACGACAGCTGTTGACTGACCCAAACAAACGATAGCTTTTAATTCTAGAGTATCCTTTCTCACGTAATGGTTAGACCAAATGATAAAGAGGAATAGCCCTTGCTCTATTTTGCTATCATTTCCAGAATACAGTCTCAGAAGAAAGCAGAACCAGTTGATATATGGGAGAACGAAGACAGATTTGTTTCCTCAACCTGTCTTAGAAAACACATTGAAACTTAAAGAGCTGGAAGACACTGTTTCTTATTTTATTTTTATGTTTGCCATGCATTCATACTTGAGTTGAAGCAATATTTTTTATGATTTTTTAAAAAGAGCTGGATATGGTAGTAGCTACCCGCCCCCCATATTTGGGAGGGCTGAGCAAGAAAGAAGGTTCACGTGTAACAACAGGCCAGCCTAGGCTACCTAGCAAGGTCCTATCTCAAAAACAAACAAACAAAGGAGAGAAAACACCAACCAGACAAAACAGAAAGATAAAACACCACAAACGTCACATTAAAATTTGAAATCCAGAAGAAAGGATTTACACCATGAAAGGAAAATCACTTACAGTTACGCTCCAGCTAAAGGCGATACCCTGAAACTTGCTGTGGAAAGTTAGTCCTTGATATTTGTTCTGGGGTGGCAGTTAGTATTAGACCACGTGTAAGGAGGAGCGGCTTGTGATGATGTGTAAAGGTATGACCCAAAAGACCTGGAGGCTTCCCTTCCCAGCGATCCCTTGATGTCAAGTGAGTGAACAGACCAAAGATTTGAGCCCTCCAAACAGCCTCCGGAGGAAATAGTGGAAATGGGTTTTATTTACCTACACTTGCACATTCTTCTCAGCTCTCCAGCCAGAGTGAACCCAGTATGACCTTCCAAAGAAGAACTAAGCAGTATCTAGGAAAACCAGAGAGGCAGGGGCCCTCTGTGTTTCTCAAACTGTATCATTACTTTCTCTCTCCATCCTGTCTTTCAGCCTCAGATAGGAACAGGCAGCTGCTGAAATATTACAGGGACACCGGGAAGTCTCTGGATTTACATTCTTCTAATCAGACTTTTGGTTATTGCTGTATCCAAGGCTTTTAGCACCCACTTTAATTGATCATCCCGGTGTTTGGTCAGCTAGGTGGCTTTTCTGTAGGTTTTATGTGACATTGTGGCCCTAGAGGGCTAGATGCTATAAGATGACCTCACCACCATAGGCACCATTTCACACTAACTCAACTTGACTCATCTCTCTAGAAAGAGGCTCTAGGTCTTTACCTGGGTAACACCATGCTGAGGGGCAACAGTGACTCATGATTCATTGTTGGGGGCTGCAGAACTCTTAACAACCTAATCCAGCTGGCAACGATGGGTAGCAGGAAAGACATTATAATTGACTTTGAAGTGTTGTTAAAGGAACAGAGGACAAGGCTCCGAGACTTGGAGTTATTACCTCCAAGGTAAGGCAAGGGAGGGTGATGTAGACATTTGTTCATACACGGAGTCCTTCAGTCCTGCCGTAGAAGAGTGGCCTGCAGAAAACGAGTTGAGTATTTCCAAAAAATTCCTTTCCCTTCACTAGTTTAACATCAGAATGAGTACTGGCTTTGTATTCTGCCCAATTATTTATTTTTCATGGTCGGAATTAGTACCCAGATAGTCTCCAAAGCACCTGTTGCACATTATAAAATAAAACTTTTTTTTTGTAACTGAGGTTATGGAGTGCTAGCGGTGTGAGCAGAAAGGTAGACATTAGAGAGTTTAGATTTTCAAAAGCATCACTAAGCCACTCTTGGGACTTCAACAGTGAGGAATTGCCTTAGCCCAGCCAACTGGAGCACCACAGCTGTGTAATGGACATGCTCACACACAATTGCTTTTGAGCTATTTGTCTGGAGGACCATGTGTAAGATCAGAGACTCTCCAAGTCAGAAAGAATCTCAGCACTTTCCTCTTTGATACTCTACTGTGGTCTAAATTATTCAAGACAGATGGACTTAGCTTGAACCGATGTTCTCCTCACGCCAAGTCTCCCACCCCAAGTCTCCCACCCCACCCCCCATGGCCACCCTGCCCCCTATGATTTAAAAGGAGTTTTAACTTCTGGATTTTTTAATCCATTTATAAATCTGTAAGATAAATGGGATCTGAAGGTGCTTTAGAACCTGGGCAAATGAGATAGAGGGAGAGAGAGACAGCATGGGAGGCAGAGAGCGGGAAGGAGGGAGAGAGAGAAAAGGAGCGGTGGTATGTTGAAAGAGTGCAGAGGGAGAGAGAGAGAGAGGTTTGGGCAGCCTTCCAAAAACAGTCTGACTTTACTTTCCTCATGGTCCAAGGAACTGCAGGCTCCTCACATGGCTGCAGTGTGAGAACATTGTCTTCCAGATGCATTTCTTCCCCTCCATGAGGCACACAGACAGCAAAAGATGACAGTGCACACGACAGCATTGCCTGCAATGTCCCGCGAGCCCTTGCTTCAATTTAGGTCGCTCTAGCCCCTACCTTGGTTTTCCCGTCATTATAAAATGGCGGTGCACGATCATCTCACCCAGGAGTGGGGGCCTCCCTTGTACCTGCCCAGTTTTGAAACCAAGAGCACGAGCAATCCAGCATCCACTGGGGCAGTGTTCTGCTGAATGGAGTCCCTTCACAGGGAGATGCCTTCTGTATGCCCCTTCTGGGGCCAGAGGAAGCAAAAAATGCGAAACTCTCAGACTGGAGAGAGAGCGCAACCAGTAAAGCCTTCCCAGCATGAAGACCTGAGTTCTAGCTCCAGGACCCATGTCAAAAACCTGAGAGTAATACAGTGCACCCCTGAGCCTGCTGCTGGGGAAGCTGGGGAGGAAACAGATCCATGGGCTCAGGGCCATTCAGTCTAGCCTAACTGGCAAGTTCAGGGCTAATGAGAGACCCTGTCCGTCTCCATGCAAAGGTGGGCAGTGCCTAAAGAATGACACGTGAGGTTGTCCTTCACACTTCACTTTCACGTGAATACATAGGCACGTGCACTCACACACACCACAAGAACACACACACATACACACACACACACACACACACACACACACACACACACATACACATACACACACACACACACACACACACACACACACACACACATGTGCACGCAAAACACTCAAGGGACTGAACTTTGCCAGCAGAACTCATTAAAGATAGTTTTCCTGGCAAAGATTCGCAATGGAAGCTTTCAGCTTCCCTGGAATAATCAATGTGTATACATTTGTTTCCCTAATTGCCACAAATACTGAAATTGTTATCAGTGGATTGCAATATATATTTATTTAGGACTATCATTTCTAGTACTTTCCCCTAATTGGAACAAAGCATCTGGTTTGCCCTTCCAAGAATAAGACTTGTCCCCTTGACGGATCATTTACAGTGGACAGGGATTGCACGCATTTACTTAGCAGTTTTAAAAATAGGGCTGGGGTCAGTTCTTTGCAGAATGGAAATGATCTTCTGCAGGGAGAGTACCACAGTGAATGGAGAAGCAGTAATTTGAGATTAAATGGCACTCCACAGGTTCAAACACTATGTAGATGGTGTTGCCATCTGAATGTGCCACTTCCTGGGTCATGGTCTTCGCTGTCAGTGACTGAGAGTGGCCACATGAGTCTGTGAGATTGCTGATTCGTTAAATAGTCTGCTAGCTAGCAACATGAGAACATTCTCTGAGATTGATTGTTCACTCCAAAAAGAAAAATAAATACCTCTTTTATGGGCTCGCCATTAATTCGAACTTTAAAAACATAAAAAATAAAATGTCCAGATTTTTAATGGATGATTTGCATTGTTTTACTGTGCACAAATAAGGGAAAATGACTTAAAACCAAGCTTTATTTTTAAAATTTAAAGTGGATAGAAAGCCAACATTCTTGCCTGTGTTTATGTACAGGAACTATAAAATATATGATGAATATTGGCTTTTCCCACATAAAAAAACGTACTGTTTATATATGAGAAACTGCTATACTTTTAGGAGGGAAAACTTAAAAGTGAGTTGACTCTTAGTGTAACTATATTAATGTAAGAGGAAATTGCGGTGTTTACTAATGGCATGGTTAACAGTGTGTGAAGTTTAATTTAAAAATCATATACAAGTAGTTTATTGTTTACAAATTGCTCAGTTGAAAACAATCTTAAAGCAGAGATTTAAGTAGACTTCTATCAACAGAGCATTCCCACCCACAGTCATCATTCAATTATTTTAGACTATCTTCAAGGGAAATATTTTTTTTTACCCAGTGATAAACACAGTATAGCAGTCTACTTTGAGGGGGAAGGAGGGTTGGGAATAGGCATGGGCATGGCTTTCCACTGCAGTTCATGACATTAGGCAATTTTGAATGTAGCTAAAGGTTCTTTTCCATGTCAGGAAGTTAGTGAGTCTGTGTTCTCACTTTTCACTATTTAGAAGTGGGCTTGGAACCAAACTCTTAAGGGAATAGACAAGTCAAGTCAGTGTTGTAGACTCCAGGAATGGCCTGCAGGCTCTTTTCAGAATTCCCACACAGTGAAAACACTCAAAGAGTCAGGAAAACTAAACAATGGAACCAAATAGCAATGGTAAGAAAGTACGCCCTTGAAGTTTGCCATCTGAAAAGGCAGGCAATGGTGCGCTTCAATAACGATGGGAAAACCAGATCTAGAGGCTGGTCTCCTCATGGTCACCAGTCTCCAACGTCAGCAGCCCCAGATCAAAAGCCAGACTTTTACATCGTCTGTGGATTGGGACTCCTCGTGTACTTTCTCTCCAGGTGATTTTTCTTGTTTTTGCAACAACTATGGTAACACCATGTGCCTCTCTTGGGTAGGACACATTTAGTATAAAATGTTTTTGGTTTTTATTTTTTTGAGATAGATTCTTGTGGAAGTGAGAATGGACTTCAACTCTTAATTTCTCTGCCTCCACCTTTTAAGTGCAGGCATTACAGATGTGTATAACCACACCCAGTGTATGCAGCGCTAGGGGCTGGACCTAGGGCTTCACGCATGTGAACACTGCTATATGTGTCTCTTCTTTAAGTCAGTCCTTGCAACCTCAGCTTCATTCACGTCTGATATCAAGTAGATACTCAGTGAAGAAATGTTGAATAAGGTGTAGTTTCAATGGCTGGAGCTGTTGCTCAGTGATAGAGCACTTGCCTAGAGTCTGTGATACCTGGGGTTCCATTCCTAGCTCTACTATATAAGCAACAACAACCAAAAAATAGTAATAAAAGCCTTACTTCAATGTGAAAATTTTTGCAAAGAGCAAATGAAACAAGTCACATAAAGTATACATTTAGTGCTGTGTCTGCACAGAGCACATATTCAATGTACAGGAGACGCCATTGTTATTATTATTGGCCTTAGAGCAGTTTCTGTTACATAGATTTATACACACCAGACTCTTCAGACTTTTAGGGTCAAGTTCACCAAACAATTCAAACTTGGAGACCTGAAGAGCTTTAAGCTCTATCCTTTGTGGCGGTCAGACCTGAGGAAAACACAGGCATCCGGTTTCTCAGCCGGAATGACAGTCTATCAATGTAGAACAGATCTAATTCTCCAAGAGTCGAGGCTCACGGAATCAAGTTCGGGAATCATAGAGTTAGTAATCAAAAGGTCTGTCTGTGTGTCTCTGGCTCAGAGAAAAGGACATTACCTATATGGTCATAGGCTGCAGGCCAAAGGCCACTCTGATTGTTTCATTATTTGTCATTTTCTGGGTGTTCTAAAGTTTGCATCCACCCGATACCAGAAACCGTCTCCACTATTAAGAGAATGAGAGACAAGCTCATCTGCAGCAACTATGCCTATGTGATTTTCACAATGGAAGGAAACTTATGAATCATCTAGGTTCTTCAAAGCCACACCTTTGCTATAGATGAGGAGGGTGAGGCTAAAGCTGGCTTTCTCAGGGAGAGCTAGGTAGATGGTGGCCCAGCAAGGACTCGACTCTGGTTCACTTAATTTTAGTCCTTCAAGCTTACCTCTCCCCTTTGGTTGACAGTCCCTACCATAGCAGACTGAAAGATGCCAACAGTATTACCAATTGAATTCCTGGAATCAGTAAATGTACTTTGAAGATGTGAAGAAACTAAGTATCCTGAGATCAGGGGATGACACTGAACTATTGGACTGAGTCCTAAATGCAAGCATATGTATTCTTACAAGGTATGGACACTGGATGATTAGGAGCACATGGAGACAAGAGAGGTTTGCTGGTGCTGGCCTTGAAGACTGGCATGACATGGCCCCAAATCCAAGAATGGCAGCCTGGAGACACAGAGAGAGATAAGGAGACAAATGTTCTCCCTAGAGCACCAGAGAGGGCGTGGCCCTGCCAACACCTCGGTTTTGGCTGGGAGGACACCGATTCCAGGCTTTGGGACTCCAACACTGTGAGAGAATTAGTTTCTGATGCTGTGAGCAACAAGTTGACAGTTCTTTTTTTTTTAAATAGTATCTATAGGGAGCTAATACACCTATGAAATGGAGAAATTGTATTTTCACTTTAAGAAAACATTGGGCACATGATATAACTACTGTCCAAAATATTTAATAGACAAACTATTCCAGCAATACCATATAACTTTTCATTCAAACCCAATGAATTTTTAGCACAAATATTTCAGAGCTGACTGGAGTATATTTTATATTTTGTATGTATTTAGAAGGGATTCTTCCTGACAAAACTCATAAATGCCTCCAAGAGACTCCATATCTTATAAGCAATATGTGTAAGCAGTATCATTTATTATACATCATTTGCAAAGAAATTCATATGATATTATGCTACCATTACTAGCTTTGATTTTTTTCAGAGGATGGTTTATTTATTTATTACTTTTAAATGAATTATAAATTACAATTACATCATTTTCTTCTCCCCTTTCTCCCTCCAATCTCTCACAAGCCCCCCAGCTCCCTTTAAAATTCATGGCCTCTTTTTCTTTATTATTGATATATATATATATATATGCAAATAAATATATAAATGCAACTGGCTGGGTCTGTTTAGTGTTACTTGAATGTATATGTTTCTAGGGCTGACCACTCGGGATTGGATAATCTTTCGGGGTTCATTTCTGGGGAAGACATTCTTCCTCTCTTAGCAGCTTTTAACTGCCTGTAGCTCTTCAACAGGGGTAGGTCCCTATGTGATTTTCTGCAAATTGTCCCCAAAGCAGAACATGTTCCCTCTGGAGGAGTTAGGCTCCAGATGGTCCACACAGCAATAGACTTTCATCATTCTTCCCAAGCATGGAATCAGATCTGATGCATCATCTTGGCTTGGATATATCAGTTGTTTGGTTTTGTCTTTAACAAAGCATGTCTACATATAAGTTTAAATCTTAAACATATATGCGCCAGCGCTGCAAAGGAGGTGGCAATATCTGCTGCTTATTCATATGCTGACTCTTTGTTATTCAAGGAAGCACAATTGAAAGCAAACATAAAACAAAAGAATAATTATCGCCGAATATGTGTTTTTCTAAATCAATTATGACTAAGGGTAGGATTTTTAGTGTCCAGAGCATGTTGCCCTTAGGGTACGGATTGCTAGGCATTAGCTTCCCAGAGCAATTGGGTTTCATCTTCTGGGAGTGTACTGACTTTTGTGATACATTTATCCACAGTTCCCATATGGTAAACACAGAAAACAAACTTGCTAAAACTTATACAATTAACTCATTACCAAAACAATGCATGTTATGATAAACTTTGTGTACTCATCTGCCAGATATCTCAGCACAGAAAGGGAAAGAATGTAGTGTCTACAGCTGGTGTAAGGAGACATTCCCAAGGGACAGAGGCAGAATGAAGATTTTATTTTCCTAGAGAATGAGAGTCACTTGTTTATTGCTGTTGACTGGTAGAGTGGAAGAGATCCCACATCAAATCAGGGCAATATGGGTGGCACGATTCCATGGGATGGAGTCACGGAAGTCTTGTTGAAAGTGATTATTAGAGGAGAGATTAAGGAAAATGTAATTGATAGAGGTGTGGGCAGAGTAAAAAGAGGCCACAGGGGATAATGTCCTTTGTAGGGCTAGTAACGGTGATTATGGAACCGCTCAATCTGAAGAAGTACATGATTATCAAGATGGAGAGAATGTAACAGAAGGACGGGCCAGGAGAGGACTGAAGCAGCCTCTCTGACAAGAAGTGTGACAACTCTGCAGAAAATAAAATCTTTGGAATAAAAACTCCAAATTCTCCTTCCCCTCTACAGGTCTTGGTATCATAACAAGTTAGGCAAAGGGCATGAGAATCGGGCATTGTCATTCATAAAAGTCGGCCTCCTGGGTACCAAGCAGTGGAAAAGGATCAAGGGGACTAAGAAAGATAGTCAGGACAGTTCCTAATATTTACACACCAACTAGTCAGAGCTAGCTTTGAATACCAGGGCAACAAGTGTAATGCACGTATTACAACAAATAAATCTCATGTTCTTTTGTTAGAACCAGAGGAGATGGTTACATGAGGATATGGAAGAGAAAGTAGTGGAGTAATGACTGAGTGCTATTGTGTCTTAGATGGCACTTCGGGTGATTTGAACAGGTAATCTCAGCTAATCCTCCCAAAGCGACACCTGATAGCTATATTGTCATAAGAACATGCAGGCTAAAAAACTCAATGTATTTTGCTAAGATCATAAATCTCATAGGTGGCTGACCTGTGATTCATACCTAGGACTGACAGAATTTAGAGACACTGCTAATATCACAATTGCACATAATATATTCATGTGTGGTTTGTGCGCGCGCGTGTGCACACGCACGCGCACACGTGTGTGTGTGTGTGTGTGTGTGTGTGTGTGTGTGTGTGTGTGTGTGTGTGTAGAAAGAGAGAGACTGAGAGAGAGAGAGTTGTAGGCCTATGATTATGGATATTCAGTAACAGCAGAGAAACAGCTCTGAGAAATGTCATATTTGTGTCAATCTACACGTCTGATGTACAATGGCCCAATAGTTTACAAAACATAGCGTTTTCTTCCCTCTGCCCATCATGTTGGACTCCAATTTCCTTCCTCCCATGTTTGTAAATGAAAATCTTCATATCCATTGAGACCCAATACGGATGCCTTGTCTAAAAATCAAAACAAAAAATCCCTCTTGTTGATTTATAAATTTCTCAAACTAATGACTTTTCATCTTTTTTTCTCCAAATGGCTCACCTGGAATACCTATGATCCCAAGGCTTTTATGATAGCGAGTATTGTGTGTGTGTGTCCTTCTTTTTCAGCATATGACACCTGTAGGGTTTCCCTTCTGTGATGTCAATTGTCAACTTGACAAGATCTAAAATCATGAGAAATGGTTCTACAGGAGAAATTTAAAGCCCCAGGTGCCTACATTAAAAAGTCAGAAAGAACGTCAATAAACAACTTAATCATATAATTCAGAGATTTGGATAAGTAAGAGCAAACCAGAACCAAGCCCATCAGCCAGCAAAAACTAAAACTCAGAGATGAAATGAATGAAACAGAAACAAAGAAGACAGCACAAGGAGTCAATAGTCTAAGAGCTGCTTCTTGGAGAAGAACACAAGGTCAACAGACCCTTGCTTCAACTAAGCAACAGAAAGAAAGAGAGGACCCAAATGAACAGAATCGGAAAGGAGCTGGGAAACATCACAACAGGTACCAAAGAAACAGAACACTAAAAGGGAATAATTAAAAATCCTGCATCCCATTAAGTCGGAAAGCTTAAAAGAAATGCACTTATTTCTAGATTCAGCCAAACCAGCAAAATTAAACCAACAAGAGATCAACAACCTGAACAGATTCATAACAGAGGAGAATATTGAATCAATAACAAAAAGTCTTCTGAATAGAAGCCTCCAGTATCAGATGGATTCACAAAAGAATTCTGTCAGACTTTAAAAGAGTATCTATACTCAATCCTTCTTAAACTATTAAAAAAATTAAAAATTGAACAGAAGGAGCACGCCCAAAGTCCTTCTTTGGAACTAGGATCATGCTAATTCCCAGACTGCATAAAGGCACAACAAAAAACCACAGGCCAATATTTCTATTGAACATATATTGAAACATGCTCAATAAAATACTTTCAAACTGCCAGGCGGTGGTGGTGTACGCCTTTAATCCCAGTACTTGGGAGGCAGAGGCAGGCAGATCTTTGTGAGTTCGAGGCCAGCCTGGTCTACAGAGTGAGATCCAGGAAAGGCACAAAGCTATACAAAAAAACCCTGTCTCAAAAAACCAACAAACAAACCAACAAACAAACAAAATAACAACCAAAAAAAACTTTCAAACTGATTATAGACATACATCAAAAGTATTATTCACCATGACCAAGTTTGGTTTATCCCAGCAATGTGAGGATGGTTCAGCAGAAATGGACTTAAAATCAAAAATCACACAGTAACTTCAATAGACTCAGAAAAAACCTTTGACAAATTCCAACATGCCTTCATGATAAAAGTCCTAGAGAACTAGAGGGAACATACCTCTACATAATAAAAGCTATATTGGAGAAATCTACTTCCAACATGATCATAAATGGAAAAAGTCTTAAACCAATCCCACTGAAATCCAGAAAAAAACAGACTGTTCACTATCCCCACTCCTTTTCAATATTGTGCTTGAAGCGCTAGCTGGAGCAATAAGACAAGAGAAAGAGGTTAAAGGAATACAAATAGGAAATTAGAAAACTCTCCCTATTTGCAGACGACAGGATATAATACATAAGGAACCCCAAGAATTCTACCAGAAAACTTCCAGAACCAATAAACAATGTCAGCAACATGTCAGGATACAGAATCAACTTGCACAATTCAATAGCTTTTCTGTACATCACCAACAAACATACAGAGAAGAAGGTCATGGGCACACTCCCCTTCACAATAGTCCCAACAAAAATAAAATATCTGGGAATAATCCTAACCAAGGAAGTGAAGGACCTTTACAATGAAGACTATAAACCTCTGAAGAAAGAGATAAGGACACTAGAAAATGGAAAGACACCCTTTGATCATGGATTGATACAATTAATATTGTGGAAATGAACATTATACAAAATCCATTTACAGACTCAATGCAGTCCCACTCAAAATTATTATCTCTTTCTTCACAGAAACAGAAAAAAATATCTTGAAGTACATGTGGAATCACAAAAGACCCTGGATAGCCAAAACAATCCTGAGCAGAAAAAACAAAGCTGGAGGGATTGACATTTCAGACCTCAGATATAGTACAGAGACATAGCAATAAAAATAATACGGTATTGGCACAAAAACAGACATGTAGACCAATGAAAGAAAACTGAAGATCCAAACATGAGTAAATAAAACTATAGCCATCTAACAGTTGACAAAAATGCCAAAAACATACACTGGAGAAAAGACAGCATCTTCAACAAATGGTCAGGGTTGTCGAGGAGACTCCCCAAGCATTGTAGGCTATTGCTGTTGCCCCTGGTTGCCTCCCAGAGGTGGAAGGTTAGTCTCTATTGGTGAAGACACCATGCTCTTTAGACAAAGGACACAGAACATGTCAGCAGGATCTGACTGACAGCCTCCTCCTTGAGGACTAGCATCCATGGTACCAGAGGGCTCCATATAAGGTTACTAGGGACAGAAGTAACCAATAGTTCTATTCAGTGATGACCAACATGGCATAATAACCCTAAGGGTGCGATACTGACACATAAAATTTGGTAATAACTGACATCTTTCTAATTGGTTTCTAGGGCCCATCCAATGAGAGGGAAATATTGCCTAGTATTAGAAACCTAGCAGCTACCTGGGGCTAGTGAAGTCATGGATCCTGGAGGAGAACCTACAACAGCCACTTTACTAAACGAACATGATATAACTGCATAATAAATATTTATCCCTATGCCCACAAATAAGTGTAGCTCCCATTCCTCCTCAAAGAAACTTCTCTTCACAACAGATAAGGAGGCCATTACAGAAAACCACAATGGATCAAAATGCAGAGAACATGTTGGTGCCCAGTCCCAACTGATACATCAAATCATGATTCCTGTACCTAAGACTCAGGGATCATTATGGAAGAAGGCACAGAAAAATTTTCAGAGGCAGAAAAACAGGAAGTTTGTTGTGAGATTATGTCTACTAGAAATGTCAAAGAGGCTGCCCCCCTGAAGTGTCACCAACATGGCTGCCTAACTAAGACCTGTACAATGACGACACCAATGGACATGCTAACATGTAAGGGTGAAAGGCTTTAATCCTAAACAAAGAACTACAGACAACTATCTTTCCCAGGGAAAAGCCTCCCAATCGGTTATCTAATACCAAGATCAGGTAACATTATACAGACTGAGAAGGTTGCATTTATATATTTAGGAATATACATATATACATGTAATATATATAGTGACAACTAAAGAAAAAGAGCCCATGGATATGAGAAAGAGCAAGTGGTAACGCATAGGAGATGTTTCAGGAAACAGAAGGAAACAAAATGAGATAATTAATTTGTAATTTCAAAAAATGAAAAAAATTATTATAAATAAAACAAAATCATAAAAGATAAGTCTCTGGGTATGTCTGTGAGGGACTTTCAAGACTAGGTTAATTAAGGTAAGAATATTAACCCTAAATGTGGGTAGCACCATTCTATGGGACTGGAGTCCCAGACTGCATAAAAAGGAAAATGTAATGTTGTTGGGGGTTTTCACTCTCTTCTCAGGAGCCCGCCACCCAGCTCCCAAATAAATCACACACATAGATGCTTATTCTTAATTATGAATGCCCGGCCTTAGCTTGGCTTAGCTTCTTGCCAGCTTTCCTTAACTTATGCTGACTACCTTTTACCTCTAGGCTTTTCCATTCCCCTAAATCCTACTCTTATTCTATGGCTTGCTGTGTAGCTGGGTGGCTACCCCCTAGAGTTGCCCTCTTTCTCTGGCTGCTTCCTTCTTCCTCTTCTCCCAGATTTCTCCCTCTATATATCCTCTCTGCCTGCCAGCCCCGCCTATCCTTTCTCCTGCCTTGCTATTGGCCATTCAGTTCTTTATTAGACCACCAGGTGTTTTAGACAGGCACAGTAACACAGCTTCACAGAGTTAAACAAATGCAACACAAGCAAAAGTAACACACCTTAAACTAATATTCTACTACAATACAAGCCAAGCAAGAGCATTCTCTGCTCTCTGCTTCCTGAGTGTGGCTGCAATGTTGGCTAGCTACTGCAAGTTCCTGCTACCATCACGCTTTCTCTCCCATGGCGGACTGTCTCCTCTCAAACTGGAAGCTAAAATAAAACCTTCCTTCCTTAATAGCTTTTTTTGTCAGGTATTTGGTCACAGTGATCAGAACAGTAACGAATACACCCTTTCAGCCTCATTTCTTCCATATTTGGACATCAGTATCTGGACTTTGTTTGGGGGACTGCTGCTTCCTTTATTGTCTATTACTGTGGAAATTTTAGAGATGTGTCTATTCCAACTCCATGATTGGGCACGTGACAGAGTCCTAATCGATCAATCAGAACCTCATCCAAGGCTCAGTGGTTGGCTGGTGACGCAGTAACTACTAATTCAGCATTATCTGTGAACTTTTGCTGGAATGTGCAATAGAAGTAGTTGGAAGTGAGTGGAGGCATGAAAGTCTGCTTTTTCACATGCTGTGAAATATAAATAATATAAAATCAACAAAAGCAACATGAAACCTGGAGCCTCTATCTAGCTAAAGTCATATAGAAGAGAAGTAGATGCAGAGGGAATTGAAGTGAAGAGATTTGGAGAGGCCATTCTGGTGACATGTTTGAATGTCCTGTGTTAGCCCATGGCACCTCGACTTCTTCAAGCCCACGAGTCAGAACATTTCAGTTTTCAGATGCTTCCAACAAAACATTTCTAACTTCAACTACCCAGAAGAGCATCTGACTGGAAAAGCCTAGAAAGCCTCCCTGTAGTAAAGTGAATGGAATCCTTTCAGACTCATTTGTCCACACAACAAGTTTCTAAAACCAAATTCAAAACCATAGTTGTTTCTTTCTGGACTCCGAGGGAGCACTTGACATGCATCTGGTGAAGACTCACAGAACTCTATGTTCTCCTTCAGTACATAACACAATTGCAGGGAGATACAGTGTGGTTGAAGAGATGCATGTGGCAGCCAGAGCCACGCCTGATGTTTGCAAGGCGTTGAAAACTGGTGATAAACCTGATGTGTCCAACCCATCTGCTGAGCTGTTCCCATGGACTGTTTGTCATGTGTGTGGGATAAAGATGTTTGAGATATTAACTGCACAGGAATAATAAGATTGGGATTTTCCCTTCTAGTGTCTTCTTATTGGCCCTCATGTAAATTTTCTTGTTCTTGGACTTCTCTTCCAAGTAGAGTATATGGCATTTCTTGGTTTATAAGACCACTTTACAATTAATTATTAACTAATTTTCACCCAATCAATAGCAAAAGACCAACAGAAGCCATGTCTGTGGATTTCACAGCCAATTGGAACAGGGATGGGAGCCTGAAGTGGGCCAGGTCACTGTTTCCTAGATAAAGAATAGTGTTGACTCAGTCATTCCATGTGGCTGGAGCTCCCACATGTGGTCTTGGGAGCTGTGGGTGGGCATCTCTCCCCACTGTGGGAAATAAGCAGAGAAAACCAGCAGATGAGTATACAGCAGAGCTGGACCTTGCCTCGGGCATTGTCAGCTCTTCCCTTGCTAATTCTAGTCTTTCCCGGGCCCTCACTGCTTTCTTCACACTATTACACAGCAGGACCTTTGTGTCTTTATACCAGACAATGATTTTATGTTGATGCTACCCAGGTTGATCTCAAACTACTTAGGCTGAGGACCACCCTGTAGTAATCACTCAAGTAACTAGGACTACATGTGCACACCTAGACAGTTTTTCATTTATTGATTGAGTTAACCCAAGGTAATGCCTGGTTCATTCCATCCCTCCCCTCAGACAAAACTTTCTTAAGATAGGGAATTACCCAGTTGAGAAGGTCAATAGTCAGTTCCAAAACCACCAAAGACATTTCAGCACCAAGAAGAGGAAAATAAAGCTGCCCCATATCCATCGTGCAGAACTGAAATAACATGCATGGACCTACTCCATGGGTTCATGGAACTGCTGAAAGTGAATTCCTTCTCACAGTCTTCAGTCTGCTGATAAGCTGGGAAATTTATTCCTAAATTCCATCCCATGACTTCATAACAGCATTGGCACACCGTAGAGACTGCCAAGTTGAGATATCATGTTTGCATTATCACTGATAGGGAGATAAGCATTCGAATGATCAATAAAGCCAGTGTCCCTTACAAGCACATCAGGTAGTTTGACAATCCTGTGTCTACATGGCCTCCATGTAGTAGGAATTCCCCAGTTTGGCTCATTAAGAAGAAACAGACATGATAACTATGTCAAAACACATTCGTGGATTTTCCTTTTCCATTACTGTTGTTCATGGTATTTGTGGGAGATAACAGATTTCAGGTTATGAAACCTACATTTCTGGCCTGTTGTTGTTTCAAAATTATGTGGTAAAAGGGAGCTCCATTACCTCTAACACACAAATGAATTGGCATTGCCATAAAAACATCTATCTTTGGTCCTTTGCAGCTGAGCAGATGAACCATTCAAAACAATAGGATTTTTTTTGTCCTTCAAACAATGACCTTTCACTTGCCTTAACTGTAAGATGATCCACATATTATTTGATAACCTTTCTTAAGTTCCTGGATGAAGTTACGGATGTCACGTTAATGACATCTACAGATGATACTAAATTGGGAAATGCTGCTTTTGTTTTCAAAGACAATGATGTATAAGGCCGCCAGATACAACAGCATCAGTAAGAGAGAAGAATGAAATAAGAAAGTTGTATTCTTAAGAAAGAGAATCGGAGCTATGAAAAATTAAAATAAATCCACAATGTAGGAGTAGAGTGAGCGGCAGACAGATGAGCCCTGAGAACGTCTCATATCTACATAGACACATAGTGGACAGCAATTAGTTCAAATACCCTGGGGAATGAGAACGGGGCTATTTTTAGTTCCACAAGCCCGGGCATTGTGTCTCAGAACAGATAGTCTTTTCTTCTGAAACTTTAATAAGGCTGCACCTGGCATGGGGTGTTTGGTTCTGGAACTGTACCAGAATGACATAAAAACATTCTAAAATGGAAATTTTCAGGTTTTTGTTCTTCTAAGAAAGAAAGGCAGCCATCTTTATTCCCCCCCCCCCCCCAGCTCTTTCTGACAACATAGCAACTGCGTTTTTTGATTGGCTCATAACTGAGCATATCCAAAAGAAATGTGAATGCCTAGTAAGTAAATTATCCCCAAATTATCATTTCCAAGCCCAAGCTCTGGCCTGCTTCCCATACGCCTGTTGAAGCCTGCCTTCTGCTCAGTGTTTCCCATCTCAATTACTGAACTCTAGTTGGTCCAACTTTAGAACATTCTGAGACTCCACTCTTTAAACAACATATCTTATTCATAATCAATTATTATTAGCTTTACCTGCAAACAGACCCGGACTATAACCACATATCATACCCTCCAATGCTACCACATGGATGCAGATCACTTGAGCTGCCTTCTCAGAAGAGCCCACTTGAGCCAGTAAGATCCTAAAGGGTCTGCCAGCCCTTGCCTCACTGCTCACATTTCTATTCCTGCCTTGTACTCTCTACTTCACCACACTCTGGCATCCCTGCTCTTCCTATAACACCCAAGGCAAATCTACTCGTGTCTTTACCTTTGAGATTCCCTATGCCTGGAATTGTCTTGTCTGGATAAACCCATGGCTCCCCTGCCTCAGATTTTATTTCAAAATTGCCTTTCTTTTCAGGGTGGTGGGGTGGTGGTGTCATTTCATGACCATCCTAGGACAGCTGTATTCATATCACATATGGTCTTTCCTCTTCTTCATACTTTATCTTTCCCCATCATTTCTCTGTACAATGCAAGTGACCCCCCACTAAAGTTAAGTAGCACTTCCTTGTCTGGTCTTGTCTAGCTGGAACACTGCTCTGTGAATTGAATTTTTTTAATCCTTGGGAAGATATTCGCAGAAGTGGGCAATAGCTAAGGTAAACGTCCTCTTTAAAAATCCCAGAAATGCGGAGCATGGAGTTTCTGAGAGTGACTGTAGTGGGAAGAACATTCGTTCAAGAACTGGACAAGAGCCAGCAGGGCGGCACTGGTGTTTGAAGAGACTGTTGGGGTCCACTCCCCCAAAATTCACAAGCATTGTTAGACTAGAACTACGGTTGCTGTTCCCTTCACATAGAAAGAAAGCCAAGGCAGAGTATCGGGAACACTGCTCAGTGTCCAAAACCTCTTAACAGATGATGGTGTAGGTCTCCCAGGAGGATGGGGCTACAGAGGCCATGTTCTTACATAAAGATCTTCAAATGTGTGGGCTCAAGACTCCCTCACATATCTAAAAATATCAATGCAGACCCAGAATAGTTTCATTTCTATATAATACATGATTGATGTTTACTGTTTTCAAAATTAGAGCTTTTATAGAATGTCTTCATTAAATTATTTCAAACAATAAAACTCACTATATACTAACACATATTTTAAAGAGAAATTACTATATTTTCCAAAAAATAAAACAAAAACAAAAAGCAACCAAACACTTGGTGTGATAGATGCTAATCTTGGTTGTCAACTTGACCACATCTGGGTCAACAAAAACCCAAGCAGCTGGACATGCCTGTGGGGGATTTTCTTGATTGGATCGTTTGAGGTTGGAAGACCCACCTTAAATTGAGATCACTTGGGTCAGAAGACCCATCTAAATCTGGGCTATGCCTTCTGGTGGTAGCCCACAGAAAAGGACATGGAACAGGGAAGCTTTTGGGTTTTGCCTGCTTGCCCTCACTCTCCCTGACAAGTTCATCTATCTCGTTGCTGAGACATTCCTGTGTTGGGATTATAACCTACCTCTTCAGGATTCCAATGTAGAACGGAGACCAGCAGCTCTCTAGGCATTCCCCAGAACTCCAGCATCAGATTGGGACTGATGAGAGAGCCAGACTTGTGGACTAAGCAGCTACCAGATCCTTGGCCCTTCTGACAGTAGACAGCCATTGCTGGACTACACAGCCCACAGCCTGTCAGCCACTCTAATAAATTACACACATTCATCCTACCAGTTCTGTTCCTTTGGAGAACTCCGACTAACACACTTGGTCAAAAGAGCAGTATCTACTTGCCTGTGATATCTGGTTTAATAGAAAGCAGCTTGATGATCCTATCTACTTCTGTTTTCAATATGCTGCGATGAGTTGTTTGGACTGAAGTCTGGGAAGACAGTTCAGCGCCGTAGATGCATAATTGGAAAAGGCAGTTAGTTTAATGTAATGGCTTTTTAAGTCGCTGTAGCCATACCTGCACGGCACACAGCACCTGGCGAGTGATATTCTCAAAAAGGTTAGCTGCAGTGTGGAATCTGAAAGCGTAGCAGTGAACTTTTCATGGTCTGTTTCAGTGGAAGCCATGTCTTTTCTGCACTGTCACCAGCTCCTCAACCAAGAAGAGACCCCTTTAATGGTATGCAGTGGACATTTGAAGGTACCGGTTCACTGAGTTTCACCAGTCTTCCCAAAATTGTTTTTAGAAGCCACTTTTTTAATATCGCCACAGCTCTCACTTAAAAAGGCCTTAAGAGGTGAAACGTTTACAAGGTCCTTGTTGGAGCTGCATGTTTTCTAAAATTCTATTTTTTAAGTACAAATTTAAGTCACATTATTGATGATTGTATGTGGTTGTCCCAAAGGCCTTTGTAATCGCGGATACTATTTCTAGGCATTAGCCTCCAGATGTAGTCATGTTTATCTTCTGATACTTTGTGTGTCTGTGTTTATATAAAATCCTCATCCATCTAAGAAAAAACCTACTTTGACTCTATGATTAACATTGCTAATAAAGAAATTAAACATGTTGCTGAGGTGGAGACAGCTTTTATTCACCCTTGCTCCTGACTCATGGCTGCAAATGCCAACACAATAAAAAAGATAAATAACGTCTCAGCACTATTGGGAGAGTTGTTGACCACTTGCCCCTTGTAAAGGCCTTGGGCATCACAGAGCATGCACAGGCCACTCACTGGGGACCGGTTCACAGTGCTAAACAACTTTAGAAGCCCACACTCTATGTTACATAAATTGTGCCATTTACCTTCTCCAGGGTACAATTTCCCCACCATAAACCAAAGATATATATATATATATATATATATATATATATATATATATATATATATATATATATATAGTGTGTGTGTGTGTGTGTGTGTGTGTGTGTGTGTGATATATCACTCTGGTTTTGCAATATTATCATGGCAACTTGATACATTCATAAGTCAAGTTCTTGGGAAAATATGTGGCACACAGAAGGTTCTTGAAAAGTAGTATCTGTTACTCATGATCATATCTAAACCAGTGCAAATATTAGAGAGGCATTCTGGTTTCCTGTTGTATCACACCCCGTGAGTACAGTGAACCTCAGTGTGGCTAGGGTTGCAGAAGGAGCAGAGGAGCTCATTCTTTTCAGTAGATCAGGGATCTTCCTGGTGAAAGTTGGCTGGATGATTATGGCAGCAGTCAGGTGACGTTGACATTGTGAAAACTATGCTCTGTTCTTGGGTTCTAAGTGTGTCATATGCCAGCTGTGTGACCTTGGACAAACTCTCTGAGCTGCTGATCTTTCTAGTGTAATTTCAAACTTGGATAATGATACCATCCTGGGAAGTTGCTAGGAGAATTAAATGAGATAATACACAGGTATATGCTTAATAATATATGTGCCCCAAATAAGTGGTCAACTAATGGTTAGCTTCTTGTTTTTAAAATGACAGGGCTCAGTGGGTAAAAGCACCTGCTGCCAAGCCTGGTGACCTCAGTTCAATCTCAGGGACCTACACAGTGGAAGGAGAACACCAGTTCCTGAAAGCTGTCCTCTAACTTCCACATGTGAGCTTCGGCATGAGTGCCTAGAAACACACACATACACAGAGGTGTAAAATCAATCAGTCAGTCAATCAACCAATATGATAAAAAAAAAAAATAGCAATAGACACCTTTTGTTAGGGTCCGATCTCAGTTCAATATTCACTTCCTCTGAGAGACTTTTATGGCCATTCCATGAAGGTTACCCATTTTCATATCTCATTGATCCCTATACCTCTCCTTCATTAGATGTATAGCAACAGCAGCACCATATCTTGTTGTACATGTGATTGAAGTGTCATATACACTAGGCTCCAAGTTCAATGAAGATAGACAGAGTCTGTTTTGCTCCCTATTATATGCCTGGTGCTGGCTCAGGGCCCAGCACAAAGCAGGTTTCAATAAGTACTTATTGAAAGAATGAATGAAATAACCAATTTACTAGCTTGGCAAAGCATAGCTCGACTCCATTACAACTTTATCTGAACTTCCTCTAGCACTTGTGACTCCAGTGTGGTCTGTGGATCAGGACCAGCAACCCACGTTGAAATACAGATTTCAGCCCTGACTTCAGACCTACACGGTTAAAAGCTTACATTTTAACACAGTCCCAAGGTAACGTTTATGATCAAAGTACTGACCCCCCCCCCCCCCCCACACACACACACAAACACACACACACTCACACGCTTCTCTTCTTCCTGGCCAGTCTGGTGGAGAGAGAAAAAAAAGACTCAGGGGAAGAGAGAGAAAAGAGGGAGGACAGAGTGAGGAAGTAACGCAGAGAATGAAGAAGAGGACTCCCCAATTCCCCGTGAGGAGCAGCCCTCCCTCCCTCCCACAGGTCCAGGTCCATTCCATTCCAAACACAAACCCTGTTGCAAACATTGCCGTCTCCCAGCCCGGCTGATTCTTTGTTCAGCTAGCCCTCCTCTCATTTTAGATATATTGGTTTATTTTTCCAAGAAGACTATTTTAGCCTAGGTTAAATAATTTATTATAGACTTTAAATTCTAAAATATTCTCCAGAGGCTGAAGAACCACCATCCATGCCCACTCCTGGATAAACATCACCAGACCATGTTTTAGTGTTGCCAACTCTGAATGTCTGCTTGTCTGTCCATTGCAAAGCACAGCACGAATGCCTCCATTCTAGCACCAAAGCGAAACTTGGGCAACACAGAGCAATTTTTAAGTAAACAAACAACTTCCTGCTGCCTGTTTGGTACCCCTGCCAACGCCCCCCCCCCCCCAGGACAGGGAGGCACCTAACTCTCTGTAATAGGAAGGTTATTGGCTTTGGGATTTATCCCCACATGTACATAGCAAAGCACACCCAAAGATTTGATGAAGGCTCCGTTTCCCCATGCTCCATCTTCCTCACATTGTAGGGCCTGGCTTTGGTACTCCTCTTGCTGCCATGGTGTGGTTCCTGCTCCCCAAGAAGGAAGCAGCCTAGCCAGAAGCCAAGCTGCATTTCAGTTCTAGGGTCATCTCAAGATGACCTGTTGTGTTGTGTTGTGTTGTGTTGTGTTGTGTGTGATGTGTTGACCTGGCTAGAGCCAATGGCTCAGGGCTGACTGGCAAACAGCATGGTGCTGGCAAACACTGGCTGCTGGCTCCCCAGAGCTGTCGCTCGCTGGGCTCTCATCTTGGACTTGCTCCCTTCTCTCTCCTACACACACTCAGGAGACCCCCTGCTCTAGAGCTGCTGAGTTTTCAGAATCAGCCCCTAGTGTGGTTTGTAGAGCTGTTCCACCAAGTCCTCTAACTCTTCATCTGGGTTCCCTCTGGTATCTCAGGCATGGGCAGACTGAGAAGAAAATGCCTGGGGTTACAGTAAAAGATGGAGACCCGAACTGAAATTCAAGCTTTTCTGACAGTTGAATTTACCCAGGTGAGCCAGGGGATTTCTCCTCCATCTATGTCCACATCGAAGAGCATAGTTCAGGAGCTGTACCGCTCTAAACCTGAATCCTGGCTTTAATATTGCCAGCACTGGGTCTTTTGCAAGATTATATTTTATTATCAAAGCCTGGGTTCTGTATCACAAACAATGTGTGCATGGTATCCCTTTGCTATGTTTTGTAATGATAAAAGGGTGTATGTTACCCAACAAACCCGGAACATAAGCAAATCTTGAGATGTGTTGGTTGGCATCTCTCTCTTTCTCTTCTCTTCTGGTTTTATTGTATTTTCCTTGGGCCTAGAAAGGATGACTGGCAGAGGCAGAGGTAGCTCAGCTGCTAAAGAATTTGCTATGTAAGGATAAGGACTTGGGTTCAGCCCCTGGCACCCACATACGAAACCGGGAGCAGTAGGGCACGCCTACACTCGAAGAGGATCCCTGGGGCTTGCCGACCAGCCAGTTGAACCAAATCAGTGAGTTCCAGGTTCAGTGAGAGACCCTCTCTCAAAAAATAAGAACGAGAGAGATTGAGGAGGACAGTCAGTCTTGACCCATGCTCACACATGTGCACTCACGGGAACACTTGCACACCCAGAGAGATGAAAGAAATGCTGATGGGGAAGAGACAGAAGGACAAGGGAGGCTTAAGAGGAGAAGAGAGCCGGGTGGTGGTGGCGCACACCTTTAATCCCAGCACTCGGGAGGCAGAGCCAGGCGGATCTCTGTGAGTTCGAGGCCAGCCTGGGCTACCAAGTGAGTTCCAGGAGAGGCGCAAAGCTACACAGAGAAACCCTGTCTCAAAAAACCAAAAAAAAAAAAAAAAAGAGGAGAAGAGAAAAAGCAAAGAGTCTGAGCTGGAACTGATCTGCAGACGGAACTTACAGGGAGACAGTAGGATTTTTAAATTAAATAAAAAAGAAATAAAAACATAAACAAACAAACAAATAAAACCTACCACAGGTTTGTCTGTTTTTCGATCTCTTCCCTTTACCTATTTGAGGGTTATTTTTAAAAAAAACTATTGGTTCCTCTACTGAAATATGTTTCTTTTTGGTCTTTATGAACTCACTCATAGTCAGAGCTTTGAGCCTTGCTGTAAAGGCCCAGGGACCCTGGCCCAAGGAGGCATCTTGCTGTAATCAGGATGGTTGAGCTCTGTTGTTAGCAAAGTGGTGCCCAGAGAAAATAACACTTGGGGAGACTGATGGGAAATCACAAGAGGACTCTTCACCTGTGGACCTCTTGGTGGCAAGCAACACAGATAGTCTGTGATAGTCTCTTTGTAGCTGAAAGAGAACACCAGTCCCAAGATAGCTACTGACCCTCTCTCATCCATAGACATGGGTATCTCGGAGGAAAAACTAGACGGTCAGGAAGGGAATCTCCCTCCAGTCTTCTGAGGCACTGGTGATGATGGATCGGGTTAGTTTTCCTGGGAAGATGGTAAGAGGAGTGGGCAGTGTACTCTGGAGAATGAGCTACAGACGGTTGTGCATTGGCTATGAGTGCCATTGAAATGCTATTCAGATGTTTAAAGTCTAGGCATCATTCTATTTGGAAAGGACTTGCTAACTTAGAACACTACACCACTTACAACATCTTGCAGGCAGTTAGGTTGTTGGACGTATGTGCTGTGACCAGCCTCTCACTACACATTAATTTCGTGAAAAGTGGCAAGAGTTGTCTATTTACTTGAGTAGCTGTACTGAGCCACAAGTGACGCTTCCTGTGAGTCTTCTGATGTGCTACTAAGAAACATGGCTAGAGTGGCCAGAGAGATGATGGGTCAGGCGGTAATCTGTTTGCCTTGCAAGCGTGAGGACCTGAGCTTGATCCCTAAAACTCATGTTTTAAAGCCCTGATATGGCATGCATTTGTAATCCCATCATTGGGGAGGCTGAAAGAGGCACATCCCTGGGACTCACTGGCCCAGCAAGGTAGCCTACTTGGCAAGCTGCAGACGTGGCAGACTCTGTCTACAAACCAAAACAAGGAAAACCAAATGGAAAAGGGGGACAAGCAACACCTGAGAAATGATACCAGAGGCTATCCTCTGGCCTCCACATACAGGCATGTATATGTGCACATGAATGAGCTCACACACACACATGTACCAGAACACACAAAGGAGTTTACAAAACAGGAAGTGGAGTGGTGTTGCACATTGGAAGCACCTGGGGGACCCAATGCCCATGTCACACACCATGCCAGCCAAAGCTGAGTCTTTGAGAGATGCAGGAGCAGGCTTTGTTTGAAAGTGTTCCAAATGATTCTAATGTGAAACCAAGTTACAGCTTCTAATATTCTAATATGAACCAGAGTTACAGCTTAAAGATGTTATGAGTGTGGTAATGGTGGATCTCTAAAATCAATCTCTGGCCTCCACACACAAGTACACACATGTGCTCAAGCATGTGCATATGTGTGCGTACACACACACCTTACTTGGGAATCATGCTGTCTGCTAATGACCTCTCCAGTGCAGACACTGCTCAGGAATGGGATTTTTGAGGTAGGCAGAGTGAAGATTGCAAATTATTATCAGTGGCCCTGTTGTAGCAGGGGTAGAGCCCACCAAGGAAAATTGGTGTACTCGATTCTGTAACGTTTCACATGGCCCCTGACCTTTCCATTTCCCTTCACCTCAGTGAAGTTGGCTTCTTGGACAGACTTAGCTATCTAGGAACACATCTGTGACAGGATTAATCCTGTTTTTGCCCCTGCAGACTAATTTAATGAGCACCTAATGGACTCAGCCCTTCCTTTCTCCACGGACCAAAGGCCCTGTACAGCTTACTGCTGTTTGCTGAGGGTTTTTGTTGTTGCCCCTGCTGTTGATACGCTCCGTGGGTTTTCCCCTTTGACCTCCAGAACAGTCTTAGAAGGTGGAAACTATCATTAGTTGTGGTGTATGGATGAATACACCGAGTCTTGGGGAGAACTGGATGCTTAAGAACACTAATCTCTTCAGGCATGGCAAGGACATTCAGCTCCGGCCCTGGCATCCTATGAGCCATACACTCCACAGTGAGCTCCCATCCCAGCCTCTGTGTTACAGTATAACTGAACAGGGACACCTCTTACCATACTGCTTTCCTGGACAGATTAGGTATGTTCTGTTCCAGAAATGTAAATAGAAATGAAAAATGTTTGACCAATGTATTAAAAGTGAATTTGTGAACGTTATTACTAACTGTAAGTGGGACCTCCTATGTTGCTGGGGGAAAAAACCAGGAGATCCTTTATTCCAGGAGAAACACTAATTATATGACTATAAATTCGTCTGGATCCGATTGCCATGCACCTCGATGCTGCCTGAAGCTCAAGTCAGCTTAATCCGGTCGGATCACAGTTGACGTAGGACAATTTGCTGTTTCTCCACCTTACGAAAAAAGCACTTGAAACTGCTTTTTTAGTCATTTTAGTTCTTGAAATAACACATACAACAAGGATTTTTCTAAAATTTAGGTTATCTCATAGGAAATAATGAAAAAATTGGGAGACAGGACCAAGAATTTTAGTTGTTACATGAAAGGCTTTTAAAGTAAGGCAGAAACTGTTGGGCAATATAAGGTCTGGATGTTGTTCCATGGCACACCATTTGCCCATCATGTGAAAGGCCTTGGGTTCAACTCCCAGCACCTCAAGAAACTACTGAGTAGGAAAAAGAAATGAGCTACCAAGCCACACAAGCAGGGGGGAAAGTTATCCCAAAGCCAAGTGAAAGATGCTTGTCTGAGTGACCATAGAGATGATTCCAACTCTACGACATTTGGGAACAGGTGGAAGCATTGGCACCTGCCTGGGGACAATGGGAGGTGAGGATGAGGGGTGAGCGGGTAGAACACACAAGACTTTCAGGTAGTAAAACTCCTCCATATTGTTCCATACAGTGGTAGGTATGTGTCATAATGGTGACCGAACCGACAACGTGGACAATGCAGAGTAACCTAAGGAAACCGTGTACTTGTGATGTAATCTAATATGATTAGTATAATAAGGTATTGGTACTGCCTCCTCACTGGTTTAGCAAACCATAAGTGCAAATGATATCATTAGGGAAAATTAGAAGAAGGTGTTGGGGAAAAGGAGACAATTTGCTGTACTTTCTTTGTATTTTTAATATAAACACGAATTTACCAAAGGGATTGCATTCCTAATTTTAAAAATTAGAAGTGAAGCTGAAGAGAAGCACACTGCTTCTCAGCCCCACAGCATCTCTGTAGATGGCATGCCCCTTGTGGGAGTACAGGAGAATATTCTCAAGGCACCCCAACACCTTGCTTGGCACTTGGCTTGTGACACCCGTAGAGTATATGAAAGGTCAATTTAATCATCTCAGTGAGTTGGAAAAAACAACGCAGACTTTGTCCCCAGTAGAATTCACCCGTTGAGACCTTAGCGATGGCAGGAGATAAAACAATACTCTTTATCAGGGCAGATTAACTAGCAAAGACACGTTTTCTCTCCATTTATCCTATAGGCTCCTAAGGACAATGGGCCTTTTGTCCTTGTACCTGCTGTGAGGGCAAGAGCCAGGATGGAGGCTGATGAGGGTTAGATGAGGTCATTTGCTTCAGATTTCTTACCTGCATCTCCAGTGATACATCCCATTTCATGACATGCCTTCCATGAGCTCAGGATGCAGAGGGATGTGAGCAGGTCCCCGTCTGATTGGAGAAGAAAGATGAAATGAAAATCCCAGCTGGTGAGAAATAGAACATGGCTGGAGCATGGTTCAGTTTCCAGGCAGACTTCAGGCCCGGGTGCCTTGAAGGTCTTGCTGTTGCATCGACCTCAACGTCTAGTATAGCACCAGGCACGGGGCAGGGGGCTCACTAGAGGCTCGGCAAGGGAAGGGACCTTGAGGTCCTGTCTGTAAGAAAAGAACACAGAAAAAGAGTTCATCCGCATCAACATTAGGTTTACCCAGCTGCTGCAGTAACGTTTCTTGGCTCACAGTTTTACAGGCATGTGTGTGCTGATGTCCTTCGTTCTGAACCCTTGCTTGGAATGGGATCTGTCAGTTTTGACTTTCTCTGTGCCTTCTTGGGGAACAATGCTCCAATTTTACTTTGAAGCCACCAACCGTTCCCCTCCTCTTAAAATGTGAAGGCTGAATTCAATACTTCTATTTCACCTAAGGGGATTGTGTCTGGCCAGCCAATCAGGGTGCTGTTTCCATTTTCTCAGAGAACAACACATAATTCACGCTGGACCCATGAAAATCCCCTCCTGGAAACTCAGTGGATGGTTTGCAGCGTTCTTTCTGCTGATGACCTGGTAAGCCTAAAGTGTCAGGGCTAGGAGATGGCTCCGTGGGGAAAGGCCTTCCTGCTCAAGCAGGAGGATGTGAGTGAAATCTCTGGAATCCACAGAAGTAGCAGGTGGGGGTGGTGTCTTGCCTGTAATCCTGCTGCTTGAGAGACACAGACAAGGAAACGAGGGCCTGCTGCCTAGCTAAACTAGCTGAAGCAGCAACCTCTGGTACAATGGAGAGACTGTCTCAATGAATAAGTGGAGAGTGATTAGAGTGATTAACAAAGACTCCTAGTATCAGCTTTAAGTCTATCTACCTACACACACACACACACACACACACACACACACACACACACACGAGTGCAAGTAGACTAAGCTACCATGGGGTGGGGACTCTTTCAAAATAAAACCCAAACAGAAGGAAAGTGAGGTACAATTTGCAAAAGAACAGCCCCTGTGAAAATAGTGGAACAATATGAGCTGGCCAGGTCGGAAGTCAAGGAATTTACTGGATCTTACCATGAGACCATCAGATTCTCAGAACTTGGGTTGCCTATTGTAATAGACCCATCTGCTCCTCTCCCTTGTATTGAAGTCTCTATGGTTATCCCATGTCGTCCTGCCATTCTGGTTAGAAATCAATAGGAAAATTGAAATTCGAGTGGTTGTGCCCAAAGCCTCATCCATCTTTCTTGGTCCCTGTCACACCTCTAAACAGACAAAGAACATCTGAAATGGAGTGCTGGAAGTACTGCTCCTGAGTTCCAACAAAAGGTACATGTCACATCTTCATTGTTGAACATTGTACAGCAACCACCATGGATGTGAAATTTCTAGTGGCTTGGAAGCTTGCATGTAGCGTAGTCCTGGCCAGAACCACTTCATGAGGACAGGGCCCTGTGCCACTGCTCCTCCTCTGCTCTGTGCTCCATTTCAGAGTGGAGGGGAGCTCAAGAGTGATGGAAGTCTGGATTCAAAATGACCTCAATCCATGGGTGAGCCAAAAGGAGGGGGAAATATTGGCTTCACTACACTTCCATCACTCACCCTTATAGAAAGTTCTATGCACCAAGTACTACTGTAGCACTCAGGGTGCTTATGGCCCTCCTGGGTCTTCATTTCACTGTCCTTCACAATGCTTTGTGGTAGGTCCTGCTATAATCCCTGCTTTACAATACAAGGAATATACCCAGAAAACTTAGAAAATTGACCCTGATTCCCGAGTGGGATTCAAACGAAGTATGAGCGTGAGCCAGGCTTTCAATCACAGCCTGACCTTGCCTTTTTTAGCAGCAAAGACTGAAACTGTGCATCTATCATTAGCTTAAGAATTGTGACAACTTGGGTTGTACCTAGAAGTTAGTCTCAACATCAGTAAACCTGATGGGAGAGCTGGGAGGGAGAGAAAGAGAGAGAGAGAGAGAGAGAGAGAGAGAGAGAGAGAGAGAGAGAGAGAGGTGATTTCCATCAAGTTAAAGAGCATCTTTTCCAGTACATACCTCTTGCTTTGGAAAATGCACACCTTGCTCCACACACCCACCTGTTCAGCAGGCACCATCAGTATAGATACAACAGATATATCTCCAAACAAGTTCCTGATCACTTAGCAAGCATCCACTGTCTTGAAAATGCCCCCCTCTCTCACCAAGTTTTATGGGTCATTCCTCTGTTCAGAAATCAGAGAGTAAGTATGTGGTCTTATAGAGAGTCCAGGACCCCTGTCCATCTGAGGAGCCAGCATCCATTCTGGTGAGTCAAGTTTCTGCACTTCCACTTAAGTATTTGAATGTGAACTCTTCAGTAGCCTGACACTCAGCACAGATAATGGCAACATCCTGGTGAATTTTAGGTCCTACCTTAATTATTAACCTGGTTATCTCAAGGTAAGAAGTAGACTGTTCCCAAGACAACGACGGGGAGACCAGGTGGAAGGAAGACATGCTCTAGTGTTCAGGATTCAAGGGCTCTAAAGAAGCCTTTTCATCTTCTTCCTACAAGAGACCCTCACCACATAGAGGACTTAAGCCATCTGACTGTCTGTGGGAGGCAAGGTATGTCTTCCTCTCTCACCTTCCCATTTTATTTATGGAGTAGCACAGCCATCCCACACACCACGGACCTGGTGTAACAAGTGGAAAATATGGAGCACAAAGATCTCCAACCACAGGGACATTCAAGGTGAGGCTTCTTTTGGAGTTCACGGATGGCAGAATAATATATTATCTGTGTAAGTGGCTAGATATAAAAAGTCCAGATATAAAATGCATAGATATATAGAGCCCCAGTTGCAAAGATACAGAAAGGAATTGTTAATGGGTGAGAGGACTTCACGTGTAGAACCTCCAGTCTGATGCTCCTGTACGGTCCTGGCAGGTGAGCACATCAATCTACTCACAACACCAGCCATCTAAAACAACTGTTTGCAGAGGACTGACCTTGGCTAGTACAATATATATCCTTCTGCAGTAAGAAGGGAGAACATTTTGTAAGATTTATTGATAAACAAATTCTCAAACATGACTGGATATCAACATTCATATCTCATCCACTGAAAGCACTCTTCTGTAGAACAAAAATTGATTTCAATGTAGTTACAGCTTTCTTATGTACTATTTGAAACACAAGGAACCATGCAGTATTTGGAAGAAAACAAAGGAAAAGCCCATGAACTCTCACACTCTGCCTTTCTTTAGTATCTCCTTCTTAGTTTCTAGGTGTTAGGTTTCACTCACCCATTCCTTAGTCTAGCTCCTTCTCGAGATTGTTAGCATTTCCACAGTACCCTATGGATAGTACCCCGCTACAACTAGCAATGCCCTGGAGAGCTGAGACTGTATTATTATTACAGTCAGATCCCCCAGGCCTGACAGAGCCTGTAGCTTCATAGTAAGTATCATTGAGTAATGACTACATGAATAAACACCACCATTGAGTTCTAGGTGTTTATAGAGGTGCGCTTTTGTCATTAGAATGCATACAAAGAACACTTAAGAAGACACAAAGTCATCAAACATATCACACATTTTGACTTCATGAGACCCTCCTTCCAACTTGACTTCCTGTTCCTTTGAGCACGTTCTCACCTATGCTGTAACGTAAAGAAACCTCTGTTCCACATTATACGAGTTAGTTACTGTGACAAGTGCATCACTGCATTTTTCTCATGGGGGGACCACAAAGGAGTGGGGGCTGGCTTACTTCTCCTAAAGGCTCTGTGTCTTTAAAGTTATGTAGCCTGTCTTACTTAGTTTTTTGTCAACTGGACATGAGCTAGAGTCATTTGAGGAAAGGAACTTCAACTGAGAAAATGCCCCATCAGATTAGCCTTTGAGTAAGCCGGTGATACATTTTCCTGATTGGTAATTGATAAAGAAGGTCCCAGCCCAATGTAGGTGATAATCCTCCACTGGGCTGCTGGTCCTGGGTGCTATAAGAAGGAAAGATGAGCAAGCCAGTCAGCAGCATTCTTCTATGTCCTCTGTATCCATTTGTGACTCCAGGTTTCTGCCCTGCTAACTTCCTGCCTTGACTTGCCTCAGGGATGGACTGTTACCTAAAAGTGTAGGATGAAATGAACCCTTTCTCTCCCAAGTTGCTTTTGGTCCTGGTGTTCTATAACAGCAGGAGAAACCCTGACTAAGACATAGTCTATAAGGAATCAATCATACAGATGGCATCCTAAAATTCAGCATGACCACACAATTTTTAAGTGTTCTGGTGACTTCAAAATGTACTACAAATTTCCTCACGCCTTTCACTGCAAAGGATGAAACTTAACTTCCCTGTCCTTGAAAGTTGGCAGGACTCACTTGAGCCCATATAAAAATGTCTCCCTGAGGCCATCAATGTGCATAGGTCAAATGCAGAGAGAGCTTACAGTTTTCTCTTTGGACAGGCCATTCACCAGGCATGTACTGACAAAGATTTGAGGTCATGGAATCTTCACTTATCATCTGAGAATCAGAGCCCAAGCATATCTCTAGACTCCTGACCCATGGAAACTAAGGGGGAGAACAAAGGATCATTTCTGTATCAAGCCCCTGAGTTTGGGGTTATTTCTTTTTCCTTTTTTTTTTTTTTTTTTTTTTTTTGGTTTTTCGAGACAGGGTTTCTCTGTGTAATTTTGGTGCCTGTCCTGAATCTCGCTCTGTAGATCAGGCTGGCCTTGAACTCACAGAGATCCACCTGACTCTGCCTCCCGGGTGCTGAGATTAAAGGCATGTGCCACCGCCACCAAGCTGGAGTTATTTCTTACAAAGCAACAGTTATCATATGGGGTGACCTTATTCACATCTGAGTCTCTTACTGCATTGGAATTATAATGTTTCCGATAAGCTAGAAACATAGAATACAGATTGATTTAATAAATGAATTTCGAGTTGGATACAATTTTCCCAGCAGTTCAGAAAAAGTGAGAAGAAAGGGGCTCATTACCTCCAATTTGGGGTTTCAGAAGAGCTATTTTAAAAAGTATTGGCCATGACTATACTCATGAAGCAAGCAGCCACTGTGTTTAAACAAAATAACCTTGGCTTCTACATTTAGCAAACATGTGCAGTTCAAATCTTTGCTTTGCTTTTATCTATTCTCTGATTCTATTTTATCTATTTTATCTGTCTGCTCTGCTCTTATCTATTCCCTAATTCCATTTGACTTGTATCAATATTTGTATCTACCTCTGCATTAGACATCCGCATGCCGTTCTAATAAGTCAACACTAGAGAGTTGTGGTTAGTTTTCCTTTGAAAGAATCTCAAGTTTGACAATCAATGGGGAAGGACCTAGTGAGTGAGACTGTGGTGAGTAAAGTGTTGGATAGTTTCCTTACAATGAAAAGTGAATTGTGGCTTGCTGCTGGGGACACTGTAGCCAACACATGTGCTAGGGACCCAAGGTTGTAGTAGACCAAGTCCTACAGCTGCTTGCCAGGGATAACCACCTTCTCTCAGCCCTTTTCCCTCCCTTTGGGACTTTTCAGATCCCAACCAGGGAACCTTCAGCTATCATACATGACCGAGCCCTGCCAGCTCTCTGACTAGAACCCTCCATTGTACCATCCAGCCTCAAGCCACTAGACCAGTCCACACTGCCAGGCTCCTTGACTAGACTGAAGAAGGCCCCAATCTGTAGCAGGGAAACAGAAGACCTGGATAGACAAACAGAGGAAACCAGGATCCCAATGCTGTGATGAGTCAACCTCATCCTAAATACTGTAAACACCTCTGCCTAGAGAAGGTGAGTTAAAGAAAAAACAAAAGAAAACTCAATGAACAAATTGACTTCAGATGTGCAAATTCCAACACAGAAATAAAAACAACATTAAAAGAATAAAATTCCATCTAAAAAAAAAATCCTATTGTCATGGTCAATAATGAAAATAACATGGAAGAAGAATTTACAGATAAAATAATTCAAAAGAATAATTATAAATATGGTCAAACAACTTGAATGGTTTGATATGGGAAATAACACCCATAGTCTCAGGGATTTGAATACTTGGTCCCCAATCGTTGGTGGTGTTTGGGGTGGTTTAAGGCAGTGGTTCTCAACCTATGGATCATGATCCCTGTAACAAATCTCTATCTCCAAAAATATTTGCATTACAATTTATAAAAGTAGCAGAATTACAGTTATGAGGGAACAACAAAAATAGTTTTATGATTGGGGGGTCACCACAACATGAGGTCACAGTGTTAGGAAGGTTGAAAACTACTGGTTTAAGGGGTGTAGTCTTGTTGGAGAAATTATATCACTGGAGGTAAGCTTTGATAATTTAAGAACCATGTTATTCCCAGCCTGTTCTCTCTGTTTTGTGCTTGTGATTCAAGATATGAGCTCTAGCTTGCTCCTCCCACTGTCGTGATCGAGGTTCCCTGCCATGATGGACTCTTTCTCTGGAACCATTAGTTCAAATAAACCCTTCCTTTGTGAAAGTTGGCTTCATCATGGTATTTTATCACAGCAATAGTAAAGTAACTAATATACAACTCAAACAAGACAAAGACAAAGAGATGAATGAAATGAGGAAATCAATCCAAGATATGAAAACAGAGTTTGAATTTTTAAAGAAAATTCAGACTTCAATGGTCTTAGTCAATGTTCTAATGCTGTGAAGAGATGCCATGATCATGGTAACTTTTAGAAAATAAAGCATTTAATTGGTTTTAATCTTGCTTACAGTTTCAGAGCTTTAGTCCATTGTCATCATGGCAGGGAACATGGCAGCATGCAGGTGTTGAAGAAGCATGGTGTTGAAGAAGCAGTTGAGAGTTCTACATATAGATCCACAGGCAGCAGGAAGAAAGAGACACTGGGCCTGACTTGAGTTTTTGAAACCCCAAAGCCCACCCCAGTGACACACTTTCTTCAACAAGGCCATACCCACTCTAGCAAAGCCATATCTCCTAATCCCTCCCAAGTAGTGCTACTACTTGATGACTAAGCATTCAAATATTTGAGCAATGGGGGCCATTCTTATTCAAACCACCACATCAATATTGCTGAAATTAAATACTCAATAAATCAATAAAAAAAATCACAGTGGAAAGTATCGCCAATAACATAGATAATGTCAAAAATAAGAGTCAGTTACAAAAGATAAAGTAGAGGAAATTGTTCATTTGGTAAATATCGAGAAACTTTTTAAAAGATGTGAAAGGAACATGGGAGAATTTTAGAATGGCATGAAAAGTCCTACCTTCTAAATCATGATCATAGAAGGAGAAGAAAACAATAGCAAAGGCATAGAAAATATCTGTGGTAAAACCATAGAAGGAAATTACCAAAACCTAGAGAAAGAGATGCCTATCCAGGTAATGGAGGCCCACAGAACACCAATTCTCCACAACAAATAATAGATAAAATATTAAAGATACAGAATAAAGAAACAGTATTGGAAGATTCAAGAGAGAAAAATTAAGTCATTTATAAAAACAAGCCTATTAGAATAACACCTAACTATTTAATACAAATCATTAAAGTCAGAAGGGACTGAAAAGATGTAGTCCGAGTCCTGAAAGACCATAATTCTCAACATGGACTATTATACTCAGCAAAACTATCACTTAAAATTGAAGGAGAAATAAAAATTTTTCACACAAAAACAGAGTAAAGGAATGTATGATTACATAGCCAGTGCTACAGAGGCTTCTAGAAGGAATGCTCCATTCTGAAGAAAAGGGCAAACACACTGAAGAGGTCACAAGGAACAAAAGCACAATGACAGGACAGGTAATCAGGAGAGATCTGAGACCCTTCCACTACATGGAATAGGACCTCTTGGAATCTGAAACTAGAGCATTAGCTAGAGTCACTCAGCCCCAGCCTACAATCCCACTTACTCATGCATCAGAAACCCCACTCACTGTGCCTATCTGGGGCCACTTGGAGTCTGAACCTGATGTCTGAAACAGAATCTCAGGTAGGAATTTCCAGAGCCAGATTACCTACCCACCCAAATGTCAGCCACCCCACCACCACTGGGCTTCAGGACCATGTGGAACAAGTCCTGAAACCAGAATTAGAGTTATACAGAGTCAGGCCTCTGAAGGAAGAGATGTCTGTTAAGACAGATACAAGAGGCATACAGAGTAACATTAAGACAGAATCAGAATAGAAACTCTCCACGGTACATAATAATACAAACATTAAATATACAGAATGAAGGAAGGATATTAAAAGCTGGAAGAGAAAAAGACCAAGTTGCATATAAAAACAGGCTTATCAAAATAACACCTAATTTCTCAAAGGAGAATATGAATTCTAGAAGGGCCAAGATTAATGCTCTACAAGTTCTGGAAGAACACAGGTGCTAGCCCCAGACTATTATACCTAGAAAAGCTATCAGTTATAATTGAAGGAGATAGAAAAAAGTTTCCATGATAAAAAGAGGTTTAAGGAATAAACTTAAAACAGTTATATGAAGGATAATAGAAGGGAATACTTCATTCTGAAGTGAATATTAAACACACCCAAAAAGACACATAAACAACACCTGAACTGTTACCAAAGTAAGTCTGAGAAAACAATACCATAAAATAACATGAATTAGTAAAGTTGTTCACAAATAACTCTCAATTAATAACAATCTGAATTCCACAATAAAAAGACACAGATTAACAGATTGGATTAGAAAACAGGATCCATCTTTCTGCAGCCTCCACAAAATGCATCTCGCAATCAAGGGCAGAAACTACCTTAAGGTAAAAGGATGGGAAAGGTATTCTAAGCTAGTGGAACTAAGAAACAAGTAGGCACAGCCGTTCTAATATCTGATCAAATAGACTTCAAACCACAAATATTCAGAAAAGATGGAAAAGTACACTGTACACTCACTGAAGGAAAAAATCATCAAGAGGATATTACAAAGCTAAATATTTATACACCAAACATAGTAGTATCCAATTTCATAAAAGAGAAATGATTATACCTAAAATCACATATTAACCCTAACACAGTTATAGTGGGTGACTATAGAACCACAGGCTCACCAACAGACAGGTCATTCAGATGGAACTTAAATAGAGAAATGTTGGAATTAAACAACACCATAAATCAAATGATCTAACAGATATCTGCAGAACACCATGAAAACACTAAAAAAATACACTTCCTTCTCAGCAGCCATAGAACTTTCTCCAAATTTGACCACATATTAGGACACAAAGCAAATCTCAACAAATACAAGACAACTGAAATAACATTCTGCATTCAATCTTACTATAAAGAAATAAAGCTGGATATCAACAAAAATAGAAATAGCAAAAAAGTATACACCCATGGAAAGTAAATAGCACACTACTGAGTGAAATTTGGGTCACGGGAGAAATCAAGAAATTAAAATGAGCCGGTCGGTAGTGGCGCACGCCTTTAATCCCAGCACTCGGGAGGCAGAGCCAGGCGGATCTCTGTGAGTTTGAGGCCAGCCTGGACTACCAAGTGAGTTCCAGGAAAAGGCGCAAAGCTACACAGAGAAACCCTGTCTCGAAAAAACCAAAAAAAAAAAAGAAAAAAAAAAGAAATTAAAATGTATCAGACACAATGAAGGCTATTCTAACTGCAGTATTTATAGCTCTAAGGAGCCTATATTAAAATAAATAAACAAATAAATAAATACATGTAAGACGAAGTGCTAAACGGTCTTATTAATAAAAAACCTGGAGTCAGATATTGGGGTTAAAACCGAGAGATCAGAAAAGCAGAAAGAAGCTAGCCACATTCTCACCACTTGGAGATCCTCAGCCAAAGAGACTTACTTCCTGTATACCTATGCCTATATGCCTTTCTGTTCCATGATAAAAAGAGGTTTAAGGAATAAACTTAAAACAGTTATATGAAGGATAATAGAAGGGAATACTTCAGTCTGAGGTGAATATTAAACACACCCAAAAAGACATCATTATCTCTTCCTATTCACTACTCTACCTGGCTTCTAATTCCCCTCTCCATTTAAGCACTCCTGTTTCATTATTCCCCTTTATACCACTGTGTTCTCTCTCCCTCCACCCCGAAATATCCTATATACTCTTACTAATTCCATGACCTCTATGGGTATTACAATGAAGATTCAAAGCTCAAATCCCCAAATGAGAGAAAATGCATGACATTTGTTTTTCTGGGTCTGAGTTATCTCACTCAGAATGATTGATTCCAGATCCACCCATTTACCTTTGAATTTCATAATTTTATTTTTCTTAACAGCTGAATAATATTCCACTGTTTAAATGTAGCACATTTTCTTTATCCATTCATCTGTTGAGGGAGAATGAATCTCCCTAGGAAGAGGATATAGAATAGATAGTTATGGATGGACAGGGCAGGAGGACTGGAATGGGACGATCAAACTGTACATAGGGAGAGAGGAGGGACTCCAAGGAGGGGAGCGGGGGAGGGACAGCTGAAACTAAGGGCCATTTTACAGTATATATATGATATATTTTATTAAGGCCATCTACATGAAATCTCAAGTAATGGGGGAGACAGAGCCCTGACTGGATATCTCATCACCAAATGAAGCTTCTAGTACTTGGACTGGGTTACATATAATTGGGTTGTTGGCCAAAGGGTTCCCATGGGAAACGCCAAAGAATACAGGCTATTGCCAAAACTATTGGTAGCTCTCCCCAGACAGTAAGGCCCTATTTCTGAAGATGACACCTACCTACACAACTCATTGAACATAGAGAAGTCTAGATGGTGCCTACCTAGACCCTTCACCCCCTACAGACTAATATTCATAGTACTAGAAGGTACTTTTACATGCTACCAAAGGGGAAAGATAAACACCAACTGATCTACAAACCCTTCAGTCTACAGTGATGACCTGCCTATAAGATACACTGGTGCAATAGTGGTACAAAGCTTGTAGAAGTAACCAATCAACATCTGATTTTAGTTAAGGCCCACTCCATGAGATGAAATCCATACTCAATGCTGCTTGGATGGCCAAGAATCTAAGACTAGATAGGCCGAGGACCTAAGAGAAAACCAAATACTGCTGTTCTGCTAAAGGAATATAGCAATAAGATGAGTCTTAATGACATTCTGTTATGCTCATAGATCTGTACCTTGTTCAGCCATCATCAGAGAAGCTTCCTCCTGCAGCAGATAGGAACAAATACAGAAACCCACAGCTAGACGATATATAGTGTCTTAGTTAGGATTTCTATTGCTGTGAAGAGACACAATGACCACGGTAATTCTTATAAAGGAAAACATTTAATTGAGGTGGTGGCTTACAGTTTCAGAGGTTCAGTCCATTATCATCACGGCAGGGAGTGTGGCAGTGTGCAGGGAGATGAGGTGCTGGAGTAGTAGCAGAGATTCCTACATCTTGCACGAAACAGGAAGTCAACTGAGACACTGGGCAGTATCCTGAACATACTCAAAACTCAAACCTCAAAGCCTACTCCCACAGTGACACACTTCTCCAACAAGGCCATACATCCTAATAGTTCCACTCCCTATGAGATTACAGGAACCAATTACATTCAAACCAGCACATATAGAGAGTGAGAGACCTCAGAACACTCAGCCTAAAAGGAATGTTTCTATCCAATCCCTCCCTTGGGGCTCAGGGACCTCTGAGGAAAAGAAGGCAGAAAGAGAGTAAGAGGGAATGGAGGACACCAAGGAATCAAGTCCTTCTTGACACAACAGCACTGGCATGTACATGTGACCTCACAGAGACTGAGACAGCATCACAGGGCCTGCGTGGGTCTGCACCAGATAGGGTCATAGAGGCGAAAGACATGGACACACGCCTCCATCCCTAACCTAGAAGCAATCTCCAACTGATAGCCACTTGCAAATAAAAAATTAGTTTTCATCGGGAGAGTCTTACTGAGGAAACAAACCACACCTGATGGTGGCCCCGAGCACTACAGTAGATGGGCAACCCAAAGCAAACTCAGCAAAGTCTTTGGAGGGGCTGTGTCTCACATTAGTAAGTCAGGAACATGCTTGTTTTGTTTTGTTTCCTACCTTACAGGTCATTTGTGTGTATAGTACGGCTTCCCATTTGGGGTTCTAACGAGGATCCTGAGTGTAGGAAAGTGTGAGTCTCTGCATCGATACACATTGCTTGTGCTTTTTCTTTGGCTCCTTTTCTTGTCGGGTTGTCTTGTCCTATTCAGATGTGTTTTGATCTTATTTTATTCTTATTCCTCAGAAGACTGTTTATTTTCTAACAAGAGACAAAAAAGGGTATGGATCCAGAGGGGAAAGGAGTGGGGAGAAGAAACAGAGGAGTAGCGGAAGAGGAGAACATAATCAGAACAGATTGTATTAAAAAAAATCTATTTTTGCTAAAAAAAATTTAAAGATAACAAAATTATATGACAAAACAAAAAAATATATACACATCTTAAAGAAAAAGAAATTTGTAGATAAATGGGTGGACTAGAAAATATTATACTGTATGAGGGAACTCACCCAGAAAGACAAATGCCTTTCTCTTGCTTATCCTGTTGCTCTGAATTTTCAGATTTGAATATAGAAGTTGGCATAACAGCAGAAGCCAGGAAACCAGGAAGGGTCCATGGGAGGAGGAGAGAAGAAGGAGGGCTTGAGAGGGATAGTAGAACTCAGGTGCTATAAAGGGAAAAGTAAGAAAGGTGCGGGGAGGGTGGGGTGGGGTGGGGATTTCCCTGGGGAGGGGAGGGTAATTCAGAGGATGTTTAAAAAAGCCCTAGGGAAACATATGACTTTAAAAACTTACTTAAACACACACACACACACACACACACATGCATGTATGTGTAAAACAACAATAATTCAAGAAGAGGTCATGGAGGGACATAGGCGCAGGTGGAGGGGAGAGAGGGAAGGGAGGAAATTATGGAAATATAGTACTCGTGTATGTGTTTCACAAAAAGAATAAAAAACTAAATAAAAATACAAGTTAGAATCAGTGATATTGGTATTATGTTATTTCCTATAAACCATGTTGAGAACCAATAATCATAATTAAAGGAGTAAGTTACAGTGTTTTGGTGACATTGGGCATTCAGGCCTATATCAAACCTCAGAGTGTGCTTGGTATCCTCTAGTTACACTGTATTTCCTTGCTGACCGCTTATGGTGACAGATTGACATTGCACAGTCGAGGGGTGGGGTTTAGACCATTTAGACAACTTTTTCAACGTCACTTTGATTCTGAAGTGGCAAAGCCAAGATCTGACTTTAATATTTCTAATATGAAACTGCATTCTGTCATGTGCTGTGTGACACTACCATCCACACAAACACATGCATGAGGATCAGCTAATATTATTAATGATCCTCAGCATGTGCTGTGTAATAAGGCACACAGGAAGAGATAAATCACCTTCCCTACCCCAGTTCCCTGCAGCCTGCAAGACTGTAAAGTACAGCCAATGTGGACTCTCACTCTTCTTCTCCAAGACTGAGTATTAACAACAATCCTCAGGCACTGATCTGAAGGTCAGGGGTCAATATGCCTTGCAGCTTGGCATAAATCATTTGAGCAGCCATTTTGCTTTTAAGGTTTCTGGGGAATTATTTATAAAATGACCATAACACTTGTTGTGTTGTCTTAGAAGATTCATGTTCATTCATTCTTTCTTTCTGGTTTTTTCCTATCCCAACAATCAGAACATTGCATCTTGGCAATCATTCCACAGGAAATTAATGTGACTTCCTTTACATGTTTATGGCTCATAGTATGAAAGAAAAGAATATATGCATTATGCATTTGTCCTGTGTTTTATCAAATGCGAAAGACGGTATTATTCAGCTGCTGCCCTATGAAGCCATGCTTGGGTAATTATTTTGCTTTTAAAAACAAGAAACTGCAGCCATCTCTCAATTTTTTAGGAGAATTCATTTTACCTGCATGAATACCAAAACCCTAGGATATCTGAGTGCATTGGGTAAATGGGATGATGTTTACATAACCTATACAGACCCTTCTGTGAACCTTCAGAACAACACTTTCTATAATTCAAACACTAGATAGATATGTTCATTGGTTTTGTTTTTTAAAACTTTATTATTTAGGGAATAATGGCAGAGGAAATGTGTGCAGATACAATGTAGTTTTAAGATTTTAAATCCAGGGATCGTTGAGTCTGAGGGTATGGAGGGCCAACTGAAATTGCCAAGGAACTGTGAGTTTACATTTGAATTAGGAGTCCAGTGGCAAAGTGCTTGTAATGTTGCCAAGGTGACTTGTAAATTTTGTTATATGGGTAAGGAATTCATGAGTTTCTCATAACACAAAGCTAGGTAGTTGTGTGCGTACATGTGTGTGTAAGTGAGCTTGTACATGTGTGTGTGTGTGTGTGTGTATGTATGTGTGTGTGTGCAAAGGGGTGTGGGTGCATGTGTGCAGACATTGTCTTACCTGGCCAGAAAACCCCAGGGATCCTCCTGCCTCTGCCTTTCCAGTGATGAGATTAAAAAAATGCACACCACCACACCTGAACATTTTATATAGCTTCTGGGGATTGAGAAAAGTATTTTTCCAACTTCAGTGTCTCACCAGCCCCCCAAACAACTTTTATTGTTAGGATGTGGGTTTGAAGCTTTCATTTAAATACATCTCACATGTGGAGAGGGTACTCAGTGTCATTTAACAATTTAGTCCAGGTGTTTGGAAACAGGAAGGGAACCTCTGACATTTCTAGAGCTTGTGAGACTCCAGACCTAGACTTTGCTGACAAACTGTCTCAACAGGTTGTGAACCATTGTCTAGGCAAATGGGTTGCATCGGATAAGAATATACATCTGGATACATCTACAAAACAACTCCCACACCTAAGGCTCAGGGAACATTGTGGAAGAGGGGACGGAAAGATTGTGAAAGCCAGATGATTGGGGATTTTGCTATGAGATTGTCTCTTAGAAATGTACAGGCCACACGCATAAAGTCTCACCAACATGACTGCCTAAAGATGAACTGAACAAGCACACCACCAATAGGCAAGTCCAAGTGGACTAGAGTTGGGAGAGCCCAAGAGACCCCCAACCCTACACAAAGAACTGTAAGCAACTAAGGAATGTGAAGAGTAGGAGAAACAGGCTTCCCCTAGGAAGAGCACACCAATTGATTATCCAGTACCAAATACCAAATGGTCATCCCTGAAAACATACATATAAGCAACATTATACAGAGTGAGTAGGGTTATATTCAGAAGAGTGCAAGGAAAGGTATATGGGAGGATTTGGATAAAGGAAAGGAAAGGGGGAGTTGATTTAATAATATTGTATGTAATCCCAATCATGAAAGGGAGAAAAAAAGAATACACATCTGCATTTTGTCCCATCAGCCCAAGCGTTGGTATCTGACACCATCTCCACCCTACACATGAAATCGTGCTAGCACATTTACATTCTTTTATTCTACCCAATTAATCTTCAAGTGTTACTAATTCTACTTGATTACTAGCTCTACAATCTGTTGGCTGCCCCACCCCAACAACCCACACTTCCAGTCAGGACCATGGCCCATCTAAACAATTGCATCAGCCTCTACGTGAGTTACCTGATCCTTTCTGCCTTTGGCCCCGCTGCTTGTTAAGTGAAAAGTCTAATCATATCACTCTCCCGCTTAATCTCTTCAATGGCTTCCTGTAGCTCTTCAGATAAAGCCCCAAGTCCATTGTACAGCTAACAGGCCCTGCAGGAGGGGCCTCATTAATTGTCTGAGCCCCCATGTCCCTCCCCTTCATTTCTCTGCTTCAGTCAAGTAAAACTAATTTCAACAATTCCAGTGCCCCATTTTCAGACTCTTATACATGTGTAAAACACCCTCCCTTTTCAAATCCATAGCTAGGTTTTACATCCTGATGATGGCTTGCTCCACTCCCAGACTAGCTTTCACGTCTCCTACTCCCGGGCTGCTTTCTTCTTTAGGATTATCCTCTCCAGCCATCAATTTCTTGAGATCAGGAGCAGTCTGTTATTCTCTGCTGTACATCAGAATACACCAGTGTGTACGTCTACTTGGTCAGTGCTTGTTCCTTGTGCTGTCTCCGGGTTTTTGTTCTCATGAACAACAGCGCTCTGCATATTCATGTGCCTAACTCCTACACATATGCAAGATTTTCCCTGTAAATGTTGAGTCGTAGGATAAAGAAATGAATCATGAACTCAGAGACATGGATTTTAAATCCAGTGAAGTAAAACCTGTGTTTACTCCTATCAGTGGCATCCATGAAATCCTATGGATCCACATCCTCAGCAGTACTTTGAGTGGTCAATCTTTTCATTCAGGCCATGCCAGAATCTACAAAAGTGTGTCTTATGTGATCCTGATTTGTATTTCTCTAATCACAAATAATATTGGGCATTTCTTCATTTAGTGTCTATGTTTATCTCTGCACATTTTAACAGTTTTATTTTCTGTCCATTTTTCTGTTTATTTGTCCTGTTCTTACTGGTTTCTAGGAACTGGAGCATATATTATTGTGTAGGCTTTTCTGCTGCAGTTGATACCTTGCCTCTGGGATAGCTTCCGAGTGTCCTAGCCAGCGTACAGCAAACACATGTCATTATGAACTTTTATCTGTCTTTTATAGTTACTGCTTTTTGTGTATTGTTTTTCCCACTTGGAAGTAGTTTACTTTTTTTTTTTTTTTTGGTGGTGCTGGTGGTTTTTCATGACAGGGTTTCTGAGTGTAACACCCTTGGCTGTCCTGGAACTCACTTTGAAGACCAAACTAGCCTAGAACTCACAGAGATATGCCTGCCTCTGCCTCCTGGGTGCTGGGATTAAAGGTGTGCACCAAACTGCCCGGCTTGGGAATGGTTTACTTTTTTAGGAAGGTAATATACTTGAGTGAAAATGAGATTTTAGAAGGGAAAATTACTTAAAATATTACGAATGAATATGACAAAATCCATATTAAATTCCACACTACCACACTACGCAAGACACTGAACTATATTGAAGTAGATGTCTAGGAAATGAAATTACTCAATTTCAGGACTCAAAAAGTCAACAGCTGCTTCTCAGCTGGGGCACACTGCTGTCCCCACTTTCTTACCAAGCATCATGGGATTTTACCAGAATTTTCTGGAATGTACTAAAATGCATGATGGGGGAAAAAAGCAAGCTAATAAGAACATTCACTGTCCAAATTGTTCACACTGATGGCTTATTTTTGAAAGAGCACAAATGTATTATAGAAACTAAAAATAGGATTGATCCTAGTTGATTCTGCTGCTGTGGGCCTCTTCCTGTCAGGTTCTGACCTGTGGGAAGGTTTGACGATTCTCTCCTGTCTTCTAAGACATGCTTTTTAGGACCTTGACAGGTTTGTTTTTCATTTTGTTTCGTTTTGTTTTGTTTGTGTGTGTGTGTTTTAACTTTTACTGAATCATCATTTTAAGTTTTTAATTTAAAAACTATTGTTTTTATCATTGTGTGCATGTGTGCATGCACACATGTATGTACAAGGGAGGGCAACCTGAACCACATCACAAGCATCTTACTGATTCATCTTAAAAAAATTTTTTGCACATTATATTAGTTACTTTTTTCATAACTGGGACAAAAATACTTGTCAAAAGCCACTTCTGGAAGAGTGGATGGATATGGGCTCACAGAGTCTGGAGATGGTCTATTGTGGTATGGAAGTCGCAACAACCCCAGCTTGAGGCAGCTGGTCACGTGGCATCCTTAGTCAGGAAGCAGAGATGAATAGTTCTTGGCTAGTTTCTTACTTTCTGTTCAGTCTGGGACACTGACTCATGGGATAGCACTGTCCACATTTAGGATGGGTGTCCCTGCCTCAGTTTACCTAATCTAAATACCCCCTTACAGACCTGCTCAAAGATTTGTTTCCATGGTGACACTAAGGCCCATCAGGTCGATAGCTAGGATTACCTATCACACACTTTATTGTGCAATTTAATAGTGAGGCTAAAGAAAAGTAAAATTTAAATACTGCTTCATATAGACAGCTACTCTTGCCTTAAGAAAGGTCCTTAAAACCCACACTTCTCTCTCCTCACTCTTTAGCACAAAGCAGGACTTAGGAGCATAGCCATTTTGATATAAAATTAAAAGTCTGCTGTTCATGGAAACTGTGGGACCCTCAACCTCTCTGAGACTCCTCATGTGACTACTATCCGTCCTACCCAGAACTCCCATCTTACTCCCAGGAGTGTGGTGATATTTTATTTGTGCTCTAACAAATAAAGCTTGCCTGGAGATTAGAGGGAAAAGTCAGCCACTATATTAAACATAGAGGCCAGGCAGTGGTAGCACACGCCTTTAATCCTAGCATTTGGGAGGCAGAGATTCATCCAGATCTCTGTGAGTTCAGGGCCACACTGGGAACAGAGCCAGGCATGGTGGCACACACCTTTAATCCCAGCACTAGTTAACCATAGAGGTCTGGAGGTCTACACAGACAGGAAGTGATAGAGCTGGGTGGAAAGAGGAAGTAATGTAGCTGGGTTGAGAGAGGAAGTAAGATGGCAGGGCACAGAAAGGTATATAGGCATGAGTATACAGGAAATAGCTGTCTCTTGGGCTGAGGATTTCCTAGCGATAAGAACTTGTGGTTTGGCTTGTTCTATCCCTCTGATCTCTCAGTTCACATCCTAATATCTGGTTCCAGATTTTTCTATTAATAAGACCTTTTTAGATTCGTGTTACACAGGAGGGCCAAGGAAAGACTCAAGAAGCAAAAATAACTGGTATCTGGAGGGTGACGTGAAGATGTCTCTTCTGTACCTCACTTGGTCATGTTTTCCACTGTGGAAGTTCAGTGGTGAACTTTAAAAATTTTAAAGGTACTCTATTCTGTAATCCCAAAGACTGTAACATTGCATATATGTAGTGTAAGGAAAACTCTCTACATGCCCTGCATGTATGTCCACGGCTGGTAATAGAGCAAGAGCAGCTCTAGTGCAACTGTCTGCATCAACCCCATCTCCCTTCGTTTGTTTTGTTCAAAAATATTCTAGTGATTCCCGATGTCAGGCACTCTTTTGAACACTGGAATAATGGACAGAAAACTGAAATAATGGACAGAAAAGCAAATTGCTGATTTATGGAGCTTCTTCTCGTGTTACAGAACTGCTTTGTGAGCTCAGGATGTAAGTCCACTGTAGAACACTGGTTTAGATGTGCAGTACCCTAGGTCTCACTGCTAGCATCAGAAACAAATAATAGTTTTTTAAAGTTACTCTTCTGAATTTGGGTTCATCCTTCTCCTTAACCTTATAGTTTTATTTTGTAACTATGACTCTCCAAACTATTTGTACTGGCTGGTTTTGTGTGTCAATTTGACACAAGCTAGAGTCATCGGAGAGGAAGGAGCCTCAGTTGAGGAAATGCCTCCATGAGATCCAGCTGTAAGGCATTTTCTCAATTAGTGATTGATGGGGAGGGTCCATCCCATTGTGGGAAGTGCCATCCTTGGGCTAGTGGTCTTGAGTTCCATAGGAAAGCAGGTTGAGAAAGCCAGGGGAAGCAAGCCAATAAGCAACATCCCTCCATGGCCTCTGCATCAGCTCCTACCTCCAGGATCCTGCCCTGTTTGAATTCTTGTCCTGACTTCCTTTGGGGATGAACAGCAATGTGGAAATGTAAGCCAAATAAGCCCTTTCCTCTCCAACTTGCTTTTTGGTCATGGTGTTTTGTTGCAGCAATGGAAACCCTAACTGAGACACTATTAGTGAGCTTAGCACCATATGTGTCCTTGTAAGCTGTTTTATCATTTAATGTCCTTACACAGGAAATACTAGTCTACTTATTTTTAGTCTCTGAGGTTTTTTATTGTGTGCCTTTGTCACAGCTTACCTATCTTCTTGCTTCTGAATGTTTCAGTGTCTTTAATTTTTACTATTGCAAACAATGCTTCTATAAAATGTATTACATAAATAAATATATTCAGCTTACTATATGTGCATTTAACCCTTGGACTTATTATAGCATTTATTTCATGCAACGTTTCTGATATTCCACACAAATATGGAGGGCACATTTGTGTGGAACAAAGCTGAGTATTAAGGTAGGTATACTCTATTTTAGCAGCCGCTGTTGGAGGATCATCAGAAGCGGTCATGTACTCTGCGCTCCCACCACAGGACTTCCGCATAAGCTCTTCTGGCACTGTGGACTGAGTGCATGCTACTGTGAATTTCAATCAGGCTGATAATGATAGTGAGGACTTAGGCAGAAGCACATTGGTTATTTGATGGCTTCTTTCATGATACACAAGTTCAACACTTTTGCCTTCTTTGTTAATTGTTACATATTATACATTCATTTTTTGATGATTTGGATATATAAAAGTTTATACATGAAATACATTTATTAATACATAAATATATTATGCACATATATACTTCTAAATATATGAAGGGCCACAGATAAACTGCTAAGTAAAGGTGCATATCTCATTCCCAATCTCAGAGGTAAGCAGTTCACTTAAATGACGTTACTTTAGGTCTTAAATAGATTAACAAGTAGCAGAGATTCCTTTTCCTTCAGGGTTACAGTTTGTTGTGGAAGCATGCTGAATTTCAACAACTTTCTCTGTAACTATGGAGATAGTCATATGCATTGTTTCTTTTATTCCCTTAATAAGGTTAGTTGCATTGATTAATTTCTATTTGCAATTTTGTAAACTGATAAAATACATACAATACGAAATTTGCTGTGTTGTTTTTGGTATAGAATTTGGTGATATTAAAAACAATGACTTCCAATCATCTCTGAGATTCTTTTATCTTATAAAATTACAACTCTACCCATTAAGCAACAACCTGTCATCCACCCATGCCTGATAACCACTCTTCCACTTTCTGCATCTGGAACTTGGTTATTTGATGTGTCTCAGATGAGTGAACTCATACAGTGTTTGTCTTTTTGAGATGGGCATATTTCTCTTAGTGCCAAATGTTCATCCATGTAGTGGAATAACACAGAATTTCTCACTTGAAAAGACAGGTCGGTAATAATAATACTCAGTTGTATAGATACAACATATTTTGCTTATCTGTCAGTGGATTCTTGGTGACTTCCATGTTCTATTATGAATAGTGATGCTTTGATGTGCATCTTAAGGCCCCAAAGTGGAACAGCTGCGCCATATGGTAATTTTGCTTTTCAATTTTGAGAACCCACCTTGCGGTTTTCTACAGCAGCTGCACCGTTTTATCTTTTTATATAATCTCACCAACAAGGATTCAACTTTCCCTACACTCTTGCTACAACGGCTTCTTTCCTATTTCATTTTAGACTTTTTGCATCAGCTATCCTAACAATTATGAGGTGGGGATAGCACTGTGATTCAGATTTGTGTTTTCCTGATGATTCATGATATTGGATATTGTTTCGTGTGCATATGGGCTATGTCTCTTCACTGAGGCAGTGAAGTATCTAGCTGAGTCCTTTGCCCATTTTTACATTTAGTTTGGTAGTTTGTCAGTGTGTGGTGGTGCATGCCACAGCCACGGAGTGTGTTTGGGGTCAGAGGACAACTTTTGGGAGCTGGTTCTCTCTTCTTATCATGTGGACGGGGACACTGAACACCAGGCCCAGCAGCGAGTGTCTGTCTGCTAAGCCATCTTCCAGCCCTCATTTGCCCGGTTTTGAAAAAGGACTTTAGTTGTTGCTGCTGCATTTTTGGAGTACTCATTTGGGATAGTAATCCCTTCTCAGATATATGATATTAAGTTACAAAAATATTTCCTCACGTTCTGTGGGTGGCACTTTTTATTCAGTGGATAGTACCTTTGATGCACAACATTTTTAATTTCCGTGTAGTCCAAATTCTCTAATTTTTCTATCATTGCCTATATATTTTGTACCATATCTAAAAATGGTTACCCAATCCAACCACATGAAGCTTTTGTTTTCTGTTTTTCTTCTAAGAGCTGCATTTTTTTTAGCCATTTTCAGTTCATTTTTGTATAGAAAAATATCAAACTTCATATGGACAACCAGTTTTCCCAGTATCTTTTTATTTTTTAAGATAGCCCTTTCCTCACTAAACAGTCTTAGCACTTTTATCAAAACCATTTGACCATATAACTAAGGTGTGTGTGTGTGTGTGTGTGTGTGTGTGTGTGTGTGTGTGTGTGTGTGTGTGTAGGCATCTGAAGTCCAGAGGAATAACCTTATGTGTAATTCCATAGGTACAACCCACCTTTCTACTATTTTGGACAGTGTCCCTCGCTGGCCCAGAGATTACCAAGCAGCTAGCTGAGCATCCAGTGAACCCCAGGGATCTGCCTGTCTCCACCCTCCAAGCGCTGGGATCACCAGCGTGTGCCATTCCATCTAGCTTTTTTCTCCCAGTGGATTCTGGGTGATTGCATTCAGAGCCTTGTGTTTGTGAGGCAAACCTTTACAAACTGGGCCATCTCGCTCGCTCCTGCAATAGTTATTTCTCCATTGTATCTCTTTAGTCTGTATTATATTGAATTGTCTTTATACCTGGACTGCTTACTCTACATTTGTCATGAGTTTTGGTATCAGAAGATGGAATTCCTCCAGTTTTGTTCTTGTTCAAGATTATGCTGACTACTCAGCATTTTTAAGAGTCCATATGAGTTTTTAGGATGCTTTCCTATTCTTAGCAAAAAGGTCAGGGAGATTTTGTAAGTTGTAAGAGTTGTGGAGACTCTGTTAATAATATTGGTTAGTGTGGACATTTCAACAATATTGAGTTTTTCAATCCAGGAACATTGATGTACTTCAATTTTTAATCTTCCTGTATTGTTTCAGTAATTTTTATTATTTGTCTTTCACATCTTTGGTTGAGTTAATTATGAAATATTTTACTCTTTTTAATGTAGTGAAGTACTTTTCACCATGTTTCTTTCTGATTGTTTATTGTTAGTATGTGGGAAGGCCACTGACTAGCCTTTTCATAATGACTCTATCTAGCTCCTTTGATCAATTGATTTCTTAGTTCTAGTGGATTTGTTGTTTTGACTTTTTCATAGCGCCCTTAGGGTTTCTATGTAGAAAATCATGTCATCTACAAACAGATAGAATTTTACTTCTCCTTCCCTTGCCTAATCTTAGAGAGGGCTGTAAATTTTTGGCCCCTGGAGGTGATCCTGCCCATGAAGTTTTCAAGCACAGCCCTCACCATCCTAACATACATTCCTTGTAGTCCCAGTCACTAAGTGTTAGCATACAAGACGCTTTAAAGGACTCACAAATGCCTTTTCTCCAGCAATGGAGATGATCATGAATTTCTTTTCTCTTCACTCTGCCAATGTAATGTTTCATATATTGACACATCTTTGCACTCTGTGAATTAATCCTACTTGGCCATAGTGTACAGACCATTTAATATGTTGCTGACTTCACTTTGCTAGTATTTTGCTAGGAATTTCTGTATTCATGTTTCAAAGGAACTATACTTTTATTGTGAGGTGTTTTTCTCTGGCTTTGATGTCAAGGTAATGGCCTCATAGGATGTGTCTAGAAATACTACGTCCTCTTCAGTTTTGTTTGTTTGTTTTAAAAAGTTTGAGGAGGATTTGTGTAATTTCTTCTTTCAGAGTTTGATGTCATTTATGAATATAGCCATCAGATCCAGAGCTTTTGAGGGGATTTTTTTGTATTACTCATTCAATCCCCTACCAAGCAAAAAGCTATGTTCAATTTTCGATTTTGTTCTTGATACTTCTTCATGACTTGGTAGATTTTATATTTCTAAGAATTTTTCCATTTGATGGGGGTTATCTGGTTTCTTGGGGGCCCTTTGTTTTCCCCGTGGAATCACTAGCAATGTCCTCCATTTCATTTCGAACTAGTGTAATTTGAGTCTTCTCTCGGTCTGTCCAGCTGAATGCTTGCAGGCTTGTTGGTCTTTGCAAACGATCACCTTTGGTTTCAGTGATTTTTATTTTTTTGCCTCTGTGTTTTTCTGTCCTCTGTTTTATCTCTGTTCTAATCTTTATTATTTCCTTCCTTCCGATAGCTTTGTGTTGTTCTTTTCCTTGTTTCTTAAGTTGTAAAATCAGATCATTGAGTTGAGGTCTTTCTTATTTGTTAATATAAGCATTTATAACTGTGAATTTCCTCCTTGCTGCTTCCACAAAGTTACAGTACAATGCATTTTCATGTTCATTCATTTCGGCAGCAGTGGTGTTGTGTTTAGGTTTTTCTTTTGTTTTGTGATGTTTTTGAGACAGAGTCTCACTGAATAGGCCTGGGTGGCCCAGAACTCCCTATGTAGGCCAGGCTAGCCTCAAAAGCATAGAGATCTGCCTACATCTGTCTCTCATGTGCTGGGATCAAGGGCATGTGCCACCACCCTTGGTGTTTGTTTTTGTTTTGTAGCCTACAAGACCAGAATTCACCACAGTATCCTATTCAAGTACTAATCAGGGCTGACCCTGCTTAGCTTCTGAGATCCAGGCAAGATTGGGCACTTTCAGAGTGGTATAGCTATTTATGTTCATTCATTTCTTAATGCTTTTTAAAAAAAATTTTTGCGTGGTTGTCCCCTTAGTGTACTGGTTATTAAGAGTATATAGTTTAATTGCTGCAAATTTTTAAATGTTTTTAGTGTTACTTCCATAAGTAGTTTCTGACTTTATCCCATCACGTTTAGAGTAGATACTTTGTGTTCTATCTCTTTTTAAAACTCTGTTGAATGGTGGTGCACACCATAACCCCACCTCTTGAGAGTCTGCAGAAGGAGGACCCCAGGTTTTCAGTGAGCATGGACTGCATAGCAAGATCTGAACGCAAAAAAATGTTGACACTTTATTTGGAAGATGACACACAGTCTGTCCTCGAAAGGTCCGAGTGTTACTGGGAAGAATGCTTATGTGTCCTTTAGTGCAGGGCTCTGTTTACATCTGCTACTTCATGATAGTTTACTGTCTTACATACATTCTTCATTTGTGTATCTACTAGCATGTTGTTGTATCTGGTCTAGGAAGAGACATGTTGAGGTTTCCAACTGTTACTGTATAGCCATCTTTCACCATTCACTGAGTTTTTCTTTTGTATGACCTGAGAACTTAGAGTGTTTATAATGGTTGCATACATTTGTGACCTGAATTTTCACTAACATAAAGTATCTATCTTTCTTTTGTCTCACTTGAAATCTACCTTTTCTTGTATTGGCATACTTATTTTCCTCTTTGGGTTATCACTTGCACAGAATATCTTCCTTCATACATACTTTCAATCTGCTTGTGTCTTTGAATCTAAGGCTCTTACAGGTAACACATTCCTATTATCTGCTTCTATTCCTTCTATCAATTGTTGTCTTTTGATTAGGATACCCAATCCATTTGCATTTAAAATAACTACCAATAAGGGGGAGAGACTTCTCTCATTTTACTGTTACATGCCTCGTGGATTTTTTTTTCCTTCATTGTCTGCCTTTCAAGCAAGTGAATGTTGGGATTTCATTCTCATTTTCTTAATTTCCTCTGCTATGGAGTCTGTTTGCTGGCATCCAAAAGATTCCATCAACCACACTCACTTCTTTAGAGTCTTTTTGTTTCTGTTTCTTAGAATCAATCATTTCTGTTGTTTTATCTTCAAATACACTGATGAATTCTTCCACCTGCTCAAATCTTCTTGTGAAACCCTATAATGGATTTCAGTTACACCTCACTTCCAGATGTTTTTAAATGTGCTCTGTTTATTGGTTTCTTTTTCTTTAATTCATTAATTTTTTTATTTTGAATAGCTTCAACCAAAAAATGTGTAATAAGTTATTTACAATGCTGAATGTACAATTATGAATATCTACCTTTTTGACAGCAAGGTACCATTCTTGAGCAGCAATACAATTTAAAAAGTATAAAGATATGATGTCATTTCTGATATATAAAGTTACTTTTAAAAAAATCCACGGCCTTGGGTAATTCACAAATCATAACAGGAAGTAACTTTTATTCATTTCACATGCATATAACTAGCAAATTGTAATACATTAAAAATACATATAAATACCCAGATGGTACAAACATTAATCCCCTATCTTGTTAAAAGTTCCCAGAGACCTCTCACCATAAATACACCAGACCCTTCTCTTAGAGTCATCGAACTGCGTGAGCTACTAATGTTCTCTGAAGCTTGAGGTTGCTCTTCTCTGGCTCTGAGCTTCTGCTGCTGTTTACTGATTTCTAGTTTTCTTCACTTCCTCTACATCTCTGAGCATCTTGAAGGCATTTTTAACACCTCTGTAGAAGCTGAATTGTCAAGTCTTTTCATGGTCAGTTTTTGTAAGTTGGGGTTTTGTTTTTGTTTTGTTTGTTTGATTGTTTGGATCATATCTCACAAATTTTTTTTATGCCTTTTGTTGTTGAAAACTAGATACTTGAGTCTAAAAATCTGGTGACTGTGAGAATCAGATTCTCTTCCTCCCTGGGGCTTTTGTTACTATCTTGCTGTAGTTTTAACTTACTATAGGCTCACTGTAACCTTAAGGTCTTCTCAGACCCCTTGTGAGTTCTTCTGGGCAGAACTTTCCAACATTTCCTATGTATGTCACTGCTGGGGGGGGGGGGAGATTGGGGTATTAATCTCAATTTTATTATCAGTATTAATTCTTAGTTGGTGTCTTAGTTAGGGTTTCTATAGCTGTGAAGAGAACATGGCCATGGCAGCTCTTATAAAGGAGAACATTTAATTGAGTGGCTTACAGTTTCAGAGGTTAGTCCATTGTCGTCATGGTGGGACATGGCAGCATGCAGGCAGGCAGGCATGGTGCTGGAGAAGGAGCTGAGAGTCCTACAACTTGACTTGCCGGCCACAGGAAGTGAACTGTCTACCACACTGAGCACAGCTTGAGCAAAGAAGACCTCAAAGCCCACCCCCAAAGTGACACACTTCCTCCAACAAGGTCATACCTACTCCAATGAAGTCCCACCTCCTAATAGTGCCACTCCCTGTGGGGGCCTTACTGTGTCTTTCTTTAAAAAGTTCCCTTTCTAGTTTCTGGCTTCCAATTGTACTCCAAGTTAAACACAAAACAAAAGACTTAAAGTTGGGTCTGCCTATGAGAGAACATGTGGTGTCTGTAGTTTTTTTTTCTGGGTCTGAGTTATTTCACTTGGTATAATCTTTTTCCAGTTCCATCCATTTACCTGCAAAATTCATGATTACATTTTTCTTTACAGCTGGGTAATACTCCATTGTGAATATGTACAACATTTTCCTTATTCACTGGTGGATATTTAGGTTGATTCTGTTTCCTAGATATTGTGAATAGAACAGCTATGAACATAGATGTGCAAGTATCTCTTTGTAAAGTCTGTTGGGTACGTGACCTGAGTGATACAGAGCTGGATCATATAGCAGTTCTATTTCTAGTTTTTTAAGGACCCTTCAGGCTGATTGCCAGAATGGCTGTACTAGTTTTCCATGCAACCAACAGTGCACAAGAGTCTCCCTTTGCCACATTCACTAGTATTTGTTGTTATGTCCGTTCTTGATCTTGGCCATTCTGACTAGAGTGAGATAGAATTTTAAAGTGAATTTAATTTGCCTTTTCCTGATAGCCAAGGAGTTACCTTAGCTTTCTTTCCACTGCTGTTATCAAAAATACTGACAAAAATAAACTTGGGAAGAACAGGGTACATTTTTGGTTACATATCCAGGGTCATAGTTCACTGAGAGAAGTCAAGTCAGTAACTCAAGACAGGAACCTGGAGGCAGAAACTGAAGCAGAGACCATGGAGGAGTGCTTCTCCTGGCTTTCTCAGTTTGCTTTCTTGTGCACCCCAGGACAACCTGCCTAGGGATGGTACCACATACCTGGATTGAGTCCACATCAACCATCAATCATGAAAACGCCCCTTCAGACTTGCCTACAGGCCAAACTGAAGGGGGAGTTTTCTTAATTAAGGTTGCCTCTTCTCATATAACTCTAGCTTGCATACGTTGGTCACTTTAGAAAAGTATTTCCTGGCTATTTTTAGTTCTTCTTTTGAGAATTTTCCATTTAGTTCTATAGCCCACTTTTAAATTGTGATACTTGTTTTCTTAATGTTTAGTTGTTTTACTTCTTTGTGCAATCTGAGCACAAACCCTCTGTTAGATAAACAGCTGGTAAAGAGGTTTCCTCATTCTGGGGGTGGGGGAGCTGCCTCTTCACTCACTTGGCACTTTCCTTTGCAGTCTAGAAGATTTCAAGTTGTATGAGACCCATTTGTGAGTTGCTGGTTTTATCTCATTAGAAGGCACTTACTTGTTCCCAAGTTGAAGTATACTCCCCACTTTCCCTTCTACCTCTTAGGTTGAGATCTTTAATACATTTGGAGTTGGGTTCTGTACAGGGTAAGATATTGGATCAAGTTTAATTTTTCTGTATGTTGAAATCCAGCCTTTCTGGTATCATTGGTTGAAAATGTTGTTTTTTCTCCAAATGTATACTTTTTGGCATCTTTTTCAAGAATTAAGTAACTGAAGTTGTATGGACTTATATCTGAATTTTCAATTTTATTCCATTGATCTGTATCTGGTTTTGGGCCAGTGACATGCTGTTTTTCTTACAATGGCTCTATAGTATAATCTAAAATCAAGTTAGTGATACCTCCCACCTTATTTTCACTAAGATTACTTTGGCTTTCCTTGGTCTTTTGTGCTTCCATATAAATTTTTTTGGATTGTGCTTTCTATGACTGTGAAGAATGACACTGGAAGTCTGGGATTGCATTGAATCTATATATATTGCTTTTGGTAGGATGGTTGTTTCATAATATTATGTCTTCCAATACATGAGATGTCTCCCCATCTTCCTCCTATTTTGGGTTTAAAGTATGCTTTTTCAGTTATTAAAATACCTGTGCCCGCTTGTTTCTTAGTTTCATTATCTTAGAGTAACATTTTTTCAATCTTTTACTCTAAGATGGTATCTATCTTTTGTGGAGAGGTGTGTTTCTCAGAGGCATGATGGATTCTGTTTTCTAATCCAATCTGCTAGTATGTGTCTTTTTAGTGGATAATTAAAACCATTAATATTCAGAATATTCTTAAAAGATGTATATTAATTCCTGTGGTTTTATTGATTTTTGTAGTATTTTCTTAAACCATCTTTGAGTAGTTGTGCTGGTATTGTTTTTTACACTGTGCTCTTAATATCCTATTCTTTATTATCTGGATGAGAGATGAGCAAAGAGAGAAAAGAACACTGGACATTGACTTTTTAAAGGTATTGGAAGTGACTTCTGTTGGATAAAAGGATATAATCCTGGGTGGGGTAGGGGCAACTCAATAAGCCTAGGTTTCTCATGTTTCTGGAGGCTGGGAAGTTCAAGATCAAGATGTTAACTGATTTGATGCCCAGTGAAGTCTATTCCTGGTTTGCATGTGATTGCCTTCTGAGTGTGCCCCCATATGTAAGAAATGAGAAATATAGGCAAACTCTTAGTGTCTCTTCCTTTCAGGGTACTACTCCCATGGTGATGTTTCACCTTTACAACCTCACCCAAACCTAATCATTTTTCAAGGGTGCATCTTAATACCACCACATTGGGGATTTATTCATCAACAACTGCATTTTGAGAACATGAAGATAAATTGTAGTACAGCAAATCCCAGCTGCAGCAGAAGCCATTACGAACATATGGATTTACTTTGCCAAAAGTTACACTAACAAAACACAGAGCAAGGTAGTTATTCAAAATACGCAGAGTCAAACACAACAGGAATCTTATTTAGTCATTTTAAATTAATTAATTAAGTACAAAAGTACGTAAGCAATTTGGTGCTGCTGTGGGGTCAAACTCAGGGCCCTTTTGAATGCTAAGCAAGCCACCTGCCACTGAGCTACAGTTCTAGCCTTAGACCCTCTTCCCCTCCTTCTTAAACCATGTATGATCTAGCATGTACTCAGTTTGAATGTATAACGTATTCATTCCTGTATTCCTTTTTTGAAACGAGTAAACTAAGGTAGGTAACATAAGGTGACACAGGGCGGGGCAAAGCAAACATTTGACTTTGGGTTCTCAACCCTTGCCCGTCAATTCATCCCGTTTTTTGCATGCTTCTTCACAAAGTGGAGTTCACAAGAGCTAGCTTTCTTCTTCTAATATTTGGAACTTCAATCAGAATGAAAGACTTCAAGCCAAATAAATCTTAGGAGAGGTCTCTGATTGGACCAGCCATGAGTCACATGCCAACAGGCCTGAGGTCAGAGTGCTCTGATTGGATACCGTTATTGTTCAAAGGAGAAAATAAATGTTTAAAATCAAATATTCCAAACAAGAAATTTCCACCATTCCATGTAAGATTTAGGCCCTGGCTTAAAATATACCTGCCTGATGATAGCATCCAGTCAAAAGACAATAAGCAAAAGGAACCGATTGGTTCTTAGTCAATCTAGCCCATTGACCAGCCCCACTTGATTGGCGGATAGCATGATAAGACTTAATGTTCTACTCATAAACATAGCCATTGTCATAGGTCGTTCCCAAAGCCCTCCCAGCTCTCAGGTAGCTCTAACTTTCTATATTGGGTCATGGCTTTTGGATAGAGATTCCTAGATAGCCAAGTATGGGAAAAGAGGAGCGTTTTATTCTGATTCAGTCGAAATGCCTCTCTCCTAACCCTTCTTTGGTCGTGCAGTGGTGATTCGCTTTTAGGACCATAGACACCCTAGGTTTTCATAGGCATCACAGGGAGAGTACAAACCTGTGCAGGGCCCAGCTTACTCCACCAGAACCTCACAGAAGGAAAACTTAAACAAACAAAAGCAAACAAAACACCAAGTCATGTTCCGTGAATCGGATTCTGCAGAAAGGGAACTGAAGTCAAAGCACAATTTGTAGCTTCCACTGGGCCAATGAGCCTTTTAAAAAAGGGAAAATCGCAGAATTCCAAGCTCCTTCCTTAAGAGTGGACACAGAGTTTTGTAGCCTTCTGATGAACACCCCACACGGGCTCCCAGAGTTCCTAAAATTTCTACCCTGCAGTAAAAAAGTCAACTTCTCGAATTCTCTGTTAATAGTCAATAAAGCCTCCAATTTCACATACTGTCCTTGGCAAGACTTGTTAAAATTTGCTTGTCCCAGCGATGCAATTTTAATTTTTTTAATTAACTATGCATTTCTAACCCCCATCCATCCAAAATTCCCCTACCCATGGAAAGGAGGGCCTACTATGGCCCCCTTTCTAGGAGAAAAGGTGCCTCCATGAGACTCATACTAACAATCTTCATTTACTACAGACTCTCCTTTTCTCTCTGTATATTTTTTGTCTAACTTCTCCAAGGTGGTTTCTGAACATGATTCCTTCATGAATAAATGACACACAGTAAAGTTCCATGAAAATTGGTTGTGAAATTGCTGGGATGATTATTTGTGGAATATAATACAAGGCCAGTGACTGTTAGATTATGATGATCCATGCTGCTGTGCTTGAGCTGCTCACAGCTCAGCTCCCGGGGCTGCAAACCTAACTCCAGCGAAAGATGGCTCCTGTGATACATAGGCAATAATAGATATGTGGATAGATGAATGAGTAGAGGAGCGGGGAGATAGATGGGAAGCGGTATTATTTTACATTCTCAATGAACTTTGTCCATTGCCCAAGACCAGGGTGACTGAATTATCCAGCCTCATTTTCTGCTCCTGCTGCACAGTATCATCAGCAGGGCAGGAAGTCCGAGCCAGCCAAGTATGCAGCATCAGGCCATCGGGATCCTAGCCAAGTGATTTCCCAGGCCAGCTTTCGAAAACGAATAGCATTTGTGACCCACAACGAATGAGAGTGAAGACATGAAACATCCCGAAGGGGCCACGTGAGGTCTTCTGCAACTTCTCAGGCTCCCAAGGAAAGGGCTTCTCTCATTTTAAATATTGGCTGTTTCGATTGGGATCACCCCCGAGAGCAGCTGCTGAATTGTACTGAGTGTACACAGAGGAGGGGAGCGCTCTCTGTTTGGGCCAGCGGTGAACGTCTGCTCTGCAGCCTGTGGGGATGGAAGTGTTTCATAACTGGGGATGCTTCAGTTCATGCTAGAGACGTGTGACCACAAAACAACTGGAAAGGACAGGACAAGTCAGAGCAAAGGGAGACTGGAGGATGTTCAATTCACCACAGGCTCCTGGACCATGTGTTTTATGGCATGAAACACTCCGAGAGGAATGTGACATTAAAGGAAATAAAGAGATCTGTGACCAAACAATATTAGTGTGGAGAATTCTAATTGGGCTTTCTACTCAGAGAAGTTCAAATACGTCCAGCTAGTGGGAAGCCTATCTCCCAGATCATCCACACGTGAAATCGGACTGCTAACGTCTCTTCCCTCTCATCCATTTCTTATTAACCCTAATACTGCCCAAGCTGGGCTTTTCACACCAGGGAATATCTAAGTATTTGGTTCTCTTTCAAAGGGGCATTCATTGCCTACCTACTATGTGCTGGGCCAAAGGGCTGCAAAGTAGGACTAAAATAAAAAGAAGTACACTTTCTACTGGAAGGCACAGGGAATGGTCAGGAAGCTTGGCAAAAAGGAAAAATGCTTGTGCAGGGCAAGTGCGCAATCACCCAGTGATACCTACAGTCCTTTGAGAGCCATGGGCAATCAGGGAAAATAAGGCACAGATTGCCAATTTATTCTCACAGGAAATTTGAAAAGAATCTGATGACACAAGGCAGTGTTGAATTTAGAACAGAATCCTATTTGCTGAGGAAAAGACAGCCAGGGCATCCCCAGGGAGATGCTCATCTGTAGCTTTTTTAAAGTTGCATTTTCACCTGCCAAATTGAAGTTGCTATCGACTTGGTTTTACCTTAGACGTTGGATCCACGATTAATTAGTTGATGGAGGGAAAATTCATGCTTTAGTTAGATCTAATTCATGCGCTGAACTCAATTTATTTGGGAACCAGTGTGTCGACAGAGCCTTTGAAAATGCTTTCCTCCACCTTCATTCCTAACTACACAAACCTGTCACCCTACAGAAGTAATCACCTCTTCCAGGTGTGAATAGGAAAAACTGGCTAAATTTGGACCTGGACAAATGAAAGATTATTGATACCAGTTTACTATCTTTGATATTTTAAAAGTGACTCATTAGACAATAACAGGGTTGGAATTTTTAATTTTTTAAATTATTTTTTGAAATTAAAATATAATTACATAATTTCCCTCCCCCTTTAGCTTTTCTCCCTCCAACCCCTCCTATATATCCCCCTCTTTCAAATTCATGTCCTCTGGACTCTTCAATCACCATACATATATGAGGGCTGAAGAGATGGCTCAGAGGGTAAGAGCAATGGCTGCTCTTCCAGAGGTCCTGAGTTCAATTCCCAGCAACCACACGGTGGCTCACAACCATCCATAATTTATTCTGGTGCCCTCTTCTGGTATGTAGGCAGAACACTATATACATAATAAATAAATAAATGTTAAAATAGAATACATATATAACATTAGAAATAGACATAGTCCTAATGATGTAAATATATGTTCCTAATTACGTAAATCCAATCTGCTCAGTCAATATAGTGTTACTTCTATGTATATGATTCCATGGCTGACTACTTGGAATTAGATAACTGATGGACTATTCCCTGGGGAAGACTGTTTTTCCTGCTCTTTGCATTCCCTAGTTGGCTGTCGTTTTTGGTCCAGGGTTGAGGCCCATGAGATTTCCTACTTCCAAGTTGGTAAGTCTATTGATATCACTCCTGTTCAGGTCTTGTTTAGGCAGCCATGTTGTTGAGACTTCATGGGTGTAGCTTTCCTGACATTTCTAGAAGGAGGCACACTCTCATAGCAGACATCCTGTTTCTCTGGCTTTTACAATCTCTTCTGACTCCTCATCTACAATGTGCCCTGAGCCTCAGTGTTGTACATGGATCAGAACCACATGATCATTTGTTGTCTGCATTTTGACCAGTTGCTCTCTGTAAGAATTTCCATCTGCTGCAAAGAGAGGTTTCTTTGATGAGGGATGAGAGTCACTGGGTATAAGGATGTCTCTGGGTATAAGGATAAATATTTTAATACAATTAGGAATAATGCTGGTTTAGTAACGTATAGGCTCTCTTCCAAGATCCATGGCCTCACTAGCCTCAGGCAGTTAGCAAGTCTTTCAGTACCAGGCCTCTGTTCAGCAGGCCTTATGTCCAATTAGACAACTGTTGGTTAGCGTCAAGATATGAGTGCCACTATTGCTCCCTTAGAGTTATCGTGCGGTGCACGATGCTGTGCAAGCTATTGTAGTTCATAGGTGTAATAGACAAGTAGGACTATTGGTTGCATTCTTCCCTTGGAAGCTTGCATGGCACCTTCTAGTATTGTAAAGCCTTGGGGGAAGAGGCTGTGGATCAGATACAGTGTGTGTGTGTGTGTGTGTGTGTGTGTGTGTGTGTGTGTGTGTGTGTGTGTATGTGTGTGTGTGTGCTATATATGCCATACGTGTGTGTGCATTTTCATATACATATGTGTGTATGTGAATATACAAACATGTGAAGGCTAGAGGTCAACGTGTCATGACTTCCTCTGTGGTTTTTCACCTTACATTTCTTTTTCATGCAGGATCTCTAACTAAACCTGAAGTTTACCATTTGACTGGGCAGAGTGGCCAGAGAATTCTAGGCATTCATCTGTGTCCACACTTCCCAGAAATGGGATTACGGCTGTGAACTGTGAACTGTCACACCTAGCTTTTCATATGGGTCTGAGAGATCTGAAGTCATATCCTCAAGCTTGCATGGCAGGTTCCTTACCAACTCAACCATCCCCCCAACTTTACAACTCCGGATATAGTTGGAATGCCATGCTGGCTGACTTATGACGCTATGTGTTTTTCCTGTGAGCCCCCATTTCCTCAAATAAAGTGCAAGTAACTGATCCCTGGTGGGCACTACCATCATGTGATGAGTGGGCTCCAGACACAAACACATAGCAAAATATCATTCCCCTGCTGAAAGGTCCACAAAGAACTTCAAACAGACTGTATTTCGAAGCAGAGTTAACTAAATTGTTGCTGAAAAATCATCGTTTGTGATTTAGCAGCTCTGGCCTATATGGTATTTTTTTCCCCATGAAATGAGAATATTCATACCAGTCTCATGGAACTGTGGGGATTCATAATTGATGATAAAGATGAGGTCTCTGGAAAGGAGAACTGCTTAGTAAGGAGTGTGTTGGGTGAGCAGAGCTCGGGTTCTCAGCGTTTCTGTGGATTCACATCAGTGATGACAATTTGCCGACGACTGGATTAAAAGGATATAACATGGCCGCCTTTCCCACTGCTCACGCCCCTCCTCACCTTCCCTAGGCTCACTGCTGTATCACAGTAGGATGGAAAGATCTGAACTAGCTGCGCACCTCCTGGGCTGGCAAAGGGGCAGAGCATCCATGGCTCCAAGTAGCCTCCTGTACCTCCTTTCTATGTCCCGGGCTCCAGTGGGATGCTCCCCACTGCAGTGCCTCAGGTAGAAGCGCTCACACGGTGCCCCTCCAGCCCTCCTCCTTACGACCCATGCTTCCCCTCCCCAGTGTGCTGTGGTCCTACCACCAGCCCTCAAGCTTCCTTCCCTCCACCTGAGCAGCCTCCCCTGAACCTGTGTACCCCCAAACCCATGCTCCCTCTCCTGCCTCCACTTAATATGGATCCTTGCAAAGTCCTACTATATTCAATTGCCCAGGACATTCTAGAAATACAGCCATACTGCCCTCCTCCCTACACAAGTGTAAGAGAAGACTCTTGGGCCTTGGGCCACTCAGTACTCCTCACCTTCCAAACACAGGGAGCATATTTCCAAGTTCTCTGAGGGCCCATGACCTCCCTCCCCATTAGCCTTGTGGGTAGACCAGGGTTAGTAAATGTCTTCTCTCAGCTCCCGATGGTAAGGATTGCAGGCTTTATGAGCCACACAGTCTCCACCATAGGGTGTATACTCTGCCTCCATAGAGTCAGGGCAGTTACATGGGAAGCATGTACACATAGATAGTGTCTGTGGTCAGTAACGTCACAGAAAAGGACCCTGCAGCTTAAATCCAGGTTAATTTTCACATATTAGAAAATATTTTTTGTTTCCCTATGTCCCTATCTCAACCACTTGAAAGCAGTTTTGATTTCCCAGCACTGAAATAACTGGTCAACTAGAGTTCAACTGAATTGGTTGGAACTTGCTAACCCTAGGCGAGAAGGTAGAGCTCGCCCCTTTCCCTACAGCAGCATCTGCTACCATATCTATTTGCTGATCTGGCCTTGTAATCCCATTCTCTTCTCTGTAATTTCCCCACTTTTGATCCTCTCAAATTATGGTTTTGGGGTGGGACTAGGGGTATAAGGCAATCTGCCAAGAACAATGCTAGTTGAATCTGTAATCTGTGGCAAGAGCAGGAAGATTGTGAGCCTTAGGCCAGCCTGGATTACATTGTGATACCCCATCCTAGGAAATAAAAGCAAAATAAAACAATAGTGGATCAGTTTGCTACTCTATCTTAAACACCTTTAGGACAGTAACAGATACCAAAATCTTACGAACAGTAAAATTTCTTACATAAAATGCTACGGAGTCTGGATATAACCTATATGCAGCCTTTTCTATATATCTAGTCATCTGTACATTACTTATAATACTGAATGCAATATAAATGCTATGAAAGGGTTGTATTGCTGAAGGAATAGTGGTAAAAGCCTGAATATGTTCACTATAGGTTTCTTGTGCTGTCTTTTGATCTGCAGTTGGTTGAACATGAGGAACCCACAAGTATTCTATACAAGTTTATCCTGCCCCCACCCAACCCCATGTTATGCTCCCACCACCCCTATCCAAGCTATTTTATTATTATTATTACTATTGCTGTTTTGTTTGTTATAATTGTGCGGGAGAGATGGGGAGGGGAGCAAGTCACAGTCAGAGAATAACTTTGAGAAGTGGGTTCTCTCCCCGACTTTTATGTGGGATGTGGCGATTGAGCTCAGGTCCCCAGGCTAACACAGCAAGTGCCTTTACCACTGAGCCATTTCATTGGCCCCTCTCATTTCTACACTGTCATATTCACCTGTCAGTTAATATTGAAATAGATCTCCATTCTGAATCTTGTTGCAGTAGCCATTGCTGTTGGTCCACCTCCACCATCTAGACTCTGATTAAAGGCAGAGCGGGTGGAGTCAGGTGGACTAAGAAGATACATCTGCCTTAGGGAGAGGTGGCCAATTGCTGCATCCCACCGTCAGCAAGGCAGGCATTATTTTTATTGCCTATTATACTTTATCCTTTCTATTCTGCACACACTTTCTCTCCTGTTGCCAGTGCAGCCTTTCTTGAGAATCTTAGCTTTGAAGATTAATCTGACACCATCCAGGCTCAGCCTTTGTCCACCAGAACAGAATCTGACACTGGCATCGGTTGCCATGAGTATTTGTGGAGCCGAGCTATTTCAGCTTCACGTGGAGTAACTTGTACACTTAGTTCATCAACGTGGCTTTCAGTCTTACACCAAGAAGAAACAAGGCTCAGCTTGAAAGTCTGGGTTTTCTTTACCCATCCCCCTTTCTTTCTGGAATCATAACTCTATTGTACTGCAGTTGAGGTTAGGCACCGAACACATATTAAGTGGATCATATATGGGGAGGAATTTCCATATTTCATTTTTATATGAATGCTTGTACTTCAGAGTCACATACAGTCTGCCTCAGGACAAGTTCAAAGCCCGGCCCCCTGGGGGGAAAAGTCTTTATTAATGTGTTCCCTATCACAGTCAGGAGGAGACAGAAATAATTTTCCTTTCATTATAAGTGATGAAATGGTGCCAGAGAGGCTTTGACTGAAGTAGAAGCCCACACGGACCAAGGAAGCTGCAAGTGTGACTTCATTTATCATCACTTACGTGATGGTAGATGTTACTTACAGCAGGGCTGCAGGACAGTTTTCCATGCATAGCTGTAGTCACTGTTTTTATTTGTAAATGTATTAATGTCCCAAACTAGTGAAACAGTGAGCAAGACTTCTCAGATAAGAACGCAAATGTCCAACTTTAAAGAGACCTTAGCAATCATAACATTTTGTGTATTTATTTAACGTCAGGGAAAATGAGGCACGGAACAAACAGAGGAGGTATCTAGCTCATGGGGTGGCAGAGAAATCTAGTTGCCTGAAACTAAATGACCTCTCCGCTTGAGTTTGCTTTGGCACACAAACTCCCTGTTCCTTGTCAGAAGTGAGCATCAATATTCCGTTCTACTGATCTTGTCTGGACTAGTCAGTCTCATGGCCACTGTCAACACTTCAACTACAACCCATTACTAAATTGTCACCCAGAATATAAAACCTATTTTGCCCCTGCAGGAGTAAAAAATGTTTAATATGATTGGGAAGCTAGTGCTTGATGATGGGCACCTGGTATACATCAGGCGGAGTACAGGCAGTGTTTGGTGGAAGCGTCACAGCGGCCCTGTGAGGTTGACTCTGTTACCGATGTGATAACTGAAGTTAAGAGAGATTATGCACTTTGGTCAAAGCCACACAGCCCATCGGGCGCAGAATGCAGATTTGACTGGAGGTCTTAAAAAGAAATGTGTCCATACGTGCATGCATGTGTTGCACTTCTGCTTTCTCTGTGCTGTTCCAGGGCAGTCCTGATCCTGTTTTCATTCTGCTTTTCAGTTATCCTGATTCTGGAGAGGTGAGCTGCTTTTTCCCTTCTGAACGCAGCAGTATGATTGGACGTTCCAAGTTCACTGGCTTTGAAACTCAAAGCACGCCTCTATCTCTGCCATCTCACCTCTGTCGTAACTTGCTGCAGGTCAGAAGAGATCTTTTCCTGAAAGTCTTATTTGGCAAAATATAGACTGCCTTTTGTTCATGCTTTCTTAAGGCTGTGCTTACTGCACACCTTGTTTTATATATTTCCAACCCCCCTACCCCTCCACTTCACCCCCTCCATCTCCACCCCCGCTGGCTGCCTCACACAACTTCCTGACCATCCTCATCCTAAGACAAAAATTAACAAATTCAGCCCTGCCGGTTCTGGCATCATCCATGGAGCTACAGCCAGGCTAAAATCAAATACTCTGGTGTTTTCTAGCCATTTGCTGGCAAGAAGAATTCAACAGATTTATGGCAGTTTTCAGTTATGTATAAATGTCACCCATCGATTAAGAGACATGGCATATATTCTAGGACCTCTATCTTACTCAATCAAAAGTAGAAAAAGAAAAAAAAAACCCAGGAGTGGTTTCTTAGCCATAACTTGGTTAGTGGTTCACCAAAGTCTGGAGCACGAAGTTCAAAGAAGATCACAACAGTGTCCTTTTCGGAACATGGAAAGAATCCATGAGGTAGACCATGCCTAAAACAGTATCACCAGCCTTGGATGGCCTCGCTTTGTTCCCAGATTAGAAACTGGGAATTCTAACTGCTGCCTTCCATGTGGCCCTCATGGCCTGTTTCCAAGCCACAGAGTCACTTCTCTCACCAGCCCCTCTGTGAGCTTTGATACGGAGTCAAGGGATATCAGTGGTACCAAATGATCATCTCAAAAGAGCAAACTTCATTTATCTTCCAGTTAAAGAAGTTGAAAACAACAACCATTAGTGTTTGTATACTGAGAGTTAAGAATCCAGCTTCTCTAGTGAAAGCCATACCCTCCTCCTGTTTCTGAACTGTCTAACCAACTTCCGAAAGCCACATGTACTGGTCCCCTTGGAAAGATGAGCAGATCACAGACCCCCAGGACAGTGGCTGTGACTGTTTGCTCTGCTAGCATAAAACATAAGTTGCGAAAAGGAGTTTTCCTATCTGCAGTCGCAGGCGTCACCAGTAAACAGTTTATTCTGTGCCTTGTTAATACTAAGAGGTACTTAATATAAACTCTGAACTATTCAAACTCTGTGCAGTGCTTGGAAACACAGCTGCACCTCCTGGTGTCTTGTTGAAGTTCCTCTGTTTGGTCTCCATCAAAATCATGTAGCAGTCACTTGCTGGGAAGCAGAGGTAAATAGTTATTGGTTTCATCATTTCTGTACATCTGTGTTTGTAAGCACAGGGCTGTTTGGTGGTATAGGCAAATGCCATTTGAGGTTCTTTGGTTGAGTCGCATTAAAGAAGTGCTGTGTCCGCACAAACTACAAGTGAAATCTAACCAGCAGACACATCCAAACTAAATAATGAAAGCAGTTTATAGCATGTTCAGACAATTACAGGAATTTTTGGGAAAGAGAGATTTGGGCCTAGGGAGATGGACGACTCTGTGGGTAAACTGTTTGCTATACAAATGGGAAGAGTTTGGGCTCAAGCACCCAGAACCCACTTGAAGCTGGGTGCATGTAATTCTGGCACTCTTACAATGACATGGGAGGCAGAGACAGGAGGATCCCTAGAAGCAGCTAGCTTGCTAGCTTGACAAATACAGCAGCAAACACATAGACCCTGTCTCAACACAGGAGGGAGGCAAGGACTCCCAATGATGTCCCCCACTGACCTTCTGCACACACACAGTGGCAGGCATGCTCCCCCTCCTCTCTCTCTCTCTCTCTCTCTCTCTCTCTCTCTCTCTCTCTCTCTCTCTGTCTGTCTGTCTGTCTGTCTGTCTGTCTGTCTCTCTCTCTGTCTCTCTCTGTCTCTCTCTCTCTCTCTCTCTCTCTCTCTCTCTCTCTCACACACACACACACACACACACACACACACACACACACACACAGGAAGATTTTAAAAAGATAACATGCACTCATCTTGTACACATTCAGTGATGGCAAAGACTTACAAGGGGTAGCGCTGGGCATGGACACTGAATAGCATTCCACTAGACATGGATGAGTCAGATCTTACACACACATATGCTGTGGGATGGTCTGTATGTCAAATGTTCTGATTGGTCAATAAATAAAACACTGATTGGCCAGTGGCCAGGCAGGAAGTATAGGTGGGACTAACAGAGAGGAGAATTGAGAGAACAGGAAGGTGGAGGGAGACACTGCCAGCCGCTGCCATGACAAGCAGCATGTGAAGACGCTGGTAAGCCACGAGCCACGTGGCAAGGTATAGATTTATAGAAATGGATTAATTTAAGATATAAAAACAGTTAGCAAGAAGCCTGCCACGGCCATACAGTTTATAAGCAATATAAATTTCTGTGTTTACTTGGTTGGGTCTGAGCGGCTGTGGGACTGGCAGGTGACAGAGATTTGTCCTGACTATGGGCCAGGCAGGAAAACTCTAGCAACAAATGGTGCCCAACGTGTTGGCAAGAGTTTCCACCTAAAACCTGAAAAAAAAAGATTCTAAAACGGAGCTAAAAACAGTTCCTAGTTGTTTCTCTCAAGTTAGTGGCAGCCTGTGTGTTTGAGCTACTATGGCGGGCTCCTGGTGTGTGTGTGCTCGACCTGCAGTATGGTGGGAATGAGGCCTCTGCAAGTGGCACATTAAGCTGTGTGGTGGATTTAGCCTTTGCTAGTACAAACAAAAAGAGGTTTCTGGGCTACATGCTGCTTTGATAGAATCATAGACCCACTATTTCTGAGAGTTGATGGCTCCCAGAGCTGGTGGAAAACATATCACCGCCATGTTGGGAAGCTGAGGTGGGTGGAGCCAGCAGCCACAGTGCTGTGTCAGTCTTCAAATGCTGCAGTTTAAAGCAATAGGCTCAAAATAATATAAAAAATAAGCCATGTAAAGATGGCTACCACACAGAGAATCTGGATTATGTTCTCTATGATATTCATAACTGAAGAAAAACATTTGATTGCAAAAGCTGTTGAGTTATGCCAAAATGTATATTTTAAAGATACCTTGACTTCAAAATTTGGATGTAAGGATATGTTGCTTTGGAAAGGAGGCTCTGCTTTTGTTTCCACAGAAAGCCAGAAGCTATCGATTTGTTCCAGATTAAGATACATCAGGTTTGACCAGCCAAGACCCCCTGAAAGGTCTCCGATGACACCATGGCCCAGATGATCCAACATCCAGAACCGTTTCAAGGCAACTGGCTCAGATGATGCACCCTCACGGACTACTCCATAATCCTAAAATTTTCTTTATGTCCCCATAAGATACAGCGCCCCCCTCCAGAAGGAAGTAGTAAGAGAAGCTACACCCAAATTCCCAAATATACCAAGCTGGCTTTGGAGATGTGTAAAAGTTAAAACCTTCCTTTAAAAAAAAAGAAAAAAGAAAAAGAAAAGGGGAAGTGCTGTGGGATGGTCTGTATGTCAAATGCTCTGATTGGTCAATAAATAAAACACTGATTGGCCAGTGGCCAGGCAGGAAGTGTAAGTGGGATTAACAGAGAGGAGAATTGAGAGAACAGGAAGGTGGAGGGAGACACTGCCAGCCGCTGCCATGACAAGCAGCATGTGAAGACGCCGGTAAGCCATGAGCCACGTGGCAAGGTATAGATTTATAGAAATGGATTAATTTAAGATATAAGAACAGTTAGCAAGAAGTCTGCCATGGCCATACAGTTTATAAGCAATATAAGTCTCTGTGTTTACTTGGTTGGGTCTGAGTGGCTGTGGGACTGGCAGGTGACAGAGATTTGTCCTGACTATGGGCCAGGCAGGAAAACTCTAGCAACACACACACACACACACACACACACACACACACACACACACACACACACACCTGCAATATGACTTGGAAAGCAAAGGCTTGAATGCCAGTTTGCATATCACTTATCTGCCTACTCTTCTATCTACAGCGTCCTAGCTTTGCTTTTCTTATACTTGAACATCCTTTCTGCACTGTCCTTCCTAGGAGTTCTGTTCTTATGAGCATTAGTCACCTGTGCCTCCTCAATTGCCCCTTCCCTGCTATCATTATGCCTGTAGTACATGGTTTACATTTAGCAAACATTTATTGAATTAAAATTCAGTCCACAGTCTACTTCTCTATTACCTTTCCAATCCCATCTTATGAATTATGTTTTTGCCTCTGTCTGCTCTACGTGCCTTCTATTTGCCTCAATTGTAACATCAAGTGTTATTTTTATTGTGGGAAAGATATATGATTGGTGGAATAGAATTCTAATGACAACACTGAGCCCACCCTGGGGAGGTTAGCTAACTGAATCGTCTGAACAACACTGTGGAACTAGGAACCATTGTTCTTGTGATGTTGCAGATAACAGAGACAGAGGAAGAAACTGCTGGTTCAAGGTTCATCCAGTTCACACATGGGCGACCTAGCTCAACACAGCCCACTTCATCTCCACTCTCAGATGTGGAGCCTGGCCAACAAGTGAGCCATTATTTCAAGATTCCATACAACAAGCTATGGCTAGGCCCCTCCTTCAAGACACCTCTGATCTCTATGAAGTATAAAAAAATACCAAAAGAAGGAAGGCTGGACTAGCATGACAATGAGAGCGCAAACTAGGCAATTCATAAATACTAGAACGCTATTGCTGACAGCTATGGATATTGGGGAATTGGGATCAAAGTGTCAGCAGGTTTGGTGTCTGAAGAGCACTAGTTCCTCCCAGGTGGTACCTTCTATGTGTCCTTACATGGCAGAAGGACCAAAGTGCCCTGGAGCATCCTAAGAGACTGGCTTCCTAAGAGGCCCCAATTCTTATACTGTCACTTCAGGGGTTAGGTTTCAAGAAGTGAATTGTGAAGGGATGTAGAGAGCCTAAAAAAAAAAAAAAAGGTGGTGGTTTTGTGTTCCCCCAAATATTGTGCACCCTAATAAACTTTTCTGGGGTCAGAGAACAGGACAGCCATAATATTAAACATAGAGGATAGGCAGCGGTAGCACACACCTTTAATCCCAGCATTCCAGTGGCAGAAATCCCTCCGGATCTCTGTGAGTTCAAGGCCACATTGGAAACAGCTAGGCATGTGACACACGCCTTTAATCTCAGAAAGCGAGCCTTTAATCCCAGGGAGTGATGGCAGAAAGGAAAGATATATAAACCAGAAACTAGAAGCATTTGGCTGGTTAAGCTTTCAGGCTTTGGAGCAGAACAGTTCAGCTGAGATTCATTTGGATAAGGACTCAGAGGCTTCCAGTCTGAGGAAACAGGACCAGCTGAGGAACTGGTGTGGTGAGGTAGCTGTGGCTTGTTCTGCTTCTCTGATCTTCCAGCGTTCACCCCAATACCTGGCTCTGGGTTTGTTTTTATTAATAAGAACTTTTAAGATTCCTGCTACAGACAAAATCAGAACACGGAGTGGGGGGGGGAGGGGCAGAGTCTGTGGCTCCACCTACCACCAAAGCCAGCTCACACATGCGTATGATTTCTCGGGAGGGTTTGTTCCTCTTTGTATTGTTTCCTATACTTCCAGGTTCCAAGCCAGTAAAACAGTGGAGGAAGCCCAAGTTTATCACATGAAGTCGACATGGGAAGCAAGAGGTGCTGGGGATGTGTCATAGTCATCTCTGAAGGGCTTTGCTGTGTGTGGTTGTTCTTTTCCTTGCTTGCTGGTGTCAGGGAGAGCACACCGGGAAACATGGAGGAATTCCTTACCTCTCCCCACTTCCAGGCTACTGACTCTCCCGCCAGAGCTGTGAACACAGGTGTAATGTATATCAGAGTTTAGTTTTGACTATTTACCAGTTTGTACCCGTCTGGAAGACTTGACTAGGGGAACAATATCTCCGCTTCCCTCGCCGCTCTTTATGTCCCCTTATTCAAATTCAAGCTGTCTGCCGTCTTTGGGACAGGGTTCAAATGCATATTGGCCAACAGCTTAGTTGTCACTGAGCATGTTCCAGGGCTTATCAGAACTACACAGTTAGGTAGAAGGGCTGTCTACAGAAACCGGAAGGAGTGAATGGGAGAAGGAAGGTTCCGCCTACCTATGTGCACTGAGCGGAGCTGTGCTGAGAAGACACCTGCGTGGGCTCAGATGCTCCTGTGTATAAGATTTCTATCTAGGAAGATGAGAAAATTGAAAGTCTCCAAGAAGTGATTTTCATGAATTTTAAGTTTGGAAGTAGTTTTAGCAATTTTTCAAGTCAGTAATTTTATGAGTAAAGGGACCAAAAATATTCCTGTAGCAAGATTGTTTTGATCCTTTAAGTAAAGACTAGATGACAAACCCCAAATACATTTAAGAATTTTCTAATCCCAACTTGAAAATAGGGGAGAGCTATTAAACATTTCATGAATAGCATACCTCACCCTCAAATAAATACAAAGTACTTTCTTCTCTTTGTCCTCCTCTTCAATGCCCACCTCCCCAGGTCTGGTGTCTCTATACTTTTCTGTGTGCCGTTCACAACATGATTATTAAAATTTCTTCTTACGACCCGACCTTCTTGCCAGGCAAAATCAATCCTTTCTAGTCTGCTCCATCCCCAGTGGCCATACTATATCCGAATGTAGAGAAAGGAAAGTCACTTTGAGAAAAGGGCAATAAGATTTGCACTAGACTCAGTTCTTCTGTTACTAATAAATTAAACTGTTTATCCAATTACTGCCACTCCAATTTCTGTCTGGAGACTGAAGGGGCTGTAAGTGCCAAGTGGAGAGATCACCTCCTAAGCCTCCCCCTCCCCAGATCCCACACTGGGCTCTAGAAGCAGGCATCCCTGCCTCAGGAACTCAGACAGCCTGCATCACAGTATCAGAGGACAGTCGAGTGCAGAAGGTCACAGGTAAAGAAACGGAGGAGGACCTGTCAATCATTCCATCAGTCTCCTGTGAGTGACTTCCTTCTTCCACTGCTAGGCTACTGCAGCATAGAGGAGCCAGGAGGTCACATGGGTAACCCCAGGCCACCAGGGCCATGCTCCATCATTCTGGATGTTTATACTGACCTGCTTCCAAGAAACTAAATATTTTCAGAAGAGGAGGAGGGGAGAATTAAAGAAAAAGAAAGTGCTTCTAGTTGGAGTTGTCTAGCACTGCCCTGCAGAATGGACTTGCAAAGAAGAAAACTGAAACAGCCTTAGCCCATGTGGAATGTTGAAGGATCCTCCAGACTTGCCGGAGGATCCTGAATGGTCCTGAGGATGCTGAGTGACTCTGGCCTCGTTGCTAAGTGACCCAGGATGGCCTGCAGTCTTACCAGCTCTTCATGGTCTCTTCATTCCCTGTGTGGGCACAAGGAGACCCTTAGCCTTGACTTCCCTGGCTCCTCGGCCTTACCTAGTTAATGCTCATGGATCCCCTGTGTCTCAGCCTTCATTTGTCTCCTTTTGGGATACGTTCCCACCTATCATCATCACCCTCATGTTCTGGAATAGGTGCTGGGAAATGGGAAAGCTTTCATGAAAGGTCCAGATAGAAAATATCTTTGCCTTGGGGGGAAGAAAAGAGATTTTGCCTTGCAACAACTCAGTACTGCCATTGGAGGCATAGTAGACATGAGCATTATTTGTGGTCTGTGTTCACTGTTTCAGTGAAACTTTATGGACAGAAACAAATGATGAGTTGGCTTTTGCCAACAATAACCTATGTTTTCCCAGTCTCATTATCTTCAGTCTGTCAAGACACACATAAGAGACTATAAGCATAATAAGCATGTTGGAAGTGTAAGTCTTTAATATCTATACTCCCAAACAGCCTACACAGTACATGATGTCCAAGAGGAGTTGTGAATGAAGGAAGTGATGGTCTGGCAATCCATTGACCAATTAATGCATCCATCAATTTCCTGTGACTGACTTCCCTCTTCCATAAACTGTCTTTTCTTCATAAAATAGACCATAAACAGTTTCTTTTGTTGTCGATCGAGACAGGATCATATGTAGCCCAGGATGACCCAGAACTTGCTATGTAGCTGGAGATGATCTTGAATTCCTGGTCCCCCTACCTCCACCTTCTAACACTGGGATTATAGGCATGTACCACCAACCCCAGCTGTAAAATGTTTTGTAAAACACTAAAACTGTGTTTGGATTGGAATGGCAGATGGAGTTAGCAAGAAGTTTGCTGTGGTCAACTCTCTGAGAGGGGAACAAAAGCACATAAATGTCTTGTTTTTAAGACTGATTTTTAAAAATGTATATGCATGAATGCTCTGCCTGCATGTGTGCACACGGTCTTGGAAAGTATCTAGTGTTTGCAGAGGTCAGAAGAGACACCAGATGCCCAGGAAAGTAGGGTTGAGCATGGTTGTCAGCTGTGCTGTGGGTGCTGGCAACAGAACCCAGGTCCTCTGCAGGAACAGTGTTCTTGGCCACTGAGCCACCTCTTTGGCCACCCAAATTTCTTCTTTACAAAGTTTCAGGCTCCAAATCTCTAGTTCTTCTGAAGCTTCTAGATCCTAATTGGTCCTCCTTCCAACCCCAAGTGCTTGGTGGATCTGATAAAGGCAGTCATTCCTTGAGCTTTTGTACTGGGACAGATAATAGTCTGCTCAATGTGGGAGCTTACTGAGACACTTCCCTGGACTGCCTTTGACTCAGCACCCAGCCAGCCTGGCGGCTCCTAGGCAAGCTTCTCTGGCTGTCCTGCCTCCCCAAAGCTGTGATAACTAGCTATAAAGCCTGGGCAGACCTGGGTATCCTTCTGTACCCATCACGGAGTGAGGAAATCCCCTTCTGTCCCCTCAGTAGCTCAAAACCTCCTTTGTTTTCCAGTTTCCACATCCTTTGTACTCCTGTAAGAACCCCCCATCTCTCTCCCTTAGATCTCTCCCTTAGGTGTTCTGTGTGAGCTAAGTCCTAGGGGAGGGTGTGTGACCAGTCCTGCATATCCCCCTCCCTGGCCTGAGAGACTTACTCAGAGCATTGTAACCTTGACCCAACTATTCCTGGGACTTCTTAAAGACATACTGGGAAAAGTTCATGGAAGTTCCAATACATGTGTAAGAATTGATTGGCAGCTACTCAGTCAACAGATACAGGGTGAGTGACAGTCAAGGTTGGGGTTGTTGCCTTCTTTTATTTGTGTTTCTTTTCACCTTTTTGAGACAAGGACCCACATAGCCTAGATTGCCTTGAAGCTCAGGCTTGAATTCACTATGTAGCCAAGGATGATCTTGAACTTCTGATCCTCCTCCAGGGCTAGGATTACAGGCAGGCCTGTGGCAGAACCAGGGCTCTAGTGGGATTGTTTGGGCCTCTGATCCAGCCTGACCTGATACTTAGCATCCTCTCTGACACTTCCTGGATGTGGGGTCAATGAACTATGATTTTTTTTTACTTAGGTTTGAGTCTGTTTTCAGACGCTGCAGCTGAAGGAATTCTGAATAACACAAGGCATAAACAGTCCCACTAACTACTTGGGAAAGCCGGGGAGCATGGGATTCCCCATTCTGAGAAAGGAATTCTACCACTGACACTGCTCACATTTCCTATGGACACTTTTCTCCTGTGGTAAATGCACATGGGAATGTGACCCACTTTCTTGTAGAGTACAACTTTCAAGTCAGACACATACTGAGTGATACTCAATCTTGTCTTCTAATCACACAAGCACCATGACACATATGCACCCACACTTATACACATGAACATTCATGCACACACATACACACACATGGCGGGGTGGGGACGATGGCCAGAATGTATTCCCACCATTTCACCTTGGTTGAGGCAAGCTCTCTTATCATTTGCCTCTGCATGATGCTGGTTAGTTTTTCACAACTTGACACACATTAGAGTCACTTTGGAAGAGAGAACCTTGACTGAGGAGTTGGCCTTTGGTTATATCAGCGGGGCGTTTCCTTGATTAATGATTGACAGCAGAGGGCCCAGCACACGGTGAGTGGTGTCATCACTGAGCAGGGGGTTCTGGGTAAGAAAGCAAGCTGCAAGCCACTAAAGTGAGCAGCCTCCTCCATGGTTCCTGCCTCTGCTCCTGCTTGAGTTCCTGTCCTGACTTCTCTCAGTGTTGTGGTTGTGGAAGCCAAGTAAATCCTTTCCTCTCCCATGCAGGTTTTGATCAGTGTTTTATCGCGACAGCAGGGGAGGGAACACGCTAGCATGTGTGTGTACGAGGCTTCGCTGGCTAGTAAATTTCTAAGGATTCTCTTGTCTCTGCCTCCCTTCTCAATGTAGAAGCTCAGGGATTACAGATGTTTGCCAGCATGTAGGTAAAGCCCCTGGATTCTGGGGATCCGAACTCAGGTCCTCATGACTGTGCAGGAAAGGCTTTCCCCGCTGAGCCGTCTCCTCAGCCCTGGCATACTCTTTCTTCAGAAGGAATTCTACTATAAATCACTTATGTCCTTCAACTCTTAATTTGTATTTCTAGGCTCTTGCGGTAAGAAAATACTAGAGTTAGGATTATATATAGACTTGGCTTTAAAAAATGTTCATTTATTTAGGCACTATTTATAGCAATTCAATGTTTGAAACATCCTAAACATCCATCTGCTGGAAGTGGCAATTGTGTGTGGAATTTCAGGAATGGCTTGGTTTGGGCTGAGTTGGCTGGAAGACCTATCCTTAGGAAGTTAGAAACCACTACTTAGTAAGGGTGAGTGCCAACCAGTCTCCTACCACTAATGAGGATGCATCAAAACATGTACACTTGAGTTAGGTGCTTCTTATTAGCTTATTTTACTAAAAATGGGTGAATTTAATTTATTCTATGCATTTGTGGTTAATAAAATTTATCCAAACAAATTAAAATGAAGAAAACTTGTTTATTTGTATGAGATTTTTTTGTTTGAGAAAAAAATCATGAAGTGGCTATACAGCATTATATATGATATGACATATAAGTAAAAGAAAGATCTAGAAGGGCACACTCCAAAACAGTCTTTCAATATTCTGAGTAGTGGGCCTGTGATGATTTTTATTTTATCTTTTGTTGCTGTCTATCTGTTTTTAGTGAGTGTTTTGTTTATTTGTCTTTTGTGAACATCTCCCCATGCAGCCCTAGCTGTCCACAGCTCACTCTGTACAATAGGTTTCCCTTGAACTTGTGATGATTCTAAAATGCTGGTAATTTATTTATAGTTCTTTAAAAGTAATTTTATTGCACAAATTAAAATGTTCTCCCTGTCAGAAAAAGAAAATCACAGTGCAAGTAGAATCCAAAATAAAAACAACTCTAGGTCCTTCAGTAACTGCTTTTTCATGACTATTGAGTGACCTTCCAAAGCACATACAAGCACATGTGAGGAGAGCCGAGATCTTCTTAGTATAAAAAAAAGTCTTCTGGATACAGAAGTCTAAGCAAGCCAGCTGCACTGCCTGGAGTCTGCTGTTCTTTACAGTTTATCTTGAGGAGATTTTAGGACCAGTGCTTATAACTAAGTCCATGCCTTCTTCAAATGGTCATAGATTGTTCCGCTATCAGAATGCCAAACCAGTTAGAACTCATTTGCAAATCCCAAATCCCGTTTCTACTTTTCTTCAATAGATTTACAAATATTCTAGGCAATAGGTGATTGAAAACGGAATTGGAAGGGCAAAAGATATAAGCTTTTCTAAGATTCCATGGGTGCATGCTTTACAATTGAAAAAAAAATATATATATATATGTTGCTTTTAAATGGTATTGATGAAGCACGATTCTTTCATAAGTCCTTGTTAAGTTCAACTCCTGTTCTTTTGACCCATGTGTTAAGTTTATTGAGGTGCCATGCCCAAAGGGCACATTCTCACTGAGAGGGTGGCTAGAGTCCAAAATAACAGACTTAATATACAGTCCATGTTATCATCCTGGAAAATCTCAGGGCTATTTCCCAACACTGTAAACCTATTTAACAAAAGAACCAGCCAAAAAAGGTTGGCTGGAGGAACTGGAGATGTCCTGCTGGCATCAAAATGTCATAGAGATAGGCTTGAGAGATAGCTCAATGATTAAATACACTTATTGCCACTCTTCCAGAGGACATAGGTTCAGTTCCCAGTATCTACATGATGGCTCAACCTGTAACTTCAGTTTCAGGGAGCGTAACATCCTCTTCCGGCTCCTGTGGGTACCAGGTATGCACATGATACATATACATGCATGCAGGCGAAACACCCATGTATATAAAATAAAAATCGTGTTTTGATGCTATTGAGGGAGGTAAAATGGTGAAAACCCTGCAAAACTTCCATATTTATTAAGAGTACCATGGCAGGCTTGGTAGACACTAGGTGCAAAAGAGGCGGATTTTCACAAAAAGGGGGAAAGAAAAAAAAGACTGGACTGATGTTCCATAGAGCCATGGTTCAGACAAATCTGCTCTAAGTCATTCCAGAATATTATTACCAAGCAATGTTAGTGAGCTAGGGTTGAGGCAACATACAAATGACAGACAATAATTCTCCTTGCAGCTGGGATCATAGCAGAAATCCGTTAATTGTGTCTTTGGGGATCAGATCAGAAAGGGGCATTAAAGCAGCCATCTACAGAGGAAGACATGAAAGCGTGTTTGCTGTTTCCTCCAAGGGGAGGAAGGTAAGTGTTGGCAACATTCCTCAAATGGCAGAAAATGTGTTTGTTTGGATCACCCAGATGCAAGATTAAAATAACACCGTCCAACTAATTATCTCCCACTCCTTAAACTTCTATTCTGGTAACCTTACTCAGCTTGTTTTAAAACATATTGTTTACAGAGATGGAGAGGGGGTTCCATGCTCAAGACCACTTACTGCTCTTGCAGAGGACCAGAGTTTGGTTCCTAACATCCATATTAGGTGGATTACAGCTATCCAGCTCCAACGGATCCAACAGCCTCTTCTGGAGTCTGCAGGCACTTACACTCCTGTTTGCACAAAACCACATATACGCACATAATCAAAAATAAAAATATAAACCTTTTATATATGCATATATATTTATTTGTGGCTCATATATTTATATATAAACAATATAATAATAGATTACATACAGTTTTGCCTTGTTGATTCTACCTCTAAAAATGTTTGGTTTGCATTTTCTTAATGTTGACACTAGAAATTAATCAGAGAAAATTAAGTTATATGAAGGTATAATTCAGATATCAGATTAAATATATTTAGAAGCCAAAGAATAGAGTAAGAACTTAGAGGGATTAAAAGTAACCAACAGAACGACCAACACGGAGGGTGGAGGGCAGGATTCAGTCAGCAGAGTGTCTGCCATGCAAGCTTGGGGACCTGAATTCAACCCTCAGAACCTATGTTAACAACAAAAAAAAAGCCATGCAGAGCAATGCCTGTCCCTAATCCCTACACTGGGGAATATGGGGGGATGGAAGGGAGGCAGCACCAGGTGGATACTTGGAGCCCTCTGATCAGCCACATTAGCCAAACTGGTGAACTCCAGGTTCAGTGAGAGACCCTGTCTCAAAAATACAAGATGGAGAGTGAATGATGAAGGCACTTGTCATTGACCTCTGACATCCACACATGTATACATACACACATGTACAAACACATATGCACACATACAAATAGAAAGAACAGTTTTGTTGTGTGTGTTTTCTGAACTGTATCCATCACTTCCAAGCTTCTCCATCACACTACTCAGCCCCATTCAATAGCTACACATGGTCCCTGGCTTCTCTATTGGACAGTGTGGATGTAAAACGTGCCATCGCAGAACATTCTAGTGGAACATACGTTGGAAAGCATTCTCAGTGCCTCTCATTTGGTCTCCCTAATTTCTACAACTCCCACTCAGGTTTCCAAATGTCACCACTAGTCACTCCCATCTCGTTTTTAGTCCCCCTTTTCATGTCATCTGGTAAAGGAACAGGAATAGCAACAGCTAGTTAGAAGTTCTCAAAGGACAGGTACGGTGTAGTATGCCTAATTCAAGGTCTGGAATATAACTGACTCTTACTAAATGTGTACTGACTAACTGACTGAGCTGTTAAGGAAGGAATGAAAGAATCTTCTGCCAGAGCTCAACTGATCTTTCCAGACAAACAGTGGTCTTCTTAAAGGACAGCAATCAACAGACAGAAGTCTAAACAAGAGTCACTGGACAGTAGAGACAATGCTGTTCTCAATCTGTAGAGCAGACTCTTCACTTAGACTTCTGGACGCCATTGCATCTGTGTGCCCCTCATGCCTGTAAGGCTTCTGTGACAGTCAATGCTGTGTGTGGTCTGCAGGCTTACATGCCAAGAGAGCGCACATGGCTGTGGGAAGAATACTGCCCATGCGTTGGCTTAAATCTTGTCTCTGCCACTGCCATCTTTGCAAATCTTCCCATCATCTGCAAACAGAGAAGCAGCTCTAGTCAGCTGATCACTTAACCACTGTTTCCTCTTAAGCTGAGGAGCAAGGTACAAGAAGCAAAATTCTAAGATGGTCCTGCGGCCTTTGCCTTCCGTGGTATGTGGCAAAAGGGACTTTGTAGGAGAAATTTCAGTAATGAGTAGACTCTGCAACACGCAGAACGCTTCCTGGAGGTGGGGGGGGGGAGGAAATCAGTGAGACTCACAGTGTGAGGTCAGGGCCATGTGCCTGTGGGCCCAGTATTAGAAGACTGAAGCAGGAGGATGCTGCATTTGAGACCAGCCTCAAACTATAGAATGAGACCCCAATAACATCATACAAATACAAGGAAGGCTTGGTGGAAAGGGGGCATTCCATCACTGGCTTCGAAGTGATAAGCAGGAAGTCACATGAAAAGGACATAATGAGCAGTCTTTTCTAGGAACAAATAGATAAATGCCAGATCATCTTTGTGAGGAAAGGAGTCAAGAACACGTCAGCAAAAAACTCAGCAGAGCCAAGGTGAGCTGAATTTTGCCAGCAGCCAGAATGGGCTTAAAGTGGATTTTTCCAGAATGTCCAGGTAGGCTGAAACCTTGATTTCAGTCCTGTAAAGCCCTAAGTAAAGAAACTTACTGAGGCCGCCCGGACTTTCAACTTCTAGAACTCTGAGGTATTGGCTGTTACTCTCAAAGTCTCGGTTTGCGGGCTGGGGAGACGGCACTGTGAGTATGGGTGTTTGCTGTGCAAGTAGGGGGGATTTTGGAGAATTCTTTTAAGTACTTCGGTGTATGAGTTGTGTGCAGTGTGTTGTATGTGTGTGGTGCATGTATGTGAGTGTGTGGTGTGGATGCAGGGGCTGAAGGGCAGCGAGTCCAGTGTCTTCCTCCACTGCTCTCCTGCGATCAGTCAGGAGCTTGCCCTGACGCTAAGCTAGCAGGCCAGAGAGCCCTCAAGAGCCAGCTCGGCCTCCCACTGTTAGAGTGAATGGCATGTGCAGCTAATTTCAGCTTCTGTGGAGGCTGGGGGTCCTACCCCACTCTCACCCACCAACCCGTGCCCCTACCAGCAACACAACATTTCGTTTTTAATGTTTTATCTAGGTGTAGGTAGAACCGCTTGTATAAGCAATGACACTGAGAATTATTCTAAAATACTTCACTCATGAACACAAAAGCTATGAGCAACATGTGCCCAAAAAGGGATTGAAGCTTTACACCCTGAATCAGAGCTTAATGGCCAACTTTCAGCAGAGAGAGAAAAAAAAAAGAATAAAGTAACTGTTAGAAAAGTTCGAGATTAGATTTAGAGCCTAAAGGGCTGGAATCTGCCTTGCTGATTCCTAATGACTGCTGAATAGACAATAAGTGATCTGTGTCTTGGTTACAGACTTGGAGGTAAATTGGCCCCATTAAAAAATAATTTGGAGAGTCGTATTGATGATGATAATGCTAATGCAGCAATAATAGCATTCCACTCTGACCTCGACTGGGTTTTGGTTCCAGCCAGCTTCCTCCTAGCCCAACCACTTAGCTCGCAGTGGCTTTCAACTGCTCATCATCATAAACGTTTGTAGCCATTCTTCAGGACAAAGGGCAGCCTCCTACCTCTGAAGTAAGCAAATAAACGTGACAGTCAGGCCTTCCATGGATGCCCACCCGTGTGAGGCTTTTGGCCAATCTGATCTAAGACGGCAGACAGATTTAAGGGGCCTTTGCCATTTACTGAAAATCTATGTAACAGGAAGACTTACAGAGGCCAGTGATTCTAAAACAATAAACACAAAAGACATGGACTCCAGTCCAAACCCATACAAAACTCCCTGGCAGGTTGCAGAGAAAAATCTAAACACTGAAAGAGAAACATGGCCACAAACCACCACACTCCTGTCAGTCCATCTCAGCTATTTATAAACACTTGAGGCCAAACTTCAGTGTTAGCTCATTTTCAAGCAGGATTTCTATAGTTATCTGGAAATAAGCCCCAAAATGGCCTCTTGTCAAGGTAAGCAGACAAATACAGGGCTGCATTTTCACCGCCTAAGAACAGTCCTCAGGTAGGAAGATTGGGCATGACATCCACAGCAGTCATCTTATGAACGGGAAGTGTGGTGCAATGGTGGACTTCTCTGAGGGACGGACGGACAAATGCAGCACTTATCTTTCATTATCTCTTTTCTCCATTCCTGGGTTTCTTCATTCTCTCCCCTTTGTAAGGTTCTGTCTGGGGTTGCACTTTTAAACAGATAACTGCTTACTCGCATATGCTACTTATCCTTAGTGAAGCTAAAAAAAAAAAAGAAGTACAAAACACACTCCCACCGTGGCACTTGCCAATGAACTCTGCATGTGTTTGGGGCTGATCTCATCCTTACCCTCCCTCTAGGTCCCATCAGAATAATGGATAGTGTAACTTCTCCCTGCTAATGTGTGCACTGTAGCTGGGATTTTTGCTTCTCTGATTAATAGGTATGCAGGCCTTGCAACCTGCTCACTGTTTTCTTTAGATTAAGAGCAAGCTCGGTGTCTAAAAGCTGCAGCCCAAAGGGAGGAAAGGGATGCTTTTCAAACCATGGCAGAAGGAGTTGCTATTATTTACTTTCTACTTGCTTTTCACCTAGTAGTACAACTAGGCACTGGTGGAGGAGGAGGGCCACACTGGCACACGCTGAGGTCTTGCTGAGTTGGCAGGAAAAGCCCCCTCAGGTCTTCTCAGCCCTCCTCCTCTCTAGGGTGAAAGAGTAATAGTCTTGTTTCTCAGGGGTTATAGGAGTTATTTATATGTGTGGGGGGGGGGGGAGTGTGCACATGTGTGTGCCTGGGTGTGAAGGCTAAAGATCAAACTCAGATATTGTTCCCCAGGTGCCATCCACCTTGTTTTGTGAGACACTGTCTCTTACCGGTCAGGAATTCACTACTTCGGGTAGTCTGGAAGCCCAGGGAACCCCAAGGATCCTTGTATTTCCACTTTCTCCCTCTCAATCACAAATGAGTGCTGTTGTGCCTGGCTTTTTCCATAGCCTCCTGAGCTCAAGCTGGGGTCTTTGTGCTTGGAAAGCAAGCACTTTACCAATGACGCCGTCCCCCTAATCCCGTTAGAGATTATCTTGCCAGAAGACTATCTAATGTTGCTGAAATGGTTCTTAAATTCTCCAGAGAGCCTGATCAGGTCTCAAAATGAGCTTTGGCCTTGGTTAACTGGCTGACTGCTCAATGAAGGCATTATCAGATATCAATGCAGGTGTTAGCGGGGACATCGGGGTCCCCACCTTACGGTTCTTAGTCTCGTTGATCAAAGAATTTAAGAACAGATTTGAAAGGAAGCTGGAGGAAATTTTATTCAAAATTTAGAGAAAGATCTCAGAGCTGGCAAGCTGTAAGACTAAGCTGCTGCCCTGAGGAGGGAGATTATTAGAGAACTAGAGAAAGCCATGCCATTTGAATTAGGCTTGGTGGTTAATCAGGTGGTGGACGAGCCGAAGACTATCAATAAGGCTGGAGGGTGAAGGGAGATTTAGAGAAGGTGCCAGAAAACGCATATCTTAAGCTCTGGTCAGCATCCAAAAGACAACAGAGAAGAAAAAGGGGGAAGTTAGGACATTGAATCTCATGGTGACTGTACTGACCGTACTTGAGGGGTGGGAATTCTGGGAAAGAAAGTACATTATCTCATTAAACAGATAATTGTTCCTTCTATCTCTTCAGTATGACTTAGGGTGGATCTGCCTTGTGGAGGGGTGGTCCTTTAGTCAAGTGATTGTCCAGTTCAAATGGATTCTTAGGTCTCCAACCAGGCCAGAGATACCATTGTCTTGACCAGAATAAAATTTAGTAGTTTTTCCTTCATGGGCGTTAACTGATACTGTAACATAGGTCAACATATGGAAAGGATCTCTTGGGTTTGTGGACACTAAATATAATGGTAGAATTAACCCGCTGTGTTGAATTGATACTGATCTTTACAAACTTATGGAGAGAATAGTCCGTGGGAGGCAAGAAAGACATGCTGGCTAGATCAGCTCCTGCTCACGGCGGTGGCCATATGTCACATAGTATTAGGCGACAAGTAATGGAAAAGGCTTGGGCAGGAAGTAGGGTCAGGTTTTACCCTTAAGGCCTGTCCTCCTGACCCACTAATGACCCATTTCCTCTAACTATAGTCCACCTCCTAGAGGTTCACAACCTCCCCAAACAGCTCTATGCGCTGAGGACCAAGTGTTTGCACATTGAGCCTGTGAAGGACGTTTCACATGTAAACCATAACGAGTCTTATTTCTAAAGGGACCTTGACAAACCCTGGAGAGTCACTCTTCCTGCCACAACAAGGCCGTGTCAGCTCAGAGCTTCTTGGGTTTGGTCCCGGTAGCAACAGTGTCTAGGGACCTCTCAGAAATGCAAATTCCTAGGCCCCTGTCCTGACCTGATGTTTTAAAATGATGAGGGTGAGCACAGGACCTGGTCCCACTGCCTGGATGCCTCCCAAACAGATCAAGCCAATCAACTGTCTCACCCATTCAGAGGGCCTGATCCAGTTGGTGACCCCTCAGCCATTGGTTCATAGTTCATGTGTTTCCATTTGTTTGGCCTGTGCTCATTGCATGAGTCGGCTGTTTGAAACCTGGGGCCTATGCAGGATCGCTTGGCTCAGCCTGGGAGGAGGGGACTGGACCTACCTGGACTGAGTCTACCATGTTGATCTCAGTCCACGGGGGAGGCTTTGCCCTGGAGGAGGTGGGAATGGGAGGTGGGCTGGGGGGAAGGTGAGGGGGGCCATAGGGGGGAGAACAAGGGAATCTGTGGCTGATATGTAGAACTGAATTGTATTGCAAAATAAAAATACAAATAAAAAAATAATATTTGATGTGCCCACTGGAAAAAAAAAATGATGAGGGTGAAGCCCCTAAAATGGGTGTTAAGAAGTCATCTGGGTAAATGAGATGTGTGTTAGAGAGGAACATCCAGGGCCTCACGTACAGGGTGTGAGATGAGATTGGCCATCTTTGGAGGAAGCTGTCAGAGGACGCAAGCTAAAGGCCAGGTCTCCATGCTGGAAGTGGCTTGGTCCTTTGAAGAGCACATGAAGCTAAACAATCAGTCATCATCCTGTGAAAGTCTGTCTAGGTAAGGATGTTAAGCCCAGTTCAACCAAACAGCCGAATGCTGCTTTTATTCACTCTGTGGTATTAGAGACCAGTGCTAGGAACTAGGACAATGTAGCCTTTCCACCCTGCTGGCACTGAAACCAAGGACGACGAAGTAAAAAGCTCCAATGTGCTTATTCTAAGGACAATATTTCAAAGTCAGGCAGAGCGAGGAACAAACATGGCTGCTGGATTTCATTGCCTGAGAACATGGCTGTGCTGAGTGTTCTTTTGTTCTTAATCTTGACCACCACCCCCCCATCTCACATAAGTGGTAGCTAACGAGTCAGACCAGCTCTGTGTTAGTTTTGCAGATAGGCTGAAGCTGAATGTCATGTGGGCCAGTGGTCTTTTCCTTACCATAATGATTGGTCAGGAAACCCCAGCAGGTCAGTGAGAACAGGTATGTCCTTAGTATAGAAATCAGAGTGGTCCAGGCTGGAGATGTTCACTGATCTGAATGAAGCTCCTGGTTAGCTGCATTGGAGATGGAGAGAGAGTTTACTTCCACAAATGATGCCTACTTTGGGCAAGGCTGACCCATGGAATCATAAATACCCGGCACTAGTAGTATCAGTTTCATCCTTCAGCTTGTCCCAACTCTTCTATGGTGTGGTATTTACAAGAACTTCTGAATGAGGCTAGAGGGAGGAGAGAAGGAAAGACAGGAGGAGGAAGGGACTTGCTGATGAGACTAGAGATAAAGAAATACTCAAACATTTGAAAACAAAACAAAAATCATATCAAGAAGGAACATGATGGAAATCATGTACATACAAGTCTAGTGATATAACACTCAACAACGGAGACCTCAGTATGTTAAAAATACCCCCCACCACTAGGGTCAGGACTCAGAAAGGTGTGACACTTGTGATGTAGAATGTATATAATAAGGCAAAGAGTGGAAGGAAAGACCCTTTGAGGCACGTCAGAGATCTCACAGCAAAAGGAAATACGCCAAGTGTAACGACCTGAAGCAGAAGCCAGCAGCTGGAACAGAAAGAGCAAGAATAAGCACGGTACACACAGGCACTCACATAACTGTGGCGTGCCCCGCTGGGTTAGACGGTTGTTGCCTTCGCACCGTGGAGCAGCTGGCTCCCACAGGCATGTTGGACTATGGTGGACTTCATTCTGTGGGCCTCTGGAGGCTGCAAATTGAACTGTAGTGCCAGGATTCATTTTGGAGAAAGACAAGTGCATGCCCTACTCTCCTCACTAGTCTCTGCCTGTGCAAAGACGTGTGAGATGTCACACCACTTCCGTGATCTTGGCCGAGCCCATAGGTTTTCCTCAAGGGCCATGGCAACTCTGCGCACTGACAGGAGCTTTGGGAAAGGTAAAAGAGGAGCTCACACATCCATTTCCGCATAAAGGAAGCCCCCAAACAGAGCCCTGAGCCAAAACTGTGACACTGTTCACCCTTGGAACTAGATTCCCAATAGGCACTTCCCTCTGATACTCAGTCCTGCGGGCTGCAGCTGGCTGCAGCTGGCTCCAGGGCTGTGTCACCTGCCGGGAACAGGAACAAGCAGAAAGCTCTGCTTTCTCCAGTCACTATTCCCTTCAACCGGAAGAAGCTTCCGGTGTTCTTTACACACTCACGTTTCTGAGACTAACATGTGAATTAGAATATACACTTAATGTAAGATTAGTTTTTCTTTACCCTCCAAGATAATGCTAAATAAAAGGTGTGTCTTACAAGTCACGTCTTAAGGAAATGCCATGGATATGACACCCTTGATGATAACTGCCTCTTTCCATTGATGTGTGTGTGTGTGTGTGTGTGTGAACTGATGGTGCATATGTGTGTATGCATGTACACTGCTATGTGCTGGTGAGTATACATGGGTGTCCCATGGGAAGACCAGAAGTCGATGGTGGTTGTCTTCCTCTACTGCTCTCCACTTTATTTTTTGAGACAGGGTCTCTCCCTGAAACTTGAACTTACTGATTCTGCTAATTCAGCTAGTCAGTAAGCCCTAGGTGTCTCCTCCACAGTGCTGGGATTACAGATGTACACCACCACAACCAGATTTTTATGTGCTGGGATCTGAACTCAGGTCCTCATGCTTCTGTGGCAATCACTTTAACAACTGAGCCATGCCCCCAAGTCCCTCTCTTCTCCTCTTAGGTTAATAAAACTTCAGTTTGCATTTTTTTTCCTCACTGACATATGCTACCTGTTCAAGTCTTTCCTTTTCCCACACACAGCAAGCTCCCCTAGGACAGTGTTGAATTCCCTTGGGCACCTTTCCTGTCTCCTCCTCAAAACTACTTAGTAGGTCCTAGCAAATAGTAGGTGTGAAACACTTCTTGGATTAACGGACAAACCAATGAGTGGTTATATCAATAATACCTTAAATATGTATGGTTCAGGAATATCTTCTAAAACACACTTTAAAATATTTGTGAAGTAACATATAGTTCCTTTTCCCTCTGTAATCTGGGCAAAATATTGAACATTTTTAAAGGACGCATAATTGAACCAAAGTCTGTGCTAAAAGCTTTATATAGGACATCTCATTAAACTGCAAATGAAGCTTCGATTAATATGGTATAATTCTCTCCATCTTTTAAGACATACTGAAATGGAAGAGTCGGTGTCCCCAAGTCACTAGCTTGAAAGTAGCAATGACATACCTTAACTCTGTCCCAGATAAGTCCCCAGATTGTCCTCGTAGTGACCAGAGTGACTATGTGAAACATCCCACCTCCAGATTTCAGTTATGAAATTAAGGACCAGGGTCCTCTGAACATCTAGTCTTTGCATCCTTTCCCAACCCTCTAGTAGTCATAGTTGGACCTGGCTACTGAGTCAGGAACACAACATGGTGAAATGTGCCTTACCTCCAAAAGCCAGCTCAGGAAGAGATATGCATATTAATAGAAGTGTTCGCAGATTTCTCTCTATCTAGGGGATTTTCTTTTATCCCATTTCAAGTTGGAAAGGTTTATCTGCTGAATTCAACTTTGAATGTAAAAATGCATTCTTACTAAAGCAGACACCTCTTTTTCTTTAGAAGGAAAAGTGGAAAGAATTACAAAACACTGTAATGGGATGGTGGTACAGATGAGTCAGCTGAGATAAAATCCAGAGGGAGGTATTTTTCCATTTAGATGAGAGTCAAATCACGTTCCCTGGACCTGGCTGTATTAGGAACTGCTAGTTGTTTCTGTCTGTTTTTTTTCCCTTTGGTAGGAAGAAAGACCACATTTTTAAGTGGTTACCTGGACAACAGAAACAAAGACTACTTCTTAATATTGCGGGGAGGCATATAGTTGGAGTTGTGTGTCTGAATTCTACCCCAAAACCTCTAAGTGAAAGGATCACATGGTAGACCTACAAACACAGCTTGAATGTCTGCTGCCATGTCTCCCTTGTGCTGCCCTTTTTAGTGTCTTCTTTTCTGATGTCTGAAAATCCAGTGTAGTGACTGAAGATGAAGTGGCCATCTTGGACACTGGTTACCTTGGGAATGAAAATTTTATACACTGAACTGAGACACAATAAGCTGGCGTCCACAAGGTCCTTGTAGAATAGAACCTTCATTCACAGCTCTGCACTGACCACATCTAGATTTTGTTGTTGTTGATGATGGGGTGGTGGTGGTGATGATATGTGTGAGTGGGGATGTGCCTACGCCATGACACAGAGGTGGTCAGAAGATGTCTTACGGTTTCTATTGTTGTGAAGGGACATCATGACCACATCAACTATTATAAAGCAAAAACATTTAATTGGGGTGGCTTAGATTTTCAGAGGTTTAGTCTGTGATCATCATGGTGTGACATGGAGGTGTGCAGGCAGACATGGTGCTGGAAAAGTAGTCAAGTGTCTTACATCTTGACTTGCAAGCAACAGGAAGTGGTCTGTCTCACTGGGCATGGCTTAAGCATGTATGAGACCTCAAAGCCCACCTCTACAGTGGCACGCTTCCTCCAAAAAGACCATAAATACTCCAACAAGGCCATACCTCCTAATAGTGCTATTCCCTTTAGGGGCCATTTTCTTTCACACTACTGCAGAGCATGACTTTAGGGAACTGGTTCTGTCCTCCCACCGTGGGTTTCAGGCATCAAATTCAGATCACTGGGCGTGCACAGCCAAGTACTTTTACCTGTTTAGACATCTTGCATTTGTCTATTTGTACATTTGAACATGAGAGAAGAATAAACTCATATATTGTATAAGCCATTGTCTGCAGTTTAATAGTTCGAGTCACATCTTATTGTACAGATGCATATGCCAGTAGCATTCAGTAAGCTCTGATAGTAATGCATAGGTCACAGGTATGAATGCCAAACATATACCAATCTTACTATGGGATCAAATACCTTCCTTTTAAGAGATGGGTATACCTGAAATTATGATACAAACCAGTGATTATTTCTCAAGAGTTAAGGAGTTCTTTAATCCTTAGAAAAATAGTAAGTAAAACACACACACACACACACACACACACACACACACACACACACACACACACACACCTCTACCTTCCTCACCTCCAACACAAAACAAAACACAAAGGACAGTTGAGCTGCAAAATGCAAGAAAGATATTCACCTAGAACTAGAGAAGTAAGGGTAGGGAAGAGGATGGGTAGCAGGATAACTAACCTAAGGATGTTTGGGAAAGCTGAACAGAAACCTATTCTTTTATAAACTTCATATAAAAGACTTGGCATTTCCTACACAAGGGATTATGCTCATCCCAGGAGCCATAGGTTGCCAAATAAAAATCCCAGTGCTAAATATAGGAAGGTTCCCCTCAAGCTGCTGCTCAGAGGTGTTCTAGAGACCCATCCCTAACAATACAGACTATTGTCATTGCTCATGGTTGCCCACTAGAACTTGGTGGTAAGACCCTATTGCTGAGGACACCATACACAGCAGTCTCAGGACATACTGAATTCAAGTTGATACTGATCAGAAAGCTCCTCCCTGCTGGCTCACTTCTCTTGGTACTGGGAGGTGCTAGGTAGGGTCCTGGAAGTAGGGGGTAAGTCATCAATAGTCTTACCCAGATATGAATCCTGTGAATTGCAATATTGACTGGCATGGCATGGCAAGATGGTGCAGTGTTTTGGATGGTAACCTATGCTTTCTGGTTGAATTTGAGACCTCCTCCACAGAAGGGAACACATGTCTGATACTGCAAATCATGGCTGGGTGCTTACTGAATCACTCCTGGAGTGAGCCTACTACTAGTATTTTGCTAAACGGACAGAGTATCAAACTGCCTTCTAAATTAATAGCTCTTTACCCATCGGTTTAGCATAGCTCTCAGAGAGCATCAGAGAAGTTTCTTTGTGCATTGAATGATGATGAACACAGAAACTCACAACTGGTCAGTACTGGCTAGTCTATGTCATCTTGACGCACAAACTAGAAGTATCTGAAAGGAGGGAATCTTAATTGAGAAAATACCTCCATAAGATCCAGCCATAAGGCATTTTATTAGTTATTTACTGATGAGAGTTCCATCACTGGGCTGGTGGTCCTCGGTTCTGTAAGAAAGCAGGCTGTGCAAACCAAGGAAAGCAAACCAGTAAGCAGCACTCCTCCATGGACTCTACATCAGCTCCTGCCTCCAGGTTCCTGCCCTGTCTGAGTTCCTGTCCTGACGTCCTTCAGTGATGGACAGTAATGTGGAAGCATAGGCCGCACAGACCCTTTCCTCCCCAACTTGCTTTTTGGTCATGATGTTTTGTAGCAGCAATGGTAACCCTAACTAAGTCATGGTCCAACTTCAAATAACGGAGTGCTCAGCCACATGGGGTATCTATATCACACCCTCTCCTCGGGGCTCAGGGACCATTTCAGAAGAGTGGAGGTTAAAAGACTGTAAGAGCCAGAGGTCAGGGAGGACAAGCATGAACTTGTATTCTGGACAAGACAGAATCACTGTACTTCTGAACTCGCAGTAGCTGTGGTCACCCACTAGAACGTGAAGATCAAGCCAATCACATTCTGGTGTGGAATGGGAAGAGTTTCGTGAGGCCTCAGCACTAACTGAGGAGCTAGGAAGAACTGATGGCTTCTGGGAAAGGGAGAGTCTGTTTTGTTTAAGAGTTGGCTCCTGATAGCCAACTACACTCCAGGGGATTGCCCCACATCCAGAAATCTACAGACAGCACAAATGGGAGTTGAGGGCTATTAAATAAAAATAAGTATAAAAATAAAGAATTGCATTAAGTAATCCAATGAGAAGTAGGTTATGGAAACCACTTTGGGTTGGATCTGTAAAATCTACTTAGTACAATTCATTTCCTATGCCTGTGAAGAGCAAGAAGGGGGAGCTTATCTTGTGACCCTTCGTGCCAACCTTATCCCATCTACACTATTAAAGCAGCTCTCTGCCTGGCCATATTGAAAACGCAGATACTGTTTCAAACAACCTGGGAAGAATTCCGAACTCTGTCTTTTCAAAATATGCATTGACACATAATACTTGTATATACCTACAGGGGAGAGGGTAAAAATTCAATGCATACACAGAATAGGTAATGAGCCAATCAGAACATTTGGGATTTCTAGCTCCTTAAGCATTTGTGTTTCTTTCTCTTCGTAGCCTAGGAAATATTTCCTCGGGCTTTGGAAATCATATGGTAAGTTACTGTAAACAGCATTCACCCTGTTGTATATAGAAACATCCCCTTTATTTCTCTTATTGAATTGCAGTAGTTACCATCTAACATTCCTTCTTCCACCCTCTCCTACTCCCCAGCCCTTTCAGATCTCTTAGTGACCTTTTCTCTCTCTTCTTTGAGATCTATTTTCTTTGTTTCTCCATATGGTTGAGAACATGCAGGATTTGTTGCCTGGCTTATTTCACTGCCTACAATTCTACAGTTCTATAACTTTTACCACAACCAATAGGACTTCATTCTGTTTGGGTGACTAAGTATTATTCCACGGTTTATATACAGCATGTTTTCTTCATTCATTTGCTGACAGGCCTCATAGTTGATTGTGTCTGTTAGATATCAGGAGGAGTGTTAGAGCAAATACTGGGATGCACGTATCTTCTTTGTAACCTAGGTTCATTTCCCCGAAGCATGTACTAAGAAGTGAGAGAGCAGGGTTGCATTGGAAAAGCTTCCACACTGTTTCCTATAATGGCTGCATGAATGTACATTCTCACCAGCAGTCAAACCAACGTTCCTTTTGAGCTTAATGATGGTGGCATGTGGCCAGTTCACATGCAGGTCGTGTTCAAGTACAAAGGCTCCACAGAGTGCCAAAGAGATCTCTGAATTCTCAACCAGAACACATTCATCCTCTGCTTAAAGCCCACCAAGAGATTCCTCTGCCATGTCTCATGGGACCCACCATAACAGGGCCCTGGCCACACAGCTGTCACAACACCTCTCTTAACTCCCTTATCCACACTGCGGCTGCCACAAGTGGATTTATTTCTGCCTCTGGACCCACTGCTCTCATCCCCAAAGCCTGTTTAATTTTGTTTATAGGATGCTTGCGGACATGAGCATTTCCTACTTATCTAATAAACCTGTGAAATGTAAGTTTCCGGAACTACAGTCTTCTCAACACCTAGAGCAGTACCTCCTACAAAATAGGAATTCAGTACAAACGAGTGATAAAACATGAAGGCTGGGGCTGAGGAGATGGCTCAGCAGAGAAAATCCTTGCTGTGCAAGCATGCATGAAGACCTGAGTTCAATCCCCAGCACCACACAAAAGGCCAGCTGTGTTTGTACATTTGTAGTCCTAGTGCAAGTGAGGTAGAGACCGGGGGATTCCCGGAGCTCAATGGCCAGACAGCCTGGCCTAATTGGCAAGTCCCTGGTCCTACTAAGAGACCTTGTCACACACAAAAATGCACAGCAAAAACAACAGCAAAACCCACAGTGGATTGCTCCTGAGAAACAATAGCCAAGGTTGACCTCTGGCTTCCACATATGCACGTGCACACATACACACATACACACATATGCCTGTGTACACACCCACATAAAAAAATGACAACAAAAGTAAAAGTTAGACTCCCAAACCAAAACTAGCAAAAAAAAAAATTTCATCTACAAAAGCCACAAAAATCAGATGGACAAGAGGAGCTTAATGACTGAGTAACAATGCCATTTTCTACAACACCACACACACACACACGCACACATACCCTAGCATCCTAGAGGAAATGATTCTAATTTACAACAATCACCACAGCAAACAGTTCTGAATCTGTATCCCGTCTGACAGCAGATGGTGCATCCCCAGCAATGTCAGAAACAGCAAAAGCCCGAGACAACACACGCAGTTGGGCACATGCTTAGTATTTAGTGTTAAAGCCAGCCTTGGATTTCAGAGAAGTGCTGTTGCAAGACTGATTGTTTTGGTGGCCAAGGAGCCTGGAGATGGGACCACAATAATCAATATCCCCTTTCCTACTGCTGGCCTTTTGTAGAGCGTGTACCTCACCCATTCCATCCTCCTGCCTCTTTCCTTATGATGCTGTAAAGTACAAACATGCACAGTCCAGAAGGCTGGCCAGTTCGTGCCATGGAAAATGTGTTTTCTTTCAGCTCACCCCTGATTCCCTCCACAAGAGTGGAAATAAAACATTTTGAAGGTCTGAGAACATTCAAAACAAGCCATCATTTAGAAGTAACGGCTGCTTGTGCTATGCACATAAATAAAAATCCATTCTAAGCTTAAACACATTTACAAGGTCTATGTAAAGACTTTGCCTTTTCTCTATAAATGTCTGAAAAGATTAATTAAGAGTAGGATGACTCATCCATCTAGATTGATTTAATGTATATTTAAGGGTCAGACTGGAAACAATGCTTAGACACACTACCATACAATTTGCCCACAGTCATTAGTCTATTTATTTTACTTGCTGACAATATTTCTAGAATTAAGTCATTGTTAATCTATGTCTGGAAGGAGAGACAGGACCACCCAACTCCTAATCCAAGAGGACACATCTTCCTCTCTCACTTCTCACTTCTAAATTCCAGCCTTCTTCTGAGTTTGGGAGGGGATCAAGACATCACAATATACTGGGGATGTTACTAAAGGCACCAGCCCACTCTCTGACCTCTGTCTCCCACCAGCCTTCTAAACAGCACCTCTGGACTTCTTTATCTTTTTTTAGACAATGCCCACTTACATTGGGGCACATTTTCTGAAAACCTTCTGGGAACTGCATTAGTTCCACTGCCGTTGATGTGATAAAGTGGCATGGCTGAAATCTGCTAATGGAAAAAGAGTTTATTTTGGCTTATGGTTCCAGAAGGAGAGTCCATAATGGTGGGAAAAGCATGGCAGCAGGTAGCCAGAGCAGGAAGCAGAGCGATCATATTCACAACCACAAGCACAAAGCAAAAGGAACAAACAGGAAGTGGGGCCAGTCTACGAACTCTCAAAGCCCATCCCCAGTGACATACTTCCTCCAGCAAGGCTGAACCACCCACTCTAACAGCACCCCAAAGAGAGTCTAAGTCTTCAAGCACCCATGACTATGGGGAACAAGTCTTGTTCAAATCCCTGAAGGAACGAATGTTCTCTTCCCAGAAACAAAACATATTGTGTGTAGGAATAAAGAATAATGGCTAACTACTTGCAACATATTTTTACATGCTTTGTGCCTCCTTTATTGTAATTAATATGCACAGGTCTGTAAAAAGTCTGAAATGTATTCATAGATAAGAGAAACTTTTAACTACTTCCATGCAACTTAAAGGGCTCTAATGGAGTATCTATGTATAGGTAGCTTAGTGTGTCAAATCTATACTCTACAATTTTTGTGTTGGATCTTGGTCAGTTTTGCTGCTTTGAGGTAAGCCTCCTGAATGAAGGCTATGTCCCATCACTGTCCATACACCTAATGGCAAAGCAGAGTCAGCCTAGGCCCCTCCAAACATTTGCTGGGTTGTTGGAATGCATGGTATGTTGGTAATTTTTATTTGGCTGTTCTTTGGTTATGGTGGCCAATTCTCAATGCCATGTTTATTGATATAACTCCTAGGAGGATTTTTAAAGCTGATCATACTTCTCGGCTGACCACACAGTTCTAAAATGAGACTACCAAACAGGGTTAAAGAAAACAAAGTAAAAGAACCAGGATACTGTTATCCTCGTGAGTAGGACTGAGTAAAAGGAAACCCTGGGTTTGAATCTGCACACTACCATCATTCTGGGGCAGGAGAATTACCTCGTTTGAATATCAGACTCAGGGATAGTTGACCTATAGGGTAATTGAAAATATTAAATGAGATGATGCAGATAAGGTGAGGTGTGTTGTGTCTATCACATAAGAGTCCCAAGCACTAAGGGTTCTAGGATCCCTGCCTTCAGTTCTATATATGATAAATAATAATGCTAATTGTGGTAACTGTTTGAAGGTTACCAATATGCTAGTTCTTGCTCTAAGCAAATTATACCATAACACATTTAGTGCTCACAATGGCTCTTTGAAGAAGCTGCTTTTTACTGGTGTGTTGGGGGCCAGAGAATTCACCCATTTGCCCAAGGTCATATTGCCCATCAGAACCGATCACAGTAAACTAAGCCAATGCTTCCGGGCCTCTCCATGTCTCTAACATCCCTTGCTTCCTTCCCTCTTGAATCCCACTGTTTGAGTTTCTACATACCATGTAGCTCAGGAGAACACATATGAGAGACTGTTCCACCCAAACACATTTCTCAAAAAAATGCAGCTCTCTGAGATCCATTTCTATAGCTTTTAAGATACTGGCATGATGTAGCCATTAGTCAGTTAGGACAATAGTGAAACACAACAGCACTAACAGAGTAGAAGTATTACACCCAACAACTTTCTCTGTTCCCGTCTATCCCCAGACTTACTCTTCCCCAGGAAGGTATCTGCTATGCTGTATACTCTGCCTCTACACCACCTCCTCCCTAACTACCCACCTCTCCTCAGCACCCCATCTTACCCATATGATTCCTCTTACCTGTCATATTTCAGACTGGAGCTTCCATTCTGCAGCAAGCCTAACTGGATGCCAATATTCACATCACTCTCTTAGGATTCACTAGTGTAGCTTGAATTTAGAATATTCCCCCAAAACTCTGCTATTATATAGGAGATGGGGCCTGAACAGCAGAAGTGGGTCACTAAGGACAAGTCTTCAAAGGAGATACCTACCCCTGATTCTCATCTTAGTTTCTACTTCCTGGTTCATAATGTTGTGAAGCACCCAGCCACATACTCCTGATGCCAAGAACCCCACCATTCCTTCTTTGATATGATGCATTATAACTATAAGTCAAAATAACTATTTTCCTCCTTTGTTTCTGTCAAGAATTTCGGTCACAAGACCAGAAAAGTAACTAATGGAAGTGGTCCCTGCTGAGCTGCTGTGGGACCCATCATAGTGTAAAGCTGCTCTTCCCAGTTCTGTGTCCCTCAGTAGTCTGAAAATTCCATGAGGGAAAAGACCAGAGTCTATAGTCTTCATCTGTCACAGACCTACCACTGTGCTTGAGAAATATTTAGACACCTCATCATGTGTGTAGTGAAAGGAACCTTGGCCAACTACAAAGCATGATGCTTCTTCTAAGATTCAGAACCAGGGAAGTAAAGTCCCTCAAAAGAGACACACAGCTGTGAGAAAGCAGCATCCAATCTGTTTTCTTGGGTTGTTAGAATAGAGTAGAAACCCAAAGAAGCTTTAACCATTCTTTCATCCCCCCAAAAGATCATACCCCCGCCCTTCCATCATCTATACCCATCCCTCTGTCCTGGAACTCACTTTGTAGACCAGGCTGGCCTCAAACTCACAGAGATCCATCTGCCTCTACCTCCCAAGTGCTGGGATTAAAGGTGTGTGCCACTGCCACCAGGCTATATCTTAAATCTTATGTTAAATCTCACAAAGAAATAACACTTGAAAACATAATTTGAAATATTCTAACCTTTGACCACTGAAGGCTTAAAGACAAAAGAAAAATAAAACAGAAGTATAAAATAAGAGTTCAGTTTATGATCATTTGGTCTCATGCTGTATATATGTGTATAGATAGATAGATAGATAGATAGATAGATAGATAGATAGATAGACAGATAGATAGATAGATAGATATACACACATATCTATGGATGTATACATATGTATATAAACTTTAGGCTCATATTTTAAACATGTGCACAGGCTAGGGAAGAGGCTCAGTGGTACAGGGCATGCGTAGTATGTGTACAGGTCCCTGGGTCTACTTCACAGGAACAAGGGAAAAGAACAAAAAGGACAATCAAGTAGTTTTTAAAATGCTCAGATTTTAAATTCCCACAAAACTGTTCAAGAAAGAGATCATATGAAGTCCATGGATTGGCATAAATATATACATAGGTTATTAGAAATCATTCTATGTTTTCAGAATGCTCTGCACACTCTAGGTAAGGATGCAGAAGTACTGATTTGGGGGGTTATTATTGCCTTTCACAAATTAATCTAGTAAAGGAAGCAATAGTTTCTCAATATTTATATGACTTTGACACAAGGAAGCAGAGGGTTTTCTATTTGGTTGGCAACACTAGAAAATGGACCAACCTCTTAGGAGACGACATTGGTAATATCTAGGAATGTTGGAGAATTTATTGATGTATATAAGCATAAACCCCAGCTCTGGTTTCCTAGGCAAAATAACAGGTCCCCCAGGTCAGCTGACCCAAGCCTCCTCTGGGCCTCCTACCTTCTAGAAAATTGCCTGAAATTGACTGTTTACTTGAAGACACCCTGTGAAGTGTAAGGTGGTGTGCAAAATGGGAGACTTTTCCTCATTACTACCAGACAAGAAGGTTTCTGGAATGCTGAACTTGCCCACTGCTCCAAAGAATGGGAAGAATGAGGAGACTTGGCTGGGGAAGGTCAGATGTTGTAAACTTAATGGAATCCTCTGAAACCCTACCCCCTAATGTGAATGTATTGGGAGAGGTCTTTAAGGAAGTAGATATAGTTAAATGAAGTCGTAAGCATGGAGCTCTAATCCAGTGGGACCAGTAACCTTGCAAGGAGAGGCAGAGATAACAAGAGTAAACACACAGAGAGGGAGAAGTCCACCTACAAGCCAAGGAGAGAGAACTCAGGAGAGGACAACCTACGACACCCTGATTTTAAACTTCCAGTCTTCAGGACTACGAGGAAAAGAATGTCCATTGTTGAAGCCAGTCACCCAGTAGGATTGTGTTATGGCAGTCCTAGTGGGGTCCCATGGGGTCCATCCAGAACCACTGGTCTCAGTAGGGGATGTTAATCTCCAGTAAATTGGGAAAATTAGTGGCAAAAACCAGAGGGAGAAGAAGGTGTAGTTGGTGGTCAGGTATCCAGTTTAGTCCTCACAATCAGAAATATTATGTGTCCCAGAAACCTTCTAAATGTTCTACTGATTGTTAGAAGCCATTAGGTTTTGGAATGGGTCGTCTTTCAGCAAGAAGAACTCAAGTCCACGTCGTGTTTCCTTTTCTGAATGTACACAGCACATGGTCTGTGTTCCCAGCTTAGCTTCTACGGTTCACTGCTTCAGTGCAGCCTAGAGTTTCAACCAGCAGGTTCTCTTTCTGTCTCAGCTCTCTGTCTCTCTCTCCCATCCTCCCTCCCTCCCCTTTTCCCCAGAGGTTGCTCTGAACCTCTGAAAAAGCTCTATCCAAGCTATAAAAAAAAAATCAACACACCTGTCCCACCCATCTACTCTTAGCCAGAGCCTGGCAGAAAGTACCATAAAAATACATCATCGGACATAGTAGACATCTGACATCTATGTCCCCTACTGTTCTCTAGTTCCCTTACAGGGAGAGTCAGTTCTCCCACTGGTATGCCATTCCCACCTTTTCTAGCATCCTTCCCTTCCTGTATGCCTTTCCCGTGCTCCTACTGGTATTTCCTAAGCACCACCAGTGAGCCATTTATGCTGGAATCCTAGTCTTGAGATCTGTTTCAAAAAATATAAATCAAACTATTGTGCAACCTTAGAGTTTCCCAATCTTTCTGACCCTGGTTTCCTTATCAATCGGTAAAACGGGGGCTATGCGACCACTTACAGGAAATCATCATTGGGACATATTTGAGGGGATGCTAACTAAATCTCCCACACTGCTCTTGGCAATGATGATGCTTTAAACTAACCCACTTCCTCCGTACACAGTCTCTGATGGTTGAGCAAGTGCACGTAGCGTTGGTCAGGCTCTTCCTGAAGACACAGGTTATCACCCAATAAAAGGCATTTACCATTAAATGCAGAGCCACAGTGCGGATGGATTTATTGTGTCCACTCTTCCCCCCAACAGTCACGTCCCAAATCAGAAGTCTCAGTCCTGCGCCACAAGTCCGGTCTGAAGGACGCCATGGCTCCTGAGTTCCTGGTTAGCACGCTGGGCTGGAGCCTGCTGCGTGCCTGACCCCAGGAAACTGCCGCTCAAGGAGGAAAAGAGTCAAGGAAGTGAGGCAGACAATCAGAAAAGCATCACATCCCTGGAGCAGAGTAGAGGGTGAGCATGACTTCATTTGGGGAGGAAGCTTGCCTTTTCTCCTGTCATAGAGAAATCTGTCCACTCTGAACCCTGCCCTCCCTGTGACAGCCAATAAGGAAAACACGAAGCCTGGTAAAAACAAAACAAAACTTAAAAAACAGGCTTCCTCCTCGGAGCACACATTCCATGTGCTTTGGTTTTTCCTGTTCTTATTTAAAGGTGGTCTCCTTAGCTCTCTTTAGTCATGACTTACTCTCAAAACATTCACGTGGTCTCTGAGGGAGAACTGGGCACCACGATGTGCTTCGGGGACTCAGAAGGCTCCCATAGCCCTACAGAAGGACTCCCTGGACCCCGAGGTGGAGCAACCTCAGATGTCCAGGCCAGCGCTCTGGCTCAGGGCCAGGCCAGGAATAACAACAAAGCTGAAATTACCCGGGAGGACATTGAGTGGAAGTGACTATTTTAAAACCCGAGAACATCTCAACCGCTACGTGGAGACACTATCGGGAAACCCCCTTTTTACTAGTGTGCCTCCTGGTCCTGCAGTAGGATGTCAGTGTCGGGGACATTTCCTATTAGAAAATCATAAGGCTCCATGTGGCACTTGGAGAAGCTTGAAAGGCTGCCCTGGTTACGAGCTTTGACCCTGGTTGAAACGCTAGCATTTCTCCTTCCAGGAGAAAACAATTTCGTTCTAGTGTTTTATTGAGTCAAGACAATTAAAATAGTTTGTGCCACGGTCTCTCTGGCCATGGAGCATAAAGTCTTAGCAATTTATCCTTGCATGCAAGGGTTTCTTAACACTCTGAGGATGCCTATGGTGGGAATAGAATGTGCTGGTTTTAGGTGACCCAGCCTCGCTCTCTCAAAGCTCGGGAACCCAACTGTTTCCACAGAGAGCTCCTTCCCCTACCTCCTGACAATGTTAGAAATACCTAAGGAACAAGCTCTCAAATTCCTATCACAGAGCATGTGCTCAAGCCAGGTGAATTCCGGGGTTAGAAGGAGCCTCGTGGTTCTTCGGTTCCTAAAGAACACAAGGAACAGTACAGGGAGGTCAGTCCAGGCTACGCAGCATGGACTCAGAAGGGAAACGATCAGGGTTCACATATGAGGTTTGCCGTATCCTAAAGGTGTGACTCTGCGTGGTGCTCTTCTCTTGCGTCAAACAGTTCAAGGACCCACTTCATAAGACTACCAAAGATTAAGTGATAGAATTCACATAAATACGGCCCAAAGTCGGGTACTCAGTCACTCCTCTAGTGGATAATTGCTTTCATTAGTGTCCTAATAAGTAGTTTTAAGTTATTGAAAACCAGATTTTTTTTCATGCCTGGAACCTTGAGCTGCTAAGTCCAGGAATGGATTTCTTTAAAAAAAAAAAAAAAAAAAAAAGTGTGTGGTATCATGTGTATGTGAACATGCATGAGTGTGAGTGTGATATGTGTGTGTCTGTGTGTCAAGTCTGAGGACAATCTCAAGTGTTGTCCTCATCTTTTCACCTTGTTTGAGACAGAATATGTTGTTGTTTGCTACTGTTTATGCAGGCTAGCTGGCCTTCAAGATTCTCTGCCCCCCAGCTTGCCCTGGGAGCCCTGGGATTACAGATGTGTACTGTTTTATTTGGTTTTATAAGGGTTTGGGAGAATCTGAACCCAGGTCTCCACACATCCATGACAAGTACTTTATCCATGAAGCCATCTCCTCAGTTCAGGGGAAGATATTTGACAGCCATCGTGCTGGTTAATTTTATGTCAACCTGATAGAAGCCAAAGTCATCTGAGAAAGTGGACCTCAATTAAGAAAATACACCCATTGCAAAGTCATTGGTCTGGTTCGAGGCCTCTGCTTTCTGCTACACTAGTGATACTGGGCCCTCACTGGAACTCCACTTGGATGTCCTGTTGTTGCCCTGTGTCGTGGAGGTCCTGCAGCTTTGGGTCTGCGGGACCAGTGCCTTCACATGTTTCAGCAAGATTGATTTTTCTTTTCTTTTCTATTAAATTTTATTTAATTTGGGGGGGGAGGTTGCAAGGGCAGAGGGTGGATATGAAGGGACAGGGAAATGAGTGGGATGAAGATGCATGATGTGAAAGATCCAAAGAATAAATAAAAAAGAAAGTTAAAAAAAGAAGAAAATACACCTACAAGATCCGGCTATAGGTAAGCCTGGAGGGCATTTTTAAAATTAGTGATTGATGGAGGAAAGCCCACCCCATTTGGGGGCCAGTTTTGCACTGGTGGTTCTGGGTTCTATAAGAAAGCAGGCTGAGCAAACCATGGGAAGTAAGCCAGTAAGCAGCTCCCCTCCATGGCCTCTGCATCAGCTCCTGCCTCCAGGTTCCTGCCCTGTTTTGAGTTCCTATCCTGACTTCCTGTGATGGTGGACTATGATGTAGAAGTGTAAGCCCAATAAACCCTTTCCTCCCCAACTTGCTTTTGATCACAACGTTTCATTCCAATAATATTAACCCTAACTGAGACAGCCATTCGGATAGACACAAAGCTCTTGACAGTAATAGCATGATTCCTGGGGGGCATCTTTCCAGACTGCAGACTCCACCCAAGACACAGCTGGTGGCTCCTGTTATCCCGGAGTGCAATTCAAACCCTCAGATGTCACACAGTACACCTGTCCATCCATTGAACTCTGCCACAACAGTCCTGTTGGGTCTCCATCACTAGCGTGAGGCTTGGTAAAAAGAATGGTATTATGAATTTCACTTAGAGTGTTTGGGTCTATGAATGCTTCCGTTACAAAGAACAAATTGGGCCAGAAACAAGGTTACCCAGACCAAGCACACGTCTATTTCCTTGCAATACCCAGGCTTTGTTGTTGCTAAGGGAGAGACCATGGAGTGGATTTGCGGTTTGCCACACTGAAAACGTCTGAACCTATGTCGATTACGGTGAATGTTCCCTGCTTACCTGTGCCTTATGCTGTCCATTCACTAACCTTTTTATTCTCATTTTACACATGTAATGTCCAAAGCTCACTGAAGATTAAGCAGCATGATTCTGGTCAGCTTGGTATATGACATCTGGGGATTTCTCACCACTCTGGAAATGAGTTTCCAGTCCTATATAAGCTTATTCCTATAGTTAGAGCAATCCCTGGCTGGTAGGCATAGAGTGAGGAGATAGACTTGTGGACAATAGACACTTCATTCATGATTTCCTTTTTGTCACAAGAAAATTCTAAAGAATCTGAGAAGTACTAAGAAGCCAATAGATGTGTTAGTTAGCTTTCCATTTTTATAACAAAATACCTGAGGTAAACAACTTTAAAAAGCAAAAGATTTCTCTTGGTCTGTGGTCTTAGAGATCTAAATTCATGGTTCCTTGTCTTTGTCCCTTCAGGCTTGCTATGAAGCAAAACATCATGACAGGGAATGTGGTAGAGGAGGTTGTTCAACTCCTTTCTAGGAAGTGGAGAAAAAGATAAGGAAGGGGCTAGAGTTTCCCTATCTCCTTCAAGGTCACACCTCCTGTGACCTAACTTCCTTCTGGTAGGCTTCCTTTCCTAAAGCGTTATCACATGACATTTTTGGCTGGTGACAAGCCTTTAACACATGGCCCTTTGGGAGATACTTAATATCCATACCACAACAGTAAATGAACTGCAAGTCAATTGCAAGATCCAGCACAACCAAAAAGCACTTGACAGGCAGCAGGATATGGAATACCCAGCAATGAGTTAGCAATTAGAAGCCTTCCTATTTGCATGGAAACAGCCTCTTTGTAGATAGCTTTATCCACATCCCCTCACTGTTCCCTTCTGACCATCCTGTAGAAGTAAATGAACACAAGCACCACCAGACAAACTAGAAACAGGAGGGCTGGGCGGGGAGAAAGGGGTTTAGAAAATCTCGCCCGCAGAAGTTAACAGCAGTCACCATCCAAATGTGATCCGTACGCAATGAAGCACTGAAGAGCACAGCCACACTTTCCACATTCTATTTTTAAAGTAAAAATCATGTTAAGGGACCCACAGCATCCTTTAATTGTGTGTCTGAAGCATAGTTTAGACAGGAACCTAGAGGAACTCCTGTGTCGCAAAGAAGTTATTAGTTCCTGCAAGCAGTGCTAAGCACCTACCTCTCCCTGCCAGTCCCTTGATAAGTGGTGAGGATGTCCACATGAACATTAATGGTAACCAAGCGTTGTAATGCTCGTTCTGAAAAATAATATTGGTGGGCTGGGGTGTAGCTCAGTCAGTAAGGTGCTTGCTTTTACAAACAAGAGGGCTTGTATTTAAACCCTCAGAATCTATGTAAACAAAAGCAGAGTACGGTAGTGATTCCATTACTGGGCAGACAGAGATACAAGGATTCCCTAGGGATCTCTGGTCAACCAGCCTAGCCTGCTTGGCAAGTTCCAGGCCAATGAGAGACTCCATGTCCAAAAACAAGGTGTCTAGGAACAGGAATGACACTCAAGATAGTCCTCTGGCCTCCATACACACATATACATGCATCCACACATATATGTATTTGCACACACATAATCATGCACACACACAAACATATACCAAACAAACAAATATTATTATTATTATTATCAAACTGGTGTTTATTTATCACCAGCTACAGCCAGCCCTCTCTGTCCACTGGTTCCCCGTCCACGTTGAAAATACTTGAAAAAATAAAAGAGGAAACATTGCATTGTTGCTGTGGCAAGTCAGGTAGTTGGGTTTGCAATGGCTCCATCTGTCCTGACCTGGGCAGAGGCCACTTGTGTGAACCAGAGTGTGGTAAATACTGACCAAGGAGCAAGAGCTATTCCAGCAAAAAGCCTGAGCTATGCACGACTTTGTCCTCGGGTCCTGAGTCATGGCCATGCATGCTGCAAGGAGGCGAGAGAGAGGACAGAATTCCCTCCACTATGTCGCCTTTCCTTCTCACTAAGTGTTGAAGAGTCCCTGAGGGAATTCCCAAATAGAAGTGACAAGACCAAGATTTGTCTTCAAAATATTGTCCTGACTGTAGTGTGGCAGCAAAAGCAGGGGACAGCGGGCTTAAGGCAGTGTGCAAAGCTTCCGGCCCAGGTTCTTCTGCTGGCTACAAAGGTCTTCTCGGAACTGGAGACTTTGCAGTCTGAATGAAGCCCAGCGATGACTGTGCCCAGCATTGTATAAGACTCTTTGACTCTTGAAATCCTTGTTCTCGGTTCATTGACAAGCAACCCAGGGAGGTGGGCCAAGAAGAATGACCCCACATTCACAGAGAAGGAGGCATCACCCAGGAGCAAGCCCACAGCACAATCTCCTGTTAGTGTGGCTGTGTGCCGGCTGCACCTCACTGAGATTGGGATCATTTTCAAAGGTTTATTTATTTTTATTTTATGTGTATTTTTATCTGGATGGATGGATGCACACTCTGTGCATGACTGGTGCCCACAAAGGTCAGAAGAGAACACCTGACCCCCTGGAACTGGTGTTAAGGACAGTTTAAAGTGGTATGTAGGTACTGTGAATAGAACCCAAATTCTCTGAAAGAATAGCAAGTTCTCTGAACTGCTGAGCCATCTCTCCAGACCCTAAAATTGGGACTTAATGCACATAGCCAGGGGGAAAAATGCTTAAAATGCTGGGAAAACAACTATTCAAAGCCCATAAGCAGGAATCAGTGGTAAGCAATGATCCAGAAGCCCACTGGCTTCAAAAGCAAAAGGCCAAGTAAATAATACAAACCCATACATAGCATGCCTGAAACCTGGAAGCTGCTGTCTGGGATCTGGGCAATATTAAAAATACTTCACAGCACTGGGGAGAAGGCTCAGATGGTAGAATGTCTACCATATAAACATATGGGCCTGAATTTAAATCTCTAGAACCCACACAAATAGCTGGTCATGGTGCATGTACCCATAGCCCCAGTACTGGGAGAAACAGAGACCAGTGAATCGCTGAATCTCATTAGCTAGCCAGCTTTCCTGAAAGAGATGCAGTTTTAGTCAGAGGCCCTGCCTCAAAACCATTCAAAATGGAAAGAAATCAAGGGAAGACACCAACATCTATCTATGGCTTCCAGAAACACCATCTGCATGCATGCATGCATGCATGTACGCATTCACCTACACTAACACAAACACACACTACACATACAGCACAACACACTGCATATACCCCAAAACACTTGACAGAAAATATTATCATTTCTCACATCTAATATACATAGCATTTAAAAACAGGTTTAGACATGGAAATTTAAGCTTACCCAATTGTGCACATGACAACTCTTAGCGGATTGGTAGGATTACCTTAGAAAACATTTTGAACTGCTGGCAGAGCACAGGCTCTCTGAATTGTAAGGGAAAGCCAGTGGTATTATTCAGTGTGAAGGCTGAAGCAACCTGGGCCTTTGTCCAAGACTGAAGGCCGGAAGAGATAGGTGGTAGGGTGGGAGCTGGGCTACTGGTCCATAGGCCCACTCAAGCAGGGACCAAATCTGCCCTGATTTCAGCCCTTTACTTCAGACTCGCAAGGCACTGTATGAATTCGAGCCATATTGGTGAAGTTGCTCTTCACTCATTCTGTTGATGTCAATGATAAAGCTCATCTCTTACAGAGACACCCACACAGACACATCCAAAAATAGTTTGCCCACACTGTGGGCATCCAGTAGCCCTGCGAAGTCAACACACAAATTTAATCATCAGGATATTTTCCCCTGACATCTCTTTTTGTTCCTTGTCCAAAGCCTACAGATAATATTCCCAAAGTTAGGGAGAAAGATAATGAAGGGCTCTTTACTGTGTAGTACAATTTGTATCTTCAACTTTGCTTTTCAACAAAACAAGCCAAACTAAGATTGGGCCAGGCTTGTTTCATGGCTCTACATGGTCAAGGGTAATCCCAGGTGAGGAGAAAGACAGGATGACTTCGATGTCCTCGAGTTCTCTCTTCTAGACTTTTGTGGCATCAGTGTGAAATGACCCATGGGCTCAAACGACATGGCCTCCAGCTGCATCTCCTACTGTGTCTGTCTGCATTATTTCCTCAATTTGCTCTTCCTGTACCTCAAGGGAGACCTGTACGTCTCCCAGAAGCACCAAACACACTTCTCGCTAAGGCTTTTGCACGTACAGTCTGTGTTTTCCCAGAAACAACTGCTCCTTTGGAGGTTTCCTGGCTCACTTCCTTCCTTCTTTCACACTCTTCTTGAACAGCCATTGGGCAAAGTGACTTTCGTTAGCCCCTTAGCCTGATTTTTTGTTGCTATGGTGAGTACTGGAGTCTGGGCACTTTGTGAAGAACAGATTTATGTAGCTTAAGATTTTGGAAGTCCATGAGCATGGTTGGCATCTGGGTGGCTTCTGATGGGCTCCCACGGTACTTGAAGTTGTAAAAGACAGAAGGGCTTGCAGTTGCTCACAAAAGACAAATTACATGATGTGACCTTGTTTAAGAAAACCACACTCTAAAAAATGACCCACTCTTCTGGGAGCTAGATTAATCCATCCATAAGGGCAAATCCTTCATGAACCAAAGTGCCTCTTCAAGGCCACATCACCTATCAAGAAGATCACATTGGGAACTAATTTCAACCTGAGTTGTGCAGGGGACAACAGACACACAAACCAGACAGTCAGTAAGCGTCACTCACTGCTCTTTATTTGACATTTCTTCTTGATACCCTGGTTATTCCCAGCATTTGTGCCTACTTATTTCTGCTTTTCTGTTTATCCACTCCTATCCCATGGGAAAACATGTAATCCATGAATGTCAGAACTCTATTCTTTTTCCTCTCACCTCCAAAGACCTTCAAGTAGTGCTGGCAAATAAAGTCAATTGATAATTAAAGAAGAGAAGTAATGAAAAAGAAATATCAATGCATTAAAATGGCAAAAGTTATTCCCATTAACTGTACAACCTTTATTCCAATGAGATCTAATAATCATCATCTTTTAAAGATTTAAACCATTTTTGTTTGTAGCAAAATACACCGAGCACAGGTGTACCGTTGTAAGTATTTTTAAGTAATAGTTCAGTAGTGTTCGCTGCAGTCACCACCATCATCTGTGCCCAGAACTTTCCCAAACTTTCAAACACATTGAACTATACAAATCCTTCCCCAAGCCCTGGTAAAGTATCTTATGTTTCTGTGAATCTGATTACTCTACTAACTTTTTAAAAAGATTTACTTTCTTTTATGTGTATGAATATCTTGACTACATGTATGTACACCATGTGCATGTCTGATGCCCGAGGAGGTCAGAAGAAGGTGTCAGATCTCCTAAAGCCCTTCCAAATAAATTACATGTACAAACAGTGAACTTCTGTGTAAATTTTGTCTCAAGGGGAACCCTGGACCTGGTTCTCCATTGTATGCTTCTCAATTCAGCAGACATTATAGAGATGTTTCAGTTCAAAAATTTATGCTTCATTCCTAAATATTTTAATTAATTAGGTCATTTTTTAAAAAAACCAGAAACATGCAGTGTAACGTTCTTATGCCAAAGCAAGGTAACAGAATTTAACCCTCAAACACAAAACAACACAACTCATTAATTTATAATACACTATGAGCCGTATGGTCCAATGATAAAACAAGAATTTAAAACAATACAATTAACCATTTCCTGAGTCATCAATGATCTAAGGAACACTAAACAAGACCTTAGACAGTAAGTATGTCAGACTCCTGTATTTGGAGCTCTTTATGAACAAGGAGTGGGTCAAATGACCCTAGAAACACAATTGTTTTACGTCACATGATTGGCCAGGTGGCAACGGAGCCTAGGGAGAGGCTGCTGCTTATCCAAACAAAGCTAGTACTCCGTCTTGGTCTTCTGACAGCAAGGTCTGATGGCTCCATTACACTAGGCTATGAAACGACAGCCCTGGATGTAATAGGTTCCCTTCCATCTTTTTTTTATTACCTGCTCGGCTATTCAAAAATCATTCTACATGGAAATCTCTTCCTTCAAGACTCACATAAAGTTTTGCTTTTTTTTTTTTATTTTAAGAGAAACTTAAGCCATGAATGCTCTAGACTACATCTTAGCAATAAAAACACCTTTCCTCAGAAAGTGGCTTAACACAGCACCTGGCAGCTCAGCCCTTGCTTTAGGAAACACAACTTAATTGAATGGGGTGCTGAGGAGCAAGCTTGGGATGAATGCAGAATTTTAATATAGTTTCTGGCCAGATGGTATTCACTTGCGCCTAAACTTCCCCTTGTATTATTACAAGATGGCTTTTTTAGATTACCATAGCAATGACTGAAGAGGTTGAGGTCACAGTTTTGATCCTAGAGGGGTCAGTTCCCTTTATTGGATCTTTAAGGTGTTACTGGATGACTGGCCCCATTCCATGGGCAGCACCACTTCAAGTTACAGAGTGAAACGGGATGGGAGACTCAGTATAAAGCCATTTCCAGAGATCCCTCAGCAAGTCTCCTGCAGTCCAGCTTTCATGGTTCCAGAAAATACTGTGCAGGCTGCCAAGGCGGGGACTCAATTAAAGAGTCCTACCCAGATGTAACACCTATGGACCACGACACTTACCAGCAGGGCAAGATATGTATAAAATGCAATAAGTGGCACTCACATGATGGTGGCCACAAACAGCTGTCTAGTTGGACTTAGGGCCCACTCAGTGGGAGGAAGATCATGCCTCGTCCTGGAAACATAGCAAGCTTCCCGGGACTAGTGATGTCGTGAACTTAAAAAAAAAAATCTACTACCAACAGTTTGCTAGAGCAACATAATTCCTTACTGTATTTAAAATCTTGTCCTTCTACCTACAGATGAGGAGCCTCTTTCTACATCATATAAAAACCATCAAAACCCCAGCTGCTGAGAAGTACAGATCATAGGGACCAGTCCCAGTGAATACAAGGACATCACAGCCCCTGTGTCTCTGGCTCAGGGATCATCTCAGAAGATGAGGTGGAAAGATTATAAGAGCCAGAATATCGGGAAGTCTGCTATGAAACAGTCTATCCTAGAAATGGTTGTATAAACAAGACCAGAACAATGTCACTATCAGTGGACACGTTAATTCAGAAGAGGAAAATCTCAAGGGGCCCCACCCCAAGAGAAAGAACTACAAGTAACTATAGACTGCTTGAAGAATTAGCCTCTCCTCCTATTGGTTGTTCAGTGCAAAGTGGTCAGCCTTGAAAAAGTTTACACACAAACAACAAAAACAAGTTGTATTTATATATATTTGTAAATATACATGCATACATACATACCAGCAATAATCAAAGAAAAAGAGGGTACCATCTTGAGAGTTGGGGAGATGGGAGGGACTCAAGGATGGGTAGCTAGGAGGGACTGGGAGGGAGAAAGTGGTGTAATTCTATTAAATTACATCCATTATTTTATTAAAAATAAAATTTTACAATAAGAAAAATGTTATTTTTCTTCTAAGAATTCAAAGTTTTTCCATAGTTTTGTAACATGTTAGGTGTCTAAGAAATGACCTTTATTTTATTTGTACATGAACACAGATTGAACAATGTGTACTCTTTTGGGAAACCTAAGCATAAGTATGTTTCATTAAGTAATCTTAAAAGAATGTCAGTTGCCACTACCTGCAAGAGTCTAGTTCGGGAGAATTGAGTCACTATGAAGTTTTCCCTCGGGTGAGCTATATATGTTCCTACAATTTTGTTTTTGTTAGAACAAGATAACCCAGCTTTTTTTGTTTGTTTGTTTGTCTGTTTGTTTGTTTGTTTGTTTGTTTGTTTTTCGAGACAGGGTTTCTCTGTGTAGCTTTGCGCCTTTCCTGGAACTCGCTTTGGAGACCAGGCTGGCCTCGAACTCACAGAGATCCGCCTGGCTCTGCCTCCCGAGTGCTGGGATTAAAGGCGTGCGCCACCACTGCCCGGCTGATAACCCAGCTTTTTGACAGGTCCCCAGAGAACACAAGTTGATGTTGACATCTGCATATCTAGGTGGAGATCATGAGCTTGGGTGTCAGAGAGATCTACCTGCCTTTGAATCTAGACCCTGGACTTCGCTAAATCGTAGTTTTCCCTGAGTTGGGTAGGACATTAGCGACTTTTTATAGCTATGACAAAATGCATTGCAGAAATACCATGAGGAAAGATGCATTTTGGTTAATGGTTTCAAAGTGGTTCAGTCTGTCATTGTGGAGAAGGAATGCCAAGGCAACTCAGGTCACAGCAGTGGGAGCATGTGGAGGAGGTTGCTCACAACATGGTGGACCAGGAAACAGAGAATGAGTGAGATTAGTTACTAGGGTTGGAACAGTAGCTCAGATCCATTGTTTTAACTCTAAGGTAGGCTAAAGTAATGTTTCCTCAAGAAATGGTTGGGAAGGTTGAATACAATAACGAAGCCCACAGGTGCTCGATAATATGAACAGGCTAACAGTAATGAAAAGGATGTCAATGGGGATAGTGATGGTAAGGATGGAACAGCAATGCACAGCAGGCATCCAAGATGAAATGCTGATAGCATGGTGTTGATAGGGTTGGTGTGTGTTTCTCTCGAATCCAGTTCGTTCCTTCAACTGTGTGATATCACACAGTTGAATCATACTGAAATATAGCAACCCCAAACTCCAAACAAGTTGGCATTATTCCTCCAGATTTCCTAGGCCAAGCCATCCTTTGAAACAAAACTAATTCATGTGAGATGGTTAACTTGCTTTCACAAGGCTAACTGCCCAAGACAGGGATAAGATCTTGGCCTTACTAATATCATCTCATACCCAACTAAGCTAACTAGTCCAACTATGGTCCCAAAACAGTCCCTGGTATATTTTCATTGGCTCCATTATAACACTGGCTGCAAGAAGATATTTTTTATTATTCTAGTCCTTTTAAAGACTCCTCGGTGAATTTTCATTTGGAACCTTTTTCCTTTGAATTGCAATGATTCTCTAAGCAAAGGTTTAGGAAGGTGGAAAGCAACATGCTTTCCTGAGACATAACAATAAATATTCCATTTCATTGTGATGAGCCAAAAAAATGATTTCAATCTAATGAGCCAAAAAAAAAAAAATCCAAGTGCCATAGTAACATGAAAAGTCGAGGCAATTTGAAATTCTAAAGAGAAGGCAGCAAATACTAAGTTACTTTCCTTTGTAACTCTATTTTCTTTACAGTGTGGAAAATATCCATTACTCCATACATGGGAAATGGATACCTACACAATACTATTTTTTTTTTACATAGTTTGGTTTTTAATGGCATTAGCTGGTAGAATTTCAGCATACTCAATGAAGGAAAAGCTCTGAATAATGCACGGTTCAAAATAGGCTGGGAACTAAAGCAACATGTTGGCATTTGACACTACTGTCTAAGAGCTGGCTTCTGCCTTGGCAAGGCCGTACACTTACCTTGTAGCAGTTCCAACTTGGTGAAATGTGTCACACAATCCTTAGCTACAGCATTTTTCAAAACCTTTAGTAAATTTAGATGGAGCCAAGCCTGAGTTCTTAGACAAGTATCTTTTCCTTATTACATTGTTATTTAGGGGTTAGAAATCCAAGGGTTTGAAAAAAAATGAAATTCATCTGATATTTTTTATTGAGATCTTTTACCCTCATATTTTAGTGATTTTGTTTTGAACATGATCATGTTTCACATAGGGTTGGAGATACATGTTTCAATGTGAATAATGAAAATCCTGGAGGTTTCAGGAAGAGTCACTTAAGAAAAATGTGAGTGTATTAATTGGGGTTCTCTAAAGGAACAGAACTGATAGAATTAACATACATATAACTTATATGTATATTACATATACATATATGCATATATATAGTTAAAGGAGGAATTATTTGACTTGCAGGCTGTGTTTCTTATAGTCCAACAATGGGTCTCTCAATGGAATGCCCAAGAATCCAGGAGTTGTTCAGTCCATGAGACTAGATATCTCAACAGTCCCAATCTGGTGCTGAAGTTCCAGAAGATTCCTAGAGAGTTTCTTGTCTTCTAGGCCAGCAGAACTTAAGGTGCCAGGAACAGGGAGCAAAAATCGTCCCCAAAGGCGATAGTGAATGAAACCATTTCCACTTCCACCCTCAATTCCTGGATCTGTGAATCCTGCCTAAGGGAGAAACCATATTGGATGCTGATTCAAAGCCTGTATCACCTTCTGAAGAAGCCTACCCCAGCCCTCCAGGCTACTGCCACCTAATTGGTGCTGTAACTGTGTCTTTCAAAAGAAAACAATGTTCTATTAAACCAGCTACTTCAAGATGGTGGGGAACATGGAAAGACCAGTGGATTGCATGAGTGTGGGCCCACTATCACTCTTCTATGGCTATGAATGAGTTCCTTTGTCAAAAGCAGTACTGCAGAGAATACCATGATAGAGAATAAAAGCATTCTATAAAACCACAAATGGTCGTTTTAGTAGACACATTACATGCAAGAAAAGCAAATCCATGTAAGGACAAAGTGTTACCCTTTCCATGAAGGAAGTGGTCCAATGTAGTCAACCCCCAACCAGGTCATTGACTGGTCATCCCAGGGAATGGTGCTGTATCTAGGCTCATTGTTGGTCTCTGCTGGTAGATATGGCACTCAGTTGCAGATGTAGCCAGGACCTATGGGATATCTTTCTGTGTGCTGTGAATATATGAGGCTCCCATTGGATAATAAATAAAGCTGTTTTGGCCTATGGCAAAGAAAGCTTACATCCAGGCAGGAAATCCAAGCAGAGATACAGAGAGAAGAAGGGCGGAGTCGGGGAGATGCAAGCCTGCCACCAAAGGAGCAACAAGCTGTCAGCAGACCGGTAATGCCATGGCCACATGGTAATACACAGATTAATAGAAATGGGTTGAGTTAAGTTATAAGAGCTAGCTATCAAGAAGCTTGAGCCATAGGCCATACAGTTTGTAATTAATATAAGCCTCTGAGTAATTTTATAAGCAGCTGTGGGACCACAGATGGAGAGATTTGTCTGGGCCTCGGGGCTGGGCAGGACCGGAGAAACTTCTGGCTACAACCAGGTCAGCCTTGATGAGTGGAAGTCCATGTTGTTGAATCCTTGCATAACCTCCAATTTTGCCACCATGGCCACTTTGTTCATGGACCCATTGGGCAATGACAGAGATGACTGGGAAAAGAGGTTGACTGTCCACAGAACTGGTTATCCTAGCCACTCAACTACTGAACTCTTCTGTTGAAGTCACCTTTCAATGAGCATTTACATGAGACACAAGTGTCTTCTCATCCTTCACCCATTTGGATAAATCCACCCACATTCTTTTTCTCCAAATGTCTTTCTCACCAATTTTCTTTTTTTTCTTTTTCTTTCTTTTTCTTCTTTTTTTTTTATTTTTTGAGACAGGGTTTCTTTGTGTAGCTTTGCACCTTTCTTGGAACTCACTCTGTAGTCCAGGCTGACCTCTAACTCACAGAGATCTGCCTGCCTCTGCCTCCCGAGTGCTGGGATTAAAGGTGTGCACCACCACCGCCTGGCTCTCACCAATTTTCAATTCACTCTTTCCAAGTCCCTGGCTATCCAGCTAATCCATTGGTGTCAGCCCATAAATCAGTGACCAATTAACTTTTCTGGCCATTTCTCATTCCAAACAAATGTATACCTGAAGTTCTGCCCACTGTGAAGATTTCCCTTTGCTGGTGTATTTTAGGGTTGTCCCAGAAAGAAATTGTCATGCTGCAGCTGTTCACTTCTGGGTGGTGCCTGCATAGCATGAAGGACCATTAGTAAACCCTAGCCTTCTCTTCCTCAGTCAGATGATCATAGGGTACACCTCTTGGGGCTACAGGTGCATGCATGGTTAGGAGAAGGCAACTGTAATGGTAGCATAAACAATAGAAATTTGGACAACTTCTCCATGTAACTTGCTTGTGCCTTCAGGACCTTCTGGTTCCAATCACATATATACCACTTCCATTTGATGTTGGATTGCTGCTGTGCATGTTCTACTTTATGCCTTGGTGGGTCAGATAACAGCTCATGAAGGGCAACTCAGGTTGCTTGATAACTTGGTGGTCTATTGCCTAGTGTTCAGTTTCCACTAAGGCCCAATAGCAGGCCAAACACTGTCTCTTGAAGGAAAAATAGTTGTCTGAGGATGATGATAGAGCCTTGCTCCAAAATTCCCAATGTCTTCACTTTGATGCAGGTAGCATCAGCTGTGTTAAGCACTCTCTGGGTGTGTACCATATCCCAATTAATCACAGCTCTCTGAATAGGAAAGCTACTGTGAAGCAAAAAGAAGGATTTGCTGCTGTGCTACAAGGTTTATTTAAATGGTACCATAGGAAAAGAATATCCAAACCTCTAAATACTGTTTTTCAAAAAGATACAGCCATAAACATATATCCATATGCACATAGCTTATTTCACTTGGCACCCCCTAGTGTGAAGAATGGAGAAAGCAATTCCCAACCAAAACTACCATTGCATTTCACTTAGTCATCATTTGTCCTTGACTTAGTCATCATTTGTCCTTGAATTTGATTGATTATTCTGTACAGTACATTATGGTGTATCCTAGTCCAGAGTAGAGAATGAAACAGACCTGCTTCCACCTTCAAGGCATTTACTCTACAATATGAGACTCATAGCAAATGATTAAAAATTCTCAGTACCCATCTGTGATGAGGCCCTTGCTAGCAACAACCAACGTCCTGAGGTGGAAAGAACTGGGAGGCTCTAGAGCGGGATCACTCTGCTGAACTGAAGAGTGCTCTGAGCACAGAAGAGCAGGTGCACAGGTGCAAATGTGCACCTGTCTTTAGAATCCATGGGAAGCATCCCATCATGGCTGGAGCCTCATGAGAGATGAATGAGCCTCGGTATGTGAGGCAGCCATGCCTTCATGAAGATGAACACAGTTTTAAGACATCTGCCCTGTGTGCGAAGGGAAGCAGGCAAGGAATTAAGGCTGGGGCATAAGTGTGGGCTGCTGTACTGTGAAGACTGTCCTGGCTGCTCTGGGCAGGAAGGTTTTCCGGTGTTTCCAGTTTTCTCACTGTTACTGGAGAAAGACAATTGAGAGTCTACGTAGGACTGTGAGGAGAAGGTCGTTCTTTGGACTGGATTGGAGGTTTGGTTTTCTAGCTCTACGAGATTTCTTCCAGGGCAACACCAGTGATGTCTAAAGGAATGTATGGATTAGGAGACCCCACTGACAGCCAAAGGAGAAAGAACAGAGAGCTACTAACAGTGCTACCGTGCTAAGGAAAGCCCCCACAACAATGACAGGAACCCATCTGGCCAAATGTCACTAGTACAGCTGGAAAACCCCAGGCTACAGTCTGGAGGTCCTGACAAATACAAGCGATTGCAGTCCTTTTGTTTGAACTGTGGAAGAAGAGGTCTTAGAGCTTGCAGAGTGACAAGGGAACAGGAGGCGTTCGGCATGACTCTTAGGGTTACTACTACTATGATGAGACACCATGATCCAAAGCAAGTTGAGAAGGAAAGGGTTTATTAGACTTGCACTTCCACACCACAGTCTAGCACTGCAGGAAGTCAGGGCAGGAACTCAAACAGCTCCAGAACCTGATGCAGAGGCCGTCTAGGGGTGCTGCTTATTGGTTTGCTCTTCATGGCTTGCTCAGCCGGCCGACTTTCTTATAGAAAGACCACTGGCCCAGAGGTGACATGACCCACCATGGGCTGGGCCCTCCTCCATCTATCACCAATTAAGAAAATGCCCTACAGCTGGGTCTTAGGGAGTCATTTTCTCAACTGAGGTTCCCTCCTCTCGGATGACTACAGCTTGCATCAAGTTGACATAAAAACCAGCCAGCACGACGACTCTGTAGCTCTCTGGCTTGAACAATGATGGGGTACCCTTTCCTGTGACAAAGAAGACTGAGAGGAGCTAGATTAATAACACACAACTAACTCAACTCAACTTAGAAATTTTGAGCTGACAAATTGGAGCTGTCTGTGACACAGCCAATGGTGGGGAGGGCAAGACTTACAGAGTCTAGAGTTCATGCATAGTTGTTAACAGTGATTACATTTATTGAGCAACTACAGGGCAGTAGGTATCATCGTCGGGGATTTTTCCCCCATCATTTTATCAATTCTATCAAGTGAAGATCAATATTCGTTCTTTGAACCCTTTTGATGTATGGTTAAGTTTCCACATTAGAACCAAAAAGTCTCATTCTAATACTAAAAAATTTCCTTTCAAATAAGAAAACCCTATTGGGAGCTAACAGTAAACACATGTTTCCTAATAACATATAGTATCAGTGAGATGGGGCATCCTAACCACTCAGCCAAATTGGATTATTATTGTTCAAATGGCTTTCATTGTTTTTAACTTTGGAAACATCCTGAAATTATTTGCCTTCTTTCAAATCCATAGTCCGGATAATAACCACACTTTGCCCCAAAGAGAACACCACTTAAGAAATGTATGCATGCTTTCTAGAAACAATGGAACAATCTTAGACAGCCTTCTACCATTTAATATTTGTGTAAAGCCATCTGGCCCTCTACTTTCCCAGCCAAATGACAGAGTGTCTTTAAAATTAGCAGATGGTCACTAACTCAAGTCAAAGAGCCTGGAGAAAGCCAACAGCCAGGTTCTGAGTTATGTGATACAGACATCAGTCCTCAGTGCCCTTGATGGATGTCTGGGAACAGTTTTGCTTATTTGGTCTGAGGGAAAAAAAGAGAATCTTAAATAGCATGACTATGAAAGCTTATATTGTCACTGCCCAGGTCCTCTTGTGGTTATGAGATTCAGCTAGACCCTAGGAAAATGGGACTCCAGTTAGGAATTCGTCAACACAGCCAGTTCTTGGTGGGGTCCATTTGTGACTTGGCCTGAGCCCAGAGTGTCAGGTCAATTCACAGTAAGAGAGAAAATAAAGGACTTTGTTCAGTGGGGAGAGAGCTGCTCAGCTCAGTCTGGGGATGCAAATCACACGTGGTCCTCACACATCTCGGCATGGTCTATCACAGATTTTTCTTCAGTTTCTTATCCCTGCACTCTACCAAGACCCTGGCAGGACTGTGCCAGGTGAGAAACATTGCTGACAGGCCAGGCCCTTCCTGAACATGACAGAAGGTGCTCAGCCAGCCACAGAAGCCGTCAATACAGTCTCCAATTGCACCCAGCAGTGCCTGTTTTGTGTGTCAGGTCCAAGGCCTACTGGTGTCTTCAGAGAAAAAAAGAATTTCTAAATTCTGCAGTTGGCTAGACTGTATTGAAAAATCCCTTCCTTAGAGTCAACAGCTTTTCCTGTCCCTCATTACACAATTTCCTTAGCTGTTCTAAAAGTGGCTTTGGGATTTTTTTTCCCTCCAGGGAAGGAGGAGAGTCAGCGAGTAGAATAGTGAGCAAAGCTGTAGTGGTGTTCTGGACTCCCAGGAGCAGCCCGGACTGACAAGCTGCAGGTGCCGGGCAGTGTGGAGCACCGCCATACTGTGTCTGCCACATGTCTGCTACCTTGCATGGGCAGCCTGCTCAGGGAAAGGACTGTTATATCTCACTAGTCCCAAACAGTATTTCAACCAAAGGCTGTAAAACGCTGGCAGAATGCTTTTTAATAAGCAGTTCAAGGCAAAGACTTCTCTAATCTGCTCTATGTATATATGTATGTACCTACCTACATACCTACCTACCTATCTACCTGCCTATATTACCTACCTATCTGGAGGAGAGTATCTCTTCTTCGGGAGGAAATGGGGAAAGTTTTATGACATCTGTAATTCCACAGAATGTACAATTGATAATGTCCTAATAAACAAATATATAAACATTCCACTGTATTTGCTCAGCTTCTATTCCATGGCCCACATTTTAAAATGCTGTAACTCCTGTTTTGAAACTCCTGTTTCTCTCATAGTTTCAATTCAATATCAGTAGCAATTTCTGGGATGCATGTACCCTATTGGGTGATTAGAAATAAATATGATCCATGTATAAGGAAGGAATTAACCCTATATCACTTAGAATTTTTTTCTTTAATTTTACAAAATATAGACTAGATATTATAACTGTAATTCTTGCTTGATAACTGTTTCATTATATGTGATTTTAACAGGTTAAAGTTAAAACCTTCCTTTTGTTTAGAAAGAAAAGGGGAAGTGATGGGGGAATGTCCTTCTGTATGTTGTGAAAATATGTTGCTCTGACTGGTTGATAAATAAAGCCATTTAGCCTATGGCCAGGCAGTTTAGAGGCAGGAGGAAAATCCAAACAGCTAGAGAGGAAGGAGAAAGACAGAGCAGAGGAGATGCCACCAGCCGCCACCATGAGAAGCAAGATGTAAAAGTACCTGTAAGCCACAAGCCACGTGGCAAAGTATAGATTTATAGAAATGGGTGGTTAATTTAAGATATAAGAACTAGATAGCAAGAAGCCTGCCATGGCCATAGTTTAAAAATAATATTAGCCTATGTGTGTTTACTTGGGGGATGCGAGTGGGAGAGATTTGTCCTGCCTGCTGGAAGGCCGGGATGTAGGAAGTCTTCCAACTACAAACAACTGCCAATAGCTTCATGGCTAGGAGTGGGATTGTATGTCCAACTCCCTCCTTCATTCTGGAGTTTGTCTGGCTTGTGCTTGCACAGATTTTGTGTATGCCATCACAATCACTAGGTTCACATGTACAATTGCCTTGGTATGTCCAGAAGACACTGTTTCCTTTTAGTTATCCATCACTCTCTTACACTTTCTCCTCTCCTTCTTTCCCATCTCTGAGCCATGGTGAGGGGGAGGAGGGGTTGAGCAGGCTGCTGTCTATGCACTGTGGACAGTTGTAGGTTCCTGTATTCATCACCATCTACTAGAAATAGAAGCTTCTCAGATGAGGGTTGAGAAATGTACTGATGTTGATGTAACAAGTCAGTTAGAAGTCAGTTTAAAGCTATTTCTACTTAACTTTAGCAGCACAATAGTATTGTGTCTCCCCTCAAGACTGTGACTTGTCTATCCACAGGTTCTTGGCTCAATAATGGAACTAGTTATAGGTTTTCAGTTTGTGGAGTGAAACTTAAATCCAATCAGAAAGTGGTTGTTTACTCCCATGACGTTCATGCCACTATTGTATCAGTGGACATGTCTGACTGGGCTGCTCATTATTGTAGCTGGCAGAGCTCACAGCTGGATATGATGAATAGTAACCTTTCTCCTCCAGTAGCTTCTAGCACTATGGAAGCTAGGCAGTAGGGATGAAGCTTCCAGGTCTGTACCAGATTGATTTCTTCATGTTCTATGATTCAAGTGTAGCTGGAGAATTTTTCTCCAGCTCCAGCCAAGTCCCGCCAGTCCTGGAGTCCACTTATAAAATAAACACACAGACTCTTACATTATTTAAACTGCTTGGCCATTAGCTCAGGCCTATCATTGTCTAGCTTTTACTCTTATATTTAGCCCATTTCTATTAATCTATGTTTTGCCACGTGGCTAGTAGTTTATCAGTACTTTACATCTTCCTTGTCCTAGCGGCAGCTCCAGGCAATCTCCCTCTTTCCTTTTTCCTTCCTCAATTCTCTTTTCTGTTAGTCCCGCCTATACTTCCTGTATGGCTATTGGCCATCAGTGTTTATTTATACAGAGCGATATCCACAGCACTCAAGTGTGGTGTCTCTTCAGCAATATGGTTTTACCATCAGGTTCCAGAGAGTAACCAAGAGCAATGGCAATAGTATGCAATGTCTAGGGGCAGTGACCCATTCCTGGTACTAGGCTTTTTATTTGTTATTATCTGGTGTGTAATAACGGCATTGTTGACCTGTTTTAGGCTAATTCCATTTAAATTCTCTCTCTCTCTCTCTCTCTCTCTCTCTCTCTCTCTTTCTGTCTCTTGTGTGTACATTCACACACACACACACACATACACACATGCATGTGTAAGCTTCTACAGTAGTAGCTTTCCATATGCATTTTCAAAGGTCTTTATTTTTCTTTATCCCTCCCCATACTCCTTCCACAACCTTCTACTCTTCTCTCCCACCCCAGTTAAACACATCCTGTTCTAGCTCCATTGTCCCCTTTAACCCTTTACCAGTGTATTCTGTCTCCCCTCCCTGGACGTCCCTTGACAGAGCCCCTTACTAATTTCCTGACCTCTCTGAATATTTTAAATGACACATATGTAACTGAAGATTCAAAGTTATCATCCACAGATGAAAGAAAACATGACTTTTTTTGATCTAAGTTACCTCACTTGGGATGATTGTTTCCAGCTCCATACATTTACCGACAAGTTTCATTTTTCCTAATAGCTAAATAATATTCCGCTGTGTAAATATACCATATTTTTTTCAGTTGATGGACATCTGGGCTGTTGTGACTAGAGCAATGAGCAAGAATCTCTAGAGTAGAATATGGAGTGCTTTGGGTGTATATATACCCAAGAGTCAGATAGCTGGATTGTATGGTAGATCTATTTGCAGTTTTTTGAGGAATTTCCACACTGGGTGCATAGTGGTTGCACCAGTTTGCATTCTCACTAGCGGTGAATAAGTGTTCCCCTTCCCCCACATTTATGACAGTATTTGTAGTCATTTGTTTTTTGGACCTTAGCCATTATGATTAGAGGAAATTAAATATCAAAGAAATTTTAATTTGTACTTCCTTGCTGGCTAAGGTGTTGAACATTTTTAACTGTTTCTCAGTCATTTGTATTTCCTCTTTTGAGAACTCTGTTTAGCTCTGTACCACATTATTTTGATCCTCCTTTGATGTTGTTGGTCAGGGAAATCCAAAAGATTCCCACAACAATATAGACTATTGCTGTTGCTCTTGATTTCCTCTCAAAAGTTGAAGGTAAATCCCTATTACTGAAGAAATAACTCACTTTAGATAAACAACTTGGAGGAATCAAGTTGGATCTGACTCAAAAGCCTCTTCCCTGAAAACAAGCTTCATAATTCTAGAAGGTGCTAATGTAAGCTGCCAAGGGAGAAGAGAAATCAATAGTCCTACTCAGCTGTGACACCCATGAACCACAACAGTGATCAGTATGGCAAGATATCCCCAAAGTGCAATAGTGGCATTTTTATCTTGGTGATAACCAACAGCTATCTAATTAGACTTAGGGCTCACTGAATAGAAAGGAAATCATGCCTGAACCTAAACAGCTGTGGTTGGCGAGGTCATAGGTCTCAGAGGAAAACCTACTACCATCACTTTGCTACACCAGTCTATTTCCTATTGGCATTCTAAATACTTGTCTTTATTCCCACAGGTAAGCATAGTTCTTACCCCTCATTGAAGAAATTTCTTTCCAGAGCAAACAGAAACCACTGCAGAAAACTACAAGTGCAGACAACAACTGATTTGGGGTACCCAGCCCCAACTGATACATCATAACAACTCTTTTTTTGTTTGTTTGTTTGTTAGTTTTTCAAGACAGGGTTTTTCTTTGTAATTCTGGCTGTAATGTAACTTGCTCTGTAGCCCAAGCTAGCCTGGAGCTCAGGTATTCACTAGGCTCTGCCTCCAGAGAACTGGGATTAAAGGTGGGCACCACCACGCCTGGCTGTATGACAGCTCTTATACCCAAGGCTCAGGAAATGTAGTGGAAGGATGACTGAAAGACTGTAAGAGCCAGAGGACCAGGAAGTCTGTTGCAAGACTGACTCTTCTAGATATGACAGGGGAACTATGCCCATGAAATCTCAACAATATGGCTGCTTAAACAAGACCAGAACAATGACAGCACCAGAGACTTGACATGCCAACGTGGATGGGGAAATCGCATGGGACCTCACCCCTAGATGAAAAGCTACAGGCAATTAAAAGTTACTGAGAGGAAGAATTAGTCTTTTCTTGAGAGGAGTACTCTAAATGATTATCCAATCCCAAATGGTCAGTCCCATAAAAAAAAAATACATATATGCAACACTAAATGAACTCAGCAGGTTGCATTTTATGTATGCATATATATGCATATGTATTTACATATATACTCATATATATTTACATATATACTTATATATGAATAAACGCCCATGAATTTTAAAGGAAGTAAAAGGGGATATGGAAGAGATTGGGAAGAGCAAATGATAATTAAATAAGCAGAGGGAGGACATAGTTTTTTTTCCTCCCAGGACTGGAGGCTGGAAGTCTGGATCAAGGTGTCCAATGCTTTGGTTTCTCCTGGGCTTAATCTCTTGGGCTTATAGGTGGCTCCCTCGTGACTCATACGGTCTGTCCTTACCATGCACATGTTTCTTCCCATGAGCCCTTTCGATCATGGAGGAGGGCCTACTCCCATGTCCTCATTTTACCTTAATCACTTCCTAGAAGGCTGTGTCTCCAAGTACTGTCACATTCCGAGATCCCAGGGGTCCTAATTCAACATAAGAATATGGAGCAGATGTAATAAGCCCTTCACTCATAGGCATGGTTCTCAATGGGGAGACCCTTCTACCTTCCCTCTCTTGAGGGGATGATTAGCAGACGGTTTTCCTTTTAGAAGAAAAAGGAAGAAAAGGAAAACAGATGTGGCATCTCTCTAACACTCCCCAGCCTACACCACCAAGGGAAAAACAGTCAAAGTTATTTTCCCCATTTGGAGTATCGGATCACTACTGCTTTGGGCAGGTTTTCAAATCTTGGGCAACATTTCAGAAGAGCAAGACCCACAACTTTTGCACTACATTCCTTTAAGAAATAGCCCTAGTTAGAGAAACCCTGTCACAAAAAAAGAAAGAAAGAGAGAGAGAGAGAGAGAGAGAGAGAGAGAGAGAGAGAGAGAGAGAGAGAGAGAGAGAAGGGAAGGAAAGAAAAGAAATAGCCCTAGCTTAAACTTCAAGGTCAAGACAGAAGGAAAGGGGGAGGGAGGGACGAAAAGATCGTGCTCCTGGGAACTAGCTCCAACATACCCTTGAGGCTGTTCTTGTCAACCAGCCTCCTGACACCTGTGCCTCGGAAAGACTGTCCAGGGATGGCCACGGGTCTGCCCCACTGGGGCCCCCAGACCAAAAATAAACCCTCCTTTCTTCTTTGTCCCTGACTGTAGTGTTTCCTACTAAATCTAAACAACTCAAGGTATTTTCAAGAAGAAAAAAAAACCCACATAACTAAAGCGCCTAAATCTGTAACGATTTTGTTTAAAATGAACCACCCAAACTTCCACATCAGAAAGAAGTCGAGTCCTAGGCAGACTCCTCTGGGAAGGCTCTTCTTTGAAGACATGGCCACTAGCTCCTTTGTTCTGTGGTTTTTGCAGGAGACAGGGGGAGAGGTTTTGTATCCCTTCCCATATCTTTTTGTGAAATCTAATCCTGTTTTCCTAAAGGTTGCCTCCTGTTCAGTTTGCTGCACAGGTGGGGGTGGAAAGCTGCTGTTTAACCCAGCATGGAGCTCTCTTGAGCTTATTACACGGGGCTGCTGAAGAAAGTCAGTCTCCCTGCAAGGGCCCCGGCTCCCAGGCGAAATATCCGCTTTCTCTATGACATGTTATGGTAAATACAATACCAGAAGATTATTGTATTTGAGATGAAGTGACTGATTCTGAATTTCCTCTCTCTGCTGAAATGAAAATAAAAGATTACTCAAAATCCTAATGGGAACATAGATGGTTTTTACCTTTCTTTTGGCTGGTGATAGAGTGACGTAAAATAGACTACTCTTGTGTCTTTTTATGTGTTGTTCCTGGGGGCAGGCCACCTGCTCATTCAGGAGCCTGCCTGTCGTGGACCATTCCTTGGGACAGAGTAAAGGACAAATGCTTTATCACTTTCATCTTCTTAAGAGCAGTTCATTAGCATTAGGGAAGAAAAGCCCTCTGATCCGAGCAGACTTGGTTATTTCGGCCATCCCCTCCTCTATGGCCGGAGGCTATACCAAAACCCCACGGTGTCCACCGTGCAAGAGAACATCACTGTCCTGTTAGAGTGGATGAATTCAGGGAAATCTCTAGAAAATCAACTCACCAACATGACAGTGTAAGTCACAAGATCAACTTTCACTATTTAAAGTGTACGAATTTCTTGTGTTCTCCTCTAAACCGGGATTCTATGAGGTTGGGTTGAATGAATAAAGAATTGAAGGCCAGGCTGAAAAACAACACCCAAGTACGTACGGTGTGTGACTGCCGAGGCCTTGAAGATGAGTGAAATGCTTTAGCTCTGCGACCATGAAGGGTTTTTCTGAACGATGCCTGCGTCCCTTGCATCGTGTCAAGTATTTTATTCTTCATTTTTTGTCTCTGAAAGAAAAATAACTATTTTCTGAGAAAGTGTTGTGACTTCCTGACTCTTGGGTGACCAGACACCTGGTTTACTTGGAATTAACAAGGTTGCTGGGGTGGAGGCTTGGGGGAGGGGGTTAGCCTTGGAAAGCTCTAGGGAAACCAGATCGGCTTGTTCATACTTCGACCCTGATCTAACTATCTCACACTGGTTTTTATTCCATCCAGTCCTCGGGAGAGCCCTCTCAGATAAACTGACATTCTCCCCACAACTGCCAGCTCTGTAGACCAGGCTGGCCTTGAACTCACAGAGATCCGCCTGGCTCTGCCTCCCCAGTGCTGGGATTAAAGGCCACTGCTGCCTGGCTTAAACTAACACTTTTATTATCCTGTCTATCAACAAGACTCATGTATGTTAAGTGACAAAATCTCAGAACTATCTTTTCCAAAGCCTGAAGATTGGTCTCACACAAGTAAAATGGGAACGACATGAAGGAGTTCTCCTAGTAACTAGGATGATGGCAATGAATCCCCATGTAGCATTTTATTATCCACAATTATCATTATCTCATCATTTTCCTAGGGTTAAACCATTAATCAGTATCATAAGACTATCAGTACCCTAGGACAGGGTCTAGCCATATCCACCTGTGGATTTAATGAGAGCAAATCTACTTTATATTTAAGCAGCATAAAGAAAACCAGAGGATCACCGTAGAGTGGGACTTTTACAGCTACATTGTTCAGAGGTCAGAAAACATTGAGTCAGGAGTGGAAGGAAAGACAAAACTGTGGAGAAGGAAGGCAAGCCCAGCTGGTGTCTACATCTTCAATAACATGAGTGCTGCGCTTGGTTTGTATCATGTATAAAACCTTACCACAGATTTGGCAAGGTGGAGATTTGAAAACAAGATGCTTACCTAGGTTTGGTGAAAGAAGAAGTATATTTGGGTGTTGTCACCAGTTCTTGGCACGCAGCACCTGAACCCTTGGAAATTTCCTGAGTGATAGGGTGAACCATATCCTGCAACCTAGGAGAGCCCCTGTGGGGTCCCTTGTTTCTGCTCTTAACGTCTGAGTGGTGATTTGGATTGAACTGCCTTAACTAATCAAAATAGCCTCACGTAACCTGCCATAGATGGTGAATTATTATTAAAGTGACCGAACAGTGTGACAGCAATGTGAATGAACACAAAATAAGGACAATATACAAGTAGATAAAACGGAACATACAGTAACAGTTTTCTATATAATATTGGTAAGCAAAATGACAAGCCTATCAAAGACTATTGTCAATATAATCCAAAGAAAACATAAAAAACATAAAGGAAATATTTACAGATCAGTCTGATAAAGGTCTAGTATGCAGACTATGTAAAGAGTTTCTACAACTCAACAACAAAAGACAATTGTGTTATAAAATAGAAACTTGAACAGATATTTCTCCCAAAGTGTACAAAGGCCAGCAAGCACAAGAAGACACTCTTGGCATTACTGGTTAATTGGAAAATGCTTACCAAAGTTACAACTTTCTCTCTCTCTCTCTCTCTCTCTCTCTCTCTCTCTCTCTCTCTCTCTCTCATACACACACACATACTCACACACACACACACACACACACACACACACACACACACACACACACACCACATACATTCACATATGCACTTATACACACACTCATATTCATATACATATTCATACATATATACTCATACACACAATAGCACACACACTCATACAATATACACTCACACACATTAACATACACACCCACCCATACACATACACACTGATTAAAATAGACAATAGCAAGTGTTGGAGGGGATGTAGAGGAACTGACACTTTGGTATATTTCTCATTAGAATGAAAAATGTTTAATACATTGGTAATTCATCAAAACTTAAATGCAGAATTACCATATTATCCAGAAATTCAATTCTTAGACATGGATTAAAAAAACTGAAACCAGGTTCAGTCAGTAAAGTGTGAGCTACGGAAGTGTGAAGATCTGAGTTTGGTCCCTAGGACCATGTCATAAAGCAGGGTGTGGTAGCATGAACTTGTAACCCAGAACCACCAAGAGGTGAAGGGTCCTTGAAGTTCATGGCCAGTCAACCTCGAAGAACTACTAAGCCTCAAGCCCCAGCAAAATACTGTCTTGAAAACTATGGTGGTCAGAGCCTGAGGACAACACCAAGGTTAGCTTGTAGCTTCTGCAGCCTTCACACACGTGTGCGATTGTACCCACACACAAAGTCAGGGACTCAAAAGATATGTACATGTGACTCTTCACAGTAACACCCAAAATGTGGAAATAAACTTGTGTGATTTTCTCAGATAAAAGACTGAATAGTGTTATATTCAAACAACAGGACATTACTTGATTATAAGAATTATATTGAGCCGGGCGGTGGTGGCGCACGCCTTTAATCCCAGCACTCGGGAGGCAGAGCCAGGCGGATCTCTGTGAGTTCGAGGCCAGCCTGGGCTACCAAGTGAGTTCCAGGAAAGGTGCAAAGCTACACAAAGAAACCCTGTCTCGAAAAACCAAAAAAAAAAAAAAAAAAAAAAAAAAAAAAAAAAAAAAAAAAAAGAATTATATTGATACATGCTACAATTTAGATGAACCTTGAAAATATGATGAATCAAAGGAGCTGGACACAAATGGTCACATAAGAGTCCATTTCTGCTAAATGTCTAAAATAAGTGCTGTAGAGACAGAATAAAGACTGGTAGTTACCAGGACCTGAGGAAGGAGGGGGATGGGAAGAAACAATTGCTTAATGGGCACAAGGTCATTTCTGGGGTGATGAAAATATTTTGGAACTAGATGTGATAATTGTACAAAGTGAACGTATTGAAGATAACTGAAATACTCACTTTTAAATGGTTAGTATGGTATATGACTTTCATCTCAACAACAGCTAAATAAAGATGGAAATACAATACCATTGGGAAAATTTCATTAGAACAAATTTTATGCTAATGTATTTTAAAATGTTTGCTTACAAGACAAATCTTACTGCGTTGCCCAGGTTAGCTGCAAACTCCTGAGCTCAAATGACTCGCGGCTTCAGCCCTCCAAATGGCTGGGACTGCTCACCACGCCTCCTTCCAGATGTAATTTTAAAGTGATGTATTAAATGTGTGTGTCCTTTTTTGATTGGGTAAAGATTTACTTGTTTTTCTTTTCAAAGTTAGAAAGTCCGTTTGAGAGAAATGCATGATGTATGAAGTGACTGATAAACAAGGAGATGGTACCATGAAAATACATATAAAACAGGATCACCTTGGGTCTGAAGCATCCTGCAGCTGGCCACTGCCCTGCTCAGCAATCTCAGATCTGTCACATCCTCAAGCTGAGCACAACGCAGCATTGTGTTGTGTATATTTGAGTTTCTTGGACTCCATTTACATACTGTTAGGAAGGTTTACTTGTGGCACATTTAAATTTTTTCTCATTAACTATTATCTTAAAGATTTTCTAATATCTGACGTGTTTGATTCAACTTCTTAGGAAAACTGACATGAAAATGGAAAGTTTAAAATAGCATTGGATCACTTTGAATAAACTTGTTAAATTTTGGATCTATGCATGCACACAGGTGTGGTGACATGTGTACACACATTTGCATCAAATACTATCGTGCTATACATGCAAAGCATGAGCAATTCTCTGTGACTCGGGGCCTCTGTTCCTTATACCCAGTTTCCTCCTGATGTCTGCAGTATCCCTCGTATTGCTGCTTCTTCACTAAAGGAGCATGCTTGAATAAACCCTCGGGACTTGTGATATTTCCTTCACTCTGACATTACATTTTCAAGCTTTCCTTTCTCTGTTTTCTCTTTCACATCTCTTCTTCTTTATGGTAATATAACATTAATAAAAATAGTGTTTAAATCCTTAAAAATAGGAATCCAGTAATTTAACTTAGAAACACATGCTTATCTGTGGAATAAGTAATCTAGAAGTTTCTGACAGTCAGACAAACTTCCTTCTTCTTAGGTTTACACCTCTTTGGCCATCCAGGGGCCATTGTCCTACACACATTCTTGGTAGAATGGCGGTCCATAACCAGAGGGTTACTTTGCCTTTTTAAACTTCTTTTTAATTAGACAATATACAATACGGTTTAAATATCCAAAGAATTATAGAGCACACAGAGAAACAGTACTATTCTATTCACATATGGCATGCTACTCTGGGAGTAACCAATACCCACAGCCTTTTGCATTTCCTTGTAGAAAAAAAAATGACACATTCATAAATACTAGTAATCCAAACATTATCCAAGATATTATGTATCTTGTGTCTTCTACCTATTTGTGTACTTTGAACATACATAATTTACTCTTTCTTTACAAACACTTATTCTACATTGTGGGATGTCAATACACTAAACCAATCCATTTTGGATGAATGTTCAAGTCATCTTTAATCTATGACACCAAGAACCATCCTGAAAACAGAGCAGTCAGTCCAAGAACTAGTATGTGTGTCTAACTCACAACTGGCTTACTGTTTTTAAGGATTTGAACACTATTTCAAATGAAGGCACTAAAGGAGGGTGCAGAGCTGGAAAGTCTAGTGGTTGTGAGAAGGTAAGAAATGCCCCAAAGTTCCCCAGGCTGTGCACTTGGGAGTTCCTGGTTTCCTCCTTCTTGCAAGCTTCCCTCATCCAAGGGTCGGAAATTTTCAGAAGATTAAGGGCGGAAATCCCAAAGGCAGAGTCATCTCCACCCCACAGCTACTGTCTTACCAGGAGCCAAATCACCTTACGCCAGCCAGAGCAGTATCTGGATACAGGAACGGTCCAGGTTGAAGCCCTGGAGGGATACTTAGCACTTCCTGTTCACAGATTCAGAATGAAAATTCATTTGCGATAGAAGGAGATTTTCCAAAGATGGCATGCACATCTTGACAGTTGGAAATTTCAAAATCTCAGTGATATGCATTTACTTAACTGTGACTTCTTATTTTTATGGAAGAAATTGATGTCATTTACTTAAAGGGATGCTTGTGAAGACCCTTTAAGATGGCAGGGACATTGACCACAGTGGTATAACTTAATGAATTTTTTTCACAAAGTAGGTGCATGTAGGAAACTTCCATGCAGATCAAGCAATGGAATGTGACCAGAAGCCCAGAACTCAGGCAAATCCCTCCACACACGAACTCTAAATGTCCCCATATCTCTATCAGTTCCCGCTGTCCTGCAACGTTGCGTAAATGGAAGCGCATGATGTCCTTTTCTCTGCTGTTTCTCAAGACGATGTAGAATTTATCTGTGATTTTACTTTTATCTTCCTTTTGTGTGGCTTCACTCATTCCACAAATATTTACGGTTACTCTATGCTAGGCACGATGCGAGTACTGGAACACAATGGCAACCATCCTGATAAGGCCCCTGCCCTTCTAGAACACACACGTAGAAACATTGTCTTCTAATTCTGAAAAGGAACATCTGAGCATTTAAAAGTCATTGCTTTCCAGGGAGTCTAAGGAGGTTTGTCAACACAGGCCACTTCAGGGAGTCTGTTTGTTTACAAAATCAAGGGTATTGTTGGGCTAAAGTGGGCTTCAGTGATTTCCTACATTTGAACCCTTAGACTCTCCCAGAATCATTACCTACTGTATAAGACCAGAAATCTGCAGAATTAAAGTCTTGGCTACATTTTAGAGTTGCATTCATCTTAACACTGAATAGCTCTACCAGGTCAGGCCCTAAGAGGAGGCAGTCATATCCATGAATGCTGCTTTAAACAAACTTTGCAGAAAAGTAATGGCCAAGCAAGGTGTATCATCCATCCATCCATCCATCCATCCATTCATTCATTCATTCATTCATTCATTCATTCAGCTTCTGACCTTTTCTTGACTGAGAAAATAGACTGGGAAAGATACTTCATGTGGTTAGTGAGAATTCTGAACTAATCCAGGAAGGTGGGTAGACCATAGATATCACCATTTGGGTATCTCACACAGTCAGAAATCCTAGTATATGTACATTTTAGGAATTACTGCTATTTTCAATGGAGTTTTCAAAACTTAAATTATCATAGCACTGAAATAATAGAATTCGTGTGTTTATACAAATGCTTAAAAACTTCAGGACATTGCAAATCAGTTTGAAGTGCCATAACCAAGCATCATCTACAGACTTGCTTCTTCCCCCTTCCTCCAGATGAGGACTTGGAGTATTTTCTTCTAGACCTTTTGATGCGTCTTTGTACATCAATATCTAGTGAACTATTCTTCAGATAAATGACCATACTGCAACTCACTTTTTTCCTTCAGTAATATATGGCCAGTCAACAACTACCTGGTTCCCTCTTTTGATCTGAAGTATAGTATCCTACCATTTGAGCACTGTCCTTCGGCTGAGGGTTAAGAACATGTAGCCTCCTGATGGTCACCTTATAAGCAGTATGGCTACATACAGCCCTGACATGAATCCTTTTGCACATGAACACATATCTCTATACAAGTGAAGAAAGGGACTGGGGAGATGGCCCAGTGGGTAACAGTATTGGCCACCCAAGCATAAGAACTTGTATCCAAATTCCAGAGTGCACATGAAGATACAGTAGAGGGTGGATGCAGGAAGAACTCTGGGGCGTGCTGGTTGCCAGCCTAGCTCCAGGGTCAAGTAGACATTGTCTGAAAGGAATAAAATGGAGAGTGACAAGAACAGGACACTCAACATCTGTCTCTGGAACACAGGCACACATAGGTAGTGCACATATAACTCATACACATATCTCACATAAAGTATCTTAGTCTATTTTATCCCAGAGATTAAGCATTTGGCTGTCTCCATACATCTTACGTTACTTCATCGGTCTTCTATTAATTTATATTTTCTTTGTCATTTTTTTGCCATTAGAAATGACCTGCTGATCCCATCCCAGCCTTTTTGATCAAGTAGAGAAGTTATTCTTGTAGACGACATTTCCTGCACATAAAAACATGATGCATTTGAAGTGGAAATGGCTAGGTCAACGAGTGTAAGATTTTCCAGTTCTGCTGGGTATTATCAAGTTGCCTTCTTAGGAATTAGGACAACTCTCATACCCAACAAGGGTGTCTCGGAAAACCCAAATCTTGTCAAACTGTGCTTATTAAACTGTAGGGTTTACAAGTCTGGTAACCAAAAGCCTGAAATTGGGAGAATTTCAATTTGTATGTTTGTTTGGTTGTTTATGAGCAAAATCAAGTATTTTTTCATATTTGTGGCACTTTTGTCTCCTTTCTTTTGAGATATCGTCATGCTGTGCAAGTTTTTCTTGGAAACTGAAGGAAAACTTTTTCTTCATGTTATGAGCTGAATTGTTTTTCTCATTTTATCCTTTGACTTGTGACTTGATTGTGTTGTGGTGTGGCTTGAGTGTTTTAGTTCCAAAAGCAAGTGTAGGGAGCTTAATCCTAGGAGGTAGGACCCAGTGAGAGGTGGTAAGGTCATGAGGGTGGAATGAATGATTCGATGTCATTATTGCTCGAATGGCTTCCTGCTGAAGGGGGAGGTTGGCTTCTTTCTGTCTCCGTCTTTTCCTCACCCTTTCACCATGTGAGTTAGAATGCAGTAAGATGCTACATAGTCTACACACACACACACACACACACACACACACACACACACACACAGAGTAAAAGAACAAAACTTAATAAAATAAAAGTATAGGAATATTGAAAATTGTAACAATACAATATCTATGAAAGTCATTGCAAGTATCTGCCACTGGTACCCATACAACCATTTTCTTTTTTTTTTTCTTTCGCTTTTTTTAAATTTATTTTTCTATTATCAGCTTGATACAGTATAAATTCTTATCCTAACTGTGAAATGTTTCATTGAGGCTTGCCCAGTAATTGAGTAAAACCAAAACTTATTATAAGCCACAGTCATCCTAGGGTCCCCCATGCTATATCGCCTCCCTGGTTCTGTGGGTTGCAGTCTGATTGTTCTTTGCTTTATATCTAGAATCCACTTATGAGTGAGTACATACCATGTTTGTCCTTCTGGGTTTGGGTTACCTCACTCAGGATGATTTTTTCTAGTTCCATCCATTTGCCTGCAAATTTCATGCTGTCATTGTTTTTCTCTGCTGAGTAGTACTCCATTGTGTAACCACATTTTCTTTATCCATGCTTCAGTTGACGGACATGTAGGTTGTTTCCAGGTTCTGGTTATTACAAATAGTGCTGCTGTGAACATAGTTGAGCATGTATCTTTGTGGTATGATTGAGCATTCTTTGGGTATATGCCCAAGAGTGGTATGGCTGGGTCTTGAGGTAGATCGATTTCCAATTTTCTGAGAAACCACCATACTGATTTCCACAATGGTTGTACAAGTTTGCATTCCCACCAACAGTGGAGAAGTGTTCCCTTTGCTCCTCATCCTCTCCAACATTGACTGTTATTAGTGTTTTTGAATCATAGCCATTCTGACAGGTGTAAGGTGGTATCTCAGAGTCATTTTGATTTTCATTTCTTTGATAACTAAGGATGTTGAGCATTTCTTTAAATGTCTTTTAGCCATTTGTGATTCTTCTTTTGAGAATTCTCTGTTTAGCTCTTCAGCCCAGTTTTTAATTGGATTGTTCAGTATTTTGATGTCTAGTTTCTTGAGTTCTTTATATACTTTGGAGATCAGTCCTCTGTCAGATATGAGGTTAGCGAAGGTCTTTTCCCATTCTGTAGGTTGTCTTTTTGTCTTATTAACCATGTCTTTTGCCCTACAAAGGCTACAGAAAATGGAAGGATCTCCCATGCTCATGGATAGGTAGGATTAACATAGTAAAAATGGCAATCTTACCAAAAGCAATCTACAGATTCAATGCAATCCCCATCAAAATCCCAACACAATTCTTCACAGACTTGGAAAGAAAAATACTCAACTTCATATGGAAAAACAAAAGACCCAGGATAGCTAAAAGAATCCTGTATAATAAAGCCACCTCTGGAGGCATTACCATCCCTGACATCAAGCTCTACTATAGAGCTATAGTAATAAAAACAGCTTGGTACTGGTATAAAAACCAACATACAGACCAATGGAATCAAATTGAAGACCCTGACATTAATCCACGCACATATGAATACCTGATTTTTGACAAAGAAGCCAAAACTATACAATGGAAAAAAGAAAGTATCTTCAACAAATGGTGTTGGCATAACTGGATGTCAATATGTAAAAGATTACAAATAGATCCATATCTGTCACCATGCACAAAACTCAAATCCAAGTGGATCAAAGACCTCAACATAAATCCAGTTACATTAAATTTAATAGAAGAGAAAGTAGGAGGTACTCTTGAATGCATTGGCACAGGAGATCACTTCCTAAATATAACACCAGCAGCACAGACACTGAGCACAACAATTAATAAATGGGACCTCTTGAAACTGAGCAGACTTGATTTAATGTTTTATGTTCAATTCCTGGTGCATTTGTTATAGATGAAATATATATTTAAAGTATCAAGCTGATATTGAAGTGTGTGTGTGTGTGTGTGTGTGTGTGTGTGTGTGTGTGTGTGTGTGTATGTGTATATGTGTGGGAGTGGGGATATGCACATGTGAGTTTGGGGGGCAGGGAGGGTGTATGTATATGTATGTATGGGTTCTGTCTCCAGCACCACATAAACTTGCTGTGGCCCTTGACTGTAATCTAGCATTCTAGAGGTGGACACAGGAGGACCATAAGTCCAAGGTCATCTTTGAACAGGATGGCAAAAAGTTCATCTGTTGTTGTGGGAATAAATATGGAAATGACATAATAGAAACGATATGATTTTTCTATAGATCTGGCTGAAGAAGAAACATTGGACCGATTTGGATGTGTATCTATTATTTGAGACATTCAGTCTACCTCTCATCGTAGGTGGGGCTGGCTGTTTTAGTCTATCTAGCATAGACTATCTAGCATAGGTGGAGTTGGCTGTCTGTCTAGCATAGGTGGAGTTGGTTGTGTCTGTCTAGCATAGGTGGAGTTGGTTGTCTGTCTAGCATAGGTGGAGTTGGCTGTCTGTCTAGCATAGGTGGAGTTGGCTGTCTGTCTAGCATAGGTGGAGTTGGTTGTCTGTCTAGCATAGGTGGAGTTGGCTGTCTGTCTAGCATAGGTGGAGTTGGTTGTCTGTCTAGCATAGGTGGAGTTGGTTGTCTGTCTAGCATAGGTGGAGTTGGCTGTTGCTATTTTTCTTCATCTCTATGATGGGAGGACAAAGTTAAATAAATGCCATGGTGACTTGGTTGCCAGGCCAAGCATTTCGGACATGATTTGGTGCTGAATATACGGTCCTTCTGCATCCTTTGAATACAACTGCCTAATGTTTCATTTATTGACTGTCTCTTGACAGTCCACTTACAGCAGGAGAGCCAAGCAGGACAGAGAGGGTTTCCCTACTACAACCTTCATTTGGTTCGAAATGGTATCATAGAGGAATGATAAGTACCTGAGTCCAGGTTTATGTTCAGGATTGAGAAGCTAAATAATGTAAAAAATACTGACTTCAGATTTTTACATAGGTAAATTGGTGCTCCATACTGTGACTAGAATTCAGGAATACCTACTACCCCAGTGAGGTGTGGTGATATTTTATCTGTGTACCCCGATAAAGCTTATCTGAGGATCATAGGGAAAAGCCAGCCACTATAGTAAACATAGAGGTCAGACAATGGTGGTACACGCCTTTAATCCTATCAGATGGATCTCTGTGAGTTCAAGGCCACACTGGGAACAGAGTCAAGCATGATGGTACATACCTTTAATTCCAGCACTAATTATAAAGGTCTAGAGGTCTGTACAGACAAACAGGAAGTGACAGAGCTGGGCAGGAAGAGGAAGTGATGTAGCTGGGTGGAGAGAGGAAATGAGATGGCAGAACAGAAAGGCATATAGGCGTGGGTATACAGGAAGTAGATCTCTTTTAAGACTGAGGTGTCAGTGAGGTGAGGTTGTCTGTGGCTTATCATATTCCTCTGATCTCTCAGCTTTAACCCCAATATCTGGCTCTGTGTTTTTTTATTAATAAGACTGTTTAGCAATTCATCTTACAGAGGTGTCCCAAAGGAAGTCATCCCCCTGGGCTCCTGACATCTGTAGCTGTGCCTCTTGAACACATCTCAACAGTAGCTGCAGCCTGTTTTGTTATGTTACTGTGAATGCCACTGATGTGCACAGTCACACCCTTTTTGAGTAAGGGGAAAGTCTGCAAAATGAGTGATTTTTTTCCCAGCACCTGATAGGGACTTGACAAGGCACTAATAGCTAGGCCTACATTTCAGGAAGCAACTTATCCTGTTATTGGTATCTGTTAATACAGAGGCCACGTGTGGTAAATATACCATGGACAGCTGGCATTGATTCGATGCCACTTAAGCTCATTACCAGGTTTTGTTGTAACATATGATACATCCACAGTTCCGTACATTTCAGATATCTGCATGTTCCTACAGAAAGTCTTCCTAACTCCCTACCCCTTTCCACTGTCCTTGGTAATGAGGTCATTTGAAGAACTGTTTGAAAGGCTCTTTGGAGAGGGCCTAAGTTAACCAGCTTGCAAGGAGCACAAATCCAGCCCCACTTTTAAAACCCCAGGAAGGTGCTATTTATTCAGAAGAACCCCAACATACTGTAGACAATATAGAGACCCTGGACAGGACTGGAGACAGCAGAGGCTTACAGGAATGTTGTGAATGCTCCCAGCAGCCAGTCTTCTAAGTCAGGCAAGCCTAACCTTCTAGGAAGGCAGCCCACTCCTTCCCCATCCGCTCGGCCTGATGTCTAGCATCACAGATTTGTGACTGACTCCCTGAGCCATTTTCATTGGCTCCCTTGATTCCAATTGCCTTCAATTTGAATTCTGCTAACATCCACATTTCCATTCTTTGGAACAGTACCCTTAAGCTTTGCAGTTTATCTTGAACTAAGTTTGATAAAATATAAACACATGGGAGAGACACTGTGATGTGCTTTGGAAGAGCACAGGCCTTGAACTCAAACAGCTTGGCTTCGAATCCTCATTCAATTATACTAGCTCTGCACCTTAGGCTAGTTGTCTAACTTTTCTGTGCCTTCTTTGTATCCTCTGCAAAGTTTTCCTGAGTTGTCGGGAAGATTACAAATGGTGTTATTCATTGGTCCTAGAAGTGAGCTTTATTGTAAGTGTAATTAGAACCGGAAACCTATTAAACATCATCTGACACCATTACTTAATTAAAAACTTACATTTTGATGCATGTGTAAAAATTGATTTACCGCTGGGCGGCGGTGGCGTACACCTTTAATCCCAGCACTCGGGAGAAAGAGCCAGGAGGATCTCTGTGAGTTCAAGGCCAGCCTGGTCTACAGAGCAAGATCCAGGACAGGCACCAAAACTACACAGAGAAACCCTGTCTTGAAAAACCAAAATAATAATAATAATAATAATAATAATAATAATAATAATAATAATAATTTACCATTAAAAAACAGGAATTTCTTTAAACGTTCACAGGGAAATCAATTTTTGATTATTTTGAGAATTGTGGGCCCAGTAGGATGTCACAACTGGTAAGAGACCCTTCCACTAAGCCTGTCAACCTGAGTTCTGTCCCCAGAGTTCACACAGAAGGAAAGAACCAACTCCCACAGTCCTCTGTTGTAAAGAACTCAAAACAAAACAAAAAATCTAGATATCAAGAAGACAAATGACCCAATTTAAATGTGGGTTATAGATCTCAACAGAATCATCAAAAGAGGAAACTCAAATGGCCGAGAAGTATTTCAAGAAATGTTCAATATCTTTAGTCATCAGGGAAATGCAAATCAAAACTAATTCAAGATTTTATCTTATGGCCCTCAGAATGGCCAAGATCAATAAAACAAGTGACAGCTCATGCTGGTGAGGATGTCGAATAAGGGGAACACTCCTCCATTGCTGGTGGGAATGCAATATTGTACAGACACTACAGCAGTTTTTCAGAAAGATGGGGATCAATCTACCTCAAGATCCAGCTATACTGCTTTTAGGAATATACCTAAAGGCTTTTCATCATATCACAGCAGAGAACCTTGCTCAACCACAGTCGTTGCTGCACTGTTCATAATAGCCAGAAACAGAAACAACCTAGATGTCCCTCAACAGATGAATGGATAAAGAAAATATGGTACATTTACACAATGGAATATTACTTAGCCATTTAAATGAAATCATGAAATTCACAGGTAAATAGATAGATCTAAAAAAAAAAATCACCACCCAGATCCAGAAAGACAAATATGGTAAGTATTCACTTATATGTGAATATTGGCTATTAAGTCAACAATAAGCAAGCTACAACCAAGCCACAGTACCCCAGAGAATGTGCAAATGAGTGGGTCTCTTTGTCTGTATCTGTTCCTTGGGCTTTTCCTTGGGCTCTTCTCCTTCTGTGAGTTTGTTTTGTCCTATTCTGACGTGTTAGGGTTTGGTTTTGTTTCATCTTATTATATCACATTATATCTCTTAGATGCCTAGCTGTTTTCTAATGAGAGACAGAAAAGGTGGATCCTGATGGAAGGAAAGGTGGGGAGGAACTGGGAGGAGCAGAGGGAGGGGAAACTGCAGTCAGAATACACTTTATGAAAAATCAATTTTCAATAAAACAAAACCCAAGTAGTCCTCTGACCTCCCTGCATACTACGCAGTGGTATTCAGGGGACGAGAGTGCACACACACTAAATAAATAAATAAAAGACAAAAAATTTCAGGTTAAAAAAGAAAATGCCTGAGAAAGAAATGTGCAACTTCCATGCCTTGTTTACTTAAGCAGGCTATAAGAAGAGAAAATAAATGTCTTTCGATATTTTTTAAAATTCAAGCAAAGGAACAGCTAGGTCAGTAAATGATTTGCAGCATAAACATGACAAACCTCGTTCAATCCCATGAGCCCGTGTAAAAATCTGAGCATGGGGAAGTGGAAAGAGGCAGAACCCTGAGCTCCTGGGCCAGCCACAGCCAAATCAGTGAATTCAGGCCAGTAAGAGGCTTTGTCTCACAAAACAGATGGACACACACACACACACACACACACACACACACACACACACACACATTTGGCAAAGGGTGATGAGACTAGCAGCAAGGAATGTATGAGAAACGTTCAAAGCAATGGCACAGAAACACACACTGGGGAAGTGGAGAAGGCCCCTAAACTGAGGGATGATCGGGAGGTTAATCGACAAAGAAGCGCTAAGCCCCTAGTTCCCTCCCAGTCAGAAACCAAGACTGGCCCCTCCTGATCAGCAGGTAGGTTCCAGGGACACCACTGACTGGAAAGTGCAGAGACTTGACTTGGAGACAGGTCTCGAGCCAGCACAATCGAGTCATTTCCTGACACTCTCAAGGACGAGTGGCCATTATTCCTCCGTCTTTAGGTCAGATAAAGGCTATGTAGTGTCCACAGGGGAGGTCTAACTCTTGCATGATGCACTGAGTAGACATGGAGTGCTCCCAGGTGTCTGGTGAGTCATGGTCTAGAAGTAATCACTAGGGGAGACTGGCCCTGAAGGTTTCTTATTCCAGAAAAAAAAAATGAAATTCTGATGATTATTATTAAAGCAGTACTTGCCTCCCCAGAATGGTGACATCATGAAAAACAAAAATCTACCTCAGTTGTATAAAATTACATAAAAGCTGTATGAGTACATATTTATAACCGAATTATTTTTATATATTAAATGAAACAGTCCCTTTAAAGGCAAAAGCCAAATTGGTGGCAACAGTTAACACGTTTAAAAAATAAAGAAGTACCTTCTCCGTATGTGACAATGTATCAGAGAAGATAGATTTGTGCTTTCCATCCTTAAAGATGCAACAACAACGACTGTGCATCCCAGCTGGGCCAGGGAAAAGTATGGACTCCGGGCATGCACGTTCTGATCTAATTCTAAATGATCTGACACGTGCCAGCTTCCAGGAGGGCGTCTGTCCAGTAACCATCTCTGTCAAGCACGCACTTTCAGGAAACAGAGAACTCGAATCGGCACAAGTCACACTGATATCTAATCTAGCTTGAGTTTGCATGGTTTGGGTCTAATCTAGAAGTCCAGCATTTCTGAATTCCATTTGTGGATAAGCCCGGGCCTGAGAGTCTCATTCCACGCGACACTAGAGGAAGCAGTAGAAGAACGGGAGCACCTGTGTATAAAGTCCCAAAGGAAGCAACTGCGGGATTCATATTAGGAATTACCAGACACGTGGTGTCATTAGTATGACAAGGAAGCAGGGAGCATCTGGTGGTTAACCAGGCTAAAGGTGGAACCAATGTTCTCGACCAGATGTGTGTTTTAAAGAGCTATCTCACAAACAGGACCAAGGACTTTCAGGGCAGTCACAACAGAAGCTTTTCAAAACATTAAATGCAGCAGTAGAAGGAAAAACAATGCTCTTACACGTGGTATTTATCAGGTCGGGGAGAAAGGCTGAAGGATCTTGAACAATCAGGCAGAGGGCCGTATGTCAGTGGGCTGCACCATATCACAGAGATCGCAAGCTTTGGAGCCGAGCCCAGCTCAGAGCACACACCTACAGGGCACTCTTAGCTCTGTGGTGCTCAGAAGTGCACCGCCCTTTGCTGTCCGATTCTCTGCTTAAGATAAGGACGATAAAAAAAAACTACCAGGTTGCTCTAAGGACCAAGTAAGTAGCACAAAGGGCTTAGCCACATAGTGAGTTCCAGGTTACCCATCATCTAATCTTGTTGCTATTGAGGATACAAGAAGCTACGTTGTTCTTAGCGTGATACTTTGCTTGATATCAGCAGCTGTAAGACTAAAAGAATGCCCACACGGCAGGCAAAGATGTTGTAGTTCCTTTCCGGTTGCATCCTGCAAATAAGTGATTCCCAGGGCCAGAGAGATGGCTCACTGCTTAAGAGCACCAGGTGCTGTTGCAGAGGACCCAGGTTTCATTCTGAGCACCCAATTGGCAGCTCACAATCCTCTGTAACTCCAGTCCCGGACATCTGATGCCCTCTTCTGGCCTCTCTAGGTATTGCACACTTGGTACATAGACACATACACAGGCTCAATGTCTATACATATATATGGATAGACAACGATATATACATATATACACATACATATATGTGTGCATATATATGTATATATATATATATATATATATGTTTGTGTGTGTGTGTATAGTCTCTCTCCTTCCTGTTGTTTCGATGGCATTTGTTTCAGCAAATAGAATCATTTATGGTATGATCTCTCTTATTTCCATCTTCCAGGCTATCCACTGCCAGCATCACTCCTCAGGGACCCAATTTTTATGCAGAATCAGCCAAAGAAGGCCTCCACTTTAACCCACAGTAACATTCAATTCCAGTAAAAACTCAGAGAGGAAAGCTGGCTAAGAACTATCTCTCTGTTAACTCGAAATGACCCCAGAAAGCACTGAATCTTTCAGAGAACACGTTTGTGTGCACAGGGTTGAGGGATTTTAAAATCCACACTTCTCTTCAAGACTCAGATAATTTTAATAACCACTTTATATAGCCAACTTCCAAGACCCTCCCCCCCCCCCCCCCCGGGTGTACGTGTGTGTGTGTGTGTGTGTGTGTGTGTGTGTGTGTGTGTGTGTGTGTGTGTGTTGACGGTGAAGGGTTGTATTCAATTATTCATTTATTCAGTACTTTTGAGCACACACACTGTGTGGGACTGTTGCAAGTTTTATGGGAAAAGCTATGAAAATATGAGACAATTATTGTTACTCACATTAGAAAAAAGTTAGAGCCAAATGTGGTGGCTCATGCCTCTAACTTCAGCTACTCTTAAAGAGGACACTAGATGATGTCAAGTTCAAAACCTGAGGCCTGCCTGGGATACAATGGGAGTTCAAGACTATCTGAACTTTGTAACTTGAGCCTTGTTCCAAAAAAAAAAAAAAAGATTTTTTTTTTTTCAGGACTAGGGATGTAAGTCAGTGGTCTAGCACTAACACAGAAAGTGCTAGGTCTGCAGTTAATGGTTTAATCCCCAGCACTGGGGAGAAGAGAGGAGAGGGGACAGGAGAGAAGGGAAGGAAAGGAGAAGGAGGAATGGGAAATTGAACAGTTTTCTAGACAATATTCGTCACCTTCTCCAAATCTAGCTAGACTTACGATTAATCATTTGTTATAAAATAATTATGGGTTTATTGTTTGTTTTCTGAGATAGAGTCTTACTATATATCCCTGACTGGCTTGGAACTCACTATATAGAATCAACCTGTAAGTCATAATCCCTTTAGGGAGGTTGAATGACCCTTTCACAGAGGTCGCCTACAACCTTCAGAAAACACAGATACTTACATTATGATTCATAACAGTAGCAAAATTACAGTTATGAAATAGCAACAAAAATAATTTTGTAGTTGGGGGCACCACAACATGAAGAATTGTATTAAACGGTCACAGCATCAGGAAGGTTGAGAACCATGGTATAGAGCAAGCTGCTCTCAAATTCACAGAGATCTGCTTGCCTCTGCCTCCATAGTACTGGGTAGGATTCCAGGTGCATATGCCACCATCTCAGTTTACATATAATAATTATGAAGTTAGACTAGACTTCCAAAATAATATGAATTATGTCACTTACTATTCAAGGGTTCTTGTCCGAGTACATCATTTTTTAAAAAGATTTATTTGTTTTATGAATATGAGTGCTCTATCTGCATGTATGCCTCTACACCAGAAGAGGGTACCAGATCTCATCATATGTGGTTGTGAGCCACCATGTGGTTGCTGGGAATTGAACTTAGGACCTCTGGAAGAGCAGCCAGCACTCTTAACCGCTGAGCCATCTCTCCAGCCCCCAAATACTTCAGGTTTTTTTAATCTTGGTATTTTAATCTGAAAAAGGAAATAGCTAACACCACCTGCCTTGTAGGGATGTTTTAAAAATTAAATTAGATGTAGTAATTGACCATGGCCTGGCACATGGTAAATTTTCAATGAAAGAATTATTATTTAAGATTAACACCTGAATCAGCAAGCTCATTTATCTTCTTTTTCTCATGATTTGAAACATGTTTCTCTGTTGTGCTCTAAGACTTCTTTGTGGCCAGAAGTTCTGAGGCTGGCTAAGACATGGATGTACAGATGAGCACTTCCCTGAAGATGAGAAATCCATAAGCCTATGGTCCCGAGACCTCATGAGGTCACAGCAGGTACTTTCAAATCAGCTCTTACAAAAATGACTGTTGTCTCAGAAACAGTATTTAAGCTGCAAACAGAATCCATTCTTTTTTTTTAAGATTTATTCATTTATTTTATGTACATTGGGGTTTTGCCTGCATGCATCCATATGAGACTGCCAGCTTCCCTGGAACTGGAGTTACAGACAGTTGTGAGCTGCCATTTGAGTGCTAGGACTCCAACCTAGGTCCTTTGTAAGAGCAGCCAGTGCTCTGAAAGGCTGAGGCCCCTAGAATCCATTCTTAAAGTTTTAGAAAGAAATCAAAGGACTGAAGCTACACACGTGTCCCTCCGAGTGGTGATTTTTAAGATTTTTTTTTATTTCTAATTATGTGTACATATGTGTGCAGAGGTGTTGGGGAAGCCAGAAGAGGGTGTCAGATCCCCTGAAATGAGTTACAAACAGTTGTAAGCAGCCATATGTGGGTTCTAGGAACCAACCTCAGAACCTCTGTAAGAGCAGCAAGTGCTCCTTACCAAGGAGTCCTCTCTCCTGCCCCTCTTGGGGGAAAGTCTGTGCTGTTAGCATCTCTTGATTAGGAGATATTTGAATTAAAACAGAGGAACTGCCTGGTGGAAGATATTTTCAAAAGTGCTAGGCTTGTGAGAACAGCAGAAATGCTATAAGGGCTCCAGTGGAGTCAGACTGATTTCTGTAGACTGATTTCTGGTTGGTTGGTTTGTTTACACCTCAACTCCCAGAAGTGATGGTTAAGAGGACTCGTTAGCATGTAATGAAAAGAACGATGGCATACTAGTAGAAAATCACTTCTGTGAGTTTTTTTGAAGACTCCAGGTTGAAAGGCCATCCTTTAAAATTCCCTGTTTCTTTTGCTACTTTAGTTTGTATTGAGATGGGGTCTCCTACGTAGCTCAGATGGGTCTAGATTTCTCCAATTTCCTGCCTCAGCCTCCTGGTGAGTGAAATTTCAAGTGCACATCTCTGCACCGGATACCGGGTGCCTGGCCATTTCAGTGGTGCCTAACTAATTGGATTAGCAACATCTTTAGGAAACTGCAGCCCTGCCAAGTCATTTTTCCGCTATCATCAGAACTGTATACGTCATCGTTTCCAGGATGGGTGGCACTCTCAGCACACTGTTTTCTGTTGGCACTTTGATATTCTCAGTTCTCAATGGCAGGCCAAGCAGCAGTAAACTCCAGTTCTAGGAAACTTTGGCAATTATAAATTTGTTAGTCATATCTGTTACTGAAATCGCCATTTCCTTCCCCTTGGAATTAGCACCTCCCCTCTTCCTGAGAGCCAAGGGGAAAAGGTGCCTTTGAACTATCCAGGATTAATCTTTACTTCCCTCCCTTCTCCCGGTCTTCCGTTCTCCCTTTCTATAGTCCTGACTTTCAATCGTGCACCCTCATAGGAAGGGAGGTGATAACTTGAAGTGTCTGCTTGGAGTCACTTCCCTGCTCCCATCCTCTCTACCACTAAAAGCAAGCGGAAGTGACTGAGAAATCCCTGGAGGGTCGAGTGTCCCCGGGACCAAACACCTTCTCACCCCTTCTCTACTCCCCCTCAAATCTTGGGCAGCGTCGGGGGCTCCCAAACTGCACAGTAAACTTCTTAACCTTTTGTGAGCGTGGACCTACAGAAACCTGCAGAGGCAGGCTCTAGCCATGGCGACAGAAGTCCGGGGAAGACCTGGGTTTAAACTGTTGCGAAACTTTCAGGGAACTACGGATCTGAAACACACTGGAACCATAGGATTGAGATCCCTGACTCTAAAACTCTTAACTTGGGGCAATTAAATGGAGAGTGGAGTTCAGGTGACAAATCTGGTTCCTAGTGATCAAGTGTAGGATTGGGGCTCCGGCGCTGGGCTACTTTCTCTCTAAGGAATCCCAAGTGGGGTGGTGGAGAGAGATGGGTACAGAATGAAGGGGACAGGCAGAAATGGGGAAATGGAGAAGGTACAGTAGAAAACAGGGTAGGAAGAGACCTTCGGAGAGGAGGGACAAGGGCCCAGAGAGATCCTCACCAAGAACTGGAGAGGGAGAGATTCCAAACCGGAGAGACCGAGGTAGGAGAGGAGAGTCGGGGTGAATGGCAGGGCGCCACCGAGGAAAGAGAACTTTCTCTGCTCTCCGTCTCTAGCTGAGAGACTTTGAAAACCCCACCTCGGGGAGGTGACGCGGACGGCCACTGATTGCTCGGGCGCTGCGGGGGCCTCTGGCCTCCGCCTCCAGCAGCTGGAGGGGCCTAAAGCGGCGATTCCTGGCACCGGCGGCCGAGGAGGGGACAGGATCTGCAAGGAGGCGGGCCGCCTGCCTCGTTTTCTCCTCCCCTCTCCTCCTCCTGGAGGCGTGCACCCAGGGTATTTGAGCGCCCGCGGGGGCCCCCGCCCCCTGGCCCCCCATTCAAGAAGCGGCTCGGCTAACTCGGCCAGCACAGGGCGCCCGGCGCGCCTCGGAGCGCACGTTCCGCGCCTTCTCCTGCCCGCTGGCTGGACATTATGCGGCCGAGCAACCGAGCCCCAGTCCTCCGCCTCCTTCTCCTCCTCCTGCGGCCCGAGCCGCTCAGCTCACGGCAGGCGGCAGCGTTGCTCAGCCGAGCGCAGACGGGACCCTCTCTGCAAGACCTCAGCGACTCCTAAAGTCAAAAAGTTGGCGGCAGGGCGCCGGGGTTCCGCGCGCTCTCCACTGTTTCTGCCTCGCGTCGCCGCCAGCCACCAAAGCCGGCAGGAGGGAGGGGGTGGGAGAAGCGGGGGGGAGGGGTGAGGAGCACCATGCAGTTAGTATCCTGGGCCACACTGCTAACGCTCCTGGTGCCGGACCTGGTTGAGATGAGGAGCCCTGACGCCGCGGCGGCCGTGCGCAAGGACAGGCTGCACCCGAGGCAAGGTAACGTGGCTCTGGACCCTCAAGGTCCCCCCCTCCACCACCACCACCACCACCACCACCACCACACACACACACACACACACACACACACACACACACACACACACACTCACACACACTCACACACACTCCATCGCCACCTCCTCGAACACGCTCCGGGGCGGGTACCCCGCAGCAGAGGCCTCTCTCCTTTTCCTAGAAAGAATTACCTCCCGTTTTGGAGCCTCTCCCTTCTCTGGGTCATCCCTAGCCAACTATTAGGGAGGGAGGCACTGCAGGAATTTTAGGGCCACCCCCAGCTCTTTTTTGCCTGATTTTTACTCTCCTTATTCCCTGTCCCAAATCAATGCTACTTAGTAGCTGGGTAGCTGGGATCCCCGGAGAGCGCACATTTTATTTTATTCAGGAATTTATCAGAACCTGTAATTATCTTATGTTTCTAGATTTGTTCATTGTCTGACTTCTAACGCTGTATTCTCAGCGCCTCGCTTAGTTGTCGGCTGTTACTATTACAGTAGGCGCTCGACAAATATTTGACCAGAGATGGAAGGTGAAAGAATTGACACGAAGGGACTGCAAAATAAGTCGGGACAAAGCCCCCCATCTTCTTTTTAAATTAAAACTTTCGCAGAAATGAATGATTAGCTCATTTGCCTCTGCTTCTCCCTGCAGTGAAATTATTAGAGACTCTGAGCGAATATGAGATCGCGTCTCCCATCCGAGTGAACACCCTCGGGGAACCCTTTCCCACGAACGTGCACTTCAAAAGAAGGCGACGAAGCATTAACTCTGCCTCTGACCCCTGGCCTGCCTTCGCCGCCTCCTCCTCGTCTTCCTCTACCTCTTCCCAGGCGCATTACCGCCTCTCAGCCTTCGGCCAGAAGTTTCTATTTAATCTCACCGCCCATACCGGATTTATCGCTCCACTGTTCACTGTCACCCTCTTTGGAGAGCCAGGGGTGAACCAGAGCAAGCTGTACTCCGAAGAGGAAATGGAACTTAGGCACTGTTTCTACAAAGGCCATGTCAATACCAAGTCCGAGCACACTGCGGTCATCAGCCTGTGCTCCGGAATGGTGAGTGGGCGCGTGCCCCTTTTCTCCTCCCCGCCTCCTCGTCTGCTTCTTTAAGACTTAATTGCACCCTAGTCTGAACCTACCGAGTCTATGCTCTGGCGTTAAATATCAACACTGGCTTACGTCCCGGGATTTGGTGGTCTACCGGTGGGGTGCGCTTACACTCGAGAAGAGAGTAGGCATCTGTCCCCAGAGGGTCGTGGATCTTTTGGAGCTGTCTTGGGGATGGATTGCGCTTGCTGTGCTTAGCCCAACTCTGCAGAGTAGCTTGCACGTCGGCTTACAAACTCAGAGAAAGTTGCTGGGGTTGTGGTTTCTTGTAGCAAACTTGGCCGCCCTGGAGCGGAGCAGCTGAGCGCAGGGCGGACCTAACTCCTCAGTGCTTCCTGAGTCAGGGATGTAAACTGACAATCCCAGGACACCCCTTCTGGAATGCTGGGATATCTCTTGCATTGAACGGGGGTACGTAACCTAGTGTCCTTGCGTTCTTTCCTCTCAGAGCCTTTTATCACGTGCAAGGAATTTTGAAACTGAACCAGATTGACAGGGAAGCTGATCCTGTCCCGGGAAAGGAAGGGTGAGCCAAGTACTCTGAGAGCTGGGAGTGAGGGCGGAGCTTGTCTCTAAGGCTGTGTTTGGGAGTGGAAGGACGCGGGGGAGGAGGGGGTGGTGCACTGCAGTCCGACTCTGCACCCTGCTGGCGTGGTGGCTGGAGGCGCTAGAGTAGTGAGAGAGAGACTGGAGTGGTAGGTAGCCTTTAGAAGAGTCCCATTCTTCTGGAACCCGTGGCAGTTCCAAAGGACAGGAATAGTAAAGTATGGCGCACGTTTCTCTAGGAAGGTTGAGTTCGACGGATACCACCCTGTGCTGCCAAGTGGGCACATAGTGGGAGATCCAAGTTGGTACCTCCACCCCCTGTTTCCTGACCCCTCCATTTACCCTAAATTGGAACTAACAAGGCATCCGCCCCCATTTCGTAAGACAATTAAGAGTGTCGTACAATTCTGGACCCAACTAGGGTGGTCCTTCTCTTCCCAAGCGACGTGCGTTTCTACCACGCGCTTATGACGCAGAAAGTTTCCCGCGGCTCGTTCTCCTAGCTCACTGCACCGCGCATTACGCACAATTGGCTATTAAAAGTCTGTGCACTTACTCTCTCCCCTTGGCACACACACACACACACACACACACACCCTCCTCCTCCTCTTTCTAAGTGGGGGCTTGGGTACTCACTCGAGCGCTAGGCTGCCACATTCGCTGGCTGGTTCTTGCGTCCAGGTCTGGAGGTTACATCCTTCTAAGCCTTCCAAAAACAGGATCCCGGCGGAAACTCTGCACTCCAGAAGACAGGGAGGAGGGGAGGTCTAGCCTACTGGGATCCTGGGAAGAGGATGAGCCCCCTTACCCACCAGCTAAGCTCTGGGAAGCCTGGTGCCCAAAGTGCCTGGTTGAGATTGATTGGGGGTAGGCGGAGACCGCTGTTTGGCAAGGGGAGGGGATGCTGCGTTGAGTCATCATGGACTCAAACCTGGGCCTGGGCGCTAGAATGGCTGCGATTTTTGAGAGGTTATCATCTAGGTAGGCTGAAAAGTCTTGAAGTGGATCCCAGAGAACCAGCGCACCCCCTATTTAAAGCTAGGGACCCCTAGTTCCTGGTTCTTAGATAAGGCTGCTGTGCACTTCGTTGGTAAACAGTCTTTACTCCTCCTCTTTCCCCGCCTACACACCGGTGGAATCCGAGTGGCCCCAGCAGTTGTATAAATATTTTTCTGCGTAGGACTTTAATTTCCATTGGTGGTTTTACATGGTAACACAATGCACGTGGTCTCCTTGAGAACTGAGAATCCGGGCTTCTTCTGAAAGGACTCCCTGGACTCTCCTAGCCCCATTTACAATGCGTGTAATTTGCAACGTGCCTTTTCTGGAGGGAAGGCTACATATATTTTTAAAATGCGCAAACTAGGTTTTTTTTTATCTGTGGCCACTAATCTAGCTCTTCCTACCTTGTTTGTCTCCTGGAATTTTTATTTCCTCCCAAGGCTCATCTTTATCATTTCTGTAGCAGTCCCTACATGATGATGTTCCTGACTGCCCAAGGCGGCTTCCAGGAAATCTGCCCTCTTTAGAGTGATTCAAAACTATGCACCCACCACACACTCCCCACACCCGCCAGTTTTGTTTTTCTGAATGCCATCTTATACATTGCTCTCCTTTGCTGAGAGAATGTCTGGACCTCAGTCCCTGCCTCTCTTCCTCTCCATAGGACCACTGTCTGAGAAAACCTCCATCTACCCTCTTCTCTCCCAGCCATTTTTCTCAATCCCTGCCACACACCGGTAGCAGGTCAGTAAGTGGGCCATAAGAGCTCATTGACACCATTGTTCACATAGCCTACACATGTCCTCATATTCTAGTGAACAGTACCTAATTCCACAGCTGTTCTTTAAGATCCTAACATTATGTCACCTCACCCATAGCCCAATGTCCAATTTCATCTTAGTCTCTTCTTCTGAAATTCCCTATTTCACGTAGTCAGCTTTATGCTTTCTCTAAATTCTCTTTAATCTCCTGTGCTCAGTACATATATTGCCCACTGTGTGTGTGTGTGTGTGTGTGTGTGTGTGTGTGTGTGTGTGTGTGTGTGTGTGTGCTTTGCTAATAATTGAACTCTGGGTCTTGTATTTGCCAGCAAGAGAGCTACATTTCTGTGTCAACTTTTTTTTTCTTTTAAAACGTTGTTTCATTTCTACTTCCCCACAAGACTCCATAGTTTTCCATGTGGTTTCAGCCCTCTGCTCCAAAATCATAGACACTGTCTCTCTTCAGATGTTCACTGTGCGTGTGTTCTCCTCTTCTGTCCTAGGCATTTGCACCAACACCTATCCATTCCACTCACATGCTATAGTATATAGACAGTACATGGTGTGTTTATATACATAATAATGTACACATATGTAAACAAATGGTCACCTCAGCCAGCACAAGATAAGTTGGGTCCCAGTGGTTATTTCTGAACCAACAACAAAATTCATTTTGTCTCCATATTATTACCCTTTATTGAGCTTTTGCTGCAGGCTCTGTGATACAGTGACCTCAGAGCTACCCATTTCGCTGGTAAGAATGCCTGGGCCTTCAGAACAACCATCTTGCCCCAGGCCTCATGCTGATAGGTGACCAAGTTGTCATTTCACCTCAGCCTTTCTTATCCATACTCTTAACCATAGGCCAGAGGCCCAGTTCCCATTCCTCGGGAAAATGACTGGATTCGGTTTTTTTCAGACACTGATGTGAAATCAGGATTGTGAGTTCAAGAATTGCCATTAACACTAAGCTGCTCTGTACCACTGAAGGGCAACTTAGGACACATCACTACCTTTCTGTGCCTCATGGGTTCCTTTCACTAGTCCTGTCTCCCATAGACCTTCCTTGCCCTGTGCTTAGAAAATACCAGTTACATACTGACCACAGACAGAGGTGCTTTGGTGAGCACAAATGCGCTAACTTGCTGCTTCTCTGGTGATCTGTCAATCTGTCAGACTATACGAAAACTGACTTCTGCCTGAGTCTAAGAGCTTGAATCCCGAGGGGAGCTGCTTTAAAAAGTCGAGTTCTAGACATCACACCCAGAAAATTTGAATCTGTAACTATAGAGTGGCATCCCAAATTTCATCAGAAAAAAAAATAATAATTCTCCCAGGCTTTCTTGATCCCCGTTGGTTTTGAAAAGCAGTGCCTTAGCCTGGCGCCTTTTCTTATATAAGAACCATGGGAGTGTCTTAAAATTCTGATTCTCGAACTGATCGTAGAAATTTGGGCACAGTGCAGCAAATGTGAGGCAGAGGTCTTGGCTCTCTAATCGGATCTGGAGGATGCTGGTGCAGGTCACCCCGCATCTCTTCAGGGGTGATCTTTTCTCCTGTGCCCAGGAAATGAGAGAAGGCTTCTGGTTGTTTTCAGTGCAGGAAGAGAGAAGAACTGGGTGTCTCCTCTGAGACAGGGCCTATTGGGCGCTTTCAATGTTCATATGAATGGTTCAAGCTTGAGGCACTGTGGATCATTTGCAAAACTTGTAGATACGTGAAGAGGGGAGGGAGGGAGATGGCCTTTTGCAAGGTGTCCATAGTGCTTGGCAAGAGCAAACTGACCTAAAACTAATGAGCTACACCAAAATCCACTGATCACTTCAAAGCCTTAGAAGGTTCTTGCACTGGGCTACGTGCATGGCGGGTAGTATCCTATTTAACCTTCACAGGTTAACTTGAAGAAGGAACTTTATCTCCAACTGACCAAATGTGAAAGCTCAGACCAGCAAGGAAAGTCGCTCAAGGGGGGTAGGTGTGGTGCTGGGAGCGCACGTAACAGAGTACTACAGCACTGCCTCTCGGGATATCACTCTGCCTTGGCAAAGGGGACCAGAAGAGACCGTGTCAGGGTTACAGGCAACACCACCTTGAAGGCACTGTGGCTATCCTGTACCTGGTGAATGTGAAAGGAGACAGTTTGGGCCAGCCAGCTTGTCCCTCAGCTATGCATGGGTGTTCGTGGATTTCTAGGCAGCCTGAGCACTCAACTGTTAGAGCCTGCTGGAGGAAGAATAAGAGATCTGGAACTTAAGCACCAAGGAAAAGCTGGACTTGGAAAGCAGGTGTAACACATCATCAAGGAAAGAATTAGCTTCCAATATGGCAGAGAGTGAAGATAAGCCACAGCTGCTCCAGGGTACCTCAGCCCTCTCAGGGAGGGGCCCCCGAGCAAACAGCTCCTTCTCCTACCTGGGATTACCTCATTCTTTGTGTTGTGTTCTTGTCCCTCCCATTGGCTGAGCTGTGTTCAATCAACCTCTCCTCTTTCTGCACAGATGGGCACATTCCGGTCCCACGACGGAGATTATTTTATTGAACCACTGCTGTCTGTGGATGAGCAAGAGGATGAAGAGGAACAGAACAAACCCCACATTATTTATAGGCGCAGTACCCCTCAGAGGGAGCCCTCAGCAGGAAGGCGTGCCTGTGGCACCTCAGGTATTTGCTTCTTGGTTAACTGCAGATGCTGTGTGGACAAGGGTTCATTGCCACGCTGCAGGAACGCAGCAGCTTTTCTGCTGTTTGCAGAACACCACCATGTACAATATGGTTTATTGAGTTCTTCGGTAAGGTAGGTACAGCCCCTTGTATAGACAGAAACTACAGAGGGGGTTAGTAGTTAGTAGTTAGTAGTAGGGGTTAATATCCAAGGTTGCACAGCTAAGAATGTACAGTGAGCCTTCGAAATGAGAAAGCAATAACTTGATTCCATCTGGAGGCAAAGCTGCCTCTTGTGTGGTTGATACTTAGAACAAAGCTGGAGTCTGAACCTGTAACTTCAGTGAGCGGTTGTTTGTATTTTCTTGATGTCGTCTATTCATTTGGTTTCACTTTTGTTTTGTGTCACATTTATAAGATAAGCATACTGCACAGGGTTTTGTTGTTGTTGTTGTTGTTGTTGCTGCTGTTTGTTTGTTTGCTAATTGTATAATAGAATTCACAAAGCCTGCTGTGTGTTTATTGGTTTGGCTCATGTCCTGTGGTTTTTGGAAACCCAGAAATGGATCTGTGAGCTTCCTTCTAGGTTTCAGTCCCAAGAGTACATTATAAGCCCGCTGCTGGATTTCACTGCATTCTGGGCGCATCATCACAGGTTTTTGGCTGATCTATGGGTCCATCCTTAGGGATGCATTTTCGTGGGCATCTGAGGAAACTGATGCTTGTCTGTGGCCTTCAGCTTGCAGCCTTGTAGCACCCCTCACTGACCTCTAGGCCTGGCTACTGTCCACCTGCTGGCAGCTTACCATTGAGTAGCATCTTGTGTGCTGAGATGTTTGTTACAATGTTTTTAAAATTCCATTGACCGCTGGCTTATGGAACTATTTCTTTCTTCATAAAAAAACTGCATCAACAAAGTAGCTATTCAGTTTTCTGGTATCTCCTATAATACTAAGACTAACATGGAGTTGCTTTAAATGCTTCCCCAAGGAGTTGTCAGCATCATCTTCCATGTGTGGCAGGATTTTTCACAGTGATGGTATCTCATGTCTTCATCCCTGTTAGAGGTATTATTTCTAAAGCGAATCCTAAAAGATAATGATAACTACTTATAATCTGAAAGTAGTCAACAGCAAGAGTATAGAACTATAGGTCTTGGCTTATTGCATCCATTTTTGTGTTCTCACCCTCAGAGCAAGGTGGGATATAACTGAAATCATTGTTACTTAGTCTTTTTAAAGGAATGAAGAAGCCAGATGTGGTGGCACACACCTGGAGGATCACGAGTTCAAGGCTAGCCTGGGCTACTTTGTGCCTGGTCTATGTATTGAGACTTTGTCTACAAAGGAAAAAGGCAAAAAGAAGAGTCCAAAAGTTGGCATTGGGTAGTTTTCCTCAGAAATGATAGTCCTAGGAGCTGGAGTAGTGGCGAGCCTGCCAGCTGCCAACTAGTTTAATAGTTGGGACATTTGTCTTAGTTTTATTTTTAGGCTTATTTTAATTTCTCAAATATGTATTAGCAAGTACATATTTTATATATGGTATAGAAAGGAAATACATGATTCTCCCTTCTGTCTTATTAATGTGTTAAAAGGACATGGACATGGTACTAGTGTTTAATGCACTGAACACTTAGTCTATGTTCTGATGTTCTTCTCACTAATTAAAACAAAGAAACCAACCAACCCATGTCTCTCAGGCAAATTGGATGGAGTCATATTGGCAGTTTTAGTAAGGGTCCAAGCAACTGGGATATTCAGGTAAATTCAAGTGTCATTGCTAACGTTGAATTTAAGGCACTAGTCATTGCCTGACACACGCGGCTCATACCTTTGGGACTTTACTTCCTAATGGCAGTTTTTCCTGCTCTTTCCTAGTAGGGCAGTAGAGTATTAGAACTGGAAGGCTCTTCAGTTGACACGTCTAATTCAACACTTGAGTTGCAGATGGAAGAGGAAGTCAGAGGGCAGGGTGTGGAGTTAGTTGCTTATTTTCAGGAACAGTACACCACATATTTAACACCTGTTGGAACTTTTCCTTGCCTGAGTCTGGGGGTGGCCTCTGGAAGCCCCACACAGAGTACATGTCACACTTTAGTTGCTGGATTGTGGGATTCTCAGCAGGACAGGCTACTCTGGCTGTTGCACTGCTGTGTACAGATGGGATGCAGGCCTTGTTTCTGATTCTTGATGCAGGTCTCATTTTCAGAAAAGAGTCTGAGATACTGTATTCAAAAAATGTGTGAAGGAGTCTAATGTGCTGGAAGCCAAGGACTTCCAAAGGAAGGTGGAGCTTTGTATGCATTTTTAGTCACTGAGCCATCAAGCACTTACTGAGCAACTCTTCCATGGCATGATGAGAAAACTAGAAGCCATCACCATTCTATTGCATATGACCTGAGTCACATTATAGACTATCAGCTAAAAATAACGTGAACTCGCCGAGGTATGTTCAGAACTGAGCATGAAATAATGAAGATCCTGGGACAGGGGTTAGCAGATGGTAGCATTCACAGGATGGAAGATGAAAAAGAAAGGTCATGAAAATAGGGAAGATAGCATCATGGTAAGGGAAGGGAAACTGGGAACACCAAACCAGATGTAATCACTCGTAGCTTTGCAGTAAACACACTGTAAATCGATAATGAGACTTGCCCAAAGCCTTTGTGACCACCAGTGGTGGGACTGAGAGCACTTCCTGTCTACTTATTTCCTCTTCATCTAGTGTAGCATTTTGTTGATGGGAAGCTTCTCTTGGCCTAGTGTCTGCCCTTTCTGGCTCAGCTTTGTTTTGAGGTCATTGTATATATACGGTGACTGCTTGGATGTATCCCCATGTTTTGTCCTTTCGTTCTGGTTCCAAGGCCATCGGGATTCATAATGGAGAGTAGTAGGGTGTTGTCTTCCTGTGACATGCCTTTGTGAGAGCAGAGACAGGTTTACTGAGCTCTCTGTCCACCTGACCTTTATCCCAGGGGCCCCTGTGGCAGGCTGGGGGAACCCTCAGAAAGGGCATTGCTTTTGTGAGTCATTTCCACTGCATGCTTCCAGGTAAAAACACATCCTGTTTTCTCTCTCTCTCTCTCTCTCTCTCTCTCTCTCTCTCTCTCTCTCTCTCTCTCTCTCTCTCTCTCGTGTGTTTGTGTGTGTGTGTGTTTATGTGTATGTTTGGGGTGTGCACATGTGTGTGCAAATAAATGTGAAGGCTAGAAGCTAACTTCAGGTGTTTTCCCCCAGTGCTCTCCTTATTTCTTCAAGATGGGGTCTTGTTCATCACCATCGTGGGGAGGACATATTATCCCTGTTTAACAATTGAGAAAAAGCATAGATCAGACAAGTTGAGCAACTTTCCAAAGTCACACTGATGGTAGGAAATGGGCCGACACTTCCATTTCTTCTATACTTGGAGCCAGATTTGGCTGAAAACACAAACAGAAGCTGCATTCTAGAAATTCTTTTCCTCCCCACTTCAGTGAGACAGGTTATTCCTACATAGCCTAACCTCACCTTGAGCCTCTGCTCCTCCTCCCCCAGCATCCCATGACTGAGATTACAGGTGGGCACCGTCATACCCAGCTAGCAAATCCTTTTTGATTTCAATTTGCAGAGCATCTTCTTTGGTTTGCATCTAATGTCCAATTTTCAAGCAAGTTTCCTATAGCTTATGTTGACCACGCATCCTACATGGTTCCAAGTCTTTACATGGATTATATGAGGTTTTGTTTGTCTTTCATTTTTATTACTATATGTTAATTATACTTAGTAGGTATTGTTATGATATGTAATACAGTGATATTTATCCCCCACTTACACTCTGTTGTCCCTCACTCTCCTGCTGATCCCTTTCCTTTTCCCAACTAGTCCCTCTTCTACTTCCATGCCCCACAACTCTGTTTTGCAATGACCCAGTGAGTTTTATTAGGGTTGCTTACAGAGGGTGAAGGAAGGGTGGGTTGCAGGAGATTGAGCACCTTATCAGTGGGTCCACCATTGAAGTAAATGTTTCTCCTTCAACCCTCCCAACCATTAACTGAGCACACACACACCCCCAGGCAGGGGTGGGGCCTTGTGAGCTACTCCTGTGGATTACATGTTTTAAATCTTCAAACAATTTCTGTTTGTTAGTGAGAAAACTGAAACACAGGACTTCACAGAGTAGAGCTGCCCAGGGTCACAACACTCATAAGCATCGAATTTTCCCTAAGCCTTAGGGCTGGTCTAGTTAGAAGACTTCTTCTAGGCCTGCTCCTTTGTGGATTCAAGGGCATTCATAGGAATTACAGTTCTTGGACAGACTGTTGACTTGCCTGCCTAGAGTCTGGTTTGATTTGAGGGCCTCTGTGCTCCAACTTCTCACCGACTCTAATGACACCCAGTGGATTGGTGACTCCAGCATGCCCCTGTTGGAGTGTCTGCTCGTTACAGATTAACTTCCAGGATCCCAGTACAATTTAGCATCAATCCACTGATTAGATTAGCAGCCCTCTGAGCTGGGCCCCAAAGCAGTGAGAGTTGTCACTCGGGATTCCCCCAGGGGACTTTCTATGAACAACCCCAAGGCAGCTGGCCAGTGTCTGGGTGAATGGTGGTCCCTGGTGGGCCAATCAGTGTCTTGGGCTGGAGCCAAACTGACTTTCCATTAGTGCACATTTCTGCAGCCCCCTTTCCTCTCCGTCTCTCATCCTGTGAAACAGGAACAGGCAACTTCTAATGCACGGGCACCCTCGGATCACTGTGCAGATCTCCAGATAAGTCACTGCGCAGTAGTACAATGGGGGACTTTGGATGATTTGGATGAATGATTTCTTCTTTTATTTGTTCTCACAGGATCATTATCTAACCCAGGCTGGACTCCCAGTTTGATCTCTCACTCTTAGACCCCAAAGTCTAAGATTGTAGGTGTGCCCTACCATATCTGGCTCCATTTTGTTGCTCTAAAACAATTATTATGAACATATTCAAGTGTACGTAAATAGAGGGGATAGCAAAATGACCACCATGAACAAGCCATCTACATTTAATAGAGACCAAGGATTTCGACATTTACTTCATGTTTGTTTGCTCTTTGCTGGAGTGTTTTAGAGCACACTCAAGCTACATGACTCTCCATCTCTAAATACCCCGATATGGAAAACGAAGGTTATTTTTCTACGTAACTGAAATACATTCACTGTGGTGAGCAACATCAACACTGGTTCTTCCACATTAAGCTGTTCCTACTTGTCTCTCAATTCCTTTCTGTTTGCTTAGACTGTGATCTCACCAAAATCTACACATTGTGTGGAGCTGTTCCTCTTCAATAGCATTCATGGTGTCATCGTTGATGATGCTACCTACAATTGCCATGTAGTTTTAGATTTGCTCCACCTGACCCATTTTTTCCCCCATCCGCTTATTCTAGCCTGTGTTTCATCCTGGTCAGTTTGCTGCTATAATAATTTGAAGATGGAAGAAACCCTCAACCCTAGAGCGGATACCACACAGAGCCTCCGACAGTCCCTTTTCTGGGAGGGATTTAGTGAAAAGGCAGTGTGGTCGGGCGTTTTTGTTGTTGTTGTTGTTCATATGGGTGTGGTACACATGTAAGTAAGTGTGTGCGGACTCACATGTGTGCAGGTACATGTGTGCATATGTGCTCTTGTGTATAAAAGCCCGGGGTTCGTGTCAGATGTCTTCCTCAATTACTCTCCACTTCATTTATGGAGGCAGGATTGCTTGCTAGACATGGAGCTCACCAACTCTGTTCATCTAATCTAGCTAACAAGCTTGCCCTGGGGATCTCGGCCTCCCAAATGCTGAGCTTCCAGAGAGGCATTCATGCCCATTCAGCATCTACATGAGTTTTAGGGATCGGAGCTGTGTCTGCACACTCGTACGGTGAGACCTTTACCTGCTGAGCCATCTCCCTAGCATCGGGCTGTTTTGTGCTTTGCTTACTTTGGTGTCTCTTGTTGGCGTTTTTCTACTGAGGGAAACATTCTCAGTTCACAGCGTCTCTTCTCACTGTCTTCTTTGCCATTCTGGATAGTCCCTCACCTGTGATTTCCCAGAAGAAATGTAAAGTGGCAAAATAAGTTTGGACTTGAGGACATAGTTTTCTCACCTGTCTTAGGGAACTGTGGGTTTCTGAACCCAGGAATAGCCAACAGGACGTGTGCCTCCCTCACTGTTGCCAGTCTTAGGTGTCCCCTGTCTCCTGCCCATCAGGATCTTCGGCGTTCCTGTTGTTGTTCAAAAAACTGCTCTCTGCTGCTAAGGGGCCAGGTCATGCAGCTGCTTGCCAATGTTGTCATCCTCCTAGAAGCGACCTGAAATGGGTGTGGATGCGCATTTTTCTGCAGAAGGACCCCGAGAATTGGCAGAGGGTTGTCTGCTGGCAGGAGCAGAGCCCTTGGGAGTAAATATGAAGATCCTTCCTTCAGCCCTTTCCCAGGATGGGTTATTTCCAAAGTGAGACATTGTAGCATCTCTTAGGTCTCTTTATATGAGGGAATAAGAACATTGGCCTGATGAAAGGCTATTTATCATACCATGGAGATTTAAAATTCACAACTTTGTATCCACTGAGTTTTGGTTCTTTATGTTAATCTGGCTGTTTCAGAGTTGATATTGTAGTCATTCCTTGATGAATCATTTGTGGGTGAATTTTTCTCATGTGTCTTTTTTTAATGTTTGGACCAGATGTCTGCATGAACACTCTATGTAAATGCAAATCCCCAATAAATAGGAAGTACCACAGAGAGGGAGGAGGAAAGTCTGAGTCTCATGTGTACTGGGGTTGGTAGATTTTACCAGATAGCAGCCCCAAGTGAAGGCTGTGTTGGGGTGGGTCTTCCTTCTTCTTTGGTTACCTAATCTCATGTGATATTAGAATAGACACCGTTGGTGTTTGGAAAGGGTTCAAACTGATTTTGATGTGGCCTTAGAATTTTTCTGCTCTGAATCTTAAAGAACTTTTTATTTTCCTCTGGAGTTTCCTAGTGTTCATATTTCTATTTTATATTAAGGTACAACTTACGTGCTCTAAGATTTGTCTTCTTAGCACACAGTTCTGTGAATCTGGGAAAATAGTATCATGTCATAATATTAGTCTCACTTTTTCCAAAATAGTATATAAACAGGATCAGCAAGCTCATTGCATTTGAGATTCATCCACAATCCACACTGCTGCCTTTACCAGTCTTAAACTAAGTCAGTCATCCGTTTTATTATGGAGTACTATTCCATTTTATGGATATAATGTTCATCCATGTTGATGAACATTGTTTTATTTCTATTGCAAATAAACCCATTCTAACATTCGAGTACAGATCTTTGTATGAATATAGCTTTTACTTCAGTTGTATGAATGCCTTGGAGAGGCTGTCTTATGTGGTAAATATATATACTTTGTAAGAAACTACCAGTTTACAAAACTGTGTTATTTTGCAGTAGAATGTGAAAGTCTGTTTTCTGGGTCCTTATGAGGACTTGCGATTTTGTGTATTTTTCATTTTTTTTTTTTTTAGCAGTTCTAGTGAGACAGAGTAGAGTGTCTGTGAAGTTTCAGTTTGCATCCCCTCGTGACTGCTGATAGTGAGCCTCTGTGCTTGGGGTTATTCGCCTTCATGTGTCTTTGGTGAAATAACTTCATACACTTTGTCCAGTTTTTAAAAACGGGAATGCTTTCTCCCCATTATTGAAGTTTGAGAGAGATCCTTATATATTCTGGATATGAGCACCTTCTCAGACATGGCCTTTGTGATTACCATCACGGCCTTCATGATTACCATCTCCTGGGCTGAGGCTTGTCTCTTCAGAAAGTTCCATCATTTGCAGACACACACTTCACAGGCAGCGTCTCACTTCCACTGGCCAAGCTTCATGTACTGTAGAGTCCACATTCTCGTGGACCTCCACAGCAGCAGACGTGAGGGGCTTGTCATGACATAGGTGCGGAGAAATGGAATAGGAGAGGCGTATGTAGGGCGTGTTAGTCACAAGCATTTTCTACAACAGGATAGGGGTGTTGATGATTTTATTTCTGGTTGGTATCCAGCAGTACGACTTTCAGCGTTCGGCCACTGTGCCAGGTGCTAGGACTGTGAGCGAAGTCAGCTGCACACCTGAGAGTGCCGGGATGCCATGCTGTACCTATGAACAGGTGTGCACACGAGAAGAGCAGAGGAGCCAGAGGAGCCTCGAGACAGACAGGGGTAGAGGACTTGGCCGTGGGAGTAAGCCCCTCCCAACCACATGCTCTTTGGGCAGGAAGGGAAACAAACACATAACTCCATTATTCTTGGAAGTTCCAGCTCTCTGATCTGCAGAGAATTTAAGGCTGCTTCCAAAGGGTCTTCACTTGCACACCACTGTCTCTCATTCAAGCTGACGACTAAGCATCACATTTGATGCTCTCCTCTTATAACATGTTAGAATAGATGCAAATAGAAGTGATTTTCAAAAACTATCATATATGTTAGCAGGTAAAAGTCAACAACAAACTAACAAACAAACAAACAAAAAAAACCCTCCATTACCAGTGAGTAATGGAGACAAATTCGCCACACCTCCTTCAATATATTTTAACATTAGCTAAAAACCATCTCTTTTATGGTGGTCTCTACTTTGCAAGTACTCCATCCTATCTTGCTGGTGTTTGTTTTCATCCATATATTCTCTGTGAATCTTACTTTTGTTACTATGATGAAATGGCTGTGTGCGGGTTGCATATAAAGGAAATAGGTTATAACTTGGGAAGCCATTCGTTAGGCCTTTGGTGAAGGCACAACAGAAGTCAGCATGATGACAGAAGAGAAAGTGGGAAGCAGAGATGAGGTCACCAGACAAGAAGCTATAGGGCAGTTCAAGGCTTAGGGTTGCTCTTGTGAGAACTGGTTTAGACTCTGTAAAAAGTAATTCCTTTTGAGTGACCTAAGGACCTTGAAGATCCTTCCACCTCAAGACTAACCAAGTCTCTAACACATGATGTCAAATACATGCAATTCATAAAACGGTCTCTAACACATGGCCTCAAAGTACACGCAATTCATAAAACTGTCTCTGAGATAGACAATAGCCAAGAAACAGTCTTGGGCTTTACTCACCTGAAGCTAAGGACTTCATTTGCTTATCCCTGTCCACTTTTACCTAACATAACAAACTTCTACTCCCTTTCTCTGTGCTGAGAGGATCAAGTCCCTGAGCTAGGATGAATGGCAGCTTTAGGTCTACAACACATGCCTCAGTTTTCAGACCTGTATCCTTTCTGGGGTACGACACAAGGGAGAACTACTTGTGGTTAGTGCCCAGAAAAGGGATGATTAAAGGAAGAAGAAAATCGAGGTTCGGATCTAAGTGTGAGGATAATTAAGAATGAACTTGTGGGGTTGTTCAGGCAGCTGGCTCAAACCTACAGAGGAAAGTTTTTCATCCTTTAGTTCATTTAAGGGATTAGATTGTCCCCTCAAGAGCTGAATAGGTACAAAATATAACTTAAGAATAGCAAAATAGGGACTGGGTGTTGGAGAGAGAGCTTGGTCAGTGAATGCTGGCCACACAATAATGTGTTAGTGAGCTCAGATCCCCAGCACTCACACTCAGCAACTTGTGTCTGGAACTTCTGCATTGGGGGAAGGAGACAAATTGGTGAACTCCAGGTTCAGTGAGAAAATAAGAGAGAGAAGAGATCAGATGTTGACCTCTGACCTCAACACATATGAAAACATATGTACATGTGTAGCCTCATACACATGCGCGCGCGCACGCACGCACGCACACACACACACAAATAACAAAAAAGAAAAGAAAAACAACTCTTTAGAACCAGGCCAGGGTACTGGAGAAGGTGGCCTATGGCTGTAGAGGTCTGATTGTCATCAAAATGGAGAAAACCAGTGACCACTCCCTTCCATGCCAATGGAACAGGCACCCTGGGATGGGGAGGAGTTGCTGTTGCAAGCCTTGTTATACAGAGACATCCTCGGGAGGCTCTTGTATCCATTGCATTCAGAAGGAATGCTCTCTGGGACTTGGTCCCAGTCTTTAAAGAGCTCCAGTCCCACATGGTCTTTAATCTCAGCTCTGAGAAAGAAACCTGGTTCCCCCACAGACATTGCCAGGCCACCCACGAGCTGCACTAAAGTGTCAGACAGCAGGCTAGCTCAGGAGCCACCCAGCTCCTGCAGCCTCACAGCCGCACTCTACTGTGGAAAGTGACCACAGCTATTATGTCTAGAGTACTTGTCATGTACAGACCCTGTTTCAACACCCAGTACATCTTAGGTCACTTCCATCTGCCCTCCATCCCAGAACAAAGTAGCTGGTAGGTGTTTACATTTCGTAGGTAAGGAGAAAGAGGTGTGGATTCAAGATCACACAGAGCAGGGGTGGAGAAGCTGGGATTTGAACATAAGTCCCTTTGAATGCCGAACTGCACATCTGAATTCCTGAATCTCACTGCCTCCTGCATTTACTTTATAAACTGCCTGGAAGGCTCCATCCTCTGTGATCTCCAACTGGTCTTGGACATGGCTGAGGCCGCATGTTGAACTGGTAATACTCTGGATAAGGTGTATTAAGTAGACTATATTATTAAGATCAATTTCTTTTTAAAATATTTATTTGTGTGTATGTATGTGCATGCATATGTGTGTGTGCATGCATGTGTGAGGGGGTGTATGGGTGTGGGTGTACATTATGCATCACCAACTGGGGACCGAGTGTTCAAGTACCTGAGCCTATGGAGGATGGAGGACATTGCCCATTAAAACCAGCCCAGCCCTCTTTTATCCCTTTCCAGTTCCACACCACATACCCACACTCATTCCTCTCTCCCTCTTCTTTCTCTCCTTCTCTCTCTCTGCCCTGTGTTCTCCTGTGTTGTGCAGAAACTTTTGCATGTCATGTGATTCATTCATTCATCCCTGAGGTTGTTCCCTGGACTATTAGAACCCCTTTCAGGAAGTTCTTGCCTGTGCCTGGACCGCCAAGTGTCTTCCCTGTGTTTTCCAAATAAATGTTCTGGAAATATCTTTTCAAGTTATTGCAAACATCCTTCAGTTTTCTGTCTATGACCTGGAGTTCATAGTCCCTACCGTGAGTGTCTCTGTGAAGAACGATGGAGTTCGTCTCTGTACAGAGCCTAGGACAGGAACTCACATAGAGAAAACCCACACAGAGCAGTCAGCAGCATCCTTGCCCAGAGCTTCCCTTGCAGCTCCAGGACAGTCTTCTCTCTGTGAAGAGAGTTCTTGTGCTCAGCCCTTCTGTCCTGTTGTATTTCCCAGGGCTGTTTAGTCCCTACCCCTTCTCTTAAATGGGCAAAGATCCCACAACTTCATGCACACACACACAAAAAAAGTAATTAAACAGATGTAAGCTGGTTTTTTCATGAAAGATGTCTCAGAGCTTTCAAAATGCTTCTATGTGTGGAGAATGTTCCAGATGAGATATTGTATGCTGTGTTTAACTGAACTGACTTGTTTTTGGAAATACCTTATGAGACTGATGTCCACACACTACTCTCACAAAAACATCATTCATAAAGGTTCAGGCAGCCAAAAGTAAGTCTTTTCACCCCAAATCTCTTGTGTCCCTGCCTTTCGCACCCATTGGCTGCCAGCACCATGCATATGTTACTTGACAGTGGGCAACACAGTGCTTTTGTTCTTGTTATTATTATGTTCTTCAAAACACAACTTATAGTTTGCTATGAGAGCTGGTCTTGGGAACATAATCCTGAGAGTATCCCAGGAGTCACTATTATTTTTGAAGTTAGCACACTGACGGCCCTTAAAGAATGATTAAACCATGCTGGTTTTCACTCACACCAACTGGAGCTTTGTGCATGTGTAGTCACCCCTGCCCTTCGCTTAACGCTTTCTCCACCTGCACTCTAGAAGCACGTGGTACGCTATTAAAACATCCATGGCCTGTAGGGTTTTTGGTTTTCTGCCCTCGTCACATGGCTTTGCTGTTGTTTGTTCGTTTTTTATTCCTCTGATCCCAATAGAACTTTCTCTCTCCCCTTCCTTAGTCTCTGTTCAAAGGCTTCCTTATATATCTCTGACGACAGTCCCAATAGTGGAGATCTTAGCTCCTACTAGAACTAAGATCCCAGAGGCTAATCTGCTCTGTGCTGTGTCCTCATCTCTGAGTACAGTTAAGAGGTGAGCTTGTTTATGGTGATGACCCAGGACAGTGTATTAGTCACTTTTCTCCTTGCTGTGACAAAAGCAACTTACAGAGAGAAGCCTTCATTTTGGTCCTAGTTAAAGGGATATAGACCGTCATGGCGGCAGGAGCACAAGGCAGCCGGTCACACTGCATACTCAGTTGGAAGCCAAAGAGGTTAAGTCAAGTATCCTCTTCCTTTTGGTTCGGTCTCTGACTCCAGTCCATGGGGTGGTGCTGATCACATTCTGGGTAAGTCTTTCCCTTTCAGATCAACTTCTCTGGAAAGAGCCTCTCAATGGCCCACAGTGTCTCCTTGCTGATTCCAAATCCAGTCATGTTGGCATTAGAGAATTAACCGTCACAGCCAGTTAGAGCTCAGCCTGAGTCTTCTCACTGCCAGCCCTTATGCACTTGTCCGAATCCCATGCAAGCAGGGACTGACTGCTCATGCCTTCAGATCTTCCCTGCTCTCTAACTTCCCCTCCACCCTTGGTCTTCGTGAGATTCTCTCTGCAGTAGACTTGTTTGTTTGAGGATTCATAATTCTAATACACTAATGTGTAGAGAGAAGGAGCCTCTTCTATATTGTCAGTTTAACAGTACTATTATCTTACAGCATTAAATGGAGGTATTTAATGTTTTCCCGTAAGCTGGGCCCTGCTCTAAAAGAATCGCATGTATCGTCTCCTTCAATATCTACAAGTCTCCTCTTATATAATTACCATTATTACCTTTATTTTGCTGATGAGGAATCTGAGGTTTCCAGGCAAGAAATTATCCATGAAAGGGCAGCTAGTATTGAGTTAGAGCAGGAGTGGAAACCAAGACCTGAGTCCAGGATCTCAGTGGGAACCACTGAAGATGCCTGCCTGCCTTCCCTCGGCCAAGTTCCGGTGGAACAGAAGGCAGTGGGCCTTGTCTGGAACCCTCCCTCTGGTCCTGGCCGTGTGATGCCTCAGCCCACCAAGACTGTGAGGTCACTCTGCCTTGAGAACACTCAGTTAAAATTTGATAAGCCCTGTGAAAATGCCCAGCAGTAATTAACCTGCCACTGCTGCCATTAGCGTTCCCATTGGCTCTGCTCAGCCCGGTTGGCAAAAACACTTTGGTGAGTAGCCACTGAGTAACAAGGGTGTGTGTGTGTGTGTGTGTGTGTGTGTGTGTGTGTTTCTCTAAAATAACTCTGATTCTTTAGTAGCGTAATGAGCACTTCCTTGCATCGAAAAATGAAACTTACTTAAAATGTTTTCGCCAAAGTATGAGCAAACATCATCAAAATTTTGATCGTAAAATATTTCTTTTACATAATGATGCACTCATAAATGTTTACAGTATTAGAATTTTAAAGGGTTGAACTGTTTTAAACTTGCTTTGTGGTTACTTTTCAACTTACTTAGGCACAAAATAGGTATTCAAGAAGATGTTTTAAACTTCTAATTTGTAAGAAGTGTTTCTTATAAGTCCTTTCTGATTTAAATCTCAAACACTTTAAACGGAAGCAGGATTTATTTATTTATTTATTTAGCTTATTTGGGAGATGGAAGCTTGCCCTCAGCACCTCTGGTAGTACCCCCGCCCCCAATCCTACTCTTTCCACAGTAAGACCCAGTCAGCTGTTAGGAATGAAACGTGGCACACTCTGCTCATCTGTCCTGCCCAGGAGGACAAACAACATCTTTGAAATCATTATCCCAAGCCAGAACATTATTTTTAAGTGCACTTAGTCACTCTACCTTAAATGGTTCCTTTTAAAATCTAACTCATAATATAATTTGACGACTGGTTTAAAAATAGCAACCAAGAATAATGACAGGGTTTATTTACTCCTTCCTGTGTGCCAGGCGGGAGTTAGCATGTTGCAATTCATAAACGCCCATTATCCCTCCAAGGAGCTGTAAACAGATACTGTTTTTTCCCTTGGTTTCTAAGTGGGAGAACAGAGTGATAGTATGCCCAAGGTCAAGAGGGGCTTGCTCACATGGTCTCCTCTCACTGTGGGAGTTCTTAGAGCCCTGGTGGTTTGGTGGCCGGAGAAGCATTAGTACTTTCCTTTTGACAGCATCGAAGCCAAAATGATGGCAGACGCCAACATTGACTTAGGTTTGGTAATTGCCATTCAGAAGTGTAGAGCCTGTGGGGTAGTCACAGGGAAAACATACTGCCTGGCAGAAAGTCTCGGGCTCTCTCTCTCTCTCTCTCTCTCTCTCTCTCTCTCTCTCTCTCTCTCTCTCTCTCTCTCTCTCACACACACACACACACACACACACACACACACACACACACACATACACACATTTTACTTTGTTTTGTAAAACATGAAGCCCAAGCTGGCTTCCAACTCTACATCCTCCTGCCTCCACTTCCCAGTGTACCCCAGCACACCCAGCAAAGAATCTGTGTACATGCCTATGTGAGATTCGTATTGCTCAATATTACTTTTTCTCAGACATGGGCTTGATTCGTAGAAGAATCAACACATTATTGTAGAGTCTGAATGAGGTCGAGTTTCTTATAAACTATTGGACAAAGTAAATGGATTTAAGTTTCCAAGACTGCTTAAAGAACAAGAGCCATGTAAGAAGGTAGCTTTTTCTGGGGGTTTTATTCAAACCTCAGGAGGCAACATGGCTGACGAAATGGCTCAGTGGGCAAAGGAGCTTACTGAGAGGACCTGAACGGACCTGGAGGGTTGAGCTTGATTCTGAATGGTATAAGAGAAGCAACTCCTGGGGGCTGTCCCATGACCGTAGCATGAATCTTAATTGGTCTTAATAATAAAAACCAGGAGTCAGATACCAGGGTGAAAGCTGACACCTGACCTCCACATGAGTGCCACAGCATATATATGCCTACATTCACACAATAATACTTTAGAATGAGGCAAGCAAACTAGGCAACCACTTTGGAAAACAATTTTTGTAGCTGTTCAAAATGTAAAATGTAGAGTTAACAATGTGACTAGACGTTCTACTCCTGCATGTATATTTAAAACCAAGAGGAATGAAAATACACCCACCCAGATACCAGCTTTCTTCAGCTGGTTTTCTGACTATCCACCCAGATGTCAAATGGACAAACATATCAGTATATTCCTTACAATGGGCCATTTGACAATAAAAAGTAATAGAATAGACATATACTACAGCATGAAAACATTAAGTGAGATAAAAGAATCTAGATACAAAATGCTATACATTGTATGAATCAGTTCATAGGACATGTCAGAAGAGACAAACCCATTGATGTAAAAACATAGGTTTGGTCAGGTGGTGGTGGTGGCAGCGGCAGTGGGGGTGGCGCACGCCTTTAATCCCAACATTTGGGAGGCAGAGGCAGGCGGATCTCTGTGACTTCAAGGCCAGCCTGGGCTACAGAGTGAGTTCCAGGAAAGGTGAAAAGCTACACAGAGAAACCCTGTCTTGAAAAACAAAAAACAAAACAACAACAAAAAACATAGGTTATTAATTGGTGGGGCCTAGGGAAGAGGAAGGATGGGAGAGTGACTGCTGATAGGTTAGGATTTCTTTTGGAGACAATGAGATTATTCTAAAATTAGACCAGGGCGATGATGGTTTGTGACATGCCATCATTTAGTCTGTTCCGGGAATAGACTGAACTGGGCTAAAGGTGTAACTCAGAGGTAGAGTATTTATGTAGCATGCATGAGGTAATGGGCATCTGTGAGAGCACACACACACATATACACACACGCCATGGGGTTATACATTTTGAAGGTATGTGAATTTAATGACATGTAAGTCTTAATGAAATTGTTATTGAAAAGTGGTAATAAATATAAAGCTATATATTTATTAGGGAGGATATTAGCCATTTATGCCATACTTTTCACAAGAATAAAATTTCATTAATTAGTCCATTCTTATTAACGTATTAGCCAAGTGACATTGTAAATTCCTGAAGCACAGCCCTTGATTCTGTTATGCTGAAAGACCACTGAAGAGCAGTGTGGGGGAACTTCCTTTTCCATCCTAACAGTGTGTGCCCTTAGCTGGGCACTACCACTGTTACTACAGTTCTATTTGGAGGTTAGAGAACAGATAGGTATATTAGGTGCAATATCTATTTTTTGTACCATTTATAATGCTAATTTATTCTTTTTGACACAGGGTCTCTCTATGTAATCTTGACTGTCCTGGAGCTCACTCTGTAGACCAGGCTGGCCTAGAACTCACAGAGATCTGCCTGCCTCTGCCTCCTCAGAACTGGGATTAAAGGTGTGTGTCACCACCGCCCGTTTTAAATCAATTGCTACAGTGATCAATGTGCTAGAAATTAGTTGGGCTAATTAAAAAGATAAGATTCTCACTCGTGAGGAGGAAAGGTGAAGTGGGAAAAGGCTGAGGAGGATCACCCAGGAGAATAGGCTGATTTGGTTATAAAGAAATGATTTGTTCCTGCAATTTGGTTTAATTTTTGCTTCATATTTTTATTTGTATGCGGGAGGAGTAGACTAGTGAGTGCTGGTGTGCTGGAGGAGTGGACTAGTGAGTGCTGGTGTGTGGGAGGAGCAGACTAGTGAGTGCTGGTGTGTGGGAGGAGCGGGCTAGTGAGTGCTGGTGTGTGGGAGGAGCGGACTAGTGAGTGCTGGTGTGTGGGAGGAGCGGGCTAGTGAGTGCTGGTGTGTGGGAGGAGCGGACTAGTGAGTGCTGGTGTGTGGGAGGAGCGGACTAGTGAGTGCTGGTGTGTGGGAGGAGTGGGCTAGTGAGTGCTGGTGTGTGGGAGGAGTGGGCTAGTGAGTGCTGGTGTGTGGGAGGAGTGGACTAGTGAGTGCTGGTGTGCTTGCCGACAGAGTCAGAGCACAAATTTCTAAAGTCAGTTCTCTCCTCCTTTCCCCATTCCTGAGTTCCTTCTGATAACTCTAAAAGTGAACTTTTTTCCTCCCTCATGGTTAATAGTGAATTCTGTGCATTTTCCTTACTGAAGATAGAGTCTTCTTTAAGTAAACCCAGCCCATCACATCACAGTGTGCGATCATTTGGTTGTGGTTTGTCCCTCCAAGGGCTGTACATTCAGGTCTCAGTTCCAGTGTGGCAGTGTAAAAAATGAAGGGCCTTTAATAGGTGAGATAACAGATGAGACCTAGCAGAAGGCTGCTGGGCGCCTGGGGGTCTGCCCTAGAAGAGACTTAGCTCTCTTGGGTCCCTTTTTAATTCTCCCAAGAGTTTATTGCTTTAAGAGTGAGCCTGACCCTGCATCCTGACATCCCACCTCACCATGTTAGGTCTCTTGCACAGGCTTCCTCTGGGATGGTAAAGTCAAACAGATGGGCTGCCTAACCTCAGCTTTCCAGCCTCCAAAACTGTCCTAAATGAATGCTTTTCTTTACATGCTGCTCAACTCCGGGTATTAATACAAAAAAAATACAGTAAACATTAATAATTAGTTAGTGTTCTCAAGTTTAGTAACATGTTTTCTGTTTTAAATAAAACTACTGATTTATCTTTTGAGAATTTCATATGTGTGCTGTATTTACATCAGTCTTCTTCCTCTCTTCCTTCCAATTTAATTCCTTCCAAGTCCCTCTTACTCTTCAAATTCATGACCCCTTATTCTTTAGTTATGATTTACACACACACACACACACACACACACACACACACACACACACACACTCACACGCTACAGTTTATAAGCACAATTTGCTGAGATCTTTGAGTGTTGCTCACATGTGTTAGGGCTGACCTCTTGAGATTTGCTAGCCTAGCAGTGCCTTGTCCCTTCAGAAGACTGATTCTCTGTCTCTCAGCACCTGTCAATGGCCTGTAGTTATTCTAGGGGTAAAGGCTATGAAGTTACCCCCACACAGGAGGTTTTGTGGGTGCTCTTTTTGTGCCACGTGTAGAAGATCCTATATAACCACAAACATCCCACCCTAGGACTTTGTCTCTCCCAATCTGCCCCATGTTCCCTGAGCCTTAGATGTAGGGATACGTTGTAGGTATATCAACGAAGGCTGGCACCCACAGTCAGTTGCTCTCAGCACTTTGTCCATTTGTGGCTTTCTGTCATGATCTCTGTGGCTGCAAAAGGAAGAAGCTTCCTTAGTTATGGGTGGGAGATGCACTCATCTGTGGACATAGGATAAGTGTTTAGCATGTACTTGAAAAGCGGCAGTACTAAGTTCCCATCTAGGTTCCACAGTCTCACCGGGCAGGGATAGCGGGCTGTGTTTACTGTGCCAGGCATGAGTTCCTTCCTATTTAGAAGGCCATAAGTCCAACTAGGTGGCTGTTGGTTTCCTCCAGGGTGTAAGTGCCACTATGGTGCCTTTCAAGATATCTTGCCATTCTGGTCATTGTTGTTTGTAGGCATTGTTCCTGGGTCGCACTAGTGGTGTTTTTCTCCTTTGGCAGCTTGTGTGGCTCCTTCTGGTACAATGAGAGCTAACCCTCGTGAAGGAGGCTTCCAGGTCACTTTCAGCTCCATTCCTCCAAGTCCTTATTCTTGGGTTAACAGTGTGTGGAGTCTTCAGAAATTCCTGGGAATCAACCAAAGGCAATGGTCTATATTGTTTTAGGTGGTTTCATAAACTCCCCTGACCAACAACTGGAAAGGGGGTTTCCCATGTCTGGCACTGGGAACTATTTTGTTAGATAGTCTATGGTTCTTGGGGGAACCTTGTCACCTCAAGTGGCATAACTTCGTTTAAACTATATACACATATGTGTGTACACACACACATACACACACACACACACACACACACACACACACACACACACACACACACACTCTCGCTTCCCAGGCAGTTTCCACTCCCTGTCCTGTTTTACCCATTTATTTCCCTCTTCACAGCACCTGAATCCTGCTGTTCCCTTCCCTATAGCTCCGTCTTCCCTTCTTCTCCACTCACTGTGGTCCCTCATTATTTTCCTGGTTTCTGCAGTTACTCTAAGCATACTTTACATCTAAAGATTTGGAGCTAAGAGTCACATGTGAGAAAAAAAGCATGTGGCATTTGCCTTTCTGGGTCTGAGATGCCTCATTCAGTATAATATTTTGTTTGGTTTTTGTTTTGTTTTTCAAGACAGTTTCTCTCTGTGGTTCTGGCTATGTAGAACTAGTTCTGTAGACCAAGCTAGCCTTGAACTCAGAGACTTGCTGTGCCTCCTGAGTGCTAGCATTAAAGATGTGTGCCACCATGTCCAGCTTTCACTCAGTATAATAATTTCTAATTCCATCCATTTACCTGCAAATTTCGTGATTTCATTTTTCTTTCAGCTGAATATGTATCACATTTTGATTATCAGGTGAAGGACATTAAGTTGTTTATACTTCCTGGCTATTGTGAGTAAAACAGCAATGAATTTGGCTGAGCAAGTATCTGTGGAGTAGAATGTCAAGTCTTTTGAGCATACGCCAATGAGTGGTATAGCAGGGCTCTATGGGAGATCTAGTTTTAGCATCTTGAGGTTTGTCCACACTGATTTCCATAGTGACTGGACCAGTTTACAATCCCACCAACAATGAATTTCTCCTGTCCCCATCCTTGCTGGCATTTGTTGTTGGTTGTTTTGTTGATCTTAGCTATCCTACCTGGTGTTAGATGAAGTCTCAGAGTAGTTTGAATTTGAATCTCCTAACTGGTGAAGATGTTAAATACTTCTTAGAGATATCTCTTAGTCATTGTTATTTCTTCTTTGGAGAACAATCTGTTCAGATCCCTAGATCATTTTTGAATTGAGTCATTTGTTGTCTTCATTCTGTTTTTTGAGTTCCTTCCATGTTCTGAATATTAATTGTCTATTAGATGCATAGTGGGCAAAGATACTCTCCCACTCTATGGGTTTCCTCTTCACTCTGATTATTTCTTTCACTGGACAGAACCTTTTTAGTTTTATAAGGTCCTGTCTGTCAACGATTGACTTTAATTCCTGGGCAGATGGAGTTCTGTTCAGAATGTCCTTTCCCAAAATTTCAGTAAAGTGGCAGGATACAAAATCAACTTAATAAAACCAGAAGTCTTTCTGTGTGTCAGCAAGAAACACTGTGAAAAAGAGATTATGGAAACAATTCTATTCACAACAGCTTCAAAAATTGAGAAATAAACTTAACCAAGGAGGTGAAAGTCCTCCACAGTGAAAATACCAAAAAGATGGAAAGTCCTCCCATGCTCCTGGATTAGCAGAATTAGTACTGTGAGAATGACTGTTCTACCAAAGTCATCTACAAATTTAATACAATCTCTATCAAAATCCCTACAACATTCTTCACAGAAGTAGAAAAAAATCTAAAATTGACCTGGAACCACGAAATTCTGATAGCCAAAGCAATGCTGGGGGAAAAAATGCTGGGGGGATTATAACTCCAGATTTCAAGATATATTACAGAGCTATAGTAATAAAAATAGAGTGATAATGGCCAAAAGCATATAGATCAATGAAGCAAAATAGAAGACCCACATGTAAGTAAGTACATGCAGCTACAGGCATCTGACATTTGACAAGGATGCCAAAAATACACACTGGGGAAAAGACAGCATCTTCAACAAGTGGTGCTGGGGAAGTTGGACGTCCGCAGGTAGAAGAAGGAAATTAGCCCTGTATCTATCACCTTGCACAAAGATCAACTCTAAATTAATCAGAGACCCCACTGTGAAACCTGAAATATTGAAACTGATAGAAGAAAGACATCCTGTCTGTTGAAAACAATGTTATTGAATCACCATTTTCTGACCATACTAGTCACTCATTTAATGTATAAATCAGCATTTTGGGGTATGTCCACAGATAGGTGAAGATATTACAGTCTATTTTAGCACACTTTGAAATTAAAATACTGTCCTCTTTAGGGCTCACTTTCCCCTTCTCATCCTTATTACATCCCCAGCCTGAAGCAACTGTTCCTTTGCCTCCTTGCTCTACCTGAATTCTTATTCTGAGCATTTCATATGACTGAATTCATGGTGACGGATGCCTGTCATTTTATTAATAAAGTTCTGCACAGTGTCTTCTAAAGATCCAAAGGTCAAATCATTGGGAAAGTTCCAACTCTAAGCCTGATGCAGTCAATAATCCGAAGGACCTGAGTTCAGTCCCTAGGAAGCCTGCATGTAGTGGTGTATACTTGTGATCCCAGCGGTGGAGAGAGGGAGATGGAGATGGAGACAGGCAGATCCCTGGGGCTCATTGGCCAGCCCATCTTGCCCTCTTGGTGAGCACCAGATTCCAGAGAGAGACTGTATTTCAAAAACTGGTGTGGGCAGATATTGGGGAACTATATATGAGGTTGTCTGCTGGTCTCCACATGCATATGCACATACATGCCTCCCCCACACCCCCCACAAAAGGACATTCGCAGACGGCATTAAGCAAGGAGTATTTCCTATGAAATCGATGGAGTATTTTCTTAATCTATGAAGTAATTTTGCGTTTCAACATGTCTCACTTACCTAATGTAAAAATCAAACTCTCTTGAAAAATGTCCACTGGTAACTAGCTAGTTCCCAGTTCAGATTCCCTTTGGTAATGCTTAACCAAGCTATAAACTGGTTTTACCTTTAGCTGTTGAAAAATCTTGCCAATTGGTAAGAGTACAGTGTAGGGTGCTGGTCAGATATGTGCCTGAGTCCTCCTACCTGTGTTCACTGCTATGTAACTTTGGCCAACTGCTCAGCTTCTTGATAGTAATTTACTTATCTATAAAACAGAGGTCGTTTCCTCCGTTTGAAACTAGTGTAACATGTGAGGTTATATACAAGATTAAGATACAAAAAAGTGCCGTTCCTGGCCTATTTTAGATGCCTAATGAGTATCTGTTCTATATTCATCTGGTGACATGAAACCTGAATGGCAGCCTAGCTAATTGGCATTGGTATACTGGGAATATGCTTGAAAGAGAGACTAGGAGAAAACGTCCAATAGTGCGTGCTCCCAAGTCCTGGGCTTTGGGTTAGTTGTGTTTATATAGTTGCAAAGCATAGGACCTGTCTGACAGTTTGAAAAAGTTTCACCATTTTAATAATCAACATGTTCAAGTTGGTCCAGTGCACATCCTGGGCTTAATTTTTTTAAGCAAGTGGTTATAGTTGTCAAGTATTTGGGTGTTTCAAATATGAAACCACTCAAGAGTTTAACCTTTTGGTTTGTATTTGTTTGGTATTGATGAAAGGATTTTTTCTCAGGTCTTAGCCACTGCAGCATACTTCTTAGTCATACAATTCTGCTTTGTCACTATAACATGAATGCACGTCTATGAACTGATAAGCAAGGTAACTGATTAAATCAAGTTTTATTCAAAATATCTTTTCGCAGGTCCTTTTATGTGTACTTGGTTTGTTCTGTGATTGGTGATATGAAAATTGAATAGTGCATTTCAAAATTTGAGCTTACTATGAAGCCCTTTAGGAACAGTTTAAGCCTAGCTTCTGTGGGTACAAACACACACACACACACACACCTAGGAGGCCTGGAGATTCATCGAGCTACCTTGACATACGCCACAGGCCGAACTGCTGGCCTGCACCCTGTCCTGATCTGCTTCCTTTGCTAATCATTGCGATGAATCCATTGCAAGCTCGGAGGCACTGAATGGCTGTGACTCTGTTCTTCTGTTTCACTTGGGATGGCGACCTGATAAAGAAATAGAATACTTGATTCTGTGTTTCCTAATGTCTTTCATATTTTCTTTTTTTTTAATTTTTTTTTTTTTTTTTTTGGTTTTTCGAGACAGGGTTTCTCTGTGTAGCTTTGCGCCTCTCCTGGAACTCACTTGGTAGCCCAGGCTGGCCTCGAACTCACAGAGATCCGCCTGGCTCTGCCTCCCGAGTGCTGGGATTAAAGGCGTGCGCCACCACCGCCCGGCTCTTTCATATTTTCTTTAGCCAGTTACCTCTCAGACCTCTCTCTCTCTCTGCCATCTGCCATTTAATTTCAAAAAGAAAATTTAAAAAATACATTTAAAAGGGAATATAATTTTCCTTCCTTCGAGCTCTGTTATAAAATTGACTTTTACTCTATCCATGATAAAGATCAATGGATAAGAATCATCTAAATCCTAACAAGGCTTTTGTTACCCAGTGGAAGGAACCATATACTGCCATTTCCCATAACCCAAGCCTGACATTCTGGAGTAATCGGTGTGCATCAACTGAAGCTTCCTAGGGAAGCTAGTCTTAGACATGTAGGCACGTCAGAATGAGTGTGGCTTGAGTTCTATTTATACAGCTCATTGTCTGCAGTTTATTTTGTATGACATTTGACTATAGAGGCATTTTGTTTACTTGTGTGTGTGTGAGTGTGGTGTGTGTATGTGTTCCTCTCTATGTGCATGTGGAAGCTAGAGGTCAGTGTTGTTTGGTGTCTTCCATGGTTCTCCATCTTGTTTTTTGAGATCATGTCTCACATTAAATGTGAAGCTCACCAATTCAGCTATGCTGGCTTACCAGTGAATTCCAAGGGTCCGCCTGTGTCTGCCTCCCCAGCCAGGATATTTCGGTTCCCAGAACCAGCCTGCTTGTCTCTGTGGGTGCCAGGGAGCCAAACTCCAAAGTCAGGTCCTTGTGTTTGGACAGCAAACACTTTACCGACTGAGCCATCTTGTTACCTTAAAGGCATCATTTTAAAACATGCACAATGTTCAGTACAAGTGTAGTACAACTGCTCTGTAAGGAATGAATGTCATCTGATTTATTACAGAATTCAAGAACAGTCACAATAAAGACAAGCGGAAAAGCAGACTGCAAAAGCGGAGAAAGAGGAACAGCCTGGCCGATGATGTGGCTCTGTTAAAGAGCGGCTTGGCAACCGAAATGTTCTCCGGGTACAGCAATAAGACAAGCGGCACGAGGGACAGGAGGAACCACAAAAGAGCCAAACGCTTCTTGTCCTACCCACGGTTTGTAGAAGTGATGGTGGTAGCTGACCACAGAATGGTTTTGTACCATGGAGCAAACCTTCAGCATTATATTTTAACCCTGATGTCGATTGTAAGTATACCACACAGAAGGCGATTCATGAGCTGACTCAGTGTGCTGCTGGAGGATGGGTTTTCTTTTCCGTTCTGATTCTAGCATCGGTCAGGGCTGGCATGTCAGCCATTCAGGCAAACGACCCAGGAGTATGTGGCCGTTCACTGGTTGCCTTTATATCATAAAGGGAGTGGGTATTGGTAGTGCATGTCGATTCTCTGCTAGATATTGCATTTATTACTTGAAAAGCATTGTTTCTAATCCTTCTGGCAATGGGCTTAGGCTGAGCTACCATCCTCATTTTATGGACACGACCACTGACTCTCCAAGGAGTTTTGTTACCTGCCTATGGTCAGGCATAGCTAGCAAGAGGCATCGATGCTACACGTTACCCTCAGGCTGTTTGTTCTGGACCCTCGAGTTCTCTGCCTAACTTAGGAGCTTTGCACAGCCTGGCAGTCCTGTGTGGTGCTGGTTTGGAGTCCCAGTCACCCATGATGCATTTTCAGAATGCATCTGCTCAGTCTTGCCTCTTACTCAGGGTGATAATCAAGTAGGCTATGGATGACACCTAGGAATTTCTGCGTTTTTCTACTCCTGTATTATATTGGAAGCACAAGAAATCTGCATGATTGGAAAATCAAGTCAAACCTAACACGACATATCCTTCTCTCTATTTGTTCCCTGCACCTTCCCAGAGGAACTGTTGTTAAAGTTCCTGCTGCTTCTAGCAATTAAAAAAAAAAATGATCTAATTCACATATTGAATTTTGAATAGTCTAGTGGGTACATTTTAAAGAAAGTAACAAAACAGATAAAATTAATTCTAATCTATTTTTGTACCCATATAGTATCATTTCAACAATTATGATGAAAGAATTTACATAAAGTGTTTTCTATACTAAGCCTTCAAAATCCAGTTTCTGCCCATTCAACGAACCATGTATCAAAAATATTTGCCAAGGCTAGAGAGCTAGCCCAGCCGACAAAGTGCTTCCCTCACACATGAGGACCTGAGTTCAATCACAGTGTATATGTAAACAGCAGATGTGGTGGTGTGCACTTGTAATCCCAGCACCAGGGAGGAAGAGAAAGGTACACTGCCCTTTTGACCAGCTCCCAGCTAGTAAGAGATCCTGCTCTAAAAAATACAAAGTGGACAGTTCCCCAGAAAAAACCACTCCACACGCACATCCACATCTGTGCACTCAAATGCACACACACACATATGCACATGCACACGCACATACACACAGACACACACATGTGCATATACACATACACTTCACAAAAAAGCTTGTACCTATGCTAAACTTAACATATAGACTTTCTTCTTATCATTCCCTTATCAATATGACATAAGTAACCCCAAGATGACTGAAAGGCTGTGGAAGATTGTCCACAGGCTCCTTGTAGATGATGCACATGTTACAGAGGCAGCTCGAGCACTTCATGGTTTGCTGTCCTCAGTTGTCCCGGAGCCAGGCTCCCAGAGATGCAGAGAAATGACTTCACAACTTCCACGCAAGCAGAAAGGGAACATTCTCATATACTCCCTTATAATACCTTGGTATTTTTTTAAAAATTAATCTTACCCGGTGGTGCATGGAGATCTGATGTCGCTCGTTTCCCCTTTATGGATTAACCCTTCTTTACCTGAACAACAGCTTGCTTTGAATGAATTTCCCAGAAGCATTGTAAAAAGCCACCATGCTTCAGAATGTTGCTTTTAGGCTGTCCCTCTCCATGGCCTGTCCTGCTCCTTGCTTCGTCCCTTACTGCTGTGGGCCATCCCCACATGGTATCCAACCAGCTTCCCTCTCACCTGCCTATCCTCACTTCTATCCCCACATGTCCCATATGCCCCCAGCCCTCTCATACCCAGGGGACAGAAGGAAACCCAAGCAGACCTTGCAAGCCCCAGCTCCATGTCCACCCCATTATTTCAGGTCTATCAGAGACTTTTGACTACAGTAGCAGCTCTTGGGTCAGATAACCTAGTCTGTCACCTCTAGTTCTGCTGCTTGCCGCTGTACAGTCTTAGACAAGTTACTTAATCTCTCTGAGCTTCTAGGACCTCTCTGTTTCAAAGGGATGGTAGTGGTACCTAGCCCAGAGTTTTGCTGTGGGAACTAAATGCAAATGCAGTTTTCTTCCAGAATCTAGTTTGTGGTAAGTGACAGTGAATGTAGCTAACATAATAAGTTATGATAACAAACAATGCAGAAACAGATTACACTGCTGTTGAGCACATAAATGGACAATGAGCACGAGGAACAAGAGCCAGCATTGATGTGGGAACCCAGGACTCCAAAGGACAGGAAAGTGCTTGATGGGAAATTAATATGCAATGCTTTGGAACAAATAACTATTAAGTCAGACAATGATTCAGCTTCAAGGGGAAAATACCTCAGAATTGAAATTTGCTGGAATTCATTTTTATCTAAAACTGCCATCTATGAATTTTACAAAGAGACTATAAATCAGTGTTTAAACAGTGAACATTCAGAACCGTAAAACACGTGTTGCATGAAACGTAAAAAGTGCTGGAACCCAACCTGAGAAGTGAATTGCTTATTGCTTACACAGAGTCCATCATTAACTTTGAAAAATTTATCTCGGTTGCAGGTAGCTTCTATCTATAAAGACTCAAGTATTGGAAATTTAATTAATATTGTTATTGTGAACTTAGTTGTGATTCATAATGAACAGGTAATAAAGTTTATTTTTCTCTCTTCTTCTATCTGTATCCGAAATGGCATATCTAATTGGTGTTGTTGCATAGACCAAGAGCAATTCTTCTCTGTGTTTAGGAAGGACCTTCCATAAGTTTCAATGCCCAGACAACACTAAAAAACTTTTGCCAGTGGCAGCATGCCAAGAACCACTTAGGTGGGATACAGCATGACACCGCTGTTCTGGTCACAAGGTAAATGCTGATTCCTCATATCTCATGGTGTCAGATCGGTTTGATGGGAAGGGTCCCTTGTTGCTGGTAGCCAGTCCTACATGGGAAGTTCTCAGCGTAGTCACTCTGGACAATTTATACAGATAGTTCTTTGTTGAACAGGCTACCCTGAGCACGTCAGTGCTTTTGGCAACATCCCTCATCTCTGCTCTCTACACCTCAGTAGAACTCTGGCCTCTCAATTATGACCACTGGCAAGGTCACCAGACAATGCTGCATGTGCCCTGAGGGTGAGGGAGGGTGCCTTTCTGGCTGAGAGCCTCTAACATACACATGCCACATGAGGACTCAGTATGTAAGGCAGGCCTGAAAGCAAGTGACCTTCTGTAGCAGGGGATGCCGCTGGCCGAATCCAGCTGGTGGCTGCCGTGTAGGACCTAAGTCTAGTGTTGCCAACTTAGGTGATTTGTTTTTTCAAGAAGCCAGAAAGAAGAATTTTTTTTAATAAAAATTTCCCAATTTTTATATGATAAACTACTCTCAAAGAATGTTTTAAGAATGTACAAGCAAGAAGGAGATGCTGGCTTAATGGTTTCTCTTATCATGGGCCATCTCTGACATAGTTATAAACACTCTCATTGCCCCACAAGCCCTTGCTGGAGATTGAATCCAGGGCTGGGCCCTTGCACGTGGGCTTTACACCAAAGCCACAACCGCCAGCCCTTCACTCCTCTTAAATGAACTCAGACAGTAGGCACTGAGGAAAGTTTTCCCGAGGTGGGGTGGGGCACGTATAATTGTTCTGTGGCTACTCTGGAGATAGCAGTAGACTTCTCCATGTAACCTTTAACCTTTAAATCTATGGTTCCTGACACTTGGGGAGTTGCAAAACCCCGGATGGCCTTGTTAGTTTATGTTTTGTTATCCCTGTCCCCCAAAATGGACCAGAAGTCTGAGGATTTTCCTGTGTTGACCTTTACTCTGGTGTTGTCACAGCCTAAGTCTGTTTTGCTTTTAGGGAGGATATCTGCAGAGCTCAGGACAAATGTGACACCTTAGGTGAGTCTCGTACATGTCCCCATGGCTAAAATGGTTTCCTCGATGTTTCTCTTCCGAGTCACAATTGCTTCTAAAAGTAAATCCAGGTTGGTTTCTCCCCTTCTCTCCGAATAGGTCTTGCTGAATTGGGAACCATCTGTGACCCCTACAGAAGTTGTTCCATTAGTGAAGACAGTGGGCTGAGCACAGCTTTCACAATAGCCCACGAGCTGGGCCATGTGTAAGTCATTCCATTCATCGTCCCCTAAAGCTGTGTTTACCAGGGAGTGTTTTCTTAACTTTAATGGAGCCAAGACTTCAGAGTAGATTTGACAGGATGAAAGAAGCTGAACCTTTGTGAGACACTGAGTAAAGGCGATCCACCCTCTTCAACCCTAGTTCTGTGTGTCTTTGGTTGAACTGTTTGTGTTTGATGAGCAAAGTCTAATAATTTTTCTCCTCCCCCTGGAGACTCAAGGAAAAGATGCGTTTTGATTCCTGCCTAGCACAGCAAAGGGTGAATTCGCTTGGAGAACTTTCTTGACTCAACATCTGTGTCCAGAAGGTTGCCTCAACGTTGCTCTGGTCCACAGATTTTAACTGATCCAGATTGTTCCGAACCCTGGTTATACATGGCTATTACTCAGACAGTTAGCATCTAAGACAGCAATGTCCTTCCTTCAGAGAAGAAGATGAACAATGCTGCAGAGGAAGATTCAATTTCCAGATTACAACCAGAAAGTGGCCATTATGAGATAACTCTCCTTGTTTGTTTATCTGAGAGAGAGCACAAAGAGGAGACAGGGCAAATCGGTGTGAATTTACCAGAAATTATTCTGATTTGGGAACACATTAGTGTGTTTCTAAAATAATTACAGTGCATGTGATTAAAATGGTTTTCTCAAGAGAATCATTAGTGTAGTGGAGCTGTACGTCCTTTTGGGTCAGATTCGAGGTTTGTACACAGCTAACATTATCACTGAAAAGAAAGCTTTTTCAATTCAAATGCTTTTCAAACACCTCTTGTATATGCTGTGCTAGGTATGGAGCAGGATGTGTGCACACACGTACATGCTGCATGCACACATCCAGAAGTTCAATTCAACAAGTGCCTTTCACCCTTTCCCTTTTCATACACCTTTGCTGTTTTCTCCCAAGAAAACTTTATCAGAGATCTAATGTTTAGAATGTAATCCAGGATTTCAGCGTAGACAGGCCAGACTGGCTTAGTCAATATCTCCTTGGTCTTTCTGATTCCTAAGACATATTCATGAAATACAGAGAATCTTCAAGATGACTTGTATTTCCAGGTTCCCCATCTGAGTGACACTTTGACCTGAATTATCAGGTGATGAAAGTTCTCTATATGCCTTAGCTGCTCGTCTACAAAGTGTGGGGAATAGTAGACTCATTGTTGGCTCTCTGTGGGAGGCTGGTTCCTGGACCTGGCATAAATACCAGACTCCACGGGTACTCAAGCCCTTTTTATGAAGAGGCATTGAATTTTCATGTCACCTGTGCTTATTTGCTATATACAATAAATAATATTTAGATGACTCATAATGCCTAATACAACAAAAATAGCCATTATATTCTATTGACTGGGGGAGAGAGAAGTCCATGCACATATGTACCAACACAAGTTTGTTTTCCCCCTAAATATGTTCCATCCACAATTGATGGAACCTGTGGATGCGTGACCCTCGGATGCAGTGAGTCAACTGTACTGTTCCCTGTATCAAATAAGTTACGAAACAGAGCATCTAAAACCCAGAATACGCATCCGAGTGTACTATGGATGTGAACAGTCTCAGTTATTATCGATCAGTAAGTATTCAAAAAATAGGTATTACAGCCCCAGCAGTGAGCAGATGTGCTTATTTAAATGAAAATACGTTTCTGTTTATTTGTATGATAACATAAGTAAACTTCATTTTAGCTAGTTATGGCGAGTTGGGCAATGCCTGCCTACCATAGGGAAAGAAGCCAGGTAGGTTTTGAATGCTCACCTTGGCCTGAGGTGTGCTTGAGTCAGTGTTAGGTTGACTCCAGAGCTGGCACCCACAAGCCGGAGCACATCTTCTTGGAAGAGATGGCCTCTTCAGTATTATGAACTTAGTAAATTCATCTAACGCAGATCACATTTTCCCGTCTCTACTGGCAAACTGAAGGACCCACATTTTTTAAAGAAAAAAGAAACAGAACACGAAAGAACTAGTGGAGCAGATGCACAGGCTTTAGTCCAGATTTCTCCTTTATAAGAAACAGGTCTACACCCTTCTATCTCACTCACGTTTCCCGAGTTCAGCGTGAACTAGAGAAGGGAATTCCTCTCTCAGTGCTAAATTAACCACAAGCTCAGTTTTCTGATTGACAGCAGTCTTTCCCAGAGAGAAAAGATGACCCTCTGACCCTGTCACCTGGTGGATAATTGCCTGGGCTGGAAGGCCATGTGGGTCATGGAGGGGGTGTGCACTGAGGAAATGCTATCATTTTCCCCCCACTTCCTCTGGTGAAGCCAAGAATGGAAAGTATGTGTGAACGCTGTTGTCACCCGCCCAAGCCCAAGAGGACACTGGCATTGCTCCACAGCCTTCCCTCAGGCAGAACGAGAAAGAGTTTAAGAATCTTCTTGTGTCGGGCTCTTCAGGAAGCCAGCTCCTGTCAGCTGGCATTGGCATGTGAATCGCTGTGCCATCTCTTCCCTCCGCTGGCTGGCCTTGTGTGCCTGGGGTCTCTGTGTGACTTCTTTTGAGTTCATGCACACACTTTACATACCTTCATAATGGCACTTTACTTGATAAACACAGGTGTATCACTTGTCAACCCTGGCCCAGAAATGGGAGATGCAAGGCCCACGAGGATCCTCTTACTACAAAACACTTGGCTTCCGTTTTTACACCGATTTTTTTTTTTTTATCAACAGTAGTACAGCATCCCACCAAAATCTTGACTCTGAGGATTACCCTTTAACTGTCTATTAGGATTTCCAACTACTGTATTCTAGCACCAACTACAGCACATTCGGAGCCTCTGCAATTCCAAAAAGCATACTTAACCCAACAAATGGTTACACATTCACTAAAGGTGCTTTATATTAAATTGGATAAAAATCCCCTTGTGTTCTAATTTCCGTCTTGAATTGTCTTACAGTTTATTCTGCTCACCTGGACTCAGATGCTTTTCCCCAGCACGATAGGCAGTGGCAGTTTTCTCTTAGGTGAATTATTAAGCAGCAATGCCAGCATGAACCACTAGGGTATACTGACATTCTCACCATTGTTTCATCGACTTTAGGTTCAATATGCCTCACGATGACAGCAATAAATGCAAAGAAGAAGGTGTGAAGAGCCCCCAGCACGTCATGGCGCCAACATTGAACTTCTACACCAACCCTTGGATGTGGTCCAAGTGCAGTCGAAAATACATCACTGAGTTCTTGGAGTAAGACTTAAACTTTCTTTCAGTAACAGCCCCTAGTGCAGCAGTTCTCAACCTGTGGGTCATGACCCCTTTGGGGTTTGAACAACCCTTTCACAGGGGTCGCATATCAGAGTATTTGCATTACAATTCATAACAGTAGCAAAATTAGTTATGAAGTAGCAACAAAATAATTTTATGATTGGGGGTCACCGCCGCATGAGGAACTGAATTAAAGGTTGAGAATCACTAATCTAATGCCTGGGCTATACAAAGTAAACCATTAAGGGAAAGAAAACGCAGAGTTTAGCATTCCTTTTGGGTTGTTGTTTTTGATAACATTCCTTGGAGGCGGGAAAAAAAAATACCCTATGACATCTGTTAGTGCATGGCCTTGCCAGTGTTTGGAAGATTACAAACTGCTCTGAGCAAAGAGTTGGTTCTTAAAGGGAATATGCAAATATTTCTGCATTTGTGTGATGCTTTGAAATTTATTCAGGTCTTTGGAGAAGGCTGTGATGATGTGCTGCTAACCTAGTAATCTTGGCTTGGAAGGAATGGGGTAGTGAGAGGTTGCCAGAAGAGAATTTGTGGTAGAAATAAGGGCATGTTCTCTCTCTCCCTCTCCCTTTCCCTCTCCCTCTCCCTCTCCCTCTCCCTCTCCCTTTCCCTCTCCCCCTCCCTCTCCCTCTCCCTCTCCCTCTCCCCCTCCCTCTCCCTCTCTCTCCTTTCTCTTTATGCCCTTTACCTTTTTTTTAAGCTTCCTCAAAGACCCAATTACATTATACAAGGTCCACATATCACAGAATTGGTGCTCTCCTTTCCTGGAGGTGCAGAGGTTAAGCAATTGCCAAAGGTCACTGGTTTACATTTCTCCAACAACAGATGCAGGGGAGGGGCGGGCTTTCTTCATTAGAACTTACCTGGTGTAAATTTTCCAGAAGAGATGTTTGTGGAAACCTAGATGAAACTGAGAGCTGGTGTTTTTCTTCTAAGCAGGTAGCTTAAGATACTTTCCTGCTATGAGTCATCTGTTCAGCAAACACTAAATACCTCTTGCTACAGACGGGGCCCTGTACAGAAATAAACAGACACTAGCTGTGGCCCTAAGATACTTACAGTTTATTGGGAAGGACTATAAAAAAAAAAAAATAAGCAGATAATGACCCCTGCAGGAGATCGGTGCTCCCTCAGACACTATATTTCCTCTTGGCTCTGTCCTATGTGGAGAGTATCTTTCTACAGAGTATGTGTCAAAAATGCAGCTTTAGCTTCTAGACTTACCCTTGATTTAACCTTGGGTGAAGAGGACAGAGCAAAGGCCAAAAGGAACAGTTCTTGCAGCCACTAGGTGTGTGCATGGCCTTCACCCCCATCTGCAACCTTCAGGAGCCTAGCTCACCATCTGTATGTCTCTGCTTCCCGTAGCACTGGGTATGGCGAGTGCTTGTTGAATGAACCTGAATCCAGAACCTACCCTTTGCCTTCCCAACTCCCAGGCCTCCTCTACAACGTGAATAAACAATGTGAATTGATTTTTGGGCCAGGTTCTCAGGTGTGCCCATATATGGTAAGTGTTCGGGGTAGTTTCTGCCCTCAGCTGTTGATTCTGGACTGGTTTATGGTCACATTTTCCCACTGGGTTCTCACTCTAAATCAGTTACCCAAGTACAGGTTCAGAATGTGAACAGTGGTAGTGCCTGTGATGGGATTATGAGGCCGTGGTGGGCTCAGTAGCGCAGCGTTCAGCCTGAGTTTTCTCACGGCGCTCTCCTGATAGCACAAAGAGGAGATGCCATTGTCACTTGGCAGAAAATCAGCGACAGCACAAAGGGGAGCTGTCATTGTCACTCACAGAAAGTCAGAAAGTAAGCCCAAGATTGTGGAGGCCAGCTCACTGTTCTCCTTTTATGCCCTTTAGCTGGTAAAAGTGACCTGAATTACAGGGACGCTTCCAGATCCGGTACAAGGATTTCATAAGCCAACTCTGGCTCCCTGCGTTAACTTGTTAGGTTGTGTTCTGTGACCAGCTGGTCTTCAGTTCACTTCTGGTCATCATCTAGCTGGCTGGCTGGCTGGCTAATTGGCTGACTGGGTGGTTGAGTGGCATTTTAATGTATGAGTCAAGGATCTCTGTAGGTAAGCAGACTTAGGCTTTCGTGGGATGCCTCAGGTTGTGGCTTTGGGAAATGTATGTTTGTTTTGCTGAAGAGTGATATTCTGGCAATGGTTGGTGGATTGGGAAATATAGGGAATCCACAGAAATGATGTAAAAAATTCAAATAACTCCATCCAAAATAATGCTCACTTCTCTGTCACTCATACAAAAATTAAGCCATTGAATATGGTAGGGCCTATAATCCTCGCACTCAGGAGTCTGAGGCAGGATGATAGAGAGGTATCCTGAGTCTAGCATGAACCATGTATTTCTGTCTCAAAACATCATTGGGTGGGGGAAGGCCAATGGGAGAAAGACCAAGCACATTTTAGTGTCTTCTTTCAGTGAACTATTACATAGCAGTGAAAATGTTAGATACTATAGAATATATTCCATAATAAACAGTTTGATAGCATACGTCTTTAACATCAAAAGGAGGAAGGAAAGTACCCCAAAAACAGGTGGTTGGAGGCTTCTTTTTCTGTTTCTAAAAATGAATTTCTGGTAACTATTAACTTTTCTCCTGTAAGTATTTTTTAAATAATTAGGAGAAAATTAAAATTTAGAATCATTTTTTAAAAGTATACCTGGAAGGACTGGAGGTTTGGATCAGTTGATGGAACACTTCCCTTGAGAGCAGGAAGCCCTGAGGTTAGTCCTCAGAACCCATGTGAAGATGCTGTGTGGTAGCCCTGGCTTGCTACCATGGAGGCAGAGACAGGAAAAAACAGGGTCTCACTGGCCAGCCAGTCTAGCCTAACTGGTAAGCTCCATGACAACGAGAGAGCCTGTCTCAAAGAATGTAGATGGTGTCCCTGAAGATGACACTGGGGCTGTCCTCTGGCTTCCACACACACATGTGCGAGCACACCTGAACATACCCCAATGCACACGTTTGTGCACACACATGCATTGAAGAATCTACCTGGAAATACTTCCATCCATCCGTCCATGGGGATAAGTCTCCAGAGAAGAGCTCGGTAGAGGGAGGAAGGAAGGAAGCTGCAAGGTGTGTTGTGTGCTCCTGTTGATAGGAAGCTTCAGTGCTGTGTATCCCTGGTGGGATTTTAAGCATCTGCGCAGAAGCATAGAGAACCCTGAAGACATGAGCACTGCTGAAGACAGGGTTACCTCTGGGGTAAAAGGAGCAGGAGAGGGATGCAGGATGAGTATACAAGGCCTTAGCTTGCTTTCGAATTTTTCTTTTCCTTAGCTTGGTAACGATGAGAACATAACTACCCACTATACTTTTTTAGAAGTGTGAAATATATTTTATTGAGTTTTTTCTGTATTTCCTCCTACAAGCATTAGATCTTAAAAATGGCTCCTTACATGATCATGGTATTATACACACACATGCACATGTCCATACAAACGCACATGCACATACACAGGTACGCATGCATATACATAAACACACTAATTTTGGCGCTAAGACAAAGCAAAATTCAAGTCACATGCATTTTCAGAACTCTAGTGTAGTTCTGAGAATGATCCCTCATCCCACTGGACCTCAGTTTCCTCATCATTAACATGGGAGGAGGGTGCAGACAAAGGACCCTGTGATGCCATGTATGACTCAGAGGCTCCTTCAGGCCATCCCCCTTTTACAGAACTATATCTCTCACCAGAACAGAAATGTGTCTTAGGTGGCTGCACTTTGGAATAGTTTATAATGATGAATATGTCATACCAAGAAAAAAACATCCTTTTGCAAGCCAACTTTTACGCCTGGCAAAGCGTGAGTTAAAAGGAACTCTTGCCTTGTGTGCTCACACTGTGTCTTGTCTTCCCCTCAATGGAACAGATGCAATGTAGACGACTCTGGTGCAATAATGTGGATGGAGCACACAAAGGCTGCAGGACTCAGCACACGCCCTGGGCTGACGGAACCGAGTGTGAGCCTGGAAAGGCAAGTAACAGGGGGTGGTGTCTCTCCTCCTGGGACAGAAAGGCTCCTGACTTGGGTGGATTTGGTGCCGTGTGTGGCACATAATATATTACAGTGTGGTTCAGCATACAGATTCTTTTGAGGATGAAAGTATGGCTTACAATTGAGAACTCTGGAAGTTAATTTTAATAGATAAACCACTTAGTGTGTGGTGATATTTTTTTTTCCCTTCTGAGAGTGGCACTGGAAAGCTATTATGATCAAGCATATTAGAATCGAAGAAATGCCCAAACACTGCAAGCCTGATGCCTTCACTGTTGTCTTACCAAGTATGTTTTCTTTTATATAGTGCCCTGATGTTACCTGGGACATATCTAAACCCAGATTCTCATGAGCTGGTTTTGGTTTTAATGATTCTCACCAATTCGTTAATAACTAAACAAAACTCACTGTTTGTGTGGGCCAGTGATAACCGAGTCCCACGCTATTAGGAGTATGATTAATCTAACCTTCTGTACCTGGTGTGCACCTCCAAACAGTGGCCGTGGGCTCGTCATGTCATTTCCATCATCGCACCCAACCATTCACTGAAGGAAATTTTAGCTCTAGGTCCACATGGCTTGTGTCACTCACCAGGGATGCAACCTGTGGGCACTACTTCCAAAACTCTGGCATTCTTATCGTTTCTTGACTTTTTTCTCTCTATTCCCATTTTTTGTTTTTTTGTTTTGTTTTGTACTTCCTTTGAACATCTGATTTATTGTGCCTCTACTTTACCTTGTAGATCTAATAATATCCAGGATGTTTCCTTGGAAGAATCACTAAAAAATCAATAGCTTTATTCTCCCTTACCTGATTTTATACACAGAGAACTGAAAAAAAAAGTTTCTTATCCTAAGATCAGTCAAATCATTTAGGGAAGAACTGCCCCAAACCCTTCCAGGGTGGACCCTCCTCACCATAGTTCTGCCTCTTGCTTCTGAGAGACAGTGGGTTGCTTGATAGACCTGGAACTCAGCTCTCTGAGTGACTTTATTTTCCAATGGTTAAACATGAGGACTCCATTTTCATCACCTATATCTCAATGATTAAAGGAAATAGAGGGTGTGGAAATTATTTGGTTAAGTTTTATTTTTGAAGATGATTTTGTATCGAGTTGATGACAAAGTCAGCTCATCCCTCCACTTCTGCTGGGCTTTTCCAAAGCTGTAATCCAAGTTTAGCTTTCCCTAGTGATAGCCTCAAAAGAAACAATAGACCTAATAGCTTCTGGAACTTTCATTATCTTAAAAGAACGGTAGGTGTCTTTGTTCAAAAACTGAAGTTTGAATTTGTCATGGAGCATTAAACTTAGTGTGTCAGGGTGGAGAGATGGCTTAGTAGTTGAGAGCACTGACTGCTCTTCCAGAGGACCCAGGTTCAATTCCCAGCACCCACACGGTGGCTCACAACTGTCTGTAACTCATATGTGTGCAGTGTCCAGACATATGCAGACAAAACACTGGTATACACATAAAAACAACAACAACAACAAAACCTTAGTGTGTCAGTGGGTGCAGGGCCACAGGTTTTTGTGGGAATGTAGGTTTACACAGCAGTCATTAAACATTGAAAATGATCCTCAGTCTTACACAGTCAAGATGGAATTTCTGAGTCCTTCTAAACGTGGTAACCCAGAGGCTGCTACCAGTAGCTAACAGTAAGCATGACTTCTGCTTGACAACTTGGTTAGTTGAGCCAACGGTCACACTCAGATTGACTGATCTCAGCAAAATCACTGGCATTATATTATGGTTCTTCATCTGTGTGATCCACCTACTCTTATGTCTGTTTCTGACACTTGTTACTGCTGGGAAAACCACAATACAGGAGCATTCCCAAGAATATGGTGAAGTGGCGTGTATTTAGTGAAACCGTCACGAAAGGACTCCTGAGCTCCATGCAGTTGCAGGGTTTCTCACCAATTCTGGACCACAGAAAGACTTGAAGGAGGCTGCTGTGTCTGCTTCTCAACTTCTACTTTTGCAGACAATCGGGAGACAATAGCTTCTGATGGGGAGAAGTCTTAGGCAACCTTTCAGGAGACCCTGTCTTCAATGCTTAATGAATTCAGCTAGAGCATGGAGTTCAAGCCTTCTACAGAATATGTGTAGATCCCTGTTGACCAATTTTAGAAAAATAGCTGTGCAGAGAAGATAAGTTGTATTCTTAATTGTGCTTTAGAACCTTGGCAAGGTCTAATGGCTCTTACTAAAGATAGATCTAGATACAGGGACACACACACACACACACACACACACACACACACACACACACACACACATTCTTCATATTGTTCAGACCAAAGGAAATGTTTATGTTGCCATAGAAGTTGATTATTTTGTTCTTTTGTTTCATGTTGATTGTTCAGTTTTGACAGTGTATTCCTTTTCTCCATTTGCCAGCTCAATCTCACTCTCCTTGACCCAGGGCCTTTTTTCCCCTTTCCCTTCTTTCTGCTCCACTCAATCCACAGTAATCTATTTTGAGCTAGATTTCTAACACAATGTTATTTTGATGAATGGCTCGCTAAGGTCTCCTTATATTCTCCATTATCTTGTTAAGCCCATGAACATTTTTATTTTAAACCTGTTTATGATCCTGAAGTTCAGAACTCTCTTGTTTCAAGAGTCTTTAAAACAAACTTGACCTCCACATCCCCTTTCTGACCTCTTAGAAAGGTGTGTGTATGAAAAATATCATAGGAATGGTTTTGGACTCTTTTAAGAAAGGCTGGGGCAAGAGATGACTCAGTGCGTGAGAGCGCTTGCTATGCGAGCATGAGAGCCTGAGGTCAATTTCTAGTGCCCGTGTAAACAGCTATGTACGGCCACGCACAGGCCTGTAACCCCAGCATTATGGTTGGTAGGAAGAGAGAGGAGGATCACCAGGGCTTGCTGGAAGTCAGCCTAGCCCCAGGTTGAATGAGAGACACTGTCTCAAATGAAGAGCCACTTTATTGGAGTGATCCAAGATAACACCCCGCTTCTTCTTCTTCTGGCCTCTGTACATGCGCACACGGGCAGATATACATAACACTCCATACTCACACAGACACATATGAAGAGACATATACTAGCATGTGTGTGTGTGTGTGTGTGTGTGTGTGTGTGTGTGTGCACATGCATACACCAAAAGACTGACCTAATTTCAACCCAATCCACTAGCCATTTAATGCTTGTTGTGATAAAGCGCCATGACAAAAGTAACTTGGGGTGAGGAGGGTTGGTTTATTTGGCTTATAGGATCAGATCACATTCCTTCACTGAGGGAGGAAGCCAAGAAAGGAACTCAAGCAAGGCAGGGAATTGGAGGCAGGAATTGAAGCAGAGACTGTGGAGTAGTGCTGCCTATTGACTTGCCTCCTCATAGCTTGCTCAACCTGCTTTCCTATGCAACCTAGGACAGCTACCAACCATATGTGGCCTCTTGAGCGTTTGAAAGGTCACTATCGTCTATGATGTTACTTATGTGCAGAGTAGGATCTGAAAACAAAGTATGGGGAAAAAAAGAGGATCAAAAATTTTAGTCTGGTTGTGGTAGTGAATACCTTAAGACTAGAAGTCAGGAGGCAGAGGCAAATGGACCTCTGTGAATTCAAGAGCAGCCTGATCCACATAGAAAGTTCTAGGCAAGTACAGACTGTGTAAGTGAGACTTTGTCTTCAAAAAAAAAAAAAAAAACAGAAGGAAAAAATCACCACAGGGTGAGAGAAATGGCTCAGTGGTACAGAGCACATACTGTTCTTGGCAAAGACCTGAGTCAGGTTCCCAGCACCCATTATAACTTCCTCAGATGTTGTGAGAAGATGGCTACAGAGCAAGAGTCCAGGACAGCACAAGACATTACTCTTCCATTCCCCACCAAGCCTTTCTCTCCTGGGAGGGATGAACCTTCCCTCTGTGTCCTTAACCTGTCTCTTACTTGCCTCTGTACACCATCCTGGCCTCCTCCACCCTCCACTCCTCACCTCGCTCCTGCTGCCCCACAGAGACTTCACAACAGCCCAGCTTTACTGCTCCTCTTCGGAGATCTGAGGGAGCCACAGGGATCACCCTCCTGTGGCTGTGGCCACTGCCACTCTTTTTGTCCCCTGACCAGTTGCCTGGGCTTTAGGTCACACACACACAATAGCAGAAAGTTGAAATAAGCTCATCCACTCCCTGTCTTGCTGGGGAGTTTTGTTGCATTTTATTGTTATCATAATAATAATAATATTATGATCCAGAGTATAGAGTCTGAAACTATCAGAAAAAAAAAATACTATAACGAAGTGTAGGACTCTGTGATCTGTCCCTTTTCCTTTAGTCTGATCCTAAGTGATTGGGAGTGGGTTTATAAGAATTAAGTAGCTAACTCCCCCTCCCCAGTTTAATCAAAATTGGGGTTTTGAAGTCAAGGGTATTAATAAAACCTTCGATTTTAGCAAGATTGTAGAGTCTTAAAGCCTTGCTAATAGAGATTCACACTGCAAATTCTCTAATTCATTTTGGCCCCCATCTGCAGTCCATGCCCCATTTCCACTCCTCATTTTTCCAAGTACACAGACTAATTGAGCAGTTTAAAGCTGGCCATTAGGGCTACCCATTTAGTGTGGAGCCAGCCACTCACTGGCCTGTGTTTATCAGAGCAAGCAGTAAATGCAAACACCGCCTAAAATCAATGAGCATGATATTAAAATGCCTGCAGTATCCATTATTCATAGAAATAGCAAATTTGCAGTGTTCCAAACCAGCACAGGGGGGAAAACTTAAAAATGTGATGAACTTCTGCAGCCAGCTGGTCCTAAGATGACTCACAGCACCAAGCTCTCCCTCACTGCTCTCCTTATTAAATACAGCACTGCAAGTTTGGATTTTGTGTTCCCAAAGAGATGGAGGCCCCTGCGACTGATGGATCCTGGGGAAGTTGGAGTCACTTTGGAACGTGCTCCAGAACATGCGGAGGAGGCATCAAAACCGCCATCAGAGAGTGCAACCGACCAGAGTAAGTCCCGAAGTCTATCATTGCTGTCACTGATGCAGCAGGGTGGAAGCTACTCAAAAGGAATTCTTCAGCTGGGGACTGAGGAAGAGGGAGCAGTGGCCTTCCAGGGCTGTGAGACCCAGGGTACCCCAACCACCTGAATTCCACAGTATTCCTTTTCTTTCCAGATCTGCTGCTATTCCTTAAATTTGTCCGACAATTGATAAATCTGTCACACAATTGATACTTTTGCATTGGCTGCTCTTAACGATCGGGCATATCTCATTTCATCCTAGAGTTTGGGATAGCATGTTCATTGCAAGTGCATTGCATAAGAAATGAGGACCAGCCGGGCGGTGGTGGCACACACCTTTAATCCCAGCACTCGGGAGGCAGAGCTAGGCGGATCTCTGTGAGTTCGAGGCCAGCCTGGTCTACAAAGTGAGATCCAGGACAGGCACCAAAACTACACAGAGAAACCCTGTCTCAAACAAAAAGAAAAAAAGAAAGAAAGAAATGAGGACCACCTCAAGTATAAGTTGGCGCATCAAGCACTAACTGGGGCAAGAAGCAGTGTCATCAGGCCTGTGGGTCCTACTCTTGCTATTTTGTTTGCAAATTTGGCTTTGAGATGCCTGATGGCAGAAACAGGAACCTCTAGAACCAGTTCAGTCTTCAAAATAGGAAAGAGAAACAAACCAGAGCAAAGACCTAGCTAAGAAAGGCAGACATGTAGCTAGAGTTTTCCTGCCTGGCCCACAGTCAGGACAAATCTCTCTCACCCGCCAGTCCCGCAGCCGCTCAGACCCAACCAAGTAAACACAGAGACTTATATTGCTTACAAACTGTATGGCCGTGGCAGGCTTCTTGCTAACTGTTCTTACAGCTTAAATTAATCCATTTCTATTCATCTATACCTTGCCACATGGCTCGTGGCTTACCGGCATCTTCATATGCTGTTTCTCATCATGGCGGCTGGCAGTGTCTCCCTCTCCCAGCTTCCTGTTCTCTTAGTGCTCCTCTCTGTTAGCCCCACCTATACTTCCTGCCTGGCCACTGGCCAATCAGTGATTTATTTATTGACTAATCAGCAACACATTTGACATACAGACCATCCCACAGCACTTTTTCTTTTCTTTTTTTAAAAAGGAAGGTTTTAACCTTTATATATCTTTAAAGTTAGCTTGGTATATTTGGGAATTTGGGCGTAGCTTTTTTTTATTACTTTTTGTTGGAGGGGGGCGCTGTATCTTATGGGGACATAAAGAATCTTTTAGGATTATGGAGTAGTCCATGAGGGTGTATCATCTGAGCCAGTTGCCTGAAACCGTTCCGGATGTTGGATCATCTGGGCCATGGTGTCATTGGAGACCTTTTAGGGGGTCTTGGCTGGTCAAACCTGATGTATCTTAATTTGGAACAAATCTATAGCCTTTGGCTTTTTGTAGAAACAAAAGTAGAACCTCTTTTTCAAAGTAACATATCTTTATATCCAAATTTTGAAGTTAAGGTACCTTTAAAATTTATATTTTGGCATAATTGAACAGCTTTTACAATCAAATGGTTTTTTTTAGTTACGAATATCAAAGACAACATAATCTAGATTTTCTGTGTGATAGCCATCTTTACGTGGCTTATTACCTTTATTGTTTTTTTAAAGACTTTACTTTTAAAAGCTATTTGTTTATATAACTGTATATATTTTTTTAATCTCTTTTTGAAGCCTATGTACATTTTTACATATATTGGAAACTATTTTATCTGAATCAGTCTTATTGTGAACCTATTGCTTTAAATTGGCACGGACACGTTTCCTTCCTTAGCGATTCTATTCTGTTTTTAAATTAAGAAATAGGTTAAATTTCAAGATAATGAATTTGTCAATTTGGAAAAATAAAAATTGTGAACTAGATATTTCCCACTCAGGCTCTTACCATAGCAACTGTGTATAAAATCTTACTTTAAAAAGTCAGGACAGCCGGGCGATGGTGGCACACGCCTTTAATCCCAGCACTCGGGAGGCAGAGGCAGGAGGATCTCTGTGAGTTCGAGGCCAGCCTGGTCTACAAAGTGAGTTCCAGGAAAGGCACAAAACTACAGAGAAACCCTGTCTCGAAAAAACCAACAACAACAACAACAAAAAAGTCAGGACATATCTGTTTCATTTTTTTAAAAAATTCTGTATGTTATTTTTGTCAGTACAGAGACAACAAAAATATTTAAATATTTTTACATGTTTAATCCTTTGTACATGCTCGTGCACATGTGTGCCACAGCACACATGTGGAGGTCCAAGAGTAACCTGTGGGAGTCTGTTCTTTCCTTACACTAGGGATCCACTTCAGCTTGTCACACGTGGTGGCAAGAACCTTTACCCATCAAGTCTAGTAATTGTCACCTCCCAGTTTTTGGAAGCACTGACTAGGTGAGCTATTTTCAAAATGTTAAGAACTGGTTACTATGGAAGAGCCATTAACTAATGAAGCAATATAGACAGACATCAGTCCCCTAGTGTGCCCCATTAGAAAAGATCATTAAAGGTAGATTAATAAAACTCCCTCTTGTCTTATCTAACTCTTGAGAAGGAATTCTCCCCATTGAGCTATCCGCCTCTTCTGACAGCCTGGAAGCATAGAACCAGCCTACCTTCATCATTTCAGGAGAGAATTTTTTGGACTAACCCAAATCTGATTGTACTAGTTCATGTAAATAAACAAAGGAGCTGATATATCTGCTCCAGCCAATTTGTAGTCAAAAATTCATCTGTCTCTAAGAGTAGAGTGCACCTGTGATGGTGTTTGTAAAAATTCCTTTGTAACCTTGAGGGTGTATGCTCACAAGTTTAATCGGCTGGATTGTGTAACATGTACTTGAAGGAATGACCTAAGCTGGCTGTACAAAGTGATAATTAATCTCCCAACTTCCTGAAGTTCTTTCTACTCCTATTTGGCACAAAGTATCCTTAAAAAAATCTTTTTAGTTGGGAGATGCAGCTAATGGTATTTTCAAAGTTGAATTTCCTATAGTTTCAGTATTTGCCTATATGGAAAAAATAGTCATATCCAAACAAATTTTTTAATTATGAGATTATTTTTTCTATTCTAAAAGGTTTATAGCTATTGATTTCTGTATTATATGATACACACAAATCAGATAGAAACCACATTGTCTAGGAGATGTGTAGTTCAAAAGGGCACATTTACATTCATTAAAGCCATATGCAGAGTTAAGGAGGAAATTATAATCTGCCTTTTCCCAAAAAACAAAGTCACAGACTGAGATTGATATGCAGAATGCTGGGATTAAAGACATGTGTCACTGTACCCAGCTATAGGTACTCATTTTTTAAAAAGGAGGAAACTGGAGCAGGGTACAGTAAGGACAGCAAGATTGGAAGCCAGAACCAACTGTACCACCTACAGCCTTCCCCCAACTCCATTATGGTCATGATTGATGTGTCTCCCAGCACCTAAAACCTCTGCTTGAAAAACAAAACAAAATTCATTTCTTACACTTAAGATTATTCTGAAAAAATTCACTAAAAGAGAACAATTGTGAACTTTCTCTTGGAGTTCTATGGTGTTCTGAGACAGTTGTGTATTCTGAGCTGTTCGGGTGTTTGTGGCTGAGTTCTGAGGCCTTCCCTACCCCTGTGATGAATTCGGCCAGCTGCTGATAGCTGGGGGATATGTTGTGTAATTTATGCTCTGAGTAACATCTGGAAAAGACATGTGCAGAGTTTCACACTGAGAATGAATTTGCACCATGGTGCTTTGCCAGAGTGCACCGTACTTGAGCGACAGTGATAGGAACCCAGCGTGCTTTCCCCTCCTATGACGTGGGTCGAAGTGTGGACATATGCCGTGTGTGTAGTTCTATTTTATAAACCAAATCAAAAGACTGGCTGTGGAAAGAAGATGGGGGAGGACCGAATGAGAGGCAGTGGAAGGGAGTGTGTTCCTGTGGTCTCCTGTGAGGAGGTCAAGGTGTAGAGGACAGACAGAAAACAACCTTACACCTTCCCTTACAAAACTGTTAAAGTTGAAGGGCTGCAGTCATTTGGGAAAAGGGGACAAAGATCAGCTTCACATGTTCAGGCTTTCTGTTTGATAGCTGACACGTTATCTTCAAAGCAGGTTTGCAAAAACTAGGTATGGTGATGCATGCCTATAACCCCAGCTCTCTGGAGCTAGAGGCAGGAAGATTAGGAGTTCATGGTCATCCTCAACTCCGTAGGGAGTTGTAGGACAGCCTGGCATATATGAGCTAGTCTCAAAGAAAAAAACAACAAAATCCAGATGTAACATAGGCATGTCCCATTTCATAGTTGTAAGTGCTGAGGCGAAGTTTGACTGCTTTACTTAAGTTGACACTTACTGGAATCAAAGGCAGAAAGCAAAGCCGGACCTAGAGGAGTTGATTGGAGGAGGTAACGGGAAGAGTTGATGGGAGGAGGTGATGGGAGGCAGAATGCAAACCTGGAATGTGGAGCCATGTCCTTCTCCCTTGGTCATGTGTTATTTCAAAGTTGCTTCCTGAAGACCAGTCATAAGTGAAGGAATAAGGAGTAGAGGGATAGGTTCTAATACATTGCATCTGTTGTCTCCATTTTTTTTTTCAGACCAAAAAATGGTGGGAAGTACTGTGTGGGGAGGAGAATGAAGTTCAAATCCTGCAACACCGAGCCTTGCCTGAAGCAGAAGCGCGATTTCCGTGAAGAGCAGTGTGCTCACTTTGATGGCAAGCACTTTAACATCAATGGTCTGCTGCCCAGCGTGCGCTGGGTCCCCAAGTACAGTGGAAGTAAGTGCAGTGGGGCTGGAGCGTGTGGCTGCCAGGCTGGAGCTCAGTCCAGACATGGAAGTCACATAGCATCATGATCTTCCTCTCTAGTTTTGATGAAGGACCGATGTAAGTTGTTCTGCAGAGTGGCAGGAAACACAGCCTACTACCAGCTCCGAGACAGAGTGATCGATGGAACACCTTGTGGCCAGGACACAAATGATATCTGTGTCCAAGGCCTTTGCAGGGTAAGTCCACGTCATGTTTTCTTCATTGAGCTGTCCTGTTACCTAATTGATTTGTGACTTCCTTAATAGAATGACAGCTACTTCTATCTGGGCACTGGCTCCTAGGCAATGTTTCTCAAAGTGTGGTCCCTGGATACTGTTAGCATCTATTGTCATCAAATGATTCTGATGCATGTTATAACAAAGTTTGAGAAACACTATTCTAGGTTTTTCTTCATGTTTTAGTCTCTATGGAGATCTATGCAAAAGTTCTCCTTGAATGTTTATTGTACCAGTTTGCGCGCGCGCACACACACACACACACACACACACACACACACACACACACACACACACATACTATTACTGTAACTGAGTGCTTAAGGTCAAAACCAAGAGCTTCCTAACAGAAATATTTCTAGGTTGAATTGCTGGATTCCAGAACAACAGAAGGAGGAAAAGCCAGCCTCCCTCGGATGTCTCTTTGTCATTTTAACTACAATGCCTCGCCCAAAACACTCCTGCCCATTAGTGTTGGAAAGTAAGCTGAGAAACTCCTGGCAATGTGCAAAGAATCTGACAGTGACGTCTCAAGCCCTTAATACTTTTTCTTTGTTTTCACGAGTTAGAAATCATTGCTAGCTTGGCCAAGCTCTAAGCTGATGAATGTGTTCACTATATGTGGCCCAAAGGCCAACTAGAATTACTAGTGGATCGGGTTTGATTGAAGCATCACCTAAGGGGCTACAGAGATTGTTCCATGGTTAAGAACACTAGCTACTCTTGCAGAGGACTTGAGTTGGGTCCCCAGCACCTGCAAGGCACTTGACGACTATTTCTAAATCCAGTTCCAGAAGGATCTAAAGTCATCTTCTGACCTTAGGCATGGATGTAGGATATTGGTGAAATTATTAAGACCACTCCACATAGTTAAAAGGGAGGTTTATTTTGTGGGTTAACTTACAAGTGAAGGGCTAGGCTACAGGGTCTGGGAAAGGTGCAGTCCGGCGGTGTTCTCTGGACTCTGGCTCAGTCTACCTTCAGCATCCAGGGTCCAGGAACCAAGAGAGCCCGAGCGCATCCAGATCTCGGGTCTTCAGCATCCTCTCTCAACCCCGACGGGTAGGCGTGACCATTACCAAAGCCTCAATGAGGGTTGGAACTTCCAGGTCAAAGCTGAAATGGCTACCCACCACAGTAGTTCTCATACATATGCAGGCAAAACTTTTACATACATGAAATGAAATAACTATTTAAAAAAGAGGGAGTACCTAGGAGGTTTACCTACCTCTCAGCTTGTACTGACCTGACGGTATGGACTCTCTTGTCATTGCACTCAGTCTCAATGCATTGAGCTTCTCAAAGAACGGTGTGCACTAAAGGGCAGAAGAGTGGGACGCTCTTCTCCTGCAGGCTTGGCGGTTGCCAGGGTCCTCCCTGGATTGGTCAGGGCCCTCCCTCTTCATTGCTTTGCTAAGTAAACAAATTATGGGGCGGGGGGAGCATTGCACAACAAAACAAGCTCCCAATTTCTCCTGATAAATCGGAACATTGCAGCACTGGACTTGTGGTTCTAAACATCAGCAGTAGCCCGGAGTGACAAGCAGCTTGTCCCTTAGGATGTGCAGGAGCTCTCTGGTGTGGCCCCAGCGTCACCATTCTCCTTTAGTTTCCATGACTAGGCAGGTTTACTCATTGACTCTGTTTGTTCATAGACCATTACATCTCAAATGTTAATCTGTGCATGAAGCACCTGGGCAACTGGTTAAAATGCCAGTTCTGATTCGGTAGGGTTGGGTGGCTCTAGAGCTTCAGTATGCCAAACAGCATCAAGGATGCTAGGTCCCTGTGAGTCCAATGACCACATCTTAAATGGCAAACTGTGGACAATTGGTGTTCTCAACCTTTGCAAGTTTTAAAGGGCACAGCTTCCTTGTCGTTTTTTGGATTCACATCACTGAAAGGAATGCACGACTTGCCATTTTATTATCTCCTTAATACTTACCACTTATTTCAATTGTTTTCTTTTAAAAAGCAAGCTGGATGTGATCATATTTTAAACTCAAAAGCCCGGAGAGATAAATGTGGGATTTGTGGTGGTGATAATTCTTCATGCAAAACAGTGGCAGGAACATTTAACACAGTCCATTATGGTAAGAATCTGCTCCTAAGAACCAGGGGGGAAGAAAAGGTTTAAAAATAAATTGTTGACTTCATGGAATACAGGAAGTATTAATGTGAAGGGTAAAATCAGCCTTGCTATAGTATATTATTAATCTGGCTATAAGACATCTGGTAGTAGTAGTTGTCTTTCTTTGTTGTTTGACTTTTAGTCTGTCCTTAGAGATTGTGAAATGCTCAGCAGAATACTGATTTTCTGCTAACTTCTCGGCAGGTTACAATACTGTTGTCCGAATTCCAGCTGGAGCTACCAGCCTTGATGTGCGGCAGCACAGCTTCTCAGGGAAGTCCGAGGATGACAACTACTTAGGTAAGAGCCTTGTCCCTGACATTTCCATGAAGTCTGAATTCTGAGTCTCTTCCTGGAGCAGCGGGTACTCACTCCTTCCTTCCTCTGGTGCACGTGACAAGCTTCATTCTATCAAAGAAGATGATCTTAAATTCATTGTCTTATTTCTTCTCCTGAACAGCGCCTCAGAATATTGACTCAAGGGTTATATCATTACCGTGTTCAGCAGCAAGGGATTTGCTCCAGATCTTACACTCTCTGAGTTTAGCATCGAGTCGTGGGTCTCATGGAGCACTTTAAAAACGTCTGTCTGGGTAACTGACTTGCAAATGTTTTCTTAGAGGCATTATTTGACTTAATTTTTATGTTATCAGCTCTAACCAGGAGCAGACTCCTCATAGGCCTATTCAAGATTTTATTATGCCTAGTATGTATCTCCATTTCTTCCTTCTAAAAGAGTCTATAATGGCATGCATTTTTTAAGCCATTGTTACAAAAATCAGCCTACTCTGCTAGAGTGCAGGCTCTTCAATTTTTCCCTCTAAAATGAATTCCTATTTATTCTTTATATCTAACCATGCAATTATTTTATATCTTTCCTTATACTTAACCACATAAGTAGTTCATATATATTTCTCATTTTTAAACTACATCACACCAAAGACCTCTATTGATTTTTAGCAGCCTTCCAAACCAGACTGACTTCAACTTATTGTTCTTCAAATCACCTTAAGTGATTATGAAATTTGCCCACTTCCCTGTGAAGGAAGGATGTAAGCAAGAGAGGAATGCCTGAAAGGGAATTGGCAGGTCACCTTGTACAACTAGGCTGCTCCTGCCTCGAAGTTTGGCCATAGCTGGTACTTGGCTCCAGAAGAAATCAAGGCCATCTTGCTGAGTAGTCATTGTTTAAAAAAAGAAATCGACTTACTGTTTCATTCTAATGTGCTGGCAGGAATTCTATTTATCCATCAGAATGCAGCCTATAGAGGTCTAATCCAAGCATTTGGTCATGCTGTGCCGGTTAATGAATATCTGTTGAATCAAATGAGAAGCTACATCTGTATTTTGAAAGGTCTGCATGAACTCATGCATTCATAGCCAGGCACGCTAGTCATGCTAACTTACGTGTGACTCTGCTAAAGCATTTTCTGCCATGTCACCATGTCTCCCTGCGTTCACTTGTTTATTGTATGCCAGCATTACTTGCAACGCAATAAACCAAACAGACCAGAATCACAAATCCCTGTCTTCTTGAAGCCTTCTTTTCATGGGCAAGAAAGACAATAAACAGTTACTTAATCAACATGGTCTGTTCTGGAAGAAGATGCTAGATGGTACTAGAAATTCATGTAGCACAGAGAGTGGATTCCAAGGGTAAGGTGGAGTTGAAACCTTTATAGAGACAGACCATTAAAGAAAGTCATTCTAGGAAGAGGGAGTCTTTTTAAAGTCTGTGTGTGTGTGTGCGTGTGTGTGTGTGTGTGTGTGTGTGTGTGTGTGTGTGTGTGTGTGTAGGTGGGGGTAGGGTACATGTGTGTGGCCACACACAGAAGATCATATCACCTACCCTGCTCTATCACTTTTATTGCTCTTATCAGGACTCTCTCTGAATTCACGGCTAGGCTGAGGGCCAGCAAGGAACCTTAGTGATCCTCCTGTGTCTGCTTACCATGTCGCCCTGGGCTTAGAAGCCTGTATAGCCACCCTCATCTTCTTACTTGGGTGCTGGGGGGTTGTATTCAGGTCCTTAATGCTTGGGCAGCCTGTGCTCTGACTCATTAAACCACTTCCCAGCCCCTCTTTGCAAAGTCTTTGAAGTAGGACTGTGGGAAGAACAGAAGGAGGTCCCTGTGCCTGTTGCTGAATGCAAATGGAGACTCTTAGGGCTAAATGGTATTAGGATGAGATCATGTTGAACCATGTGACTATCCGAAGGACTTGGTTGTAAGTTCTGAGAGGCACAGAAAGCTGTTGGTTTTGAGCTGATGATGATGTACATTTTCAAAAGAACACTTGGCCTATTATGTTGAGCATCATTGGTAGAACAGCAATACTGGTTAGGAAGTTATATCAAGAATCCAAGAGAAGTTTAGTGTAGTGGTACCAACTCTTAACCCAGCACAAAGGAGACTAAAGAAGGATGATGATGAATTTGAGATTACTCTGGGCCACAGAGCGAAACTTTGTCTCAAAAATTAAAAAGGAAAAATAAAGATTAAGGAAAAGGTTCTCTAATGAGGAATGCTGATGGCTTGGCCTCAGTGAGGAGCATGACGGCGATGATCAGTGATAAGGGTCAGTCTCTCTTTTGAATTTGGAGCTATCTTGATTTGTTGATAGATTGGGTGTGCCATAGGAGGGAAAAAGAAGGACCCAGGACTGGTAGCCTTGGATTCGGTCCCTTGTATCCCATGAACAGAACGTGACAGCAGGTACCTGTAATCCCAGGACTCGGGAGGTACGGTCAGGAGGATCAGAAGTTCAAGATCACTTCAAATACATAGTGAGTTTAAGGCTAGCCTGAGCTACATGAGACCCACAAAAGGAAGGAAGGAAGAAAGGTAGGAAAAAAGGAAAGAAGGAAGAAAGGAACGAAGGAAGGAAGAGACGAAGGGAGAGAAAGGGAGGGGAGAAGAGGGAGTAGGCAATGATGAAAGCTGTCTTAGAGTCAAAAGGAGTCAAACATTCTCAGGTTTGGACCTAAGCAATGGGAAGGAGGCAGTTGCCACCACAGAGATAAGACTTGTTACTTATTCATCCATACAATCCAAGTAGTTTAAGGTCAGGGCTGTTGCCTGCATGTTTAGCTCCTGCTACAATGTGCACATGAGAAGCCTGAGTAAACATTTGCTGGGTTGCTGAACAGCCATTGCTAGTTCTTCATGGAAAACAGAATTCTCTTGAAGATAAAGGCTCATCTTCTTCTGAAGACTATAAAGCCTAACTTGTAATTAATTATAAACAGCTGCATCTGCTTTTTAACACCAAGTATTAAATTGAGTGGTAGCTTTACAAGAAAATGAACAGGACTGAGTTGTAGCTCAATTATGATTCGTGTGTTTACAATTAAACCTTTACTGGGCCCTAGGTTCATCAACACACACACACACACACACACACACACACACGCACGCACGCACGCACGCACACACACACACGCACACACACACACACACACACGGATTAAAATAAGATAATTAACAGGCTTCTGGAAACCACCTTCAAGTTATACTTTTGGGGAATCCCCCATTTCTCATTCTGTGACTGCTCAAAGTATGTCAGGCATTTTTCTCCATATACTTGGTGAGAAATTTGAGCATGCAGTAGTTTGTAGGCTCTGAGTTCATCCTAATTAAGTATCATGGTATGAAGTGTCCCTTATAAATTAATTTCTTGGGAGCCAAAGGCCATGTTGAATCATTCTGTTCTTCCATTCCAAAGGAAAAGCAAGGGTTGGTTCTCTTCTATTTTCCCTGGGGAAATAGCCTCTATCCAGGTAGTGGCCTTGGTTCTGTTCAGCTTAATCAGTACATGTCAGGTGTCTGAACTCAGGCAGAGTCTCCTGACAATCTTCTCTTCTTTACTGGACTTTTCTTAATCCCCTTGTGAAAGAATGAAAACAAAATTAAAGAAGATTCATCCAGGGATGGGCAGTCTGGGGAAGTCACTGCTTGCCCCACAACAGCCTATCCAAAAGCTAATGAGCAGTGTGCAAGCATTGATTGCAAATCACAGCCCATCGAGTATGAAAACAGACCTCAGAGCCCAAACTTCACAATGGTTCTTTACAAGGTTAGGGAGGATCTGACGTCACCCAGTGGGGGTGTGTGCATATTTATACTCTTGGCTTGAAGCAAGGTGCTATTAGCAGAGCACTTTAGATACTTTACAGCCCACCACCCTGCATTTCGCTGAGTCCAGTCATTGCTCTTCTATTGTTAAACAACCTTCATCCTTATCCCTGATAACTGTGTAAAGATTGGTCAAGTCTAACACTCTTCCTGTGTGTTTTGGAGAGGAAGACTTTTCCAGTGGAACTTCTGTAGCAACCTCATTCTGATGGGTGTGACAGGAGGGACAGAAACCCAGGAAATTAGCTTCCCTAATCTCATTAGCAGGAAGTGGGGCAAGCATCTCTAGGTTTGGGGAAACGATTTGTTTCCCGAGGTACTGAAGCAGAAAGTCTGCCAGTCAAAGGTCACCTTCCCCAGGGATCCCTCTTGTCGGGTTAAAACCATGTTGTACTGTCTCTGCCACGTTCCTACCTCTTCAGGAGAAAGTGTAAACATGTCTGTGAGACTTCCTTGCCTCTGGGATGCTTAGCCCTGAATTAACGCTCGTGGAGGGAAATCACACATCCTTGCAATATAAGAGAAAGCCAGAGTTTCATTTCATTGACATCTTTACAGAACTCTATGGGCAAACCATTTGTAGGGACAAATCATGGAGAAGGGTTTTACAGCGTTTGAGCTCTTGTCTCACTGTCCTCACAAGTGGGATAAGAAACATGCAGTGAAGAGGGACTTTCCCCCAGTTCTGCAGAGGCATGAGAGGCAACCTAAAGCCACGGGAAGAGACTGGGGATTCACACAGAAGAGACCATGTTCTTTTCAACAAAACCAGATTGCTGCTCAATTTATAAGTCTGGCATGTGGCATTTCATTCCCCCTTTTGGGCTGGCTAGTGCGTGACTTAGCTTGAAAGAACTGGGTGGTGGTGTTGACAGCCCATCACGCTATCACGTGTAAGTGACCTGCTTTGGAAACAGCCTGAGATGCCAAGGGAACTACCTCGTTTATTCTTTTACCCATTGAAACTGCCATATCTAACGTGGCTGACAGGTCCTCCACTGCAGGAGCTAACGGTGAGGTTCACACCAGCCAGAGAATGATCATCCATGTGGAAGTGTTCTATCCTCCTTTCCGGGGGTGGGGGGGTCGGCTTCAATCATTCCTTCATTCTTTTAACGCCAGCTTTCACTAGCCTACTAAGGGTTGGGATCTTGAGGTTTATAGAGGTGAACTGTGAAATGGTCTTAATGGTACTGAAAGGTTCATGCAGTTTAACAGTCAGGCCAAGTTGTTAAAGAGCTGTAGCCTACGCAGACCTTGGTTCTATCTGTAAACGAGAGAATGAATGAATGAGGGGATTTGTCTACTGGACAAATGTTTGCTGACTCTCTTCTTGGACAATGTTAGTGTCTCACAAGTTGTGGAGGCAGAGTCCCATGATTAGAAGCTGTCTGGCCTTGGTCAATTAATTTAGTGATTTGTAATTCATACTTTTCTCATTCGTACATTCACATGTACAGATGTGTAACGTGTGTAACAGCCCGGCCTCACTGAGGTGTGATAAGCAGTACAGTGCAAACTCCAAATTGAGTAGTGGAGCAGCTGGACTGTGGGAACGGGACCCAGGTCTATAAGGCAGGCTTAAAACGAGACCAAAGGTGTGTGGTCCGTGCTAAAGAGAAATGGTGTCACTGAAATTTTAAAATCACATGTTTTTTAACATTTTATTTATTTTATCGAAGTGACATGCATGTGCCTCTGCATGTGTGTATCGAGATCAGAGGACAACTTGAGGCAGTGGGTTCTCTCCACTCATGTGGGTCCTGGGAATTGAACCTAGTTCATCAAGCTTGGCAGCAGGTGTCTTTACCTACTGAGTCATTATGCTACCCCTCACTGAGATGTTTGCCTTTAAAAAATTAATCTAAAAATGTGAAAATACATTTCTTCTATCTTATATCTAACCAAATTATGTTTTAGTTCCAATCATGCCACTGCTGTTGCAATGGAAAGTAAAGGGATCCATCTTCCGGTATTTTCACATAAGCTATCCAGCTGAATCATGTGGCAGAAAAGTAATGTGTTCTTAGGATTCCGTTCAATGGCAAACTCTGAAATGCAGCCATTTTAGAGGGAATTTCTGGTTATGCCAGGCATGGTGACTCCTGCTTTGAATCCTAGCACTCAGGAGGTAGAGGCTGGAGGAAGGCTGCAAGTTTGAAACCAGAGTGATAAACAGAGTGAGTTTAGCCCAACTCGGGCTACAAAGGGAGACCTCATTTCAAACAAAAAATTCTGGAACTTCTCATTTTCCCAGTAGCTTCTCCCTACCCTCTAAAAAGTAAGATATTCCTTCTGGGACTGCTGTCCCCTACCCCTGGTAGCATATGTGTGTGTCAGATCTTAAGATTTCAGCCTTCGTCTCTAATCCTGCAACTATAGATATTGTGTAAGTAACTTCAGACTGAAGAGGACATTTATATTATATCTCTCTTAGTTTACCTAGGCACCATAATGGATGGGTGTTTTTATGTCCCTTTAGAGATAAAGAAATTGAGACCAAGAAGGATTAGTCATCCACTGTCATGTAGCTAGCACATGGCCAACCAAGACTGTGAACTCATGGTCCGGCTGAAAAGCCCCCAGTCTTCTGCTGATCCCTGCCAAATCGAACATTTTTTGTTTTTGTTTTGCAGCACAGCTGGCCAGTGGCAGCACCTCACCTAAGTCTCTTTTCTCATCTACAGCTTTATCAAACAGTAAAGGTGAGTTCCTGCTAAATGGAGACTTTGTTGTCTCAATGTCCAAAAGGGAGGTCCGTGTGGGGAATACTATGATCGAGTACAGCGGATCTGATCATGCTGTGGAAAGACTGAACGCCACAGACCGGATCGAGGAAGAGCTTCTCCTTCAGGTAAAAACTTGGCTAGTGGCTGGCGGCTCTCTCCCCTTGGCACGGCGGGCCGGCAGACTTCTCTCCAACTTCTCCACGCGTTACAGGTGTTGTCGGTGGGGAAGTTGTACAACCCTGATGTGCGGTACTCCTTCAATATTCCAATTGAGGACAAACCTCAACAATTCTACTGGAACAGTCATGGGCCGTGGCAAGCCTGTAGCAAGCCCTGCCAAGGTATCTATCTGCTCAAGAGTTTCCGCTTTTGTGGGTTTGAGGATTTGGTGGTATGTGTGTGTGGGAGGGGAGCGGGGGTGTTTTATTTGCTTACTAATAAAAACAAAAACAAAAAAAAAACAGCTATGTACATATAACCTACAAACCTTTCTGCCTGCCTGCATCTTCTCACCTCATTTACTTGGACCTTTCTGGTTATTTTGGTTGTCAAATTGAACTAAGATTCAGGTCATGTCAGGTTCATGCTACATTTTCTCCTAAGAAGTTTGAAAATATATGTGAAACCATGCAGAATCAATACTGCCACTTTAAGTTTCCATCATGTGGCTTTTCTGGCCATAATTTATATTAGTTTTGTTTCCTTTTGTTAAATTAGGGTCACCGAACTACAGCGACAGGATCAAATTTAGCCACTACCCTCTTTTTACTAATAAAGTTTTATTAGAACATGGATACACCAATTTTTTGACCTACTGCCTATGGGCAGCTGGTTTTTTTCCTGTCCTGGTAGAACTGAGAAGTGTGACAGAGATCATAAGGCCAACCAAACTGAAAATACTGTCTAGCTTTTTATAGAAAACTCAGGCAAGTCCTTGATCTCATTCGGAAAAGGTTATTTCCTCGGCATAATGTTCCTCCTCTTTGCTTAGGGGAGCGGAGACGAAAACTGGTTTGCACCAGGGAGTCTGATCAGCTCACTGTTTCTGATCAAAGATGTGACCGGCTGCCCCAGCCAGGACCTGTCACTGAAGCGTGCGGCACAGACTGCGACTTGAGGTGAGGCCTCTGTTTTTCTTGTATCTCTCTTCCGGAGTCCAGCGGGCTTGAGTGGAGTTCCTGTGTGGGATGAATTAGAGACAAGAGTTGCTGGCCTTTTTCTAGCCTTCCAGTGTTTTCCTCACACAAGCTCCAGCCCGTACTGAAACCACTTAGCCCAGATCGATAACTGGGTTTCTTGTTCTCCTCAGGATTAAAACTAGTTAACAGAACATAGCTTGTCAGAAAACATTCTCACTCGATCCTCACAACTCATTGATTAGGTATTGGCCCTACCATTGACTCATATTCAATGTAAGAGTCCTCATGGTGCTCCCTTTCCATCCAGAGTGGACACCATGCACAGTTCTTATGTACACGAAAGTTTCAGTCCACGTACATCATACACATACACAACTCATAAACACACACACACACACACAGAGAGAGAGAGAGAGAAGATGCTATGCATTAAGGTAAAGGCATGGAGGGAAAGAAAACAGAATCTAAATACAACTATCTAGGTAGTCACACAGTGCAGTTCTGTGTTTAGGAAAGGTATGGTATCTGATGGAAGAAATATGGAGGGGGTGGAGAACTCTAAAGTGTTCCTGTTGCCTAAGAGGTTGACTGTGTCATATGTAGTTTCCAACAACTGGAAGGCTGTAATGTATAATCTGCATGCCAGGTCAGTGTCTACTTTGCCCATTTACAGAAGAGAGATTGTTAGCATAGAATACTGTGGGGATATGCTGAGGTCTCTCCCTTCATTAGCATAGAAGGGTATAGAATGTGATAAGATCTCTTCATTCATTAGCATAGAATAGTGCGGGAATGTGATATGGTCTCTCCATTCACAAGTAGCAGAGTGCAAATATTAAGCATTTTGAAGGTTCCACATCACATCACCATGTTGAATCTTCATAGTGTTAGCTACCTGGTGCAGGAGTACAGATTATAAGATCCTCTTGTGTGTCTGAGAGAAAAAGTGCCATGATCAATTAATAGTGTTCTGTCCTAGGGGTCAGGGGGGCAATGGTGACATGTATGTCATAGATCTTCTCATCTTCTCCTGAGGCTCTGACTTCACGCTGGGCTATTTCCACCCGACCACACTTTTTCTGAAGCTATTGTTACCGACTGGGTTGCTCAGTGGCTTGTCAAAAAGTGTAGACAAAAGGCATTGTAAAAGCAAGGCATTAAAAAGTAGATATTAATGTCAACGTTAGGCATTATTTTATTTTATGTAGTGCGCATATAAACCTGTTTGCTTCAGTCAATTGAGTTAAATTAGTTAAGTTATAGTTAAGGAGACCTTTGTGGGGGTGGGGGTAATGCGAGTAACAGTTAAGCTGAATAAACACTGGATTCTTGCACATCTTCCTTGGGATGCAAAGTTAACAAGCTGGGGAAGACGGAGTCTAGCCATCACTACGTCTCTTACCATTCTGCAAGCATCATGGTAGAGGAGGCCCTTTCTAAGGTCTGGCTTTTCTTTTGGCTGTCATGTTTGTTGACATTGTTGCTTTCACAGTACTGGAGATTGAACCTAGAGAATTGTGCATGCTAGGCCACTGAGCCAAGCCCCGCCTTCTCCTTACATTTTAAGATAGGGTCTCCCGAAGCTAAGAACTACTTTTAACAGCTATATATATTATCCCCACATTAACAGAATGGTTTTTATTATCCTTTAATACAAATAATAGTCTATTCATTTTTCAGTTACTATTACTTAGTCATTGTGCCGTAGCTATAAAGAGGTACCATGACCAAGGCAACTCTTTTTTTTCTTTCTTTTTTTTATTATTATTTTTTCCTTTTTTAAAATTAAATTTATTCATCTATTTCACATCCCAACTACAGTTTTCCCTCCCTCCTGTCCTCCCATTCCCTTCCCTTCAAGGTAACTCTTATAAAAGAAAGCATTTAAGTGGGAGCTTGTTTACAGTTTCAGAGGCTTAGTCCATTATCGTAGCAGGGAGCATGGTAGCAGGCAGGCATGGTGCTGGAGAAGTAGCTAAGAGCTGCATCCTGCTCCTTAGGTGAGGAAGCTGGAATGAGGTTTTGAACCCCCAGAGACACACTTCCTCCAACAAGGCCACACTTTCTAATTCTCCTCAAATAGTGCTGTTCCCTGATGACATTCAAATAGATAAGCCCTTGGGGACCATTCTTATTCAAACCACTACAACTATAGCATAGATTTTTATCATTGTTTTATATATAAAAATATTAAATCTGAGCGCTGCTATGCCAATTGCTCCAGATCACACTGGTTAGCATAGCAGCAAAGGATTAAATGTGGTCCATTCAACAGAAGGGCCTGTATGCTCCAACTCTAGAAGAAAACTTTTTCCATTCTTACTTTGTTAATTCTGTAGAATGATCCTCATGTGTCCCATTCTGTGATCACACACATGAAGAATTCATCTCTACCAGTGTCTGTCCTGTTCCATCCGTTCTTCTGCACTGGGACTCCATGCATGTGTTTTTTTTCCTCTGCTGTCTGACTCAGATTGGAGCTTGTCACATCCTGAATGATACATGCAGATACTGTAGGGCTGCTGCCTAGAACACTAAGCCTCCTACTTTTATGATGGCAAAGAAAACAAGTCTGTACAAAGCATTTCGAGAAATAGAATGTGACGGTAAAAACAAACAAATGATATTTTAATAATCCTATTCCAAGTTTACCCAGCAAGTGTCCTTTTCAAAGTGGAGTTAATGTTTGCACTATTCCTCCAAGAGCCAAGTACTTTTCTCTTTGAACAGCCTCAATATGAGCCACAATTTGGGGTGCAATGGTGCTGGTTTCTCCTGCAGGGGAAGCTGTAAACATGTTCACACAGATCTTTAAAGCCTATGCAGGACAAGGTAAGCTCAAATCGCAAGAGTGCTATGTCAGGTTGCACAGAATATCGCAAGGGGGCTGCCTCCTCATTGGCCAATATTTAAAAGTTAGCTAAAGCTCAGCACCAGGGCTTATGTCTGTGATCCCAGCATTAGGGAAGCAAAAGCAGGAAGATGGAGAATTTGAGGCCAGCCTCAGCTACACAATGAGACCCTTTCTCATACAACCAAAGGCCCAGGATGCAGCATGGGCAAGGCCCTGGGTCTGATCTTCAGCACTGCATAAAATTAAAGGTAGGAGGCAAAAATAGAAGTTGCTTGGAGAATAAAACACCATGGATAGCAATAGTCATAATAATCATAGCTATTTTATTGAGTATCTTCCACAGCTGTTGTATGTCCACCTTGTCCCACTTAATCTCCATAAGGGATGGATTTTGTTTCCTCCATCTTACAGGAAGCTTCAGCTTGATGAGATGATGTGGTTGACACAGGCTTTCTCTGGTAATAAGTGTGAAAGCTTCCATGGCCACTCAATGTCTGCTGATTAAATAGCACATCCTCTGATTTTCATTTATATTCTTTCCATAATACCAGATAAAGCTTCTGCCTGATTTTTTTTTATCTGATCAATAACTAGGTCAGTGTGTTATTCTAAATCTCCCATTCGGAGTCTACTTTTAAAAACTTTTTTTTTTTTTTTTAACTCTGCAGAGGTTAAGTGAGGACAGACAGCAGCTGGAAGCACAGGGCTGGATGACAAAAGCCGTTCTGATTGGAGATAAGAAGGCAAAGGGATTTATCCCTTCAGATCAGAGTGGGGAGGAAGTCAAGAGTGAATGGCAGAAAGAATTCAGGATTAGCTTGAGAGCCACACAACTAGGCAAGCGTATGCTTGTGCCTAAAAGTCAGTAAAAGACCAGGGTTTTCAGTCGGTGGCTTCTACTGATTGTTGGAAAAACGAAAGGTGCCTACTAAAATATACAGAGAGGCAAACCAAACCTAAGGAAGACTCACTGTCCTCTTTGCCCATCTGACGATCTGTCTAATCAAAACTTAGGCCAAGTTGTGGCCAGTTAGCTGTGTGTGCACCTGAGAGAGTGGAGAGGGAATGGTTACTGGTTAGTCAAGCTCCACAAGAGCATGTTTGTGGATCACTAGTCTGCTGAAGCAGCCCTTAGCCAGCCTCTGGGTTTGAGAAGCCCTCCAAAACTTCCTCTGCTGGTGTGGAGGTTCATGATGCTGATCAACATTGTGAAGTTCCAAAGATCTACAGTGTAGAAACCCAATTTATCTGGTAGCTCTCAAAACCATTCATTCTCCAGCCCCCCATCTCTGCTCCTACGGACATACCTTATTTTTCTTGATTTTTCACTTATTAACATATTGGAACACGGGTTTTTTTTGTTTTGTTTTGTTTTTTTTTTTTTGTTTTTTTTCTTACCTTTTCAGTGTTGGTGGCTGAACACGGTACTTTCCGCCTACTAGCAAGGGCTCTACCATTGAAGTATAACCCCAGTCCTTAGATTTCGGAGGCAGGAACTCTCTATGTAGCTCAAGCTGGCTTTAAGTCCACAGTTCTCCAGCTCCCACCTCCTGAGTAATGAGATACGCGTATGCACCACCATGCCTGACTAGAAAATACTTTCCTGAAATATAATAGTTAAATATGATACTAGTATTTTTATTTCCCATAAAATGAACTCTGAGTACATTGTGCTGAAGAACAGATCCCTGTCCAGAAAGAATATATAGCAAATTAGATATCATTTAGAGATTTCTTTTTTTAAATAGTGCCATGAGCTTCTCACAGATAATTCGGGGATCTCTGCTTGGCCCCTGGGGATTATGGGATATCAGGGAAGTGACTTTAGCAGCCTGAACTGCAGGGGCACCTTCTTGTCAGGACACCTCCCTCCTTTTGCCAGATGGTGAATAGCCTTCCCCCAGGGAAGCGGTGATGGAGGCCATGAGAAGGTAGCCAAAAATCAAAGTGCAGTTGGAAGTTCCAGATGCCTCTGTGTTGAATTGAGTTCGAGTGTTTTCCGTCTCACTTCCTGTAGGAAGTGACAGTTGGCCCAACTGGCCCGTGACAGGATGAGATAAAGGGTGAGTTTATAAGCCCTCGTTTACCGTGTTAGGACACAATCTCCCTGACGCTGCTTCAGTGTCATGGAAAATTACAGCCCACTTTGTTTGCCAGTGGTCAACTCTGACCTACTTTTGGACATTACCGAGAAATTCCTTGATAAGCGTGTTGGCTCGTACCCCTCTTTTTTCCCAGCTCCTCCCCTGACAGGTGTGCACGTGTGAACTGTTAGGAAGTTGAAAAGCGGCACACCACCCAAGTGCTGAGATGTAGGGAACTGACAGTGGAGAGGAAAATCTCCTGGAGATTAAAGGGAAATTATCTTTTTCTAGATTTCCAAATACATTTTAAGATCGCTGACTCAGAAAATTCAAATTAAACATTTTTGAAATTTGTTTTACATTCAAGCACTGCGAACTCTGTTCCTGTTGCATTATAAAAATAAGAGTATGCATTAGTTTACATTGTGCACCTGTGTTGCTTTGTTATGAATATCGGGGACACAAAGGTGGCAAATTCTTATGGACTTAAAAGTTTAAAATGAGGGACCTGAGTTCTGTCTCCAGAGCCCACATTTAAAATGTGGAGTGCAATGGTGTGGCCTTGTAACCTCTAAGCTGGGGAGATAGTGGAGCCCTGGGTTTCTTGGCCAACCAGCCTAGCAAAATCTAAGAGTCCCAGCTCTCAGTGAGACAGCCTCTCAGAAAATAAGATACAGCTAGTGAGACAGTTTACGGGGTAAAGGCACGTGCCCCAAGCTTCATGACCTGTGTTTGATCCCTGGAACCCACATGATAGAAGGTGAGAACTGACTCTCACAAGTTGTACTCTGATGGCCAGACCTGGTGCGCGCGCGCGCACACACATACAAACACACACACTCACACATACAATGCCTACTGTCTTCAAGAAATTTCCAGTCATGTGTATGGTGTATGCACACATGTGCAAGGGTATGTGCCCGCTTCACAGAAGCCAGAGGAGGTCACATATCCTAGTCCATCACTCTCTGCCTCATTCTTTTGAGACAGGCTCTCTTCTTGATCCTGAAGCTGGGCTAGTAGTCAAACCCAAGAAGCCTAGTCTTTATTCCAAGATAATAATAATAATTTACACCATGTATAGTGCTCTTGAAATGTTCAGTGACAGTCTGTGCTATTCATTCCTGCATTATTATCAGAAGAGTAACTGAGCACTTGCAAGCACAGACACCTGCAAAGGAGAAGCCTGCAACTGAGTTTTCCAAGAGTGAGCCTAAGAAGCCAAGTGAAATGCTTGCCTGGACTTCTTAAATATAAAAATTGCTTCTTTTTGCTTTGCTGAGTCCCATTTTTTTCTTTCTTCCTGCGGCTTGAGTTTCAGATGGACTGTACCTGGCAGATGCTTCACAGAGATAGCGTTTCTGGCTGTGGTTCTGTGACTTCCATGTACATTGGCAGCCATGAAAAATACATGGATACATTGGCTTGAAATTGGATTTTTAACTGGCGTTGGCTTTGAGCTTTCATCATATTTGAATTAAGAAAGAAAAAAACTTTCCCACTAGTTGGATGTGACACATGTATTTAACACAAATGTTGGTTTTCCACCATTATTTCTGTTTAGGTGGCATGTTGCCAGCAAAAGTGAATGCAATGCCCAGTGTGGTTTGGGTTACCGCACTTTAGACATCCACTGTGCCAAATACAGCAGGCTGGATGGGAAGTCTGAGAAGGTTGATGACAGTTTTTGTAGTAGTCAACCCAAACCAAGCAACCAGGAAAAATGCTCAGGAGAATGTAACACAGGTGGATGGCGCTACTCAGCTTGGACAGAAGTAAGTTGGTTCTTGATGTGAGAGAGTCTTGGATACTAAATCCAATGAGTTGATGGTGGCTCCCTCTGGGGTTGTGTTAAGAAACCCATTTAAGCTGTATGGAAGAAAGAACAGTGTTTGGTTTATAATCCCTGGCCAAGTCAAACTCTGCAAGAAAGAATCCCAAGGTTAAATTGCAACATCTAACTTAGATATGACATCCAGAAAAATATTAATGGTAAAGCTAATCAGCCAACCATTTTTATATCCCAATTTTAGTCTCAATTTGCCAGTGAGATTATGTTGACTTCAGTATAAACCTAATAATGAGCATTGTAAAAGAATCTCCCAAATAAAAACTAGAATTGGCTATAGTAGGGCATTTGTTTCTTGAGGGTTAAAAGAAACAGTAGAGTCATGATTTTAAGCATATTTTATAAGAAACTCAGAAATACCCTATTGTATTTTTTTTATGCTCATAGTGTTCTAAAAGCTGTGATGGTGGTACCCAGAGAAGAAGAGCTATTTGTGTCAACACCCGCAATGATGTCCTGGATGACAGCAAGTGCACACATCAGGAGAAAGTTGTCGTACAGAGATGCAATGAGTTCTCTTGTCCTCATTGGAAATCGGGGGACTGGTCAGAGGTGAGAAGGGCAAGTGCTGGTCCCTAGGTCAACTCCAGTGATTCAGTTCTGGATCTCCCAGGGTCCAGTGAAGGTGTAGACTACTGAATCTTTCTTCCTTCTCCCCCGAGAAAGCAAGGACTGATTCTCCATTCACACGATGATTGAAATCCTTCAGTCCACCAGGACTTCAAAGTCACTGGGGGCTCGGCTGACTCTCACAGCCCAGCAGCTTCTGCCGCTGTCTTGGAAGTAATGGTTCCTGCCCTCCCGCCTCTTTGAGCTGCAAGTTGTTGGCTGGAAATTAATTAAGTGTGAGGCTAAAATAATTTAGACATGAGTCCAGCAATAGAGTTTCCATCTTCCTTGTCTTTGAAATAAGAGAACTAGCAGTGAATGGCCCACCTGACTTGCACATCCAGGCACATTGGAGCACTCATGGGGAAGGGGAAAAGGCCAGGCTGAGGGTTCCAGAATGATGCCTTTTCATCCCTTGCTTTATGAAGCCCAAGGCAGTCCTGTTGGTGTCTGTCTCTCGGTCTTTGGATGCAGTGTCCATCTTCACTATTTTTTTTTCCATCCTCACTATTAATGGAGCCCAGCATTGTCACAGTCCAGTGAGAGTCTCAGCAAGAGTGGTCCTCGCGCTCCACCTCCTTCAGGGGATACAAGTAGTTGAGAAGTAGGTGTCCCTTATTAACTGGCCAAGTCAGGAATGTGGTGGAGCAAAGCTGTTACAACCACAGCTCCTGTGTGCACGCCCTTGCCTCCCCCATGTGAGTTAACTTCAGTGCCAAGCCCGAAACGAAAACCCTTCACGCTACTGGAATGGTGAAGTAGCACTGTGCGTCTTCACCTGTGTCTGGTTTGTGGACAAATGATCAACCAATCTAGAGCTTTCCCAGCAGGCGGTGGGTTAAGCACTAAATCCCTGATTTCAAAAAATATGACAGAAGATGGTGGTGTCACCATTTTACTTAGATAGCTAATACTAGTTAAAGTGTAACTATAAAGTTATGAAGTAATAACCAGACGTGGTGGTACAGGCCTGTAATCCTACCCTTGGGAGAGCAGGAGTTCAATACCACCCTTGGCTGTGTGTAATGTAGTGAATTTAAGTCTCTGTTAGCCTGAGCAACATGAGACCCATTTCTAAAATAAAATAAAAAGGAAAGGAGAAGAAACTTTTGTAGCAAGCCTTGACTAAATGGGAGTTTGAATCACACTAAGCATCCAGCTTGATTGTCCCATCATTCAGTTCACATCCAACAACCTTGGATAAAAAGACTAGAAAGAACAGTAAAGGGTTGAAAATACTTTTGGTTATTTTAGCTTTGTCTTTTATGCTCTTTACGCATTTTTTAAAAATTTTTCCAAAATGAGCACAAATAATTATGATGACTATATTTAACAACTTTTCTTTCTTTAGAATGTCATACATGTAGACCGTATGTGCTAGACACTTCAGTTGCTTGGAGTCAGAATTATTGTTATCCCCATTTTACAGATGTAAATATTGAGGCACAGAGACATTGTGACTTGGTGGTAGAGGTGTACAAGTTGATCAGGCTTTGAATTCTTCACACTGACCCTCCTGACTATTGTTTCTCAGAGTCAGAGCATGGCACTCTGCTCAGTTTCTGTGTTGGAAACTGGACATAAGACCTTAACTATAAAGGAAATGTGAGAGAAGATGCAGGAGGGAAGGGGGAGAAGGAGGCCAGAAACGCACTGGAGGAGTGGGAGCATCCAGTGGGAGCAGATACGGGTGAAGCGGAATGGCATATACGCATGAAAATGTCGTAATGAAGTCGAGCGGGAATCCAGAAAGAAGGGCTGGGGATGTAGCTCAGTGGGTAGAGCACTTCCCTCACATGCACAAAGCCGTGGGTGGGACCCCAGCTGCACAGGAACCAGAGTTAGTGGGCACATTGGCAAGGACAGGAGTGGGCAGTAGAGGTGAGAGGATCAGAATGTTCCGTCTCCCTCCGTCACAGAGTGAACGGGAGGCCAGCCTGGGTGGGCTCTGGGAGGCACTGCCAGGGTAAAAAGAAAGAGGAAAAGGGGAACCAAGAAAGAGAGAGTGACGAAGGGAAGTGAAGAAAGCTGGATGTGTTCGCTCTTGCTGCCCAGCAGTAGAGAGAGGCTGAGCGTGGGAAGGGGCCACCTGTTCTCAGTGGAGAACATCCCCCAAGGCCCCAGCACATTGATCAGAAACAACTCTGACTGCCTCTGCTTTTCATTCCAGTGCTTGGTCACCTGTGGAAAAGGACATAAGCACCGCCAGGTCTGGTGTCAGTTTGGCGAAGATCGATTAAGTGATAGAATGTGTGACCCTGAGGTCAAGCCAGAGTCCATGCAGACTTGTCAGCAGCCAGAGTGTGCAGCCTGGCAGGCAGGTCCCTGGGGACAGGTATTTTGAACGATAAGATTCTTAACTGCATTCTTTCCCGCTTATCTGGAGAGGGGCATTCCAGTGGTGGGGTTTCACCACCAGGCTGTGTAGCCTGGCTTGTACAGTACCTCTGTGGCTCTGGGTTCAGCATGTGGGACTCAGCGGCCTGCAGTCCTGCTGTGTGTCCAGGGTTCCCTTCCCCTGCTGGAGCTGATTACTCAGGTTACAACCCCACGTGCAGGTTTTCACCCTGTTCTAAACTGCACACAAGTATTTAAACAAATTCACAACAGACGTGGCATCTGGCAGATGCAATTCTCCCTGGAGTGAGCCTCTGTGGGTATGTGATCCTGTCTGCCAGCTGATTTGGAGCAGAGGGTCTGCGCTGGGCTTGGGAAGGGATATTTTGGCTGCCAACATAAGGAATCCAAAACTCAACTCTCATAAATAAGTGAGATTCTTCAAATGTGGTTGGTTAGATCAAAGGGGTCCGGAATTATCATCATCGGGTTGAGAATCTTTTCCCAGTCTTCTAGAGTGTAATAGGTTCCACTGCCTTAGACTTCTGCCATTTCAAAAGGAGAGAGTGCATGTCCCCTGGGCCCAGTTTGCTCTTGGAATCCAGTCTTTCCTAATATAGAAGCGAGAGAGTTCTGTGTACTATTTAAGCAGCACTCCGAGTTCCCCGTAGAAGTGGAACAGCTGTCTGCTGTCACTTATGCAATCTCTTGAAGAATGACTCCCTCCACCCTGACCAGCCACAGCCACTCCTGTTCCTAGCCTCTGTCTCCATTTCCAAACTTGCATGCAATACACACGCAGCCAGCTTTACAACCGCGTCTTGGGCTTCCTCATTCTTACTGACAGTATTTTTAAAATGTCTCTTAATACATTTTTAATGTTCAGTGTATGTGTGGGTGTTAAAGAGAGTGTGTGTGTGAGTGTGTGTGCCGTAGTGTACTTGTGGCATTAGAGGACAACTTACTGAGCTGGTTCCTCACCATGGGGTCCTAAGAACCCAATTCAGGTCTTCCTCTTGAAGACAAGCACCTTTACCCTCTTTTCTGCTAGAATCTTCTGCTCCAGGGGACCCCCAGTCCAGTGGCAAGTCATGTCTGAACAAAGGAGAAGAGCCCTTTTAGTCTCTCTTAATAGCGCTTCCTATTTGTCCAAATCTAGTTTCCAGACTAATGAAAAAAATGTTAACACACTTTTTTTTTTGAGATCAATGTCAAGACGTGACGTCACACCAATCTACTCTTCTCCCATCTCCCTTACAAGAGATTTGCCCTTTCTTTAACTCATCATGCAACGCAGGCAAACCACTTAGTTTTTAGACCTTACTAAAGAGCCATAAATATTCATACCAAAAATTTCCAAAATATGTGATAGCAAAGAGAAGAAAATCAAACACACTGCTGACTGTGCCAAATTTGGCTTCGTTGTTGTTTATTTGTGGGTTTTTTTTTCCTTTTCACATTTTTAAACCGGGCAGTGGAATTATACTCTGCCTGTATTTTTGATTGACTAGAAACATGCAGGACATACACTTGACTGCTTTAAAGGGAACAAATCAGTGATATTCAGTATATTCACACTCTATGACCTCAGTCTACTTTCAAACTATTTCCAGCACCCCAAAAGAAACCCCATCCCCCTCTTCCTTAGTCTCTGGCAACCATCCATTTGTATTCTGGGTCTGTGGATTTGCAACATGCTGGACTTTTCTTAAGGGTGGGTGGCTGTATGTAACACATGGCCTCTGGCTGGCCTCATTCACACTGCATAAAGCTTTCTGAGTCCGTCTGCACAGCAGCATGTATCAGCACTCCTTCCTTTTAATTCCCGAATCATATTCCACTGTGTGAATGAGCGTCTAAGATGGATATTTGGGTTCTTTTCACATTTTGGCTACTATGAGTTTTGCTGGCATAAATGAACAAGTATTTATTTTAGTACCTAATGCCACTTATTTGGAATCTATTGCCCAGGGATGTAATTACTGGCTCCTATAGTAATTCTATGTTTTGGTTTTTAACTTCCAAGTGGCTTTCCATGGAGGCTGTGCCGTTTTCCACCCCTCCCAGCAATATACAATAGATAAGCAATATACAATTTCTCTGTCATTGTCAACAGTTACTATTTTCCATTTTTGAAATTGTAGGCCTCCTACTGAGTGTAAAGTGCTGTCTCACTATGGTTTCTAGTTATCTTTCCCTAATAGAAAAAGATGCTGAGCCATTTGCCATGAGTTTGTTACCACTTAAATATCTTCTTTAGAGGAATATCTATCCCAACTGCTTGTCCATTTAAAAAGATTATAAGCCGGGCGGTGGTGGCGCACGCCTTTAATCCCAGCACTTGGGAGGCAGAGCCAGGCGGATCTCTGTGAGTTCGAGGCCAGCCTGGTCTACCAAGTGAGTTCCAGGACAGGTGCAAAGCTACACAGAGAAACCCTGTCTCGAAAAACCAAAAAAAAAAAAAAGATTATAATTCAGCCCATTGGACCTGGGGCTGTAGCTCCATAGGTAGAGTGCTCGCCTTGCATGAACAAAGTCCTGGATTCCATCCCTAGCATTGCATACACTGGGCACAGTGGCACATTCCTATCATTGCAGTAATCAGGAGATAGAGGTAGCAGGATCAGAAGTTCAGGGTCAACCCTGACAATTATAGACAGTGTAAGGCCAGCCTGAACTACATGAAACTCTGTCCAAAAAAGGGGGAGAAAGGGTTAAACAAACAAACCTCTAAACCACTTTAAAATGCACCTTTTCCCATTTTTCACATGCTCCACCCAGTACCATTCCTTTTCCTAGTCTCATCCAATCGTTTGAAGGGCATAAAGTTGTGGATGATGTTATGTGAAGTCTGTATATGTCCTGGGTACTGATTTTTAAAAATCAGATTTATCACTTACAAATATTTTCTACTATCTCCTTGGTTGCTTTTTACTCTGTTGATCATGTCCTTCGATGGACAGATGGTTTTCCATTCTGATGGAATGCAATTTATTTATTCTTTTGTTGTCTTTGCTTGTAGTATCATAGTGCACAAAGATTGTCAAACACAATATCACAAATGCCCTTTTTCCTTTGAGAGTTGAATAGTTGGAGCTATTTGCTTTAGGCAACTGATGCATTGTTAATTTTCTGTATACATGAGGTAGAGTCTGGCTTCACACATGTGGGTAAACAGCTGTCCCTGCACTATTTGTTGAAGAGAGATTCTCTCTCTGTTAAAGAGTATTGGGATACCTGTCAAAAATCACTTGAGCAAAAATGTAGAAGATTTTTCCTGGGCTCAGAACTAGTCTCATGGCAGTCTTTATGCCAGCATGATATCATTTCAATCCCTTTCAAAAATTTTGAGATTGGAAAATACAAATCCTCCAATTTTCTTCTTCTTTTTCTCTATTTGTTGATACTTGGAATCTCTTACCATTCTGCAAGAACTTAAAGATAAGTTTTTACATTCTTCACCAAAGTCATGTGATTTTTCACTGGGTTTGAATGAACTCTAGATCAGTTTGGGGAATGTTGGTATGTTTAGCCATATTTTCAGTGAACAAGTAATCTTCCAATTTATTTAAGCCTAATTTCTTCTGCAGTCCTTTACAGATTTTATTGTAGAATTCTTTCACATTTATAACTACATTTTTTTTCCCATTGCTTTTTATTCTTTGGGATGTTACTATAAATGTGCTCACCTTAATTTCCCTTTTAGTTATTTTTGATGATATGCAGAAACACATCTTTTTTTATTATTTTTAAAATAATAGATTTTTCTATTATTATTATTATTACTCAGTTGGTTCCTGAAACTGCTGGATTTGGGTGTTAGGTATGGTGGTTTCTCTGCAGGTTCTGTGTCTGTTGTGGTAACCCCTGCAGACAGGCAAGGCTTGGCTTCTCTCTCCAATCTGCCTTTTACTTCTTGCTTTTGTCTCTGGCTAGACCCCCAGTGTGCTCAGAATCGCAGAGGTGATAGGAGATGTCCTTTTCACATTCCTGACCTCAGGAGAAAGTCTCTCCCATTTGTGTGAAGCACACAGGGGCTTTTAGGTACTTTCCACCATGGTGAGGAAGTGCCCTCTCAATTGTTTTTTTTTGGGGGGGGGTACATTTGCATGAAAAGTTTTTGTTTTTTTTAATTTGGCCAAGTGACTTCTTTTTATCTATTGATATGATCATAGGTCTTCTTTAGGTATTTTTTTCTTTCTGTTTTATCTACTCATATGAATTATTTTTTAAATTGCATTCCTGTGCTAACTCCCACGTGATTATGACCCATACTATGTCACAGGTTTTGATTGCTCGTGTTTTCTTGAAAAGCTTTGCACCTTTATTTACAAGAGATTTTTGTCCATATTCTGCCCCCCTTGCTTTTGATATTAAGATTATGCTGGCCCTGTGGGATAAATTCTCAAGAGATAATTGAGAGTTGCATCAACATTCTTGCCTAGAATGCTCTTTGCAATATTTTTTTTTTTATAAGAGACAAGATATTTGCTTCTTGCATATTTAGGTGTTGACCTTGTGGGAAATAATTCCTCCTCAATATTTTGGAAGTGTTTGAAAGGACTGATGTTAACCTTCCTTTAAATATTTAGTAGCATTCACTCGGACTTTATTAGGAATTTTTTATAATTGAGTCAGCCTCTTTTGGTAGATATTTCATATATTTATATCTTCTCTCTCTTTTGGTAGTAGGGATTGAACCTAGGACCTCATGCATGCCAATCATGTGCTTTCCCACTGAGCCACACCTCTGCTCCTCTGTTACTTTGTTTTATTCTGTAACCCATTCATATATACTCTGTATGTATTACTTACTTTCTTCGTCTTTGGGGTTTAGCTTGCTCTTCTCTTTGTTCCTTAACAAAGTTAGGTTATTTTTTATTTCTTTTAATTTATTGATAACTTTATACAGTATATTTTTTCTCATATTCTTTCCCATCCCTCAACTCCTCACAAATCCTCCCAATCTCCTACTCACCCAATGTCATGTTCTTTCTCTCTCTTAAAAAAAAAAAAAAAAAAAAAAAAAAAAAAAAAAACCCAGAAGATGATGGGCGGCAGTGGCACATGCCTTTAATCCCAGCACTGGAGAGCAGAGCTAGGTGGATCTCTGTGAGTTCGAGGCCAGCCTGGTCTACAGGGTGAGATCCAAGACAGGCACCAAAACTCCACAGAGAAACCCTGTCTTGAAAAGATAAAAAAAAGAAAGAAAGAAAGAGAAAAGGAAAGGGCCATTAAAAACCATGAAGTCTGATTTGTGTTGGTCATCTACTCCTGAGTAGTCTGCCTTGGAGTGTGATAATATACCAGTGTCACTCCATTGAAGAAAACTGAATATAAACAAAGTCACCACATAATAGGGGAGAATACCCCAACTAGACACCAAATGCTACCAAATAAAAACCCCAGTACCAGGAATGGGTTACATCTTTTTGAGTCATTGGCCAAAGAGATCCCATAGACACCCCCAACCCCCATAATACTACAGGCTATATTGCCAATGCTATTAGTTACCCTCCACAACTTGATGCTCCTATTGCTGAAGTTCGACTGTGGCTGTGAAGTCTTTCTTCCTAATTTTTACAGGGTTTGCAGGGATAAGTTTCCTGATGACCCCTGCTTTCGCCGTGTCTTCTAGTCATGGACTATTTCTTTTTCTCCAGTGTTGTCTAATATCTCTGTGATTTGTTCTCTGACATGTTGCTTAAGAGTTTCTTAGTTCCCACACATCGGCGAACTTTCCAGGTTGGCTTCTGTTATTGCCCCATTCCATTGTTGTCAGAGAAACTACGTTACGATGTCATCTTTTAGATGGACTGATACTTGTTGGGTGGCCTCTCTTGGAACAATGTCTCATGCGCATTGATATAAATTCACACCATGGTTGGAAGAGCAAAAGTGTTGTGCTACCTTGTTACCGAATTTGGCAGCTTCTTTCTTCAGTAGGTACTCATCTACCTACTGCAAGGTTTAAAAGTTACTGTCCTTAAACCCCAGCCCATCAATAGTGAACCGTTAGCAGTTGTTGCTGGCTTAGTGAGCTCTTCAGTGTAGGGAATGATTCCCCACATCTTTGGCTGTCTTCCCCATCACACCTCCACCCCCATGCCTTTCCTTGGCCTGGAATTCTGGCAGTGTGCCTTACAACAGCCATATTGATCTCTGTATTACTTATACGCCATGATATATTTAACTAACTTTTCACTGTCACATGGATCCTTTCCAATATCTTGTCTCATTCTTGTAAATGATATTGCAAAGAGTGTCCTATGCAGAAACATTGATACAACTTTCAGTTACTTCCTGAGAATTCTGTTCCAGAAGTTGAAGATTACAGAGGTCTCTACTAAACACCTGTGTTAACCAGGGTACTCTAGTAGGTAGAGTGTGAGGAGTATGAAAATTATGGTTATGCTTCTCTCCCTCTTGGTGCTCACAGTCAAGGAGGTGTACACTGGCAAGTGTAATTCCAGTAGCAGACAGAAATAATTCTAAATGTCATCATAATTGGCCAGGGTAAATTGTAGGAAGCAAGATTACATAGTTTTACCTAATCCCCGGGTGTCAGTCCTCGGGTCCACTCTGAGAGAAGGACTTTTCTCTTACAGAATATTATGGGGTGAGTACATGAAAGAACAGGTTTGGTGAAACTTTTGTTTTATTTCATTCCCCCAGTGCAGTGCCACTTGTGGACAGGGATACCAACTAAGGGCAGTGAAGTGCGTCATTGGGACTTACATGTCAGTGGTAGATGACAATGTCTGTAACGCAGCAACTAGGCCGACCGATACCCAGGTGAGTCTCCCATTTCAACTCAGCTACTGGCTTTGGGCAGCAAAGGGTCAAAATGTCTCACTGGTTCAGACAAGACCAAAGCATTTTCATAGAGAAATCCATATGTAGAACACCTGGGGTGTTTGTTAAATTATCTGGAAATGACTTATTTTCTACATTTAGAATCTAACTTTTTTCCTGGTTTTGTCTTGTTTATTTGTTTAAGTATCTGTAGATTAGAGTTTCATTCTTGTTGGATAGCAAATATTAGGCAGTCTTGTCTTGAATTTGGCTATCTTACATTATTTACTTGAAGACTCGGGTAGTTTAAACATAAGTGTAAGGAGTGTGTGCTGCTCAGAGTAGTTTGGAGCAGCTCGCAAGGCCCAAGAGCAACTTCGGAGAAGCCTAGTGAGAGGGAGGCTGCATGTGGCCGGCCACCCTTAAAACTGGAAAATAGTGGGGAGAAGGAGAGCTGCTAAATCCTCAAAACTCCCCACGTAGATTTTTACTAGATGTCGCAGTCTCCTGTGCTCACGAGGTCATTGACACCTGTATGTGCCTGTGGTGTGCTGCTGAGAGTGTCTCCTCAACACTTCCAAGTGCATAACTTGGAAACTGGCATGGTGAGAGAACATGCCACACAGATACCAGCAGGGGCTATAACTTCAACTTCGCTTACTGATTGTCAGTGGTTTCCAACCTAGGAAAGTGATAGAGAAACTTTAATAATTTGAAATTATTTCACTATGAATAACACCCAGAAGTGAATATTGGAAAATTATTATCTGGTTCTGCAAAGAATTTTTCTTTAGGAAAGTCTCAGGCAGCCTGGCTTCATTCTTTATAGCCAAGGACAATCTTGCACTTCCGACTCTCTTGCCTTCTACCTCCTGAGTCATTAGATTCCAGACGTGTGCTGCACTGGTTTAAGCAGTCCTGCATATTGAACCTAGGATTGCATGCATGCTAGCAAGGACTCTACCCACTAAGCTACATTCCCACCCTCATCTCAAAGAGATCTTCCAAGGTGGTGCTTGGTGAGTCAAGTTGTAAAAACCATCTACAATTCACTTTCACCTTCCTCCTAAACATCCAAACATTATAATTCAGTAACACATTTCAACTATATTTTTCGGCAATTATAGTCAACCTTTGGCAATAGGTTCAAAAGTTGAACAAAAAAAAATCAATATAAGTCTTATTAGCACTAACTGGCTATATGAAATGTGAGATAATTATAGGTTTTAATGTCATTTGTAAATTTTTTGCTATATATCATTTATTAACTCAGTAAAATTTCTAAATATGCACACAAATACAAGTGTCTGTGTGTAATGCTTGTGTGTGCAAACACATACACGTACACATGTACATAGGCATGTATGCATGTGTACATGAGTTTTTTCCCTCATGAGAACATACTACCTCACAAGCTCACTGTTCTGTACATTCCTTGATCTTGGTATCATTTATGAAAAGAGAAGATTTGAATTTTCATATCAGATTTGATAACTGCTAAAGACAGATTTGGGCCAAGACTATACTCAGAACTCATGTTTTGAGAAAGGCCTTGTATAGCCAACTGATTGCCTCTGTGCTAAGCACCCTCGGTTGGGGGCATATTACCATGTGTCATTTCTGAATGAAGAATCACGAGGGGTGAATATGGTGACATTGATCGTATTATTGTTGCTGATCAATTAACCTAACAAGTACTGTACCTGTATAAACATGGTTTTATCATTTTATAAAAATGTTCAAAATGACATGGAGATGGAGGAAGGGAACTGGCTCTGTTGGGAAAATTCTTGCTGCACAATCATGAAAACTTGAGTTCAGTTCCCCAGCACCCCTGCAAAAGCTGGACATAGTGGTGTGTATCTGTAACCCTGAGGTAGGAGGCAGAGATAGGTGTATCCTTGCAACTCATGGGCCAGCAAGCACAGCCAATCAGTGAGCTTCACATTGTGTGAGAGATCCTGTCTCTAAAATTAAGGTACAGAGTGATTAAGAAAAATAGCCAATAAACACCCTCTGGCCTCCACATGCTCACATGTACATACACACAAACACACACACACACACACACACACACACACACACACACACACACACACACACCACATCATCATTAGTCCCAAGAAAATGTCAGTCCTCACATCAAGAGAAAATTTATCAATTTCTTAGAGATTCAAAACAGGATTTCTCACTCTCATTCAGGAGTGTTCATTTATCCATAGACTCCCAATGGCTGAAGCCTATGGACACATTATTTACTTTCTGCAAAAATCCCTTAGGACTCTCTTTGGAGCACAGGCAAAGGAAAATGCCAGGCATGGAGCCAGGTAGTAGAATTTTCACGCCATATGTAAAGTTTTAAGGCAAGGAAACATCAGTGACCTTCAATCTCAGGCCACCACAGCACTTTTGCTCCAGGTCAGCTGACTCTTGGGCCTTTGATAACTATGTATCAAATCAAGGAGCTATGTGGAGCTCCTGAGGCTGGGAGTGATTATAAACAGGTGTGCTCTTTTGTTCTCCACTCTGTAAATGGGAGACTAGTATCTATCCACAGATGATTGAGTTCACTACAGCATGTCTCTCTGAGTGACTGACTGAGGGGCATTATGTGAATTCCCCCCAATGGCCTACAGAAAATTCCTTTTGTATCTAAGGTTGACCTTCAGGACCCTGGGTGTTATCTTTAGGTGCCCTGGGAAAACAAGTTCATGATTAGCAAGTTTTGATTAGGAAACTACCTGAAATGTGAGAACACAATTTAGCCTTGAGAATTTTTAAACATTAACAGTTAATAATTTTTAAATGATATCCTGCTTTTTCCAGACATGCGCACTCCTTCACAGTGTTCCCTCTTTTTCTATGAGCAGGTGAATAAACAGGGCTTTAACGATCATTAAGTAGACCCTGCCCTGTGTTAAGGCATCCAGAAAATGATTCAGCTTGTATCCCTCTTTGCCATTGAAGAGACTGGGGCTAAGAGCGGTCCTGGGACTTGTAGAAACAGGCAGAAATCAGAGTGCTTAGATTTCTTGGTACAATGTGCTTTCTTACCATGACTGTGTATCTACAAACACAGGTTGCCTTGAAGGTAAATGTTTTCTCCTTTCACATCTAGGACTGTGAACTATCATCTTGTCATCCTCCCCTGTTGGGCCCAGAACCAAGGAGAAATGCACACAGTGTGCCCAGAACCCAGTGGCGATTTGGGTCTTGGACTCCAGTAAGAAACAGACTGGGAGAAAACTGGGGAGGTGTGCAAGGGAGACAGCTGTTCTCTGACATGACTATAGAAAGGGGGCTAAGGACTGATAAGAAACAGGACTAAGTGAAAAACGCCAAGAAGCCATTTCAAATGACATGTCTGTGTCGTTTCACTCCAACACCCAGTGCTCAGCCACTTGTGGAAAAGGAACCCGGATGAGATATGTCAGCTGTCGAGATGAGGACGGTTCTGTGGCTGATGAGAGTGCCTGTGCTACCTTACCTAAACCAGTAGCCAAGGAAGAATGTTCTGTGACACCCTGTGGACAGTGGAAGGCTCTAGACTGGAGCTCCGTAAGCGTGGATTTTGAGGGGTTGGGGAGGATTGGAAGATGAGGGAGGATAAGAAGTTGAAGGGTCCATGTTATATGAATGGGTTATATTTCAGAGTTGGACTTGAGATTTAAATTAGCCTGTTCCATATATATGTATCTAGCTAAGTATAAAAGGAATCTTAGTCAACTGCGCAAGGAATGCACATTTAAAAATATGTATATCAGTATCCTGTCTGCTCAAGTGCCTCTCCTGCTGGGCTAACTGCAAATCTCCATCTGTAGAGCTCTGTTAGTGGGTAGTAGACTGACTTACCTAGCCCAAATAATGGCAAGGAGAGGGAGACAGCTGGGGTTCTCGGACTTTGAGTCTGATTGCCCATGCATCCTGTGATCCCTCAAAGGCAGGTGTCCCTTGGTTCCCTTCCAGGACAGCCATGGGGACCTTCTCACAGTCCCATGAGCCCAGCCTTCTAAGCATACAAGCCCCATCTGCATGGGCTTTTATAAAAGCAGATGAACCTTCTCTTGAGGCAACTTCTGTTCTCAGCCCTTCATCAAGCCCAGAATCCAGGAAGTAGCTTAGGTTAGGTGAACAAGAAGGGTGAGGAGACACAAGATTAGTGTTGCAGAAAATTTCAAAATTTGTGTATGAGACACGGAGTCACAGAGCTAGGGAGAAACCTAGGCCTAGTCATTTATCGGTTGCCTGGTTTTAAGCGATTTAAAGTCTTTGAACCTCATTTTTCCTCTGCTCTTAGAAGAATGGGCTGAGGAGATGGGTCAGTGGGGAAGAGCACTCTGTGCCAGTATGAGAATCTAAGTTTAAATTCCCGGCCCCCATGTAAAAGCTGGCATGTTAGTAAACTCAGTGCTCGGGAGCAGAGAGAAAAAGATCCCAGTGACTCCCCTGAGCTCACTGACTAGCCACGCTAGCTGAAAATGGAGAGCTTCTGGTTTATGAGAGACACTGTCCCCAGGGAATAAGACAAGGAGCTACAGGTGGACAACACTGGTCATTCTCCTCTGACCTGTACAAACACACACACTAACACACACACATATACCATACAAATGCACATACACGTGCAAATAAAATTGAATAGGTGAATAAAATTGTATTTAAAAAACAAATGAAATGATCACCCATTTTATAACATTGTTATGATTGAGATTTATATATGTTGAATACTTAACAGAAAAGTAAGTACTCAACAAATGACAAAAAAAAAATTCTCACTTTTATGCATGAAGTGGGAGAGAAAAGCACAATACTATCTATGTGGTGCCACGGGTACTATTGAAGACAGGCTGCCCCTGAGATGGGAGGTTCTTGGCTTGTTCAGGAAGCTCTAAGTGCAGTATATGGGGAATAAGAGAACAGAAGAGGAAGTACCCAGAGGCTCCGTAATCAAGTGCCTCGCAAATCAACAACAAGGAGTTTGAATGTTATTTTAAGTGAGCTGGGAAGTCACCAGATGGATGCATGAGTTAAGTGGTAATGGGTGGCATTTTGTCACACTGGCAAATGACACATATGTAGAGCATGTCAAGTCCTAAGCAGAAGTCCAGTTGATAACTATTATATTCATCCTGACAAGGGAAGGTTATGCCTTTCTTGGACAAGAGAAGTGAGGGTAGAAACAGATGTGGCTGGGATCTGGATGTATCTTGAATGCTACATTGACAGCATTTCTTGGCAAAAGAGATATTAGATGGGAATAAGAGAAAGCAGTCAAGGATGATTCTAAGACTTTAAGCTGGGCACCTGGGAAAATGTTCCGCCACCTGAAGAAACATATACTCAAGAATGTAACTCAGACTCACAAATGATAGCCCTTTTTCTTTCTGAATATTCAACATAGTGTTCCGTGACTTGTGGGCAAGGTAAGGCAACCCGACAAGTGGTATGTGTCAACTACAGCGACCACGTGATTGATCGGAGTGAGTGTGACCAGGATTATATCCCAGAGACTGACCAGGACTGTTCCATGTCACCATGCCCTCAACGGAACCCAAGCGCTGGCTTTGCTTACCCATTTCAAAACGAGGACTTCCGTCCCCGGAGTGACAGCCCTAGCCGCACCCACGTGCTTGGAGGAAACCAGTGGAGAACCGGCCCTTGGGGAGCAGTGAGTATCCACTTTGCCTGCTTCTCTCCTACTTGGGTAGTGCCCTAAGGAAAACAGACTAGAATTGCTTCTGAAGAAATTTGCCTTTGAAAGATTATTGACACATTTGCAGTCAAGCTGGGCGAATACAATGGCTTCATTGCAGTCCCCGGAGAAGAGCGCCTTTGTAGTTGGAGGAGGGGGTGTCACTTCTGGGTGACAGTCTTCATGGCTGAACTGGGAGGGGGGCAGGCAGGAGAGGGGGCAGAGAAACTTTTCTGAGGAGGAATTCTTTTTTCTTTCTTTCCTTTTTGGATGCTTATTTATTTGTGCATGTGTGTGCCGTGGCATGATTGTGAAAATCAGAGCATAGCTAGCTAGGGCTGGTTCTCTCCTTCCACTGTGTGGGCTCAAGGATTGAACTCAAGGTATCAGGCTCGGCAGCCAGCACATTAACCCAATGAGCTAGCTCCCAGACTAAAAAGGAGTTCTTAATGGAGGCAGGTGGCCTTTCCCCCTGCAAACCTCAGTTTCCTGTCTGTAAGAGAAGGACAACGTTGTCTTGCTTTCTCTAGTTTCCCAGTGAATGGAGATGATTCCAGAATTGCTTTGTGGTTCACCAGCTACAGGATGAAGGCCAGCAACGACGGATTGTTGTCTTTAACACAGTCCTTATTATTGTCCTTTCATCTACGAAAGGCATTGAAAAAGATGTCAAAAGAAAAAAAAATGCACTTGGATGTTTTGAACTGTTATGCTGGATAATTTTTCAAAAAATGCATTGTGGAATACTGAAACACTTGATGGAATTCCCGAGGAGAAGGGTGACCACAGATTCGGATAGCCACGTCATTAGAGGGGGTGTGCTGACCACTCTGGGGGTCTTGTTAGCTTTTTACTTTCAGTGTCCTTCCAGCACTGCTAATTGTGTTCAATTATTTCTGAGCTAAAAGGAATTAGATGTCTGCTGCTCCCCACAGTGAGTGTGAATGCAGGAGAAATACTGGCCTGTGAGTGCTGATTGGATTCTGTATTTGGACCCCTCAGTGTGGCTCTCGGCTTTGTGTGAGCCAGCCCCTTGCTTCTCCTCCTCTCCTGTTTCCTGCAAGCCTCTCACTTAGGAAAGCTTCCAGTTCTGAAAACTGAAGGATGATGGGGGAGAATGTGTCATGGTCTTTCCTGGTTGAAAAAAAATTTTTAGAATTTGCATGTGTATATTTTGGTGATTCTATGAAAGTTTTGTTGTTTGGTTTGGTGTTGTGGTTTTGTTTCATGGTTTAGTACTGTTTTCATTTAAGTCCATTTATAGGGAGGATATATTTGCTTCAGGTTGAATGATTCTGTCCTGAGGCAGAGTCCCCAATCAAGGAGGGTTAGTTGGAGAAGACTGCATTGCTTTGGAGACTCAATGAGTATAAGCTTGCCAATTTTACAACAAGGGCCATAATGGAAGGTGCTAGAAAATGCACTAGCTTAAGGAAGTAAAGAATTTCTGGAAAGAGAAACACTCCACCTGTAGATTCATAGGAGAGCTATGAGAAGTGTGCGTGGGAACCAACTGAAATGCAAACAACAACAGCCGTTCTAGAACATTCCAATAAAATGGCCTGAAGAGAGAAGTGTGGGGATGGAAATCAGTTAAGTTCATTGAGGAAGTGAAAAGCAAATAAAATAGGTCTTACTATCACCAGCCACTCAAACAGGGGTTCTTGTAAAGCGGGGGAGATGATGGGACTAGTCACCTACTAGGAAGTAATGTCTAAATGACATTCTGTGGTACCTTTATGGACACACTGAATGAGTTCATACAGAAGCTCGATTTCCACAACTGGCAATTCATTAAGTATGAGTTAACCTCTGTGTTGAAAGAGACTCAAGCATTGGTTCTAAAGGAGCTCTTGACATGTTAAAAAAAAAAAAAAAAAAGTGTCCACAAACTACAGTGCCTCTTGACACTTCTGTCCCTCTCAGAAATGAGGACAAGACACAGGAGGGCAATGAACAGGGTTGCACTGAGGGCTCTATAAACATTGTCACTCATAAGGGTTTCATACCTCCTGACGGCCTGGGGAAGGTGAAGAGAAGCCCATCTCTACCGTCCAGTCATTTGCATGTGTGTACAAAATGAACAACCCCACCTTGGGGAAGGGCCCAGTTTCCCAGCTCCCTTTCCCCACTGAGTATGAAGACTTGAAAGCAGTCTCTGTCATTTGCCGCTGACCTTTCAGCCAGCTGGTTTATGTGTGGTGCTGAGGATAAGTCTGCTGTTGTGTGTGCTTAGTGTTCTAGTACCTGTGCCGGAGGGTCCCAGAGGAGAGTTGTGGTGTGTCAGGATGAAAACGGATACACGGCCAGTGATTGTGTAGAGAGAATCAAACCTGATGAGCAAAGAGCCTGTGAATCTGGCCCGTGTCCCCAATGGGCTTACGGCAGCTGGGGAGAGGTAAGAGCAAACCGTCGGTCTATCTGTCCTTTCTTGACTGGCTACTATTGTTTAATATTTTATTTTTCAGAACTAGATCTAGGAGGAGTGTCTAGACCTGGGATTCCCTAGGAGATTTCTCTTAGTTCTATCCTGCTTCTTAAATGCACTTACTGCTAACAAGAGAAGCTTGGCTATGTAGGAGGTAGAGAATGAGGAAATACTGTACATAAATCTAGGTCTAAGTTGTTTGTTAGTTACCCTCTGATGGCTAAGAAATGAATGCTTCTAAGGATGGAAATCACATGTTAAAGTAGCCCATGGGAGTCTTGCCATTTCTGTTATACTTTTGGGTGCGCTCTTTCCCATGGCAGAGTGCCTTCCAAGATTTCAAATTCCTCACAAAACCAGAATGGGTGTTATTCCTGTCACAGACACATTGAATGAATGATGAGCTGTATAGCCTCCTGTTCTCCAGTTGTGATTGCTGTGACTGTTAGCTTTGTAAAATGGCCCACTTTGCCTGACAAGTGGTAACGCGGTGTTTGGAGTGCATAAAAACAGGTCTATTTCCTGGCTATGTTTTTTGTTTTGTTTTGTTTGTTTTTTAAGATCTAATTACACCATTTTCCCCCTCCCCTTTCCTCTTTACTTCAGGCCTTCCCATGCATTCCCCTGTTCTCTCTCAAATTCATGCTCTTTGTTTCTTTTATATATATTATATATACATTTAATAACCCTAAATATGTAAGTACAACCTGCTCTCTCCATACATTGTGACTTGTATGTATATGATTTCAGGGATGTTCACTTGCTATCAGATAACTAATTTTGGTGCTCGACCCTGGGGAAGACTCTTTCTCCCTCCTGCTCTCGACATTCATTAGTTGCCCATAGTTCTTTGTCTAGGGTTGGGGTCCTGTGAGATTTCCCTTCCATGTTAGCATGTCTGTTGGTGCCATCCTTGTTCAGGACTTGTTTAGGCAGCCTTGTTGATGAGATTCCATTAGCATAGCTTCTCTGACATTTCTACGAGATGAAATCTCACAGCAAACATCCTGCTCTTCTAGCTGCTACAATCTTTTCCTCGCTGATCCCTGAGTCTTAGGTGCATGAGCTGTGTTGTAGCTGTATCAGTCAGGGCTGGGCACCACATGGCCACTTGTTCTCTGCATTTTGATTGGTTGTGGTTTTCTGTAATGATTGCAAAGAGATATTTCTCCGATGGTGAGTATAAGAATAAACATTTAGTAAAATCAGCAAATCCCTACTCATCAGGAGAGAATGACTGTTTTTAAAATCTGCAAATGCAAAAAATAAGCAAGACAGTTGGTAGCCAGTGAAAAACAGAGAAGACACTGGCTGCACCAAGCTTTCAATGTAGGATACATTCTAAAATCTCTTTTAAAGATCCAAGACAAGTCTCAGATTCAAAATCACTTCCATTTCCTGTTTCATTTTCTACAGATTGTTCAACTAGGAATCCTGCTCTTGGATTTCTTCCAAAGCAACATGACTATGTTGATATGTCATCTGATGTAATTATTGGAATAAATGACTCTTCTATACAAAAAAAAAGAATAAATATTTAGAATGAAGTTAGAAGGTATGCCTCAGGTAGCTGGTGTGTTTTGAGTTCTATACAAGATTTCCTTCTTCTTGAACAGACCTCAAGTCCAATTAGTGAGCTGTTGGTTACCACCAAGGTGTGCATGCTGCTGCTGCACCCTTAGGGATATTGTCATGCTGGATACTTTTTAGTATATAGGTATCGTAGCTGGGTAGGACTATTGGTCACTTTCCTCATTTGGAAGGCTGCATGACACCTCCTGGTTCCATGAAAGCGAGTTCTTAGGGAGGAGGCTTTGAGGTCAACCCAGCTTGGATCCTCTGGATCCTGTTTCTGAAGTACACGGGGTTTTCAGCCCATGTACTTATCTTCCATCTCTGGGAGGCAACCAAGGGTGACAGCAATAGCCTGTGTTTTGAGAGTCTCTTAGACAACTCCAAACCAACAGCTCAAAAGAAGGCTTCTCACATGTGGTGTTGGGGTACTGTTAGATAGTCCATAGCTATTGGAGGAAGCATTGTCGGCCCAGTCAATATATGTAACTATATATGCATATGTATATGTATACACAGCATTGTCGGCCAGACAATATATGTAACTGTATATGTATATGAATAATGTATATGTATATGTATACACAGACTTGTCAGTATTTTATATATAATGTTAGGTAGATTCCTTATGACTTTTCCAGACATCTCTACTGTATCTTACCCTCCTCTCCACTTCTTTATATCCTTCCCCTCTCCCTAATTAAAGAATCCCCTTTGTTCCCATTTCCTCTACAAATCACTATACCCTGTTATTCCCCTCTCTACTGCTTCACCCCGCCCCCTACCAACCTCTGGTCCCTTTTAAGAAACACAGATAAGAGAGAGAACAAGTGACATTTGTCTCTCTGGGTCTGAGTTACATTTTTCAATTTGATCTTTTCTAGTTTCATCCATTTACCTGAAAGTTTCATGATTTAATTTTTCTTTATAGCGGAATGATATTCCACAGTGTATGCGTGCCACATTTTCATGACCCATTGTCTGTGGAAGGACTTTTAGGTTGTTTTCATTTTCTACCATTGTGAACAGAGCTGCAATGAGCACCATGGAGGAAGTGTCTGTGGAGTACGATGGCCAGTCCTTTGGGCGTATGTCAAGGAGGGATAAAGCTGGGTCATGTGGTAGATTTATTTTTAGGTTTTTTGAGGCTTCTCCATGCTGCTTTCCATCTGGACCAGTTTGCAATCACACCAACAGTGAGGGAGAGCTCCCTTTTCCTCAAATCCCCTCCAGCATTTGTTGTCAGTTGCTTTATTGATTTTTGCCATTCTGACTGGGGTAAAATGAAATCTCAGTCTTGTTTTGATTCTCAGTTCTCTAATTGTTAGGGATGGCGCACTTGGTTGAGATATTTCATAGCCATTTTTCCCTCTCTCTCTCTTTTTTTTAAGAACTCTCTGTTCAAATACCAAGCCAACCTTTTTTTTAAAGTGGGCCATTTCAGCTTTTCTTTTTGTAGTTTAAGTTCTTTGTGTACTATAGATATTAATTCTCTGTCAGATGTATAGCTGGCAAAGATTCTTTCCGCTCTGTGGGACTCCTCTTCGCTTGGCTGGCTATTTCCTTAGCTGTACAGAGCTGTTTAGTTTTATGAGTTCTCACCTGCCACTTGGTGGCCTCAATTTCTGGGCAAATCGGGTCCTATTCAGAAAGTCCTTCCGTATACCTGTATCCTGTGCCTATTGCCTTTTGCTTCTGTTATTTCTGGTCACTTCTACGCTTTAGATTTTACAAATAGGTCTTTGATCCCTTTGGAGTTAGTTTTTGTGCAAGATGATAGATATGGGTCTAATTTCACTTTTTTTTTCCATATGGACATCCAGTTTCCCCAGCATCATTTGTTGAAGATGCTTTCTTTTCTCTAGTATATATATTTGGAATCTTTGTCAAATATTACATATTAGATGGCTGTAGTTAAGTGTCCTCATATTCAGGTATTCAGTTTTGTTCCATTGGTCCATATGTCTGTTTTTGCATCAGTAAGTACCTCTGTCCCCATGTTTTTTTTTTCTTGTAAATTTGACCCAAGCTAGAGTTATCTGAGAAAAGGGAATTGAGAACATGCCTTAAAAAGACTGTTCTGTAGGCAAGCACGTAGGGCATTTTCTTAATTAGTAATTGATGTTGAAGGGCCCAGACCATTGAAAGTGGAACCATTTCTGGGCAGATGGTCCTGGGCTATTTAAGAAAACAAGTTAAATAACCCATAGAGAGCAAGCCATGGCTTCTGCATCAGTCCCTGCCTCCAGGTTCCTGTCCTACATGAGTTACTGTCCTGACTTCCCTCAGTGATGGGCTTTTGCCTCGAAGTGTAAGATGAAATGAACCCTTGTTGCTTTGGTCATGGTGATTTATCACAGCAATAGGAAAACCTAAGGCAAGTGTCATAATGTTTTAATTACTATGGTTCTATAATATAACTTGACGTCTAGAATGATAGTCTATCCAGCATTGTTCTTCTTGCTCAGGATTATTTTTGCTACCCAGTGTCTATTTTTGGTAACCTGATTTTTTAAAACTGCTACGAAGAATGAGATGATGATTTTGATTGGGATTGCATAGAATCTGTAAATAACTTTTGACCGAATGGTCATTTTCACAATACCAATTCTGTCAATCCATGAACATGTTAATGGTATGTCTTTCCATTTCCTAGTGTCTTTGTCTTTTCCTTCAGAGACTGAAAGTTTTTATTGTAGAGGTCCTTTACCCCTGATTAAGTTTATTCCTAGATATTTTATTTTCTTAGAGGGTATTGTGAACGGGAGTGTGTCCGAGATCTCTTCCTATGTATGCCTGGAGGCTGAAGGCCATAAAAGCTGGGGTGTAACTATTCCAGGGCACTGAATATGGAACTTGGGTTACATCTGGGGAGTTGAGGAGGGTGCATGGAGGGAAGGATCAGGCAGTCTCACCAGCTAGACCCTGGTTCGGGATATGCAGGATCTGGCTGGACCTAGGTACGACCTTTATCACTTTTGTGATATTAACAAGTAACGTAATTTAGCCCAATTTTCATATCACTATCTATAAACTGGAATAATAATAGTACCACCTGCATAATATTTATAACTATTATATGAGACAGCATCCATTAAATGCCTAGCATGTAAACTTCAATCAATCAAATGATACTGTAATAATGCAATAATAACTTACTTTATTAATAGTAAGAATGATATGCATTGGTAGTAGTAGTGTTGGGCATTTTGAGCTCTTGTTATACTTTATAGCAGGACTTATATGCATATTTATGTTACTCAAAATTGCTCTCTCTGATTGAATGTGTAAGGGAAGTACATACTTAAGGCTCATTGAGTTGTTCTGTCTTGACTGTTTACCACATAAAGCCTGAAAATTAACACCTGGGAGACCACAGCACAAAGAGGAAGAAAAAAAGACACAGAAGGTGATGGGCTCATTAGTCCACATTCTTGTGTCTCATCATTTCATACGCATAACCTAGAAGTCACAGGCAATTGACCCAGGAATTTTTGTTGACTTTCACTGATGTCATTCTGGGCAGTGATACTGAGGAAGGAGGAGAAGAGGGGCTTTGAGACTCCTGTGATGTGAGTCTTCCCAACACTCTGTAGTTTTGTCCTGTGGGATCCATAATTAGGCTTCTGTAGTTGGATCCAAGCCAGGTGAGTCCACGCCTTTGCTGGGATGTTTTCAGTTATCACAGACTGACCCGTCCAAGTGTTGTGGGAGAGCCGGCCTTGACGCAGCAGGGAAACTCAATGTCTGTGTTCCTGGATATGAGTGAGGCAACACTGTCCAAGAAATACAATTTGTTCCTGTCTCACAAATGAGAATCCTGCCAAGAGTCAGAACATCAGCTAGCATTCATTCCCATCATGCTGTATATTCCTCCTAGAGGACAGTTGTACTTGTCCTGAGGTTTGAAGATAGAGTTAAACAGTTGAGCATCATAACTGGAATAAGAGAATCAGCAGAATTGCCAGAATGTGTGGGTTTGTGTAAAACTCAGTCCTTGGATTAAATCCTCAGCAACATTTAAAAATAAAACTTGAAGTTGGGCTTGGCTGCTCATTTCAATAATCCCAGCATCCAGGAGGCTGAGATAGGAGGTCAGTCTGGATTACAGTGAGTTCCAGACTAGCCTAGACTGCACAGTGAACTTTGTCTCAAAACAAAAACAAAGAAATTACCAACTACCAAAAAATAAAATAAAACAGGCCAAGTCATTATCTTTTTTATTCAATGTTGAGTAGTTTCAGGTTATTTTTTAATTTACTGGTTTTTGTATGCCTCAAAGAATTTTGTCTTAGCTACTGGTTAATGGATCAAGAGTGATTAACTTCCCAACCTTCATTTTATATATGGGGCAAGTAACTGTGTTCTCAACCTGATGAGGTGAGCTCTATAAAAAGAAAAAGTTCATATTACAGATATAAAAGAAGCCCTCACTGAGGGATACTTCATATTCACAGGAACCACGGTCCATTGGCCGTATCATTGTTGGCAATTTGCCTTGGCTCTGTCTGTCAGACTTAGGCTGCCCAATGCCGTAATAAAGCGTAGCCAAGAAAAGTTTCCTGTGGGGAATAGACTTTGCCATGTGCTATTCACACAAAATCACTGGCGCGTCCTTTGTCCCTCTTCCAGTGTACCAAGCTGTGTGGCGGAGGCATGCGGACGAGACTGGTGGTCTGTCAGCGGGCCAACGGTGACCGGTTCCCAGATTTGAGCTGTGAAGTTCTTGACAAGCCTCCGGACCGTGAGCAGTGCAACACACAAGCTTGCCCACAAGACGCTGCATGGAGTACTGGCCCTTGGAGCTCGGTACGGCCCTAATGCTTCATGTTTGTTACCCAAACTCTCAGACAATGTTATGAGTATTCTGGGGCATGCCTTCCTAGCCAAGAACTGTCACACCCATGAAAGCACCCTTGATACTGTGCTCTGAAAGCCCTCTTACTTTCTCCCTGTTACAGCACGGTAGAATTAACACTGTACGGCACTGCCGAAGTGACTCTACAGAACACAAATACCTCATGCAGGAATGGTGCCCAGAAGTAGCATCCTTTGCCTAGAAGAGCTGTGTGTATGTACATTGATAGTGATTTAGAGAAATAGCCCAAAAGGAGCCAGTCTTTGCTTTCTAGGCTGTGGTAGCTCTGGCTATTGGAGTAAGGTTCCTGCTCACTGAGGCTAGTGCAATTTTTTTTCTTCAACTACTAACATTTGCTTCTGCGAGCCTTGGATATATATATCTTCACACAATCAGCATAAAGTCTATACCCACCAATAGACGAGTCATGTTGGAAATATAGGTGCCCAGCAGTGTCGTCAGTGACCTATCACCTTCCGAGGTATCTGGAATCTCTTCCCTGTCCCCAGACAGGAAGTCCATCTGGGACAAGCTTTTCCATTGCTCCTCGTTTTCCTTAGCCAGCAGCTGACACGGCAAGGCAGGTTTCGCCATTGTAAATACTATACAAACTTCTGGGGCAGCTCTTAGCAAGCAGATGGATTAACCGTGTCAACACAGCACATTGGCTAAGCTGTGACAAAAATATGGAGCCAATAGATCTGATGTATCTAAGTACAGTAAATATTCCTATAAGCACATTAATCACAATGAAGCTGAAATCAGTGTTATATAAAGTCATTTCCAGAAGCCCCATTTTTATTCAGTCTTGTCTTGGAAGGTCTTACTCAATTCTAGTGCCAGGTGAAGAGCAGAGTAACTAAAGTAGCATGATTGACACCCATTGATGCTCCCAAAGTCAAGGGTTTCGGCATCAGTGACTGCATCTGCAGGGTGACCCAATCAGTTGTAAGGCTTTTGCACACAGCAGAGAACTAGAAGTAGAAACATGGCCTCAGACTATGCTCTTTAGCTAGGATGTAGGCTTTTGTTCTAGAGTGTAAGAAAAGTTACGGTGTCACATCTATAGTTCTCTGGGGATATTTTGTCTTCAACACCGGCACCTTTTCCAGATGAATGCTTTGAAGGTTTGAGGTAACATTAGGACAGACAGAATGTTCTTTGAAAGCCCCAATTTCTCTGTGATTGCTACATACTACTGTCCATGAAATGTTCCTTCTCGAGCCCACGGCATACTCACTCTGGGTACAGACAACACCAGACCTAATTCCCCCAGCTCCATTCACACTCTCAAAAGTAATAGGCCACTAGTTCTAAAGTTACTGGTTAGGCCTCTGTGAGACACTCCTCATTATATAGCCTTGTGGTTTGATGAAGAAAAGAAATCTGTGTTTTCCTTCTCCAGATTTTAACCCTTAAATCATCTCATAATTATCTAAAATAAATTTTTTTAGGAAAATAGAAAAAATATATTCATAGTGAGTTATAAAATATAGTGCTAGGGATGTATCTGTGCATATATATATATATATATATTCACATATATGTATGTGTATGGACATACATATATATGCTAGTTTCTTTTTCTGGAACATTCTCTCAATATATTCCCCTATTGATAATTTAATAGCTTAAATCTTTAAATATAGGCTGCTGATTGTTTTAACTGAAAACATAGGGCATATTTAATATCGCTGTTCTTCTTGGGGCTACATACAGTTTTCTAAACTATCAGAGAGGCAGGAAGGCGAGTAGAAGTTCTGAGCCCTGGCATCTGCAGACATGGATTTTAAAGGAAGCTTTGCTGCCTGTGTGATCTCATAAAGCGATTGTTAGTTTGACTTTCAGACTTCAATTCTTCTATTGTCTTAAGAGAAAGGTCACTTTTGCAAGGCTTTTAAACTGTGATTTTTTTTTTAAAGAACCAAATCAAAAGAATTTTGTTTAAGTAGATAGGCAATTTAAATATATTGATTTTATGTGCATGTTAGCGAGCAATCATTCAGACTCTAGGATTTTGATTTTGATTATTTTATGTTTATTTACATGGATGCTTTGGTATAATGTCTTAGGACTTCTACATTTCAGCATACCTCAATGACTCCTGTTTCTAGCCATGAACTCTTTTTATGGTGCTTTACCATTGGACCTACAGTAATGTTAACAAGTGTACAAAAGAGAAAAGTGCATTTGAGGTGCTAACATCTTGCTTCTGATAGAAAGCAGCTTAGACTGACTAGAGGCCAGGGTGGCCATGACTCCTCCAGCAGGTTGCTTTGGCTCCCAGGGACTCCCACACATAGACACTGTCACATCGCAAAGCAACAACTGCTGTGTGATACAGCCAAGGTCAAGTGGAGACAGCTTACGTCACCACTGCCTATGAAGGAGTATTTGAGAAAGAAACCCCAAATCATTGTTGCTACAACTTCCAAAGTCTCCACAATGAAACTTCTTTGAATTTAATATTCAAACAACCCTTTCAGAGAGACCATTGGTTCTGATTCGAGTCACTGCAGAGCTAAGACTCATTTTTGTAACACTGGTTGCAGTAACTCATGCCGGTGACCCAGCACTCAGGAGACTGAGTCAGGAGGATCACCTATAGTTTGGGGCCGTAAGTTCCAGGCCAGCCAGAGCTACAAGTAAGACTCTGTCTCAAAAAACAAGAAAAGAAAAAAAAAATCATGCTTGAGAAAAAAATACCACAAAATTTTCTTTTCTGGCCTTTAAAAAATAATGTCCCTGGACCTTAGTTTGTGAAACAGTGTTCTTCAGCTCTGTTGAACTATTGAGCCAATCCCAAAAGCACATTGGGTAATCAATACATCTATGCTATGAAAAATGGGGTCAAATTGGAAAGAGAACCCTATATTGTCAAGGTGAAGTAAGAAATGTCTTGTAAATCAGGAACATTCTAGACTGAGCAAATCCATCTAGAGGAAGAAAGTCACGTCACTGTCACCGCCACGTTCCCAGGACAGTCTGGTGACGTTTCTTTTTGCATTGCCCTGTGTTTCTGTTCACTGATCATCTTGTAGATGGCGGTTCTTCTCTACAGAAATTGCTTGTTTGGGTGTTTCCATGACAACTCAAAAAGTGTTCTCTGAGCCTTTGAGATCTGTGCTTCTGGACCTGAATGATGAGAGATTATGTGCTTGCAAGGGAGCGATGCTTTTGTTTCAGCCTGGCAAACTTCAGTACTTGTGTCTACCTCATTTTCCTATCACACTGTGCAGTTTCTATAGGTAGAGAGAGAAAATGTTTGACATCAGTGTTTTACAACCTCATTATATCACAGAAAAAAAAAGAGTATAAATATCACAACCGTATTTTCTGAAAATAGTTTTAAGCAGCCACATTTACGTATGTCTGAATGTTTTGAGTGGTACAGATTTATATGTCTTTATATAATAAAGCATATTTATTTTTCCATGTTATTTAATTTCATAAGCAATGTTTAAAAACTAGTGTGTGAGAGACAACTATGAAGGCAAATAGGCTATGTGAATTAGAAGTGAATGTATGTTTCTTTTCATTAAAAAAATATATATATTTTAATTTTGTAAACTTTCTCTATCACCCTCCCCCTAATTCTGAGTAGCCATGTATTAAACTTCATGTCATTGGCTAGGCTAAAGTGTGCGTTTTGAAAGGTTACTTTAAAAGAATTCTGAATCAGAAATGATGACGAGTTCTACAAACAAAAATTTGTGAGGCTTAATGTCGTGTTGGGTAGCTTTTTCTTCTCTAATAATGCTGTCTTGATTTGTTGAGTTTCAATGACGAAGTCAGAGAGCTCTGTTTACTGAAGTGGAAGATACTGGGAAAGCGTACCCGGAAGACAGACAAAGGTGGCTAGAAGAGAAGATTCTAAGGCAAAGCACCAATGTGTGCACACGGAGTCCACCTGGGTCTCTGCTCAGACAACCGCAGATGGCTTCCGTCTGTCACTTTCATTTGCTCTCCTTCAGTGTGCTTCAAAGAGGAATCATTATTAAGAAAAATAAATATTATAGCAATGAAGGTGGAAGTTCCAAGACAGCTTTCCCTCTGCAAAAGTCTATATCCAGGTGATAAGGCCTTGTTCCAGCCTCCATTTCATCCCATTGTTTATAGTAGTGCTGACCACACAGAAGATCCGAAATAAGGAGAGGGGGATACTGGTATGAGTCAGAGGTTTATAAAGATGTGACAGCAATAGCATTGCCACGTAGATGATGATAGCCAGAGCTAACCTTCTTGAGCATGTCTGTGTTGGTGCCAGTCTTTTTGCTGTCCATGAGGGGAGCACTGTGACACCACATTACATGTCGCTATAATCTGCTTTAGTGACAAGACCTCTCGTGGCATGTGCCAACTCCATTCATCCTATTTGGGGAGACATAAAACAGGTTATGCTCAATGAATTATGAGACTTTGGTTAAGAGATTTCTAAAATTCAAATACCACCCACCCTGAACAAGACTAAGCTAATTCTGACATTGTGCATTTGAGTCCAACAACAGAAAATCTTAAATTATTGGTGCTGTCAGCAAATTCCCATAACCAGGAGTTCCAGAAATGTCATGTAAACTGTCTTAAGGTAGGCATTGGCAAAAACAACCCTTTCTTTCATGTTAAAGGTACCTTTTTGGCCAGAGTAGGGCAATCATGTAAGATTTCAATTTGAAAAAAAATGCAATTAAATATAAAATTTAAGTGATATTTTTTACTAAATGAATATTGCAGTGCTTTTAAAAGATCCTCACTACCTGTTGGCTTTGTTTTGAAGCAACATCTCGCTAGAGCCTAGGTTGGCCTTGAACTTCTGATCCTCTTGCTCAACCAGAGCTGGATAGTTATTGTTTCAGATTTGTTTTCAAAAGACCATGACATATGAAATTGCATTTTCACTAAGTACAGTAGAGATTAGACTATCTATCAAACACCCCTGTCTGGTGTTCGGAGCCATCAGAATGCTTGTCTGCATCTACTTACTAAAGAAAAAACTCAACAGACTGTAAACATTGCTTTTATGTTTATGGTGACTGTATGACCATGTCACCTCTTTGGACTGCTGTTTCATCATATCTTTTGACAGCTTGTTCTGGGTGGCTTAGCAGATTTCTATTCTTATGTATTTAAAAAGCCCAGAGGTGGGAGGATGTGCTCCCTGGGGAAGCTATGTCCTCTGCCTGACTCAGGAGTTGTCCTGCCATTGAGGAGCAGGATGAAAACCCTGGAATGTGGAGGGGGAAGTAGGGGTTGCATCCAAGAGTAATTAATTGGCTGGGAGGGGATCCTGGACATTAGCAAAGGCTTTTTCCAGAAGGTTTGTCTTGGGGGAAGAATGTAAAGGAATAAAGATGTCACCTTGTTTCCTTCCAAATAAAAGCAATCCATTCCCTAGCCAATATTTTCAGGGTGCCTACTGTGGGCCGGGTCCAGTTATAGATACTACAGATACAGCAAGGAGCAAATCAGAGTTCTGCTCTACAGAAGACAAAGGGAAATCTTAGAAAATGGAGAAAGCCAAACTCATGTAATCAAAGGCCTGACACTTCTTTGACTGGCAGCTCCACCAGTTAAAAATAAAAAGACAAGTGGCTACTAGAACCCACGGCTTCACTGTTGCTGATGATATTCACTCAATAAATAAAAATGAGCAATCCTATTAGATGTGAAGTTGTCCAATCATTTTTAAATAGGCACCCAACACTGTGGAAACAGAAGCCTAGTTGTTATTGTTATGTTTCGTTGTTTAAGTCCTGTCCTAGAATCTGCCCACATTAGATCCCACATGTGGCTGATCAGTCTGAGACCCAGAATCAGTGGAGGACCTGGCTTTCTGCCCCCTCTTTACTGGAACTCATATCCCCTTCGGTATTTAATAGAGGCCGATAAACAGATCTGGAGCCCGTGGCTTCGGCACGGTCTTCTCTGCTCTTTACTGTTCCCCTGCAGTGGAATTGTTGTTGTGAACAGTTTTCAAACCAAAGCTTCCCTTTCCAGAAGTAAAATGGAAAACTGGCAGCTAAAATGAATGTGTACAGTTGGTAGTAAGGAAAATAGAGCCCATCATTCCTGTCCAGATCTGCATCCCATTGATCCACAATCTGGCAGCATCCTACAGTGAGGAAAATATTCTGTGTTGCTGGTTTCCAGTATGGAAGTCATTAGTAACATGATGCCAACACTAGACACATACATTGGACCTGGTGGCATAGGCTTACAATCCCAACAACAAGGGAGTTTGAGGCAAGAGAATCCCAAGTTCAAGACTTCAGCTTCTAGCTTAGCGACAACTTGTCTCAAAGGTTTTCTCAAAAGGTTAAAAAGCAGTTGATGATATATACAGCTCAATGGTAAAGCATTTACTAGATGGGACCAGGCCCAACATTGTATTCCGATACCACCCAAAACAAATCCTAAACACTTACAATGTAAATAAGGGACAGAAAGCCTCATTTTTTAAAGACATTTGTAAATCTATTAGCCATAGTCACCCTAAATTTTAAACAACTTCCTGTAGCTGGTGGCTACCATACTGGATGGACAACCAGGCAACAGCATATATTTAACAATTAGTTATAAATTAGGCAAAAATCAAATTTATAGAAGTAAACTTGGAGAAAACTCCTGTGTCAGCACTGAGAGGCCCCTACATAGCATGTCCCTGGTAATTAGCATTCTCTTGCCCTTCTTGTGATTTCAGCTGGGCATTAGAGAAAAGAGGGGGTAATGTAAAGACAGACAGTCAGAGCCAGCTTCCTGGGAGGACTAACTCCAGCTTTTCATTGTCAAAGCAGCTGTTGAAACAAACTCTCCTCTTCTGTGTCTCAGTGTTCAAGTTCATCGTGGCAACAAGTTCACTTAAGGAGAAAGACATTTACGTGTGCAGTGGGTTGGAAGGGCAAGCCCTGATTGACACCTTTAGGGAGAAGGTGAAAACTGAAAGCACCAGGTAGCCACCTTGTGGAATCTAGAATTCCAAGGGATCATTGTCCCTTTGAAGGGAGAGCTTTAGGAAGACAGCCTTTCCATATTCTCTGAACCCAGTAGGTGACAGTGAACAGATTAGCTTGGCAGGACTCCATTTCAAAGACACCTCAGGAGATTCCCGAGTGGTGCTGATCTCTCCTCCTTCGCTTTGGTTATCTCTGCCTCTGCCAGCCCCATCCTCTGTGGTGTTAAGAAAACCTCGAGGGGTCCATTCACAGTCAAGCCTCAAGCTGAAGAGTCCCCTCCCCCCACCAAGTTGAAACCCAAGCAAAAGCATTCCCTGCAAAGTGAATAATGAGGCCCTCCATGAATTCTCGTTCTCAGTGGCCAGACGTAAAATCCTCCACACACATTTTAGGGTGACATCCTGAATTAAGATGCCATCCAGAGGGTGGACTATAATCAAGAAGTACTTATCAGTCTTACACTCATTCCCAGATCATCTAAATATTAAAACAAGAGAAGACTCAAGTAATTTTGCCCCTAAGCCACTTCCAAAACATCTCAAACAAACAAAATCAAAACCCTCAGTCATCCAGAAATGACCTGATAACTTGATTGATCAGGAAAAGACAAAATAATCATAGCCTGCATCTAGGCCAGGAGAAGGCTGACACTGGTAGTTGGGGGGCTGAAGGGGTGAGGGGGGTGTTAATATTGGTGGCTGGGGGGACTCTAGATGAGGTGGTAAAGGGGATTATGCAATTTTTCTGTATATTTGAATTTTACAAAATATGTTATTCTTAAACACTTATTTAGACAAATATGTTCAGACTGCCTTTTCCTTCACAAGTGGGGAGAGAGTGATCTGGACTTATTTCAAGGCATTAAACTTTTGGATAAATTTTAGGAGCTGTTTGTAATCACACTTTGGCCCTGCAGTGACGGGAAGAGAGGGGGTTGCCCCTCCCACCCAGGACACAGTCTTGCCTATCTTACTTAATTTGCTCTCTCCTGCTCTCTCTTCCTCCCTGCCCTGTGCAACTGAAATAGAAGGCCTCTGGGCATCTGAAAAGTGTGCCTTTTATGTCTCCCTTCCCTATGGAAATCCCAGCTTTCTTTCAATACAGTCCCTGCTCACAAATTCTAATAAATATCACAGCCCCCACCCCCTTGACCCACCCTTACCCAAAGTCTAAAAATTCCTTGGAAAACAAAAGACTTTTTCCAAAACTGTGTGCTGACTGTTTTCTTTGAGCTTAGTCAAAACCCTCACCCAGCCAGCTTACCTATTTCTGCAGTTCCATATGTGGGACACTGATGAAACCGTGATCTCTTCTTCATGGTTGCCTTGCATCAGATGTGACCTACCTAAGAACCCCTTAGGTGGCCAGTCACCAGCTGATGTCAGGAAGGAGCGCTGTCCTCTAGAGCTTGTTTCTGTGATTGAAATCCTGTTAAATGTGCTGCAAGGGATTTCGTGCTGTACAAGGCATGTTCTTTACAGGGCAAGGCTCCCGATTTACTAATCGAAGTCCCTAACTTTGCAGGAGCAATACCCACATGACTCTATAACTTCCATTTATCAGGAAGGCTGTGTGCCCTACCCCCTCAACATCTGTTCAAATCAAGCCAGTTCAGGGAACTTGAAGGACTTCCCAGGAGCCTGAGTATGAATCAGTGATTCTCACGTGTGGCTGGTTTTATCCCTCAATGAACCTTTAAGCAAAGTCTGGAGACACTTTTGATAGTTACTTCTGGGAGTGGAGGTTCTTTCTCCTGGCATCAAGCAGTTGAAAAGGAGGGATGGGATTAGTCATCCAGCCAAGACAGGCTAGCACGACAAAATTTTACCTCACCCAGTAACTTAAAAGAGGGCTAAATGGAAGGGTCTGGTAAAAAGGAGTCATTCCCATGGCAAGTCTGTGGACTGATGGCAGGGCTATTGGAAATTCCTCTCCAGAAAGGTGACAGTCCTGCTAAACAGCATTCTGAGATCCTAGGAAGCCATCCATATCTGTCACCTCCCAACAAGGTTTGCAAGGATAAGCTGACAGTAGCAGGCTCCAGAAAGTGGATTGTCTAGCCAGACTGAGAATTTGCAAACCAGGAAAGAGTGTGCTACTCATCCCAGAGGTGGGGTGCACAGGGAGCGCGTGGGGTAGAGGGTAGTATCAGTGTGTGCTGATGGGGTCTATTATGGTGAGAGAAAGAAATTTCATGTGGCAATTCTGGCTTGAGTAATCACCTTTCTAAACAGAACAGGGACAGTGTGGATGGGACTATTCCTTAACATTCCAGGACATTTGATGTAGTTCGTACCAGATTCACTTTAATTAGATGTTTCAGCAATGACAGAACTCTTCCCCGCCCCCCACCCCCCATAAGAGCCCAGCAGCATTTAGCATCTGGTGAGGTTTGAATGCCACATTTGAATATGTAGGATGCTGTGTGGGAAATTTTTTCAAAAGTGAGATTAATTCTAGTGAGCCTTTTGTCTGGGAAATGAGTGAGCACAATTCTGACTAGAAACTAAGATAGCAGTGCATAGAGCAATGTATATATTTTAAATAAGCATGAATTAGGCTTTCCTCAACTTGACACTTGGGATCAGATAACTCCTCCTTGGAGGGCATCCTTGGAGAATGCTTATCAACTTCCTTGGTCTCTACATACCTGGTTCCTATCACGTACCCTCTACATTGTGATAACCAAAACTGTCTTCAGACATCACCAAATGATGGGCTGGATGAGGATAGCAAAATAACCTGCCCTATAAATGTATTGATTTCTCACTGCAGAATTTGGCTTTTCATATTTTTTTATGAACATTGGGTCAGTGACCTTCAGCATTTCCAAAATATACTTGATACCAAATCCCCACTTTTAAATCAATAAAGTCTTTGAGGTTGTGCAATTACTCTTTTTCTCTTCTCCAGGAAGAGAAAGGTTGTTTTGTACAGATGACTAAGTTTTCACTATTATGTGACCTTGGGACATCGGTTATTTCTCGGGTGTTTTTTTAACCCATTAGAGGAAACTACTCAAAGAGTTGGCTGTTCAAGATATATGACGTTGACTTGACTTTCTCTGTACATGAATTTCTGGGAAAGAGAGTTTCTGAGTTCCACTCCTCCAGATGAACACATTTCTCTCTTTGCAAATCATTGCTGCTTTAGCAGATGGCAAATGCTATATATCTACCAGCCCCCCCACCCACGCCACAAAACTAACAAATATACTCAGACTGGAAGGTGTAATTTTGAGATCATAGAGGCAGAGAACATTGTAGACGATGTATTTCTTGGATCCAAAAGGAAAATCTTATTTCCTCTCTTTAAAAAAATGTCACAAATATGACCAAAACTCTAGACTCTCAAATGCCTACTGTTTGACATTGTGCCTTGACATTGCTAACTACACAGTTCATACTTAAGAATTAAACAAATGCATTACAAAAATATCAGAGGGCCTGGAGAGATGGCTCTGTGGTTAGGGGCACTTGCTGCTTTTCCAGAGAAACCTGAGTTTGGGTCCCAGCAGTCAAACAGCTCACAACTTCCTGTAACTCCAGCTTTGGGGGACCCAAAACCCTCTTGTAGTCTTCATGGTGACTGGCAAACGGTTGGCACACATTCACATAAACATGCACACACACACACACACACACACACACACACACACACACACACACATAACTAAAAATCTAAGAATAAATCTTCGTAAAAAATAATCACACACACAAATTCCCTTATGTTTTCAGTAAATTTGTGGTTTTGTGTTAGGCCACATTCACCACTGTTCTCGGCTACATGGGGCCCCAGGTCTGTGTATAACAACCCTGCCAAAGTGGTATCAGAGCTGTGAGTCTATTGGAAGGGAAAAGCAAACAAAATAAACCCAAGATACTGCCATCAGCCTAAGAAATTGCATAGTGGGACTTAACATGTAATGAAATATGCATTTCCCATCCCCCCAAATTTGACGGATGACTGGAGAAAAGCAGACATTCACACTTGACTCTCCATGAGATAAATGGATGTCATTTTCTATAGTTAAATTGAACCTTAAGTTATTAGTGGACTAACTACGTCAAAAAAGCTCTTTAAAGTTAGAGGGTCTAGAGAAGTAGCCCAGTAGGCAAAGTGGTAGCCCTGGGCTCCAATCCTGATGCTGCATGAACTGGCCACATCAGCACATTCCTCTGAGCTCAACACTCAGGAGGTAGACACAGGAGGATCGGGAGCCTAAAGTTATCCTCAGCTACCCAAGGAGTTCAAGGCCAGCCTGGGATGCATGTGGCCACGTCTCAAATTCATTCATTCATTCATTCATTCATTCATTCATTCATTCATTTTAAACATCAGAATTTTGACCTTTGAGTACATATAACCTTGCCAGTAATTCAAGGTTAGGAATGTAACATGCGCAGATGTTCCCTAAAACCGATGAGCAATGAAGCCCCCGTTGTAAATCATACTTGCTTGACTTAATGTGCTCCTAAACAGTCTCCAGTCCGTGACCCATTGGCTGTCTTAAACTTCTTGACTTGGCACGCTAGGTACCCATCTGTAGTTAACCAGATGGACTAGGATGGGGAAATAATAACAAAGAAACTCAATTTTTGGACCCGTGAGATGAGCCATGGCCCAGATCATTTGTGTTACACATGATAATCCACATGTAATCCTGTGGAATACATTTGGTTAAGTCCATTGTGCAGGTAGAAAAACTGAGATACCAAGAAGCTAAGTATGTTTTGCGATATCATGTGTCAGGAAGCTTTGGGTGCACATCCGATGGAGTCCAAAGCTCTGGGTTTTGAGCTGATTCAAATCTTCTGAAAGTTCCAGTAAGGAGAAAAACACCCCTTGCCCAGGTGAAATGGTCTAGCTCTATCCTTGCTTTTGAAAATTCCTTGAGGTTGAGTCATTGAGATCTGAATGTTCCCCAAGAGTGTCTTAACCAGGACCTACTCTTCTCCATTTTACTTACCATTAGTTGTAAGGAGCAGAACATTTGCATTGTTTGAACTGGATCCTTTTTACACTTCACTTGCTTTAATAAAGTTGTCTAGGGACCTTGGAAATTGAAATTGGTCACCCAGCATTCTCTGAGCACTGACTTTGAAATGGCTTCATTTTTTTCCCTTTTAACAGCACTCTGGAAAGCTGAGGGTTCCTGTGTCTGTCAGGAAAGGTCTTGTGAACTAAGAATGAGCTGTCTTTTTGGATATGGCCTGATCCTAACATCTAGAGAATTAGCACCTTACCAAACAGATAGGTGTACTAGGGGCAGTTTATCAAGAGCTGGTAGACACAGGCCTAAGATTCACTCCACACAATTCAGTTACAAAATCTTGGGCTCCCTGCTGGCTTCCTAGTCCTGCATAAACCTATATTGGTTCTAAATGAAAACGTACTTTTTAAAAGGTCAGTGTTAAATGGGGCCACACTGCCTTGGAATTAGTGTGGGAGTTTTCAGATTTTTGCACATAGGTTTTCAGTCAGACTGGAAATAGAAATTATTTATCCTTGATAGACTGCCTTGCCTGGATTTGCCTTCTTCTCCTTCTCCTCCTCCTTCGTCTCCTTCTCCTTCTCCTTCGTCTCCTTCTCTTTCTTCTTCATCTCCCTCCTCTTTCTCCCCCTCCTTCACCTCCCCTGCCCTCCTCCTGCTCCTCTTATGGAGACAGTCTCATGTATCCCATGCACACCTTGAGCTCTCTATGTACCAAGAGAATCACAGAGTTCTATCAACAGACCTCCTTTTATTCAATGCTGTGAATCAAGCATGGGATTTCACACATACTAGGAGAGTTCTCTGCTGCTGAAACTGCATCCCTAACCCTTGCTCTTGACTATTGCACAGATTTACTATATATATATATATATATATATATATATATATATATATATATATATTTCTGCCTGGAAAATAAGAAGTCAATCTAACGTGCCATTTCTGGGTAGACATAACATTATGTGACACTGAGGGTACATAGAGACATCAGTAGTTATAGATGAACTCTTTCATTCTTCCTCTTTCTCCCTTCCTTCCTTCCTTCTTTCCTTCCTTCCTTCCTTCCATCTTTCCTTCCTTCCTTCCATCTTCCCTTCCTTCCTTCCTTCTTTTCTGTCTGTCTTCTCTATTGTCATTGTTGTTGTTTGAGACAGGTTCTCCGGATGTAGCCCAGGCTGGCCTTGAATTTAGGATGCCCCTCCAGTCTGGGCTTCCTGAATGCAGAGATTACAGACAGCATGTGCCACCACTTCCAGCTAGAGCTGATCTTCCAGTGTTTGTCTAGAATCTTGGGGTAGCATAGTATCCTGAGTTTCTAGTTACTGCCTTTTGCTGTTTGTTCGATAATAACAATCTCAGATAAGCTTCCTCTTAGTTGTCCCTTATACGACATTCAGCTTTATAGCTGTGAATTAAATAGTAAACTACAAGGGTAATTAGTCATTTTGGAGGGGAATGGACACAAGAGATTGGTGATAACAATGGTTATTTATTTGTCCTTAAACTGAGCATTGTGAAAATGTGGACTTATTACTTCAGTGTTCTTGGGATAAATGGCTATAGCTTAGGTACCATTCAAGCATGTATTCATTTGTATATGGTATAATTATTTGGGTGTTTTCCATACACCAGACATGTTTCTAATCACTAGGGATTGAACAGAACATGCACACAAGCACGTGCATGCACGTGCACACACCCACACCCACCCACACTTTCTCTTTCTCTCAAAAATTATTAAGTGTATATTCTAAGGAATAAGGGAAACCTAAATAACAACAACATAAAGAATTGAATAGAGATTCTGAAAGAAGGTGATAAAATTTGCAGGTAAAATTAAATTAAGGGGGAAAGAGTAGGGATCGACATGGAATAGGGGAAAGGAGCTAGTGTTTTAAGATTTGAGGAAGTCTCCGATAATCTCCGTTTGAACAAAGATAAGGGGAAAATACAAAAGAAAACCAAGTGGCATCCAGAAATAAGATGTTTCCAGAGGCAGGAGTGTGCTGCATTTAGTGATTCAGGAGGCCAGGGGAATTGAACTAGAGGAGGTGGAAACAGGATACAGGACTAACAGAAGGCATGAGGGATGTGGAGATACATTGTGGTGTAAGCAGAGGGAGGCAAGAGTTAGATCACTGAGAGAGAGCTAAGACGCCCCTAAGGTGGTCCGGGTGGGTTGAACAGGAACATGGGTTTATTTGAAAAGGCCCACTCTGGCTTCTGAATTCAAGGAAGGAAGCATGGGTACTCTTCCTAGGAAGCCACGTGGTAACTGAAATGACAGCAGTGGCAAGGTGAGGACCTCAGTGGCTCAGATAACTGTGGCCACAGGAAAGATGATGAGGCACAGGAGGAGGCTCCTGCAGTTTTTTTGTTTTGTTTTGTTTTTGAGGTAGGGCTAAAGGATTAGCTGAAAGTCTGGCTATAGAGTACAAAAGAAATAATGGAGTCAAATGACTCCAAGTTTTATGGACTAGGAAAATGGAAATATGGTGATCCTGTTGTTTACAATGGAAATATCCATAGGAGGAACAGCTGTGTAGAGAGATAAGAGAATTTCTGTTGGGAACGTACTCATTTGAAATGCGTGTTTGCCTTGATTTCACGTCTCTGCTGAACACCAATGCAAGTAAATGTTGGCAGGGTTAGATGTCTTTAGTTAGATAACAGAGGGAAACGTGGTACTTACCAAACCGTATCCTTCTTCCTTAGTCTTTGGATATCCTCTTCAATAAATTTTAGAGCAGTACTGTAATAATTTAAATTTGTAAAACAAAACCAAAATGTGAAATGTAATTCTAGTCCTTCCTAATGCCAAGTCACTTATTTTGTTTACGTGTCAGTCTTTATTTCTTCTCTCGCATTCCTTCTCAGTGGTATTTTTGAGCCATTTCTTTACCAAAATGTGGGCAGGAGGAGGAAATAAGAAAAGAGATAAAGGATTTGAATAAAGCATGTTGAAAGGAACAAAATGCTGTTTGATTTCTCAGTAGAGTAATGTGAAGTTGGATGAGCATCTGATTCAATTAATGTTTAAAATGACCTTTTGTCCATCTGTTCAGACACCGATCTCTGCAAACAGGCTCAAATATTTATGCATGCCTCACTTCTGGAGTGGGATTAGTATCCACCCCAATGCCACTTGGCTACCTAGGCTGCTTCCTGAGAAGTGGGGAATTTTTTCAGTTCTCCCTTGGTGTCTTCGGGGTGGGGGGTGGGGTTCCAGACCCCTCGCTGGAATCCCTAGGCTCTGTAGATGGAGAGGTTCAATTCCTTTATAAGAAATAGTGTAGTGTTTCTATACAACCTATGATTGTCTTCCATAATACTTAAAATCAATGTAAATGCCCTAGAAATATTTCTGTGCTGTTTAGGGAACAATAACAAGGAAGAAGTCTCTACACGTTAGGTGCAGGTGTCATTGTTGTTCTCCAGAGAGTTTTGATCCAAGGTTGGCTGAATCTGTGGACTCAGGGTCTGTGGACACAGAGGCCACCTGTGTGATCTATTTCACAACTGCTTCATATAAGTAAAGATGTTCCCTTTACACCAAGGGAGAAAAGGGAAAGGGCCAGACAGACTGAGAAAGCAGTGTAGGGTGGAGGAGACAAAGAGAAAGGCACACGGCTTCCATGTCTTTTCGATGACTGATGGGTACACGGCTAGAAGGGGATGCAGTTCAACAGGCACACACTACAGTCGAGAGACAAACTGATGAATTGCTGTCCTACAGAAGCATTCCTGGTGGCGACTGAAGCTTCCAGGCCTTGGACACTAACATAGGTCACATCAAGTGGGACGGACGGCCAAGGCTTGACAGCTGCTAACTCACAAACATCCCCAGATGGCCTTGATCCCTCCAGCCCAGACCTTTGATCACAATCCGCCTTCACGTTTCAAGAAACTGTGGTTACTGATCCCACGAACCATAGCTTGCCCATCAGTTACTAACTCAGACGCTTCTTATTTTTCTCCCTTTTGGGTATGAGTGTGTGGCGCACAGGAGCATGGGAGTGAATATTCAGATATGTGAGGGTACATGCGCATGCCCGTGTTCCTGCACAGATGTGCACATGTGCAGAGTCCCAAGTCTTCTGCTTATTTGCCCTCCACCTTATTCATTGAGTCGGGGTCTCTCCAGTAAACCCAGAACTCTCCAATATGGCTAGTCTTAGCTAGCCAGCTTACCCTAGGGATTCCTGTCTCCTCCTTCTGAGCTCTAGGATTGCAGGTGGCCACCATGCACAACTAACATTTACAGAAGTGCATTTAAGCAGTTCTCATGTTTACAACACAAGTGTCTTAACCACTGAGCCACCTCCCCAGTCCACTTAGCAGGCATTGCTTCACTTACCATTGGACTATCCAAGAGTGTGGACTCTGGAGCTTGTGTCTCCCCCACTACCCTCTTTTCCTTGCAGCTGTTTTCATAAATACTTGTACTGTAGGCAGGGTGGGTCCTCACACCATCATCACTCCTCTCCTGAAAAACACCAACATCCTTATCATCTTTAAGCCAGATTACAAACAGCCATAATGGGTAAGCTGGAGAAGGGTAGAAGAGCTACTAAACTGGCCACTGGCCTTGGGCAGGAATCACAAGGTACGTAAAGAGGATCCAGTCTCATGATAGGACATGCCTCATACTGTCAGAGCACCATTTAGCTACGATAGAATTCACCAGATTCCATATTTGCAGATTTTCATGGACTTTGTGTCTCTATCGATGAGGAGAAAAACTGTAATAATCACATTCTTGCAGAACAAAATGTATAGCAGTTTGGATTTTCAGATTGTCTGATTTCATGTACTACTGTATTTAGTGTTAAAACGTATTCCTCCTCTAATACCAGTTAGTTACACTGTGAGAATGAAGGTGGGGGAGGGAAAGCTGGGGAGCCCTGAGCCTCCTAATTCTTGGGGGATTGTTGGGTTGCGAGTATGGGCACTTCTTGATGTTTCTCTCCCTTTAGTTACCTGGCCCTGGCATCTCTCTTATTGGGAGAGGTCACCTACTTGGCCTCAATATTGACAGATGTTTTGAAGTGTGGCCCAATAGTTGATGCATGAATCACAGTTTCTTTCCTTAGATCTTTTAGCATTCAGCATTTCCAGAGCAATGGGGTGGGGTGAGGCCAAGGATGAGAGGCTGGCCCAGTGCCCCTTCCGGCTGGGATGATTGTGACTACCATATCAGCTTTCTTCTGTGCCGTTCCCTGGCAACCTCATGCTTTCTGGGGTCCTATTCATGCTAATATGTGCCAAAATAGTCCTAGATATAAATAGCCATCAAGCAAGCTTATTAACACTGGTTTTACACCCTGAAATCACAGCTCTTATTTCCTACTGAAACGCTCTTTTTCTGTTCAATATTTTGGTTCTTGACAAAAGGAAGAGACTGTTCCCACATGAGCATAGACAGGAAGAGAGTGAATATATATTTAGTGATAGTTATTTCTGATGCTAATTCTGTACCTAGGATACCTGATGTAATAACATCCCAAAGTCCAGGGAAGAGCAGAAGGTGGATGGAGGTGAAAAGGATAAGAAAGAATGGTGAGCAGAAAAGATGCATGGCATTCAGATACAGTGCCCATGTTTTCTGACTTTGGTGAGAAGAGACCATATTAAATGGGGAATAATCTAGAGAGGAGCAAATGAAGCTAGCGAAAGTGTCCTCAGCATGCATGTCTGCTCTGTAGATTTCTCTGTGTGCTTTAGAAAAGAAAGCCCCTCATACGCTCATACCACTGGAAGTTTGCCAAAGTCCCATCTTCGCCAGTCCGCATCTCTTAAAATGTTATCTTAGGGTACATAAGTTGACAAATATTTCCTTTAAAAATGCTACCTTTTTGATGGCATATTCAGAGACATCCTAGAAGACTCTGTTGGATAGGAAATAATGGTGATAATAGCAAATCGGTGTTTGTTTGTTTTTTTTATGTGGTCTGCCCAAGATAAGAAGAGTTTTATATGCATTGTCTCCTTTAGTTGTCACATAACTGCATTTCTCAGAGACACTATGATTGTCTTAACAGAGAACAAGTCTAAGCCAAGAGAAGCTATGTGTCCCCAGCAGCACGGTGTTAAGATGGCAGTTATGTGTCCCCAGTAACACCTTGTTAAGATGGCAGTTATGATACCAGCTGATGTCTGCCTGACTTCAAACCCTCTGTTCCATTTGGGAGCAAGGTGAAGCCCTCGTGCCCAGCTGTCATTTCCTGTTTTAGTTTCCATGCACAGCCACCTCTTGGACTCTGTTCTTTGCTGGCTTCATGGATCTACTCTTCCTTTTGTTTGTATTAGCACTGGATATCCCTCAGAGTCAGAAGAACTTAATATCTGCTTGTTTTCACTCCAGCCCTTCACACTAACTGTAGATGACATGCCTAACTGGTAAAGCAGAGAGTGAGTGCCTGCTTAGTCGTGGCTCTGGGCCACAACCCTCCAGTGTGACTAACATTGAATACTTTCCTTTTCTGATGATCAAAACTATGTGTGCCTTTCTTTCTGCATGACCTTAAGGGTGTCATCTCATGTCTTCTCAAGCCTTGAGTCTGAAATTAATAGGTGGACTGAATAATCTTCGTGATGGCTCACATTTCAATTATTTGAGAAATTGACCCTCTGTGAATTGATAGCCCATAAGTTACAGCCTAGAGTCTTTCATCTATAACCGTGCCAAGACCCTTTCATTAGTCAACTGAAATGATAATTCACTGCAGGGCATTAGACAGGCCCCAAAGGGTTAATATACCTCAAAATGGCCAAGAGAGAAGCAGGGTGTGTCTTTAGCTAAGGGGCAAGGTGGGCTTTTATTTATGTGAGTGATTGTATCTGTTCTTTATAATGCCTTCACTTCCAGAAGTGTTGATGACACTGTAAAAAGGTGTTGAAGTCAGAAGTCTTAGCAAAGCTTAGCCACTCTCTTTTTAGGAGGCTGAGTTATCAGAGGACTCTGAAGGTGTCTTCCAAGGCATTTCTCGGAGGTCCTTGCATCCAGGCATTCTCACAGGGAGGTAGAAGTGAACAATTATCTGGCTCACCTAGCTCCTTGTCTAGTCTAAGGATTAACATGGGGATCATGGAGATGTACAGTATTTAAAGCTTGGCTCTGCTGCTTCCCGGTTTTGGGACCTTGGGTAAGTGATGTTACTCTTAGGCCCTCAGCGGCTTTGTCTGTATAACAGACCCCTAATAACACCTGAGCCATATATGTCTTTGGAGTTAAATGAGAGAAGAAGCCAATGCACTTTAGCCCAGTGTCCTGTTCATATTAACAATTAAGTAAGAGATGCCTAATCTAGTGGTTAGTAATTGTGACCAAAGTTTATGTTTGGGTGGCTTTTTTGAATCTTCACTTGCAGTAGCACATTAGTTCAGCAGTAGCACTGAGAGATTCTAAGGGGTTCTTTCCTTTATGAATATAATATGTCACTTATGGTGCTGTTCTGTGATGGCTATAGCTTTTGTGTGATCATTCATTTCATAAATAGGTTCTGACTCGCTACAGTTTACAGAGAAATAAATTAAAATGTGTGAACTGTAGCTACTCTCCACTGTCTGTTTCCATCTTCCAGATGGTTCTCTAGGCCTGCCACTCCCCAGCGTTTGAAACTGTGACCCCAAGTCTGTAGCCTTGTATTCATGTTGTTTTCATGGCAGAGCAAAAGCTATAGGCAGCTGTCCTTTTGCCTCCCCGCTACTGTGACCCTCGTACCATGTTCACCTCATGTGCTGCTGTATTGGCACATGCACGCCTGGGCCTTGCACACGGCGTTGCGTCCTTCCTGATGGCACACTTGCTTTCTGGGTGGCACATCCCTTTGTTTTGTTAAAAGCAAAATGAAGCTAGAACCCAGCAAAGCTTCTTGTTACAACCAATCATTTTTAATGTCATGATTTAAGTATTCTTTTCAAATTCTGTAGAATCAGAGGGAAAAGCCTTGAGAAGTCATAAATGCAGTGTCTGAATAGAACTCTGTCCACCTACCTCAGAATGATGTTAGCCTTCTGACTGCCAAAGTCACCTAGGATAGTCTCTCTTTGCTGCTAATAGGCCCCAGTACATGACATTCTCTTGGTCTTTCGATCATTATTCTCTACCTGCAATTAGCCAATCCTGGGCTTAGAAGCATATACTAAGCTGATCTGGATCCCTCACTATGCATTTCACGTAGACACAACCTCATCTGTCAAGACTGCAAATCATCTGTGCAGACGCTAAACAAGGGCTGTCATCCTGGACCACCCACTAACTCACATCTTTCAGACATCTGGTACAGTTCAGCCAGTCCTGGCCCACAGCCTCCCAGACCTGAAACCTTCAAGCTCCACCCAGATGCTTTCTACTATCCATATTCCATGAGCACACCTGACCCCCACCCTCTTCTTCTTACCTCCACTTTCCCCTCTTCTTCCTTCTGGGTTCTTTATGATGAACTTGCCACGTCCATATAGAACTCCATCATCATGGGGATGTCCATATCCTCAGCAATGGCACAGCCTGGAGAATTCATTCTCTTTTGGTATTCAGCCCTTCTCAATCAGACATGGACACCAGGGTTGTTTCCAGACTTCTTGATAATTAGAAAACCATGACCCTTAGCACAAGTGAAAAGACAAGGATCCTCTAAGACCAGGGCCAGTACACCAGACCCACATCCATTCTCACATACAGAGCTACTTCTCCAGAGGGCTGAAGCCTTGGGAAGCAATTATGAACACACTGCCTTCATCTTGAGTTCCATTCCCACCAGCAGAGTTGAAATGCAAGGATTTTAATTTTTAGACTGTAGTAAGTTGAAAGTGTCAGCACATCTGAATGCAGCCCAGCTCTGAGCATGCCCTTTGACTGGCCTCACAGAAACAAAGCTTGAAATCCCAAGCATTCGGCTGGCTGACCTTGGTGCTTCTAAGTACCAAGCCGTGATTATGTTGTTCAGAATCTTGCTCGAATTTGGGGGCAAAGAGGGGAGGGGCAAGAAGAATCAGGCTCTTAAATAAGTTGAGTCATTTCCCGAGAGAAAAACAGCCAAGATTACTGGCAAACGAGGAGGCTATTTCGGCTGCAAAACGTAAGGAATTAAATGTTCCCAGGAGTGAGAACTTTCAGATATGTAGCCAATAAATAACAAATACTAGATGACGTACTAAATATAACAACCGTGTCTTTGGTGACGCAGGTTGATGTAAATGTCATCTTTGCCTGGGAAAAGACTGGGAATGATCAGATGGAATTTCCCCTCGGAATGTAAGAGCTAGAACCTGTGTTTATTTGATCATCAAAGTGACAGCTCCTTTATGAAGTCATAATAGACACATTAATAAGCCTGTTAGAGTTGAGTATTTCTACAAACAGCTGCTTTTCTTCATAGGTAATTTAGAAAACGTTAAATGAAGAATGTTTGCTGTCAGGTGAGACACCTTGAGGATTTCCTGATCACTTTGAGATCTTAATAATTCCAGGCAAATAACATGTGTGGTGAACCATGCTTAAGTCTTGCATTCTTCTTTTCTATTGTCACTTGTATTCAAGTCTCATCTAAAGAAAATGCACATAGAAATGGGTAGAGAGCAGCTAATCTAGATATCGAAGGCATCATATTTAGAACCTGGATCATTCATCACCAGCTCGTTGGCAATAGATGCTAGTGGATTAGTGGCATACTTTGAATGAATTATTGACAGCAAGATTCTTGATCACAATAATAGCACTGTTATTGTTCCCAACAGAAATATAGTTACTTGTACTGGAACAGCATGTGTGACACTGTATATAAAGCATTGTGGTTGTTCTATTTTGCAAATACCTCTTGACTTGTCTCTAGTAACAGTACCTATCTCTATTATGGAGTTGTGTTAGGATGTTGGGATGGCTAAACTATCCAAGTCTTAGGGCTAATAACATTTTAGGGCAGTGTCTGGCACATAGTGAATGCGAGAATGTTGAGACTTTTCTAATTCTGACTCTAGAGATCATTACCTTCTTTTAGACTGTGTCTTCTACTGACCCTGGTAGATTATTAACTGTCTCACAGAGTCTTTTCCTGCTTCACATTGAGAGCCAGCTTCTTTGGACAGCTTGCATAATGAAATGACTTTTCCTAAGGATATATTTGCTCTAAGTTCACCCATGTTTAGTTGATGAGAAAAAAAAAAAAAACAACCTAGGTTTTTACTCTAATTTTTACTCTAATCAAGCAAATGTTACCACCCACTCACTATTCTCTATGCTTTCTGTCAGACCCATTTCCTACAAATAAAAACACTCTTGATTCTCAGTGCTTTTTCTCCCAGTATGCATCATCTTTTAAATGGTAGCAAATATTATCACCATCTGTACAGCTGCCCAAACCAGAAATGGAAATCTCATCTTGCCCTCTTCTCCCTTTTCCCACAACTTTCCCCACCCAAACCTTTACACTCATCCCAGCCACCGCTGCCTCTTTCTGGCACAAATAGGGTGGCTTTCTTCATAGTTTCTCTCCTTTCCACTTACCCTGTATTCGGATCTAGTACTTGACTCAGTAGTCAAAGTAGAAGTTTTGAAACAAAAATTAGATCATTCCTTATCCTAAATTAAGTCTCCTCAGAGATTTCCCATCATGTGCCAAATATAACTCGTTTTCTGACCTACAAGCTCGGCTGGTGTAGCCCTGTGGAAGACTGCAGGGAGCCCTCTTCCAATCACTGCAGCTTATTTGTTTCTTAGACGTCAGCTCATGAATATTCATACACAGTACTTATATTTGTCATTACTTGAGCAACATTAAATTCCATTACTTGTCTATAAGCTCCCTGAGGTCAAGGACTATGTCAATTCTGTTATCACTGTATCTCCCGCATGTCCCATAATTTCTACCACATGGCATGTACGCAATAGTTGTTTTTGTTCATTAAGCAAATGAATTTATCCCAAATTGTAATTATGACCTCATCTTTTCTTATTGAAGTAACATTTTAAAAATTATGAACTGGTGACTTACAATAGGCATTATCTTTGTGCAAATCTTTACCCATTCTCAGAGACCGAAGTTCTAAGATCCTCGTCACAAGAAGCCTTTGAAAATGATCCTCAGTACTCTACATGTACCTAAACTCTGTAGGTTGTCATAGGTTTTGTTTGGATACAGACCTTCCAACTAGTCTCGCTCCTTCCAAATTGTAAAACATTACGATTTCCAAAATAGCTACTCCAAATCATATATATTCATGAATACTTCACATCTTAAAATGAAAAGTTAAAGCCAAATGTGTTAATATACATATTTTAAATTTCTCTACCAGCTGCAGTTGAAATTTTTTATAGTGATTTGTTTTAAACAGAAAAACATGTCTGGCACATTTATGAATGATGTAACTATGAAGATGTCTGGTAATAATGACAAAATTCATATTAGGCTCCTTGTTTTACATGGAACTGTTTGTCTAATAGGCATCAAAGGGCACTTTGGTAATTTAAGACAAAAAAATAACAAAGTTATTGGGAGGAATAAGAAATGTGAAGTCGAGAGAAATGTAATGTGAAATCTGTTTTCATTGAGACTTTACCTTTTATTCTTCATTCTTAAATTTACTCTCCTCTAGAAAGCAAGGCTATTATAGTAGGAAATAAAATGTCTTTAAAGATCTGAGCCATTAGTTTCGGATGGCGATAGTAAGGACTCTGTAATTGCTAATGAGGCCTTGGATGTTGAATGTCTCAGTGCATCCATTGGGGCCAGCCTCTTGCCTGTTCTACAAGAAGCTGTCACATCAAATTCTTGTCCAGACTCCATGGGCACTTTGATTCCTAAACCTTTCTGAGAAACCTAATCTGAAATCAAAGTCAAGTTTCTTAGATGTGGTCAGACAAGGTCACATTTAAAACAGTCCAGTGAACTCACAGATCAAAGTTGAAAGGTAATGCCTCCCTCCTGAAGTTGGCACGGACTTACCCACCAGCTAACCTTTCAGGTTTTTTTTTTCTTGCCTTTTTCACCTCTTTCCAATGGGCTGGGGAAATGAGAGCTTTTTCCCTTAAAGAAATAGCTTGAGGGTTTTCTTAAATATCGTCTTTAAAAAAATTGAACATGGCCATGTTGGCAATGCACTTCATACCAATGAGTGAATCAGGAGACATTTTACTGAAGGTGTGTTTTACTGTTCTGTTGTGGGACTTCCCTCAGTAAAAAAGCCATAATAATTTCAGGATCATGAGGTGGCTTTTAGGTTAAATTGTCATGATCTTCTCATGCTGCTGTAGCCACTAACATACCACACAGGGCTGCTGCTATAATGCATGGGCTTTTTTTTTTTTTTTTTTTTGCCACCTTTCTTTCCTGTAAGGCTTTGAGTTACTCTCCAGAATGGCTCTGGAAAGAAGCAGGTAATGGTAACTCTCATTAGACGTGATCTTATCATCACATTACACTTTTTGTGTTTTTTTAATCAAAGTCACTATGATTAAAAAACATCAACAACCTTGCCGTTGCTTTATATTGCAGTGTTCTGTCTCTTGTGGTCGAGGGCATAAACAACGCAATGTTTACTGCTTGGCCAAAGATGGAAGCCATTTAGAGAGTGATTACTGTAAGCACCTTACTAAGCCACATGGGCACAGAAGGTGCCGAGGAGGACGCTGCCCCAGATGGAAGGCTGGCGCATGGAGTCAGGTGAGCAATGCTTCTCTACCCAAACGCTCCCTTCTGTTCCGCCCCATGCCTGACCCCAGCACAGTCAGTCACCTGTGTTTCTCTGCGTTGTGTTCCTTTTACAAACTAGGAGGACTCTTCACCTGGGCAGGCTGGGTGGCCTTGGACAAGCGACTTCAGTCAACAGAGCTTGTACCTTAAGTGGCACAGTTGTGAGGCTGAATCTTAGACGGTGATAGACACCAGATATTAAACACAAAGTAGCCCTTCAGTATCTGGCTGGTGGCCTTGTGTTATCATTCACCACTTAGAAAAGCCCAGCTGAGACTGCACTGAGGTGAGCTCTCGTCACCTGCCAGGAACTGAGGCTCAGTTTACCTTGGAGATTCTCAAAGAGAGCACTTCCTTATCACTGTCCTGGCATACCTAAGAGAAACAACCAGGAGGGTGTAGTTTGAATTACTGTTTCAGAGGATATCCGTCTATCATGGCAGGGAATGCTTGGCCCCTGGCACAGCACAGCCTGTGAGCCAGCGTTTGGGGGCACAGCTGTTCACATCTTGGCAAACCAGGAAGCAGAGAGACAGAGCTAAAAGTGGGACCAATCTGTAACCCCCAAAGGCAACTTCCAATGACCTCTCTTTCCAGTAGTTACGCCTCCCACCCCAAAGGTTCCACAGCCTCACAAAACAGCACCACCATTTGTGAACTAAGATGAACCTGGGGGACAGTTCACCTTCAAACCATAGCAGTTGTCAATATAAAATATTCTCTCTGCCTGTTTGCTTCTTTACAACTGAGATTGGGGACATGAAGGGAGAGTGTTCTATTATTTTGTAGCTGTGCAACATTGAGCTTTTTCTTTGACCTTCCTGAGCCTATTTCATGGGGTTCTTAGGAGGATTTTAGCTCTGTCTCTCTGCCTCCTGACCTACCAATGATCTGCGCAATGAACACCAAGTGCTTTGCTGGGGGTGGGGGGGGGGCTGAGGGCTGAATAAAGTAACTGGCTCTCCAGAGTGATATTTTGTTAGGATGAGAGTAATGTATGTATGCTCTAGATGGGGAAGAGACGAGGAACCCAGGACACCAGTCACAACTTCTTGTTGCAGCTGCAGAAGCAACTTTAAAAGCTGGGCAAATTAAAGTCACTTGCACCTAATCCTTAGAGTAGGTCTCACAACCCCACTGCTTGTATGTTTTCTCATCGTGGTTTAAGGTACTTGCTTGAAAGTAACAAGGTTCCATTTCTTTGAAAACATTCTATGCTTAATGCTGAGCCTTCTCTCTGCTGATTGGATTCAGCAGGAGCTTTGCAGTCTCCTTCTCCGATGCTGTGGTGACTCATGTCAATGACTCCTAAGGATCCGTAAAAACTAGGCTCAAGGTGGGTGGCCTTGGGAAGAATTCTTCCAGCTTTAGATGCAGCCATATTAACACCAGAAGAGCTGAGGATTTTCCATTTTAATATTCTAGTGGAAAATTCCTCTAGAAATCTGAATGCTGCTCAAGTATCCTTCACTGACGTCATTGTTCTCTATACCCATGTTCCACTTAACAGAAGAGCACAGTACAGTGTATCATTCCCCAGCATGGTAGCTTTGTCCCGCTCAAGGCTTGTGTTGTAAAGAAACATCTGGGGTTTGCTTGTTGGCTTTAATTTGGCAATCAAAGAATCTGTGTTCTGTCCTCCTCTGGCTTCTGTTGGGGATCATTTTCAAGGCAGTATGTCATACTTGTCATCCTCCTTAATGGTTTCTAAGTGGCCATTATCATCTTTTAACTTCCAGCCCTTTTGTTTTTGGAGCTCTTCAGTTCATGCAAAGCCTACAGCTAACGTTATTTAAGATGTCACACTAATTAGGTTGTCCTCTTGTAGACTTTCATGCTCTGTTACTCTTCATTCTGCTCCGTGCCCTTTTCTTATCTACTTATCTAATGCATTTCCCCCCAGAATATTAAGAGCATGTAAACACCGTACGTCCTAAAGGCCAATTTATTCGCCAAAGAGATGCATAAAAGAATCTTTCGCTCCTTGTTAGTAAACACAGGCTGAGTTTTACTACAATATCCAGGAGGAGCCTAAAATTGCTTATACAGCTAGGATGGTTAGGTCTGAAGCCCTTTCTGCTTGTTTATTCATTTGTTTGTTTTGCAAATATAGACAGTAGTATTATCAAAATGCCTCCCTAGGAAAAAAACACACCTGTTCAAGACAATCACTCAGAAATGATTTGTAGGGGTACAATTATAAAAGGAGGAAAGACCTGAACATCACTGGGCCACTGGCCGATGGAGAAAGATGGTCTGCATGGTGAAGGATTATTGGTGCACTAATTATCTGGTGGTAAACAAGAATATTCCTAAGGCAATGATATTAAGCAAATGTAATGAGCTCCCACTTGCTACAATATTTAAATTTTATATGTGGCCTTTCTATTTTCTGCTAGTAGCTATGCTCCAGTCATCTTGTCTTCAAGGTATGAAGAATAATTAGTACAGTTTTTCATCATGTCAAATGTCTGATGGTAAGACACATTGAATGTTGGCACAGGACTCTACATACTTTAATAATCCTTTCCAAAATGGAGTGTTTTGAGATGTAAAGTGGATGTTTCATTTCTGCATCCTTTGAAATCTTGAAGCTGTAAAGGAACTTCACTTTAAAAAAAAATCCTCACTAAAATCTTAAAGGATTTCTTTTTCACTCAAACGTTCATGTCCAATTTGTTTGGATGATTTTGATCAAGAGCTAAGGGATGCTGATGCAATTTTAAGACAAAAATCACCATTGGGTTCTGGATTCAGCCTGATGCTGTGAAGGCTCAATGTTCTCCTGGGGCCAAAGCCTTCCAGAGTACAGTTTGCTAGGATTATGCCGATCCTCTAGGAAGCCCTCTCCCACCCCTAAAATGATGGGGGAGAACACACTGGGTGGAAAGTTACACTTCTTTATTCATCAGTCTGAGTTCTCTTCATCAGTTCATTCATCATCACTCCTGAGTCACTGGACTTTTTCTCAGTTTAACACCTTTGGGGTCAGACTGGGCCTTACACACCATGGGATGTCTTAATGTACTCCCTTACCGACATAATATGGAACAGAATGCCATAAAGCCCTGGTGCCTTGGATTCATAAGAATTCATTTTTAAGTGAACTCTGTTGCAAATGTAGAAATGAAACTGGCAGATTGCCCTTTGAATCACCTGCCGTTCTTGGTGTTGACTTTTCCTGTAGTGAGAAGGGAAGCAAGCAGATTATGGTATTTGCTGCAGGAGGCTCTTCCCGTGTCTTCTGGTAAATATGCAGCTCCTGCCCTTTGAGAAATTAAGGAAGTGATCATGTGAGTGGTGATGATAAACAGCGTTGTTTTGATACTTTCTGGTCTCTTGGTTATTTGGGGTTTTATTGAGCCCAAATCATGAGCCTTGATGGTGCATCACTGTTTGCATAGAAGCTTCTCATCCCAGCTTTTGCTGCTATAGTCTAAAACATTGCCTCATGGCAGCACTGTGTTGTAAAACTAGGATCCCAGTTCTAATCCACAGTGGCACTGACACATTGCCTTGCTAAATTTGATTTTGATTCAAGTTTTTGTTTGTTTGTTTGTTTGTTTGTTTGTTTTTCCTTGAACTGAGGTAATTGTCTCTGGTCTTCACTTTACTTATTTATGGAATATCTACTGGAAAGGCTTATTCGGAAATAAAAATTATTCTATAGAAGATCCTTAGCACACTGCTTATGACTCAACAAGAGGTAATCTTGTACCACATGAGACAATTAGCAATGTCTGGAGGAAAAGGGAGAATGCTTCCAAGTGTCTACAGTGCTCAGAGCATCCCTGCAACCTAGAAGCACTTTACTGAGACCCTTATATAGAATCCAGCATATGGGATGCACTCAGTGAAGGTTATTATTTATAGAAGTTGATTTGTACACCCGTTTTCAAGTTAGTTCCTGCTTTGAAATGATGGTACCACTGTAATACTAAAAGAAATTGTGGGGGGGTGGGAAAAAATCCCTTCTGGTCTTTCAGGTCTATGTTGATTCCCTAAACATGAGGAATTTCACAGATTTGTTTGTTTGTTTTGTTTTGTTAAATCTATATTAGTGTCAAGTTCCGCTCAAGCCAGTGAGTTCTGCAGTCTGGCATTGCACAGCAGGGGACTAAGGAGATGAAGCCTGGCTCCCAGATCAGCAACTCGCCATGAAAAACATCTCCTTTCACACCCTTTCAAACAGACTGGCCTGTCAAAATAATGGGAGGGGCACGTTAATAAGGGCTGTGCAGATGGCCTCTGCCTTGGAACTAAAAAGTTCACTGAGCATAACTAGATCCAGGATCGTGCTGGGGACATTCTGATGCTGGTTTTCTTTCTCAGGGATTCTGCATGAATCTCTCAGAATTTATCAAGAAAGCTGGCTGTCTCTGCACATAAATGTTGTCGTCTGTGAACCAGTGCAGAAGAATGAAACGCAGTTGCGGGAGATCTCTTTCTGCACAGATATGATACATTGTCCAGACAGGCAGGGTTTGCACTTTACTCCTCACTGAAGGCATGGTGATAGTCTTTAATTAATAAAAGTATCGTTTCAAAGTTGCCTTCAATATTATGACAACCAGAAGCCAGAACAACATATTATGCGATAAAAATTTCCTGCATCTTCATTTGTCTTATGCAGAATTATGAAACATTGTAAGAAGTGACTGTTAAAACCGTAGATACTTATGACTCTTAGTACCTTACCTTCACTCCACTTTAGGTACTTCTTTTTAGTAATGATAGCATTGAAAGGAGGTTTGGGGGCCTGGGGAAATAGCTCAGCAGGAAAGCGCATGCTCTGCCAGCATAAGGATGGAGTTTAGATCCCTGGCACCCGGGTCAAAGTCTGACCATTGTAGTCCCATTGCTAGGGAGGCAGAACCTGGGAGATCTCTGGTAGTTGTTGACCAGCCAGTGTAAGCTGTGAGCACTGTTCAGTGAAAGACTCTTCCTCAAAAAAAAAAAAAAAAAATAGAGTGGAGAACTTTGGGAGAAGATACCCCACACTGACTACTGGCCACCATACACATGCCTTCATACAACAAAGGAATTCCATTTACTCAACAGTCTAATGAGGACTAGACGCTCTAAAGGTCTTTCCCATGTTTCTTTGTTGTGAAAACATTATGCGATTTTTCAATTTATATCAGCTTTGTATCAAATTCCAGTGTGTTTACACCATTATTCTCTTTATTTCCGATGCACATTGTTCTAGAAGTATATTCTTGGATTTAAGAGTTCAGATTCAACTATCCAAAACTCTTTGGTTGTTGTTGACGACATTTGAATGTTTCTGTCCTTTGCTGGGTACCTCCCTCCCATTCTTCTCAGTATTACCAGTGTAGAACGTTACTCACGTGGACCCTGTGAGCATTAAGTGGCTGTTGTCTGGAGACAAAGCCATCCGTAGCATTTAAGAGTCCTCGCCTTCTTCCAGAACATAATGACTTTAAAGTCTGCTTTCTTGTGGGTCACAAACTCATTCAATTCAATTAATCCAATTAAACCCAAACAATAGCAGCAACGTTGAGATGAAGCATTGTCTTTGGTTCACTTTGATGTGAGCTATGAGCCTCTTCCCTAGCATAGATTTTTCTGAAACAATGGGATTTCCCAAGCTGCCTTCTCAAAAGGAGTTTAAGCTGCAGAAGCACCCACTTGGGTGTACATCTTGACAAAATTTCCATCATTTGCAGAGCACCTTGATTTTCCTACAAGTTAATCAGACAAGCGTGCAATCGTAGCATGAAGAGCCTGGTTCTGTTCTAAGGAAAGACTTCCTCTTGGCTACATGGCATGAATGTCTGATAGCTTTGTTTTCTCAACACCAGGCAAATTAATAGAGACTGGGTTAACACCACCCCCCACCCCCACCCCCATCCCCCACCGCCGCCAAAATTGCTAATAACCTTTAATAACTAAGTGCGGTATTATGCAGTTCTTTCTAATCAAAAGTTGCCTTTGGTTTCTGGCTGCCAAAACCTTAATAAAGACAATAATTCTTGGCCTGCCCATAAGTGAGATTATGCAACCAGCAATGAGGAAACCATTAAAAAATTAATTTAAGGGAAAGTTAATTGGTGTTTTGCAACTTGGTCAACAAAATGTTTCATAGTGATTAATGGGATTTTTCAAGGACTGAAAACATTAAGCCTGAGGAAATTATTTTTCCTTATTAGCTTTTATTCTTCATCTATTCATTTGAGATTATAAGTAGGCAGAGATACTTAAGTGAATTCCACGATTTAAACAAACAAACAACAAGCGAAGAAATGTTCCGTCTCCAGAAATAGAAACGAGAAAATAAACGGGCTAGAGAAAGTCATACTTGTATGGCCTTAATTAATCATCAACGGTTGGTTCTCTGTGGCTTGGACTATAGAAGCATATTTCCCAGTTTTCACAAGCCATACGCCTTCTAGGATGGAAGTCATGCGCAGTTTTTAGTTAGTTAGTTTGTTTGTTTCAATGTGGTAGCATTACTTCTGGGTTGTGCCATTTCCCCATAATCTCTCCACCCTCCATCATCCACGGAGAGCTTTGGTTCATCCCCACCGTGGCTCCTGCTCCCTCTCCAGCCTTGGCAGTGAGTTTTCCAGCTTTTAGACATTGCCTTGGTGTCCCCCTCCTTGGAAATGAGAAAGCATTTTGACTGCTGTGAAAATCATTGGATTAAGAAAGCATTGCCCTCCCCTGTGACCCACCCCTTCCCGCCCTCCAGAACGAGCCCAAGTGCCTACTTACATCCTGTGTCTTCTCAGTGCTCTGTGTCCTGTGGCCAAGGCGTGCAGCAGAGGCATGTGGGCTGTCAGATCGGGACACACAAAACAGCCAGAGAGAGTGAGTGCAGCCCATACACCAGACCAGAGTCGGAGCGTGTCTGCCAAGCCTCACCATGTCCTCTCTACACTTGGAGGGCAGAGCAATGGCAAGAAGTAAGTAGAGCCATGAAGTAAGTGCACACCTGCCTGCGGGTCGCTCCACCCCCTTGTCAGCATCATATCCGCACCCTATGGAGCCAGCAAAGCTGTGGAGCACAGTGGCCTTGCTGGCTCCTACCCAAAAAGTTTGCTGTCAGGCTCTAGGCAATGCCTGTGTGTGTCTCCCCATCTCCGTGAATGTTCCAGAGCTGTCTTCGCTGAAAGGGTGTGTGCTGGAGGCGGGGGTGGAGGGGGGAGAGCTTTAGCGTGCCTTTGGCCAACAGCATACACACAGAGACAGCTTTCACAGGTGGGGAGATGGGAGGAAGAGTTTAATATGTCAGTCTTGATTCTGTTGTTCTGTGTTAATTTAAATAGCCATAAACTGCAAGTCATACTTGAGGTAAAACCTGGTCTTTATTTTTCCTCTTTCTGTGGTATTGGCTGTCAGGGAGGGAAGAGGAGTGCTCATGTGAAACACTCATTAATTAATGTAGAATTTCCAACTGTTTCAACAGTGGATGGAGTTTGAAGAACCGTTGAGTTAATGCAGAAATAGGCCAGACTTATTTCTCCTCCATCCCACAAGTTAATGCTTGACTAAAGCAGACGCTTAAGTGTCCATGATGGAAAGTCTAGTTGCTGGGGGAGTGGGGTGGGGTGGGGTGAAGAGGTGGTTTAAGACATTAGAAGGAGGTAACCCCAGTTTCCGGAACAGAATGCTAGATTGTAGAAAGAGGGGGACAGGATTGGGAAGTAAAGTCAGACCTGCTGACATTGGAATGAAATAAAATATGCATACTGCCTCAGCGGGCAGTGAGGAGTGGCCTGTGCTGAGAGTGGGTGGCTCTCAACTCAGTGTGGTTTGGAGGTCACTGGTCTGCACTCTGTACTGTGCTGGGAGCATGCTGTCCATCACCTCACTTTATCTTCTGAACACTAAACGAGGTGAGAATTATTATCCTCCCTTTTTTTTCAGATGGTAAAACTAAGTTTCAGACAGACTTTGTCACATGTCCAAGTGTCCCGCATTTAGCAGCTGGAGGAAGCCACACATGATGGATGCTATTTGTTCTCCTCAGTCTTTATCGTTTTCCAACTGTGTTCTGCACCCCTGGGATCAGTTTCCCAGCCCTGCCCTTGACCATGATGAATCCATTCCTTACTACAATGATTCTTTTCTTTAGGAATTCCTCCTTCTCCATCTGATTAGTCCATGTTGCTCATTTTCCTTCTAGACTCTTCTTTGCTTCTGTCAGATAGTATCAGGGAGAATACCTAAGGCAGCTAAATTTCAGATTACTTGACCTGGAGTCAGATACGTTATCTGTCGGGAACTTGGATGCTTAGAATAATATCGGTGTGGTCCCTATCTCAGCTCTGCCATCAATAGCCACATGACTCAGAGCAAGAATTCTTACGTCTCTGAGCCTTGGTTTGTCTCCTGTAGAATGGGAACTGTAGTGACTTTGTGGAGTCGTTTTGAGGAAGTCGGAAAGGTCACTCATCTGTCTTCAGTCCCAGTCCTGCGACTGGCAGGTGTCAGGTAGAGACACTCCCCTCCCTGATTCACAGAAACTTGCCTCTGTCTTTGGAATTCTTACCTCAGACCTATCCCTGACCATTTTCTCCACCTCACTCTTCAGGCCAAACTCAACTCTGTGTCCCTGTTCCAAAGATCAGCAAGTGAGAAAGGGTTCACAGATGAGCCAAAACTAACTGCTTACAATGCAGCCAGCGATCCAGAATTTGAGAGCCAATCTTGAGAGTGTAAACTCCATTCCCAATTCTTTCTGAATCCCTTAGGGTAGAAAACCACACAAGAAACACGTCCAGAAGCTTCTGTCTTTGCACATGCCTTTTGAAATCCTTCCTCAAATATTGCTATCAAGCTCTGTATAAAAAGACTTAACAGTGATAGTGCACGCCTTTAATCCCAGCACTCAGGAGGCAGAGGCAGGTGGATCTCTATGAGTTCCAGGCCCACACCTGCCTTACATAGTCAGTTCTAGGCCAGCTGAGGATATATAATGAGACCCTGTCTTGAAGGAAGAGGAAAAGGGGGAGAGGGAGGAGGAGGAGGAAGAAGAAGAAGAGGAAGACAAAGACAAAGACAAGGACTTGAGGAGATGGCAGAGGTTAACCATAGTCACAGAGTGAACGGGCTCTGTAAGTGATAAGAAACCAGGTTCAAGTACTTACCCTTCCTCTACTGTGCTTTCTCATACTCCCAGAGGAGAGTCTTAAGAGGCACCAAGTGGTGAGGGTGGCTGAAAACCCATGAGTGGCACTGAGTGGGAAAGTAAAGTTCAAGGTAGCAGAGGTGAGACAGGCCCCATCAAACCCTTTGTGTTTCCCCGCTCGCAAGGCACAGTGGGAGCCTACCCGAGATGTCCACACAGCATCCAGGCTTAGAGGGAAGGTTGAAAACCACTAGGCAGCGGTCTTAAATGACCACAGCAGGACCGTTACAGCCTCAGTCTCGCTCACCTGCGGCAGGACTACTTTCAAGACCAAAGACGTTCTCATTAAACAGTAAGTTGGTGCCTAGTGAACAACGCAGCTCTTCCCCAGCCTCTCCCACATCTCAGCTCTCTCCTTCTGTCTAGCTCTGGTGTCTTCTCACAATCTCTCACTCAGCTGCCATTTGACCCCATCTTGTCCCCGTGTGGGCTTATGTTCTAGTAACATGTGACCTGAGGTTGGTGACATACCACAGAACAGACTCGCAGCCAACCAAATGGGACACACCCGAGCTTCATCTACTGGAAATCTCTTTCTTTCCTAGCAGGTCTTGGCAATACTTCTTGTCCTGTTTGCCTTTCGTGTATGTATCCCATCCACCTTTGGCTCCTCCCTTGTACAGTATTAAAATTCAGTAGGTTGTTGTCAAGATGAATTTCCTACTAGGCCCATGAGCAAATGACACCCCTCTCCTACTAAGAAATAACCAGGGCAGCTGAATTGAGAGGCACAACTTTTGAGTGTTCACCCTGCAATGATTATCAGAGATATTTTATACAGCTGTAAAGATTGTGAGCTATATAATTCCAGGGAGTGCTTTTCCTGTAGGGTGCAATGTGAGAAGCTTCCCCTGGAATTGTCTAGTTCAGAGGTCCCACACTGGTAATACGAAACATAACAGAACGTAGTGTTTACTAAGCAATGAATGAGACATTAAATGAGTATTTTTACATGAAGTAACCTATTGAACTATTTCCTTAACTCTTTGACACATTCACGTTTTATCCCATTTAATGTGAATAAATGAGAGGCTAAGGTAGGTTAATCCATCAAAGTTCTTACACAAAAGACTAGAATTTGAGGCCCAGGAGCCTGGCCTCTAGAGCACAAACTGTGAGAGTTTATCTCCTTAGTTCCTCAGGTCAGCATGGCCTTCACCTGAATTATTTCATTTCCTTCTTAATGGTGTCCTAGCCTCTCCCTGGAGGGTTGGTTTCGATGTATTGCTCACTTTCCCGGCTTGCATACGCACCTGCTTCTAGAACCATGGTTCCCTGTGCAATTGAGCAACTCTGACCTACAAATGGTGGGAAGGCTCTGGTGTTAGCACCACTATGCTCAGAGTGATGCCTTTGGCTATGCCCGTGAGAAAGAGTGGCCGCTGTTTAAGACGGGGACTTTGTTTTCCAGAAATTTCCCAGCGTTTAGTATACCTTTGAATGGTTGAATTTATGAATGGAGGGACAAAAGATGGTGTTGGGGGCAGGGATGGGGGAATGGGCAAATGCCTGACTCTTCAGCTGAAGAATAAAGACATTCCAGTGTCTTCTGGAACAGTTAAGCAAATGTTCCCTCTGGAAGGGCAGTGGCTGTGTTTTCTTGTCACACGGCCATGAACATGCTGTGACTTTGCAGAACTGCCCAGCCTCTTTTGGCCCAGAACAGGAATTGGGGCCTCTTTTGAGCATATTTCAAGTTTAAGAGCATTTATTACACTCAGCTGTAGAGTGATTCCCAAGTTCATCTTCTTAGAATAGAACCATTGGAATGAGCAGCAATTCCTTGGTCAGTTGAGTGATAACATTTTCATGGCTTTTACAACAGCGAGTAGAGAGGGCTTGTTGTGTTCAGGGTAATCCTTAACCCTTTCTTATCCATTGCCTCATTCATTCATTAAACAGTAAGTGTCAATCACCTGAAAAGTACCAGGCACTGGGCATTAGGACTGTTTTGTTTGGGTTTTGGTTTTGGCTTTGGCTTTCTTTTGTTGGTTGGTTGGTTGGTTGGTTGGTTGGTTTCTTATTTCTTGTTTTTTCCCAAACCTCAAATCATGTCACCTAACCTCAACCTGAGGCTTAGTGTCATGGAGGGCAGAAGGGTGGCAGTCGTGAAGCCGACCAGAGCTGCATAGGGAGACTCCCTCCAAAAGAGAGCTGAGTGGGTAAAAACTCAACGGTAGAGCTTGGGTTGCTTGGCTACCACGTGCAAGACCTTGGATTCAGGCCCTGGAGCTGGAGGAAAGGATAAGACGAGGGGAAATGAGATGCAAACCCTACCGCACTGTGATCCTCACCCCTACACATGCTGTTGCTGCTCACCTCCATCCTTGCTAAACCTTCTGACCCTGGATAACTTGCTTGTTCCTTCACTCCTTTTCATCAGCTGCCACATCCTCCCACTTCAGCATCATTGGGATGCCTCCATCCCTTCCTCTTCCCTCCTGGATGGCTTCTCACTCAGTAACAATATCTGTTATTGGAACCCATGAGTTACATGATTATACAGGGACCCTTGGGGTTAAGGTTACCTAAGGGACATGTGAGACCCCAGGCTGAGAGTGGTTGGACCTCTGGCTGTCAAGCAGGGACAGAGACTGAATTAGAAGAATTTGACATTATCAAGCCGACTTTTGATCCACAACACAGACATGTGCCTGTTGCAAATGTTAGTCAGATGGATGATGTAAGACTTAAAGAATGCCTCCATAGTAGTGCTTCTACCTCTTGTTTGAATGACTGATTTTTCTTTCTTTTAGACAAGAGTAGATGAATCCATTTTCCTTACCTTTCCTTGGGACATAAAAACCCAGAAAAAGCAACCCAGTGTTATCAACCCATTGGGTGTGTGATTCCTCTGCCCATATTCTTCCCAACAACAGTCATCTGCTACCAGAAATGACAAATCCTTTCATCCTTGGGGAAAGCATCCTTTAAAAGGTAGAACCTGTGAATGTCCAGTGATTTTCTTTTCTGCATGGTTAGGGAATTGTGACAAAAGACGTGTTTCAAAATGAAAACAACTTTATTATAATGTTTAAGGACTGCATTGAACAATCCTATTTAGACCATCAGCCCATAGCAAATGGACATGTTGAAAGAAAATATTGCCTTAGGGATTTATTTCAGGTCTTCTTCACCCTCGGATTCTGAAGTTCTTTCCCATTAGTTTCAGAATCTTTGAAGGTGTGCACCCTGCAGGACAATGGATGCACTGCCCTGTTTAACCTGGCACTGTGATTATTTCCTTTCTGCATCTAATGCATGCTGAAATTCATAGAAGTTGATGTCATTACTTAGTCATTTATTTGGTTGCTGTTTTTTTTTAACTCAGAAAGCCATGATGAAAACCCAGAAAACCTTCTGCAAATCTAAATGAGGCTACTTGAATTTTCCATTTTCTTAGAACAATCTAGATGATATTCCGGGACAGGTAGCACTATAGATTATTGGGGACTGGACTAGGGAAATGGGGTTTACCAATGCTGAAGCATCCAGTAGCATGGGCTGGATTTACTTTCCCCCATGACTTTGCTAAGATTTAAGATTCCAGAAGAAAACCTTGGTCACATGGTTTTCAGGGCATGAAAGAAGTCAATTATTTACCTTGTTTAATTTTTAATTCCCAGAAAGTTTTATTCTGGGTAAATTTTCTCTGTGCAATTCCCTGCTGCTGTCAAAACAGATTTTATAATAGGTAACTATTCTTCAAGAGTGGGGAAGAAATACTTAACAAGCAGAAACTGTTAAGGAACCCTGGCCTTTTTGCTGGCATCTGTTACTTATTGACAATGATTCAAGCCTTTTGAATTAGTGAGAATGCATTTGGACATGGCAAGTGCATTTTAGGTTTAGGTTTACCTGTGATTCTGGTGTCCCTAAGTCCTAATTTTCCAAGAAATTTTTACTTTCTGTGGGTAAATGTTTCTTTTTCAGAGATCTATGTGATTTCTAACATTCAGCATAACATTGTAACTCCCCAATAGTTGTCAGTTTACTCCAAAGGGAACCAAAAACTCCAGACTCAAGAACCAGGGAAGAAGGCTCAGCTGGTCCCCACTAGTTTGAAATGGTTTAGCTTCTTCTCACCTCACTGTGACTTCAGGTCATATTTATGCCTCTAGAAACTGGTGATATGCCAACTATGGAGGTTTGCTTCCAAAGGCAGCAAGACATTTAAGTTTCCGAAGATAAAGCTACTCGGATGACCTAGCCTGTATCTTTTGCTTCCTAAAAGAACAGAGTGACTCATGGAAGACAGGGAGCATTGTCATGTACTCCAACAATTCTACTCCTAAGAGCAGACTCAAAAAAAAATCAAATCAAGTGTTCGAACTGGTGTCTGAGTGTCCATAATAGCGTCATTCACAATAGTTCAAAGGGAAGTCACCAAACATCCATTATCAGATAAGTGAATAAACTAAGGGTGGCCTATCCATACCGTGAGCTATCATCTAGCCTCGAAGAGCAATGAAGCACCGAGACTCCAATATGGGAGCATTTTGGAAACACTGTGCTAAGTGAGAGAAGCCTAGTAGAAAAGAGCACATACTGGATGGGTTTCTGAATATGGCGTCCCCAGAATAAGCAAATCCATGGATATAGAAAGCATGGTCATCACAGCTAGGGTCTAGGTTAGAAGGAGGAAAGATGGGCGACTGCTTAACGGACACAGGATTGGAGTAATGAAAAAAATGTTCTATCACTGGGTTGTAGCCGTGGCTGCACGGCATTGCATTCAGGTCATTGAATTGACATTTTTGAGATGGTTACATGATGAATTTTATGTTCTTTCTATTTTTCATTATTGATGTGTATGTATGTGTACACGTGTGCATTTGTGTATGTGTGAATGACAACATCTGTGAGCCACAAACGTGTGGTGGTCAGAGGGCAAACTTTACTTGTTTTAGAGAGCCTTGTGTTGTTCTCTGCTGTGTTTGCCCAGTTAGATGACCCCCCACCTCCCAGGATCCTCCTGTCTCATTTCCCATTTCCCGTGCTGGGATTGCCGAAACTCAGGCTATCCCTCCAGATTTGACATAGGTTCTAGGGATTCAGATGAAGGTCTTCATGCTTGCATGGCAAATGCTTCTACCACTGAGCCATCTCCCAGCCCCTGTATTATTCCTTGTTTATCATACACATATAAAAAAAAAAGACATGGGGTGCATTGGGGAAGATGTTTCAGAGAGAAGCTGTATCTCAAACTCAAATACCTTCCAGGCAAAGCAGGTAAAAGAAAATTCCCGCCTGTGCTGGCTAGTTTTGTGTCAACTTGACACAGGCCAGAGTCCTCGCTAAAGGGCGATAGGCAAGCCTGTAGAGCAGTTTCTTCATTCATGATCGATGGGGGTGGGCCCAGTCCTCCTGGGCTGCTGGTCCTGGGTTCTATGGGAAAGCAGGCTGAGCAAGCTATGAGGAGCAAGCCAGTCAGCAGCACCCCTCCATGGCCTCTGCATCAGCCCCTGCCTCCAGGTTCCCGCTCTGTTTGAATTCTTGCCCTGACTGCCTTCAATGATAAACAGTGATGTGGAGGTCTCAGCGAAATAAACCCTTTCTTTCCCAAGTTGCTTTTGGAAATGGTGTTTCATCACAGCAATAAAAACAGTAAATTAGACAATGCCATTATGAGAGAGAGAAAGAGAGAGAGAGAGAGAGAGAGAGAGAGAGAGAGAGAGAGAGAGAGAGAGAGAGGGAGAGAGAGTGTATCTATGGCCCTCCCTACAGAACTTAAGATGAGGAATTCTGAAAGGAAGTATGCTAATAACACACCAAAAGCTTGCTGGTGTTAGATAAGCCAGGGGCAGCAGACACCCAGTCGAGGCAAGACTCAGCAACTCTCATGGCAGAAGCCAGTCTCTCCCCTGAAGCTTTCTGGGTGGTTCAAACTTAGAGTGTCAAGTGACAGCAATGCTTTGGACAGGCTTTGGTGACAACACAGATGGCAGAGGTCTACCTTCCAAGTGGAGTTTGTTGTTGGAATGATGCATGCCCCTGGTTCTATTTTCCTTTGCTGGATTATGGAAGTAGTCAGGTGTGACAGGGCAAGTGACTTAGGCTCCAATAGTCCCAGGTTCCTCATTTACAAATTGGAGATGATAGCCTTTGCTCTTTCGTGCTGCACAGATGTCCCTTTTACTGTCCATCCTTGGTACTCAAATAGCTCCTTCCTGAGAATCAGGGAAGTCCTGAGCATGGCCACCCTTGTCCATCAGGACCTATCTTCAGTGGATAGTTTTGGGGAGTCTAGAACTGAGAAGGGTCCACCTGCCAGAGCCGGGCTGTCAGACTGTGTACACCTGTAAGTGACTTCACTGAGAGTGAAAATTCACCCTCCAGGAGCCTGGAACAGGAAATAGACCAAACAGCATGATCTGTGGAGACAGTGTTTTAGTTATTTATGAGAGATGACGAACAACTAGGCAGGTGATAACCTTCCTGGTCCTAGAAGTGTTTTGATGCCGCCATGGCAACTATGGAACACAGTTTCTTTTCTTCTTTTCTCTCTTCCTTCCTTCTCCTTCTTTTTCTTTTTTAGACATTGTCTTTCTGGGTAGCCCTGGCTGTCCTAGAACTCACTATGTAGCCCAGGCTGGCCTCAAACTCAAAGATCTGCCTGCCTCTACCTCCTGAGTGCTGGGATTAAAGGCTGGTGCCACCATGCCTGGCCATTTGCTCCCTTCTTCCTCTCCCTCCAACCTTCTTCTTTCTCTTACCCCCTTTCTCTTTCCCTCCCTCCCCTTCTTCTCCCATCATTCATATATTTCTGTTCCTCCCTTCCTCTCTTTTTCCTCTCCATCCTCTTCTCCTTTCTTTCCTATTTTTTTCTTCAGTAATAGGGATTAAACCCAGGGGGTCTTACACATGCTAGACAAGTGTTCTACCATTGTGCTACATCCCCAGCCATGGATTCAGTGTTTGACTAAGTGTTAAATGAATAAATAAATAAATAAATAAATAAATAAATAAATAAATAAATACCTTGAAAGCCTCGTCCAAGCTAGTGTTCATTCATTCATCCACGCTTTCATTTCTTCACTCAGACAGACATGTATGGAAAACACATCCCTGTGCCGGGGATAAAGTTGTCAGATCCCTACATAGAGACAGTCAATGCCTAGGGATCTTGCCACTTTAACAGCTGTCTGGCGAAGTCATCAAACAACTGCAAGAAAAGGCGTGTGAAGCTGTGTGAGGCTTCGTCTCACCACCCCATTTGTCTCTTGCAGTGCACCAAGACGTGTGGTGAAGGCTCCCGGTACCGACAGGTGGTGTGTGTAGCCGAGGACCAAACCGAGGTGCACAGTGCACATTGTGACTCGGACCAGCGGCCTCCAGACCGTGAGAGCTGCAGCCTGCAGCCCTGCGAGTATGTGTGGATCACAGGAGAATGGTCCGAGGTACTGTCCTGGGGCACTTGTGATGCTTTCGGTATAGGAGCAGCAGGGTGACAGGGCAGGGAACCTGCCCTCCAGGTCTACTTCTGAGGATCATGTGTTCTCACCCAATGCCAAGTTCTCTGCCTTCTGCCTTCTGCGAGTCACCTTGATTTCTTTTTAATACAGATAAAAGGGAATTATTATAGGGGCTGAAAATCCTCAGGATGCCTTCAGGTGCCAGCAGGAAGTTATGTATAAGAATGTATCTTGGAGCCAGGTGGTGGTGGCGCACGCCTTTAATCCCAGCACTCGGGAGGCAGAGGCAGGCGGATCTCTGTGAGTTCGAGACCAGCCTGGGCTACCAAGTGAGTCCCAGGAAAGGCGCAAAGCTACACAGAGAAACCCTGTCTCGAAAAACCAAAAAAAAAAAAAAAAAAAAAAGAATGTATCTTGGGGCTGGAGAGAGCTAAGTGAGTAAGTGTTTGCAGTACAAGCACGAGGACTCGAGTTCAAATCCCAGGAACCCAGATGGAAGCTGGACCAAATAGACATCTAACGGACCGCAAGCCTCTTTTCCTTATAGGCTCCTGAGGGTAATGCCTAAATAGACACCTTTAGTTATTAATAAGCCAGTATTAAAAACACCACGATCACCTCATCTTCAAACCTCATAGTCTTTCAAAGTGCTAAAAGATCTAAAACTTCAAAATCATTGCATTGCCCAAAAGAACAGAGATTCAAAGTGAAAGCACCTTGGTTCAGAGTAGAGGTAGTAACAACGGTAGATAACATACGTGTTCACATGGGATCTCTCCATGCAGGCCTGAATGACATGAGTATTTGCCTCTAGATATATTTGCTGTGTTGAACTACATCTTCACTCAGATTGGTCCAAAAAGTCTTTCCTAACCATGCCCCCCCATCCTCTACAGCATTGATTTTCATCTTCTGAGGGGGCATTTGTCAATGTTAGAAGACATGCCTGGTCATCACAGCTAGGACAGGGGTCCTTCTGGTATCTGGCAGGTGGAGGCCAGGGTCGTTACAAAGTGATGCACAGTGTGCTGGGCATGCCCACAACACACACTTACACATCTGAGGTCCAGAGTTCCAAGGTAAAGAACTCTCCTCTGCTGTGTCCCACATGACTCCAGATGGCAGGAAGAGCCTTTAAACTGTGAAGGGGGTAGGAGGACTGGGGAGACAGCTTAGTGGATGAAACACTTACAGTGTGAGCATGAGAAGCGAAGTTCAGATCCCCAGCTCTCATGTAAAAAGCCAGGCACGCCGACGCACATCTGCAATTCCAGAGCTTGTGGGCAGTGACAGGAAGCTCTCCATGGATCCCACTGGCCGTCTAGTCTAGCCCATCAGTGAGTTCAAGGTTCAGTGAGAAACCTCTCAAAATTAGTGGTGGACAGTGATGGAAAAAAAACATCCAGCATTGAACTTTGGCAGCTACATATGTACCCACGATCATATACACATCAAGTAGGCCAGGCTGGCTGGCCAGCAAACCCCATGGATCCACCCATCTCCCTCCACATTGCTGGGATTACATGTGCATGCCACCACCTCTGGCTTCTTCTGTGTGGGTTCTGGGAATCAAACTCAAGTCCTTTTAATTACACAGTAGGTATTTTACTGGCTAAGTTATCTCCTCAGCCCTAGAAGAACATCTTTTGGAACATAGTTTTCAGCACTTCCATAGATTTTCAAGTATGTTACAGACTAAAACCATCCCATGTATTTTTATAGCAAAGGGTTGGAAACAGGTTTGGGCACGAACACAAGGACCACAGGACCAGGGTCTGCAAGGGCACAGGCAGGGAGAGGCTGGCCCCAGAACTCCTTCTAGAAACTGTGCTTGAAGATGCTAGAGTCACTGCAAGGTATTCCTTCACTCTGGGACCTTGGCTTCTGGAGAGTTTTCTGTGTTATTCTCAGCGTTCACACCTCCTGAGTGTGCAGGGCCTAGAACAGACATGCGAAGAGCGGCTGCAAGGAAAACGTGCATCTCTAGCATGTCTGAAATACAGTCCTGGTAGGCACAGGGGTATTTATGTTGCTTTGTTTCTACATTCAAGTTAGAACAGGAAACTTTACCTGTGAAGAGCTGTACACATAGGTCCACAGCATTTGGAGTCTACTTACCATGCCGCTGCCACTCATACACTTCAAAACCCTGGCCTCCCGGGGCTGGAGAAGCCATCAGTTGTTTCAAAGCACTACCTTCAACTGACCCAGTTGTTTTGGAGGCTTTTCAAGGTCGTGGAGGCTTCTGGCCCGGTTGGTGGCCCTGGTTCATCAGCATATGTGTGTCTCCTAAGATGTACAAATAGCTCGCAGGCTGCTTTTGCTTTTGGTGTCTAAGGGCTCAGGTCTCAGCATCTGCCTTCTCCAGTACACAGCCTTGAGGAAGTCGGTACAGACTGAGGCCATAAAGGCATGAGGTCATACCCTTTAGAACTCCCACAGCTCAGCTGGGCAGAGCTTGTCAACATCTCTCCACACTGAGACACTGGGGTAGTCTGAAGCCTCCTGGCCAGAAGTCAGCTGGGTCCTCCAGCATGTGAGCAGGAACAGTCAAAGAAGGAAGAAATAAAGATGGCACGTTTCCAGCTCTCCAGCCAGCTGGGAGGGAGGGCACAGGGGTGCTCAGCATGCCTCTGGCTGGCTTTTTTCTATCTTGTTGCTAGGATTCTTTCAAGGCCAGCCCAGAAAGGTTAAAGGAAAAGAAAATGGAGTAGCTTAAAGCAACAGGGCATGAGTCAAAGGCAGACATGGTGACTGTCAGTTATCCTTGGGTATTAAGAAAATTGGACCCTCACCCTGGAAAAATCCATGACATACATGTGACATGCTGTTTCCAGGAGCTCCTCTCATGCCCTACAGTCTAGGGAGGGGTCAGAAGACTGACTCCACTGTGCATTTGTGTAGTGCCTTTACAAAGAATGGTTTTCAGTCACAACACTACCTAAAAGTGTCATCCAAGTGACGTGAATTGTGACTTCATTTTATTTTGTTTCTATTAGCATATGTTAATTATAAATTTAAAATGGGCCTCATTGTGATAATTTCATCCCAGTATCCTCTCTTGTCCTCTCCTAGTCCCACTGATCCCCTTATCTTTTCTACTAGTCCTCTGTGTGTGTGTGTGTGTGTGTGTGTGTGTGTGTGTGTGTGTGTGTGTGTGATTATAGTTTTATTAGAGTTGCTTAAAGAAGCATGGGTGAGAAGTTATTTATAGATACAAGTGGTGGGCTACCCCACTGAAGAAAATGTTTCTCTCTCTCCCAGCAACCCAGCAACCATTAATTTCATACAGATCCTCAGAGAGGGGTGGGACTCGTGAGATCCCCCTCCCCTCCATAGCCAGATGTTGACTGACTCAATCTTTTTTTTTAATAATTCATTTTAACTTTATTTTATATGCATTGGTGTGAAGGTGTCAGATCCTGGAGAACTGAACTTACAGACAGTTGTGAGCTGCCATGTGGGTGCTGGGAATTGAACCCAAGTCCTTTGGAAGAGTGCTCTTAACCATTGAGCCATCTCTCCAGCTCTGACTGGCTCAATCTTATTTAGCTCTAATACAAGTCATCACAGCTACTGTGCATTCAAGAGTGCTACACCATGCCATGTCCAGAAGGTTGCAGCATTCCGTGGAACTCTACCTCATCCTCTGGCTCTTACATTACTTCTGTTCTGCCCTCTCTTCCGCGATCTTCCCTGAACCTTGGAAGGGGTAATAGGATGTCTGATTTATGGCTGAGCACCCAACAGTCTCTTATTTTCAGCACTTTGACCAGTTACGAGTCTAATTACTGCTGCCTACCCAAAAAGAAGCATCTCTCACCAGAGCTGAGGGCGGCACTAAACATGGACATAAATGCAATTATTTAGGAGGCAATTGGTGAGCATGCCATGTCCACCAGTGCCCAAGTGGCAAGTTGGTAGTGTATAAGTAAAACTGTTATTGACAGTTCTCACACCCGTAACCTGTAGAGCATGTTCCATCACTGTAAAAATAGGGAGGAAGCTTCCAGCTCTGTTTCTTTAGGCCCTGCATCCAAAATGTATGGTGTCTTTAGTCAACAGGGTCTTACCATCTAGTTATGGTGAGCAACCAACCACAGCAGCAATTGCCCGTATTATTTGGGGCCTCTTGAAAAATCTCCCTGACCAACGACTCACTGGGAGGTCGCCCACTCCATCACTGAGATTTTCATTGTTGTTGTCTCTAATTCACAGGGTCAGCTTTTCTCGTCTATTCAGGATTCTGTCTTGAAAACTTTTACTTTTAGGTTTTCTTTTTAGTTAGATTACCAGGTTTCCCTGTACCTTTTTCACATAACCTTAGTTTTCATTCCCCATCTCCCTCGTCTCTTAAAGCATTCCGTCCCCAGGATGCTTCCTTCTGATTTCCTGCATACTATTACCCTCCCCTGTCCCACTCTGAACACCATGTCCCCGCCCCATGGTCTCTTTCTAGTTTCCTGGCTTCCACACATACTCATTCCCACAGAAACATGCATATATAAAAATTAGTAGCTAGGACTTGCATATGAAAGATGACATGCAATATTTGTCTTTTTAAGTCTGGATTAACTCACTTAATAGAATGTTTTCCAATTCCATCCATTTTCCTGAAGAATTAATAATTTCATGTTTATTAATGGCTGGATTAAATTCCATTGTAAATGTGTACTATATTTTCTTAAAGATTTTATTTTTCATTTTTAATTATGTGTATATGTATATGTCCATGGGGGGGGGGGGGCTGTTCACCTGAGTGTAGCTCTCAATGAGACCAAAAGAGGATGTCAGATACCCTGAAGGTGGAGTTACAGATGGCTGTGAGCCGCCTGGTGTGGGTGTTGAGAATCAAGCTCAGGTCCTCTGCAAGAACCATGCGTGAATCTAATCAAGAAGCTGTCTTTCCATCCCTGCCCCACATCTTCATTACCCATCATTCAGTTGACAGACAACTAAGCTGATTCCGTTCCTACCTATTGTGACTAGAATAGCAATAAACATGAGCATGCAAGTCTCTAGGTGATACGGCAGAGTCCTCTGGGTGATAGGGCAGAGTCCTCTGGGTGATAGGATAGAGTCCTGGGTGTCCTTCCAGAGCAGCATTATCTGTGTCATGTGGTAGTTCTAGTTTTGGTTTTTGGGAAAATGTCTACATTGATTTCCGTAGTAGCTGCATCAGTTTACTCTCTCATAGTAAGTAAGGTGTTTCCACTCTCTATACCCTTGCCAACATTTGTTGCTAATTGGTTACATTACAATAAGAATTTTGACATGGAGAAAGGAAATCTCAAAAACTTTTAATACACATCTCTCTGGTGGAAAATGATATTGAACACTTTTTAAATCTTTACTAGCTGTTAATATTTTTTTTATTTTGAGAATTCTCTGTTCAGATCCAGAGCCCATTTTTTTTAACTTTTATTGATTCTTTGTGGATTTCACACCTTGCATTCCTATCCCACTTATCTTCCTGTCTCCTCCAATCTGCCCTTTGCCCTTGCCACCTGCCCCCCTCCACCAATCAAAACCAAATTTAAAAAGAAAACAAAAAACAAAAACAAACAAACAAAAAAAATCTTGCTGTGGAAGCTGTAATGTGGTCCACTGAGTCACAGAGTTTACCCTTTAGTCCATTCACCTTTACTTGCAACTGTTCATTACTATGTGTCTTTGGTCTGCCTCAAGGCCTCTGGTTTCTGCTACACTACTGATAATGGGCCCTCACTGGGGCTCTTATTGGATATCCTGTTGCTGTCCTGTGTTATGGAGATCCTGCCTGTTTTGAATCTGTAGGTTCATCCCCTTCACATGCTCCAACAGTTCATAGATTCTCTGGATGCTGGGGTGGGCCAACTCATAGCCCTGGTTCTGGGCCTGGGTGGTAGCTGGGTTGGTCAGCCTGCCAGCTCTCCCTCATTGTCACTACCCAGGCGAGCTCTCCAGCACCGCCTCAACTAGCTCACCCAATGCAGACTACAGTGAGGAGCAGGGCCAATCCTCCGCTCTCAGGTCCTCAGCTCTGGGTCCCCTGCGTTCATATCACCAGGGCCAGATCTGTTTTGCCCAGGCAAGATGCATGACCCTCTCTTCTGATTGCTGTAGGAGGAATACAAGGCGGGGGAGGCAGGGGTCAGCTCTCCTGCTCCCATGTCCTCAGGGCTGGCTCACTTGTGTACCCCCCCCCCCCACACACACACACATACAGCAGGGTCAGCTGTAGTGTGCTGCCCAGGCAAGGTCCAGGGCCTGCTCTCCTGTGTCCTGCAGCCGGTGAGGGTCAGAGCTAGTTCTCTCACTCTTGTGACCCTGGGGCCAGCTCGCTCACCTGCAGGTCGTAATCGGTTAGGGAGGGAGGACATCTTTCTCTCACCCATGCCACCACATGGCAGATGAGGGAGGGCTGGGTCAGCTCTCCTGCTCTCACACCCTCAGGGTCCGCTCACCTGCATCCCTGACCATAGGGTCAGCTCTAGTGTGCTGCCTATGGGAGGTGCGCGTCTGTGGTGAGGGGTGGGGTCACTTTTCCTGAGTTGTAGGTGGGAGAGGCACATTCTCCCCTGAGAGGCAGGGCCAGCTCGCCTGCCGCAGTATCCAGTGAGGAGCAGGGCCAGCCATCCTAGGGTCAGTGAAGGGCGGTGCTGGCTCAGCACAGCATGGTTCCAGTGGCCCCTGTGCTAACATGGGCCATGGACATCACCATAGATCCCAGCTGCAGCAAGACAACAAACCCAGATATGACCCTCGGGCCCTGGTGGCAGCACAGGCCACCCATATTAGCATGCCCCCCCCCCCAGACACCAACATGGTCCCAAGTGGCTGACTAGACCCTGGGCATCCACAGAGTCCTCCATGGCAACAGGAGCTACGGTCACCACCCCAGACCCTGGCACTGCAGGGCCATGGACCCAGACATGGTCCTAGGTAGCAGCCCATGCCAGGACATCTCCATGGATCCAGGTGGCAGCGCTGGCCACCCAGATCATCTTGGCCCCACAGAGTCCATTTTTTAATTAGGTTGTTTGATTTTTTTTTGTTTGTTTAATTTTTTGAATTCTTCATATAGTCTTTATAGCAATCCTCTGCCAGATGTATAATTGACAAGGATTTTCTTCCCACTTTGTAGGCTGTCTCTTAATTCAATTAACTGTTTCCTTTGCTAAACAGTGTTTTAATTTCATGAGGTCTCATTGTTGGACTTATTTTCTGAGTGACTGGACTCATGGTCAGAAAGTCTTTATCTGAGTCTATACCTGAGAGTGTTTTTTTTCTAATGTTTTCTCTATTAATTGCAGAGTTTGGGGTCTTACATTTAAGATCTTTGTGATATTTGGAGTTGATTTTGTGTGGTGAATGGTGGGGATCTAGTTTCATTCATCTAATCTGTTGAAATCCTGTTTTCTCGATACCATCTTCTGAACAGGCTGCTGTCTTGCAAGTGTGTATTTTTGGCATCTTTATCAAAGACCTGGTAGCTGTAGCTGTGTGGATTATATGTAGAGCCTATATTCCAGTTGTTCTCAATCCGTGGGTCATGACCCCTTTGTGGTCATGTTATCAGATATTCTGAATATCAGATGTTTACATTATAATTCATAACAGTAGCAAAATTACATTTACGAAGTGGCAATGAAAATAATGTTATGGTTGGGGGTCACCACAATATGAAGAACTGTATTAAAGGGCCACAGCATTAGGAAGGTTCAGAACCAACAATGTAATCTATTTGATTGATCCAGGTAGATCTGTTTTCACGCCAGCACAATGCTGATCTTATTACTGTAGCCCTCTAGCATAACTTGAAGTTGGACATGATGATGCCTCCAGCATTATTCTTTTGTCTAAGGATTGCTTTGGCTCGTTGGTGCTTCCGTGTGAATTTTGGATGACATTGGAATTTTGATGGGGCTTGCACTGACTCTGTAGATTGCTTTAGTGGGATGGCTGTTTTCACACTATTAACCCAATCCATAAGAGGTTTTCCCATCTTCTGGCATCTTCCTCTATTCATTCCTTCCGTACTTTCAAGTTCCATCATGGAGATCTTTTGCTGCCTTGTTTAGGTTTATTTCAGAGTTGGTTGTTTTTTTGTTTTGTTGTTTTGGTTTGGGTTTTTTTTTTTTTTTTTTTTTTTTTGCCAATGAGATTGTTTTCCTGGTTTCTTTTCCACGTGTGTCATTGGTAGACAGGAAGGCTACCGATTTTTATATGTTAATCATGTATCCTGCAGTTTGGCTGGATGTGTTTATCAGCCGTGAGAGTTTTCAGGAGGAATCTTTGGAGATTTTTTTTTTATGTATAGAATCATATTGTCTGCAAATAGGGTTGTTTTTACTTCTTCTTTTCCTATTTATCTCTCTTTTATCTTGTTAGTCTAACTCACCAGCCTTCTACCGAGTACAGAGACTGGACAACCTCCTCTTTTTCCTGATCTTGGAGGAAATGCTTTGAGTTTCTCTGCTGAGTATGTTTGGCTGTAGGCTTGTTGTGTAGCTTTCATTGTGTGGGAGTGTGTTCCCTCAACTCACAGACTCTCTGTGGCTTTTATCATGAATGGATGTTGGATTTACATCAATGGCTTTTTCTATATCTACCGAGAAGGTCACGTGGCTTCTGTCTTTGAGTCTATTTACTATGATGTATTGCATTTATGGGTCTGCGTATGGTAAGCCATCTCTGCATCTCTGGAATGAAGCCAAGGCGATCATACTTTTGATGCGTTCAAGAACTTCACTTGCACGTATTTTATTAATTTCTGTGTCTGTTTCCATCTGGGCTGTTGGTCTGTCATTTTCTTTTTGTTGTTGCTGTGTCTTTTGCCATATACTTACCAGAAAACAATCACATGATGACATGATTTAGAAAGAAAGCAGAAAGGTGACTTGGTGACCAGAGTACATAGCGAAGGAGAGAAGAGAGGAGGAAACTGGGGGAAAGGTGACTGTCCACAAGCAGAGCACCACAGAGAGCAGGAGACTGAATGGGGGAACTCCCAAGTCTCCTGGGAAAGTATTTGCATTGCACTCTGAGAATGCCACTCACAGGCTGGCTGCGGGCCCCTGGTCCTCTCCACATTCAGTGGGTTACTGGCATGGTCTTAGAGGTCGAGAAAGGGGGAGTTTGATGGCATAGGAGTATCTCTGTCCCTCTCTGGGAGCCCCAGACAATGAAGGGTTGTGAGATGCCTGCCTGGGGAAGCCCCAGTTTGAGGAGTGCCTGACAGAGCCTGCTGTGGCCTGAGATGAAGGCTTCAACAGATAAATAAACGGAGCTTCCACAGGAGGGTAAACTCGGTGTGGAGGGTGGGGGCTTACTGTGGCTGCCACAGGAAACCTCTGGAACATCCCCTCTTGACCCCTCTCTTCTCAGTGCTCAGTGACCTGTGGAAAGGGCTACAGGCAAAGGCTGGTCTCCTGCAGTGAGATTTATACCGGCAAGGAGAACTACGAATACAGCTACCAGACCACGGTGAACTGCCCAGGCACGCAGCCGCCAAGCGTCCGTCCCTGCTACCTGAGGGACTGTCCTGTCTCAGCCACCTGGAGAGTTGGTAACTGGGGCAGCGTAAGTAGGAGGCTGGGTTGTCAACTCCGAAATCTCAAACCTTCTCTGAACCCTTCCTGCCTGCAGCTTGGCCTGGCTGATGGGAGGAGAATGGGCAATCTCCATCCAAACAGCTGAGGCTCACTTTGCCTCATCCCAGGAAAACACAAGTTGTCCAGTTTTATGCCTCAGTTTCTTCATTTATAAAATGGATATCTATGAAGATAATTTGAGTTAATGTATAAAAAGCACTTAGATTATTGTGGTCAATTTTATGTTACATTTTGCTATTTTTCCTACGTCTTTACCACCCTTTTTTCGAGTTAGCCTTTAGAATCCGGCCTCTCCTAAGAGTTGCCCAGGAAGCATTTTGGCTGCTTCCCTTGTGGAGGATTCTACACTCTAGTCTGCCTGTGCAGGGAGACCTTTGTTTGCTCAGGACACAGAGCAGAATATTCTAAATTAAGTCCGTTTGGAAAAATCACAATCTTCTGGCTTTGGGCTACAAAGCTCTCAGGGGGAAAGTGTGTGATGTGATGAAAGTCATTAGGATCTGAATCCCAACTTCACAAGGACCTTGAACAAATTCCTTCACATCTGAGCCCAGATCTTCCATCTGTTAAAAAAAAAAAAATAGTTGTGGTGCTATCTCACAGGATTAGTATGTAGTTTAAACGGGGGAAAGTGGGTGTATAACTACATACAGGGACACATGTGTTAAAGGTTTGATATAGAAATGTGTGTTTTACATATACATAGTATGTGTGTGTGTGTGTGTGTGTGTGTGTGTGTGTGTGTATATATATATATATATATATATATATATATATATATAAAATGTTTCAGTATGTATATGTGAAGCTTAACATGACAACTAGTCATGGTAAGAAACCAATAAATGCCCGCTTTTTGTCACACAGCCCAGGGCTCCAAGCTTTGTGTCACGATGCTTACACCTCCCAGGTTCAAGGGCCACCCATTGACTCCTCTTTGCCTTCCAGTGCTCGGTGTCCTGCGGCGTGGGAGTCATGCATAGATCTGTGCAGTGTTTAACCAATGAAGACCAACCCAGCCACTTGTGTCCCACTGATCTCAAGCCAGAAGAACACAAAACCTGCCACAACGTTTATAATTGTAAGTTGCTCGACTGACGCCTTCTTTGTCTGCCATGGAGAGCAAAGCGTCTCTGTTTGTCTATTTGTCTGTCCTCTTTAGAAATGTGCTAATTCTCTGTGTGTTGTAGGGTGGATTCATGGGGGGGGGGGGGGGTAGGAGGGGCCTGCACTTTCATACTCAAATTTTTGGAGGCCAGAGATTGATCTCAAGTGCCCTTTCTCTCCACCTTACTGTTGAGACCAAGTTGCTCACTCAACCTAGAGCTCACTGGTTGGCCAGACTTCTTGCTGATGGATCTTCATTGCCCTCCTGTCTCCACCTCCCCAGTTCTGAGATTCCACAATGCACATTCACAGCCAGCTTTTTTATGTGTGAGTTCTGGGGCATCAAACTCAAGTCTTCGTGTTTGCCTGGCAAGCACTGTACTGACTGGACTACCTCTGTCTCCTTGTCTCTCTTCTCCCCACCAATCTCCCTCTCTCTTTAATCCACCCCTTGGCCAGTTCGTGCAGACAGTGTGATGTATTCTGTTGGTAGATACCGAACATCTGAGACAACCGCACCCATTTCTGTGATGTGTATTCCCTAGGTGAGCTACCCCAGAACTGCAAGGAGGTAAAAAGACTCAACAGCGCCAGTGTAGATGGAGAGTACTTCCTGATTGTTAGAGGGAAACCCCTAAAGGTGAGTGTTGAAGTCAGTCATTGTGTGCAGACTGTTTTCCTGGTCATCTCTGCACTCATCACTCCTTCTGAGTGCCTCTGTTGGAATCTTCCTCGCGTATCTTGCAGGTATTCTGTGCAGGGATGCATTCTGACTATCCCAAGGAGTACGTGACGCTGGCCCATGGTGACTCGGAGAATTTCTCCGAAGTTTACGGGCACAGGTAAGAGGCTGGGTCCCAGAAGAGCTTCGGTGCCTGGAAGCCCCTAGAGAAGACGTGCCCATTCTCACCACAGTGCTCCCTCCATTGCTTAGGCTGCACAACCCCACAGAATGTCCCTATAACGGGAGCCGACGAGACGACTGTCATTGCCGGAAGGATTACACAGCTGCTGGCTTTTCCAGTTTCCAGAAAATTCGAATCGACCTGACCAGCATGCAGATCATAAGTAAGTTCAGGGAAGCATCCTGCGGAAGCGCATACCTCCCCTCCGCTCGGGGGACACAGGTCCCGTGAGCGGGTAGATATAGAAGGGAGGTCACACAGGGTGACCACAGTCCAGCAGTGACAGCCCTGCCATATGCTTCACAGGTCAAGGCTTTGTCCTTTATGTTCAGTGCTGACTTGCGGTGCCTAGAGTGTGGCTGGTATAGATCAGGTCTCTGTCTGGTTTATATTGAGTGAGGGAAGGAAAGAGATAAGTATTTGCTCATGGAAGTTTTCACCAATGCGTGTTGGGCCTTGGGGCAGCATCCTAGTAGGCGTGGCCTTGGGACCAGGACCTTGAGGATGTGAAGGGGTTAGCCACTGGGTGTCTATACAGGGAAAGGAATAGAGCAGGAAAAAAGCTTCTGGAGGAGATGGAACAGCAGCTCGGAAACAGTAGCAAAGTCATTTGTAAGACATATCCCCCTCCAGAAGGCTCTCCCCAGCACAGAGTACATGCACACATAGGCAGAAAACTAATTTTATCTGATTGTTGATTTATGGAAGAAAAATGGCTCCAGAATTCCCTTTCCTAACAAGCCTGCCCATGGCCTGATCTCATACTCTGGCCAGCACTCTGTTTCTGCTGGGCACATTAATCATTAGAGCTGGCAAAGACAGCTAAAATATCTCAACACGGTCTCTTGAATAGAGGAAGAACAGGAATAGTGAAGAATTAAATTTTTTCTTATTAACATTGCACCCATAATATTACTCTGGTTTCCTCTTGAGTTAGATTTAAGTGTGATTTGTACGGGGATGTTTTTTATTTGCTGTCAGCTATACAGATTAGGATTAGATGCACTAGTTCTGTGGTTTCTTTGTTGAGAAAAATGCCCCAGGTTTAGTTCATCAGGATGGGGCTCATGACCCTCTCTCCTGAGCAACCTTGCCTTTAAACCCTAATCCACTGAGGACCTATAGGAATTAAGTTGCAGTTAAGTTGCTAAGGGAGGGAGACACATTTTCTTTAGTGATGTGGCCATGGATAATTTGCCCTTTAAATAACCTCTCACCCTTATTCCTCTAAGTGACTGTAATGAAACTTACTGGGTCACACACACACGAGAGGTACGAAAATAAGCGGAGTGTCTGGAAAGAGGAAGGCATTGCGTAGGCATGGGAGGGGAACAAGAGAAGGGAATGGGGTCAATATGGTCAAAAGACGTAATGTGTGTGCATATGTGTATGTGAAGGGGCCATAACCCACGATTATATATAATTAATATATGCTAATGGAAACTTTAAGAAGAAAAGACCCCAGCGAAGAGCCACTAAAGTAACCAAGGATGTCTTTGCTTAAAAACCGGAGTCCCAAATTTCTTTCCAATGAAAGCAGAGTTTGCTGTGGAAAGAGTTAGGCCTGCAGCAGTTCCTGGAAGGGCAGAAAGATTAAAAAAAAAAACCTACTGGGCCACCCCAGCCACCCCAGCCACCCCAGCCACCACAGCCACCACAGCCACCACAGCCACCACAGCCACCCCAGCCACCCCAGCCACCACAGCCACCACAGCCACCACAGCCACCCCAGCCACCCCAGCTACCACAGCCACCCCAGCCACCCCAGCCACCACAGCCACCACAGCCACCACAGCTACCACAGCCACCACAGTCACCCCAGCCACCCCAGCCACCACAGCCACTCCAGCCACCACAGCCACCACAGCCACCTCAGCTACCACAGCCACCCCAGCCACCACAGCCACCACAGCCACCACGGCCACCACGGCCACCACAGCCACCACGGCCACCACAGCCACCACAGCCACACCAGCCACCACAGCCACACCAGCCACCACAGCCACACCAGCCACCACAGCCACACCAGCCACCACAGCCACCACAGCCATACCAGCCACCACAGCCACACCAGCCACCACAGCCATACCAGCCACCACAGCCACACCAGCCACCACAGCTACCACAGCCACCACAGCCACACCAGCCACCACAGCCACCACAGCCACACCAGCCACCACAGCTACCACAGCTACCACAGCCACCACAGCCACCACAGCTACCACAGCTACCACAGCCACCACAGCTACCACAGCCACACCAGCCACACCAGCCACACCAGCCACACCAGCCACCACCTGCAGCCCCTCTGCAGTTCACTGTTTATCCTCCTGTGCATTGTGGAGCTTCAAGGCGCGGCAGCGGGTTAAAAAATAACTGTGGATCAACACTGTTTTTAGTGGCTTTTCTCCCCACTTTGAAACTGTAAGCTAGCCCCAAACTTGAGAAATTGCCATTAATAACTTCAAGATGTGTGTTCTAATTGTTCTACATTCTGGCAAGAATCGGGCCTAGGCCACAGGAGGACAGAGGAAACTTGGGGGATGGCCCCTAAGTGGCTAGAAATACTTCCCTGGCTTCTTGCCCTGTCCTTAAGCCGGGCATGCGGGGTAACAGGAGGTTCACCCGTGCTCAATTACCGCACTTAAGTGATTCCTATTTATGTAGGAATCAATTCTAAGGTCATGTTAAACCTCTTTTTGGCTCCCATGCCCTGTGGAGACGGCAGTCAGTGCTGATAAAGGCCAGGGAAAGAAGCTCTCAAAACCACAAGTGTGGCGGGGAGAACACCAGTGCACATCTGGATCCATTTGCTCACTAATAATTGGAGTTATTTCTTTCTCTCCCATCCCTTCCTCCTCCTCCTCCTCTTCTCCCGTCTTTCTTCTTCATCTCCTATCTCCTTATTAACATCCCGTCCCTCTCCCCTGCCTTTCTTTCTCTCCCTTTAACCCTTTCCCCACCCACAGCCACTGACTTAGAGTTTGCAAGAACAAGTGAAGGACATCCGGTCCCTTTCGCCACTGCTGGGGACTGCTACAGCGCCGCCAAGTGTCCACAGGTATGTCCTCAAGCCTTACGGCCTCCCAGGAATCCTCTGCTCCCCCTGCTTCACAGGCCCCCTCTGTCCGAGTGTTCCTACAGTTAGCATGGTTGATCATGGGGCAGTTTGGCTGCCCTGCCTCAAGGGCCTCGCAAATGCTTTTGGAGTCTAACCCAGGAGTGTGACTCCTAAGAAACGCTCACAGCCACAGGCATAACTTCTGCGTTCAGCAAGATGCGTCAGGCATCATGGCCAAGACTTATAAATGAATCAGATGTGGGATGGCAAAGACTCGGTTCGATGAATAATGGCTCAATAAATGAATACTGCAGTCAGTGGAATGTTGGTTAATGCTTAATGATGGACTTTCCATCAACAAAATGCTTGCTGTGTAGCATTTTCCAGTTTCTATGGTATAAATATTCTCCCTGTGACTGATTTAAACTCTCACTGACAGTATGTCACTAAATGATCTGGTGGTACAGATCTGAAATCTCAGATATTTCGGAAGGATGAGGCAGGAGGATTGGAAGTTCAAAGCCTACCTGGGCTACAGAATGAGTTACAAACCAACTTGGCAACCTAGGAAGTTAGACCTTACCTCAAAAAAAGCATTGGCATTCATACACAAGACCACAGATCCATCCCCAACACCTACCCAAACAAAGAAAGAAAAGAGGAGAAAAAAAATTACATGTGAGCTTCAGCATACCAATTTGTCATTATAAATTCTGATATTACAAGATACAGAAAAACACATGGTATTATAGAAGAGAAACCAATGTCAAAAATATAGCATGTACCATGATCCTATCTGTGTGCTTTGGGTTGCTTTTCAGTGTGTGTGTGTGTGTGTGTGTGTGTGTGTGTGTGTGTGTGTGTGTGTGTGTGTGTATGGTGTGGTGTGTATTGTGTTCGTGTTGTAGTGCTTGGAATTGAACCCAAGGCCTCTTGCATGGTAAACACCTGCCGTACAGCTGAGCTACACCACTAGCCTCTGTTTTCTCTGAAATATTTCTTGAGAGTTTCATGAGTACTGAATTTACATCATTCCAACCCTCCCCTCTCCCTGACACTTTTTAAAATGTGTATTGGTACAGAAAAGATCTAGAAGGAGGGTTTTTTTTTTAATATCTGTGGGGTGTTTAATGGTTTTAAATAAATAAATATTGGAACCGGAGGTCTCAAGATTTACAAGGCATACTTGGGCCTCCTCTGACTCCGTAAATGTTGAGCTTCTAGAACAGTCTCAGCAAATGAGCTGCCCCTTCTTTTACACTTACTCCAAGCCAGGTCATATCTTTGTTGTTGGAAACTTACAATGTCCAAGCCCAAGGAACCCATCGCCCATGAGGAGAATAAAACATCAACAACCGTGACATGACATTCTAAAAGTCCCCTTCGCCTGAGCCTTGGGGCTCTGGAGGTGTCTTGATTCCATCTGTTAGCTCTCCTGCAGATGTATAAAATTCGCAGTGTTCGTACCAGAAATGCAAGCTAAGCGTCTTCCCCTCTTCCTGCCCAGGCTACAGTCACAGGCTTTCTTGCCTCTTCCAAGCCTTTGGGGATATGCTCAGTGTTCAAGTGTTAATCAGCCTGGACTAATTTTGCAAAATGGCCAGTAGCTTTTGCAAGAAGCGTCAGCACTTGGAGTATGCTGAAGAATCCTCTTCTAGACAAGAAAACAGCTCGCTGTTTCCTTTGGTTCCCGTGGGTCTTTGCAAAACTGCCGTTAGCCTGTGCTGGGAGTTTCCCACTTGTGAGCATTCAGGAGTCTGGGCATTAGGATTGGAGGATGCATTCAGAGTCCCAGACATTATCTCTGAAGGATGGGTGGCTTTGTCCCCAGCCACAGATTCCTCCAAACTCACCTGTCCTCAGAGCGTTTTGTGAGCCCCCAGTTTTAGGACAGCACCAGTAAGCATTTTAGAGGCTTGGCGGGGGCGCCCTGTGGAAGAAAGAAAAACAGCATGGGACATAATGGTTAGAGGGGATTTTCCTCCTTCATCAAGGAATTCCAAACGTTTGTAGTGCAGTTTCTTCGGAGCGTGGAGGCTCCAAGCATCCTCTCTGTGTGGCTCGCATTTCAGTAGCTAAGCGGCTGACCCTGCCCTTTTTGGCTGTCTCAGAATTTTCTCATTTCTATGTGCCTATCCTTTAGGAAGTTAATTCTTCAGTAAGTGAAGGGTAATTTGTTTTTATGTATTTTAATAACTCATTTACTAAACTCTAATAAGAAGTGGTTGTTAAGTAGGAAAAAGCTATGCCAGGGAGAGGATTTCTATTTTTCCCTCAGCCAATTCTTTGGACTCTATTAGGTTCCTTCAGGATTCCTTAAAAATTGATTGAGCATTGACCATACTGATGAAAAACCTGAGGTTTTTTTGTTGTTGTTGTTTTTCAATTTTCCAGGGAAAGGTTCATAGGCAGCCTGACGAGGTGCAGCCTGCAACCTCGTGTCTGAAATCAAAGCAGAAGGAAGCTCTGTTTGAGCCTCTGTTTCCTGCTCTTCACTTTGTCTTTGCTTTAAAAACTTACTTTTCAGTCCAAGGAAATTCCTGGGAGCATCACCTCCACAGAATACGGTTTTTTATGCTGATCACGGTAAACTCAGTATTGTTTCCACGGACACTGATATTAATCACTCACCTTTATTGAAAATTTTCTGTTCTTCAGGCATTGTGCTTAACATTCGTAAGACATTAGTGCCGAGTCTCAGCTTTCCATCCCCTTGAGATGAAATTCTAACTTTTCCAGAGCACACAGATGTCTCTGGACAGGCTGGATTTGATTTCAAGCTGTCTGAATCCCTCTCCACTAGGTAGGTGGATCCTTCTCACCCTGGTACCAGGAAGATCCTGCCACATTCTCGCTTGTTGGACAAGAATAGGACCGACCCCTCTTGGTCTGAGTACCTCTCCTGCAGACCTCTGGAGATCATCTAGCATGTGTATAACTCTCCATTTCTCTCCCTCCTAAATCAAGAGTCAGTTGTTACACAAGACAGGAGGGGCAAATACGTCCCACAACAGAGATAGAGACCATGAGGTCTTTTCTTCTCCAGGGTTCTTAGTTTTCATAGTGCCAGTCAGCTAGGATGTTTATGGAAAGTGCAGGTCCTTCAACCAGAAAATTCGGAAGAATGAGGAAGACGACCTGCTGTTGCCTTCAAATGTGTCCCCCTGCTGAGAGTATGGACCCACAAGGTTACAAGGAGCGAGCTCAGTCACAGGCGGCCCAGAATGTTAGTGGCATTGTAAGGACAGGAGCTAGGCCAGCATCTACTTTCTGACCAGATATTGCTTCTGCCGCACAGCAAAACGGTGTGTGTGTGGGTGTGTGTGTGTGTGTGTGTGTGTGTGTGTGTGTGTGTGTGTGCAGGTGGGAGGGGGAAGCGAGCAGCCCTGGGTGACTGTGTGATGTGGGACACTATGGATGGTGGGTCCTGCCCCTCTGAGTAGCAGTGACCATGAGATAAGGAAGCGACCAGTGGGATCTGAGCATGACAGTGTACACACCTGCACTCTCAACGCTCAGAAGGCGAAAGCAGGAAGACACTGCGTTCCAGGCAGCCTGGGCCACATAATGAGACTTTCTCTCCAAACTGTCTTGCTTTTTTAATTTTTAAAACTTGGGAAGGAAAACAAAAGGCCAGCAACAGAAAATTGTGTGAGGAGATTGGCATGGAAGTCCCGGTCTGGCCGTATTCACAGACACCTGGATTGAGACGACTCAGTATAAGGACTGCTAACATCCACACAGCATAGTCATTACAAATATCTAATAATACCTCCTACTGTCTGACAGGCCAGGAGCTAGGTGAAATATGGGGGGAGGGGGGCTCCCATCCCATAACCTCTTTTTCAAAAGTTTGGTCTTATTAACCCATTTTATTGACGGGCTGGGGAAGTAAGCCACTTGTTTATAACCCACGGAAGCAGACGCAGGAGGGGGTGTTGTCGAGTGAATCCATTGTTTACTCCCGAGATTTCTCACTCTGGGCACTTTGGACCTTGAGGTTCAGGGCTGGATAACTCAGAGACAGGGGCCTGTCCTGTTACTTACAGGCAGTCCCACGGAGTCTTTGGTATCCCCCTGTTGAGTAAACCCTTCTCCTGCCACCATCTGGGATGGCTCTAACTGTCTGTAGACATTGCCACATCTCTTCTGAAGACAAATCACCCCCACCGTGACCACGGGCTGCTCACCACACAGATACCCTCTTTCCTGTCTCATGTGCATGGTGCCCCAGCTCCAGAACGGTTTGCAAGTTTCATTTGCTTCTATTTAAGAAACTGGTAGGAAGAAAATTCCAGTGCCACACCTCATCCTGGAGTTTCAGCAGAAGATCTCGAATGTGCTACTTACTGGAAAATCGATCAAGTGTCAGTCACGTTACTGCTGATAACTAGTATAAACAGACAAAGTGATACTGAGCCCCTCCCCTAAATAATTATGATTAGACTAGGCAAATTAGAAAATGTAGGAATGACGCTTGCATTTTGTTTTGTTTTGTTTTTCGAGACAGGGTTTCTCTGTGTAGCTTTTGCGCCTTTCCTGGAACTCACTTTGTAGACCAGGCTGGGCTCGAACTCACAGAGATCCGCCTGGCTCTGCCTCCCAACTGCTGGGATTAAAGGCGTGCATCACCACCACGTAGCAACGCTCGCATTTTGATTGTAGATACTGGTATTTATACTATCGGCCACATGAGATTTTATTTTATGTATTTTTTTATTTACTTATTTCTCCTGGAGTTTTGTTTTTGTTTTAAGACGGGGTTCCCCAGGCAATGCAGATGGCCTGGATCTGACTGCCATCCTCCTGTCTCAGTCTCCTGAGCATTGGGATCACAAGCAGGGACCACCACATCCAATTTATATGTGGCTAATTTCATTTATTCCTAGCTACAGTAAATGAGGGAGGTATGTGCGTTACCTTCCATTTTACTTTTACCCGCGGACTAAGGGAGATCTTGAGAGAGGCTGGAATCAATCTCTCTCTCTCTCTCTCTCTCTCTCTCTCTCTCTCTCTCTCTCTCTCTCTCTCTCTCTCTCTCTCTCTCGGATCTAATCACTGCTGAAGGAGTTAACTCGTTCATACCAGGGTTTGGTTGTGAGTGGCACCTCTGTGCTTTAACTTTTGACAAAGCTGTGGGTTCTCAGTTTGGGGAGAAAATAATCCTGAGAGCATGTTCACGTAGAACATTCTCAGCTGGGAAACCGCCAGTGGTGGAGATGGTTTTGAAAGAGAGGAGAGACCGATACACTGCACTGGCTTCTAAGAGATAAATATCAAAGCGCCCAGACCACACACCCTGGGGGCCTTTGGGAAATCTGTCCCTGGAGTAAGGCTGGGGAAAGCGGGTAGAGAGGTTGGGGGGTGGGAACTTCTTCAGCAGGCCAAACGCGCCCTCTCGTGGACGCTCTGGGAAACGCGCCTCTGCTTTGAACTCACACCCAGCGGTGCTTGGTACACAGTGTGCTTGCTCTTCGCCCCAGGGGAACTGGAAGCCCAGGAAACTTTGGCAGCTAGATCTTGTTAGAAAAATTACACTGTGGCATTTTGGTCGTGAAGGAATCTGATAATTGTGAACAGCATCAGAGTTGCTGTGCTACGGAGGCCGACTGGAGGAAGCTGTGAGAGAGGATTTAGAAGTCAGTAAGAGATGACCGGGGCGTTCACAGTGTTCTAGAGGGAGTTAATCGCCTGCGATCCTGGGTTTCACCATCTGTAAACAAAATCCCCACCTAGAAATCATGAATGTGAAAGTGTGTGGCTCTGGCAATGGAATATAACAAAATACCTTCAAGGATGCGTGGCCATCAAAACTAATTAACACCCTTCTCCTTCCCAAAGTGCCTTTGAAAGTGTCAGCTTTGCTTTGTGTGGTATGTCACGTGGGCTGAAAGTCTTTTGCCCTGGCCTTGTGTTCCAGGGGCGTTTTAGTATCAACCTTTATGGGACCGGCCTGTCTTTAACGGAGTCTGCCCGATGGACATCACAAGGGAATTATGCCGTTTCGGACATCAAGAAGTCTCCGGTAAGACTGCGTATTGCTTGGGGGTGGAGGACGGCCCTTGCTTTCATTTTGTGAGTATGGTGGCTGTGGACTGCAGGAGCCAGTGTGCTTTCCCACTCTTCAAACTCTTTATTCCCCCAAAGTGCCAGAGAGAAAATGTAGAACGTAAATGCAGGAAGGAGTGAGCAGGGGGGTCTCATCTCACCTGGTTGGAGCTTTTCCCACCTGGTAAATGCTAAGCTGTTCAGGCACCTGGGAGGACTACCTAATCAAAAGGGGACCGGGGGTTGGCGGGGTGGATGTCTAGAACACACACAGCTCAAATGTCTTTACTAGTCAATGTAACTCGCCTATATGAACCTAGGAAAATGATGTTTTGTTTTGCTCCTGCTTTGTTCTGCTCAAAAACAATTGCAGTTCCGAGAGGAAGAGGTTATGGGTGATATTTTCTGGGAAGTTAGGGATACCCACACGGCTTCCACAATAATCCACTTTGGAGCCACCCTGCACCTAGCGCACAAGGCGTGCCAGCAACACTGGAGCATATTGGAATGCAGGCGTGAGGGTCCTGGTCTGCTGGGTCCAGTTCTGGAGCTGAACAAGCCCCAGGTGATTGAAAAGCGTGGCATAGCCAGAGAATCAGCCATCCTGTGTACAGTGGAGCCACCTGGGACGTTTAAATGTACCGTCTGGTCCCTGTGACCAGGTTAAGGGATCCAAACCTCCGGGGCTGTGTCTCCATGGTGATTCTGATGGGCAGTGAGGCAGAAACTCCCCCATCCCTTACAGCCCTTCCGGTGAGTTCCAGTGCGAGGGTCCCCTGGAGACATAGGAAGTTTCCCCGTTCCTGTTCAGTTGTCCCTGCACATGTGAGTCATGAAGAAAAGGAAGAGGGTGAACAGCCCCGAGTCCAGAAGGGTGTGGCCAGATGAGGCGCAGCCACCTGGTTAGTTAGGACTGCAAGTTAGGACCGCAAGGCCACGGGAAATGGATTTTTTACTATTTCACTAAGATCATATAGGACGTTTATATACTTTAAAACAGTCTGTCCCCAACTACGGGGGAGCACACCTGTAACTTCAGCAATAGGGAAGCTTCAGTTTGAGGCCAGCTTGAGTTACCTACCTAGACCCTGTCTCCAAACCCCCAGTTCCACAACTACTGATAAGCAAAGGTGATATGGTGCTTATCTGAAATCCATATTTGACTGGTGTCTGTGTTTCTCTTGCTAAATTTGACAATCTTTTCAAGCATGCTGCCTTGGGTTAGAACCAGAAGATGAAGGAGCAAGGCCCCAGGATGGGGGAGGTCCCATTCTGACTTTCTCAGGAAAATGTGTTTCCCGACCCCCTTTTAAACTTCTGGAATTGTATCTGTATCTCAAGTCCTCATTGCGCCACCAAGCTAGTCCGGGATCACAAATCTGAGTCAATGGCCACATTGATTGCTCATGATTTAATCATAAGTATTGCCCTCCCACCGAGAGGAACAGAGACAGTTAAAATGGCACAGTGACCTTTGACTGCACCCTGATATTACAATATCCTTCCCCGACCCCAGATCTATAGGGTTTTTTTTACAAGAAATAAAATTAGTATGTTTTATTGTGTTCATTTTTTGACATGTGTAATATGTCTCAATGACCAAAATTGAAAATTTTAACTGTTTTAGATATGGTTGAATGAAATCATCTTTGTTTTATATACATATATATGTATGTATGTATGTATTTACAATTCTGCTGGACTATTTCAATATGAAATTTCAGCCAGAAATTAAAAATAACTAAAGGCTGTGGTGCCATCTTATGGACATGTTGAGTACTGCAAGGATGTTTCCCACCCGCTGAGAATTTTGCTTGAGCTGCTGAGCTCCCTCTCTCCTCCTCCTCCTCCCCCTCTCCCTCCTTCTCCCCCCTCCCCCTCTCCCTCCTCCCCTTCTTCCCCTCCCCCTCTCCCTCCTCCCTCCTCCCCTCCCCCTCTCCCTCCTCCCCTTCTTCCCCTCCCCCTCTCTCCCCTCTCACAAGCTGGTTTCCTACCTCCTGGCAGTCTAGAGCAGCGCCGCTGTTTTAGCTTCAGAGCAGCACCCCCTAGGGGTGAACTGTGAAAATGGACTCCCAGAACTGTTGTGGTTGGGGAAAAGTATAGCTGGTGTTCTCTTCCTGAAGAACACCTCCTACCTCCAAGACTCAGGGATCATCACGGAGCAGGAAGTGGAAACATGGTAAGAGCCACAAGGTGTGGACATCTGCAGCAAATGTGTTGGAGTTGCTCTCCATGAACTCAAGATGGCTGCGGCTACACGCACCAGCGGTGCGGGCTAAACCTGGATCTGTGGTGCTACTTGAAGCCGGGACGCCACCTCACCCCTGCGGACAAAGTTTCTGTGCACTTCCTTGTACACAGTGGAAAGAACCCTGACACCTGTCTTTACCTGAGACAAATCATGCTTGTCATTCAAATGCAGTGCTTTGCTGGCCCTCAGTAGATGCCCGAAATCTCAGGAAATGCCAAACTCTAAGTATACTAGCTTTCCTCTGTCCGTTCATTCCTCTGATGGCTTAATTTATAAATAGGGCACAGTAAGAGACAAACAACAACTTCTAATAAAATAAAAGCAATTAGAACCACATATTATAAACAAAGATGTGTGAATATGTGCTTGCCTCATCACGTGGTGATGTCGCACGGGATGCCTACGGGCTGAAGTGAATGAGCAAGATCTGTGATGGAGTGTTGGGCTGCGTCAGAGCTCCTCGAGCACAAACCGTGATAGCAGAGCAATTGACGTGATAGCAGGGATGCTCTGAGTTACTAAGGAGCAGGTGTACGTATGCCCTGGGTACATTGGAGAAATGAACGAGTCCCATACCGAGTGGGGTAGAGCATGATAGTGAGAAATTTCATCATCTTCAGAGAGGCATGTATTTTAAAACTTAGGAAACTTTTTTTTAAATTTCTATGTCATATGTCCAAGCCATGCTGTTCAAGCCAGATAAAAGAAACTGCAAAGAGAAAACCCCTGATAGGTACAGGGCTTCCAGAGCTGCTCTTTGTTTGGAAACTTCCACATTGACTCTGGACCCTCCCAGTTTAAGTGGGACAGCAAGAGAGAAGGAGGGTCAAATTTTCCAGGTGTCGATTGAGAATGTGGGCAAAGAGGTATATGCCTGATAGTCCTCCGTGGTGGGCTCTGTCTAACTTGCAACAGTACAGCCATTGGCTGTGTGGTGAAGGCCCTCCATGGCTGCTGAGAGAAGAGGCGGCCTCCATCCATCCTGGAGGGCCCCATACATAGAGTGTGGGTGCTCATCCACATTGTCACCTTGGGTTCTTGTGAAATCAGGGCAGACAGATAGCAGCTGATGCTGTGGCATCTTCACAGACTTGCAGCTGGTTTACTGCTCATTTGTAGAAGCTAGCTGAGGCTGCCTGCTGGAGGTAAAGACACTGCAGGCTGCAGGTTGAACCTGGGGGAGCTGGCCACACCCCACATCGGACTTCCAGGCCAATGCTTGTTTGGAGGGTCGGATGAATTCTCGCTGTCTCAGCTTAGAGCCCTGCATAAGGACTAAATGGACAGAAGCAAGACCATGACTCAGAGGTGAGGAATGAGAGAAAATGTCCAAGTTCCAAGCTTGGGTGCCAGGAACATTCTGGCCCCCTAACTCCAAATGTGCTCAGGGCATAAAAGGGCTCTTCAGGCCTGTTTAGAGGTCTGCCATTGCCCGGTTCACCATATTCAGGACTACCTAGGGCCAGGCAGCTGAAAGGGAGCCCACTTCTGGCTGGTTGGGGTTGGTGCCCGGGGTTTTTCCCGCCTTCCTTATGTGCCTGGGGAATTTTAAGGCACAGGGAGCCTGTTCTCTGGGCCTGCAGTCTACCAGGGATTCCTTGTGCTATAGAAAGGATTGTTATAATAAATAATAAAATATAATAAAATAGTTGCTTTATAAAGTAATGAAAATTATATTGTGTGGAGCAAACAGGCTTTTCCTACCTCTGAATTCCTTTATAACAACTGAGTTAAGAAATGAACATACATGTTTATGCACACATGTACATGATGTAGTAGAACCTCATGTATGTGCATGGTCTGCCCTCCAACTTGTGAAAATCCACTATTCACCAGGTACTCAAGGCATTCCACAGACCTGCAAAGTGGAGTTCTGTAGATTCACCTTTTCTATACATATACATTTCAGTCTGCGTGTTTCTATACATGGAAACCATACAGTGCTTGTGCATCTATCTATATGTACATAGTTGTCTGAGGACTGTGTTTGGGGGGAAATATATGTGCTGTGTTTTGTAGGAAGTTTCAGAAAAAGTTAACTTGGCATGTCATCTTAACCCTAACATTTCATTTTAGGTCCTAAAACTATGTCTTTAATTGTTAATATTGCCTCCTTCCCCTTCCACTAAAGACAGGCAAATGAACATACTTCCATCAAAGATAGCCCCCCCTCTAAATCTCAGGCATCATCTTCCCCAAATCCTATCCACTGAGAAAAATTAAAGGCTTAGTGAAAGCTGAGAATACAAACTATGCCTAATGAGGCTGTGAGTCATTCACTTAATTTATATGCAACAGTTGGAGCTATTATTAACAAAATATTTATTTAAAAGAGAATTAGACTGTAATAAAGAAATAAAAACCAGAGTTTCATTGTATGTCAGTGAGGGCTTCTAATTCCTTTTTTTTTTTTTTTTCTGAAAGAAGCTGTCTCCATGGCAGCCATATTTTTCTTACTGTGTGGTTTGGGGTTTTATTTTGTTTTCAACCTGGCAGCTGCTGGGATGATGACAGGCTAGGACCATCTTTAGCATCATCAGAGGTTAGTATCATCATAGGTAATTTAACTTAGCTCAACTCTTGTCTGTTTTGCCTAAATTAGCAGAGTCTCCGTGGAGGAGATGGTATGCCTACTGTGAAGCCAATATTAACTTGATTTTTTTTTCAATTTATGACTGCCCAGGCCTTTTCTATTCAATGAAGGCAAGCTAGGATGGAGGGCCTCACAAGATTACTTTGTAAGGACAGAGAGAGATAGTCAGCAAAGCTCTGAGTTCAGTCCCCAGAATCCACATAAAAGTAGCTGACTGGGCGTGGCAGCATTGAGATGGGCAGGACCCTGGGCCTCACAGCCGGCCAGTCTAGCCTGTTTGTGGAGTGCCAGGCCAGTAAGAGCACCCTGATTCTGCAAGTATGGAATGATACCAAAGAGTGGCCCCCGGTTCCACACTTACACACAAGCCATGTGTGTGTTTACCTGCACACACAGATACACACACAAATGCCTCCGTGATATTGATAGCTAATACCTGTTAAGCACACAGGTTAAGAGGAGTCCTGTGCCAATGGATGATGTGTGTTTCACTTCAGCAAAATATGAGAAGAGACCTGTTTGCCCATTTTACAGATGCTCCGGAAACCCATGGCTTCCAGAACTTCTTTAAAGAGGCCGGTCCCAAGCCAATGCATCAGTAATCCCAAACCCTGCAACCCAACCAAAGTAACCAATGCATCAGGAAAGAGGCCCTGTTGGCTACAGACCTGCATTCCAGAACCTGTCCTCTGATGGATTGGGAGAGTCTAGGCTCAGCTTAGTGTTGATGATGCTGCAGATGGTCCTAACACGTCAGCATCTTGACAGCCACCAGCCCTCTGCTTACAACCAGTGTCCTGCTTACAGTTCCTGACTGGAGAGCCAGAGACTCCAATATCTACTCCCAGACCTAGCTCAGCACTCGGGAGCCAGGACCAAATGGGTGATGGGAATCCTTTCCCCTATCAGTCACACCCAAAATCAAATGTGTGAAAAGGAGAGAAAGCATTTTGTTCTCTTATTTTGTTGTTAAATTGGCAGGATTTTTCTTTCTTGATCTCTCTTCTCAGACTCCTCCTTCCCACAAAAAAAAAAAAAAGACCTATTCTTCACCCCTACCCCCACCCTGAGACAGGGTTTCTCTGTGTAGCTTTGGAGCCTTTCCTGGAACTCACTCTGTAGCCCAGGCCAGCCTCAAACTCACAGAGATCCGCCTGCCTCTGCCTCCCGAGTGCTGGGATTAAAGGCATGTGCCGTGACCGCCCAGCTGAGATGACCCATTCTTTGCAAGAAATGTCACAACTGGGATGTAGGAAGCAGGTCTTCACGACCCTTGCTCTGGCTCTGGGGATAGAGCCCACAGATATGAGGTAAAAGTGTGTTCGGATCTTTATCCCCAGTCATGGAGGTACAGTATGGTTTTGTTCAAGGAGGCTGCGAGACAGGGCTTCCTTACGTGGCACGGTCAGTACAGAGAGTGGAGTGTGGTACTGCATTGAAGCAGGGGGTGTTTCCAAAGTGTGGAAAAGCATTTAGTGAAACTAATTAGCAAGACGTTTACAGCTCAAAAGAGAATTCAGCTTTGTTTTTCAGTCATCCATCTCATCCATTTAATAGATGTGTGATCAGCATCACTATTAGCCTTACACAGCCCTTGGTCCTAGATGCTTCCAATTTTAGCGAGATGTCATCTTTATATCATGGGGCTTACATTCTAGCATTAAAAAAAAAGTCAAAGAAAATTATCTAGTTGCAGAGGACTTGCAGCAGACAGCTGAGCCAAGGACGTGTCCCAGAGGAAGCTGCCTTCAAGCCGAGTTACGATGGGTTTACCAGGATGGGTGGGACAGAGAGAAAAGATAACAAAAGAGCATCTCAGCCAACAGAGAACGACCTTTGCAAAGGTCCTGTGGAGCAAGGTCACGGAATGTCAGAAATGGCAGTGTGGAACAGAATGGCACAAGACAAATGTGCCTGCATGGACCAGCGCTGACTATGTGGGCCTTAGAGCAGAGATCATCAGCAACCCTTTTCAGTGAAGGGCCAGGTAGAAAAGATTTAGGGTTTTCAGCCAAATGACAGGGTTAGTTAAATCATATGTGTATAATGTGTGTTTATTATTATATGAACATATTAATATATATATGTATATCAAAAGAGTAAAAACATGCACAAAAATGCTCTTAGTGGGGCTGGAGAGGTGGCTCCGTGGTTAAAAGCACTATTGCTCTTCAGGAGTGTTCAGGATTCATTCCTAGAACCCACATGGGGGCTTCTCACCATCTCTGACTCCAGTCCCAGGGGGATCTTCTGCCCTCTTGTGGCCTCCTTAGATACATGCACACACACTCATGTGCACACACACACAGAGACACACAGTGTATACAGACACACACACACACACAAATCCTTTTTTCAAATGTTACTGGTTGAATTCTAAACATACTAATAACTGAGTAACATTTTAAACACAAATCTACTGAGGGGAGACTAGAATATTGGAGAAGAAACATATTTGGTCTCACTAGTGATTTCTATTATCAAGAGTTATGGTAAATATTTGATTGTTGATGCTGATGGGAATGAGGTTTTGTTTCATGTTGCTAAATGCCTTTTTACATAAACAGATATTGCCAAACACTGTTATCTGTTCACAACTATACAATTCTAATTAAGCTTGCTCTTGTTTGCCAGGCATTTACACAATTTTACTAGAGTTTTCTTTTGATGTTTGCTTGTTTAAAAGTGTGTTGATTTGTTTGTGTGTGTGTGTACCTGCCTGTGTGAGTGTTACTCACTAGATGTATGCAGGTACCCATGGAGGCTCAAAAGTGTCAGGTTCCTTGGAGCTAAAGTTAGAGGTGATGTGAGCTGCATGATGTGGGTGCCAGAAAGCCAAATTTGGGCTCTCTTAAAGAGCAGTAAGCATTCTTAACTGCTGAGCCATCTGTCCAGCACCGTGATATCTGCTTTTCAATTAATCATTTGCAACTGAAAATTATATGGAAGTTTCTTGTTAAATAAACTAGATAAATGGATTTTGAAATATGAAATTCTTTTCTCCTCACATTAAAGTCCAGCTCACACTATTAAGTCTGCAGTTTGTGCTCAGGAAACAGAATCATTTTGAGTGTATGTGGAATAGAGATGAATGCAGCTCCTTATTCTAACTTGTGATGGCCCAGGAAGAGTGCTTCAAAAGCTTAACATCACTTGCTGTTTAAGCAATATTACTTTAACATAGTGTAGTGGGTAGTCATTCCAGCTTTGATCTGGAAGTTCCAACCCCCATTGAGGCTTTGTTAACTGTCACGCCTATAAGGCAGGGCCAAGGGAGGACCCTGAAGACCGGAGATCTGGATGGGCCAGCTCTCTCTGTTCCTGGACCCTGGATGGTGGAGGTTGACCGAGCAGAGCTCCAGAGAATACCACTGGACTGTGATACACCTTTCCCAGACCCTGTGACCTACCTATTCCTTCATTTGTAAGTTATGCCACTGATAAACTTTCCTTTTAACTATGTGGAGTGGCCTTAATAATTTCACCAATATCTGGCACCCAACGTGGGGCAAATTCCAAAGGCCTGGGTGGCTCCCGCCCTCAGCTTCATGGTTGAAGACTAGATACTTACAATTTTCCTTAGTTATGATAAAAGATAAGTTAGATATAAAATCTTAAACTCACCAATATAAGATAGATAGGATATCTTCTTTAATATTGTAACTGTAATTCTTGCTCAATAGTTGTTTTGTTATATGTAATTTTACTATGTTAAAGTTAAAACCTTCCTTTTTGAAAAAGAAGAAAAGGGGAAGTGCTGTGGATATCGTTCTGTATAAATAAAGACTGATTGGTCAGTGGCCAGGCAGGAAGTATAGGCAGGACTAACAAAGAGGAGAATTGAGGGAACAGGAAGAAGGAGGGGGAGACATTGCCAGTCACCGCAGGACAAGCAGCGTGTAAAGATGCCGGTAAGCCACGAGCCACATGGCAAGGTATAGATTTATAGAAATGGGTTAATTTAAGATATAAGAACAGTTAGCAAGAAGCTTGCCACGGCCATACAGTTTATAAGTAATATAAGCATCTGAGTGATTATTTTATATGTGAGTTGTGGGACTGCAGGGCTTGGTGGGACCTGGAGAGAAGCTCTCCAGCAACAACATAGCATAAGTTTTACCTATAAAACTTTTTCCTCAGTTATAGGGTAAGTTTCTTAAGGACTACTATGGACTTGGTAGCAAAGATAATGTTCAAAGCCACTAAGGGTTCACTTGTAGTGGCAGGGAACAGTTTTAATTCTCATCTCTCACCTCAAAAACCTTACTCAAAAAAATTGGCTGATGCTAAGTTCTTACATTCCTGTACAATGGGATAAGTCAAGTGTTCGGGCTCAAGGTCTCAACAAAACTAATCTCAAAACCGGGTGGTGACATCACATGGCCTGGGCTCCCAGACCGAGGAAAAGGAGATTGTGAGCCGAGCACCAGCACTCATCTCTCAGCTTCCTGACGGTGGATGCAGTGTGACCAGCTGCCTCGCTCCCCTGCTGCCATGCCTGTCCGAACGAACGAATGTGTGGGACTGTACTCTCAAACTGCGGGCCCCAAAACGACCCGTTCTCCTCCATGTGTCTGCTTTCCTTGGGTGTTTTGTCGTGCCGACAAGAAAAGTGACTGACAGCTCAGTCCCTCTGCTCTGGCTCTCTCTCAGCGTCTTGAACACCTTTGCATCTGAGTCTGTTCTACAGAGACGGGGCACAGACATCCGTTCTAAGGGACTGCAGAATGAGGACTGCCTCCTCAGAGAAACAGCAAGATCTGTCGACTCACCAGGAGCCGGAGAGAAACTCCACAATGTGATCTGTCTGCCTTGCCTTTAACTGACCGGACTCCCGTTCTCAGGGCTTGCAAGAACCCCTACTTCTTGCCAAAGGGGTGGGTTTTTTTAAGCCATGTTATTTCCTCTGTAACTGCTTCTTCAGTTCTTGCTGTTAAACAAAACATACTTAACTCAGTCGGTATATTTTTTTCTTATTTCACTAACAATTGAGCCACATGGAATGTACCTATTCTTGCATTTTTTTTTGTATGTGAAAAAAGCATGCTGTGTTGACATTCTATCTTAAATTTTCCACATTTTGACCGCCGCTTTCTCGTAAGTTGGAAATATTGTGGTAAGAGCTTAGTGTGGTGATATCAGTCCATGTTTCCTTAAGCACATCTGTACTGCCGTTGTGTAACAAACAGTGATTTGTTGCCTGAAATTGATTACAGAACACGCCACATGCCCCTGTCTATTAGAAGCATGACATTTAAAACCCACTGTCCTCATCTTTTTCTTGATGTATCACAGGGCAACAGCCTGGTGGATTAGTTACTTGTCCCATGGCTGGGACAAAGTATCCAGCAAAAGCAGGGAGAGGAGGAAGGGTTTGTTGCGGCTCAGTCTGAGGGTACAGTCCATCACGGGGAGGAAGGCACGGTCACAGCAGTAAGACGGCTATCACATTGCATCTATGGTCAGAAAGTACAAAGATGGATGGAGAAAACGCCATCGTGTTTTCTGACTCTTCTGGGCTGTGATTCAGTCTGAGCTCTGAGCCTGTATTTAGAGTGGGTGTTCCCTCCTCTGAAACGCATCCAGAATTGTGTTTCTAGGTGATTCTAAAATCCAGACACGTCGACAACGGAGATTCACCATCACAGCTGTAGTATGAAATGTTATAATCTCGCGGTCCACCTCGTACTCTCAAGTGCTGGGTTGTGCTGCTGGGATTCATGGTGTGCTGGGCAGCAGCATGAAGCTGGAAACTACTCATTCCTCTTATTACAGCGTGAAAGCAGCTACAGGCTGTCGGTACATAAATGATGCACGCTGGCTGTGCCAAAATTTGAATTTTTTTTTACAACTTTTAGGCGTCAAGACACACTAGTCTTAGTTTGATTTTTCTCAACTGTATAGAAAAGTCAAAACTAACAAGGCATGGAGATGTATATCTACAATCCCAAACCTGGGAGATTGAGGCCAGCCCGGGATGCATAGCAAAACCCTTGCTTTATCTCAGACAAACCAACAAAAAGGTAAAAACCACTCCAGAAGCAGGCAGTAGGTATCTGGACTTGACCCTGTGAGCCTAGTCCACTGGCCTATGCAATTAGACCAGCATGGCTGTGCTGAGTTTCATTTCAACACTTATTACAGGTGCAAATATTCATTTCCCTCCAAACCATGGCAAGCCCCCCCAAATCACTAACCTCCTAAGTCATCTAAGAGGATACCTGTTTTTGCAGGATGGTACCCGGGTTGTTGGGAAATGCGGCGGTTACTGTGGGAAGTGTACTCCATCCTCGGGCACGGGCCTGGAGGTGCGAGTTTCATAACTAAGGTAAGTCCTTCCCCTTCCCCACCTCCCCTTTCATTTTACTCTGTAGCCTAATGATGAACAAATATGAGTGAGTGTCCTTTCCTCCAGACAGGGCTACTGTCAAGTATTATGAAGTTGGCCCAATAGTAACAATCTTGTTTATCTGTCTTTCTGTGCCTGCGGCCACCTGTCCCTCACCCTTGAACCCAAGTCCTCAGGCCTCATACATTCAGTTCCTCTGTATTGCTAGTTGAAAACGCTGCCTGCTGGGCCTCACCTCCAGAAGTCTTACTTCCTAAGGTCTCTGGTGTATCCAGAGACCTATGTTTTGAATATTGGGAATTGTGATGCAGGGGGCTGAGCTAAACACTTGGAGAATATAATAGTCACAGTAGTGCTGGTGTTTGTCAAGCTCCCACTGTGCCGAGCAACTTGCAGGCATAGTTTCATCCAATCCTCACAAGGAAATCGTGAGGTAGAGCTCTTGTCTTATTTTGCAGTAGAGGAAGTTGAGGCTCACAACCGTTAGTTTCCTTAAGGTCACAGTGACCTTCCCTTGCAGGCCCCAGTGACAGCTTACGCCAACAGCATTGCTTTCAATGACTACAGTGTCACAGATTTGCCACTCGGCGTCATCTGAGATCTTGTTGTAAATGCGGATCTTAGACCCCCGCCCTATGTATACAAGAAATCAGAATCTCTATTCTATCACACTCCACAGACGACTTATGCCAACAAGTGCTCCCTCTGCTGGACAAAAGACTAAACTGCTCACTTTTCATTATCCTGGTACCTTCAGCTACATGGTGCAGTTTAACCAACCTTTGTGACTGTCTAACACCTTCCCTGTGACTTCCAGTAGCCGATTCAGTTCCCTCCATAGCTCGTTCCTGTTCCAACACACGAGTAGCTATTTGACAAATATTTAAGTAAACATCAGTATTGAAAGTATTCTTTTTATGTATTTTTTAGAACAGGCTCTTGCTTATTAGCCCAAGCTAGCCTCAAACTTGGGGTCTTTGTGCCTCTGTCTCCCAAGTGCTGGGATTGCAGTTGCACACCACCACATCTTGGCAGAATTGCAACCTTAAATTAGTACTGTTTGTGTTGCAAAGGGGAAAGAAAATACATTAACTGAGATGCTTCTGTGCTGTGCCTTCTTCATAGCTGCATAGGGTTCCACAGTACTATCCTTCTCCATCGATCAGCAGGGAGTCCCTCATGATGCTTCTTCTCGGCATGCCATCTTTTCCACACCCAGGCCTTGCTAAGATTACATCATCATTATAGCTCCTGATTAAATTAAATGCTGTCCACAACCAGTCTGCAAAATAACTCTCCTCGGGCTGGAGAGATGGCTCAGTAGTTAAGAGCACTGGCTATTTTTCCAGTTGACCTGGGTTCCATTCCCAGCACCCACATGGCAGCTCCATCTGTAACTCCAGTTCAGAAATCTGATACTCCCTTCTGGCCACCAAGGGCACCAGGCACACATATGACACCCAGACATACAGGCAAGCAAAGCACACCACACACACACACACACACACACACACACACACACACACACACACACACACACACACACACAAAAATAATAATAATAATAATAATAATAATAATAAATAAATAAATAAACAACACCTCGCCTTACCTCTGGTGGGGTCACATGGTCAGTTCCGAAGTAGGGTGTCTGGAGCCTGAGATCTTGTGCCTACTGAGAGTCACTGACAACTTCTTTTGGAAGAGGATCACTTCTAAGAGGAGGAAGAGATTTGGCCTGGGACTGTAGCTCAGTGATAAAGCACTTTCTCAACATGAACAAGGCATGGGGTTTGACCCTTATAACAGGCACAGTGAACAAAACAATAGTGTGTGAGTTCCAGGGCAGCCTGGGCTAGAGAATAACACACGCACACACGCACACGCACACGCACATGCACACACGCACACACGCAGGAGGCAGGTACTTAGGATCTAAAAAGGGGAGATGGGGTGGAAGCAGGCAAAACTCAGCAGATATACACTAGAGACCCCATTTTCATATGCTCTTTATATCTGCTTTTCTTATATATGTTATCTGTCATAAAATATGGGTACATATGTACAAAATTTACATGTATAAATTCACATGTATGTAAGAAGACTAGAAAGAAACGTCCTAACATTTGAATGTTATCTCAGATGAGCTTTCTAGGCACTGAGCTTTTTTCTCTTTTATTCTTTTGTAATCGTTCTTTTTTTTTCCTTTCTTTTTAAGTTGAGTTCATTTATTTATGTGTGTATGTGTTGGTGCGTGCACAGGCCTCCGCATGCCTGTGGATCTGCGGACAACCCACAGGTGTCAGTTCTCACCTTCCAGCAAGTGCCTCTCCTCACTCTGCCGCTTGCTGCTCTCCTTCTCTGGTGCTGGAGGTCAAACCCGGGACCTCACACTACTAGACAGACACCCCACCACTGAGCTGCATCCCCAGCCCACTTCTGTGTTGCTCGGAGCAAAGAAATAAGTAAAGAAATAACCAAATAAGTAAGAGTTCACTTTGTAACCTGGAGAAGACCCTAAGTGGCACTTGGTAACTCTGCATGTGAAAATGCCTAGTCGCCTGCTCTCGGCTTTCAGCCTTTGGCAGAGAAGGTGTGTAACTCCTGGTTTTTTTGTTGTTGTTTTTTTCTTTTAGGGGCTCTGAAGAGGAAACTATTATGGAATGGATGAAGGATAGTAATTCAATACCTCCACCTTAACTTTGGGTGCATCTGTGTGTGTGTGTGTGCGGACCTGTCTGCTTGTGTGTGTGAACGTGTGTGTATATGAGTGTACATATGCATATATATAAATATATATAAATATATATATACAGATTGAGCATCCCTTATCCCAAAATTTAAAGTCTGAAATGCTCCAAGTTCTGAAACCTTTTGAGTGTCAGCATGAGATCTCAAATGGAAAATTTCATGCCATGAAACTTTGTTTTATACACAAAATTTGTTGACGTACCATGCAAAATTACATTTCTGTCATGTATGTAAAGGTGCATGGGAAACACCAATGAAGTCCATATCCCACGTTCTTGGGCAAGTATTGCTCTCTGCCTGAGTACCCTACTGCTTAAGAGCTATACTAAAAACTCCTAGTAAGCCCAACGCCACTTAAAAGAAAGAAGCATAAATGAATACTATGTTCAGATTTGAATCCCATCCCCAAGGTATCTCATTTTTTTATATGAGAATATCACCAAGTCTTTGAAATGTCCGACATACACACTAATGGTCTCAAGCATTTCAATAAGGGATACTCAACCTGTGGAATACCCTAATGATGTAAAGTTTAATATTTATGTTTGAAATTATTTATTGTGATGTAATATTTTTGTACGTAAAATGATTTTATTGTGACTGCCTGTGCATGACGCCCTCCCTTGCAGTCAGACCGCTGCATTTTACGTACTCTACATTATATGTAGTATATGACAAAGTGACCCTTCATTATCACGGTACACTGTTGTTTACTTTTTACCTGAAAATGTGTTTTTACTGTTACATTTTGAGAATTGTAATTATTTTTTTTAACAATCTAGCTGTCATCAAGGTGCTATGTGAGTTGAATAAGGGTATTTTTGGCAATTGTGGGAATGTTTCATTAGCCAAGAAGTGAGTTAGCAACATCACAGATTGTACCAACTGCTAATTATCGTATCTATTCCGTTTCATGTGATCTCTGGGAAGAAATATGCTGCCTTGGTGCTAATATTATATGTTTTTAAAGTAATCTTCAGAGTAAAAAATATAAACACAATAAAAGGGAGTAACAGATAGATAATTCATAATGGATAAAATCACTTGGCTAGAGTAAGACCCACTATTAACACTTATTTGTAGACATGCCTTTTTTGGATAGTAGCTGGACTCATTGCTTCCTGCTGTTGTTGGTAATATGCTTTACTCTGGTCCATGGTGCCTTGGACTCCTTTCAATCATTGGGAGGGTCCACCAATAGCTTCCTTACATAGAGACACTGGGAAAGGGAGGGTCTCCTGCTGTTTTGTCAAGATCTCCTCAAAGACACCCAAGTTTACCAGTATCAAGACAAAGGATATACAGCAAGATCATAGCCTTAACACCCCTTGGCATACTCATGGCCTTCAGCACCCCTAAGCAGACTCGAGAGAACTACAGAAGCAGATTCTGAGCCATGGAGATCGACCACCTTTTACATGAAAACTTTGGCCAATGATATGACTTCCCTTCAGGCTGTGAGCCTAATACCCTGCCGGGTTTCCTGTGGTCTTTGGCGTTTGTGTGAAAAATAAACTGGCATATAAGACGCCCAAGTCTTTCTGATCTTCCACGAGTCCACCTTTTGTTACTTCTTTCTGAAATGGAAGTGCTGAAGCTGTGGTCACAAGACGTTTTGCCTGAGAAAGCCTGCCCAAGCTTTCCAAGACCAAAGAGATTAGGGAAACCCTGACAGTATTCTCCAACTCCACAGAAATACCAGAGCACAGTATACTCAGTGTATGAACAAGTGTCATCCTCTATTGTTAATATATGTGAAACATATTATAAATAAATATCGTGACCACATCCAAACCATGTATGGTTCTCTTGGCTTCTGGTTTGTATTTGATTAACATTCAAATACAAATGTCTCTAGGGTTTTTTTCTCTATATTTTTGAGATTATAATGTATTACATCCTTTTCCTTTCTTCAAACCTTACTGTCTTAGGGTTTCTACTGCTGTGAAGAGACACCATGACCAAGGCAATTCTTATAAGGGAAAAACATTTAACTGGGGTGACTTACATTTTCAGAGGTTTAGTCCATTATCATCAAGGTGCTACATGGTGGAGTGCAGGCAGACATGGTGCTGGAGCTGAGAGTCCTACATCTTGATCAGTAGGCGACAGAAAGTAGTCTGTCTCACTGGGCGTGGCTTGAGCATATATGAACCCTCAAAGCCTGCCACCACAGTGACATACTTCCTCCAACAAGGCCACACCTCCCATTAATGCCACTCCCTTTGGGAGCCATTGTTGTTTTTATCTAAGTTGTTCTATTAACCAATAAAGATTTGGGAGTAAGATATTGGAGTGGTGTCTTATTTAGTTTCCATGAGTCTGTGTCTATAGTTTGCATTGTTGTTGATACCCCACTCTATTCTATCCTGGTCAGATAGCTGCAGGATATTATTTCAATTGTCTTATATTTGTTGAAACGTGCTTTGTGTCTTAATAGGTGGTCAATTTTGGAGAAAGGTCCATAAGTTTCTAAGAAGAGTGTTTTGGTGAAATGTGCTGTAGGTATCTATTAGGTCCATTTGATTTAGGCTGATATTTAAATCCATGGTTCTTTTTTTGTTTAGTATTTTTTCCAGATGACCTGTCTATTGGTGCAAGTGGTATATTGAAGTCACTCACTACCACTATGTTGGGGTTAACCAGTAGTTATAGACTAAATAGTATTTCTTTTATGAAATTGTGTTTAGTGCATATATGTTTAGAATTCTACTATCCTATTGATGAATTTTTTTTCCTTTAAGGGATGTAAAGTGACCCTCTTTGCTCTTCTGGCTAGTTTTGACTTGAAGTCTATTTTGTCTGATCCTGGGTAGCCAGCCACACCTGCTTGTATCTTAGTTCCCTTTGTTTTGAGCATCTTTTTCTACCCTGTTACCCTCAGATGGTGTCCGTTGTAGGTGAGCTGTATTTCTTAGAGACTGCAAACAGATAGCTCTTGATTTCTTCTAATCCTATCTGCTCTCCTGTGTCTCTTAAGGACTTGAGACCATTGATATGGAGTTATTATAGAACAATGTACATTAACTCCTGTGTTTTGTTTTTTTGTGGTGTTTTCTTAGTCTTTTTTTTTTTTATTAACTATCCTAAAATTGTTTGTTTATTCCCTGTGACCTCTTTGGTATGCTTATCCTTGTCTTCAGACTGAAGTATTCCTCCCAGCATCCTACATAGAGCTGGCTAAGGGTCATAAATTCTTTCATCTGCTTTTATCAGGGAAAGTTTCTATTTTTTTTTCTTTTTAATAGAAAGTGTTGCTGGGCATGCTATTTTGGGTTGACGATTGTCTTTCAGAACTTGGAATGCATCTTTCCAGGCTTTTCCAGCTTTAAAAGCTTTTGTCAAATAACCAGGTTGTATTTAAATGTGCCCACCTTTATAAGTGACTTGACATTTGCCTCTTACGGCTTTTAATTCCCCTTACATTGTCTCCATGTTTCTAATGTTTTATTTACAATATGGCATGCGGAGCCTCTTTTGCGGTCCTGTCTATTTAGAATTCTGTGTGGCTTTTGTACTTGATGGGCCTATTTTTCTCTAAGTTTAGGAAATCTTTTCTACAATTTTATTGGAAATGCTCTCTATGCCTTTGTTCTGCTGGCCTTCTCCCACAATCCAAAAATCGCATCTTTTGATGAGGTTCTAGATTTATTGTTCAATTTGGTCTTCACTGAGTACTCCAGTCCCGTTGCCGTGTCTCCCACCTCTGGGCGGCTGCTTTCTAGTCCATTAGCAAGGCTTTCCCCCGGGCTTTGGATTTGGCTTGTTGTTTTCATTCCCAGGATCGTATCAGACTGCATTTTCTTCAGCCATCCTATCTATTTCCGTGTCTTGGATGAACTTCCTTATTTCAGTCCTGTCCTCCTGGAGTAGAGTTCTATCTTCTTTGCATTGTTGGAATATACCTTTAATCATTCTTTTGAATTATTTGGTCGTTCCTCAAAGTCATTTTGATCAGGTGACATTACAGGGTTAGTGACACATTTCAGTTGTTGTTTGTTGTTTGTTTGTTCATGTTATTTCTATTTCTTCACCAGGACCAAACGTATCTGGAGTGAGTTCATTGGCTGAGTTTTTCTTTCTTTGTATTTTTTGTTTTTAAGACTGTAGTTCCTTTTTTCTTTCTTTCTCAATGGTGGTGTTTTCAGTGTTCAGTGGAGGACTAAGTCCTTTCCCTCTGTGGTGTTTATGAAGGCTCTATCTTCAGTCATCTCTGAGGGTCAGTCAGGTATTATCCTGTGTCAGCTAAAGCCTCCTCCGACCTGGGTCTCCAGCTTTCCCTTTAAGTTGTGACACTATCCACACACCTGAGGGCCTTCCCCAGGGTCAGATCTGATCCCCTTTCTGGTTCCTCAGCCCCTCCCCTTGCCGCATTCCACAGCTTGTTTTGAAGCCACTTTGGAATGCAGACCTCCCCAAGCACCAGTAGACCTTATGGGATTCAGGATTGCTCTGCCTCCTGCCTGGGCCCTTGGCAACCACTGTGCTGGAGCTACTGGGAGATGTGGAACTTCACATCTTGTTTCCCACCTTGTGTTTTGAGACAAGATCTCTTACTGGCCTGGGACTGTCCAGTTAGGCTGACTGTGGAATGAGTCCCTAGGATCTGCCTCCACAGCACTGAGATAACAAGCGCACACCACCATCCCCAACTTTTAAGTTTAGGATCTGACGCTCAGGCGCAGGACTTCATGTTTGTATAATGAGCACTTGACTGACTGAGCGATCGATCGCTCCAGTGGCAGAGATACCAGCTTTACATACCTCTACAACTGAAAAAGAGCCTGCTGCCCTGCAGGTATGTAAGTATGGAAAACACCTGCCACCAAGAGATGGTAAGTGAGGACCTATTCAACTCACTTTTAGTCAAGTCCAGGCCCTGGCATTGTTGAACTGTTTGGTTCTATGTCTTCTGCCCAGAGTGATGACAATCCTTAGAGACCCTAAGCCCCCAACAACCAGGCAACTTCCTTGGGATAGATCTTTCAAAATTAAAAATACCTCTGAGCCATAATCCTAGTCTTTTTCATGAAAAGTTTATTTCTGCTTTGGGTTTCTTGGGGGTTTTGTTACTGTTGTTTTCTGTTTTACCAATTATTAATTTCCCCTAAAAATCTGAAAACCAGACTTGCTGTGACCCTGGGCACATATTTTATCTCCCTGGTGGGTGATCCAGTTAGTTGGACAACATTTATCATAAAGACATCTCATGAGAACAAAAAGGACCTGTCATTCAAAGGTCAAAGAAGAGAGCTGTCCCCATTACAATGTAAAAGAAAGAAAATGTAACCCAAACAGAAATGTCCACCTTTCTATGTAGCTTATATGGGATGACTTTGCTTGAGCTTAGTATCAAATGCCCTTCAGACTGTTGACATGGTATCAGTATACTTGAGCAAGGGGCTCATGTATAAGAAATATAATTAATAATTCATTTAGTGCATTTATAAGTCGAAGGGCCTAATTCCTCCTTAAGCCTTTGAGTTCAGCTTGCTAATTTTATTATTTTACTGATTGATCACTTAGTTTCTAGAAGTTACCTTAAAATGAACTCAATGAGAGAGCAAAAGAAGGAATCAGGATGGATGGGTGGGGAGGTGGGAGGGACCTGGGAGGGAAGGAGGGGCAGGAAACTGTGACCAGAATGTATTGTAGGAAAAAAATTCATTAGAAAATTTTTGGATGATATTTATCTCATCATAATTTAGTTCAATATATTTAATGCAATATTTATATGTTCCACAGATTTTATTTCTATCTAGTCCATTAATAATGTGACAGGGCAAGCAAACTTTCTGAATACTTATATTACTGATATAATATTATAATACTTATAATACTGATATTCTTTTAAATACAGAATATAAGTGATACAGTTAATTAGTTCTTTTTAAACATTCCAAAATGGGAATGTAACCTAACTTAGGATGAGATTTTTCTTGTTTGTTTTTGCTGTTCTTTGTTTTGAAACAGTCTTGTTATATAACCCTGGCTTATCCCAACTTTGCAGTGATCCTCCTGCCTCTGCTCCCTGAGTGCTGAGATTATGAGTATGCACCACCACATCCATCCACTTAGTATGAATTTTATGTAAAATCACATGCCTAAATTAAGTACTCCACAGTACACTTTTAAAAAAGCTGTCACTACACAGGGATCGCCCAATGACAGAGAAGTGGAATGAGATCTACATGAACAGCCTGGACATGAGTGGGGGTAGTGTAAGGCGAGGGTCGAGGGAAAGAGAGCTTGAGGGAGCGGGAGATCCCAGCTGGATCAACAACAGAGAGGGAGAACAAGGAATAGGAGACCATGGTAAATGAAGACCACATGAGAATAGGAAGAAGCAAAGTGCTAGAGAGGCCCACAGAAATCCACAAAGATACCCACACAACAGACTGCTGGCAATGGTCGAGAGACAGCCCGAACTGACCTACTCTGGTGATGGGATGGCCAAACACCCTAATTGTTGTGCTAGAAACCTCATCCAACTACTGAGGGATCTGGATGCAGAGATCCATGACTAGGCCCTGGGTGGATCTCTGGGAGTCCAATTAGCGAGAATGAGGAGGGTTTATATGAGCGAGAATTGTTGAGACCAAGGTTGGATAAAGCACAGGGACAAATAGCCAAATGAATGGAAACACATGAACTATGAACCAATGGCTGAGGGGTCCCCACTGGATCAGACCCTCTGAATGGGTGAGACAGTTGATTGGCTTGATCTGTTTGGGAGGCATCCAGGCAGTGGGACCGGGTTCTGTGCTCATAGCATGAGTTGGCTGTTTGAAACCTGGGGCCTATGCAGGATTGTTTGGCTCGGCCTGGGAGGAGGGGACTAGACCTACCTGGACTGAGTCTACCAGGTTGACCTCAGTCTGTGGGGAAGGCTTTGCCCTGGAGGAGATGGGAATGGGGGGGGGTTGGGGGGAAGGTGAGGGGGACGGGAGGGGGGAGAACAAGGGAATCCGTGGCTGATATGTAGAACTGAATTGTATTGCAAAATAAAGAAAACAAAAAAACAAACAAACAAAAAAAGCTGTCACTAAATTTAAATGTTTTAAATCATGACATTTATGTAAAGTATTAAGTGTTCACATTTTTTAAAATACAAAAGTCTTAATACAGTGATTCTTACCTCTTTAAGCATTTTTTACCTTAAATTTATCTCCTCATGAATAAAAATGATATGCTTTTCAATAGCTGCTGTAGACCCAGAGATGCTTCCTGGGCATAAGACATGGAGTGTCAGGCTGCCAGTGTGTCTGTTTATTCTCCTGGAGAAACTATTAGGTGATCCCACACAAAGTTGGCAGAAGCTGTTGTGATGTCTTTCCTGTTGCCATCCCAAATCTAGTGGCTCATAACACAGCTTCAGTATCTTGGTGTTCTGGATGTCGAAGACTCCCTTGTCTTTTCCAGTCTCTAGTAGTCTTTTGCTTAAGGCTCTTCCTTCACCTTTGAAATCAGAAGTGTCACACCTTCAAATCTGTCTCTTCTCTCACCCACTCCTGATGTTGACCTACTTGCTTCCTTCCTATATGGACCATTGTGATCACACTGAACCTGCCAGATGAGCCAGGAAAATCTCTCCATCTCAACGTACTTCATTTAGTGATGTCCGCAAGGTCCCCCTTTGCAGTGGAAGCTAACACAGAAGCTTCAAAGACTGAGACATAAGTATCTTTTAAGGGTCATTCCTTTGTTCAACACCCCTTCTCCAAACACCTAAGAACTATACGCATTGGTCTGATGCTGCCATGATTGTCCAGCTTCCCAGTGGGCTACACTGAGCTTCAATTCAACAATCAAGTGTAGGATAGAGCGTCATAGACCATGTGCATAGAGTCAGATTCCCTGTTATCCAGGGTTCTCTAGAGGAACAGAACTGATGGAACACACACACACACACACACACACACACACACACACACACACACACATACACACAATTAGAGTAGCTTACAGGACATGGTCCAGCTAGTCTAACAAAGGCTGTCTACCAGTGGGAAGTACAAGAGTCCACTCCAGTTGTTTAGACCGTGAGGGTGGATGTCTCAACTGATCTTCAGACTCTCAAAGGTGTAGACTCTAATACCAGTGAAGCAAGAGTGAGGGCAAGCAGGCAGAGCCACACTTCCTCCCTCCCTGTTTTTCATATAGGCCGCCATCTGAGGGTGTGGTCCAGATTTAAGGTGGATCTTCCCACCTTAAAAGAGCTGGACTTAGGGTAGGTCTTCCCACTTAAAATAATTCAGCCAAGAAAAAAAAAAAATCAAGGTGTACCCAGCCTCCTTGTTTTTAGTTAATTCCAGGTGTAGTCAGGTTAACAGCTGAAAATACCCATTACACACACAGACACACAGACACACACACACACACACACACACACACACACACACACACACACACACACATTGCCTTATTCTTCTGTGTGCATTCCACAGTCTGCAGCAATGTGATTGTCCCATAGGATTTTGCATGTATCTTCCTGCCTAGGTTCAGAGATTGTGTTTGTTTCATTGTGGGATCTTTCTCTTTCTCTCTTTCTTTCTTTCTTCCTTCCTTCCTTTTCTGTTTGTTTGCTTATTGGTTTTTGAGGCAGGATTTTTTTGTGTAACAGCCCTGGCTGTCCTGGAATTCACTCTGTAAACCAGGCTGACCTCAAACTCACAGAGATCCACCTGCCTCTGCCTCCCAAGTGCTGGAATTAAAGGCACGTGCCACCATTGCCTGGCTAACATTTTTCTTTCTTAGTATATTTTTATTGATTCCTTAAGAATTTTATACATGTATACATTGTATTTTGATTATATTCACCTCCCCCAACTCTTCTCTCTAACTCTTCCCAACTTCATGTCATTTTTTTTAAACTATTGAGGCCCACTTGCTCGGTCCATATATGCACAGGTATGGGACCTTCTATTAGAATATAATCAACCTACTATGAACCACAACCTAAAGTAAACTGACTTCCCTCTGAAGGGCTCTAGCAGGCCCAAGCATGGCAAACACAGACTCGAACATGGTGAACATGGTACCAACAGGCTTTTGCCTTGTACCCTTTTCCACCTCGCTAAACCATTAGATGATATTCTTAAAGCTAGCCACCAAGGTCTATTCCCTTATTTGGCCACTGACTCATTCTTGAGACTGATCACCAAGGTCCAACTATCAAAATCTCAAGGTTCAGTAATCAAAATTCATTTTTTTTTTGGCTAACCTAATTAAAGGACCCAATCAGAACTTACCAAAATTCTAACTAGACCACAGAAGGAGAGGTCATTCTAAAACAGACCTCCCCTTTTCCCTCTTAAAATGAACATTTGCAAAGCTATTTGCTGCTATTTCTGGGATTCAGATTCAGCCAACTTGTCTCTCTGTCTTGCTTAATAAGGGATCTCTTTACATTTGGTTTTGTTGGGTCCTGGAATTTTGCAAATAGCAGGGAGCAGACCACCAAAGTCTATTAACCAGAAGCAATTTCATTTAAAAAACAAACAAACAAAACATGGGGAATAAAACTTCTAAGTAGTTAGGGCCACATAGAGTTATTCGGCTCTGTGACCCCATGAGGGGCTACAAACATCTTTTTATAGCCAAAAGTTATACACAGGGCAGAGAGTACATATCAGGAGTTATAGCTTCTCATGCATGCATTTTTAGTGTTAGGATCCACAACCCCTGTGCAGTACACCTTGGTGTCATGATTTACAACCTCTGATTACAGGGTATTAGTTCAAGATGTTTACATAGCCTAGGTCTGTTCTAACTGCTTTCCTGTATCTGGGAGAACAAAAGGCAAAGGATCAGGTAGCTTGTTTTAAGGCCATTATCAGGCTATTGGCATACAATTTTTTCATATTCCTGGGCTCTTCAGTTTGTGCTTGGAAATTGAAGTTTGGGTGTGGTCTGTGCCTAATCCAGGTTCCAGAGGGGAACACCCTGTACGTGGGTCCCTTCACCCTCACTCAAAAGCCATCAACTGTCAATAGATGCTGGGCTAGTTAGTGTTGGGGGATCACAAATCCCTATCCCTCCATATTGGAACATTGACTAGGTTCATCTTACGCAGGTCTTGTGCAGGCAATCACACATGCTGTGAGTCCATCAGTAGAGTAGTTCTGTCATGTACAGAAGACACTGTTTCAGTCTGTCCCAAGTTCTGACTCAATTTTTCTGACCCTTCTTTCATGATGTTCCTTGAGCCATGGGACCAGGGGGTATGACATAAATATCCCGTCTATGGTAAGCATGCCACAGACACTTATTCTCTGTACTTTGACCAGTTGTGAGTTTCTGCGTCTATTGACCTTATACTGTGCAAAGAAGATTCTCTGATGGGGACTGAAAGCTGCACTAATCTATGGGTATAAGCATGTGCATTTCAAGGTGAGTCTGATACTATGTCCATTTTGTGGAACAATAGTAGGTTGATGCCTGGGGCCTCTGAGCTCTCCAGCCATGGATTCTTCATCAGATTTGTAGTACCCATAAAGCATGTATTTCCTCCTGTGAAGCAGGCCTTCAAGCTAATCAGAAAGTGGTTGGCTACTCCAATAGCATCCATGCCACTATTGCACCCACAGGCTTATCCTAGCAGGCCAGTTGTTGTTGTAGCTCCAAGTGTCACAGCTGGATAAGACTGTTGGTGACTTTTCTCCTCCAGAAACCTGCATTGCACCTTCTACTACTGTGAAATCTAGCCAGTAAGGAACATAGATGAGAAAAGGCAGAATAAGAGGGAGGGAGGTTTAAGTGGGAACAGGAATGAAAGATTAGAGCAAAGGAGGGGTGGGAGGAGAAATAACTAGCAGTAAAGATGTTTAAGGAAGCCATGTGGAAACCTACTATGGTACAAACTATACACACACACACACACACACACACACACACACACACACACACGTAATTAGAGTTACCTTATACAAGGAATAATTCTCCTTCCATCCATAGGCTGCCAAATAAAAAAATAAACCCAGTAAGATGCTTCCCCTTGAGTCATCGGTTGCTGGAGCTGCCCAAAATAATACAAACTATTGCCTTTGATCTTGGTTGCCCCCTAGAACTTGATAGTAAGGCCTTGTTGCTGGAGGCACCACGTACTTTAGTTACAGAACTTGAACAAATTAAGCTAGCACTGGGTCTAGAGACTTTTGAACTTTATAGATTTTACATTCTTCCATACGCTTTCTAGGGCATAGACTTCTTAAGGATATTAAGGGATGGCCCAGTGTATGTTATGTGTCTGTCTGGATGTCAAAGCTTGGAGAGCCTTTTAGGACATGAGCAGTCACTAAGTACAGAAACGCCCATGTATATATGTAATAGCAGAAACTTCATCATTCTGGGTGACCTGAGAGACACCCATCACTTACTTCTTAGCTTCATAATGGCAAGTACACATCTTGGAGTTTTCTGGGCCCCATTATAAGCAAAGGGGGTTTCTTGGACATACCCAGGCTTACTAGGGAAAGGGGCCTGAGAATCACCCTTACTAACAGGCCCCCTCAGAAACCTTGTGCACACTCCAGAGGCCCACCTTTCAGGGCATATTCATTCCCACACTAGTGAGCTGGGCAGTATGAGCTCCTTCGTCCTGTCACGTTGTTATTTTGTTTTTACTTACAGTGAATGTGTAGTCAGCTTCCATGGACTCTAGAATGAGATAAAGTGGCTTATGATAGTTCTACTCCTCAGCTGTGGAGCCTTGGATATGACTCTTGCACTTCTCCAGAGAAATAGAACATACGTGTGTCAATGTCTATCTTTCCTATCTATCTATAGATGGTAGATATAGATAAAGATGGTGTACAGACATATATCTGATATACATTTACCTCAGGCCATATGGTTACTGCAAAGATCAATATACTAATATATTTAAAGCATTTAGAAGATAGCCTTGCATATAGTAACTTCTCAGTATGACTTTAATCCTTGACTGTTAGAAAATAAATAAATTAAGATATCTACATATCGCCCTTATTTGATTGTGAGAAGATCATCATTTGGACACTCTGGGCTCCAACTTTAACTTCAGCACAGGAGCCCAGAGCTGAAAAAAAAAAACCCACTGGATTTTCCTGAACGTATTCTTCTTAGATTCCATTTGCTCATACAATAGTACAGTTCTTTCTTGATGTTTTCCAAGAACATGAATGAAAGTTGTACTTCGGGGATGTCAGGGTTAGAAAGATCCTAAAAGGGCACATAGAGCAAGGAAAATAGTAACTGTACCACAGGACTAATTGGAACTGTATTTATAGACCATGTCTCAGCCTGCGTGAAATGTTATAACAAAACAAACACCATAGACTAGGTGGTTATAAATTACAGAAATGTATTCCTTAGTTCTTGAGATTGGGAAGTTGGGGATCAAAATACCAGAAGAGTCTCCTCATTTTAACTCCATACCACTGAAGGGTGAGGGGGGGGGTCTCTCTTCCTTTTATAGGGTCATTAATACTATTCATAAGGGCTCTGCCCCCAAGGCCTAATTACTTCCCAAGAATCCTAACTCCTGCTAGCACCTCTTTGGGGGTGAAGAGCTCTATACACAAACTTGGCGGCGGCGGCAGCAGCAGCAGCAGCAGTATAAACATTCTAACGCAGCTGTCCTGGTCAACCCTAAGTGTCATCTTGACACAGTCCCTAGAGTCACCTGAGAGGAGAAGACTCATTTAGTGACTGCCTAGATCAGGTTGGTGTGTGGGCATGTCTGTGATCAGCTGGTCACAACTGTGATCACACTGTTGCTCCAGCTGACCATCCCTCCTTCCATGCAGACTCCCAACTGACATGTTAGTCATTCCCCTCGCCCTCTGTCATTGCAATAGACAATTGTCATAGAGCAACTCAGATACATATAAGTAACACACACACACACACACACGTGTGTGTGTGTGTGTGTGTGTGTGTGTGTGTGTGTGTGTGTGTGTGTGTAACCAACACAAAAATATAACTCTTATCTTAAGGGGGATAAGAAAGAGTTTATTCTGGAGTCAATTATGTGTGACATGGCCCAGGAACATAGATTAAGGTTACCTCAAATTCTGTGTTGCAAGGTAGAAGCTGTCTCATGAAGTTTTTCTAGTAACAAAGAAAGTCAGAAATCAGCATGCTTCTCAAGCACATTGGTGGGTACAGTAAGTGGGCAGTTACAAGAAACTTGGGAAACCTCAGCTATGGGCCTCAGATGCTGCCTGATGCCTTTTGGTTTATAGCAACTACGATTTTGTTAAGGCATTCCATGAGGTTTTGATCTGTTAGTCATAGGAGGTCAGGTCTGACACACAGGTGGGCAAGGGAGGGCTATTCAAAGGCCTAAAAATAACCCAAAGGTAAATTGTAAGCTCCAGACCTTGAGCATTCCACCTCTACATCACTGAAACTGTCATGAGTCATTCAACATTGGCAAACACAGCTTCTGTCCAGGACAGGGACAGACACAGCTCTAGGTATGAGGGACATGGTTTGTGTATCTCGATACTGTTGTGTCTCCTTCTGTGGAGATCCTGACAATGACCCATACAGTGTATGACAGACCAGGGTTTATTCTGATTCCAGAGGATGCCAGGCACCCCAAACCCAACATTCTAAAGGCTTTACTAAACTCATATGAAATCCTCATGACACCTTTCAGCCAGACGTGCTATTTTTATTCCTGTTTTAAAGATGGAGGAATTGAGCTGACTTATATCCACCATACTCACTCGGTGTCAGTGAACTCCAAAAGCATTGTGTCTACAACGATACTGAGGAGCAGCACGAAGCTGGAGCCAGAGTCCTGACATACTGGCCTTCACACCTGCAGCCTCCTAGCAGGAAGCAGAGCAAATAGAGAACCTTGTGCTTTGTGTGATCTCGTGGAAGAGAGAATCGGTCCTTGGAGAACAGGTCCTGTTCCTCTAGACTGTTCTGCAGTAGAAACTGACAGTTAAAAGCCATAGCCTCCTCGGGACTAAAGATACAGTAATTGTCTAGTTAGTTTAGCTAGATCTGCCTCCTATTCACTTGCTCTTTTGGATCCACTTTTAATACAATTTGGAAGTCATTAGAAACGCCTTCCTGGTGTCCTTCCAGGCTACTTTTTGGTACAGAAAAGTCTAGCAAAAAGTGCAGCTCATTTGCACCCCTCAGTGATGGGAGGGCAGTAACAACACTCCTTGTCCAGGAAAGAGCCAAGCTCTTCTTTCAGCAGTCGGCTGAGGGGAAGAACCCTGCGGCTGGTAAGTAGCCCTGTGCCGTCTCTCTGAGGTGAGGGTTGTTTTCTGTCTCCCCCATAGGTATTATTCAACTTAGGAAGTACAGTGTTCAAGCAATTGCTTGGCTGGTTTAGGCTAACCCAGGGGTTAGCAAATCCAAGCTTCTGGTACAATTTACAAAATATTTTCTTTGTAGTTGTCCTTGAAGCCCAAGTGGGAGTAATGGCTTTAACTACCACCCAACGTGTTCCAAAGTGATTTCCACACCAGGAAGCTATTGTCGGCTTCCCCAAACACTTAATTGGTACAGGATGTGAGCCATGCTAAAAGACACACTTCTGGGCTTGCCTCAATCGTGACTCCAAGAGGGGCTGGTTCCCGGTAAGCATTTCCATTTCTGCCTCTTTGTGTGCCCATAATCATTTTATGCCTCCATTTTTCTGTGGACTCAACGATTTTCTTGGTAATGAAAACACATTATAATCATCCTTGGTGGCCAAGAAATGAAGTTGGCTTTGTTGTCACAAGACTAAGTTGCCATAAAATCATAGAGGATCCGTTGTCAAGCACAGTCTTTGTCAGTGTGTGTGTGAGAGTGCGTGTGTGGGTGTGTGTGGGTGGGTGTGAGTATGTAGGAGGGGGTGTGAGAGGGAGGGAGTAGGTATGTGGGAGGGGATGTGGGGGTGTGGGGGTGTATGACAGGAGAGGCCTAAAAGGTGCAGCCTTGAACAACTGAACAAGTTTCTTACTTTTAGCCCTCAGTTTCCTCATCTGTGAGAACAGTCCAGTGTAGACGAGAGAGCGCCAAGGATTAATTGAACAATATACACTTCACTAGAACAGAGACTGCCTGGCACACAGGAGAGGAAATGACTGATTTTGATTTCACTTTTCTCTCCCTCCCATTTTTATTATCAGCTTCATCATCTTTGAGGAAAGAGCCCTTCTCAGAAATGATGGAAACCCAACCAGCTTAAGCACACAGAAAATTTCAAAGTCACATATGAAAGAAAGAAAACATCCAGAACTGAGTGTAAAGATAAATGATAAATGAAAGTGTTTTCCACACGCTTACCAGATGAAAGGCTTGACTGCTACTGACAAAGAAGAACTACTTGTTTTTCCCCAGTCCATCTTTTAACTTAAAAAAAAAAATTCCTGACGTTACAGAACTAAACTGAAATGTATGAATATTCTACTCTTACATTTTCATGACAAACAAAAATTCATGAGCCAAAAAAGTTTGGGGGAGGCAAGAAGCTTATATAATTAAATATGAGTATCTCAGCATAACTGCTGAACAGAGAAAGGAATTAAAATACTTTAATTAAAAAAATCATGAATAGAGCTGGGCGGTGGTGGCACACGCCTTTAATTCCAGCACTCTGGAGGCAGAGGCAGGTGGATCTCTATGAGTTCAAGGCCAACCTGGGCTACAGAGCAAGTTCCAGGATAGGCTCCAAAAGCTACACAGAGAAACCCTGTCTCAGAAAAACCAAAAAAAAAAAAAAAAAAAGAAAAAGAAAAAAAAAAAACATGAAGTATGTAGAAACTGAAAATTTACAAATCATTTAAAACCAGAAACTACCCAGATGGATGATGGGTGGTGGTGAACAGCAGAAAGGGATTATGGATCTTCTTCCCCTAATTTAGTGTTGAACGTTTTTCAAGAAAGAGAGGGAATCTGATAGGCTCACAACTTTGGGTAAATATGGCCCTGCTGGCAGGGGAAGGAACTGGTTCAGACTAGTGTCAGGCAATGAGGAAGAAGCCAGAAATTCACCATCTTTATTGTGTGTCTGTGGCCCCTTCTCCATCTCTCTGCCTGTCAGGGATCTGTCTATTCCTATCCCTCAGAAAGAAAGAGAAAAAAGAAACCATAAGAAAAGAGAGAGCGTCTAGCAATAAGAAAGGACTGCACCTGAGGAATGACACTCAGAATTGTCATCCCCCGTCCAAATGCACACAAATACACATGTACATGCACCATGTGTGCCTATGTCCTCATTCACACAAACACACACCAATCAGTGCTCTCTGAAGGAAAAGAAACTGAGCAGTCAAAATACAGGATAAAGATGGAAAAAATACAGGAGGGAAAGAAATGGAAGAAAAGTGATGAAAAGATAGGAGTGGGCAGCTCTCAAAACATTTCAATCAATGACAAGCAGATGAGAAATGCCCAGTTTGTTTCCTAACGAGTGATACATAAAGTATCGATGGAAACATTTCACTAATTGAAAGAGGAAACGTGGTTACTGCTCAATATTTGATAGTGCCCTCTGCAATGCATTTATTTTTATTTTTACTTTTCATCGTTTATTTCTTTACAGTACTTTTAAGAAAGTAGCATTGATAGAAGTATAAATTGGTGAATCATCTGGGGTTAGTTTGGGAATTCTTACAACCCAAAGTCTTAAATGTTGTGGAATATTAATTTAAGATAGCTGTGGAATGGCAACTGCCAATTAGGACAGCAGTTGCTTAAGGGATGGCTACTGAATTTAATGAAAAATGTTTTGGCATACCAACATGGGCCATATTTCCATAGGGCCTGAGAAAGCTTTGAAAAAAAAAAAAAAAGAAGAAGAGGATAGGGCTCCTTTAAGGGTTTCTGCAGGACAGTACATTAAGTAGGAACAAAAAACTAAGTAACAATGCCTGCCACAGTGCAAGCATCAAGATTCTAGAGCTCTAGGAAGGTTGAATGCAGTTCTTGATCACCTACCTCGAACCTGCCATGAGCTTTAGGCTTGGTTTTCATGAAGGGAGATGGGGGGGGAGGGGCGGGGAGCCAGCCACCAAAGCCATGCCCAGAGGTCCTAGCCTATGCCACTTAACAGTTTAAAGTTTGCTCATAAGGTCAAAAAAAGGCTAAAAAATATGTAATGAAAGAGGTCCAGATGAAAAAAACCTCTAAACAGGTTCCAGTGTGTTTTACAATGTAGGTAGGCTTAAGAAAGAAAGAAATAGAGTATGGACAATCAGAAAGAAATAGTTTAAAAATAATAAAGTCTTTAAAGAGAGAAGTAAAATTATAAAAAAGAATAAGCCACATAGAGATGGAAAATACACAGGGAGTCTGGATCCTGTATGTTATTGTGTTGATTTTGAATTTTTTGGTTGCTGATGGGCAAGAGACAGCTCCTGGGAGACATGGGATTGTGAGCAGGACTGCAGGATTGAGCCAACCTTCATACTTTAGGGCTATCTTAACTTTAAATGGAAGTCAAAAAATATATTTGTCAAATGGAAATCAAAATGCTTTGGAGACGTGTTTTTACTTTTGTTTCCACAGGAGATGAGAGGCTGTGAATTCCTTCAGGAATGATATTGATCAGATTTGATTAGAGGAGACCTCCTGAATCTTGGCAGGTAATATCTATCAACAAAGATTACTGCTGGTCTTTCCAGGACTTGGTCATTATCTCAAAATTTTCTCAGGAATCCTTAAAGATGCTTTATCCACAGACAACAGGAAGCAGTCTAGAGAAAACAACATCCACCTTCCCAATAAATGGTGTGGGTACGTGTTGGTTATTTGGTGGATTATAGATGTTTATTATCATTTAGGGGAATATAGGAATATAGGATAAAAAGACAATTATTAATCTCAGATATTTTGCATGGCATGGATTTTAGAATATTGATACAAATTTAAAGCTAATTTTATTACACTGTTTATATGTTTCTACTCTTATTTAGGGTATTGTGCTTATGCAGCTCATTTAAAAATGCAATGTATAATTAAGAAATGAGGTTAGTAGTTAATCTATAATAATCAAACTTATGTCACTTTAGGTATGTTTCAAGGTTAAAGAGATATATTTTAGACAGACAATTTTCAAACACTTCAAAGACCTACAGAATATGGCATTTAATAACCTAAGGTTTTTCATGACAATGAGACACATCTGCTCCTAGCAGTACCAATTTACTTTATAAGAAGATGATGGGCATCAAAGCAACTCCATATGGCAAAGAAACTCCATTTGGGCAAGAAATTGCTTTTGTCTTGACTGCTTGACTGTGTGCTGTGCAGACTGGACATGCAGGACTCAAAAGAAAGTGACTGTTGAACTTTGCCAAAACAAGGTGGGACAGTCCTTCAAATTTCCTGCTTCACTGAAAAGTCTGCCAGATACTTTAGGCATGTAGGCTGAAGATGGATACCCCTACGTTGCAGAGGAACTTTTAGTGACTGTCCAGGCAGCAGGATATCTCTGTTGTTAGGTAATACTATATCCTTCTGGGGTCTTTGATGGAGTTGAAGACTAGATAGTTATAGTTGCAGTTTTCCTTAGTTATAATAGAAAGCAAATTAGGTATAAAACTTTGGATTCACAAAGATAAGATAGATAATGGCATATTTTCTTTAAATTTGCTAGACACAAATGAACTGGACATTATGATGTAATCCTTACTTGATAATTATTATTGTATATAGTCTCATGTTTATGTTCAACCTTTTCTTTTTATTTAGACAAAAAGGGGAAATGTTGTGGAATATGAATTTAAGACGTGTTACATTTGTTTATGCTGTGGAATATTTGTTTAATGATGCAAAGATGTGTTACGTTTGTTTGATTAAATAAAATTACCTGCAGTCAGGAGGCTGAGTCAGCAACTAACAGACAGGAAGTGGTAGGGAGGAACCACATGTAGCTAGGGTTCTCAAGTGGGGGTGCGGAGCAGGATGTGCTGTTTTTTGGAAGCCACAAGCTAGGAGAATAGGTTAGTTACTTGCTATTCAGCCTCTCTGAGTGACCAGAATTTCACCTCAACCTTTGACTCCTGAGTTCTATAGAAGGATAGAGATCTAGGTAAAGTTCCAGTTAGTGGTTGTGATAGAGCCGGTGCCTGGGGGAACAGAGCTCCTCCCTGGCTATGGCCAGTGCAGCTGAACTGCTCCTGGTAGCTGCGGACTTGCAGTTACCGATTAGAACAGCAGTTGCTTAAGGGGCAGTTACTGAGTTTAATGAAAAACAACACTTAAGTACACTCTAAGAATGCTTTCTTGAAATGGGATTAAGAAGTCTGTTGCGTCATTACTCATTGAAACAATAACTTGAGCGTTCCTTAGCAGTGGATTAGTTACATGAATTGCTTTAAGCTACACAATGGTGTATCAGTTGCTTGTTGCAGCCTAACAAATCAGGCCAAGACTTGGCAGCTTCAAACAACAAGTGGACAATTACCTACCTGTTTAAAGAAATTGTAAGAAACCCAAACAACACATTTATTTTCTCACAGTATCTATGGACTGGCAGCCAGGTGTGGCTAAGCTGAATCTAAAGAGAATGATAGGGTGAGATGCTCTCTCTCTCTCTCTCTCTCTCTCTCTCTCTGTGTGTGTGTGTGTGTGTGTGTGTGTGTGTGTGTGTATTTCAAATAAACTAACCTCAGAGGTGACATCCAGCCTTCTTCCTGTATTCTAGTCATTAGAAGCAGCTCATTAGAAATTTCCAGCATCGTAAGTTTCCAGTACCAAATTATTCAGTGTTCATTTCTGAAGAATAAGAACCTTGACCTCATCAACTGCAATGCAATCATGGCATCTAGCATGATTAAAATAATTCCTCGGGCTGGAGAGATGGCTCAGAGGTTAAGAGCACTGGCTGTTCTTCTGGATGTCCTGAGTTCAATTCCCAGCAACCACGTGGTGGCTCACAACCATCTGTAATGAGATCTGGTGCCCTCTTCCTGTAGACATGCATGCAGACAGAACACTGTATACATAATAAATAAATAAATCTTTAAAAAAATAATAATAATAATTCCTCATTGTTACCTTAGACCCTATTATCATTTTAAAGAATTTCTGGTTGTCCCCAAATGTGTCTTAGAGATGTTTTGTTACATCCATGATCCAACTAAAATTCACATATTGAATAAAGTTGATTGCTGTGTCTTAACTCTCTTTTAACCCAAATCACCCACTGCCTTTATATACACACACCACTGACTTATTGGAAAGAGAAGAGTGTAGTTCCGACATCTTCTGAATTTGCCTGAGTACTTCATGGACACTCTTAAACTTGTTCCTCTAACTCCTGTATTTATTACATAGATATTGGATCTTAGCATTCAGCGAAGCTATTTCCTAAGTGCTATCATTTCCCTCCTGTCCAGGAGATGCATGATGGCTGTTTGCATTACTACTGGAAGCTTTAAAATTGACCAGAGTGGTCCTTTTAAATGCTCAAGTCCCAGGCTAGGGAGACAGCTCAGTTAGGAAAGGGCTTGCTTCGCAAGCCTGAGGATCTAAGTTTGATCCCATAGAAACCATGTAATCCCCATAAATCCCTGATCCCTGACGTGCTTAACGTTCCAGCCTGAGGAGGTGGATCCCTGAGTCTCCCTAGCCAGCTAAGCCAACCTATCTGGTGAGCTCCAGGCCTGTGAGACACCCTGCAGCATAAAACAAGGTGGACAACACCCGAGGAACCGCGGCAGAAGCTGTCCTCCAGCTTCCACACACAAATACACCTATATCCCCACACACATATGTGCCCCCGTAACATCTGAATGCTCACCCCAATACACACACACACACACACTCGCAGCATGCACTAACACGCACATAAAAGCCACTCACCACAATTCAGTCACTGGCTAATTCTTTGGTCCTTTGTTACTAGGCCTCAGCTATGCTCAGTTTTTGTCCTTTGGACCTGTCCAGTTCTTTCTCAGCTTAGCACCCCAAAACTTGCAATAAAGCTTGGCCCTTTTTAGACCCTTGATTAATTATTTGTTGAGCATGTAAATGAGTGTAACCAGCATTATTTTCCTAGACAGCTTACACTGAGACTATCCATACAAAGACACAACTCTCACCTCAAAGGGAAAAAAAGGTAGTTTACTCTGAAACCAAATATGCATGACTGTGGTGGCCCAGGAACACAGATTTAAGTTGCCTCAAATACCATGTTCTAGTGTGGTAACGGTTTCTTTAAGTTTTTATAGTAACAAAACAAAGAGAGTAAAATATCAAGACTCAAAAAAAACAAAGAAAAAAAATGGTGGGTTAGAGCAAAGCGAGGAAGTCTCCACCACAGGCCCCAGACGCTACACAGGACAACTCTTAGCCTCTGGGTTGGCAGTCTAGGAGTCTGTTTGTTCATTCCGAAAAGAATTAGGTCAGCCATGGAAGTGGGAAATGAATGGCTGTTATGGAGAGTAGAGCTAGCCCGAGATAACTTAGCTCCAGACCTATAACAGGCCAGCTCTCTGAAATCAGGGCTTATAATCAGCTAATCCCCCTTTTAGAATCTTTAAGATCAAAGTTTGTGTGTGTGTGTGTGTGTGTGTGTGTGTGTGTGTGTGTGTGTGTGTGTGTGTGTTTTGTTTTGTTTCTTTGTGGATATTTCAGTTCACAAGACCCAGATCCTAGGGCATCCACTCCAGGATGAAAACAAAGCACGGATCACTAGCTCTACTTCTGGGGGATTACTTGTTTGTACTTCTCCTTCCGTTGGTGGGGCTGTGTAGTACTTTCATGGCGGAGACGGTGTCTTCTCAAAGTGTCCAGCTGGGCACTTGTCAGACGTCTCAGAAGTACCTTCCCAGACTTCCCAAACAGGAGCATTTGACAAGCCACCGAGGAGTTCACTTGGGTTTGTTTTATGTGTATTATAGCCTGTTATGGTGTTCTTATTTGTTTACTTTTATCTTAGCTTTGAAATTAGCATAAAAGTTAATGAATTCCTTTTGGTTGATTACCCTCCCACTCTGTCTTCCTGTTGTCTACACTCCCATCTCCCTCCACCCCACCCCCTCCCGCTCACCTCGGCCACTGGACCCTTCATCTCCACTCTCCCCTTTTAATTTCATGTCACACATGTTCTACTGCCCAGCTCATCCTGCTCCCTTTAACCCTCTTTTTCCCAACTCCCGAGCCTCTTTTTAGTGTCCTGGCCTCCCCCACATTTGATTGGCCCTGAAAACACCCATATGGAAATGAAAAGCTAAGGTCTACAAGTGGGAGAGAACATGCATCATTTGTCTTCCTCAGTCAAGGTTACTTCAGGGGTTTTTTTGTTGTTGTTGTTTTGTTTTTGTTAGTTTTGTTTTTGTTTTTTTTCTAGTTCTATCCACTTTCCTAAAAATTTAATAATTTTGTTTTTACAACTGAATAAAATTCCATTGTGTATACGTGCCACATTTTCGTTATCCACCACTCTGCTGATGGACATATAGTACGATTCTGTTTCCTTCACATGCATTTTAAAATTGGAGAAGAGCTCTTCCGAATCCTTCTCTCCTTCCCCCTCCCCTTCTCCCCTTTCCCCTCCACCCTCCACCTTCCACCCTCCAGCCTGGCCCCAGCACAGTCCTTGTTAAACTTCAGGGCCCATCCCAGGAAGCTGCTTTGGTGCCTCCTGGAGGATTTATCTGCTCCAGATTTGTGCTGTTTATAAACATTGAAACTGACATGTAAACTATGCTGGCGCTCATCTGCAGGGGCCCCATGTTTCCTGGCAAGTCTGTCCCCTTCCACGCCAGCTCTCTGGGGACGCCATCTCTCTGGGGACACCGTAAGCAAACAGCTTTGTTTCCACTTAAAGAATGCTCAGCCTTTCCCTTCATCTGTCTGACAAGCGGTTGATATCGGTGTTTACTTTCAAAGCATGAAGGATTTGCTGTGTTCCTCAGACATGGGTTTAAGACCCAGATCACCACGCCTGGTGCTTTTGTGGAGCAGAAGGTCCTAAGACTGTCCCCAGAGCCCCCTTTATGTAGGACTTGGGATCCTTCCCTCTTGTTGCTGGGCTTCAGTCTGCTTCGGAAGCTGCACACACTGAGGACCAGGGAGGGCCAAGGGCAAAGCTGCTTTTGCCTTCACTCAGCAGAATTTTCCTGATCAACTGTTATGTTGCATTGGCTAGCTCTGAGGTCAGGACACTGGAGCTGATGGAAGCCGTTCTCATGGCGCTTAGAGTCCAGGGTAGATGAGATCAAGCATGTGAAATCCTCCGTGGATTTGGTGTACAGAAAATATACACTGAAGTGTGTAGACAACACTAAAGTGTATTTTTTTTTTTCTCTTTTGGTTTTTCGAGGCAGAGTTTCTCTGTGTAGCTGTCTGTTCTGGAATTTGCTCTGTAGAGCAGGGTGGCCTTGAGCTCAAGAGATCTGCCTGCCTCTGCCTCCCGAGTGCTGGGATTAAAGGCATTAGGATTTATTAACATCTCCTGTTTAAGAAACATCGAGGTTAAACCAGGAGGTGTGGTGGTACACGCCTTTAATTCCAGCACTCCAGAGGCTGAAACAAGTGGATATCCGAGTTCGAGGCCAGCCTGGTCTACAGAGTGAGCTCCAGGACAACCAGGGCTATACAGTGTTGTATTTTAAAAACAGTTCATGGCGGCCTTGGCAGGTGGAGCCAAGGGGCATGGAGGAAAGTCACTCACACCATGCAGACATGGCACCCACATGGAAAGTTTCACTGCTGGGGGAGGGAGAAGGGAAGAAGAGAAATAAAAAAGAGGAGAAAGGAAGAGAGGAGGTGCATACTTATGAAGAGAGAGAGAGAGAGAGAGAGAGAGAGAGAGAGAGAGAGAGAGAGAGAGACAGGAAGGGTTTTTTTTTTTTTTTTTTTTTTTTTCTCTCTCAAAGGGGACTTTAGAGAAGATAATGTGGTTTCTGGGCAGGTCTGAATGCTAACATTTCTGAACATAGAGAAACCCTATCTTGAAAAACCAAACCAAACCAAACAGATAAAACCTTAATTCTAACACTAGCAAACATGTTTTAAAACTTCAGACAGTGCATGCCTCTACTTGGGGGCCGGGGTGGGGGTGGGGCGGCAGGGGTATTCAGTGTAGAGGGTTCCTTGTAAGAATCAGAGCACAGGATCAGAGCACTCCACCTATCACCTGCTTACAAGGTAGGGGCCTTATGGGGCAGAAGGGAGTTAATGGACTACTGAACAGTGAGTGAAAAGAACACTGGGTGAGTGATGAGCATCTCTCACCGGCAGCCATCATCAGAGATTCACAACGGGGTGGGGGTGGGGCAGGAACTTAGGCTTTATCTATTATGACTAGACATTATGTGGCGGGGAGTGTGGCAGGAACCTGGGCTTTAGTTTTGGGATGCTAATCACTGTGGTTTGGGGAAATTTGTCACCATTTAGCAAAATTGGAAGAACCAACAGAGATTTTAAAGCCACATTTTAGAATTCTCAGTTCAGTTTCATTTTTTAGTAGCTCATTTGTGTTATTGATAAACCTTCCTAGGTGTTTAGTCTTTATAAATCTACTAAATTAAGCTAATTGATACAGTGATCCTTAAAGTGTCTCAAATACTCTAACATATTGGCTTAATTATATTTCAAATTAAAATCCTGAATCAAGATCAGTTATTACTCAATTGCAGTCTTAAGTGGATGCTGCTGAGTTCACCCATTCATTCAAGTAGAATTATTAAGTATAAGCATATAAAATGTATTTTCACATAAGTCATTTAACATGCATTGCTATGAATTTGGTCATCTTGGCATTTAAAAAAAATTTTTTTAAATAAATGCTACTTCATAAATGTCCCCAGTGTTGGACTGATGGTGGAACCTCTTGGGGTTTGCTGAGCTTGATGACAGTGACTCTGTGCATCTAACTCTCCAGCTCTCCGAAGATGCTTAAGGAAAGGTTTGGGGATGGCATCAGTCCTTCTGCTCTACAGAAGCACCAGATTTGGGGACCAGACGACTCAGGTGATCCATGCTTGGGAAACAAGAAAAAAATCCTTTGTGCTTAGGAAGTAAGCGCCAGTACTGTGTCTTCTTACTCAGTTAACTATGCTTTGGTTGTTCCTCCATTTTCTAGCCACAATTAAGTCCACCCATTCTATTTGCCTAAAAGGGACATGAACTCAACCAGAATCTGGCTCTTTAAAAATAAGCTTACAGCCACAGGACAATTACAGATGTGTGACTGAATTCTGACTGACTTTCTGGAAGATATGGAATTTCAAAACCTCATGTCCAAGACCATCCTCCTAATAAGAATGTATGAACTGAAGATAAATCAGAGCAGAGCAAAGGGATTGTGGGTGATGGGAAGGCTGCCATTTTATAGGTGATCGTCGACAGCCGTGGGATCAGAGGCTGAGGATGGAGTGTACAGGGACATGTAGACATAATCCTTGCATGAGAGAGTAATGTTCAAGGTAGAGGACCGTGCGTGGCATTTTTGAAGGAACATAAGAAGGGGAACCTGAAGGAATGTGAAGGGTGTGTGTGTGTGTGTGTGTGTGTGTGTGTGTGTGTGTGTGTGTGTATGTGTGTGTGTGTATGTGTGTGTGTGTGTGTGTGTGTGTGTGTGTGTGTGTGTGTGTGTGTGTGTGTTGGGGGGAGGGGTGAAAGTAGAGAAGAGGGCGTTTATGCATTGCCTTAGGAATCAAGTCTTTTTCAAGGAAGTTAGAAGACATTAATGGACTTCGACTGTAAGAAGCGTCCTCTATCTACTAGAAAACAGGAGTCCAGGGCCAAGATAGAAGTAGAGAAAAAGTAGGATGAACTCCCTAGAACAAGCCAGGCCAGAAAACATGTGGTCTGTGGTTGCCATGGAAATGGTGCAGTGTCTAGCTCTTAGACCTGTCTTCATAGCAACGCTGTGATTAGCAAGCAGAGGGAACTGAGAGACCAAGTGTGGCCCATTTCATGCTTCCAGAGACCAAGTGTGGACCTGGAAGCATGAAGTGGGTCGGTCCTGAGCCTGAGACTTGTCAGGTGGGAGGCGCCCAGGGGAGACACAGAGGCATGTGGAGCTAGAGCTGGGATGGAGATGGAAGCCATGACTGGCATCAGTTCTCATCCACTCTGAGCTCCAGGCTCGTGCCCAGCTGCACCTTGGTGCTTCCGCTGGGTGTCTAAGGGACATCTGTGACCTGAAGCAGGAAGCGGTGATTCCCCATGAGCACTCTCTGCCTTGAGTGTCTGGTGGAAAAGCACCTAGGGGAAGGACCTGATCTTTTCTACTAAGCTAAGCAGACAGCGCCCTCTGGGTGGGTTTCTAGAACTCCTAGCTATTTTTGTAGTGGGATTTCAAAGCTAACATATGCTAGATGTCAGGCTAAGCCAATGGAGTCCCATGCCTTGAGTATGTGGCAGGCTAAGGACTCAGTATGAAATCCTAATGGGAGTCCTTTCACTGCCAACTTCTGGCATTGTGGGGGTGCTTCTCACATGCTGGGGTTTCTTTTGCAGGCATGCTCAGTAAGTGTTAACACTTTCTCCCCTAGACCCAGAGACCGCAGGCCAGAATCAAGATGTAAACAGAACCACTCTCCCAGGGAGGTCCAAAGGATTTCCCACTCTGGATCGTGGTAGCTGTCAGCATCCCTACAGCATCCCTACAGCTTCAGCATTTCAGTTTTGGCCTTCAAGTTCACAAACCGTGTTCTCTTCCTGGCTTCTACTCTCATGAGGACACTTCTCATTGGGTTCAGGTCCCACCTGAGTAACACAGGATGATTGCATCTCAAGATCTATAAATTAATTGCATCTCCACAGACCCCTTTTCCACATAAAGGCATATTCACAAGTCCGGGGAGATAGAATGTATGATACCTTTTGGGGAATGCTCCGTTATTGAAATCATTATAACCAGCAGGCGCTTACACAGAGGAAAAGACACTACCATTTCCATGTTCCCTTACCAGTGAAGCATTCAAAGAGCTATCTCTTGGGCATACATACACTTCATTGGTGACTCCATATTGACTCCTGCAGACTTAGAGTCAATGATCACTGGCGAAAGCCTACCAGGTCTCCCAGCTTTAGGGAGCAGCATAAAAGTACTGGACCCTCCCAACTGCTCATGGTTCTCTCAAGTCTGTTACTCTTCTTAGTCCTCTCAGTTCTGGGAGGTAGGTACCCATCCAGGCTCGCATCGACCAACGTAAAGCATCTTGCACAGAGTGACAATCAGTAAGTAATGTGGTCAGGTTTGGAACTCAGGCCGTCTCAGCCACAGCACAGCTTGCTCTAACCCCAGCAGCCCTGCTGAACCCCAGGACACTCTCTGCTCTTGTTGGGCATGACTGACTTCTGTGGCCCAAAGCTCAAAATGGTAGGAAGGAGTTTTGAAGTTCATTTCTATGTAACTAGACAAAGTAAAATATTCCTGGAGTCTTCTGGTCAATTCTACAGGCAAAATACTCATGGGGAGACCCAGCCCCACTTTTCCCCCAGGGTACTCTTGAGTAGGGAGAAGTGAGAAATATTTGGATAGTAATATAGAGGGGAAAGAGACAGACAGAAACACAGAACAGCCTGGGGGGGGGGGGCTGGATCAAAACCCACCAGCCCCTTCGGTCTCTTCTGAAGGCCTTTTATAGGAATGCCAAGGGGTTGAACAAAAGACCTCCCCCTAGCACAGCTAAGTGCAGACCATCCCAAACACCTGGTGACCATGCACGTGGTTGATCCATCCCCTTATGCCACCCTGCTGTATAAAGCAAGCTCAGATCTCACTAGGAGACCTTTGTGGGCCTCCCCAAATACTCATATTTATTTTACATTCTGAAAATGTACAGATCTTGGGTTTTCCTACACTGAGAAGCTTCAGAGGCCTCCATCCTAGTAAATAACCCAAAAATGATAAAAAGGTGTCTTTGCCTCAGCAGCGGAGGATTTGGATTGTGTCTGAAAGGGATGTCCTCAAAATCCATTGCATCCCCAAATCAATACTCCTTGTCAATGCGGAGTCCTTACCTGGAGAAGCACAGCCACATGCAGAGCAGGTTTTGAAAACATCACCTTTGCTTGTCTTTACAACCTAGTAAGAAGTGAGAGAGTAGGAAAACCATTTTTGTTTTAATTTTTGATTTCCCACAGTGTAGCTTCCAAAGCTCTGGCCTGGTCCCAAGAGCCCTGGAGTTCTCTCAGCAATGTGGTTCTTGGCCCCTGAGTGAGACAGGTTTCACTGCTTCCAACCTGAGCCTCAGACTCCTGTTGCAGAAGTGAATGTTTCCACAGTCCCAGGCCCCCCTCTGACTCTGAAATGTCATAACCACTTAGTGCTAATTCCATTGGCGAGGATGTGTTATTATGGTTAGGAACAGTTCACTTTTTTAATAGAACAGATGGATGAGGTTAATAAGAATAGTTCATTTTAAAAGATATTGAATTCTGAGTAGACATTTTGTTATGAATTAAATGATGGGGAGTGATAATCATGTCACTCCAGGACCTGAAATATGTTCACTTGCTGCATGCACCGAGTGAGGGGCAGTTCCTTTAAAGTCAGCTACACAGCACTACCTGGGGGTAAGGATAGCCCACTTCCTAAGTGTATGAAGGAGACAAATTCAGGCGCACTCCCGTGTGGCATCATGGGTCTCTTGTCTTTGTCAATTTAGTGCCCCTGCACTGGGTAAGAAATGTACATTATAAAAATGTGTCCCACTCTTACCCCCTAATGTGTGCTCTAACTACACGGTCGCCCTTAGACTGTATAAGATCTTCCTTGCAAACTGGCACGCTATACCACTCGGGAAACACCACTGTGCAAGCAGCTCAGGGAACAGAGGATCCGAACCAGGGTGTGGCAGGACAGTAGAGCTGGGGATTAGTTATGGTACACACTTGTCCCCTTGGCAATGAACATCCTGTCCCACCAGACAGAGCAGCCCTGTCTGTCTCATCATTTAAATCCCCACTCTGTCAAGGATTGTCTTTTCTTTGAAACTCCCCTGAAATAGCTTTTAGGTCACATACAGAGGATCTTAGGGGTAGGAGAGAAAATGGCAGCTTGGAGGAATAGAAAGAAAGAGTCTATGGCTGAAATTACCCAAGACAGGTAAGGAGGCTAGGCTTTAAACAGGTCTGGCCAATCTCTGGAAGACTTGAAGGAAACCTTATTCAGAGGGGGGGAAAAATCTGAAGCTTGGACAAAGATGATGCTGATTAAGAAGTGGGAGTGTGTGGAGAATAAGAACAAGTTTGGAAACTAAATTCCCCCCAGTGATAATGGATTATATGGAGGATAAAAGAGAGAAGCCACAGCTAGCACAGCGCTGTGATGAATGCTAAACACGAACCTGCTCATTTCCTCTGGGTAGTGACACGACCATGACTTTCTCCACTTTGTTAGGGGAACTGTGGGCCCAGAGAAACTGAAACACTTGGGCAATGGTTGCATAGAAGAGGTAAGATGTGAGCCACAGAATCGGGGCTGTAAATCCTTGCTGTGTACCAGGGACTCTCAGCTGCAGAGGAATTTGCTCCTGGGGACAGTTGGCAATGTTTGGAGACATTTGGGGCTGGAGCTTTGTAGGTATGTCATGGGTAGAGGCCAGAGATACTGGTAAACACTCTCCAAGTCACAGGACAGGCCTACAGCTGGGATCCCCAAAGAGGAAAGGGCAGCAGACTGTTGGAGACTTCCGTGGCTCCAGCTGAGACATGCACGGCACTATTTGGAATGGGTTTCTATTCCTGGCAAGGGGCTGGTATGTCATCCTGGATTCAATAGGTTGTGTATACACCCCACCCTCTTCTAGATAGGCTGTAAAGCTGCTAACAAAGAAAGGGAACCAACACTAGGTGTGTGTCAGTTATCCCTGGGGGGGAGGTAGTGCAGTCAGTCAGTACTGTGTTAACACCCAAGCTCAAGAAAGTGAATTTGAACCCCAGCACTTGCACTAAAAACCAGGTGTGGTGACAGAAGTTTGCAGCCCCGGTGCCGAGGAAACAGAGACAGGTGGACCCATGAAGTTTGCTGGACGACCAGCCTAATCTAGGCTGGTCCCAGTGAAGATCTGTTTTAAGCAAAGTGGGTAGTTCCTGAGGAACACCACCTGTTTTAGTTAGGGTTTCTATTGCTGTGAAGAGACACCATGACCACAGCAAGTCTTAGAAAGGAAAATCTTTCATTGTGGTGGCAGTTTACAGATCAGAGGTTCAATCCATCACCATTATGGTAGAGAGGTTCAGTCCATTACCATTCTGGTGGGGAGCATGGCAGTGTGCAGGCAGACATGGTGCTGGCTACATCTTGATCAGAAGGCTACAGGAAAGACTGTGTATTACACTGAGCAAGGCTTGAGCATATATCAGACCCCAAAGCCTGCCTCCACAGTGACACACTTCCTCCAACAAAGCCACACCTACTTCAACAAGGCCACACCTCCTAATAGTGCCACTTCCTTTGGGATTATGGGGGCCAATTACATTCAAACTACCACACTACCCAAGGTTGTCCTCTAATCTCCACATGTATGAGTATACACACACACACACACACACACACACACACACACGCACACACACAAACACAAGAAACCAAAGAACACATAGCACAGGGTGGAGACATAGTATGGAGGCTTAAAATGATCCCATTTCTAGCTACTATAGATTAGGTGTGATGTTGTGAACAGTGTGTCCCCACCTCTGCTGGGCCCATGACTCTTGCCCTTTTCAGCAGATAAACCCCAATATTCATGTGTCAGCCACTCTCTATCCCCAAAGCAAACAGATTCACTTACTAACCCTTCCACGTATAGTGGAGGAATGGTAATCTTTTGTGTAGAGACACTCTGGGGAGCAGTCTTTTAACATTTATTTATTTACTTACTTACTTATTTATTTGTTGTTGTTGGTGGTGGTGGTGGTAGTGGTGGGGTGTGTGTGTGATGTATGTGTATGAGTGTACATGTCACAATGCACACATAAAAGCCAGAGGACAACTTTTGGAAGTAAGTTCTCTCCTTCCACCTTTACATGGGTTCCAGGAATTGAACAGCCAGGCTTCCATGACAAGTGCCTTTGCTCACTGGGTCATCTCACCAGTCCCTAGGGAAACAGTCTTGACAGAGACATAAGTCTCCCCATGGGGCTTCTTTTTAGTGAAGGACACAAAGCAAAAAAGCCAACAGGTACTGGAACCCACAGTCATAGTACTATGAGATCAGCGACTGAAACTCTCAAGGTGTCCTTTTTGCTATAATGAAGCAACAAACAAGGTACTCAAGGAAGAGGAGGGGCTTGTTGGATGTGAGGTTGGAGATTATTATGTTAACTTGGGAATGTGTAACCTGAGGCTTGAAGGAGCAGGTGACAGCTGTCACATACTGGAGGCCAAGGCATCTCATTAAGGAGACAGATGGACAAAACACTCTGGGGTAGCATTTGGAGAACCCAAAGGAGGACAGTGTCCCAAAGGAAAGTGATGGTATGAAATAATAATCTATTCCCTGTGAGGCATACAAAATTCAGTCTTATTCCCTATGCAATAGGGAGCTAAAGAGGGTGATAGAGTGATACCACTGAAGGTCACTGAGTGTCCATTTCCCCCTTTTCCAACAAAATCCTCAATGTATCTAGGGATGAGCTTAGATGTCTAAGATGACTAAGATTCAGTCCTAGCTTGTTGCATTTCTATAATCCAGCACCTGAGATGTAGAGATAGGACAGTTAGGAGTTCAAGGTCATCTTTGGCTAGGCAGTGAGTACACAGGATACATTAGACCCTGTCTTAAATAAATAAACAGACAACTCAGAAAACAAAACAGTAACAACAAAACCCCAACCAACAACAACAAAAACAAACAAACAAACAGCCCTACAACTTAACAATAGGGACAATATTATGCAATCAAGAATCATTCCTATCTTTTGATAACAATGATTTTGGAGATAATTATTTTATCTTTCAAGGTCTCAGTTTCTGCCTCTGTAAAATGGAGCCAATAGTTATGTCAAGATTATTGTGAAGATTAAATGGGAATTTATGTCATGTTGAAAGACATCCTGGATATTACATATTTATAATAACTAAGTATTATAGTATCTATAACATATAATTGTATGAGTCTTTTATTACAAATGTCTCCAAAGTCTCAACCAAAGAAAGAATAGAGCTGACATTATATTCAACTATTGACTGATTTGTTTTCCTGGCATTCCTGTAAGCTAGGACAATTTCTGTTAAATAATGAATGCTCAATAAAGGTTCACTTGGATAATAAAATTTGGGCAGGTCTGGAATTGGACTCAAGGTCCAAAATTGCTGACCCTACTATCTGCCACTTAGCCAAAATTTGACTTAGGAAAATAAACTTCCATTCTCATCTTCCCACCCTGCTCTTCTCCTTCTTGTAGCCTCTTCTCAGAGAATCCTGAACAACTGAATTTTTCCATAATGTAAATAGGCAATCAAGGATACCTTTCCTATGGCCAGTTGGTTGCCTTTGAAGACATCTCTGTAATTTTGGAAACTAATAAAAACATGAGGACCTGTATCCATGTGTAGAATTCATCACAGACTCAGGAAATGAGGTAGAGACTGCTGGCTGTCAGAAATCTGGACCATGAGACTACATTTCCCAGCTTCCCTTGCAGCTAAGTGTAGTCCTGTGTTGTAGCTCTGATACAGCATGCTGGAGAGAAGCTGTATCCTGCTTCTAGGTTTGGTCCATCACAATTTCCCTACACCTTCCCTTTCCCTTTCCCTTACTGGAGGCCACCTGTTACAGACAGAGGAACCCCAAGAGGAAAGGTGGCTGTGTCTTTGAAGTGATGATCAGAAGAGACAACCTGCAGATCATTTATTGAAGTGAGATGTAAAATCTTTTATGTTATGGCTATGAGTTTGGGAAGGTGAATATTTACCATTGATGTCACCCAGGGTTACCTCAGCTATTACAACAATGAGGTACCCCACAAAAGAAAGCTAAATGAGACACAGTCAGCTCTCTGTATCTATAGGTTCCCTCATCTGTGGGTTCAATTAGCCATCAATCAAGAACAGAGTTATGCTATGGGACAGGAGAAAAGCCAAATTAATTAAGGGACTATTCTATTACAAATCTCAACTCTTTGATTCTATTCTGATTCTTTAAACTTTTCTTAAAGTATGAATTTTATATCAAAATTTACAAGATCAATATATATAGATATATATACATTTTAAACTTTGTTAAGATATAAATGGTCATATAGAGTACTAACTAATTCTAAAAAGTCGCATATATAGTCTTTGTGTTCGAGTCTCTTATCAGTTTTTTGCAGGAAATCACGGTTAGGCCTAACATCAACTGAAGTCTCCAGGAAGAAGATGGGGCCCAACAACAACAATTCCACGTGGACAATAATATCACTAAGCTGACAAACATCATCTACAGATCAGCTTTGAA